>NC_140593.1:152363141-153708141 GCF_964204655.1 Triturus cristatus | reverse complement strand
TGTCGTTCCCCCCTGTAAGCCTAAGCGGAGTGGGCTGGTCCGGCGTACGTCAGTACTGTGTAGGAGCATGAATAAATGGGCTGGGGCTCTGGGCGTGGTTCACTTCCGGTATGGCCAACTCGTCTGTCCGGGCGGCGCACCTCACCCTGCCACGAATCCTCCGCCTTGACCACCAGCATCCTCAGCCAATCGCTGGCCTCCACGACACAGGCCCCCAGCGCATTCAGCGGGACAGCACGGTGGAGTCATGTGTGTGCCAACTACAGCCTTCGGCCTACACTGTGGTCAGCAGGTCCCCCAATTCAAATTGAGTCTTGATTTATTTATGGCAGAGTCAAGTAGGCCACAGACATTGCTCCCAGTGCGGCCCGCCCGGACGACACATTACCGCTGCCTGCGCACAGGCTGAGCTCATCAGGTGCCACTAACTCTGTGGAGCTCAAGTCAACGCCACGTGGCCGTGGGCCCTTGCTGACCACTGCCTCTAGCCTACACTGCGGTCAGCTGGGCTCACAATTCGAATCCAGTCTTGATTTATTTATGGTGCAGGCCAGTAGGTAACAGACAGTGCTTCCAGTGCGGCCCGCCCGGACAATGCATTATCGCAGGATGCGCACATGCTGAGCTCTTCAGGTGCCACTGACTCTGTGCACCACAAGACACGGAGCCTTTATGATTGAGTTTTCTGCTGTGGACAGCTGATGCAACAATGTCACGTCAGGCAGTGGGGAAGACCTGGGACAATGATGATGAAGATGAGGCAGGTGAACCACACCTCACTGCAGCTGCAGCAAGAATCTCCCGAAGGGACACGCACATTAACAATTACTTCACATGAGCACGCACATCTCTGGTGCCCCTAACTCAGTGCACCACAAGTCATGGACCCTTTATGTTGGAGTCTTCTGTGTGTGATTCCAGTCCTGCTGTCCCTACCTCAGTGCACTGCAAGTCATGGACCCTTTATATTATTGAATCTTCTGTGTGTGATTCCAGTTCTGCTTTCCCTACCTCAGTGCACTGCAAGTCATGGACCCTTTATGATTGAATCTTCTGTCTGTGTGATCCGAAGATCACTGTTCCAGTTGTTGCCAGCACCAACCACTCCCTGAGGACTGGCTTACACTCACCCCACACCCATCCAGCACAGGCATCACTGGACATGTGACCTTGGTAATAAAAAGGGGCCCGGCGCACGTGCCCGTAGCCAGTTCCACTATCTATCTAAGTGTGCCCGTGTGGTCTTTATATATGCATGATGGCCCCGGGCCCTACCACATTACACTGTGCTGTGGACAGTGGATGCAACAATGTCACCTCAGGCAGTGGCTAAGACCTTGGACATGTAGCTTTGTCGTCCCCCTCTGTAAGCGTGAGCGGAGTGGGCTGGGCCGGCGTACGCCAGTCCAGCGTAGGGGTAGCTGTTGGAGTGCGTCGGTGTAGATGTTGGGGAGGTCCTCTTCATCATCAGTGCTGTGTTGTTGGGTTTGCCCTGCAGGAGGTGTTGATTCTCCCTCTGCAATGTGAAGGGTAGATGCAGATTGACATTGTGTTCACATATATGTTCACGCATTGTACAAGTTTACTGTCAGACTGCATGGCAATGTACATTGTGACTGTTTGTGAGGAGATGCCTATTTGAGGCGGGACAGTTGACATTTCTACACCATCAGGGATCTGAGGTTGTACTTGTACATTGTCATCTCGCAGTTTCCTGCTATGCCAAATGCGAATGGCCATTTTCTACACACAAGCAGCAGCAGTTGTGTCCTCTGTTCTGTTGTGAAAGTGTTGCAGTTTGTACCACATTGTTGTCAATGTAGAAGTGCTCTGATTCTTATGTGTGTGTGCTGCATTGTGGGTGAGTTGCCCCTTCAGCTCTGATTTGGCTGGCCCTTATCCCTTTCAGGCGGTGTGCCTTTCACTTCTGTGCTTATGCAGTGCTGAGATGTTGCTGACTTGGGTAACTTGGGCTCTTGGTCAGAGTTGTGGATCTTGGGCATGGTTTGTCCGCAGATGTGCTGTACTTAATTGTGCATGTGTGCCATTGTGCCCATCTACCCCCATCCCCCCAGTCCCTGGTCGTTTCTCACCCTGTTGCTGTTGGCTCAGGTTATGTTGTGCAGTGTCCGGTACCCCAACTCCTGCCACTGTCTCCCCAATCGTGGTCCCAGGCTGGTCCTCCGTGGGGCTTGTGGGGTTCTGGTTGTCCTCTGTACTTGCTCTGGCTACCTCCATGGTGCTTCGAAGTTGTTTGTGTCTTGTTTGTGTTTTTGGTTGCCACTTTTATACTGATTTTGGCCGCCTGACTGGTGGGACTTGCAAGTCTGGCGCTGCTCCTTGCAGGATTTTTTATCGCAGTTGTGCCCATCGCAAGTTTTTTCATGTTTTGGTTTAGATTTTTATCACCGTCCAGGTGATTTTATCTCTGGCATTTGACGTGCTATCTGGAAACTATTGCATGTTACGACGTGTTGTGAATCCGACGTTAACAGAGTTATTTTCCCGCGATGGACGGCGATATGAAAAATTGTGTTAACCTATTTTGGCGATGATTATCACACGTTCTTGAGAATATCCCCCATAGTGCGAACTACAGGGTTCATATGTCCTTGTAAAACTGGTGTGTCAGGGCCACACCTGTGCTGTTGGATCCATCTAAGCCCCAAACGCTGGAAAACTGGAATTCTTTCCCAAATTCAACAGTGTGATAACAGAGACAGTCCATACACAGCTAGTGATCGGCAGAGACTGTAAGCCCTCATTCGACCCCACCCTTGATGGATCCAGCCACCCGGACCAGTGTTTCAACAAAGATAGAGGCCTATTGTGGGATCTTGAGGCAGATCACTCCCTTATTGATCCCTGGAGGCTCATGTACCAGACACACAACGACTATCCATTCTTCTAATGCCCCCTTGGAACTGAGAGCAGAATCTCCTACTTTCTGACGAGTCCTGCGATATTGGATACAATCACAGGGTGCGACATAGGTGTCCAATGTATTCGAATCACGCCCCGATTGCATTGCCATTAGATCTCTGAATAAAGGTTCCATGGGGTAAGACCTGGAGGATTGACATACTAAAATATAAATTCTCCAAGGAAAAGAGGCTTGGCTACCTCCAGGAATACTTGCCTTTCAAGAAAACTCAGTAGCCTCAGCCCACTCCCAGAGAGCCGCTGGAAAACCATATATTCGAGGCATAACATTAAGACACTCATCGACTCCGGCAAAGTGGCCGAAGCGAAAAACTAAACCTGGAATCTGAAATCAACACAAACATTTCACAAACAACCGGCGATGCCATGCACCGCTTACTTATGGTAAACAAAATACAAACTCAACACGCTCCTAATGGTGAAGGTTAAGAAAGTCCTCAGGGAAGTAAGAGCCATCACTATGAACAAGGAGAAAAGGCGGGCAGGCTGCTTGCTCTTCAGTTAGAAGAAGGTGAGGCATTGTGAAGCACAACAGAGGATTATCAACCCCAAGAATGTCCACTCAGCCCTCCCAGGGACATTACAAAGGAGTTTGCCTTCTTCTTTGCTACTCTGCACACATCAGAGGCTCTGAAAACGAGGCTGCAAAACAACAGTTTAAAGGGTTTCGCACACCACGACTAACACGAGAAAAACTAGATAAAGAAACAATAGATGCCGAAGTGCTGACATCCTTCGGTGATATGCCTACAGGACAAGCCCCAGGAAAGACTGCTTTCCCGCAGAATATTATACGCTGACAGCACCACTCACAGCTTCTCCACCAGGAAAGATGTTCAGAGGAATCATGTCTGCCGAGGAAATGCCTCATGCCTACGATAGAGCCTACATCAGAGTCACACCTGACCAAACAGAGGCCTGCTCTACTGCAGCAACTACAGGCACGCTTCTGTAATCAACAAGTGCAAGAAATTGTATGATCATTTGGGGTGGGGGACTACCCCCCCACCCCCGAGGAATACTTACAACCCGTGCCTGCGTGAGCCCTCCAAGTCACTAAATTAACATGAGATCAACATGAGAGCAGACAGCCTTAACTTAGCGCAATGCATAAAGTACTTATGCAGTACAAACATAGTAATAATGTGAAAATGGAAAGTAATAAAAATCCCAAATCGAATTAGAAAAACAGCACGCAATTTAATAAACAAAAATACACCACATGGGCAAAATTCCAAAAAGGGGAATTGGAGATATGAATTCATAAATTTTAACGTAGGAATGGCGCCAAGAAGCGCAAGGTGCCCATGATACTGAATATATTATAGACAACAGGAGCAACCCATAGACCCAGAGGGACCGGAGTAATAGTGACATCTCACAACAATGTCCCAAAGGACATCATTTAAAATAGCCAGCTTCTATAGTTTGTACATTAATATAAATCACTATATTGCATATGTAAGTAAATTACAAAACAGATATAACCAACTATAATCCAGAAGGTATTATCTAATAGTTTTCATTTATATCGATATGTGTATTTGATTAATGGCAGCATCAAGTGTGAATGCAAAGTGTTCAATGTGCAAAGTGAACACACAATGCCCGTGAAATTGAAGTGGATGGCGCAAAGTGATACACCCCAAAAACAAAGGCAATGGTGAAAAGAAACGATAGTCGAATATTATGCATGAAAATAAATAGATGAGACTGTTCATATATGTTAATCATTGCCAGCCGCACTTTCCCCTCCTGAGGCGATAAGCCGGGAGGTTCTTCCTTGCACCCTTGCCTCGTGTATTTTAACTTATACTTTTTGACTTGCCTGATCGAACAAGCTTTTTATTTCACTGTTTGATTTGCACGTTTGTGGTAGCTTTGGTGCCTGGTGTGTAAAATCTCCCCCAGGGACCGCAACTTGTGTGCCTTACTTTCTTAGGTGCTTCCTCGACCAGTCGCTCTCGGGCAGCTCGCAGCTGAGCATCGACGCTGAGAGCTTGCACACGGAGAGGCGAACCTGGCTTTGGCGGCCATATTGGGGGGATTGTAGCATGAGGACATGCTCTAGTTTCCTATATAAGGGGATGACGTCTCCTCCGCGCAGCGGACGCGCTTTGCGGACGGGCCGGACTCAGGCCGGAGTAATGCCAGAGTCCTGCCCGTTTGCGCCTGTCAGCGCTAAGGAGGCGCAAGGTACCAGGGATGCTGCCCGGTTCTTATGTTCTTCAGCTTGCACCCGGCTGTATCCTCTGAGTACCCTTAAATCTCTCAGACCCCCCCAGTTAGATTGTCATCACACATTCTCTCCCGGGCAGCTGCACCGTAGTCTAAACTGTAGATGTCTGAAGGGGTCGAGGACAGCCCTCCCGGGACCTGTCACTAATTTCCGTATGAAAAAAGGGACTCAAGAGCCCCCACCCCCCTTGAAAGATTTAGGCTTCCTCATCAACGCCCGCTCCCTGGTTAAAAACAATTTAGCCTTCAGAGACTTTGTGTCCCAAAGGAAACCCTCTTGGGTCTTTGTAACAGAAACGTGGGGCTCTGAGTCAGCAGGTCCTGACTTGCTCAACGCTCTCCCTGATGGCTATACTATGGTAAGACAGGATAGAGAGGGCCGTAAAGGGGGCGGAATTGGTATAATACATAAGATCACCTTTACCTGCCGTATGGAGTCTCTTCCCTCTCCCAATAACTCTTTTCAGGCCATGTTTTTCTCTCTTAGTTCCTCTCCCTCAGAAAACTTTTCCGGTGTTCTTGTTTACAGACCCCCAGATCTTCGTTTGGCCCTGACCTTTTGGATGTCATAGAGCCTTTCTTAAACAGGCCTTCCCTCACTATTCTTGGGGACTTTAATTTCCACTTTGAAAATAGCAACTCCAGCGATACGCTATCCCTCGTGGATTCACTGGCCTCCTTCAATCTACTTCAAAAGGTCTCATCTTCCACCCATATTGCTGGTCACACGCTAGATGGAGTCTTTACGAATGATCTCAGGTTAGAGTTGGGTCCACTTTTCCCCTTTCCTGGTCTGATCACCATGCGGTTTCCATGGAATTTAGTCCCTGTGCCTCTCCAGTCCCCAGAGAAGATATAAACTGTTGGGTGCAGAAGACGAATTTCCGGGGCCTGACTGACCAATCTTTGGGCCCCTTTATTGCTAATTTCAAGCCTCTCCCCTCACAGGATATTGACTTCTCAGCACGGGAGCTTGCGAGCACTATCGCAAAGGCAGTGGACAACCTGGCCCCTCTTAAATCTGTATACAGTGCCAGGAAACGTCCCTCAGCACCTTGGTACTCTGACTCCCTGAGAACTCAGAGGCAGGTATGTAGGAGGCAAGAAAGGCTCTGGAGAACTCAGCCCGATGTCGAAGGCCGGACCAAGCACAAAACCCTCCTTAAGAACTACAAAGCGGCGGTGCAGGCTGAAAAACAAACATACTTCTCCAATCTTACTTCTTCCCTTACTTCCTCCGGTGACTTGTTTAAAATTGTGGATACCCTATCCCTCATCCATCACCCTGATCCCATAGTCCCCTCACAAGATCTTTGTGATCAGATCTCTTCCTTTTTCCACACTAAAATATTAAATATTTACACAGCCCTCCAAGCGGATAATCTCACTCGCCCTTTCTCTTCTGACTTAGTGAATATGACTCCCCCTATCGAAACTTTCCCCAGCTTTCCTCTTCTTACGGCCTTTGACCTTGAGAGACTGTTGGACTCCCTTAGGTCAGGCTCTCCTCTTGACCCCTGTCCGCTCAAAATCTTAAAAAATTGCAGGGCTACTCTAATTCCCCCCATGTTGGTGGTTATGAATAGGGCTATATCCAGTGGGATTTTCCCAGCCTCCTGGAAAACTGCTATTGTGAAGCCCCTCCTAAAAAAGGCCACTTTGGACCCTGGGACTCTAAAGAACTTTCGTCCCATCTCCCTCCTTCCTGCCCCGGCCAAGATGTTGGAGGCTCATTTGAATTTCCATCTCAGCTCCTTTCTTGACAAAACCTGCCTGCTTGATCCATCTCAGCACGGTTTCAGAAAGGAGCATAGCACCGAGTCAGCCCTTACAGTGGTGGTCAATAACATCCGCGCTAAGGTCGACAGGGGGCAGACTACGCTTCTGATCCTGCTCGACCTTACAGCCGCATTTGACACCCTGTCCCCTACCATCTTGGCCTCCCGACTTAGCGAGATGGGGGTGGAGGGGCCGGCTCTCAGTCTCCTCACCTCCTTTCTCAATAATAGGGAGCAAAGGGTTAAATTGGGTGACTTCCTCTCCACCGCCAAGCCTTTGCAGTGTGGGGTCCCTCAGGGATCTTCTTTGAGCCCCACTCTTTTCAACGTTTATGTGGCTCCACTTGCCAGGCTTGTCAGATCTTTTGGATTGGAAGTGCTCTCGTATGCCGACGACACCCAAATCATGGTCTCCCTGTCACAATCTGTTGGGTCTATGGCCCTTAACTTCAGGAACTGCATGGGGGCCGTGGCAGGTTGGATGACGTCAAACTTCTTAAAGTTGAAAGGGGAGAAGACTGAGATCCTTGTGTTTGGGGGAAACAAAGAGGTCTGGTCAGCCGACTGGTGGCCATCGGCTCTGGGAGTATGCCCACAGCCTTCCTCCGTTGCCCGTAACTTGGGAGTCCTATTTGATACTTCACTTGCCTTTGACAAGCAAGTGAATAGGACCGTCTCCACCTGCTGTGGGGTTCTAAGGGTATTGAGAAAGCTCACCCACTACCTTACCCCTGATGCTCGGAAACAAGTCTCGGTTGCCCTTCTATCTTCACGCTTAGACTATTGTAATGCCCTCTATCTTGGGATGAGCAACAATCTGGTCCATCGGCTGCAAGTTGTTCATAACGCGGCAGCAAGGTTTGTCGTTAACGCCCCTAGACGCTCCTCTGGAACTGCCATTAGGAAACATCTTCACTGGCTCCCGGTCCATGCCAGGATAAAATTCAAAACCTTTCTCATCATCTACCGGGCTCTTCATGACGCAGGGGCGGAGGGCATTAGGTCTCTGGTGTCGTACTACACCCCAGGTAGGGCCCTGCGATCCGCCAGGCTGAAGTTGCTAACTGTCCCCCGCTTTGCGAAAGCAAGGTGGGGAGGTGGGCCTTCTTTGCCCTTGCCCCTAGACTCTGGAATGAGCTTCCCCCTGATCTCAGGAATCAGGAATCTTTTTTCCTGTTTCGCCGAGCCCTCAAAACCTTCCTTTTCTCTGAAGCTTACCCCTAAAGTCCTTCTTTTTTTGGATTTGGCTGATTGTTTCCCATCATTTGCACCTTGACGCCTTCGGGTAAAGTAGCGCATTACAAATTCCCTATCAATCAATCAATCAATCATTGCAATATAAAATATTTTTTTAGCGGGAAATCTGTCGATGGCATTTTTCGACCTTCCACAATTTAAATATACATATAGATATAATTGAAAAATATCAAATGTTTTTTTTTGTGCAGATTTATATAGCGCAAACTCGACCCGAAGGTATTGGAGCGCTTTACATGAACACCAGGTGTTCTACAGATGACTGCACCAGCGCTAATTGTCACTGTGCGCCAGAGTATGTCTGTGTTTATATACATTTGCTTTTGTGCGCTAATACAATATGCGCACAGACGCAAACGTACATAAACACAAAGTTCAAAGACTGCACCAACATCACGACAGAATTACAGACCGATCCTCTGTAATGGCGTCGGGCGCATACTCTGGCGCACAGCGACAATTAGCTCTGGCACAGCCATCTGTAATACGGTTCCAGTTAGGTTACACAAGGACACATTCATTTTTTGTATGCACTGGGTGATTAAGTGATTTTCCCAGAATCACAAGAGGCCGAGCCAAAACTGAGACTCGCACCTGGTTCCCCAGCTCCAAAGTCGGCAGCTCTGGCCATAGGACCACATCCTCTCCCCAAATAACATATAATGGATTTTGCGGGCACATGCATCAAGGAAGGCTTTTGCAATTCCTTAATTGCGATTATTAAGGAATCGCAATTAAGGAATCGCAAAAGCCTATGCATGTAGGAATCGCTATAAAAATAGCGATTCCTAAACATTCCTTAATTGCGACTCGCAAATTGCGAGTCACAAGTAAGGAATGCCTTCCTATTCATTCCTATGGGCCTACAGGCCCATAGGAATGAATGGGAGATTGCATGCGCAATTTGGGAGTACCAGTAGGTACTCGTAAATTGCTCATGCAATTTCAAGGGTGCAAGGGTGTCAAAATGACACCCTGTTGCACCCCTGAAATTGTGATGTGCACCCATGTTGCGCACACACATGCCCCAAGGGCATATGTGTGTGTAACCTAAAACTTAAAAAAATGCATTTAGTGCATTTTTCAAAGTTTTTGCAGATTACAGGCAAGTTTGATTTGTCTGTAATTTGCGGTCTCAAATAGCGAAATCGCTATTTGAAAGTGCTTCTAGCATTCCATTTAAGGAATCGCAAATTGCGATTTCTTAAATGCAATCGCAATTTAGGAATTCACAAATAATTGCGAATTCTTAAATTGCGCATAGGAAACACTTTCATGCATCTCCAAAGGCTAATTTGCGATCGCAAACGGCCGATTTTTGCGAATCGCACCGTTTGCGATCGCAAGAACCTTTGATGCATGTGCCCCATGGTTGCCTATATATTTTTGGTAACTTATATACACAATATATTGATTTATAGTATTGTACGAATGATAGAAGCTAGTTATTTTAAATGATGCCCCTTGGGACATTGTGAGATATCATGATAGTAAATAGTCATCGTTAACAGGACCTAGGCATTATTTGAGGCTGGCGCTATCTAGCACAGGTGAGATACACCAACCTGTTTTTTCTAAGTCAAAGATTTTACATTCTGATGACTTAGGGCCAGATGCATCAATACACCTTTTTGCAATTCCCTAATTGCGAATCATTGCGATTCGCAATTAGGACATCGCAAAACGGCATGTATGAAAGTGTGTTAAACACTTTCTGTGATTCCTAGGGGATCGCAAATGACCTACCTCATGAATAATAATGAGGTAGGTCGCAATTTGCGACTCCCTAGGAATCGCAAAAATCACATAGATGGTGGCCTGCTTTGGTCAGCAGACCACCATGTCTGTGATTGCTTTTTAATAAAGCAATCTTTCTTTTTGTAAATCAGCACGTTTTCCTTAAAAGAAAACGGGATACTTTACAAAAATAAAAATGAAAAGTTTTCCTTTCATTTTTTAAGAGCAGACAGTGGTCCGTGGGACCACTGCCTGCTCTTAAAAAATGCTTTTACAAACATCCATAAAGGGGAAGGGGTCCCTTTGCGAATGAGTTACCAACTACTTAAAGTAGGTGGTAAAATGCGAATGTTTTGCGACCACATTCCGGTCACAAAACATTCCTACATACCGATGTGATTCGGTATTAGAAAGGTATGCCCTAAACACGCCCTTTTCTAATAGGGAATCGCAAACCCATTTTGCGATTCGGTAACAGGTCACCAAATTACAAAATAGTGTTGCTGCATCTGGAAAGCATTTTTTGCATTCGCAAACGGGTTAAATCTGCTCATTTGTGAAGAGAAAAATGCTTGATGCATGTGCCCCTTAGTCCTTTAAGTCCCAATCCACCACAGGAGTACACTTCTAAAGCCACCAAGACCTCAGGGAAGGCACTTAGAGACTCACAGGGTCCAACAGCAGGGTCCATTCCAAGTCCAGTTGCCACTGGTCAGCTGGGCAGTTGCAAAAAAGATGCACCAGCATTTACAGCACCCCCAAAAAGAATGTGTTGCTCTCTACTGAAGAAGGACAACTATCCTGAAACACGTATCTAGAGATACACAGCACTAGCTGCACCAACAAGGGTGAAAAGCTGAAGCCTGACACCGAACTAAGTGTTATCATGCACTGCATTTACTATGATACATTGGGGCAAACTGAGTGCTGGGATGTGAGGCAGTGTGCGCCCACCCACCTTCCTGTTTGAAAAGGCTCCCCGCTTTCGCTGCAGTCCGATGGGTCCGGTGGGCATCCTGGTTGGCGCTCTGGGCGGAGTAGCGCTGCTTTGGCCTGCAACATCCCAAGGAGAACGGGCCTGCCCCAGCTGGCAGGTCTCCATAGCTCATTAATGCTGCGGCCTACCGCATTCGACAGACTATCCATTTTTTGTGCTTCAGCCTTTTCATTAACTGAGATTGTCTGATCTAGTGCATGGCTCCATTTGCTCCAGCACCGATCCTGGACCTGGCCTCTGTTAATAAGTTTGTCTGTTACGCTTGGTGGGTTCTGGGATATGGGTTTTCATTACCTAACATAGCATTGACTTTTATTATCACCCATGTCCAATTTCTCTGTTCGCCACACACAGCGGCATGGGCCGTAGAGACCCTAAACATGATCACTTGCCCGTGTAATCTCAGATATATCGGGATGACCTGCCGCAAAGTCAAACAGAGAATCTGCGAACACAGAAGCAATGTAAAATGCAGACGAGGAACAACAAAAATGAGTAGTCACTACATTGACCACCCACACACAGTGAACGATCTCAAATGGTTAATACTCGAAACCCTCCCTTCCAGAACATCTAACGCAGAAAAATTACTTTTCGAGAAGGAGCAAAGATGGGTCCACCGTCTGAAGACCAACTTACAAGGATTAAACGACGACATCCCATGGCTGAGCGTGTAGTAGTGTACCTGCATGTTAATATACACAGACACCCTATTAGAAATTGGGAGATGAGAATATGAATTTTCATACCCTCTCATTCACATGTCAACAAAGGAGCTATCAGCACCGCGAGGCACTAATGCGTGAGAAGACTATACATGAGCACTCTTAATTCAATACCAACACTGCCCTTTTGTTACATATTTACCACGATCACTTATACTTGAAATATACTTTCTGACCTTGACTTTTGTTTTAAGTATTTCAATTACTTGGAACTCGTGGCTACCAATGACATCCACCAGCTCAATAAAGTTCTTTGAGATGAACATACACCAATAGTCTTTCCTCCACGGCACTCAATCCACTACTTAATCCCGCCTCCCGGGCACGTCACGTAAACAGGAAACCAGTGCCAGCACAAGTCGTGACTGCACCAGAGCTGCGGTCCGAGGAGCGCCATAGAAGACACGTAACGTTATTGAGCACCATGACATGCTCTACATTCTTTGTATTTGTTCTCTTTCCTTAACAGCAATATCGCTGCCTGTTCCGCTCCACGGAGTTCTAAATCGGAACCCCCAAGGTACTTTACACACGCCATGTACCGTAACCTCGCTATCTGTTTATTGTTTATTGTTGATTGCTCAATGTCTGCATTAACTTATGATTCTGACACGACCAGGGGTTTACACCTATTTATTTATTTTCGTTATGCGCATTATGAAATATTGACATTGAACCGAGACAGCTCTCCCTCGACCTCGTTAAACTTACGCTGTATGACGACCTGGGCGTAACTTTACCACTATCTAAGGGCATCATTTGTAAGAATTAACATACCTTACAAAACACTAATTTCACAACAAGATAATGTGTTTTCACCACGTTCCTAATAATTATCTGTGCTAACTTTTAAATCTTAACTTTTCAATCTTAATTTTAACCACGTTTTATTATTTTCATTTCTTTCTTAAACTCACATGTCTACAATAGAGACGGTTTGAATCTCCACTTGCTGGTGAAAGATGTGTACCAATATGTATCCAAAGATTTGCCATTTATAATTGCTTATGTATTACGATTTCAGCTAGACCTTTGATAATTTCGTCCTCCTTATACTAACTTAGGACGCATTTGTCTACCTCTCCTCCTTCCCCCTTATACATAGGTATTAACCCTTCAGAAGTCCAAGTAATTAACTTTGGAACTTCCACCTGACATTGGATACCATCCAATCCCACATTCCCTAAGGTCCTGATGAAAGCCCCCCGACCCACCTGGGCACTTTAGGGGCTGAAACATGTCGACCGACCACACAGACTAAAACTGCAGCGGATACATCACCTGTCCTTTCTGCAACTAGCTGTTTTTTATCTTTATTTCCCTGCACCTAATGGAATAAAATTAAATATAGGTAGCCAGAGGAACTTTTTAACCTATCACAACACCTGAGCACTTCTCACTTTTTTGTATTCTCCCCTTTTTTTCCCTGATCACTACTGGAACGGCCAGTGGTTCCCTCCGTGTTGGAGGAAGCATGGGAAAAACCCTATGATGATGCTGTCACGTATCTAAATATCAAGGCGGAGAACCAAGATATACCGCCCACGAACTATTTTACGTGAATGAGGGTTTTTTACCAATATCGGAAACAACTATCCGAACCCTGGTGCCAGCTACAAGTGATCCATTCCCTTTGATGATTACTACATTAAAAACAAGGACCTCGAAGCACGCAGTCGGTGTAACAATATACGCATTTTAGGAGTTCCTGAATCGGCGAACACTGGGCACATTGACCTCTTTGTTGAATCTGCGCTCATCAGCCTGTTTGGAAGGGAATCGTTCACCCCCGGTTTTGTAGTGGAATGGGTACATCGTACATTGGGCCCCAGACCCAACCCCAGCTCTCCCCCTATGCCCATCATTACTCGGATCATGAACTACCGAGACCGTGACACTGCACTTCACTTGGCAAGAGAGCGGGGCAACACTACATGGCAGGGCTCCAAGTTGTCGCTCTACCCAGATTTCACCATTATGGTGCAGGATTTCTGCCATAAGTATAATGGGGCCAAGGCCACCCTCCGAAACTTCGCCCTAAAATACGGTATGCTCTATCCTGCTAGGTTGCGGGTGGACGTCAACGTCCGTGCCCGCATTTTAGACACACCTACAGAAGCGCAGGAGTTCTGCCATAAGTATAAACAGAACAACAGTCAGGTGAAGGTGAATGGTACGGGGTCCTCCCACCCCATGCAGAAGCTCCAATGCAAGCATCAAACTGTTTTTTAACAACGGCACAGGCTAATGGTTTATGATTATGTACTAATGAACACTGGTGTAGTGCGAATTCTTGGGATAAGTTCACTATGTAATCAGGCATTATATTCAATAGCTGGGCGACTGACGTGGCGTTGCTTCCCCTCAAGGTGTACGCCATTGGCATGGTGCTTCTAAACCAGGTGCATCATTATCTTTATGTCTTGTTCCGACTTGGATTTTTCTTATGCCACACCTTGTTGTCTACTGGGGTCTGGTCCTCACTGTAAGGGAAGTGAGACTGGGTGGGGGGTGGGGAAGGGGTTAGTAAAAAAAAAAAAGAATAAATTAATAAATCAAAAAATTAAAAAAATTAGAAGAAAAAAAGGCTCCCTTGAGCTAATGAGCTGACGAGCTCTGGTAGATGCACTTGCGCCAAGCGAGTGGTACAGAGACCTGAGAAGAATTTGAGTATCATTTACAGCACCCCCAAAAAGAATGTGTTGCTCTCTACTGAAGAAGGACAACTATCCTGAAACACGTGTCTAGAGATACACAGCACTGGCTGCACCAAATAGGGTGAAAAACTGAAGCATGACACCGAGTTAAATGTTATCATGCACTGCATTTACTATGATGCATCGGGGCAAACTGAGTGCTGGGATGTGAGGCAGTGTGCGCCCACCCTCCGCCTCTTGTAGCTTGTTGAATCCCTGTAGCTTGAGCAGGAGGCCATCCTTATGACCCCTGGAATAGACTTCTTTGTGCTGGGTACAAGAGGGAGCAGGTCCAGTCCTTCAGAGATGGTCTCAGGTCGCAGATAACGGGCCCAGTCCTCTTCTGTCCTCAGGTCTGGAAAATGTTCAGAAGTGGGTGCCTGGCAATGCCACATTTATGCCTGCCGTGAGCTAGTCTGTGGGAATGACTCCAGAACATGGCTTAACCAATGAGGTAAAAGATCCTGGGGCAAACCCTACCTACTTTAGTTATTTTTAAGATGGGGAAACTCTGCAGCCACACTAAGCTTGGGCTCTGAGGGCTGTGGATGTGTGTGGGGAGTGTATAGAGCAGTACATGCATGGTGAGTGCATGTACTGGGTGTATGTATAACAGAGAGGAATATATTACATGAGAGATGCAGTGCGGTGTGTGTGCAGTGAAAGCATGTGCTGGGTGTGTGTGTGCTTGCGAGAAGTACAATACATGAAGGGTGAAGTGTTGTGCACTGCGTGTATGGGGAATATGTGTACTAGCAATCGGTGTGTTTGCATGTAGCACACCATTGCACAATACAGAAAGGATACATGGAGATGACAATACTGGACAGTATGTGTGCTGTATATGTACAATAAGTGCAAGTGTGGCCGGAAAGATACATTACATGGAGGATCCTGGGAAGCGCAGGCCTGACTGGTGAAGACTTGAGGAGTAGAGGAATCCCTCCAGACAGATTTGTGTAGTGCTGCATTGCTGAGAGCTGAGTGGGACACACTGGAGGAAGGGAGAGAGAGACTCCCCCTGTACACTTCAAAGGGGTGCTCTTTGATTCGGTGATAGATCCCGAGGAAAGTGCCTGAACACATCTCAGGAAGGAGATGGGGCTTATAAGGGATTCATAAAGAGTAGGGCTGTGAGCCAGGGATTAACCTTTTGATGCACGTATGACTGTGGCTGACATCGAGGTATGAACTCTAGTCACTCCCATGGCCTGTGTTGTGGGAGTATCAACTTCAGAGTCTCTCCTGCTGTGACAGACAGCTTCCCAAGAGAAAGAAGAGAGAGAGAAGTGTACACTTCAAAAGAAGCAGAATCCTTAACATAAAACTTCAGAGACCCATATCCTAAATAACATTTGGTGTCTGGAAATGTATTATAAGAAGAGGAGGTTCAGACCACAAAATGTGTCAGCTGCCAAGCAGCCAGAAGGGCTGTGTGAGGAGGGGAAGCTCTGTAAGACTTCTATCTGAGAGAAGGATTTGGGGCCAAGGCCTGCTAGTCTCCCTGCTGGTTGAGGCGACATTACCCAGGGAACCCAAGACCACCTGTTGTAGAGCCTGGAGCATCAGCACCTGTTTGCTTGCCAAGACCAGTGGGGAGGGAGTGAGGCCCCGTGGGGATCTCAGCCAAATGGACTCCCGGTGCAATAGGGTAATTTCCTATCTGCACATTCCAGGCAGCGACCCCCGTATGCCAGAAGGGGGCTGCTGTGAAGATAGCCATAAGCGGAGTACCATGCACGTCAAGTGAAGCCATCTGGCACTTGTGGCAGTGACCCCCAATGCCAGGAGGGACCGCTGTGAAAGTTACTGCCAGATTGGAAGGGCAAAAGCCTGTTTGGAGCCTAGTGGTATCCCCGGATTCCAGGAGAGGCTGCCGATATTTAAGTGGTTGGGAGGATCGGGGCGTCACCTGAGAAATCTGAGCTGTGACGCTTGGGTCACCACGAAGCGACAAGGGTTGACCCAGAACTGCCCCGTGAAACTGTGGAAGACACTGTGTGTGCATCGCTGCATTACTGGGAACCCAGATGGGAGCACAGCAATATCATCCTTGCCCGTGTGTGAGCACAAGACTTTCAGTGCAAGAGACACACCAGAGCACCTCAACAACAGATAGCAATCAAATCTTGATAAGCATTATGATTAGGAGGATTGGAAAGAACTGATTTGCGCTCATGAGAGATGTTTGTGAGAAGCACGGCTGAAATTCAGCTGTTTCAAAATTTTGCACCAATGGCACAGGTCTCCCTATAAATACTGCAGGGCAAAACCCACCAGAACTGCAGAATGCTGGTGCTGCACACACCCCAAGGGAGACATGATACACACCCTATGGCTTTGTCCATAGTGCAATCAAACTGGGAGTCAGTACGGTGACACCTCCGCTAGATGAGTCAACAGCTCAACCTGCCCTGTTACACAGCACTCAGGATGTCATAAGAATCAATAACCACAAGAAAAGATGGCTGGATGCAGCCTTAGCCTTCATAATGGTTTGCATTCTAAGACACTGTGAATAGCCCTTACTATGAGATACTGACGACTGGTACAACACAAGGAAAAGAATGGCCACACACGAACGAGAGATATATAAGCTGAATGACCAGCTATAAGTATTTGGAGACATTTGGGGGGCTTACTTGAATATATATCCCTGGAAGAGTGATGCACATCTATAGGTGACATAAGCTGATCATATAACTGCGTCTCTTCTAATGACTGTTCTTCAGTTGCTCATTCAGGCCTCTCCAGCTACACATTCTGGGAATCCCTGCCAGCTATGACCACCGGACCGACCACGGAGAGGCTGGCAAAGTAAATCGCAGATTTTTCGGGTCACCAAGCCTAACCTCTCTCTTTTCTTCTTTTTCCTAATATTTTCTCTTTGAAAAATGTTTGTATTGTTTCTATGTATTGGGCCAGTGCTACCTGAGTAATCCAGGCTCTGAATTCTCTTGGATTGAAATTGGATATATTACTTCTTTAATGTAAAAATCCCAATAAAGGTATTCAGATGGAAAACGCAGTATATGTTGAGCTCCGAGATCACATCAAAGCTAACCATCTCCTGCTCGACTACCAGTCTGGCTTCAGATCACGCTGCGGCACAGAGAATGCCTAATTACACATTGTAGATGATTCCCTCTTGACCACAAATGAACCTCCTCCAGATATTGATTGACAACAAAGATAAAGATGACCTCTTCCTCCAGATATTGCTGGTCCGCTCAGCTGCATTTGACGCAGTAGACGATCCCACCCTCGTACACACTCTAGAGCCCCGTTGGAATTCACCGACAATGTCCTTCACTGGTTCTCCTTCTACCTTTCCAAGTGGTTCCAACTTGTTCACACGGGCACCTCCAGGTCACAAAAGATTCCAATTATCTGCAAAGTCTCCCATAGTTTCATTCTATCTTTTGTCCTCTTCAACATTTACATGGAGCTGCTTGGTGCTCTACTCACAGAAAACAGCATCAAGATTCACCACTATGATGAAGACACTCATCTCTGCTTGAAAGTCAAGTCTGCTTCAGACACCCAACGTCTCAGATACTGCCCGCACATCATCCAGAGCTGGATGTCGAGCACCTACCCGACGCTCAACCTTTTTTCTAATGACTGACTTTCAAGATTCTGTCAGTGATTCCAGATTTAATTATCTTAATTCATGGTACAAACTCTTTCATTCTTATCATTTCTGTCCATGTCCTTCTCTTTTCACAAAATATCCTACTTACAATATGAATTCTTCTAAATAACTACGCAATCAGTGTGGTATGATGCCATATTATTGGGGACTAAATATAATCTAACAAAAGTATTGTGTCCTAAATATGATTTACAAAAGTATCACCTCCTTGGAATTAATAATAGAAAGTCTGCCCCATGTGCACCAATATTTTTATAGACAAAATGTAGGCCACAATATTTATGTCAAACTATATTTCTGGTGTTGATATTGTAACATATACAACCAATCAGTGCTTGAAGCAGCAGCAGCTGGAGGAGCAAAATTCAAACTTCAAAAGGATTGTAATTTTTGGACATTTTACCAAGCATGCTACAGAATGCAGAGAGTGCTCCAGTCCAGGCTTGATGGCTGCACAATATTACAAGACCACCATTAGAGCACTGGACAATCTCAAAAGTATAATAATAACATATATTTAGAACATGTCATGAAACTCTTGATTTTGAATTTATGTTTTTATGACCTAAAATGACCTGTCTTTACATACATTGAGAATGGAACAGGGGACTAATTGGAAGATATTCCAATTTGAATGAAACAGAGTTTATTATGTTCTCTGACACCGAACCAGGCTATTTCTGAATGAGGGTCTCTGACCTTTAATATTAATTAAACATCACTAAAATCACTAAAGCGTTTGTTCAAAACTCTGTGAATGAAAAGCGATATCAGGGGTGATTTATTTGTAAAATGCATCAAGCTCCTTGAAGCCCTAAAATGTGTGCACAGATTATTTGAAGGACACAAAATCATGTCATTCTCCTTTGGAAAGATATCTGTGGACTTTGGTCAAAATACAGGGAGCGGTTGGTGTCATCAGACCACAAACCATGCACTAGGAGAGTGTCTTGCTCAACCTGAAATTCCAGCTGAAGTTGCTAACCCTTGCAAGAATCAATCAGCTCTTTATTTGGGAATATATGGCATCATAGAGGATGTGGGATGGTCACTTTTACTGATCTTCATCAATAAATTAATATCGAAAGACTCTACTATGTAGGTTTGCCATATGGTGTTTCTAAATATGGTGAGTGCATTTAAGTAAGTGGAGTGGGTCACAGAATTGGCTGGTAAATCTATGATCTTTTTGGTATTTCCCACACGTATGATTACTTCACAATATGCTCTGCTTTCCAGCGCACATGGCAGATTGTCGAGAGCGGAGAATGACCACAGTGGTGCAAACTGGATGACATCAGCCGAAGAATGTTAACATTTTAAGTTTGTGCCATGACCTGATCAATCTTAAGTACTTGTTCAGGTGTGTGTATTCAGTTGTTATTTGAGAAGTTGTGCATGTGAGGGAAGCTTCTTATAACAGGGAAGCTTTTTGGTACAGGTTGTGAAACTCTAGCAAGGGGGGCAGCATGCTGAGGACAGCTGGAAATGAGAGTTTGTGTGAGAGGCTCCATTCTCCCTGCAAGAACCTGTTTCTGCCATGTAAGTTAGCATCTATAATGTCAACTTATTTTTATATCAAAAATTACAATCATTGTAAAATAAATACAGAGCGTTTATTCAAAATTAAATAAATGACAACAGAAAGCACAAAATATGTTTCACGAATAAAACATGAGAGACGAATAGAAAGTCCTTGCATTGACGTAATTTGTCCTGTGGCTTTAGAAAAGTACACGTGAGAGAGGGGGACACAGGGAATTCAATACTGGAATAAAATTGAACATCCAGCTGACCCTTACTTTGGCCCCCGGGGGGATCATTCATTGTGAAGCAGAGATGATATTTCAGTGAGATCAGGGCTTATTATTAAACAATAAACAAACATTAAATAACAATAAATAAAAAATAAAATTTTACAGTCCTTAGAAAGTACTAATGAGGTTCTAGGAATATTAATCCTATTGTTTTTGACCAGCCAGATGCTTCTGTGTTTGTACGGATAAAAATAGGACCTTGTTGTACGGTGAGACATGACAGCACTTTTCATGAGAGGAGAGTACATGGCTGTCACTCATTGTTTTATGCAATGTTTAGGTACTGTTCCTCTCCTTGAGGCGATTTTCAATTTTGTGTATAACAACTTAAGTTAAAGATGAGTGCACCAGGTAGGTCATTCAAAGTTTGTGAGAGGGATGTATTTTGATTGAACACTTTTAGTGCAGGGAGGCTACCAGGTGTGAGCTGTCTACACCTTTACCACAGAGAGGATGCTAGTTGTGAACTGTCTTCCAGGCTCTCAATCTCCTCCACCACTTCAATAATGGCTTCTGCCTGGTCTCGGTGGAGCACATAGCTAGCGTTGGAGCGGAATTTCTCATGCAGTGATTCTTGGCTGAGGGGTTTTCTCCAGTGTCCATAGAAGGTGTCATATCTTCCTGTCACGATCTCTCCGCTGTCCAGGAGCAGCGCTACTTCTCCGTACATTCTGTCGAAGTTAGCCACATTGTCCTCAGGGTGCTCCACCACCACCTTCTTCAGCAGGTTGATGAGGTCAGGTCTCCTGAGGCTGTCCTCACTGAAGGAAGAGATGCCCACCTTGCCATCCAGGAGAGCTGTGCAGGCGTTGAACTGGAAGGAGTGTCGGGCCTGGTGCTCAGACTCTGGGAAGGGTCTATTGATGTACTTGGAGACTGGGACCCTCAGAAGAATAGAGCGGATGGCAGCGGGGTTGATGGAGCCCATTATATTGATGACTCGGTTTCTGGCTGAGATGGCAGCGTCTGCAACCCAGTGCATGCCCAAGTGAGCTGGGAACCTCTTGAAGGCGATGTCTTGTTTCTCCAACAGAAAGCTGTAATCTTGATCTGGCACTGCCAGGGGCGAGGGCTGGTAGTCACCATAGAAAGCACTGAACCCTGAGCAGCCGGGCACATCGTCCAAGATGAGTGGGTTGGCTTCCATTCCACGGGCAGCTAAAAGTGCTGCTTCCATGCCAAGGCGGGTGGCGTTGCCAATATGGAGAGGCTTGGCAAGAGTCGCTGCATTGGCCATAGGTGCCCCTGCCAGAGAGGCGGCGATCGCCAGAGCATGGGCACATTGGTCTGCATTCAAGGAAAGAAGTTTCGCTGTAGCGGCAGCACTGCCCATGGTGCCAACAACAGATGGTGGGTGGAATCTGATTGGAGATACAAAGAACAGTGTCAGACATGGAATAAGGACAATAGAAAGATAGTTTTGCATGGATAGTACTAATAATAAGTGTGAAGTAATGAAATATGCTAGGAGCATGTCAGACATGTACCATTAATGCCATCATGCAGTGAGAGGAGGCATTGACAATATGCTAAGATCTAATCAGGCACTCAACATAAATATATCATCCAGTTACAGTGAACAGAAAAAATATCTTTACCATGTTTACATTGTGTGCTATACACATACATGAATCTGTTTGCATCACAGGCTCTCCTTCGGGATATTTCTGCCCTCCGTGCACATTAGGCACAGGTCATAACATTACCCCCTCTAGGGATCACACTCATAACTCAAGAGCTATTTCTACCCTATTTTAGCATCATCACCATGGCCTTAAGACACTGCAGCCCCCTGAGGGCAGTCTGTGTTAATCATGGGGTATTAAGGTCCTTTGTGGGCATCACACATACCTCTTGGGGATATTGCTGGCTTCATTGGAGAAACGCATTAGTCTTCCTTGCACCTCAATGCCTATGTTGAATGCCAACAGGAAGTCTGAGCCACTCGGTCGGGAGCCCACGGGGAGCATCTGGGAAGCTGCCATGAGAGCCGGCAGCACAGCCCCCGAGGGGTGAGTGGCAGGGTGCCAAGTGTCATCGAAGTCCATGGAGTGAGTCTGTAAGAGAGGAGAAGAGGGTTAGGAGGTCCTTCAAGAAGGGGACCAGGAAGTGATGTTAAACAGAGAGATCGTGTCATCAACCTATGGAAACAATTTACAGACCTGGAGGATCCATATTTTAAAATGTTGTTTATTGACTGCACAATTGCCCAATACTGTCTCTTTACAGCAGTGGAAACCGACAAGATTGAACACTGAAGTAGACAGCATTAAAACAATTCTCAGAATGTCACCACTTTTAGTCTACGATTGATAGATACATTGATAAGCAGCTGTCAAATTCCTTACCGCCACTCCATTGACATATGCAGCCAGTGTGGGAGGGAGTCTCATTCTTTTCCTTCCATACACAGAGCTGATCGCAGACAAGGAGAACATGTCCTGTTGGAGAGAGAATAAAGTGATGAATGAACCGTGCTCCTAGACACCTAGTGGAGGAAGAAGGTAGCTTGTTAGAGGATAGGTAACTCAACTCTAAACACAGGATGGGACATCTCATACTTGGAGGGGTCTATTAGGAGAAAGACAGGAGCAGGTCAGGGATCTCCATGAGCAGGAGTAGTGTTCCTGAAGGACAGCTGTGTATGAGATCAGAGGTCCCCGTGTTTATCTGCTTACCCTAGATGATACTCTCTCTCCTGGTATTCTCTCGAGATATTAACTGCTTAACATATGCAGGGAGCTTAGGGTGTGATTTGTGAAAACTCAAGATGGATTTTATGACTTGGTCTTTCTCTCTTCTTACCTATTATTTCAGGTAGCGGGTCACACTGTTGGTTTACAGGGTTATTTAATGGGTGGGGAGTCCATGGTGTGATGCTTGGTTAGATCCAAGACTCCGATAAGCAGGTAAAATCTGATGGTGATACTGAACAACTAAAGTCTGAAGAGATTCTGATTAAGGGATGGTTTGATTCATGAGACGTTGCGTTTTTTGTCGAAGTTGCCTTTTCCTTTCGAGAATCTCAAGGTCATGCTAATTTTCTGGGTCCTGATAATATGTTTTAATGGTGGTGTGTTACAGGTTGTAGTGTTTGTTTTGCTCCCAGTCTCACTTTAACTGAGAGGGCCCTTGGGAGATGGTCCCCTCTTCTGATATATGGGGTTTTAGAGGACATGTACTTCATGGTGTGCTTTCTGGTTTGGACCCTGCCTCCCTTTAAAACATGGACTCCCGAGGACATTATGACATAGTTGTTTTTTAATGGCTGGGTGGTGAATAGTGGGTGTGCTTGTTGTGGCTCATGTCTCAGGCTGGATCAGAGAGAGATGGTGATCAGCATAGGTCTAGAGGGGTTTAATGGATGATTGTTGCTTTGGAGTTGTATGGTGTATTTCATGGTGCGGTACTTGTTGCCACTTACATGGCAGGATCACAGGAAGATGGTCACACTCTTGGTCTAAAAAGGTTTTTTTTTAAGGCTGTGTGTTGCATGGTGTGGTCTATGGTGTCTTCCATGTCTCCTCCTACCTGGCCGGATTACAGGGAGATAGTGCACACTGTTGTCCTAGAAGGGATTTTTATGGATGTGTGTTGCAACGTGTGTTGCCTGATGTGTACCATGTCACCTCTTGTCTGGCAGTATCCCAGGGCGATGGCCACACTGTTGGCCTTTAAGTGTTTTTATGGATGTGTGTTGCATAATGCCTTGCTTGGTATGTTCCATGTCTCTCTTACCTGGCAGTATCCCAGGCTGATTTTCACACTGTTTTTCTAGAGGGGGTTTTAACACACGTGTGTTGCATGGTATGTTACTTGGTGTGCTCCATGCCTCTTCTTACCTGGCAGTATCCCAGGGCGATGTTGAACACATGGGTCGTGCTTCCCACCAGTCCAACCCCGATGCTGTCCAGGATCATACGCTTGCTTCGGTGCCGCACAGCTTGGGACAGGTGATCTGCCTGGACTCCATGTATGAAGGAAGCGAAGCTGCTGGTGACCGCCTTCTCCAGGGGGCTCCCCTCCAGCGCTACATGAGAAGAAGAGACAGGATCAGAACTACTGACACTCTGGGTTGACATGAGACATGGGTCCAGCGTGTCCGGACTAGAACCAGATCATGTGTATATGGGACAATCATTACTCAGGACCCTTGGAGTGGAGACCCATAGAAGACTCAAGCCAGTGTGAGTGACACCAGAACCTGTTACTGGGCCCAGGTGATACAGAGCGGCATCAGAGCAGGGAGAGTGAGACCAGAACCAGTAATTGGGCTCAGGACATGGAGAGAGGTCTCGTACCAGGGGGAGTGACACCAGATCCTGCAACTGGGCTCAGGACATAGAGGGAGGTCTCATGCCAGGGGAAGTGACACCAGAACCAGCAACTGGGCTCAGGACATAGAGAGGTCTCAGACCAGGGGGAGTGACACCAGAACCAGCAACTGGGCTCAGGGCATAGAGAGAGGTCTCATAGCAGGGAGAGTAAAACCAGAACTAGTAACTGGACCCAGGACATAAAGTGAGGTCTGGGACCGGGGGGGTGACACCAGATGCAGTAACTGGACCCGGGACATAGAATGTGGTCTCAGACCAGGGGGTTGAAACCAGAACCAGTTACTGGACTCAGGACATAGAATGTGGTCTCAGACCAGGGGCAGTGACATCAGAACCTGTAACTGGACCCAGGACATAGAGAGAGGTCTCAGACCAGGGGCAGTGATATCAGAACCTGTAACTGGACCTAGGACATAGAGAGAGGTCTCAGACTGGGGGTGGGGGGTTAACACCAGAACCAGTACCTGGGCACAAAATACAGAGAGACCTCATGCCAGGGGTTGTGAGTGCAGAGACACTTACCTTCCACTGCCGCTGTGTGCACCCGCCTAGACACCCTGAGGATGGCCTGTGGCTTCTGGAAGAAGAAAGAGAGTGACATTAGCTGAGTTGTTGCAGTGCATCAGAACATGGAAAGGAGAGGGAAGGGCTAGAAGAGCAGAGGGCAACGAGGCTCAGAAGGGAAAGAGGACAGAGAAGGAGAAATAACAGAGGAGAAATTTGAGGGTGGTGCCTGTTAGAGGCTCCAGTCTGTCAAGCTGCAGTCCAAGACTGGCAAATGAGAAACTTCCGGCTGGCCCATGGGCAGTCCCAGATTTGCATAAAAGCAATCCTAGGAGGGCACCTGCCCTGTCCTAGCATGGCAGATAAGACATCACTGCCTGCCATATCAGCAGTTAACGCCTGGTTTATAAACAGCCCTTGACTTGCATATTGGCTGCAGGCTGGCACCGTAGACACTCTGTCTCAAGGGTCAAACTTGATCTATGTAAACAGCGCCGCTAGCGCTTTGAATAGCACCTGGGATTTATAGGCACCACCCTGGCATATGATGCAAACATCTGGACACACATGTGATGTCAGCACTCTGATAAATTATGCCAGCACCTTGGCAAATGAAGTCAGCACACTGGAATACAATGAAAGTACCCGACACTATAGGAACCATACTGGGGTGTTATGCCAGCACCTTAAGATGGCATACATCTGGTCACAGCACTCTGACAAAGGATGCTCGTCTTCTGGCCTATATCGCCAGCGCGCTGGGAGATGATGCCAGCACCTTGGCACATCTTGTCTGCACTAGCGGTGGTCTCTGTTCTGGTGCAGGCACTCTGGTGAGATGTTGGCACGGGAACAGTGTGCTTATGATATCAGTTGGCACAGTATGAAACTGTTAATCTTGCTCCTGTCATGGGCGTGAAATGGACAATGTTCCCTAGGGCACAGTGTAGCACCAGTTTTTACCAAATGGCACAACCATGTCATCTGGGACCCCATGTATCTATTGGCACAGACTTCGGATCGGCTAAAGTACAGTGCTATTTTGAAAATTCCCCTCAGGGCTGCCTGTAAAGACAATGGCTATTTGAAAACGTTGCGTAACGTGCATTATTACACATTGGGAAAGAAGAACTTACAATCCAGTCCCAAACTCCTCTTACAACAGACCTTAATTACCTAAAATGCTCCTGTTCTGCTCACGGTAGACATGCACATTCATATCATGAACAGCACAGAAACACATGACTAATGGACTCAGAGCAGACGATAGAAAATCACATGAGGTAAGAATAAAAGGTGCCATCCTTTTATTCACAAAGGTTCATTTAAAAACGGAAAAGCATTAAAAAATATACGTATAAAAAGTATTTTAAAATTACGAGAATGCTAACGTGAAATAAAAGACGAGTAAACGTGTGAAAGGAGTATTATGGCCATGTACATCTTCTAATAAGTGAATTCACTCTCTGCTCTATTTTAAAATAAATCTCTCTATGACAACAAATTGAATTTCGGGATCTAGAGATGGGCGTTCAACCAATGGAAACAAATGATGCCCCCAAACTGACGCAAAATACACAAATCCAGCGGTTACAGATGCGAAACCCCGATGGCTGTAGCAGGGGCTCACCTGGAAGGCGCCTTGAAGCATGTTGTGCACTGATGTCTGCTGCTGTCCTAAGTGACGTTTTCTCTGGTGCGTCAGTCAGTCTCCGGGGAGGTCTCCTCTGTCTCTGCAGTCAGTCTTACTTCCAAGAGAGGTCTCAATCAGTCGCTGTCTTTCGAGATAGATGTTCTCTGTCCACCTGGGAGGGGTCGTTTCTGTCCCTGTCCTGGGACAGTCCTTCGCTCTCTCTCTCTGGTGCTGACAGGAAGGGGCAGGTTGTGCCTTTAGTGCTGGCAGGTGTTGTGTCTCTCTCCAGCCAGGGGTTATATAGCTTAAGGGGGAAGTGACCTCCCCTAGAAAAGCCCTATGTAGTGACATCACTAAAAGGGGCGGGGCGAGGTGTAACCTGGGCCAGGCATCGCTCTCTGGGAAAGACCGGGAAGACCTCTAGGAAATTCCTGCAGGCCATAGACTGGAGAAAAGAACAAAGATGAGGGAGGGGCCTGTGGGAAACCCCAGGAGACATCCCAGACTGCTTCCAAGTGTCCGCGAGCCCTCCCCTGGCGTACCAGGATGGCGGATGGACTTAGATAATAGTGACGGACCTGACGGTGATGTCAGAGGGCGTGTGCGCGCGCTGAGATGTAGAGCTCCTCTTCTGTATGCTTCTAAATCTGAGCATATATGTATGTATAAATGAAACTGCAATTTTAGTTACAATCGAACTGTTACATTGACACATATGAACAATTGAATAACTCTCGCAAACCTCACTCGTAATTTGAGGGAATAATACATATTTTTTCATCAGAAATACATTAAAACAACTGATATTTTTCTCTTGTTTTAATTGTTGGAATGCCTTCTTAATGAGAACCGGCTTTAAACAGTAAGAGGAAGTGATTCTTTTTGGAAACCTGTGATGTCATACCTCTGATGCTGGGGACGGGAGTCTGCGAGGAGAGGGTCCTGCTGGAATCCCCCATGATAATGACCTTGACTTTTCCACTATGAAGTTCAGTCTCTTTTGGGGGGCTGGAGATGGGGGTTCCCTCCAAGTAAACCTGCCCTGGGCCCTGCAGGGGGCTCCACTCACTGCCTTTGTTTCCGAAGTCAGGAAAGCCTGGAGGTTCAGTTCAATAAACACCTCCTAGGGGTCGCCCTCCGTTTGGGACAGTTCATATCACCCCCTCCCCGCCCCCTACAGAGCAGCCTCCACAGGTCCAGGACCGGACACACAAGGAGACCACGTCCGTTCATACAGAGACTCAAGTGATTAACATTGTACGTCACCGTGTGCACAATGATGGTTCACATTACCTCAGTGATTAGGGAGACCAACCGTCTCACGGACCGCCCGTTATTTGGGCCTCTTGTCCGTTGTGAATTCCTTTACGGGCGCCTTTTGTCCGTAATTTGGGACCTCAGAGTGATCTGGCCGCCCCCCTGCAAGCGCCTTAGAGTTCTGTAACTCACTGCAGGGCCAGCTCGCGCTCCTGCAGTGGTCAGTGGCCTGCAGCGCCCCCTCGCCAACCTGACACAGATTACTATCGGCCCATTATCATCTGTATATCGGCCTAATTAGTACATACAGAATGATACTGGGCCTCTCTGCAGTGACGCATTTGCTGTGTCTCCTCCTGCCCCAGCGGAAGGCATGGCATTTTTCTTTGGTTTAGTGGCTGGGGTCAATTGAAAATCCAGTTGATTAAAAAAAAAAGCCATACTTTATAAATCCTGTTGAAAATGGGTAAAGAAACATTTTAAAATAAAGCGGATAAGTGAAAAACAAATTAATAAAAAAAGGGGGGAATATTTTAGCAACATTTATGAAACAGTGCGAGCTGTAGAAGCATTTTGAAATGATAAAACAGGCACATGTCGGTTGTAAGGGGTGTGTTGGGCACATCACACCGCTTGCTTGTGTTTTGTACATTAGTATGCCCCTAAAACACCTTGGGCCGTGCCGAAGAGGGAAGTTTAAGGAAGAGTTTGTTTAGTGAAAGTAATTTCAAATCGGCTTTTCACAAACCTCCTGGATGTTTCAAGTCACAGGTTGAAAGCAGCCCAGCTGAAAGGAGATTTTTTTCTTGGCATGCTGCCGTATAAGCGTATAAATTCCAAAACCAAACTTTGTTAAAGCAATACAGCATGCCAAACAAAGCATAAAAGGCAATACATGCAGCTATAAAATGAGTATTGGAAGTCCATTTCCTACAGTCTTTGGCATCTTCTACTTTCAGAGTTCACAGACCTCTTTGCAATGCTGAATTTGAGAATGTCCCAGAGTTGGGCACCAGAACTTTAGTAGATCACCTGTTCTTCAAAGAAGAATGTGCCTTCATGATTGCCCTGATGATTGTAAAAGGCCATACAGTCACACACGTTGCATGAAAGGACTGCTGCGGGCAGCAGCATTGCTTATTGTGAGGGCCACTTGAGTGTATTTCAAGGATGTCACTATTACTACAGTAAAGGAGCGGCAATAATGCCCCCGAGCCATCCCCCCGAGCCCCACACTCGCGAGCAGGAAGAGACACTAACTCTCCATTGGCTGACTTCAATCAGGGTGGGCTGGGCCAGCACTCTCCTAGCCGCACACTTCTTGCTGAACCATTCTGACTGACTGGCATTGATTGGCATGCAGGGTCAAACTAGGGCAATCTGGCAGTGGAGAAGGGCTGGCCGGACGGGTCAGTGTTTTTGTCTGCTTTTTGGCCTGTTTTAATGTCTGGTGGGCATGTTGTTCTGCTGATGTTTCTTCAGAAGATCAAAACTGTCCCACTTTGTAAATATGGACCCCTGTTTTTTGGCTATCTGCTTCGCTGATGGGAGCCACTTTTATTTTTGATGCCTGGGCCTCTTTTCTGTCCCAGTCCAGTCCTGTTGATGTGGCCAGATACAGATTTAGAACCACAGTGAAAACCAAAGGGACTACTCAAGATAAACCAGGGCAAACAAGTAAACAATCCATTTATACATGTTTTCATTTAAATCTGATATTTGTGATTTATTTTCTATTATGAAAGGTGAACTACAGATACCAGGATGGAAAGAAAAAACAGCAGAGACATTAAGAGCCAGGTTGTCAGCTTCTTGCAGGACACGAGAATAGAATCGGAGGCTCCGACGTGGAAAGGGAGGTTGTTCCGTGCTTTGGGGGTTACATGGGAGAAGGCAAGGCCTCCGGCTTGCTAGTGAGAGTCTGGCTGAGTGGAGGTTTCTGGGAGGTGTGTAGAAGTGTGTGTTGATATTCAGGTATGCAGAACTGGTTTTGTGAAGTGCTTTGTGTACGTGTGTGAGCAGTTTGAATCAGGTTCGTTTGTTGCTTGAGAGCCAGTGTAGTTCCCTGAGGTGAGAGGTGGTGTGGGTGCGGCAAGAGAGGTTGACTGTTTTAGAACTTAAAATTATCATGTCTTTGCTTCTCAAGGAGGCCTCCATGTGCAGCTGGGTGCAGGTGCTGTACAGCATCTGTGCACTACCGTAGACTGCACTCATCAAGTGATGACTTAGAGCAGGCGGACACATGTATGTTCAACTGTGAACAAAAAGGGAAGGTAGTTTATAGCTGTTATTGACCTTAAGCCATGACTGTAGGGAAAGAGCACAGGTACTGGGAACCTGGACAGCAGGGACCCAGTACACCTGCATCAAAAGCCAGGCAAAATGTGGGGGGGGGGGCAGGTGGGGGGCACTGCACCAGAAACCCAGTCTCTTCTGGCTGGCCACTTGGAGAACTGCTCTCTAGTCCACCACTAGCGGTCCCAATTACCTATATTCTATGCATGCTGCTTTATATCTCACAATGGCACTCAGATATGAGATGCTAGTAACTAAGTCCACCCGAGCAGATCTTCCTGACCACTTCTCTCACCAAACATGCCTGCTCAGGACCATGAACTGTAAACAAAATATCAGACTGTACAACCCAGTGCAGTAACCATATAAATATATCATGATCATATGAAATACCACAAAAAGACCTGCACAGTTGATCAAAGCTGCATGCCTACCAAAAACAACATGAAATGCACGATTGTCTCAACCTAATATAAACTATTTTTGACTTGTACTTGTGTTGGTTGTCTATTTACTTATGTAATATTGCGCGACCTCCTCTGATGTGTCTGTAAAACTTACCTTTTGTCTAGAATTTTTGTCCTGAATTTTGACCTTCAGTCCTGATTTTTTGTCCTGAATTTTGACCCTTTGTCCTGAATTTTTACATTCACCATCCTGAATTTGCAACCATGCCAGTTGGTCACCCTAGCAGTGATAATGCTAATAATAATGTGCACAAAGTTGGCACCCATTACCTAGCAGTGACAATGCAGCTCTTTGGGTTTTTGAGAAGCGCACATAGCACGTTAATGCTACCTCACAGCGCCATGACATAAAAGGTGCACGGAGAACGGTAGTAGAGATGGTCGGACCGGGTGTTGCACACGTCTGATGGCAATTAGTGACCCAAGGCCTCAGAATGCTGGTGAGATGTAGAAACATAAAGAGCTGCTGGGGCCGGGTGTGGAGTGAGACACCAGCGGTGACTGACCCGTGCGCACTCCAGCTGCCCCAGCCTGACGGGCTCCAGATTCACCTACACTCCGGACTCACTCCGGGTTCAGCCCATACTACGGATTTACTCCAGGATCTGCCCACACACTCCAGACTCATCAGCCCACACTGTGGATTCAGCACATACTACGGACTTACTCAGGGTTCGGCCCACACTCCAGACTCATCAGCCCAGACTCACTGCGGATTCAACACAGACTCACTTCGGATTCAGCCCACACTCCAGACTCACTTCAGAATCAGCCCACACTCCAGACTCACTACGGATTCAGCCCACACTCCAGACTCACTTCGGATGCAGCCCATACTTCAGACTCACTGCGGATTCAGCCCACACTCCAGACTCACTACGGATTCAGCCCCCACTCCAGACTCACTTCGGATTCAGCCCACACTTAGACTCACTTTGGATTCACCCCACACTTCAGACTCACTGCGGATTCAGCCCACACTCCAGACTCACTTCGGATTCAGCCCATACTCCAGACTCACTTTGGATTCAGCCCACACTTCAGACTCACTGCGGATTCAGCCCACACTTCAGACTCACTGCGGATTCAGCCCACACTCCAGACTCTCTTCGGATTCAGCCCACACTCCAGACTCACTGCGGATTCAGCCCATACTTCAGACTCTCTGCGGATTCAGCCCATACTTCAGACTCTGCGAATTCAGCCCACACTCCAGACTCACTGCGGATTCAGCCCACACTCCAGACTCACTGCGGATTCAGCCCATACTTAAGACTCACTTCGGATTCAGCCCATACTTCAGACTCTCTTCGGATTCAGCCCACACTCCAGACTCACTGCAGGATCAGCCCATACTTAAGGCTCACTTCGGATTCAGCCCATACTTCAGACTCTCTGCGGATTCAGCCCATACTTCAAACTCTCTGTGGATTCAGCCCACACTTCAGACTCTGCGGATTCAGCCCATACTCCAGACTCACTGCGGATTCAGCCCGCCCTTTAGGTTTACTCCAGCCGCAGGATGCCGGAGCCAGGAAAGGCACCAGAGCCCCTTCACTATTCCATTGGGATCCTGTCCATCTCTGTAGGTAGGACCCAGACTGCTTCGTTTAAATAGCGCTAAAATCCGATTGAGGCAGGCAAGCGCTTTGTGAATGGAGAGTCATGGGTTCTCTTTAGATGAGGTGTTGGGGAATCATATTAGTGTTGAGTTGCTTTCTGAGGCCTAAGAGAATGGTTTAGGATGGGTTACGGGTGCCGGTAGAGCTGGCGAGAGTCAGTGACATGCTATCTTCACAACTCAGTGTGACTGACTGTTTCAGCTCTACCGGCCTTCGGAGGCAGAAGCGTCTCGGGAAGTCTTGGGTCCCCTATAGCTCAGCTCATGTCTGAATACAGCCATGTAGGCCGCTTTTCCACAGTTCCTCACCTGTAACCGATCAATATTTAATATTGGAATAATGAGGTGAACAGGTGTTTCCTGGGTTAACGGGCGTGCTGCCGAGATCTAAAAGGAACAGGTGTGTTTGTGTCACTGATGTCTTTGGTGTGTATCCGGCTCCTCCCAAGATTGGAGAGAGGCTGGGGTGAGTGAAAGTTCTCATTTCATGTCTGTCTCTGTTGTGTTTCCAAATTCCCTCCTAAAGAGGGACCCTGGCGGGCGTGTGTTTTATTTATCGCTGCATAATGGCTGTCTTTGCTGTTCTTCCAGGCTCCCTCCTGCTGTCAGTGACGTCATACAGCTCCTCCAGAGCCACGCCCTCATCCCCAGCACAATCCCTGGGGGTCCTGCTGGTCATATTGACAGCTCTGCTGGGATATACAGGTGAGATCACATGCGTGGGGTTCAGGGGAATTGGGGAGGGAGGCACACGGCTGAGACTTTGTGCGACATAGTGCCTAAATACATAATGATTGCTTCAATGCGCTTATGACAACTCGATATGGGAATGTAGTGCTTGAAACTAATGCTAGGTGGAGATGCCCAGAGAGGAAGTCTTCCCTCGCCCACCCTGTGGGAGGGCCTCGGGGTCATGAGTGAGAAGAGACCCTTTCTTACGGAAAATGATAGGAAAGTAAACATGTCGAAAAACCTGCGGCCTGTTCTGTGGGTTAATGGCGGGCAAAACAAGTGCAGTCTAGGAACTAATAAAGCCTGACCCCGTCTCTGGCTGAGATTTTACAGAAAAAATTTCGGGGGGACTGAATCTTTAAGCAATAGGCAGAGTGGAGCTGATTTCGGGGGGGAGGGGGGGCTGAATCTTTAAGCAATAGGCAGAGTGGAGCTGCAGGGGACTTAGAAGGGGTGAAACAACAACAAGGCCTCATTAACATGCAAATGGTCTTTTAAAGACCTGTGAAGTGCTCGGGCGGGTCTGTGTGTGTGCCCGGGAAGCTGTCTCATCCCGGGCTGCCACACACGACGGGGGGGGGGGGGGGCTGAAGCCCTTTGAGTCCATAGGGTGTTGCACACCTGATTCCAGCATGCACACGGGGAGACAAACGAGACAGAAGATGTGCACGCGGGGATTGGATGCTTTACTGGTGGCGTGATACACTGGGGACTTTTTTTTTCGCCGCCAGTAAAGGCAGTCCCCGCGTCCACATCTTCTGTCCGTCCTATGACGGGCCGCGCTTGTTGACAATCTGACCTCTATTCCTCAGAGAGCGGGCATCCCTACAGACCGACGGTGACGCTTCCCTCGGCGCCTCGTCGCAAACTTGCGACACAGGCGCACGTTTAAAATAGCCCCCTTCTAAGGTGGGGCCAGAGACCAAACCTACCATCGAGTTGTCTCCCCTGTCCCGTCACTGTGCCGAGTGCTCACCATTGTGCCCAAGTGTCTGAAGTGAGAATGCATCTTCCGATCTCTCTTTGAGAGAGCGCTGATAGAGTGAAATTCAATTTATAGTGAATTTTCTTTTTCTGATGTGCCAATCTGCCCGTTCACTTCCATTGCCTGTCACGCTTGTTCCGGAGGAACGCGGCCCCGTGCTACTCGAAACCAAGGTGACATTTCCTTCCCGCTCCCCAGAATTAATAACAGGCCTCGTATTCATGTGATCTTTGCTCCACTGTCTACTTCTGTATTGTTAAAGCTACACGTGGTTTTAATTGGTGTCGGTACCGTATGTGTGTAACTGGGCAGTGTGGTCAGCCTTCCATTAAGCTTGTCACCGCAGGAATCCATGTCTCTAGACCTGGGCTCTTCTTACTTTGAAGTTACTCCAGCTGGTTCAAAGGAAGAAACCCAAGACTACATGTGAGAAGGTAGCCTGATATATATGCTGTCCACTAGTTCTAGTGGGCACCTTGTATCAGTCCAAACAACCCCTTATGGTGATAGGTTAAAGACAACCTTTATTGAAAGCTATCCTAGTGGTAGCTATGGAGTGCAGCCTTCAGGCTAAGTCTTGAAGGAATGTAAAGCAGCTTGTTTTACCTGTCTATAATCTCTTGAATGATCAAATGAAAAGACAACCACGCCAGGTATATATTCAAAATATGTATTTAGAATAAAACACACCCTTTAGTCTCTTTATGAGACTGGAGTTCGAAGTACTTAGTTTACAACTCAGTAATTATCAGTAATAGCACAAATACACGTTTGGGCCCTAGGGGCGCACCAAACCATATACCAAAAAAGTGGTATAAGAACCACGACTGGAATAGACACTAGGCTTATAGCCTCTACAATCGCTGGGACCCCAAGGAACCACCCAAGGTAGTGACACAGGGGACCCACGGGGACTGTATGCAGTTTGTAAACACAACCGCGGGTTCCCGTTATCTTCTATGGGCAATGTCGCGGTTGGAAATTTAAAGATTAGGGACACTTCTAATCGAGTCAGGACCAAACCCTTTTGTACTTAAGAAGTTCTAGGGCTAGCACCCACGAGAGCACTGGAGTACTCGCGTTACGTCACCCAGGAAAACCGGGTGCATAGGTGTCTTTTGGTGTCGGGTCGCGTTGTCGATTTCAATGGGAGCCTGCAAAGAACTGCTGCTGCCGTGAAGAGGAAAAGTGTCCGCAGAGATCCAAGGCCGGATCTAGGATGGAAGGAACCTGAAAGCAGAGGGGACAGAGTCTGGGTCACTTGCCAGTGACTTAGGGCAGGATGGACCAATGCCCACAGATGTCGGGTGCTTCAGGTGAGTTGATGGGTGTCTTGACTCTTCAGCCACGAGGTCCAGGAGGTGTTGACGAAGTCCACAAGCCGGGTTCAATCTGTCCCACAAAGTCTGTCGAGTACTGCGGTGTTGGCGACCAGAAGGTCTGAGGGACTCACCCAGCAAGGGTAAGTCAGGGCACATCTGGAGCAACCAGGAAAGCCTAAGCAGAAATGGAGTTGCCTTCGTGGGGACCTGCTAGCCAACGGGCTAGTGATCGCGAAGGAGCCTTGAGCGGTCGCACTTGAAGCTGGCCCACGGATCACTCGTGGAGTGGAGGCCAACAATCTTCGGTGCAGAAGGTGAGCCAGGCTGGGGCTACTCAGAGCCTAAAGCACAACTTCAAGGAGGACCAGGAAGATAGTGTTGCTGCAAAAGTTCACGGTGTCCTGGGGTCACGGTTCCACGTCACCCACGATATCCACGGGCCTCGGCTTTGCTGTGGACTCAGGGTAGCCTCGGGGAAGTCTGGAAATCCACCTCTGGTGATGCAAAGACACCGGCATCCGGCGGGAGCTTCAGCGATGCAGACCAGTCAGATGTTTCTTTGGTGCCTGCCAAGCAGGGAAGTCACTCCTTGACCCCAAGGGAGATTTCTTCAGTCTTCTAGTCAGGATAGAACGTCGAAGGTCCAGGATATCTGTAGCAGAGTTTCGTCCAGGGTAATCTAAAGTCCTAGGGGCTGGATTCCTATACTTATAGTAAGTTGAGGGGATGGACTACCTCTAAGGCCCCACCTATGGGTGGGCCTGGAAAGAGGGGTGGTTACACCCATTTACTTTGTCCAGTTTCACGCCAGATCAGGGGCAGGTAGCCCCTGCAACCGGTTTGAACTGGGCTATGCACAGGGACAGCAAACGTGCCCCCAGTGCAGGACTTCCAAGCACCAGAGAGTGCTCCCACCCAGCCCCAATACACATCTGCCTGTCTGGGGAGGTGGTCACACCTCCCTTCGACAGAAAACCTATTGTCCAGGCCTCCCCTGCCGGAGTTTCAGTCAGCAGCAGGAGGCCAGACCCGTGTCTGTGGCAGAGGCATCCAATTGTGATGCCCGGGCTCAGCAAAGTCCTACCGGGTTTAGCCAGTGTGAACATGTCTCTCCCTCTAGAAGGGTGGAATGCTACCCCCGCCGCCAGAACTGGCTGGGGGTGGGGTAGTATTCCAAAGCGTTTGTCACCAAACACAACATGTTTTGATGCAACCATTCCAAAGTTAGCATTTACCGCGAGGTTATAATGCACTTAAGAATATATAGTATGGCTGTATCACAGAACAGCCATAATGAAGTATTTCTGAAAGCTGCAGAGGGGCTCAGCTCATGCTTGGGCACCCTCTCACATAAAACCAAGCACTCTGCCTTCAGGATTGTCAAGGCCTGCCATAGGAGGGGCTTATAGGTTTATATGTGTCTGTATATATGTGTGGATATAGGTAGCCTATACCACTGTAAGGGTGCAAGCACACCCTTACCCAGGCTGCAGTAGCAGACCTGTGGTGCCATTTTGGAGTGCTTCCCAGGGGTGGCATAATATATGTTGCAGTCCCTGGGAGGCCTCTGAGGTACCTATGCCCTAGGTACATAGTATACCATATACTAGGGGCTTATAAGGCACTCCAGAATCCAATTAGATATGTACCTAATGTACATGGAAACTATTTTAGAGAGGAAGCAGCTAGGCTGTGGTCCTGATTAGCAGGGCCACAGCCAGACTAAGGTAGAAAACCAGTGAAACACCAGCAAAAAGTGTGAAGCAGATCCTACTCTCCTACACTACAATTGAGGTTCTGAAATTTGTCGTTTCTCGATCGTACCCAGACTCCATCTTGTGTTTTCCGCCATCTTAGGTTGCCCTCACTCAGGCAGCTGGTAAACAAGATGTTTTTGTCATTTCTGCCCTTGCGTGTCAGGTAGCTTTTCGTCCCGTGTTTATTAACTAGTGTCAGGGTCTGGCCGAATACACTAATTCATGTCTGAGCCGGATAATCCCCGCCCGAACTATCTGTTAGCTCACACCATTCTTTCCTCCCGCTTATCTTATCTACTGCCCTTCGCTACACATCTCATGCATTCTCTGGTCTCACGACTGTCCTTCTAGAACATACAACCATGTTTTCTTTCCTTGTAAACTGTATCATGTGGATTCTCTTTGCAATTTGCTTAAAGGGGCCAGCAACAAACATCACCTGGAACACAAGTCAGTTTTTAGCTTAAACCATTGTTGGTAACATTTGTCGATGTCTCAAATTCTATATGTGTTTGGGTTATCCATTGTATAAATTGTATTTCACTGTATAAAAGCTTGTGCGCCACGGAGGTCAGGAGCAGTCTCTTGTGAACCCATCCCTGTGTGACTTCACAGACAACTGTACTAGCTGCAGCTAATAAAACTCGATCTTTTACGCCAGACGGAGTGTCCAGTGTCTCTGTATTGCAAGACAGGAGAACTAGAGAATTTCAGGCGTACTCTGCGCCGCTTGACCCTTAAAGGTCAGGTTCCTCAAATGGCGACCACGAAGGGACGGCTTCAGTGGTAGCGGTGCAGCCAGAGGATCGTGAGGGGCCCCACAAGGAAAATCCGGAGGAGGCGCCCCACGTGATTGACCCCTGTATGTTGGAAGTGGACCGAAGGATTTTGCGGCGTGGCTTCTCCTTTCAGACGGCTGCTGTGACTGCTGCCCTGACTGCCGTCCTGCCTTGGCCCCAGTTTTTGTGAAGATTTGGTAGAGCGAGACGATAGACGGACTTCCGGTTGGCGTAAGAGGATACTTAGTTAAGTATTTGATTGGTGGGTCGCTCCCACAAATTTTGCTTTTTGGGTCTTTTGAGTTTCCTTTTTGTATTTCAATTGTTGCAATAATTGAAGCCAAGGGTGAGTACGTTTGTGCTGTTTTGTTAAGAATTGACACCCCCCCCCCCCTTTTTTTTGAAGTTTGTAGAACAGTCCAGAGAAATAACGATGCCTGGTCTAAGTAAGTTTCGTCGATTTTGTTGCTTAGGTTGTACTAGGAACTCCCAGCTCGAGGACTCTTGTCCGATTCCTCCGGTTGGAACTCCCACTTATGAGCTCTATTCAAAACATGGTATTGGCCCCATTACTTTTAACAAAACATGGGTCCGATATACCAGAAGAGATGGTGTTTTGCAGTGGCCACAAAATGGCAGTTTTGAGTCCAATATATTAGACAATTTAGAAACCACTTGGTTTAGAAGAAAAGCCCGGCCGGCAATGTTTGACTCGTTCCGCCTTTGGCGAAAGGAAGCCAAACAGAAAGAAATGAAACAAGCAAGAAGAGATCAAAAAGATACAAATATGTCGATTTTACAGGCTGCCCAGCAGTTAAGAAATAACGAAGTAGACTCTGCTAGGGAGGTATCAGAAAGACAACATCGCCTGGCAGTAGATAGATGCTATCCGGTGTTGCCTACTTCCCCTTCAGAGAAGAGTAAAGATATAGAGGAAGACCCTTTAATGTCTTGTTTGTTGAATTCTCCTCCACCCTATGTGCAAACTCCTAATGCACCTCCTATGGCTCAGCCAGCAGCTGCTCAGCGACCAGCTCAGCCAAATAATACTTCTCTTCCTCCCCAGCCTTTGTTTTCTCCTTCTCCTGTTATTCCATCTCCTTTAAATTACTCTCTATCCCCTGTTCTGGTGAGAAACTCTCCAGGTACACCGAGGAGACTCACAAATGCTGTCACAAGTTTCTTTTCTCCCTTAATTGGAGCCCTGAATCTGTCTCCGTCTTCTTCTAGACGACAATCTCGTTGTCAGCTTCCTCTTACGGAAGAAAAAGCAGTATTAGGTTCCCTCGCCCGTAAATGGATTGAGAAAGGTCCAATATATAGTGCACGGGATATTTTGAGCACCTTTTGTCAATGGACAGAGCCCATTCAAAGATATGTTTTTGACATAATGTGCGACACTCTCATTAAGGGTTGGGACGATATGGAATTAGACACGGCTCCTATGGAACTGATGAAGCTCCAAGCCGATTTTGATAAAGGTTTTATAGTAGGAGCAGACGTTGAGAAAGCGGTGATTATGCTGATTGAATTTAGGACTTAATTTCTCTCTCTAAAACTCCCCGAAACTGATCTTATTGACAAAACTAAACATTATCCAATGCGTGAAGTTCCCCCAGTATGGAGAGAGGCAGTAGGTGGTTCTCAGCCGGTAGCTGCTCATTTCCAGCGTATATGGGTACATGAACCTTGGAAAAGAGCCGAAGTTTTAGCCCTTAAACAAACACTTCCAGACCCACGTAAAAATCCTGCTGGCTATTATAAGGAGCTATCCCAGACAGTTGAGGCTTGCGTTATGAACTTAGCTGACATTGATATGTTATTTGGGAATGTTGTTCCACAAGCAATATGGGCGAAAATTCGTAGGGAAGAACATGCTGCCGAATTAGGTGGTGTTTGGGCAGCTATTAGAGCTGCTGACACAGCATAAGTTGGCGGCGCAAAGCCTGACAATCTGATTACAGCACTTCCTGGTAGAATCATTGATTTAATGAAGACTCTTATGCCTGCAGTACGAGTAAATTGGGATAAGTTAACCGCCTGTAAGCAAAAGAAAGACGAGAGCGTCTCCGATTTCTTCACTCATTTTGAGGAGACCTTTCTGGATCATAGTGGTCAGGATATGAGCACGGAAGGTGGACAACGCTTATTTGTGGACAAGTTCGTATTTAACTTGCTTCCCGAATTATCGAATAAATTAAAAAGTTCCGAGAGTGCATGGGCTGTTTCTTCTACTGCTAAAATATTGGCTACAGCACAATATTATGAAAACAGAGACAAGGAAGAGAAAGATAAGCAGGAGAAGAAAAATAAAGATTTAAAAACAAAGGTTCTTTTACAGCAGGCTTATCCTCCACGTCCTGCTCAGCACCAGTCTTCTCAGCCCCCACAGTTTCAGAAAGTGTTTCAGAAGCCCGAACATTATGTACCCCGATCTATGCTAGGTCCAAACCAATGTGCTTACTGTAAGGAAGAGGGACACTTTAAGAGTAATTGTCCAGTTTTGCTCCAACGTAATAATGGAGTGTTTGTCCCACGAGGCCGTGGTCATTTCCAGTCAGTCTCCAGGGGTAGAGGTAGAGGTTCGTCCCTCCAAGAGAAGCGTTCCTTTCCCTCTCTTAACGCTGTGAAATCTTTTGACCAACAGAGAGTCCAGTCTACACAATATTATAGTGACTATTATGTTGAAGGTGGCGACGAAAGTTTCCAAAATGAATAGGCCAGCCATAGACAAAGTAAGGGAGTAGTATCAATTCCAGTAGATCAGAATGGTCCTTATGTCACTGTCAATGCAATGAGTATTTCAGAGCCATTTCTTTTAGATACTGGTGCAATGAGAAGTTCTATTATTTATTCTAAACTCCCTGGGGCACCTTTGTCTGGCTTAATAAACACGTCTGTAGGATTTTCCGGCGCCCCAGTTCGTAACCCAGTCTCTTGCCCTTTACCTGTTTCGATTGGTCCATATGACCTGGAAGCATCACTTATCCTTACAACTGGTTGTGGTGAGAATCTATTGGGTTTGGATCTGTTGAAAAGTTACATGCCACGTTACACTGCTCCCCTTCTGGTGTGTATCTTACACTAGGTAAGAAACTAACATCGTCAATGCATTTGTCTAGAGATAAGTTTCCACCTGAATTACTATCTCTTCCTGAAAGTCTTTGGGCTACGGGTGCGAATGATGTGGGTCGTCTTGCGATTCCACCATATGTTGTCACTCTCAAGCCTAATGTTAAACTGCCACGTATAGCTCAGTATAAGATTTCCAATGAAGGTGAAAAAGCATTATTGGCTATTGTTCAAGATTTGGTCCAGAAGGGTGTGGTGGAAGAAACGAGAGGAAATGTGTGTAACAGCCCTATTCTTACGATTCTTAAGCGAAATGATCCTTCTCAACCACCAGTCTATAGATTTGTGATTGATCTTCAAGAGGTGAACAAAATTGTTTCACCACAGTTCCCTGTTGTCCCAGACATTACAGCCTTACTGATGATGATACCAGCTTCAGCAGCTTGGTTCACCGTGATTGACTTAAAGAACGCTTTCTTCAGCATTCCTATTGCTAAAGAGAGCAGAGATATTTTTGGATTTTGTTTAGGAGGCCGAAGCTTCCGATTCAAGAGAGCACCACAAGGCTATTGTGAAAGTCCATCCATTTATAGTCAAGCTCTTAAGTCACAGCTTGATACATTCCCTTTGCCTCCCGGAGCCACTCTTATTCAGTATGTGGATGATTTGTTGATTGCGACTGATTCAAAGGATGTGTGTAAAGATGTGACTGTGGCATTGTTGCGGCATTTGTCTGATCTCAATCATAAGGTATCACCTTCTAAATTACAGTACGTGTGCCAAGAAGTTACATACTTAGGTCATCTCTTATCAAAGGAGGGAATGCGACTGACCCCCGAACGCATTGAAGCAATTACGCACATGTCGGTACCATCGACCCAGAGAGAAGTACGTGCTTTCTTGGGCATTACTTCCTACTGCAGACAATGGATACCTAATTTCTCTTTATTAGCCAAACCTTTATTAGCACTTACACAGAAAGACACGCCCCATCCACTCCCATGGACTGATGAATGTCAGAAGAGTTTTTCTGACTTACGATCAGCCCTGTGTTCTGCTCCTGTGTTAGGTACCCCTGATTACAGTAAATGTTTCACGCTCTATGTCCATGAGAGAGAAGGTTGTGCATTGTTAGTTTTGACACAACAATTTGGAGACAAACAGAGGCCATGTGCCTACTTTTCTGCTACGTTAGACCCGGTAGCTAAAGCGTTACCTAGTTGTCTCAGAGCTACGGCGGCGACAGCAATCTCTATTCGTCAATCAGCTGGAGTAGTATTGGACCACACTCTCACTGTCATGGTACCACATGCTGTGGACACTTTATTGAATAGAACTAAAACACAACATCTCACGAGGGCTCGGTTGTCTGGTTACGAGTTGACTCTCTTGGTAAGCCACATACGTATAAAGCAATGTAACACCTTGAATCCAGCTACTTTGTTACCACTCCCAGATGAAAGAGATCCTCGGGATCATCATGATTGCTTTCTTCGCACAGAAGAAGAAACAAAAGGAAGAATAGATTTAAAGGATACTGCGCTCGAGGATCCGGATGGAACCTTGTGGGTTGACGGTTCCTGTTTCAAATTACCCAATGGCGAGACTACCTCAGCTTATGCAGTCACCACATTACATACAGTAGTGGAGACAGCATGTATCAGATACAATTCAGCCCAGGCTGCAGATTTGATAGCCTTGACTAGAGCATGTGTGCTGTCGAAAGGGAAAAGAGTGAATGTTTACACAGACATCCAATATGCCTTTGGCGTGGCACACAGTTTTGGTCGTTTATGGAAGGAAAGAGGATTCTTTACTTCCCATGGAACGAAGATTCAGCATGGCCAGTTGGTCACCGATCTTCTTGACTCTCTCACATTACCTACCCAAATTGCCATCATCAAGTGTAGTGCACATAAAAGAGTCACAGATGACATTGGTCGCGGGAATGCTTTCGCAGACGAGGTAGCGAAAAACACAGCTAGGAACATCACAAGTCACATGTACGTTGCAGGCCCTGCAAATCAGATCCCAGAAAGAGGAATGTGTGAGGACACAATTGAGAGCGTAAGAACGATTCAGGAAGAGGCTACAGAGAAAGAATTGAGTAAGTGGAAAGAAAGTACGGGAATGTTGGATTCGAATGGATGTTGGACAGAATTGTCAGAGCATCAACGATGGATGTTGCCAGATGCATATGTATTACCTGTAGTGACTATGGCTCATGGACCAGCTCACATTAGTGCTAAAGGCATATGCAAACTTCTGGCTCCAGTTTGGCAAAATGAAGGAATTCCAAAATGTGCAGACAATGTGGTAAAACATTGCATTATATGCTTAATGCATAACCCAGGGAAGGGTACTCCAACTACTGCAGGCCATTTCTCTCCCCCTACGTACCCCTTTGAAGTATTACAGATTGATTATATACACATGGATCGATGCAACAATCTCAAGTATGTTCTGGTGGTAGTATGTGCATTCTCTAGATGGATAGAGGCTTACCCCTTAAAAGATAACACAGCTGTATCAACTGCTAAAGTATTACTGAAAGAGTTTTTTCCTAGATTCGGTTTGCCGCGAATTGTCTGGAGTGACAATGGAAGTGAATTTGTAGGCAAAATCATGCAGAAAGTATGTACGGGTCTTGGTATTAGACAAAAATTCCATGCGGCAAACCATCCACAATCAGCGGGTTTGGTAGAGTGCTACAATGGCATTCTCAAACTGAAATTGGCAAAGATTCAGGCCAGCACAGGTCTTGCCTGGCCTGACGCTTTACCACTGGCCTTACTATCCACCAGAACTACTGTACACTCTCATATGGGACTTAGTCCATATGAAGTGATATTCGGACGCCCCGCCAATATTTGGGGAGTTCCTCGTCCTAGGAAGTACTCAGACATACCGTACCCTATGCTTATTGATTACCTTCATGACTTGACTGCTAAATTAAGTATTCTTCGCCAACAGGTTCAAAGTGCTCTGCCAGAGGCCTCAACAAACCCAGGTCACTCTATCAAACCGGGAGACCGGGTCTGCACCAAGAACTTTCAACGAAAGAAAAATCTTGATCCTCGCTGGTCACCTCCTCGCCAGGTTCTACTGGCTACGCGGACAGCAGTAAGGATAGAAGGCAAGAAAAACTGGGTCCACGCCGTGCATTGCAAAAAGGTACCCTTGCCCTTGCCTTTTGACCAGTGGGTCCGCGGTGGCATAAGTGAGTCTGAAGGAGACAAGACTCCCCGGTTCGTACCATTTAGTAACGCACGGCTGGAAGACACCCAGACTGAGGAAGAAAGTGATGACACTCTTCGAAGAACCATTCCATTACATCTACAAGTGAACACTACTCATCCGGAAATAATCTTTCAGGACCAAACGATTCCAACAAAGAAACGATACAACCTGAGGACCAGGCCTGAAGCAAAGACTTGAACATTTGTTATTTTTGCCACCAATGAACTATTTTTCCTTTTTAGATAGTATTTGTGCCATCTGTCCCCATCGCAGGCTCTCGGTAGGAGTCTTGGACTGAACCTGGTTTATGGTCAAGATCCGCTAGGTTCAGGATTATCAAATAGCCAAGTGATTGGGGAAGATTGCTGCGAGCGACAAATTTTTCTAGCCAGGATGGATGGTACATCACGTCAGGTAGATAGGAGACAGAATATGCAAACCAAATATTGTAAATTATTACGTAGTCGTTTTGGCGTAACCTTGTGTGTGTTGCTGATTCTATGTGTTTTATTAGCATGTATAGGTTGGATTGTCCATGTGTTACAACTAAAAACTGTTCCTTTATCTACTTCTGTACCTTCTCGTCCCACTAAAATTCAACACAAGATAAGTGCCCTTTCCGCACATGAACAAATAAGAAGGATGGAGTATCAAAATAATTTGTTTATCCAGCTGTTACACCAACACCAGTTAGTTGTCAACATATCTGACTGTTGGGAATGTGGACTCATGCCTCACACTGCCCATAAAGGGATGCCCTATTTAGTATTGCCTTTCTCATATGAAGGTTCAGCATGGGCTTACCTGACCATGTTTTCGGCTGCCTACCACAACAGACTTCGATATCCGATAGGTACATTTGAGAATGGAATGGATTTTAGCCACGGTACTTTGATAAAGGGTATAGTGACCATGGCTAAAATTCTAGGGAAGAGTAAGATTCCTTTTGATGAAAAGAAAGCCTACGAAGGTTGGAATGTAACTCATTACATTTCCAGTCTTAATAACAAGACCAAACAAGAGAAGTCTTCCCCAGCATGGACTGTACCCCACCAAGGCAACTTTTGCCTCCGAATCAATAGCAAGGAGAATGACACTCAACAAAACTGTTCCCAGATATATGTATTCACGCCTCAAAATAACCCTCCATTGATCCCATCACAAGGAACCTATTTTGTCTGCTATGACAAAGCATATACATGGCTCCCCTCTGACTTTTCGGGAACATGTTACATAGCATTCTTGCTTCCCCCAACGTATACTGCACCCTCAGACTCGGGGTGGGCGGAATTTGCGTAATCGCGTTACGCAAATCTCAGCGAAACGGTAAAAAATCTCCGCGAACACGCAGAAATTCCGCGAACACGCGGAATTGCTTGTTCGCGATGCTTTTTTCCTGTTCACAATCGCTGTTTGCGTGCTCGGGGAGAAATATCTCGCGAACACGCATTTTGAGAACGCGAACAAGCAAAAATTTCATGAAGACGCAGAAAGCGTAATTTTGGGCAATTTCGCGTTCTCCGCAGAACGCAAAATTACCCAAATTCCGCAAATTCCGCGAACGGAACGGAATTTACCGCCCAGGCCTACCTCAGACCATCACAGACACAGATATGGTAGAGGCGTATTTGATGCCAAAGACACAGCTGGCCAGGAGGGAGGAGATTTCTTCAAAGGATTCATTCCCTTCTGGGGACCAATGATTAACAGCGGAAACATTAGGCGATTAGTTCGCGTGGTTGAGACAACCATCGATGTTACTGCAGGTGCCTTAAGTAACATCACTGCAGAACTCCGAGCGGACCGTCTCATGACGTTACAAAACAGAATTGCGCTAGATGTGATCCTAGCAGACCGAGGAGGAGTCTGTAAATTAATTGGATCAAGCTGCTGTATATACATTCCTGATGACGCCCCGACTGTATATTAGGCCATCTCAAAATGACATACCATCTCCGCATCGATCCATCAGGACGAAGGAGATTGGTCCCTCATGGGATGGTTATGGAGATTATTATCTACCTGGGGATGGAAGATACTAACATTCCTTGGAGCAATTCTGGCCATCATATTCTCTTGTTGCTTGTGCATACACTGTGGTCCTGCTATCTGAGGTCTGTTCGCTACCTTATGTGTATCAAAGCCTGTAACCCAACAAACAGAGAATATTAAGATGATGGTCCAGCAACAGTTAAACGACCTTATGGCAATTGATATCGACTCCGACTCAGACTAACATGAGCCCAGTCATTGTGTTATTGCCTGAGTAATGGCTAAAGGAGGGTCTGAGGTTCTGAAATTTGTCGTTTCTCGATCGTACCCAGACTCCATCTTGTGTTTTCCGCCATCTTAGGTTGCCCTCACTCAGGCAGCTGTTAAACAAGATGTTTTTGTCATTTCTGCCCTTGCGTGTCAGGTAGCTTTTCGTCCCGTGTTTATTAACTAGTGTCAGGGTCTGGCCGAATACACTAATTCATGTCTGAGCCGGATAATCCCCGCCCGAACTATCTGTTAGCTCACACCATTCTTTCCTCCCGCTTATCTTATCTACTGCCCTTCGCTACACATCTCATGCATTCTCTGGTCTCACGACTGTCCTTCTAGAACATACAACCATGTTTTCTTTCCTTGTAAACTGTATCATGTGGATTTCTTTGCAATTTGCTTAAAGGGGCCAGCAACAAACATCACCTGGAACCCGAGTCAGTTTTTAGCTTAAACCATTGTTGGTAACATTTGTCGATGTCTCAAATTCTATATGTGTTTGGGTTATCCATTGTATCCATTGTATTTCACTGTATAAAAGTTTGTGCGCCACGGAGGTCAGGAGCAGTCTCTTGTGAACCCATCCCTGTGTGACTTCACGGACAACTGTACTAGCTGCAGCTAATAAAACTCTATCTTTTACGCCAGACGGAGTGTCCAGTGTCTCTGTATTGCAAGTCAGGAGAACTTGAGGATTTCAGGCGTACTCTGCGCCGCTTGGCCCTTAAAGGTTAGGTTCCTCACAATTCCCAGAACACAAAGGGTAATACATTAAAAGTCCAGCACTGAAAAAAGGTGACAATGCTTCCTTTCCTCTCTCATCTTCATGCAATAACCCCTTGTGGTTTTATAGGACAGAAGGCACTTACGTAGACAAATTTTAAACAATGGATTTGACTGTTCTAGCGACCATGTCGCCACACACTATGAGATTGATTGAGTTTTAAGTCAACAGCCTTAAGCATACTGGGACTTGTAATTTTAGTTTGTAAACATAGGCCCGCATGTGGAAAAAGGAGACTGTCTGATGAGTACAGTCTTAACATGGGTCACTCTTGCAACGACGCTGTTTCCAAACCTCCAAATCATTGCTTTCTAGTGTGCTAGTCCACTTACTTCAACGGAAGCAACACAAGCTCATAAACCCCAGAATGCATTTGTTTAATCACTCTGTGTTCTTGCACAGTGGAAGGCCCATCACAAAGATCGACAGGCCATCTTTCACTGGCTTACTGCTGTATTTGGAAGTTAACCTGGTACAAACAAGATTACATATTTTTACAGACAGTGTTATCATGTGTAAACATGTCAAAGTAATAAACTAATACTATCATAAAATGTTCTACAGTATGCCGCATAATTTCTACATAATTTTTTCACCCTTCCACATAATTTGGTCCTCCCCAGGCACATAATACTAGTCGCCCTAGATATTGCCTGGTACTGGTTATTTGAATTCTCTGGTGTCAAGTAATCCATTCCAAACATTTACTCAATTTTCTCTGTGGTAGATTAATTAGAGGGAGTCGTGACCATTAGTGAGGAATGTGAGTTCATGTAATGGTTGGTGGGGTACGTGGATAGGCGAGAGGAGATCACATATTGCTAGGTTGCAGGGGTATAGTTTCAAAGAAGGAGGTTGTAATACATGAGGGGGGGTGATGGCAAATGCAATAATGGTGAGTTGCAGAGAACCAAGATTTAAAAACGGAGGATCTGATTATAATCGTACAATGGTGTTCAGAATGATGTCAAACGTATTACTGTAAGTCTCATAACGGGTTGCATCTATATTGCGGAATGTCAGTTAATGTGCCATGAAGTATGTGTACTGCTCACTACACTAACCCTGGACTGCACCACACTGTGCCCCGTTACGCATTACCAAGGTTGGTAGTTGAATATAATGTAAAGGAGGGTGATCTAGGACAGTTAGACAAAATTTTACTCTAATTGCCAAAGGGATACTCGTCAGTTGGTTTTACCTAATCTAAACAGACTGGAACCTGGTCACTCACTTAGCAAGCATTAAAAATGCAATAGGTCTCGCCTTTCATTAAGTTAAAGCCATTTGCTTTGCTACACAATACCATTAGCAAAGCAAATGGCTTTAACTTAATCAAAGGCGAGAACTATTGCATTTTCAATGCTTGTTACTTAAATGTATGTATCCCATCTCTCAGTCTCTGTCTCCTCTCACCCAATCTCTTTAATTCCTTTAATTTTCCCTCCATTCAGATTTCTTTCTCTTTAAATCCATCTTTCCTATACTAACTTCTTCCTTCCATACATTTCACTCTCTTTCCAATCTCTACCTTGTCATCTACTTGGGTCTCCAATTTTCTTCCTTCCTTTATTTACTTCTCCCTTCTTCTCTCCTGCAAGAGTCCGGAGGAGCCGTGGTCCAGTCCCCTTGTTTGTGTCCTTCTGCCTGATGGTCTCAGCGCTATGGTGCTCTAAGGGAGTGATCCATATCATGGACGGTCAGGGGGTCATCAGTGGGTCCCTTGATCTTCATAATGCCATGGTCCCGGGTCTTGCAGCCTTCATCCTGGGACTGATCATCATCAGTCTGGTGGCCATCCTTCAGAAGGAGGCTGCCCTCGCCATGATGGCGTTGGCCATCTTGCTCTACTCTGCCCATGAAACCGCCACATACTACGACAGTAGCTTTGGTGCCTCGGCTGTGGCATCTAACCACCTCATCGTCTGTCTCGTTGGGGCATACTGTGGTGGAGGGAGGCTCCTTCATATACTTACTGGTAAGATGGTCATCCTCCCTGGTACAGACCTGGCTACAACTAAAGCCATCACCCATGGCTCACCCATGGCCTCCAGCAGCAACGACCTGGTCATCATTGGGCTGACCTTGAATATGGTGTCCGCCAGCGTCTTTGGATGCAGGGTCCTGGGAGTGACCACCAGTCTCTTTGTGGGGCAGGTGCATTGGCTATGGATGGTGGGGCTCTTCCAGATTGGGGTCTACATCCTGTCGTTTCGATCCTTGGATACCCTGGCGGCCATCTTCTTTGGCTTCATCTCCATCCTACGGTTCGCTGAAAGGTATTCCTTGCTCTACCGGTTCTGGCAGGCAACTGAACCCATTTTCCCTGTCCCATTACTGGCGGTCTTTTTGCTTCTATTTATGGTCTTGGCTGTATTCATGACTGGTAGGAACCTAGTGGATGGGCTGTATCTGCTGTTTTTTGTGACCTACTCCATCGCTTTGGCTTTGCGTCCCACTGGTTTCTTCCAAGGTGGACCCCAAGGAGTGAATGTGGCTATTTACGTCACTTCAGCACTTATGACACTCATTAAACTTTACAACATGAAAGCGGCCACCAATTCCAACAGGGTAGGGGATTGTTAAGAGACTGTTCACACCTATTAGCATGTTCAAGTTACGTCAAGAAAAAGACCTGCATGTTCCTTACCTCGGCTATTCTAAGTATGCTGATGGAGAGGTGCTTGGCCACGCAGGCAGCATTTTGGCCGCTTTTGCAATCACCATGTCTGTGGACCCAACAGATGCACGTGCCACTGTCGTCCTACCGTGGGTGGTGGTAGCTGGAGGGCTTCTAAAATTTGTCTGTGGCTCTGTGGCCTTCTCGCGTGGTAAGACCCTTGAGAGCAGCACCTTTATTCTTTATGGAATTATGTGGGACATCTGGGGTCTCACCAGGTATGGTGAGGGGCTTCCACGTGGCGGATGCACTTGTTTTGCAGTGACGGGAATAAATACCCGATCACAGTTGATTGTAAAACAAACTATCAGCGTTGCCTATACATGGCTACTATCTGGGTTAGTAAATGTTGTAAATCTGGACTTGGGTATGGTGTATACACGGCTAATGTGTGCCAGGTAGCCCCTTCATTGCTCAAAGGACCAGCTCTGATACTCTGAACTAGATGCAGTAGATATCCACCAAACCACGGTTGGTGTTTTTGATATTTGTTTTGATATTCCAGTGATACTTCCACGTCATGGTAGGGATTATACTTAGCAAATAATGCAGCAGCTCTTTATGAATGAAAGCTCTCCGTATAGGGATCCACAGCATCAAACTCCACTGATGAGTGAAACATTTGAAAGAGCATGCAGCATGAGTATTTACAGTGACATTTACCCCAACTCCTGTGTTAGGAAAACCCTTAGCCAAGAGGTGTCGAGTAAGAGGTGGGGTGAAATTTACTCCTGTTGGGATAGATTTCTGCACCACTGCCAGATTCAAAACATAACCTTTAAAACTGAAATTAATATGTAGTTACCTTTAATTACTCAAGTGCCTGACAAACCCACAGGAGAGAGGGAGCACCAGCGTGAACTGATGGAAGAGACCAATATTACGAGAGATGTCTCCATCATTAGTAAGAATTGGCAAAAACTTAATTGCTTAAAGATAGGGTCCTCTGTATGAGCACCAATGATATGTCCTGTGGATTTCTGCTGCAGAATATGGCCTGAGAAAGGATTCTCTGGACCTTCTGATACTAAAACCTTAGTGCACCAACATAAGACAGCGAACCCGGCCCACAACCCATTGAGCATTACTTGAGAAAGGTTCATTGGTTTGAGAAACCCTCCCTTCTCTTTGGCTAAATAAACTAATCTTAGAACCAAACCGGCCCTTTCAGAAGCCATTTATTTGGTTTTCCTCACACCGACATACATTATTAGAACAACTGAAGCAGTGTACAATAACGAGACAGCTGTTGGAACAGTGTCTTTGCCACAGTGGCCGTATTGTCCTCAGGCAGATAAGGCTGTCGAAGGACTTGATTAGCCTTCTTCGCATTCTTCAACAAGGAAAGGTGTTTACAGCTAGAGCTGAAGTTCCGCTCTAACCAACAATGCCTTAATGCAGTTCATGTACAGTTATACACCAATAAAACACTATTACAATATGGCGATCATAAAGTATGTCAGCTGGTGTGGTGTCACCTGGGCAGTGCACGTGTCCACTTTAGTTTGGAGGAATTAAAGCTGAGGCTATGATGGCTACTTCATTATAGGGAAATAAGTGTTGAGACATTAGGTGACTATGCATTCACAGTTTGGGCCTCTGATGGTGGACCAATAGGTCATGGATTGGTATACAGTAGACAAACATAGTTCTAAGATGCTGACCATTTCACCTGTGATGGTCATGTTATCTGTGAGTAGGCCTACACCTGTTTAACACCTACAATCACTGTGGGGTATTTAACTAACCTATTTGATGACACTAGGGTTATTATTTGCCGAGTTTGTGCAAGCTGACACACAAGAGAGAAGTAAGTGTAATTGTAAGTGGGCTGTTAGCATGAGCATGCCATCAACGGACTCAGGGAGGTAGTATGGTGACAGGTTTCATTTACCTGGTAAGCCTTCATCTTTAATATGTTTGGCTATAATGAATTTGAGGGTCTCATGTTAACGCTTTTGTGTAGTTGAGTCATCTTTTTAGGGTAAAATTGCTTTCTGGTTGAGGCTGGGTTGACAGTATGTAGAGCCACTGCTACTTGGGGGCAGTGGGACCATGACAAGGCGCACGTGCTAAACCTGATGTATTAATACCCAATATATAAATAAGTATTTACATCAAGATTTGTGGTGTGTGAAGGCACCATTGGGTTCAGAGAACTGAGGGAATACTTCTGGTCCTCCTTGTTTCAGTAGGTGGGTCGCGTCATTACTTTATTTACATTGAATCTTTGCTTCTAGTATGTGAGGAAGTGATGTTTGGGTTATGGGTCGACTGTCTGTGTAATCCCTGCTTCTCATGAAGCTGTAATAGGATAAGAGCAATTCTTTTGAGTGCAGGGAAGGTACATATTTGAAGTGGGGGCAGAGTGCTGATCATAATTCCCATATATAGAGGTATTTATAGCATGACAGTCAATAGTATCTGTGAGCCATTAACTCATATAAGCAGATAAGGTTTGTTGCAAAATGTGGCTGTTTTTTCTTTAGACAAGTTGGAAGAACACGGTTCTAGCTTTTTAGACAATTCCTGGATCAGGTTAGTGGAAAATATTGGTAATAATCTGCTGCCTGCTTTGAAAGTATTTAGTTCACTATAGGTAAAATGGCATGACACAGGTTATGGCAGTATATGATGCACTGGTGATGGTTTCTGGTGGCACTCCTTCATGGCTTTATTTGGTAATTGCATTGTCTCCTTTCCCTTACATACTGAGGGCCTTATTTATGAAGGCCTGCATCACTTTTGCGCTGCCGTTGCGTCACTTTTAGTGAGGCAGCGGCTGCGTAAATAATGCGCTATGTTGCGCCATATTTAAAAAAGTGACGCATCTAGTCAGATGCGTCACTTCCCCCGCAAGAAAGGGTCGTAGGAGTGGCGCAGTGAAATCTATGAGATTTCGCTGCGCCACTTCTAGGACGCCAATGCATCAAAACCTTACGCCTGCCTCATGGCAGGCGTAAGCATGACGCAGGCCCTTTCACATGGGGCTTGCCCCATGTGAAAGGGCCTGCGTAAGGGAAAATGTTTGTTGTACTCTTGAGAAGTAATGTTTTCTTGTTTCAAAAATCTGATTTATTGTCCCTTATATCCTTTCACCTTCCTTAAGGTCCCCTTTGGTATCTCCCTTCAATTGCCCCTGCCCTGGTTCTATTCTTAGAATGCTGCTTTTTCTCACAAGAGACTTGTAAATTGAGAGCTAATTGTTGGTGATCTAGTAAGGAATAAACATGATTGTCCATTCCATGAGATTCCTGTTGTCATTTCTGGATTCCTGACACCACATCTGAACCACTGAAGAACTGAGTCACACTTTTTCTCATCATTACAACTTCATTATTCGCCTACTTGCTAGTCATAGCCTAAGGCCTGGGTGCCTCACTCAAGGCTTCTCTCACTCACAACCTTTGGCTCACCAATCACCAGGAGACTTGTGCCTTTTCCAGGCTGAACACCTCACCTTGTACATTTTATCTCATAGCCTTTGAGGCATCTGCTTTACATGAGCTCCGGTTACATTACACAAAGGCAGGTTCGTTTTTAGGCACGAGGTGATAGAGGTGATAGAGGGCCCGATTACGACTTTTGGTGCAGCAAGAGTGGGCGGTATGCCACAGACATGCTCCTGCTGTGCCATTGCCATGGTTGACCACCGCCAGATTATGAGTTTCCTCCTGTTTGGCAGGCTGTTTTTTAAAGTTCCCAGAAGTGGTGCCTCTAAACATGGGCACCGCAATGGGAACTTCACAAACAAATCCTGCATGGCATGAACTGAAAAGTCCATGCCGTGCAGGAACTGGGGTGCATGCACACTGGGGAACACATGTTGTGCCCCACTGCTTGAATCCCCATGCACATGGGGAACAGGGGTCCCTGTAGGGCCTTCTTTTTTCAGGACCACTAGCCTTTTCATGGAGTAAAGACCACCATTGCTCCTGAAACTAGTAATATGCATGGTGGTGCCGCAGTGGCACCACCTGCATATTACATAGCCCTAACCGCCGTGCCACTGCCAGGGAACCGCGGTTCCCTGGCGGCTGCGGCGGTGCAATGGAGGTCCACATGCCGAAGTCGTAATATGACGGTCGGACCGCTGCGCCACAGTGAGTCTGGCAGTCCTCAGACCAACAGACTCGAAATCCGGACCTAACTGATTGACCAAGGATCGCAGGTTATTGAGCCAATGCCAAGACTGGAACCTGGTTTGCCATATCCAGAGTCGGCAGCTCTGGTGGTAATGCCACATCCTCTCAAATAATTGCATTGTCCATGCTAGGTAAACTGTGCCATGTTTTTGCACATGGTGACACACAATGTTAATTACTGGAGTCTCTGTATAAACCAAGGTGTTCTCCCTTCTGGGTGCATGCCCTTTATGGACCCAAGGATGCTGCTCTGTAGGACCGGGGAGGTGGAGGGCCGAGGTCATTATGAACTGTCCCAAACAGACGCTCACCCCTATGAGGTGTTTACTTTCAGTAACTTGTAGGATGTCCTGAATTCTGAAACAAACGCGATGAGTGGAGCCCCCTGCAGGGCTCGGGACGGGTGCTGCCTGTAGGATTCACCCAATGTCTCCCAAGTCCCCAGACGAGAGAGAACCTCCTATTTGGCTATGCAGGTTGGGATGAATTCCCATAAGTCCACACCCTCCACCTCCCAGTCTGCTCCCCCCACCTGCATCTGTGCTAAGACATGACAGGACCCGAAGAGACGTTTTGCAACAATTTTACTGTTTAAGTCAGTGCTGCGAAGCCTTAGTGAACGTGCGCTTAAGAAATAGCATATTATAATTGATGCGATAATTCACCATTTCCTTACTTGTGTGCTGAACATTTAACCACAGCAATCTTTTTGGGCATTTGTAATGCATTCAATAAATCCTTCACATTTTTACTATTCCGGATTGGGGATCCTGAAGAAGTCAATTATCCTTGTTACATCCACAACTGACCAAAATCATGCAACATCGAAAAACCTTATTGACTATCAGTGAATTTGGTTACTCTCAGATTTTTGCCAATTTTACATACTTTTGTCAAAGCAATTAGTTCAGAAATGTGAGCAGAATTTACCCCTTTTAGACAGGATGCTTCAAGAACTATAGACACTGTACATACTGCATAAGCAGCACTCAATACACCTTTTTCATCTCTCAGACAGGATCCATCCACAAACATCACACTATCTGATTCTTCTAGTGGTGTATCTTTTATGTCAGGCATTGATTTTGTGCATAATTCTGTCACACCCAAACAATAATGATCTGCTTCATCCTTCACTTCTTCACAATTTGAACTTGGCAACAATGTTGCTGGAATCAATGTTGTACACCTTGTCACCATCACATTTTCAGCACCCAAAATCACTCTCTCATATCTAGTCAGACGACTACACGTCATATGTTGAGTTCGTGATCTTGTTAAAAGAATCTCAACTGAGTGTGGCACATATACCTTCACTCAATGTCCCATAACAATTGCTTCACTCTGCTCAAGGCTCACACAAGTAGCAGCCACTGCTTTCAAACAGTCTGGTAATGCTGCAGCCACTGAATCCAAAGTAGAAAAATATGCTACTGGACGACGTGCCATTCCATGTTTTTGTGTTAGGACCGAAAGTGCACATCTATCTCTCTCACAGCATAATAATGCCAAATATTTGTGTAATCTGGCATTCTCAATGCAGGTGCTTGACAAAGACTATTGCGTAATTCAATAAAAGCTGTCATACTCTCCTCATCCAACTCAATAGGATCAACCACATCCTTATGTGTCAACCTCTGTAAAGGTTTTGCCATCAGTGAAAACCCACTGATCCATTGTCTGCAGTATCCAACCATTCCCAAAAACATTCAAACTTCCTTTTGAGTTCTAGGAGAACTCATTTACAAAATCACATTTATTCAGTCTTGCGTTACTTTTCTAACTCGTTTCTCAATTTTGAGTCCCAAATATTGTACTTCTTTTTGACAAAACTGTAATTTTGCTGCTGCACTTTATGCCCACCTTCTGCCAAATGATTCAGTAAGGCAATAGTATCTGTCACACAGGCCTCTCTTGTTTTTGATGCCACCAGTAGGTCATCAATGTACTACACTAACACTGAATTTTCTTGCATGATCAATGACTCCAAACACTTTTTCAAGATCTGATTAAAAATCAAAGGGCTCTCTGTATACTGCATGCCAAGACACGGTCTCCGAACCGGAAAGCAAATAAATATTGGCTATCCGGATGTAAAGGTATCGGGAAAAATGCTTGATCAAGATCAATCACTGTGTACCATTCTTCATCACAAGGAATTTGATAAAGAATCACTGCTGGGTTTGGCACTATTGGACAACAGGGTACTACAAACTTAATAATTTTCCTCAGATCTTGTACTATTCTTTATTTTCCACTTGGTTTCTTAATCCCCATAATAGGTGAATTACAAGGACTACTTAGTATTTCTAATCTAGAATTCTATTTCTTCGTTGATATCATCCTTTTGTTTTCCAATCCTATCACAGATAACTTCTGGAAACAATGGATGAAATTGCATTCCTGGATCATCTTCATTGATGACCATGACTAGTTCAGCAGCAGAAGGATTCAATATTATCTTCAAGAGACTTTGGTCTCCTGTATGGGCGAAGTATAGTTTTGCTTCTGCTGATCTACTCTTGAAGGACACTTTGGTGCAGAAATGTCCAATCAGACTTATCCTGTGTCCATCGAACGTCACTGCTTGGATATCAGCTGGGAGCAATGATATGTGATCTGTTGATCAAGTTGCCTCCATAATGTCTCTAGCTATTATACTGGTGATCTTGATTCAGTTAGGAATGTCAACTCTGCCTCCATCAGTTAGAGTACGCATCTGGGAGGTTTTAAATTCTCATTGTCATTGTTTTCATCTGGTCTAATCATCAATACTCGATTAGTGTTTTCTTTCTCCCTTCTTGCATTAATTTCACAGATTTCTTCTTCAGATATTTGGGCAACCTTAGTATTGCCCTGTTTTGCTTCTCTGCATACCTTTGCAAAGTGGCCCCGTCGATGACAGGCCCTTCACTCCTTGTTCATGGCAGGGCATCCTTTGAAGTTAGCGACATGAGATAGGCTTCCACATCTGTAACATTCCATTTTGGATCCTGCCCTATTCTCTTTGTGTAGGTGGCTTTGGTTGCCAAATTTCTTCTCCTTAATAAAACATGCTTCTACATCCTTCTTCTGTTCTTTGACTTCATTAACTTCCTTAACCCAGGACATAGATTGCTGAGTGGCTTTTGGTAATTTAACCACTTCTTCTGGCGACGGTTCACCCATAACCCACGAATGTTCTTGAATCTTCCTTATATTGGTATTCACTATCAGTTGGACCCTGATCATTTCAGCGGTCTTCGTACCAAATTTGCAGGTGGTGGAAAGGCTGCTCAAAACTGTCAAGAATTCATTGAAACACTCATTTTCCCTTTACCTCCTGGTGGAGAAGTGGTACTTCTAGTAGGATTGAACCTTATTTCTAGTCTCAGCATAGCCTTCTCGAATGCATCTGAATCCTCATTCAGCGATTGTACTTTGGGTTGCGATCTAAAGATTTCTTTTTCTTAAGTTTGAGTTTATTGAAGAAAATAAAGAAGGGAAGGGAAAGAAGGGAGGGAAAAGGGGGTAGTCATCATGATAAACATATACAAAGTATAAGCAATTCAATAGAAACTCTCATGAAAAGCAAATATAACAAGCATGAAGCTGACATGAACAAAGCCTACGTATAGTAATAAAAAATTACCATATAATACAGTAGAACGTAATCTCATAACAAAAAAGGCATTATGGACACAAGAAAATCATGGTGGCTTACGCACCTCCACTGTGTTAGGGTCTGGAGAGGCGTGCGCAGGAGCAAAGGAGGAGAGGTAGGATACCAAAGGGAGCCAAATCAGGTCGCGTTTAATTGCTAGGGAAACGGGGGATAAGTAATTAGTATCTAAGCGATGATGGAAGCAAACTACGTTCCACCAAGATTGGTAGGAGACATTTGCAGCCTGTTTCCAATTAGAAGTAATGGTATGGAAAGCCACAGCGACTAGAAGGTCAAGTAGTAGATAATGGGAAGGAGATTGTGGGAGTCTTGGTGATAGGGAACCTAGAAAAACTTATGAAGGGGAAAAGGGAGTTTGAAGTCGGAATATCTTTTGTATTTGCGTCCAAACTAGGTGCCAGAATTTGGAGATAGGAGGACATTCAAACAACATGTGTTTGAGATCTGCAACGGGACAGGAACATGACCAACAAATAGGGGATGTATCAGGTGAAAAACGGGATAAAGCATGTGGAGTACATAAAGTTCTGTTATAAATTAAATATAAGGTTTGGGTAGTATTAGCAGCTCTAAAAGCCTTATGAAGCTTAGCCCATATTTTGTCCCAAAAAGGTATTGGCCAAAGATCCAATTCCCAAGCGTTCTCAATTTTAGATTTTAGTCTATCAGTGGAGAAACGAAAAGAGTTATAAATAGCGGAGGCTGAGGGAGATGTCTCCAATAATAAAGACGTAGCTTTGCGTTCTAAAGGAATATCAGTAGATGGTGCAAAAGAGCGAAGATATAAGATCAAGACTGGGAGAAGGACATTGTATTGCGAACGAGCAGAAGAGGGTAAGGAGAAGGAGGATTGGAGTTCTTGGAATGTAAGAGGAGTATCTTGGGAAATTAGTTGAGAGATCCAACACAGTCCTCGAGAATGCCAAGTCTTCCAAAATATGGTGCGATTACAAATTTTGAAAGAGAGTTGTGCCAAATCGGTTGTTCGTGAATGGAAAGAAGGAAGGGATAAGATGATATTAAGTAAGGGAGAAGAAGAATACGGGAATGGGAAATAACAGGCATGCGAAAACTAACTAAAGAAGACGTAAAGGATAGGAACTCGCGAAAGGTAAAGGGGGATAGAAAGGAAGATTCCATACTTAGCCAAACGGGCGGGTGGTGCGAAAGATCAGAGGAGAACCAACGGGTCGATTGCTTCAAAGAGAAAGCTCTATGATATTCCCTAAAATCCGGAAAGCGCACACCAGACTGGGTTTTATCTTTGCGCAATGAAGCCAAAGCTATCCGAGACCGCTTGCCATTTTATAAGAATTTCAACAACAAAGAATCAATCCGTTTAAAGAAGGAAACTGGAATATGTATCGGAAGCATAGAGATGGTATAAAGAAGAAGAGGGGCTAACATTATTTTTATAGAATTGAGCCGACCCCACCAGGACAAAAAGAGCGGATTCCAACGTTGAATAGCTGTATCCATTTTCTTGAAGACATAATCAAAATTAAATTTGAGCGTGTCCGGCAAGAGAGGAGCGAACCAAATACCCAAATATTTGATCTTAGATGGTTGCCAGGAGAAGCCCATTTGAGAGAAAAGATGCTTTTGACAAATAGGGTTTAAAGGTAGAATCTCGCATTTATCAGCATTTAGACGATAGCCAGAGACCGCGGAGAAGGAGGATACTTGTTGGAGAAAGGAGGGAATAGAGGAAACAGGATCAGAGCAATAAAAAAGAATATCATCAGCATAGACCGAAAGTTTAACCTGACGTGAACCAAATTCAAAACCAGCAATACTGTTGTCCAGACGAATTTTGGTAAGAAAGGGTTCCAAGGCTAAAACAAAAAGTAAAGGGGAAAGAGGACAGCCTTGTCGCACCCCCCATGTAACGAGAAATAATCCAAGGTCATCCCGTTGACAAAAATGGAAGCTTGGGGGTTAGAATAGAGTAAGGAAATAATAGAGATGAATTTGGGAGAAAAGCCAATCCAACGCAAGGCCTGAAACATAAAATCCCATCCAATCCTATCAAAGGCCTTCTCTGCATCCAAGGAAATAGCCGCAAAAGGGAGTGGCAAAGAGGAGGCTTTACTAAGTATATTAAGAAAAACGCGGGAATTGTCAGAAGAGAGACGGCCCTTGACAAAACCGGACTGTTCAGGGCCGATGAGATCAGGTAAAAGGGGGTCCATGCGCAAAGCCAAAATTTTAGCCAAAATTTTATAATACGTATTGACCAGAGAAATTGGTCTATAATTTTTGCAAAACGAGTGGTCCTTATCCTCTTTGGGAATCAAACAGATTAAAGCCTGTTGGAAGGAACCACTGGAGGAACCAGCTGTAAGGAAAGATTGGAATAATAGTAATAGTTTAGGGAGAAGAAGGGAGGCGAAGTGACTGTAAAATTCAATAGTGAAACCATCAGGGCCTGGAGACTTACCGTGTCGCAATTTAGAAACAGCATGGGAAATTTCAGAGAGCGAAATGTCCTGTTCTAGGGCAGCAAAATCAACGGAAGAGGCCGGGGGGGAAGGAAGCGAATGAAAATATGAAAGAAGATCCGTAGTCTCCGGGATGTGCTCGGGGGTATAAAGATTATCATAAAATTTAACAAACTAAGAAAGAATGTCTTTATCTTTAAAGTAAGAGTTCCCGGTGGAAGTCTTAATGGACTTAATCTTCGTACGCTCCTTTCTTATCTTTAAGTAATTGGCCAAAATTTTCCCCATTTTGTTTTACCCCCATAATACCTGGAATTACATTTTAGCAAAAGGTTAGAGGCGGCATCAGTTGTGAACTTGTTGAAGGAAATTTTCGCATCTATAAGATTTTTAAGAGAAGCCTCAGATTTAGAAGCATGATAATCAAGTTCTAAAGCCTTAATATCAGCTAAAATGCATTTGGATTTGGCTTCACGAAGTTTCTTCTGGCGGGCTACAAAATTAATAATAAAACCCCTAGAAGCTGCTTTAAACGAATCCCAAACAATTACAAAAGAGGAATCAGGGGTGTGATTGAAAAGGAAAAATTCTGTGGCAAAGGCAGTAAATTCTGAACAAAAAGTAGGTTCCAAAAGCAAAGCATTGTTGAAACGCCATCTACCAGAGTGAGGGGAAACAAGAAGTAGGTCAAGGTCCACATGAATCGGAGCATGGTCCGAGATTAGGATGGAACCAATGTTAGAACGTATAGCGTGTTGGGATAGGGATTTACTAAGGAAGATAGAATCAATGCGGGATTGTGACTGATGGGGAGGGGAGTAAAGACTGTATTCTGTAATATCAGGATTACACAATCTCCAGATATCTACCAAGGCCTTATTTTGAAAGGTGTTAACAAATTGAGAGTGCATCCTAGAAGGAACAAATTTAACATTGGAATGACGATCGAGGAAGGGATCAACAACTTGATTACAATCTCCCCCGAAAAGTATGTAATCTCCAGAAATGGAGGACAGCTTAGTTGAAATAGAGGGCCAAAATGATCTGTCGATCCCAGTTGGAGCATTCACATTAAACAGAGTGATAGGAATATTATCTATAAGCAGTGTAACAATAACCCAACGACCATCAACATCACATTCATGGGAAATTGAAGAAACATTTAACCTTTTATGTAATAAAATCACAACACCATTTTTCTTGGAAACTGTGGGGGAACAAAAAACATGACCCACCCAGCAGCGCTTGAGTTTCAGAGCCTCCGTTTCAGAGAGATGAGTCTCCTGAAGGAGGGCAACATCAGATTTAAGTCTCGCTAAATGTGATAAAACCCTTTGCCTTTCAATGGGACTATTTAAACCTTTACCGTTCCACGATGTAACACGGAATGGAACAACAAAGAAAAATAGCTAATAGCAACATGCATAATAATGCAGAAAAAATAACTTGAGAAAACTGAGAGAACCATAACCAATTAAAGAGAGAGAGAGGGTAGGAGGAAAGAGAGTAAGGAAGACGAAAGGAAAAGGAAAAGAAATGAGGAACCACCATGAATAAAATATTGAAACCAAGGAAAGGAAGAAGTAAAAAGGGGAAAAGTGAGGAGAGAGAAGGAAAAAAGAGAGAAGAAAGAGCAAAAGATAAGAGGTCAAATGTAGAAAAAAGGACAAAAACCAACAAAAAGACAGTACATGTTCGAGACGAACGACTGAAAAACATACTTACTGAACGAAAAGCACAAGAACGAGGATGGGGTGGTGGCGCCGGGAGACAACGACGACGACAACATCCAGAGCAGAATTAAACCACAACGAACATAGGACCAAAAACGCAGCATATCGAAAATAGCATGGCACATCAAGATAGGAGGGAGGAAGGAGATGTCTGTAAAAAACAAGGGAGAGATACAATTGTAGGAGATAGACATGTCATAGGGAAACAGAAAACAATTGAAACTACATAGGGAACACATGAGCGTGAAACGGTCAGTAGGGGATTTTCGACATCAGCAATAGAGGAGAGACAACAGAATCACGAAACAGCAATTTCCAAAAGAAGTAGCAAGATCCGTCAAGCAGGTCTGGATACACCCATAACATCTGGGCTGTGCCGTCGGAGAAACGCCTGCAAGGCAGCAGGGTCTTCATATGTGGTTGTTTTATCTTTATATGTGACCTTGAAGAGACAAGGATGTAGTAGTCCATATCTAGCTTTCAGGGCCCGTAGTTGAGGTCGCATGTCCAAGAACTTCTTCCTTCGATCTGCAGTGGCCTTGGAGACATCTTGTGAAAGATAGAGGCGATGACCTGCCCACATGATTTGCTTCTTGAGCTTGGCAGCTGAAAGGACCTGCAGGAGGTCAGTAAATTGCAGGAATAACATGATGACTCCTCTAGGCTTACTAGCGACCCTCGGTCCAAGGCGATGAGCCCTTTGGATGTTGATGGAGGATATGGCTGGGGCATCTAAGATCTTGGCAAGGAAGGATTGGAAGAAGACGGTAGGATTTGACCCCTCTGTAAGTTCTGGATGACCATAAAGGCGTAAATTGTTCCTACGATTCCTGTTTTCCAAATCCTCCGTCTGGCGTTTAAGTAGAAGTATTTCCGACTCCATTGACGGAACATGGGAGCAAGAGAATTGCAGTGACTCCGTAGCCGCTTCCAAAGATTGAACACGAGACTCCAGAGACGACCATTTTTCCTGCATAGCCTGCATGTTCTTTGTGGTAGCCTCCATAAAGGGTTTGAACGCCCGAAGTTCTTCCAAAATGAGATCCATGGGAGAGGATGAGGAGTTACTCTCTGGGGACGGTGGATCCTTTTTCAGACACTTAGAGGAAACTAGAGAGGACGCCAACTTCCCTTTATTGCGAGCTTTTGGGATGGCTCCTCGTATTGAGTCTGATTTTGAAGCTCTGACGTCCTCCATGTCCTGAGGAGGAGAGTCCGAATCTGAGTTCACAGGTAATTGAGTTGAAGTAGCCAGGTTTAAATTCTGTATTTTACCCATGAAGAGTCCGACGTATGTAGTACGTGAGTAAAGAATGAGCAGCCAGGTAGGATGACGTATCCTGTGAGAATATCAAGCAGATATTATCCTGAACGGAAGAAGCCCTGCAAGTACTGCTGTATATGTACTACACTCCGTCAGAGCTACTCAACCCTTACTCTTGGAGCTGTTTCAGAGGAGCCAACATCAGAGGCAATGAGTGGAGAAATCGAAAATAGATAGCAATTGAGGTTGCAGCATAGATGAAAAATTTAGAGATAAGTTGAGAGGCTGGTTACTCAAATGCTGAAGAAGACCATTGCGCAAGTGTCATGGGAGGTAACACCCAAAATGGCTGCCAGAACAAAATCTCCTTATCAATTATAAACATTGTGACGCAACACGAGAAGCTTCACCATCATCGACCTTGCCAATGCTTGTTTAATTGGCAGCAGAGCAACTCCTATACCAACATCTCAAAAATAGCTGAATTTGAGAAAATGAGGAGGAAACCCGAGGTCTCGTCCGGGAAATAGTGTCACAAAACAGTCCAGCCACAGAGCTATCAACCTTTCATGTGAAGAAAGCACCAAGTAAGAGTTATTTATATTCTCAAATCTTCAAAGCCTGTGCTCCAGTAACTATTTTAAACAGAAAACTAGTGATATTAATCACTTACTTAGTAGAGTGGAGGTTGTCCCCTCATTATGACAGACTACCTCAAGATGTCCAGTAAAACCCTCTCTGATGAGGAATATCCGAAGCGCTCCATAGAGACAACGCAGGCATCCATGCAGTTTTTGTTGCACATAAAGCAAGTAGGCAAAAACAGTTCCGAAGTTAAAAATTAGCCATAGCTGAATTTGAAGGATGAAAAAACAGCTGGTATCGCACTGAAGGAGAATTTGCCGTCGGTCGCGTATCTAAGATGGCGGCCGCTTCGTTCACGGAACCGCTCAGAGGGAAGCGAGAGCAAAATAGCACCTACATGCCTGTCAGCGCTGTCAAGAAGTATCCCTCCGTGTGCCTGCTCGTCGGGCGAAGTCAGGCCATCATCCCGAAGCTCCTGGTGATGGTGAGTGCCGCGTCAGGTTCGCCGTCATCATCGCTGCCGAGGAGAGTCAGGGAATCGCCGCCATTTCCCTCGAGCGCTAGCCACGGCCCCGATCTAAAGAATTCTTGACCTTCTGAGCCTAGTAGGTAGAGTAAGATGCACTTTTTCCTTTCAGCAGGCATCTTGTAGGCATCTATGGCTGTAAGAGAGGTAGTAAACTCTTCCTTCCACCTTTTACACTCAACTGGTGGATCTCCCTTCGTCAGTAATAATTTGATCAAAAGTAGATCAAATTGCATGATGTTGTTGTCATGCTCATGCAATAAGTAAAGAGTTTGACAATAGTAACTGTATTCGTGTTGACTGGCTTTGTTAACAAATAAAGAGCAAGAATTCAAGGTTTGCTCTTCACCTGTGATAATGAATGTAACTAGAGATGCAGCAGAAAGCTGCAGCATGCAAAAGTTGACAGGTAAATGTACTTTGCTCAATAAAGTGTTCAGTTTTGCACCAGTTTTGCACCAGTAATATCAAAACATATCTCCTCTGCTGAAAATCTGAAGCAGGTATGGTAACTCATGGTATAAAGTGGCAACCATTCTTGTTTGATCCAGCATATTTTAGAAATGTCAATGTTTTCTCCCAATGTAACTATCTCCACTGCTTCCTGAAATGAGGCAGGTCCATTAGCAACAGTCTCTACCCAAACCGGCATTGTCGAGGTAAATTATATAATTCAAAATGGCTGCATTGTGGCTGGAATGCATGGATCAATGGCCAAGCAATGCAAATTAAATTGGCGGCCTCCATGAGAAAACGAGGTTTGAACCGCCGTACTGAACATGGAGCATCTGGAAAATGAGGGCGTAGGAGGCGGCCTTTTCAAAATCCTTTCTGACAAGCCTGCCTCTCACTTCATGGTCCCTGGCTCCTCCTTCAAGCAGGGGAAGGCCAAAGTCAGCAGTTGCAGCATCGCCTAAACACACAATTTGCATCACTGTGATCATACTCGCCTCGCTGCAACCAGATTCTGCAAACAGTTCTCGGCGACTGCATACCCAACCAGCAACAATGACAGTAGCCTGACGGATGTTGAAAGCGGAGGTTCAGGATCCCTTCACTTGTCGCCAAAAAGTTGTTGTAATGCAGGCAATTAAATAAACAGCAAACGTCTGTTGAGAGGACACTTTATTTACTTCCTCTCGCTGGTCAGCATCACTCACAATGAAAAGGCGCTCAGCTTGAAATCCTTCAGAACATAACGTTCTAGGAGGAACCAATCTGACCGCTAGTGCAGAGGAAACACAGGAACAATGGTAAACATCATTACAATAAGTGATTACATTACCATAATTGATTGCATTACTATACAGTATGTACAATACAAGAGGGCTGAACAAGCCAATGTTCTAATTACTTATATGAGCTCTCAGCTATCCCTCTTCATTCAATGGTCTGTTGTGTCAATCCTGTTTTTCTTCTGCCCACTACAACATAGAGCACGGGCGATGGTTCAGGCCAATTTTTGCACTGGCTAACTTCACTATGAGGGAGAGTATTCAATCGTCAACGAAGAGCTCATCTACACACCAAGCAGTTCCCTTAAGTGCCAGGAACTAATATGGTAGTACTGACTGTTTCTGAGCACATGGGTGATGGCCACCAGATTCTCCAACTATGAAGATGTGCAAGATCCATAAAAAAACAAGCATTGACAAAGCCAAAAGGCTGGTGCCCAGCACCAGAGCTATAGGTTTTGGCAATGTTTGTTTTTATTTATCTTTGGCTCAAAACTGTTCTGCAAAAAAATCAGATTTGATCTGTGAGGAATCCACATATTTTATAAATTTCCTTGCTCGGTGGATGACTGCAAAAAAGTGAAAAGTGGAGTAACTCTTTAAACACCCTTGCTATAGGTACGCCCCCCTTCATTATACAGAGACAGTACATCCGAGAACGTGTTCACAAGTAGGAACATGCCCTAGCCCTTACACAGGGAGCCTTTCCCAAATCTTGGTGGATCGTAAGAGCCTATGGAGGGTGAGCCCCCCCACCAGCTCACCAGTCATTCCCTCGATGACTTCAAGTCTACTCACTGAGAAAGGTGAGCGAGCTCCCTCGGCGTAGTTGGAAGCACAGACGTACCAAAGCCCCATAGAGTGTCAAACCACCTGGAACCTGTCTGATGACATGCAGTCTCACTAGGAATCAGTGTAATGGGGAAAGGTATGTGATCTGCATTATGAATTATACATGTTCCAGAGACAGTGGGTATGTAAAAGTAAATGTAGTGAGTCTCGGCAGGGACACTCAACTTCCTGTGATTCTAGGCAAATCACTTGATCTTCCCGTTCCCAGAAAAACAAAAGAATAAAACGAAACTGACCGTATATAATGTAAGGTAGGAGAGGGGGTCAGAAGGGTATGAGCTGTGTCTAAGAGGGTGGTGTAGAGATGAGGTGGTCTAGTGGTTACGAGGGTGGAGCGTAGTGGGAGGAGTAGGAGGAGGACTGCCCGGCAGGAAGAGGCGGAGCGGGGCAGAGTGAGGGCAGTGAGAGTAGGGCCACGCTGATGTAAGGTCAGAAATAAAGAGCCTAAAGAAACCTATCGTGTCTGTCGTCATTTGGCACAGCGAAGACACGACAGCTGGCGACGAGAGTGGGATGGAGCTAAATGCTCTCCCAGAACACTGGCACGCTGACGAGACTGGCGAAGGACTGGACGCGAGGAAACCAGCAGAAGCATCGTCACCCACGGGACGCACCCTGAGCGTGTGAAGAGCCCAGCAGCGTGAGGAGCGAGATCGCGGAACGTGCCCTGCATCGGAAGAGGGCCGGCGTTCGAAGGGCAGGAAAGAAAGCGACGACGCTGACACGCGCGTCTCCAGGTTAGAGCAGCGTGAAGACTCTCTCACTCACCTGCCTGTTGTGAAGCCCTGAGTGAGACGGATGATGGGAGGAGGCCGCCTGAGCAGTGCGCAGACCGGGAATGAATGAACTGAAAGCACGGCAGCACGTGTGAAGCCCATGCACGTTATCCGGCCGGCGGCCATCTTGAAGTCAGGCGGGGTACAAGACGTCCCATGCAAATAGACCCGGGCGGCCATTTTGAAGTCAGGCATCACCAAAATTTAAACAAGCACGAGCAAACGAAAAAATAAAAAATAAAAGAGAACAAAGCACACAAGCATACAAGGGACAGACACCTCAGAAAATAACAATTCAATAAAGACATAACAGAGCATCTACCGTGCTGAAGCAGAGTTCACTTCACGTGACACACGATGTCGCAACCAGGATCCCCAGCCCGCCCAGAAGCGAAGCCGATCGTCGTGGGACTGTCGCATCTGCGCCCTCCGGAGCCCCTGGCGCTCGAGTAGCATGGGCCCTCGCTGGGAAGAATGGATAGAAGATTTTGAGGACTATATCAAAGGCTCAAAAGTGATAGGGGATGAAGATCAACTGATCGCACTTCGAAATCTCGTGGGAAAGGACATCAGCAAGATGATAAAAGAACTCCCCGCCGCAGACGCGGGAACGTATGCTAGAGTGCGAGAAGCCCTGGATAAGAAGTTTTTGCATAAGAAGAATGTGGACTACGAACGGTACGTGTTTCAGAGAGCGCGACAGGAGAAAGATGAGGTCATGGGCTCGTACATAACGCGGCTACGGCGATTGGCGCGCCACTGCAACTTCGAAGCTTTCTCGACGGATGATGCCATACGGCTGCGTGTGATTGACGGCTGTCAGTCAGAGTCACTTCGCAGGAAATTACTGAAGAAGAGCCACACCTTAGATGAAATAGAAGAACTCACGAGGCTACACGATCAGACAGAGGAACAGGCCAAGACAATGGAGGCAGGACGCATGGAACGCAAGGAGCTAGCCTGTCAAGTACGCACCGAACGCCCCCGCTGGGGATCAAGAGAGCGGGAGCGACACGCCCGGCCGCCGTCGAGACACCGCCGCCCTGGACATCGACGGCCAGACTCGGGGAGGAGGAGCAGGCGTCAGGATCATGGGAAAAAGACGCCAGTGCGAAGGTGCTACAGATGCGGGTACGACTTCCCACACATCGGAGCATGCCCCGCCCTGGGGCAGCAGTGCCACAAGTGTGGCCGGAACAATCACTTTGAGACCATGTGCGGGGAGTACCGCCGTGAAAAAGACAAAGATTCAACAAGGTTGCCAAGAGGCGAGACGCGCCGCCATCATGCACGAGCGGTACATGACCGTCGGAAGTCATCATCCAAATCCTCCCAGTCTAGCAGGGAGTCACGGTCCTCAAGGTGGTCCAGAAGATCACCGTCTAGAGACTCTGAGTCACCATCAAGTGAACAGGAATATTCCGTGGAATATGCAAACATGATTGCCGATCCAGACCAACTAAAAAAATACCCCCGACTGGACATCAGCATAGGCACGCATCCCACGAAGTTTGTGATGGACAGTGGGGCATCCCTCAACTACATCCCCGTGACAGAGTATAAGAAGATGAACCCTCGGCCTCGGCTCAATCCAGCACATGTCCGCGTCTACACCTGGATGTCCAGGAAGCCGCTCCCATGTCTTGGGAAGTTCTCATCGACACTGAGGCATCAAACAACATCTATTCCAGCCGTGATACATGTCATCGAGGGGCCGGAAGCAGACTGTCTCCTCAGCCTGCCAACAGCTGAACGGTTAAAACTGGTAGAGATACTCTACCGTGTCAACAGTGACAACGACACCATCCACAAATTCCCGAAGCTGTTCTCCGGGCTCGGCAAAATTAACAGAGGCCAGATTCGCCTCCACATAAATGACCAGGTCCGCCCAGTTGCCCAGCATCCACGGAAAGTACCTTTCCACCTCCAGCAAGCGGTGGAAGATGAGCTACAAGATCTGCTGGAAGCCGACATCATCGAACGGACAGAAGGCACCACGCCGTGGGTATCTCCGGTAGTGGTCGTACCGAAGAAAGGAACACCAGGGAAGGTCCGACTCTGTGTGGACATGCGGATGCCCAACACCGCCATCGAGAGAGAGCGTCATCCAGGACCCCATTTAAGTGACATGATAGCTGCCCTAAATGGGGCGAGGGTGTTTTCTAAACTGGACCTCAACAAAGGCTACCACCAGTTGGAGCTCCACGAAAGCTCCCGATATATCACAACGTTTGCAACGCACCTAGGGCTGTTCAGATATAAGAGGCTGAATTTTGGCATCTCATCAGCCGCCGAGATATTTCAAGAGGCTATTAGACAAACAATCCATCACATCCCGAACACGCTGAACTACAGCGATGACATTTTAGTCTTCGGGGCGAACGTCCAAGACCACGACACGGCCCTGGACAGAGTTTGCCATGCCCTCCTAGAAGCAAACCTCACGCTCAACAGAGAGAAGTGTGAGTTTCACCAGTCGCAACTGAAATTCTTTGGCCACATCTTTTCTGGAGCCGGGATGAAGCCAGACCCTGACAAGGTGAGCACTCTGAACAACACCAGGAGTCCACTTGACGTCAGTGATGTACGGTCCTTCCTGGGCATGGCGAGCTACTGCTCAAGATACATTAAGGACTACGCCACACTCAGCCACCCCCTTCGCACACTGACCAAACAGGGACAAGTGTTTGAGTGGACGTCAGAATGCGAGCGAGCATTTCAGGACATAAAACGGGCCGTGGGCACGGTGGAGAGCCTGGCATACTTCAGCCCAGACCGCAAAACCGAAATAACCGTGGACGCAAGCCCCGTCGGACTAGGTGCCATCCTGGCCCAATACGACAAAGACACGGACCAACGTCACATAGTGGCCCACGCCAGCCGGAGCCTTTCAGACACAGAGAAGGCCTACTCCCAACCTGAAAAGGAAAGCCTTGCGGTGGTGTGGGCGTGCGAACACTTCCACGTGTTTATCTACGGCAAACATTTCACCATGGTGACGGACCACCAAGCACTCATCACCATCTATGGCAATCCACGGTCCAAAATGCCACCCCGCATTGAACGGTGGGGACTCCGTCTGCAGGAATACACGTTCACCATTGTGCACAAACCTGGGAAGGCGGCCAACCCAGCCGACTATATGTCGCGTCACCCTGAGGACTCACAGTGTCCCACACCTTCCATTGCAGACGAATACATCCACTTTGTAGTGGATCAGGCGCGGCCACCAGCGGTTCCCCTAGAGGCTATCCAGGACGCCACCCGGCAAGATACAATGCTGCAACAGGTGATTCGAAGAGTTCGAACAAACCGGTGGCGGCACGAAGACTCGGAGGACGAGAGCGGTGACCCAACAAGGCGTCAGGAGTGGCAAGCATTCCGGAACGTGTGTGAGGAACTATCAGTCACAACGGACGGCCTGCTGTTAAGGGATCACCGAATTGTCATCCCCCAGCAACTGAGGCAAGGAGTCGTCAACTTGGCGCACGAAAGCCATCGAGGAGTGGTCACGACGAAAAGGGCCCTTCGTGAACGCGTCTGGGTCCCTTTCCTGGACAAAATGGTAGAGCACACTCTGAAAGACTGTCTGCAATGCCAAGTGGTAAGGCAAGGAGACCCGCCAGCCCCACTTCAGATGACGCCCCTACCGCCAGGAGTATGGCAAGAACTAGCAATGGATTTCTATGGCCCCATGCCGTCGGGCAAGTATGTGTTGGTAATAATAGATGAATACTCGAGATTCCCCATCGCCCGGTTTGTGACATCCACCAACGCGGCCGCCACACTCACCATCCTGGATGAAGTCTTTGCAGCCTGGGGAATACCCACAGAAGTGAAAACGGACAATGGTCCCCCTTTCAACGGCCGGGAATTCAGTGACTTCATGACACTAATGAATGTGCGGCACCGACGGATAACACCACTATGGCCGCAGGCCAACGGCACAGCTGAAAGGTTCATGGCCACCCTCAAAAAGACATTCCAGCAAGCCGCTCTTGACAAGAAAGACCCACAGGCGGCACTCAACGATGTACTCCGAGCGTACCGGACGACGCCGCACGCCACCACAGGCAAATGTCCAGCAACACTCATGCTGGGGCGCCCGGTCAGGACACGGATACCCACCTGGGAGGGAGCACTACGACCAATTTCCCCCAGCCGCGTCCATCGGGAAGTGGAAGCCACTGACAAAGCTCGCAAAGAAAGCATGAAGACGTATGCGGATGGCAGAAGACGAGCTCGCTCCCTCTCGTTCCACGAAGGAGATTGCGTGGTCGTCAAGCAGGAGCAATGCAAGAAGACGGATAGCAAATTCAGAGCGGAACCTCTGACAGTCATTCGACAGAAAGGCACCATGCTGACAGCGGAGTCAGACCACAGGCGCGTAACCCGAAACGTGTCTCACTTTCAGAAGTGCAGTCCGGCTCTGCAAGAGACGCTCGAGTCGCGAATGACACCATCAAGAGTTCGACAGTCAGAAGCACGGAGCGAAGACGACAGCCACCCGGGACAGGAACCCGGTGCCGGCGCCACTGTAGCGCTTGAAGGATGTACACTTAGACCACGACAAACAATCCGCCAGCCCAAGCGGCTAATTGAAGAGATGTAACTCTTTAGTGACTCGCTTCATTTGCTAACAAAGGGGGAGATGTAGAGATGAGGTGGTCTAGTGGTTACGAGGGTGGAGCGTAGTGGGAGGAGTAGGAGGAGGACTGCCCGGCAGGAAGAGGTGGAGCGGGGCAGAGTGAGGGCAATGAGAGTAGGGCCACGCTGATGTAAGGTCAGAAATAAAGAGCCTAAAGAAACCTATCGTGTCTGTCGTCATTTGGCACAACGAAGACACGACAGGTGGGGGAAGGAGGGGCTGCCCCGCTATAACGATAACTCTCGTAAGGAGCTACTTACAAATATCGCTTTGTCTTTTCTTATACTTCGGCAGTCTATCTTGCTTCTAATTATTATACGCTACCAGATATTTAAGCGCACTGACATCGGCAATGACGTGCCCCCTCTTTTCAAATAATTAAATGAAGAGGTCTTATGTTAATTGACGGGGTCTTTCTGTCCCGAAACAAAGGCCTTGAGTAGAGGTCCGCTGCGGAGCCGAGATGTCAGTCCCGTGCTACTTCAACACCCCTCCGCCCCCAGAAGAGATGGAACTTCCCAAAGGGAGCTGAAAGTTATGGGGAATTCCCGGAGTGAGCCCCATCTTCCCGTCTGCGCCCCTCTGCTTCGGAGATCTCACCTCACATGAACCCTAAGAAAGGGGTGAATTTTTTTACGGTAAAAATCTATTGCATATTTGTGATAAAATCAGGAGATTCAAAATGGAAAGGAGGGACACCCAGAGTGATCTTGTGCAGGGGTGCTGTACGAGACCATGCCCCCCTACACTCCAGAGGTCACAATATGGAGCTCTATGTGTGAAACACACCTGGCCGTGGCCCAGTCCCTGCACTCCTGGTGGCACAATATCTAGCTCTGGTGTGACACATGAAGCTCTTTGTGAAACACATACCTGGACGTGGCCCACTCCCTGCACTCCTGGTGTCACTATATCTAGCTCTGGTGTGACACATGGAGCTCCTTGTGAAAGACACACGTGCCCGTGGCCCAGTCCCTGCACTCCTGATGTCACTGTTTCTAGCTCTGGTGTGACACATGGAGCTCCTTGTGAAAGACATTGCTGGGCAGTGCACAACTCCCGCGCCCCTTAGTTTCATCATACAGAGTTCTTTGTACCGCCAGTACTTCCCTCAACTTGAATGTCACCACATGGAGCTCCTTGTGAAACACACATGTGGGACTTCACCAGTGCTTTGACTCCTGATGTTACCTCATGCAGCTCTTTGTGAAAGGCATGACAAGGTCTTGCACCCCTTTGTTCACTACATGGAGTTCCTTGTGAAAGACGTAACCTACTCCAGCACCACTCCGGCTTCCCTTTTTTTCACAGCACATGGAGGTCTTTAGCAAGGACATACACAGGCCTGCACCACTCCCCGAACCCCTTGTTTCACCACATGGAGCTGCTTGTGAAAGACATTCATGCGCCCTGCACCACTCCCTGTGTCCCTTGCTGTCACCACACAGACCTCTTTGTAAAGACATGCCCAGGACCTGTATCACCTCCTCATCCTCGGTGGAACCATATGAGCTCCTTAGACAGGCGTACCAAGGCCCTGCACCACTCCCTGCACTCTTGGTCTAACTATTGTGAAAGGCATTCGTGGCCCTGCACCACTCCCCGCACCCTTGGTCTCACCACATTGAGCTCCTTATCGTGGACATACCTGGGCCTGCACCACTCCCTGCACCCTTGGTCTCACAACATGGAGCTCGTTATCGTGGACATACCTGGGCCTGCACCACTCCCTGCACTCTGGGTCTCACTATTGTGAAAGGCATTCGTCGCCCTGCACCACTCCCCGCACCCTTGGTCTCACCACATGGAGCTCCTTATCATGGACATACCTGGGCACCACTTCCCACACACCTGAGGGCACCAGTGAAGCTCCTTGTGAATGTGTGACCCAAGCAGGAGAGGAGTTGGCCCAACAGCAAGGGCTGTCGACCTCTAATCGAGTCTTGGCGGGGACGATCAACTCTTGTGATTCTGGGCAAATCACTTAATCTCCCCGCCTAACAAAAATGTAACGCAACTGGTGCTCGTCAAGTTCGCGCTAAATAAAACTCTGTAAAAAAAAAAAGCACTGGTCCCTGTACCACTCCCTGCCCTCCTGGTGTAACCTCTCTGATCTCATTGTACAAGTTTGTTCCTGGGGGTGGGTCCACCCCCTAAGTCACCACAGTGAGCTCCTTCTGAATGTGTGACCCAGGCACCAGACCCTGTACCACTCCCTGCCCTCCTGGTACAGCCACTCTGATCTGATTGCACAAGGTGTCCTCCTGAGGAGGGTTCACTCCCTGCACCCTTAAGTCACCACAATTACCCCTTTGTGAATGAGTGATCAGGGCGAAGGTCTCAGCACAACACCCAGCCCTGGTGCCACCACCATGATACTGCACAAGTCTGATTCTGGGCGTGGGTCCTCTGCTTGAGCCGTGAAGTCACCACTGGGAGCTTCTTGTGAAAGGATGAACCAGCTTCTCTTTCACTCCCTCTCTCACAATCAGACTCACTTCCTTACGGCGCTGCCACGAGTATTCACGAGGAAACCCCTGCTCGCGGCAGCGAGTGCGGGGGACAATCCACCGCAGACTTTGTCCTTGTGGGAACTGCGTCTCGTCGCCCAGACCTGCCTTGGATATAATAATATTAATAACCATCGTCATCTTTATTACAAAAATAACTTCTAAATATACATTTCTTAAACTAAATAGTAATTAATCTCTCGAGCTCTACCTTATGTGCCCCTAGTTTTATTTTATTATATTCCACTCTGTCTTCGGGGACCTTTGACCTAGGAAGAGAAATCTCTGTATTTTAAACTTTGTTTCAAGATAAATAAAAGTTGCGGGTCATTCTCGGCCCCCTGGAGTGGGAGGAGCTCGGAGGAGGGACAGGTTGAGGTGAGGGGTGGAGGATGGAGAGAGACGAGGGGGAAATTCCACACACCTTCCAGGGCTCCCCCCACCACCACCACCAGCCCCTCCCACCACAGACTGTATAAAACCTGCGCGAGCGGAGAACAGGCAGACGAGGAGCAGCTGCTGTCACAGAGCACCCCCAAACAAGAACGACCCTCACAGCACCCCCAAACAAGAACGACTCTCACAGCGGACTCCTCAGAGACGAGACCTTCCCACACAGGACTCTTAAGAGACAGAAGAGGCACACCGGCCCTCAGAGATCTTCCCTCAAAAACAGAAGAGACCCATCAACCCTCAAAGAAACCTTCTCGGAGGCAGGACCGGCCCTCATAGGTCACCCCAAGAGGCAAGTCCTACCCTCTCAGAGTACACCTCAGAAATAGGACCGGTCGTCACAGGGCGTCTTTCCAGACCATATCCTCAAGGAGAGGCCCTCGGATACAGGAAGCTAGACGACCCTCACCCAAGGGTCCCTCAAAGAAAACGGAGGCGCGGCCCGTGACGGAAAACAGAGCTCCCGTCCCTCGGTATGTAACTTTCGTCCCTCAGTGATATTTTCCTCTTGTGTACAACCTGTCCACGCCTACACCGTTTAGTGTGAGCAACCTGTCCTTGTCTCTCCACACTGCACAGTGTGGCGCTTTACACTGATGGACAGTCTGCCTGGCTCTCACTTTACACCTGTCCGATCTCCACCTGCCCGTCTCTCTGTGCATCTCACCTCTGGTTCACATTTCACTTCTTAACTCGTCTCACCTCGTAAACTTTCACCAAATTTCAGCTCCTGTTCTCACCTCTAAGCTCCATTTTATCTCCTGCCCTAGTCTTAGTTTCACTGCCCAGCCCCATCTCATCCCCTGCACCGAATGCCCCTTTCTCACCTGCCTTCCATCTCACTCACTGTCCCACTCTCATGTGCCTTCCATCGCACCCACTGTCCCACTCTCATGTGCCTTCCATCTCACCTACTGTCCCACTCTCACGCCTTCCATCTCACTCACTGTCCCACTCTCGCATGTCTTCCGTCTCACCCACTGTCCTAATTTCACGTCTTCCATCTCACCCACTGCCCCACTCTGACATGTCTTTCATCCCACTCACTGCCCCACTCTCACATGTCTTCCATCTCAACTACTGTCCTACTCACACGTCTTCTATCTCACCCACTGTCCCACTCTCGCATGTGTCTTCTATCTCACCCACTGTCCCACTCTCATGTCTCTTCCATCTCACTCACTGTCCCACTCTGGCATGTCTCTTCAATCTCACTCTCTGTCCGACTCTCAAATGTCTCCTCCATCTCACCTACTTTCCCACTCACGTGTCTTTCAACTCACCCACTGTCCTAATCTCACGACTTCAATCGCACCCACTGTCCCACTCCACATGAGTCTTCTATCTCACCCACTGGCCCACTCTCGAATGTGTCTTCTATCTCGCCCACTGTCCCACTCTCACGTCTCTTCCATCTCACTCACTGTCCCACTCTGGCATGTCTCTTCCATCTCACTCTCTGTCCGACTCTCAAATGTCTCCTCCATCTCACCTACATTCCAACTCACGTGTCTTTCATCTCACCCACTGTCCTACTCTCACGACTTCCATCTCACCCACTGTCCCACTCCACATGAGTCTTCCATCTCACCCACTGTCCCACTCTCACATCCTGTTGCCATCGCACCTCTGTCTGATATTAGGCCTCTGGCTCCTGTCCCACCTCCTGTTCCCCATCTAACCCCGGGCACCAATCTAATCTGGGTCTTACCCACCCAGCTACCCGTCTTCCATCTCATTCTTACCTCCTGCCCCTCTCACCTGCTGTCCCACTCTCACCTCCTATCCCGCTCTCACCTGCGGCTAATTTCTTGTCTATTGACCATTCTCCCCTCCCCCAGGTCTGCCGCTCACCATGGAAGGCTTCGCCTCTGTGTACTACAGTGAACCATCCGTCATGGGCTTCCTCGCCAACGTCATCAGCGCCTTCCTGGTGGCCCTAGAGAACTTCTTTTCCTTCCACACCAGTGTGAACGCTGAAGGGGTGGAGAACATCCTGGCAGGTGAGTGTGGCAGCCACAGATCGCAAAAAGGGTTACAGGTGGCGCTGGGATAACATGCATAAAACACTTGGAGGGAGGGGGTACACACTCGCGCACACAGACACACACACCAGTGCTGACAATTCATGTGTTATTTCTTGCAGGGGTCCATCTCATTCTGATTGGAGGACTGACACAACTCATTGCAGGCTTCCTGTGCTTCCGGAAGTACGATCACCTGGGGAGCACCGCCTTTGTGGCATTCGCCGCCCTCTGGAGCAGCTACGGGGCTACACGTGTCGTCCTGGGAGCGTATCCCACCATCCACAACACCACACAAACCCTGAACATTTCTAACAGCCAGACAATCATGGCTGCCTCCCCTCTTCCGGTCAGCGAGAGCGCAGTAGCAGGGCTGGTGGCATACACCGCCGTCGCCTTCATCCTCTCCTTCTGCTCGGCCACCGTTAACTACGTCATGCCTTTCGTGTTTGGCGCCATCGCCCTCACACTGGTCTTCGAGGCAGTGGGGCTCTTCGGACAGTGGGCGCTGGTGGTCTCCGGGACCCTGGAGCTGCTCATTGTGTTGTTTGGGTTCTATGGTGCCACTGCCCTGCTCCTGAAGGGCCTGACCCAGAGGAATGTCCTTCCAGGCTTCGGGAACCCCATGTTCAGCGTCTTGCTTCTGGGCTCGGCCAACAGCACCTCTTCCAGTGGCATCGGGGAGGAGACCAAGAAGAACTCCAAGTACGCGGAGCCCATGGCCTTGGGACACATCGCTGACACTGTGGCCTCGCTCATCTTTGCCTTTTATTCCTTTGGGTACATGAAGACCTTCTACATTGGTGCCATCTGGGTAAGCATCAATGCGCTGTCCCAGCTCTGCGCCAGCTACTACAGTTACTTGAGAGAAGACGTCTACCACACCACCAAGCTTGGACTCCACAGCCTGTTCTGGTTGCTGATGTCCTGGGAAGAGTTCATCCTCACGGTGCTCCTCTCGGGGGACAATGTGGATAAGAGCCGAGCGGGCATGGTGGGGGGCTGGTTCTTTCTGGTCGCCGCTTGCATCCTCTGCCTGATGTCCCTCAACAGAGACCTCCTGGAGGTGCTGCAGAATTCATGCTTCCTCCTCCTCACTGTCTCCACCATCCAACAGATTCCACTCCAGGGATCCCATATCTTCTTCGGAGTGGTCTGCAGCATTTACACAGCCACCTCCCTCTACGCCACTTTTGCCAGCCTCATTAACTCCATAGCTGACAAGTCGTTGATCTCTACTGGACCCCAAGTGATGTCATCAGCTATGCTCCAGGAGTTGCTGCTGTGCCTGAAGCGCGTCACCAGCAGGTCTAAGGAGGGCCAGGAGGTCAGCACTACCAGATGCCAGCTCCCTGATGCCCTCTTCTTCATCTGCAATGGCTTGGCCTCACTCTCTGCCATCCAGGGGTCCCTCGATGACCATACCAGAGCCCACCTCTCCATCCCTTGGGTGCTGATCCCTGGTGCTCTCTTCCAGTTGTACGTCTGCAGGATCGTGGTCCAGAGAGGTCGAAGATTTGGGTCGGTCCTACCATTCTGTTATGCTGCTGTATGGGCCACATGGGCGTGGCTACGACTTGCAGGTAACTTGTGATCTCTTAATCTTATTCTTTACAATGTGCAAAATGTTTGCCGAAAAGTCCTAGGGATCCAGTGTCATGAAGCTTCTGTGTGGTTTAGATTATAAGGCATACCAGTAGGGGCAATGGGGGTGATGTATATTTGTGGTTATTAGTTTCATTTGTAGTAGCCATGCAGTTCTTTTTCTGACTGGGGGCCCTTGTAAGCAGTGACCTGTAGAAGTACCGGCTAGGGATCATATGTGATGGCTGCCAGGTGGAGGGCAAAGGGTGGAAGAGGAGTGCAGCTGGTCGCCACTAGGAGGGGACTAATGACTTATGGAACCATTAATAGATCTGGATAAACTATTGTTGATAATCCATTTGTGGGAAGAACCAATAGTTATTATCACCTTTGTTCAAATAACTGCTAATTTCTTGTACCCGGGGGCATATTTACCAGAATTAAATTATCCCTTGTCTTCTGACACATGCGAGAAAACAACTTAAACTGGGATTAGGTGTTTCGAGAAGTGTGTTTCACCAAATCAGGGCGCACCTGTTCAGGATGAGGTGGAAGATACAGTTTTACACATCATCAGAAGACAATATCCAGCACCATGATTGGCTGTTAGATGAGTGAGGTGTTGGGCAGTATATGGTCCTCCTTCATCCCTTGTCTCTGGTCCTAGCCATCTGCTGCCTTTGAAGGAAGAGCTCCTTCCTATGTTCTGTTTCATCCATGACTAACCCTCTGCCCCTCCTCCTCTTCCCTCTCCAGGTCCCCTGCTGAATATCCACGTCGCCTGTTATGGTGCATTCACTGTTGGTGCTGTCACCTTCCTGGTCATCAATGTCTTCCTGATGTCCTTGGGTAAGTCTCTCCGGATACTGATGTCCAGTCATCCCTCTGTTGAATACTTGAGGCCCAGGTGCCCTAACAGACAGCAGCTGCTTCCGGCTGTAGTGGGTACGGGCCGGTGTCTGTCACTCGATGGTCCTTTGTTCTGGGGCATCGTAGTGTCCTCATCTAAAGACTTGAGCAACTGTGACCCCCGCTGACCTCTGAAATATGTCATATCCGACATCTGACGCCATCCTGTTCTGCTTGTTCCACAGTCGCCTATGCCAACGTGGTGCTGGTGCTGCTCGCCCTGCTGATGGAGGTGGTGATGGTCTGTTTCCTGCTCTTCACCTTGGAATGCCTGCCCCTCGCACTCGAGAGTAAGTGGACACCTTCCACTGTGGGTTCCTCTTCTGTGTTAATGCATGCCAGTGATCTCCAAAGGGTTAATTCATGATAAACAGGCAATTCCTATCAAGTGCCATCCCGAGTCCACCTGTAATGTGTTGGGGGCTAAAGGGAAGTGGTCTGTAGAAAGGACTGGCGTGTGCCTTACAAGCCTGGCTCGAATGGAGTCAGTTACAACCCTGACATTTGTCTGGTTCTCTGCCAGACCTCCACATTTCTTAGTTTTTGTATCTGTCTCTCCACTGCTGCCTTAACATCACCGTGTTATAATACGAAGAGTTGGGGTGAGCCCCATAACCCAGGGAACCAGGGCAATTAAGTATAAACCAACAAAGGGGTTCATGCACCAGTTTAAATGCTTTACCACACTTAATTTCATACAGACCGAAGTAGAGTGAAAAATTAATCTCTGTCTTATTTTTATATTTTATCTGGGTGGCATTTACCTTTTTTAAATCCCTCCTGAAGGAACCCCTGTCTTGGTTTAACATCAACGTGATCAGCACGCGCCTCTTTTTTTGTTGATAGTATTAAACTTAAAGTCTAATTTTCCCGTCTTTGTGTGTTTTATTAGTCACAGTATTATCTGTCTTCAGTCTCGTCTGTATCTACGGGGCAGCGGCATCTCTTGGAAACTGCATTTTCACCAAGGACCTAATTCCCATGGGACCACCTCTCTTCAAGGTACAGTGATAAGTACATGCAATATGTTACGATTACTATTCTTAAATTAACACTCAGTTCCGATAAATGTGTCTCTCAAATAACCAGTCTTGAGTCCTCTAACTCTGGGATGTGCATGTGCTGCTCAAGGACAGCTGTAGGTGGCGCTGTCTCACCCCTTGTCTGCTCTTTGCACTTTTAGGAAACAAAGTCAGAGGAGAAAGTTGAGGCGTCGGACTCCTGCGTGTGCCCCGATTCCTATCGCACCAGCAGTCTAAGGACCATCGCTGCCCTGCTGGACCAGGGTGGGGTGTGCGGAGTCCCCACAGACACGGTCTACGCTCTGGCGGCCTCCTGCAAACACCCTGAGGCCATCCAGAAGATATACACCATCAAGGTGAGCACCGAGGAGCGGACTTCCGCAGAATTTACCCGAATACTTAGAATTCACCCTGCGGGCGGAGACCTTGTCATGGAAACGTCAGGGTAAAACCATTCTGCAGAGGTGTGATTACCATGGTGATACCAGCCTAGAGTATGTACAGTTGGATATATTGACATGGAATTTACAGGGTAAAACCATTCTGCAGGGGTGTGATTACCATGGTGATACCAGCCTGGAGTATGTACAGTTGGATATATTGACATGGAAAATACAGGGAAAAACCATTCTGCAGGGGTGTGATTCCCATGGTGATACCAGCCTGGAGTATGTATAGTTGGATATATTGACATGGAAATGACAGGGTAAAACCATTCTGCAAGTGAGGGTTTTCATGGTAATATCTGCCTAGAAAGTTCCAACTCCAAAATGTAAAAAAAAAAAAGAAAGCAGCCAGGTTAAAGGGTAGCTTGTCATACTTTGGGGGAGAGTGTGAGATGGGGGTGATAAGGGAAGTGTGGGCTCCAGTCCACACATAGTCTCAGGAGAGAACCCTGCTTTAGGGGCAGGAGATCCCAGCGAGATGCTATCACGTGCACAAGAAAGATACTAATGCCCCAGATTACACAGTGACTCTGCATTCTCAGACTGTGCAGATTCCATTGCATTGAACTCTGTGGCCAGTGTCTGTCTGCTATAGGACATTAGAAAGAGAGTAACAGAGAACAAGGGAACCCTGTGTGCCAAGAGGGACCGAGGGCAATAGTGTATTGCAAGAGACATAGGTCCCTACCAAACAACATAAGTGTATAAGCACAGAACTACAATTAGACCTGTGTGGTACTTCCAAATGGAAAGGATTGTATTTATTTAAACATGCAGTAAAAAGGAACAATAACATTGACAGTCCAGTGGTTAATGTGACGGGTATGGAAATCAACAGATTTCCAGACCGCAGGAATTTGCATCAATATCTGAGATTAACGATACATATTTAGAACATTCACAATGCCAAAAGACAACTCGTGTTCAACATAAATCATCATACACTAGGAGTCACGGTGTAAGTGTCATTAGAAGGCAATAAAGGCTTTTAACTTGTACAATCTGTTGGCTAGCACTAGAGACATTTTGTTTATTTACAGAGGTGGTGTGACTGGGTCTAAGGATCCTGCACATAATCTCTGACGGTCCTGCCCTCCCCCTTCTCTCTCTAAACCATTCATTACTTCCCTCTCTTCCATACTCTGCAGGACCGACCCCTGGAGAAGCCCATCTGTATCTGCATCTCCCATCTGGACCAGCTGCGGGCCGTGAGACCCCCGTTCAGCCCTCTGTTGTGGGACTTCATGGGGAGCGTCTACCCTGGGGGTATCAGCTGCATCGTCCAGAAGGGGGAGTGGCTGAAGAGGATGGGTACGTGTGACCTCTTCTGCATGGGCTGTTTCTTTGTCAAAGAAAGGTGGGCTGGGGAGGCTAGAGGGGTGAGGGCTACAAATGCCAGAAATTGTGCCTGTGGCAATTCAGGGGTGTGCTCACTTCAAGTATATGCTGCTTGTCTAGATCATGCTTTACTCACCCCCCCCCATGTGTACCGACCCCCATCTCTTGCAGGAATTACTTCACCCCTTAAGGTCTACAGAACCCCATCTCAGGTCCTATTGTATGTACATATCAGAGTTCATTCAGCCCCTCCTAATATATGCATACCCCAGTTCATGCAGATATTACCTGCACGTTCACCCCTTGATATCTACAGACCCCCATCTCATGGAGGTATCACATGCACATGGACCCCCTGATGTCTACAGACCCCCATCTCATGCAGGCATTGCATGTACATTCACCCTCCTGATGTTTACAGATCCCCATCTCATATAGCTATTACATGTGCATATCAGGGTCCAGTGACCCCCATTCTCGAGGTCCCTATCAGATGGAGCTATTGCATATACATATCAGGGTGCAGTCCCCCCTTTAATGTGTAGCGACCTCAATCTCATGCAGGTATTACATGCACATTCACCCCTAAAGCACACAAACCCCCCATCTCATGTACCCATTGCATGTGCATATTATATATATTATGTATATATGTGTGTGTGTGTGTACATGTGTGTAAACCAGATGAAGAAATATATGTGACTCGCACAATTCCTGACTAAAACATTAATTAAACCCTGCAGCAATGACAAAACAAAGAAAGGTTGCGTTCGGTATACTATGGCTGTATGAGAAAAAATGTTTTGTGTGTTGAGTCAGTGTACTTTTCAGTTGTAAAATAGTCCCTCGCGCAGACAGAATGATATATCAAACAGCCATAAAATTATGTAAGACAGAAATACTTTTTTAAAGAATGTTTAACATTATGTATTGCAGACATCTGGCCTCTCAAGATATAACAAACAAATGTGTGCATGCCTTTCACAGTTTTTTAATCAGCCGCAGTGCATGCAGGTAACAGCTCTGCATTGCCCCTCGAACCCCCCCCCCCCCCAACGTGGCCCCTCCGCTGTATCCTGCATGGACCGTGGCTGTTTGAAATGCTTTAGAAGAGCTTCTTTCATAATAAATGGACAATGTGTGCCCACTGCACAACTAGAGCAATCACGTCTTCAAGGACCTTCATTAACTCTTGATGTTCAGAGACTAGACCATTCAAACATCTGCTCAGATTAAGCACAACCAAATGAAGGCACAACTGTACAGCATCTCTGTTCATGATGCTGAGAAAATAAATAAAGTCAAACTCAAATGCTCAATCACTCACACCTGACTTGATGCTGATTCATTTTTTATGTTCTCTTTCTGTAGGAGTTGGACCAGCTTATGACATTGTGGGCACCAAAGACTCCATCATGATCCGAGTGCCGGACCACACTATCTCTGCCCACCTGACCGACATGACCGGCCCTCTGGCCATCACTTCTGCCAATCCCAGTGGGGAGTGTGACAGCACCCACCATGACATGGTCATCTCGTGAGTACTCATTCAGAACAGGGGCTGAAATCAGGAAAAGGTTGTCATTGGGCCTTCTGCGTAAGAGATGGTGCCTGGGGTTTGAGAGTTACTAGATGGCTGCTAGGAGCTGAGGGCAGGGACAAGGATTGCGGAAGGGCGTGAGCTGAAGATTCTGAAAGGTGAATGGAAGAGTCTTGGAGTATTGATGGGCGGTGAGCTATTTTGAATGAGTTTAGGCTTTTTTAAGCATATGACTAGACTGGTGCTACTGAAAGGTGAAAGGAGGGAAAAGGGTGTTGATGATATCTCATGCATATGTTTTAGGGTATTTGAGATGCTTGGCATAAGCCTATATGTGGGTGCATTAAACACAGGTGTGTTTGACTAGTTGAGCTTGAGGTCAGGTAGATGTTTGCCTTCCTCTGGCTTTCCCTTAATCCCCAGCACCTGAGCCTTTGTCGATTATTTCTTTAAATGACTGATTTTGTATTTCTGCTCTGTGTTTCAGGCGTCTACGGCACAAGCTGGAGGGGGTGCTGTGTGATGGGGACTCCTATGAGATGGTGGGCTCCACGGTGGTGAACTGTCTGAGAATAGACGAAGGTGGGTCTTAACCAGTGCTTGTTTCTGTTTCATCTCTGTCCCCTGCTATTCCCAAACTAGATCAGTTGCATCCTTGGATATGAACAGGGAGCTCTGCACCCCCACCCCTTCCCACCCGCCAAACACCTGCCATGAGATTTGGGAAAAAACTGTCCGGATCCAGTGGATTCCTGGTGTCCAAGGCATACAGACTTACAAAGCCCAGAATGAATGGACAGTTGAAGCATTAAAGGGGCTAAGATAAATGCGTAACAAAGAGATGCACTTTATTGAGCCCCTGAGGAAAACTCCAAGCGCGTGTTCTAAGTTTGCAGGGATGCCACCGGAGGTTTCTTACCTCTGCCAAATCCTGACCCCTACTTTAAACTTTACAAGCATTTCTCTTTATCATTAGTCTGCACTATTGGTGTACCATCTTGCATAATTTGTTTCACAAAATTTTGCTAAAATTACATGAACAGTGTGAAATTCAGTTCGCCTTTACCTTGCATGAAATTTTCATGGTAGTATATACCGCAGATTAAAAAGTCATGATAGATACTGGCAGAAGACTTAATCAGCGAAAAATGTCTCTTACGGAGGCATTTTATGCTCAAAACCATCTCCAGTAAAGAAGAAATGATGCAAATTGCATACTGCAAATTCATCAAATTTAGTAATAGTGCTTACAAATTCACTCAGACTTAGCACATGGACCCAGAACCTCCCTCAGTAAGACACTATTCCCCAAGGCGGGATCTTTTATTTTTTCCCCAAACCCATTGTTTTTTCTCAGGGACAATTCCACCCCGCCCAAGTTACCCAATGACTGAAGGTCCTTACTCTAGTCCCATCTGTAAGTAGAGACCTCAGAATCACAGATTCTGACATGCAGATTTACAAAATATTGCCCATGCACAAATATACACAAATGTCTATTTAAAGAGCATTAGACCTGTTAAAAATTCCTAATTCCAGGGAGACTCACTCCATAATTTTTGAAGTACAGATTTAACTTACTATTCCATCTCCTGTCTGTATTTATTGGCCAAGTGCTTGATAGTGAGTTTACTGTGGGTCGACATTTTTGCAGGGGGATTGTTGTTTGTGGTAGATATTTTGGCAGTGAAAGATTTCGAGTCTGTATTTTAGCAGTTTGTTGTTTCCATGATATCCCACCCTGCCCCAGTCATTCAATGTCTCCTTGAGGGCGCAGACCCCACGCTTTCTCCAGTCAGTATATGCCATGTGAGAGGGCGGTTCCCTCCTGGACTCCATCACCCATTGGATGCTGAGGAGCCAATCCCTACTGTGCTCATTATGCTTGTCTCTTCCCTTCCCTCTGCTGCTCACAGACCTCAGAACTCTCTAAACCCTCTCAATCTCATGCTGTTGTGCTTCTTCCTTTCCAGGGATCCTGAGCATCGTGAGGGAGGGCTGCGTCCCCACTAGCCACATCATGCAGACATTCGAGAGGGTGAAGAACTTGCAGGTGTGAGGCTACCATTTGCTACGACAAGTCTTGTTCTACTGACCACAGCAGCATCTGCACAAGACCTGAGCCAGCTGCCATTTGCACTTTATTAACCGGAAATAGAAGTATCACAATCTGAGGCCGGATATCCGCGTTGAGCCTGAGCTGAAGGGAAGACATTGCCAGAACAGACTTACAGACGGCAGTGGAGCCGGGCATTCCTACAGACAGCTCACAATACTTTTTTGTCAGGATGCTTCAGTTTGATTGATTTGCCGATATTTTCTACCCTTCACACTCCAACAGGGCATTGACCTGAAAGTCAGCGCTTGGTGATGTGTACAGCGACAGATCCTCGATTCCACGCCCTCAGGATGCAGGGGCACAGATCTAATGTATATATACTGTTGCATTCTGTTTGTGTTCTTTGCTTGTACATTATATTTAAGGCTCCCGGTTTTATGGTATTTATTTTTTGGCCATTTCCATCTGTATTTATCCATATTTATTTTTGGGTCATTCTATCTGTATTTATCCAAATTTATTTTGTGTTTTGCGTGTAAATGAAGTTATAAAACTGTGCATTTCCATATCTATTTAAATGATAGACGCACAATCATACTTTGATGTCCGTCATGTGTTAGCTATTTAAGCTGCCAAATATTACATACCAATACATCCACTGGTAAATACTAGCATTATACCATAAATGTATTTTTTTACCCTCTGCCCTAAAGGAATTTTAATTTATAGCTGATACCGATGTTGTTGAAAAATTCTATTTATTTTGTTACTCTTAGGATGTCTGGTCCTGTCAGACCTCTCACCATGTTCCTGTGACAGAATACTGTCAGATCCAGACATCCCATATTGTTGCAAACAGAACTATTGGCTTCACTGGATGGTGCCGGCCACCCAATCGAGAGGAGCTTCAAGGATCACTGATAGAAGGTTTTGAGTTTTAGGGACCTGCACATAGTATTTAACTTATTTAATATATTGGAGTTTGTATTTATTGAAATAAAATTGCCCTTAAAAAGAAACTGTCTTTTCTCTTTGCTGTCAGGGGTACACTTTACCATGAATCCTCCTGTGATGCAGCTGTGAAAGAAAGGTGTCATGTATGTGTGAGCGTGTGTGTGCAATAATTGTGTAAAATTCAGTGGTATAAAACCCATATTTAACATGAAGTTTGGGAAATATTTCATAGTTTTCATTGAAATATGAGTTTTATCATCATAATCACAGCCCCAAAAAGCACTCTGCATCAGACCTTTACCATTGTCTGGGCTACTAGAATTAGGCTCAAGGGAGAACTAAAATATGTGTCATGGCTATCAAAACTAAGAGGAAATAAAAGGCAAATTATGTAGCACATTCTCTGAAAATATTATTTTTATCCATTTGAGGTAGAAACAATATGTTCTGTTGAAATCCGCAAATTATGTGTTAAATGTGATAAATTACGCAGTAAACGCTGCAGCCACAGAATCACATAAATCCAAAACCCTTCACCGTTGCCCATTATTTTATAAGAGTTATTATTAATGAAAGGGAAACCAACCCTAAACATTCTAATTCCAATCAGTGCCCATTAAGAGAACAGGTTTTTGCCAGCTAATTACCCCATAGAAAACATCAAAACTAAAGAATGCATAACAGGTGACTTGTAATATGTTCCATTACTGACATATATAGATTTGCTGTATTGCCACCTCGGAGTTCTGACGACATTTATAAACCACTCAGCCTTTGGACACGTGCTTTAAGGAGTGACAATACAATATTGCAATAGCAATGCTGGTTATGTTATGTACAGCATCTAGGTTTAGCAGAAAAGCACCACGATGCTCAACATAAAGAGAAGAAACTACTAATATGTTAGACTTTTACTGACTAATGCAAAATACAGCAAACATGATATACACACGATACTCCGCTGAACGCATCTATTCTGATTTCTCCATCTAAAACGTACGTTGAATTTACTAATCAGACCTTGTCACACAAGAATATGAGAATAATTTAAGTGGATGCAGAACCGACCTTTTACTCATTAATCCCTATAAAACTCTTCTCACCCTAATTAACAATCCCACCAATACATGTCTTCATTTCTGTGGATGCATTTCGCTATAAGTCATCCTCCAACGTTCCATATGCACTTGAACAGGGAAACAATATAACTCGAATGACACCTTGAAAACTTCCTGTCCTAGCTCCGCCCTCTGACAGGTGTTTCACCTCTGCTGACCATGTCTCGTACATGCCATATCCTACCCTGCCTCGGGCCACATCCCTTCGAAACAGTGGACAACTCATTTAGACTGTAGCCCCCCAGACTTCCTATTGTGGGGCTCATCACCTCATAATGGTAACTTCCTGGAATTTATTTACTCCTCCTTGACCAGCCTCCTTTGCTACAATCCACAACACTTGGACTGACAACACAGCCATTGTCGTTGATCTGCTCCATGCCATTGACTGAGCACATCTGAAAGCATTGAAGCAACAGGCTCAATAATTCAATAGCTTCAACACTGGAGCAGTCAAAAAGGAGCTTAACACGCTTTAATTTTAATTAATTCTATACATCAATTTTAATAATTATTAATGCACATTAAAAACATTTTCTTCTTCAGGTGGGAATTGATTTTTCAATTTGAATTATGGAAAAGTAATTGAAATTTAATTTAATATATTTCAATTGATTAATTTTTTACTGAACATTAATTTAATAGATATGTAGTAGCAGCTAGTCACTACAAAAAAGGGCATTTGCAAAAAAAAAAACTTCCCTTGTGGCCTAGTGGGCACACACCTACTTATTCTTTTTTTTAAATCCGATCTGCCCCCCCCCCCAAGGGGGGCAGACCCAATTCCAATTAAACAAATTGCTCCCCCAATGGGAGCGACCCTTGCCCAAGGGGCCGCTCCCCGACACACAAAGGGCATTTACAAAAAACCACATCCTGGTGGCCCAGTGGGCGTCACATACTTTTTTTATATGATCCAATCTGCCCCCCCACAAGGGGGGCAGAACCAACTACACATTTCTCCCCCAAGAGGAGCGACCCTTGCCCAAGGGGCCGCTCCCCAAAACAGATGGGGCATTTAAAAAAAATAAAAAAATCATACTGGCCCAGTGGGGGCACACATCCCATTTTTTAATTAAATCACGCGGATCTGCCCCCCCATAGGGGGCAGACCCAGCTGTACAATTTTTCCCCCCAAGGGGAGCGACCCTTGCCCAAAACAGATAGGGCATTTAAAAAAAAGAATTAATCTTACTGTTCCAGTGGGGCCACACACACCGTTGTTTTTAATAAAAAACGCGGATATGCCCCCCAAAGGGGGACAGACCCAGCTGTACAATTTATCCCCGCAAGGGGAGCGGCCCTTGCCCAAGGGGCCGCTCCCCAAAACAGATAGGGCATTTAAAGATAATAATAAATATACTGGCCCAGTGGGGCCACACACACCGTTTAAAAAAAAAATAACAACACGGACCTGCCCCCCGAAGGGGGGCTGACCCAACTGTACAATTTTTCCCCCCCAAGGGGAGCAACCCTTGCCCAAGGGGCCGCTCCCCGACACAAATTGGGCCATCAAAAAATAAAAGCATTTCTGCTGTACGATCGCGCCCCAGGCGCGATCGTTCAGAAGGAATGCATTTTTCAAAAGACATCGGCGGAAAAGAAAACCCTTTCCTTTCCTCCGATGCCTTTGAAAATTTACCCCCCACCCTCCACGAGGCAAAACTCACCTCTTAGTTTCCCGATGCGCTGGAAGCAAATGGCTTCCAGCGCGTTGGGAAACAAAGGGAAACCTCCAATGACGCCTCGCGCGCTGAGGGCATTGATGACGTGGAGGGGGTGTGGGGGAGGCAGGGGAAGGGCTTCCCCTGCCTCCCCGGTATGGGCAACAAAAGCGCTTCTCCCGTGGGTGGGTGTCACGACGGCTGGGAGCTGTCATGAGCACACGCCCACTGAGTGCCATGACGGCTCCCAGCCGTCGTGAGCACCGAAGGGGTTAATACACTGACGGTTTGAAACAAGAGGCTGAATCCTCACACAGAATTCACAAGGCCAGCTGCAAGCGGTCAAGCACATCCCACATCGCTCGAATTTAACATGACAACAGAAACTGCAAAAATAAAGTGAAACTAAAACTTTAAGTTACCTGCCTCCCTTTTTTCTTCAAACACGTGCCTACCACTATCGTCCCCATACCTTCAAAGTTCTTGAAAGGGGAGAGCCAGACTACTAAACTTAGGCGCTGGGGAACTGAGTTCGAGCCTCGTCGTCGTTCAACGTCACTTGATTCTGGGCAAATCAGGGGAGAGCTAGACTGCTAAACTTAGACGCTGGGGAACTGAGTTCGAGCCTCGGCGTCCGCTCAACGTCACGTAATTCTGGGAAAATCACTTAATCTGACCCACGCCTACCAAATAATGAATGTGTCCTTGCATAACGGTAACTGGTGCTCCTATAAAGCGCTCCAATAACTCGACCGTTCGCGCAATAAAACAGTTTGCTCCTAGGTGATAAAGGCATTCCAGGCACTCGTGATGGAGCTTTACTCTACCGTTCGCGCTATATAAATCTGCAAAACAAAATGTTTGCTCCGAGTCGATAAAGGCAAACTAGGCATCGGAGGGGGGAGGGGAGGCACAGGATGAAAGTAGTCTGCAGTAAAGGGGCCAATAGCCGTGGAAGGACACACATGAAGGCATGTCCATCATAAGGAGGGACTAACAAGCCTACAACCAATCTGAAGGCAGCATTTAAGACATAAGCCAATGAAAATAATGGGTGGAGAGTGGGCGGAGCTTCCACGAAGCTTCCCTACTATAGTGTATAGTGCATGTCTCAATGAGACAGCGCAAGCGCTGCCTAGGCGAGACCTAATAAAAATGTTCTTACTGCCTCCTCTGTAGTTTTCTGCTAAGGAGCACTGTCATTCTGTGTGCTGGATTGAAGTATCATTGTACCCCTTCTTCTATGTTTGGGAAAGGTCCCGGTTTTTGGCTTTAAACTTCTGGTCACCCTACTGCGCGCCTTCCAGGTGAGTCCCTGCTACAGACATCAGGTTTTCGCAGATTTAATTGTTGCGTTTCTATATTTTCCGGCTGTTTGGAAGACATCACTTGTTTCGATTGTTTCTTTGGTTGGTAACACACATGTCTTTCGAGCTTGCGATTCATTGCCATTTTAGAGATACATTTCTAATGCATCAAAGACTCCATTTATTTAAGAGGGGAGGCACATGTTCATAAATACTCCATCCTGTTTCTTCAATTTTTGTTTCGTTCTTGTATCTGTTTCTCGAATATGTATAATTTCAGTTCAAATGCTTTAATTTTTAATATTTGTTTCTAAATAAATGGCGCACACCTTTTATTCTTCCCTCATGGTCTCCATGTTTTTAAATATCTCCTGCCCCGAGCCCATTTATGTCTGTCTGTGTCTGTCTGCAGTAATCATAATAGAAGAGTCTTGAAATGTTAGGCCTGCTATGAAAGAGATGCACACCAAACAGGAGCTATTAGATGCTAGTTTCGTCTGAGAAATACGGCAGGAATCTTGAAAAGGTGTGCAGGTTTGTTACAAGTTTGTAGCTTGCAGTTCAGAGTCTGAAGCTCACAACAGCCCTTGAGAATGTCAGGTTACACTGAAAAGAGTTTGGGGCTCGCTCCCCAGTATTTGTTTCACAACATTCTTTAATTAAACAGTCTTCAAAAGAACCCTTGGGCTGATGAAAAAATTATGTGCCCAGGATAGAAGGGGGTGGCCATATGGCACTTGTTTGTCTGGCCATAGGATCAATAGTCGCCTTTCCAGTACATCATGCCTCAACGGAGACTTAATCCATCAAAAATCTAGACCAGGAGCAAGACACACAATTTTATATTGTGCCAGCTGATCTCATGCCCCTCACTGCTCATGTGCCAATCTCCTACCAGAGTCCCTGAACTAGAGCAGAGACCACTAGAAGTGCTGGCATCATATTCCAAGGGTGCTGGCATCATTAGTCAGGATGGCGCTTATAATATAAGTGTCGTGACCTGGTGCTCGCATCATATGGCAAGGTTCTGGTGTCGTATGTCGAGATATTGCTGGCACCGTATGTCTGGGTGGCGCCTGTAATGTAAGTGTACTGACAGGGTGCTCGCACCATATGTGCGGTATGATGAGGTGCTGGCACCGTATGCCAGGGTGGTGCCTGTGATCCAGCGCTCAGGAACTTATAATTTCCAAAGACAAGGGCCCAATTTTCCATTACCCAACAAGCTCCTTTGCGCTGGGATAAGTGCGATTCCAAAAACTAAACCATTTTACAAATCTTCATTATTATGTCTCCCTAATTTACCAAATATGGCGATGTAATCTTTGTGTTGTTGATCATATAGACAAATCAGTACTCATGAAAATAATACTCTATTAAAGACAGACTCATTTGTAAATGTATAATATGTATATAAAATATGTAAATAATGCTTAATAAAGTACAAAAATTCAGAACCAATCATAGACCATCACAAAGCAAACAACATCAGAAGAGAAAATTACAAATTCATAATCAATGACAATGCATTAAGGAGTGGATAGGAGAAGAGACAAAAGGTGCAGAGACAAAATACCTTTGCAAAAGTTATGCAAATTCAGAATATCAGGCTAATACTAACCCAGTTAGGAAAACACTGTCACCTGGCCAGAGTAAACAGCAAGGGCTCCTCAAGAAGATTTGAAGAGGCAAAGACTAAGACAGCAAATACAAGAGGAACAGCAAACCGACTACATGAGACGATCTCTCCCCATCAGTCAGCAAATTGTCTGTTCAAAATACCTCAATCATACCCTAAACCCCAAAAGACCAAGCCACCGAAATATCTAATTTAGGTCATGCTTCACACTTGATTGGTTTAGGAAGGGGGTGTACTGTCACACCACTCTCTACTCACACATAGGTTTTAAAGACTTCTTTGTTTTAGTCATCCATAATGACATCAACTTTCTCCTCACGAAATAATATTCAAATCTCTATTGCTTGTTTCCTCTTCTCCGGCAGTCATCTTCTACATTGTATTATTTTTCCCGCTGAATGCCCCTTTGTAGAGGAAGCCTCCCTCCACGTTCATAACATTGTTCTTTTCATTCGGATATTGGCAGGCAGTCAGGATTTGAAGGACAAGGCAGATCCCTCTTTCCCTCTTGCTCATATTTCGATTTTGCTAGGATTTAATTTTCAGCGTGGCTGACTTTTCACCCTTTATCAGTCGTGCAGTTTGAAACCCATGCTTATCTCTACAATGAACAAAACACAAACATTTATTCTTATTCGAAATGCATTTTCTACACACGAACCCAAATGCTGCATTCATCCCTGCGCACACCCATGTTAAATGTTTGCATTACAGCTGTTCTTAATAACGTGCAGTAAAGCAGCATTAGTCCTCTGTTTTTCATTAGTCAGAAGCCTCTTGCGGCCTACTTCCGTAGTTTACTTTGCGCTTGCGCAGATGCATTTTCCCATGTTAATTTTTCTCGTTTATCATTTTACTGCAAACGGTTAGCAAATGTTACTGAGGGTTCAATCCGAGCAGGTTTTATTTAACACCAAAAACCTTCCTCCATCAATTCCCCCTTTGATGGCATTTTAAGCCATTACCAAAATACCCACCAATATAGATTATCATTTCTTAAAAGGCAGATGTTCTATCACGCTTAATCATTATCCCATCTAAGTCCCTCATGACTTCATAATAATTCCCTTTCATAGCCTTTAATTCTATTTCTTCTCTCTTTCTTTTTCTTGTTCTACGTTTATTATCTGAAGTATCTCTTTTGCATCTACAACATTTATAAATCAAGAGAATCATTTGTGTTGCTGTAGCCACTGCTATATTAGGTGTTAGTATCCTCCCTAGAACACTATTACCAAAGTTAGAAAACCAATTACCTACTGAGGAAAAACTCTTACCAAGTTTCTCCCAAGCACCATCAACCTTCAATTCAGACATATCTTGATGAAGATTTGTAATATTCCTAATAACCCCTCAAGACTTTTACTCTTGTCAGGGATATAAGTGCAACACTGTTGTATTTTCAACATATTGCAGACTCTTTAGCCAAAATTACATCAAGGGCAAGTCGATTTTGCAAAACCATAGACCTAATTGCAACCATTTCAGTATCAACCATTAAGAATCCTCCAGCAGTGTCTGTTGATAAACGATGAACAACTGTGGACAGTTTTCTAATTCTGTATGAATTCAGAATAACTCCAACTGAAGGTATCAGTGCTCCAATAATATCCCCAACTATTTTTGAAAAACTTGCTCTCTAATTGCGTATTAGTCCATGCTTTACTTAATTGATTCTATGATTCTTATCCATATGGTATATCTTTGGAAAGACTACACCAAGATACCAACATCCATACCTTTGTGCAGGCAACCTGTAATAAGCATTCTTACCACACACATAACAAATTCCTGGAAAGACAGGATCAGTTCCTCCTTTTCTTCCCCATCCTCCCTTGATTAGAAAGGTATGAACACATTCACTAGAACCAATGAAATCATTATTGAAATCAGTCTTTTGTCTAAGTAAGCAAAGCTTCCCTCTATGATACCAATCTAGAGATATTGAATCATAAGTCTCGCCTTTCTTATAATCTCCTTCTCTGAAAGCCCATGGAGGTACATGGGACTTTTGTGTAGCAGCTTTTCTCTGGAATTCCAGTCTTCTATCTTCTACCATGTTAATAAATTCTAACTCTTCAAACCATAGGCTACATGTAAGATTGTGTCTATGTGCATGTACTGTGTCCAGTGTCTGTGTAGTATGAAAAAAATCTACCTGCATTTTTAGCACTATTTATTTTATTCATATTCTTTCTAATAGGAATTTCTGAGAACACTAAATCCACATTCGAATAAAAGTATTGCAATCTCCCTGTCTCATAAAAGAGACTTGTTAGTACACTACAAGACATAACATACATTAAAGGTAGGTGATTGTAAGTCACTACCTCTGATACAGACAACGGTAATTGCATGCACACATAATCTCTTGCATCTATTCTATCAACATACTATACAATAATTTTGTGAATACATTTAAGAAAAATCATTAATTGACTTATCATGTTGATAGATACTGTCATCTTCCATCACTATATTAGTATTTGGAGTTCCATTAAGATTTTTAGCATCTATTTTTTCACTCATCGCACCATTAGTATCAGTGTTATTCTGATGATTAGTTACCATTAAGACAGGCAGGATAACAATTAGGTGCCGATTCCAATCCTGTAAAACCCGGGTACGAATGGTCGTACGGAGCGTATTCTCCGTACGACTCGTACCCGGGAAATCCACCGTACAAACCAGCAAGTACAATTCGTACAGAAATACCATTTCCGAACGAATCGTAAAAAACACCGTACGGCTAAAAAATACCTACTATTCTGATCATGGACAGCGTGTACGCGGCGTCCATACGGAGTCAGCCAGCGTTTTACGGACCAGCAAGTGCGATTCTTCCTTACGTCATTCCGCACAGCTATTTTTTTACGGCAGCTAAAGAAACCCGGAAACCTGAGTCTGACGCGAAAAAGGAGCCCAGGTACGCGACGGACAGACATGGATCCCATCCTACGTGTCATTCCGGCCCTCTTAGCCTACGACCTGGTGCACCGAACCCGACGCACATGCCGCAGAAGGTGAGAACAACACCCAGGGGTTAAGGGGGGTGAGGGGCAGGAAACATACCCCCTACCCAAATTAAAACCTACAATATTGAGGACATACTTTACCTCCAGGGTCTGGTCACTTCGGGGGCGTGTCCACCAATCCCTGCGTACCGCAACAACGGAAGTGGACGTGTACGCGTACCCCTACGGCAGCACTACAATAGTGATAGGCACCGTACTAACACATCCATAGCGTGTGTATGGTGCGTATCACGATTGTAGTGGTGCCGTAGGAGTACGCGTGGTACGGACCCTACACACGCTCTCAGAGCGTGTGTACGGTGCGTATCACGATTGTAGTGGTGCCGTACCACGCGTACTCCTACGGCACCACTACCATAGTGATACGGACCGTACCCACACATTCATAGCGTGGGTACGGGCCGTGTCACTATTGGATTGTGGCCATAGGGGTACGCGTGGTACGGACCGTACACACGCTTTCAGAGCATGTGTACGGTGCATATCACGATTGTAGTGGTGCCGTACCACGCGTACTCCTACGGCACCACTACTATAGTGATACGGACCGTACCCACACATTCATAGCGTGGGTACGGCCCGTATCACTATTGGATTGGGGCCGTAGGGGTACGCGTGGTACGGAACGTACACACCCTATGAATGCGGGGGTACGGTCCATATCACCCGTACCCCTACGGTACCAGTACATTTTGGATACAAGGCGTACACACGCCATGAATGTTGGCTTATGGCCTGGTGCAGCATATTACCAGTATATTGGGGGGTGTGTATGCCCAGGTCAGCAGTGTACTGCACCAAGGTTGCGGGTGGGTGTGTGTGTGGCTGCATAGGATTCCCAGCAGTGGACAGACATGTGAGGGGTGGGTGCAGAGGAATACCAGCAGTGGACAGAGACATGGGAGGGGTGGGTGCAGAGGAATACCAGCAGTGGACAGAGACATGGGGGTTGGTGCCTATCACTACCAGCAGTGGACAGAGACATGGGGGTGGGTGCCTATCACTCCCAGCAGTGGACAGAGACATGGGGGTGGGTGCCTATCACTCCCAGCAGTGGACAGAGACATGGGGGTGGGTGCAGAGGAATACCAGCAGTGGACAGAGACATGGGGGCGGGTGCAGAGGAATACCAGCAGTGGACAGAGACATGGGAGGGGTGGGTGCAGAGGAATCCCAGCAGTGGACAGACATGTGAGGGGTGGGTGCAGAGGAATACCAGCAGTGGACAGAGACATGTGAGGGGTGGGTGCAGAGGAATACCAGCAGTGGACAAAGACATGGGGGTGGGTGCCTATCACTCCCAGCAGTGGACAGAGACATGGGGGTGGTTGCCTATCACTCCCAGCAGTGGACAGAGACAAGGGGGTGGGTGCCTATCACTCCCAGCAGTGGAGTCATGGCGGTGTGTACATCATTATCAGATGACCACAACTCCATGGGTGTATGTACGCATCCCTTATTTTCGACTATGATGATAGTGCCATAACAACACTTCACTGACAGCAGTGTCCTACTCCCAGGAGGATGGATGTCTTTCCCCCACTGCATGACACACCACATGTGGGTGTGAGGACAAATCACACATGCATACCCACCCCTGGCGGATGCAGCACAATACACACACTGAGATCATGCCACAAGACTGTATAGTCATGTCAATGCCTACTAAACTAAGAGAGCCAAAGGGAACACACACTGTCACACACATCCCAGGACTGATAGGAATGTACAGGTGCTGGGACAGCCACCAAGATGTTGTCTCTCATGGAAGGAATAGGGTGGAGTTCCCACAGATACAATGCCCACAATTGTGAGTCAGGTGCCCAAATACCCTGCAGAATAAGTACCATATGTGTGCTAGGCTGGGATTACACACATGCATAGTGCTGAAAAGGGAGAATTTCTCCATGAAGGCATTTCAACATACTCAATACACAAGTACAGTGACCAGCAAGGATGGCACAGACGATGCAGCCGGAGACATTGCTGAGCAGGCATGGCCATAGTTGAAGGGATCTGTCACCAACAAAGGAAATGTAGACACAGGTCAGCACAACAATTGTGCAACTCTCTGCAGGGAAGATGTCAGGTGCCACAGAGGAAGGAACACTCCTTGGTACAATGTCTCAAAACAAAAATAACAGACACTACCAAAGATTCTTTGCAGAGACCTTGTGATGGCACGCAGATACCATGGTCCACCTCATAACCATCAGACTAGAACATTTCTCTGAAACATAACACATTACCACAACACCAACTCCTGGAGCATCAGCACCAACATCAATACCTGAAATGCAATAGTGTTCAAAGTAAAAAGGAAATGCTTTATTCAGTATAAAACAAAATTTTTGAAAGAACACTATATACAAAGGCCAATGGCCAGTCCATAATAGAAGTCCTTGGGGGGACACATGGGCATGCGTCTCACCTAGCTTGCCTGCACAGTGGAACCCTCAGGTTCGTTGACCGGGGGGGGGGCATCATGTGGGGAAGGACCAGGCACCGCAGGGACAGGAGGTGTAAGGGTAGGTGTGGTGGGTGCAGGGCTGGATGCCTCCACCACAGGGGGTGGGGCAGCGCCAAAGGAGGAGGTGAGCTCGGCGCTGCACACTTCTGCCAAGTCGTCCAGAGTATCCCCTGCACCGGAAGAAACCATAGGCACAAAGGAGGGGGGGTTCCGAGGGATGGGGTGCAGCGCTTCTGGGAGAGGGGGTGGATATGGGGGGGGACTCAACTACCCTGCCCGTGGAGTCCCTCGCCCGCTTACTGGGTGGTGCACAGTGGGGCTGAGGGCCAGCACAGACATGTAGCTTTCCTTGTCTGACTGTGTGGCAGGGGAGCCAAGGGGAGTGCTTTTGGAGGGCCTGGGTTGTGAGGCATGCGGACTCAAACTGTGGCTGCGTGTATGTCTGTGTGCCCCAGACCCAGTGTGTGTGCCTCTATCCCCCTGAGTGTGCGTGCCAGGAGGTGTGTGCTTGCCCTTACTTGGTGGTGTGCTGCCTGTGCCTGGTGGGGTGCATGCTTGGGAATGCCTGGGTGTGCATGGGACAGGTATGGGAGTGGGAAGTGTGGATGGGGCTGGGGTAGGGGGGGACGAAGTGCTGTCATCAGTGAAGAGTCCATGGACCGCAGCAACATCCGTTGATCAGACATCGTTGCTGACATGCCCTCCATGAAGGACACCATCTGTGTCAGCAGTCTGGTGTGGCCATGGAGGACATTCAGCATCGATGTCTGCCCAACCTGCAACTGCCGCTGAATGTCCACAGACTCTGCAGTGAGGGCAGCAGGGGTAACAGGGGCAGGGGGTGCGGTGCCTGGCACGAAGGAGACATGGTGGTGCCCTGCACGGACAGAAGGGACCGGAGCAACTGGGAGGGCGGTGATGGGAATGGAGAAGGCGGGGACAGATGTTGTGCTGCTGCCAGGTGTTGTAGCAGCCTCCGCCCCCTCGATGAGGTCAGCCTCGAACCCGTCAGCGTCGTTGTTGGCCTCGCCACCAGACAGGTCCTCTGACTGACTCCCCTCGCCCTCCGTGCCACTTGCTCCCGCAGACTCGCCAGCACTGGTGGCACCGGTGCTGGATCCCTCCTCCAGGTCCATGCAGGTGTCACCCTCGGTTTCCTCCGATGATGCTGTGGGCAAGGTGAAGATACAGAAAAAAATCAGTCACCTGTATACATCTGACACATAAGTCCAAACAAAATAGGTCACAGTGCATATCAGGCAACGCATCATGAGTAACATCTAGATTACTCCGCACATATGTAAGCCCTGTACTCCCCAGTTGGTTGACCCACCATGCCACTTGGAAACAAGGAAAAATAGGACACACCAGCCAATAACTTGGATGAGAAATATACTGAGAAGCTAGTGTCTGGGAACAGTTGAGCACAGCAATACTATGAAGTCATGCCACCTCTTGTTTACCCGGAAAGAAACAGTATTGGTGCACCCAGGGCTAAATAACAGACCTCAATGCTAAAGGTGTCCCCACACTCAGAGACCTGTAAGTACTTTGGAAACCCAAACAAAATACATTTTGTTCCTTGGGAACCACACCACTTTACACAATCGACATGTTTAGAATGTGTGAATGTGCCACTTTGTGAACAGAACACACATGTGCCTGTATAAAAGAAGTCTCCCAAGGAGGTGCACACAAAACTACATTTACACAGTCATTGTATAAGCTGCCAGCCTTATTTAAAGAAGCCACTGTTAGAAAGAAATGGTGTTTCAGAAAGTACATATACATGGGCCCACGGCGGTCTGGATGACTTGACACTCGTAAGTGGGTATCACCAACAACCAAGGACTTACCCAAATTCCACCACACTGTGGGAACATGTATATGTATAATCTGAAAAACAGTCTTATTCGAACTGTGCCTTTCTTTAAAATGTGCCAGCGTGTTCCCTAAAAAGTGTAAGGGTGGTTTCTTGTGCACTTCCTTGGGAGACATCTGTCATGCAGGCACATTATTGTCCTTCACAACAAAACATCAAACTCAAGCATTGAAAACATGAAGACATGTTGACAAGTGTAGTGAGTGCCAAGGTACAATACTTTATGACTAACAACTTGAATTATGCCATTTGTCACATGGCCATCCGTACCATGATGACACAGTTGGCAACACATCTGACCCACTGCCTGTCATGTGGAGTTGCACACATGTCCAAACACAGGCCAATGCATAAGCTAATGGGCCTGCAATTGTGTTGGAAAAAGGCATACCTGCACTGAGGAGACACCCTCATGGCAAGCCAGAATGTCCAGACAGATGTCAGCACACAAAGACAAAACTACGTAGCATCTGGACCACACACTGGTGCCAAAAATGTATGAGCAGGAATCGTGTATTTAAACTATTGACACATGCTGCAAAGCACAAACATTAAACCCTGCACAACATGACTGGGTCACTACATGTTGAGTCTCTGTCCAGCCAATTATCACACACAGGTCAGACCTGGCAAGGAGACAAAAGGTTTGGCCATGTAGGCCTTGCCCGCACAAACCCCCCATACCTGAGACAATGTGATTGAGACAGATCAAGAAGTGACACCTCTTAATCAGGGTTTACCAAAATGTGCAGCAAGAATTACCAAATGTACTCCACATCACCTTGTGAGGCTGCCAACACATATTTGTGACAAACAACCATCAACAGATAGTTGTCAATAGACACACAGGCACTGCCCAGTGTGAGTATGAACAAGCCAAATGGGGTCTCCCTGTCCAGTGGACACATGTAGCACACTTTCCATAAATACAAATGAGGCCAGGGAACAATGCCACAGAGGCCAACCTATGCTGAACACACAGAGAATGGGCACAGTGTTGGATGACACACATGATTACGAGGCAAGGGTGTCTCAGGGGACTGTAGTGGGCACACTGCTCCATGGTCCTGGAATTATCTGACTGTAACATGAGCAACCGTCCTGGGACTATGCATATCTCCCACTCATGCACATCATGTCTGAGGCCACAACATCGGTCATGCATGCTGCAAGTGTGTTCATTTGAAACCTCACACTCCTATGTTGAGACTCAGCATCAGTGGCAACAAATATGGACCCCCAACTGAATGAACAGGACAGGGCACAGGCAAGGTACCAACACATGTCGCAGACCACCCCCACACATGATGCAGAAAGCACTGTGCACTTGGATTAACTGGCAGCCTAGATGACCATGTGCAATAGTTGTTACACACAGACCAGGGAACACATGTCAAGGAGGGGAAGGGAGGAATAAGAGCACCGGTTGACTTGGGGGAATAGAATATGCACTGCACATATAAACCCTGGCAGTGTATCCAGGCGACAGAGCACTTCCAAAAGCTGGTGACACACAACAAACACACATGTACCTACCCCCTCCTTGCTGCTGTCTCTCCTGGAACTGCCTATCCATGTCAGGGAAGACCACCGCCAGGACACGCGTCATCTGGTGGGTCAGGCGTCGGAGCCCGCCGTGGGGGCGTGGAGGTGAGAGCCCCAGCTGGACCCGGGCGATCCTCCGGGTCCAGCACCGGATGTCCTGCCACCGTTTTCAGACTTGGGCTAGGCGCCGACTGCGACCCCCCGCCGATCTCACGGCCCTGACGGCCGGCTTCCAGATCTCCCCCTTGTCGTAGGCAGTTTCCGGTGAGGATGACAAGGTGAGACAACATCACTACACCTGCTCCATGTCACAGAGACACACATTTGAACATCTTTGATATGTTGAACAGGGCATAGGATGCTGCCAAGAAATAGCATCTTTGTCATATGGACATTGGCCTATGTGGAAGCCCCAATGCACTACATGGCATTGAAAGTAGGCCTGGGCAAAAATTTCGTTCCGTTCGCGGAAATTGCGATAATTTGACATTTTTGCGTTCCGCGGAGAGCGCGAAAATGTCAAAAATTCCGGTTTCCGCAGCTTGGCGATAATTTGTTTCTTGCTCGCGCTGTAAAATAATACATTCTCGCGCGCGCGCGATCGCCTTACCTGAATCCCTGCGTTCGCCGACAAGTTTTCTTGATCCGGTCGCGTTCTCCATGAGATGTTGTATTGTTTTTAGCCATTTGCGCTGTCTCGCGACAGTTCGCGCCCGCAGTGACGTCATGCGTCGCGCGATCACGTCTTTCTTCTCGCGATCATGCACCGCGAGAACAACTCAAAACAAGATGGCCGCGCCCGCAAGCAACCACATGGGTAAGTTGGCGACCCGCAACCATGCAGAAAATCTCGCGAACATGCCGGAAAAAAACTTCCGCATCTTCGCGATATTTCTGCTTGTTTGCGATAATTTTAAACATTCTCGCGATAATTTGCGAAGGTTAATTCCGCAAATTCCACCCACCCCTAATTGAAAGTACACAGGTGGTATGAGGGGTGCGACACACTCCCTGATCATGGCACACACTGTGCATCACATGCAACACCAGGCTGATGGACAGCACCTCAAAGCAGTTACATGCCCCAGGCCACTGACACAACCTCAGCAGAGTACACAGACACACACAGGCACAGATCAATCACCTGCCATTGGCAACAGTGGATACAAATCTCACTCTGCACATGTGTCACTTGCCTGTGGGGTGTCACAGGTGTCGGGCTAGCTCAGCAAGTCAGACACACAGCACGGCTTACTTCTCACATCAGACGGGTAGAGCTGTTGCCTCCTCCATGCAGCTGTGGTGCAACACTTCACATAGACACTCACCCACATGCCAAGGAACATTCACACACACATCAATGTCCAGGGGGCGTACACATCACTTGGACACTCTCACCACAGCTCCACTCAACTCACACACATCTGTGGGTACAGTCACCTGTCACACCGGGGGGACCACTGAATCACCTCAGGACCATAGACCAAAAATGCCAAAAAGGATTTGCCAGGTTGAATGTGTCATGCACTATGCAGTGAATGTCACAGTAAGCACAATGCAAGTGAGGAGTGCACACATGAACTACATCATGCTCTGCATGAGAGACATAAGCCATTCCCCTCCCTGGGACCCACTCGAAACAACATTGCATGTCTGTCACACCTGGACACAATGCCAGAAGTGACAGTCACAAAAAAAGTGCACAGTCAAAGGTGGTGGAGTCAGCACTCACCTGCTCCCCTGGTCTCCCATACAGGCTGGGGTACTGTGGGAGGATGACATCCAGCAATGCCTCATTCTCCTCCTGGGTGAATGGCTGGGCCCTCTCCACAGACCTTGACATGGTGCCAGAGGAAGCACAGACAGCAGCAGTGTTGTCGTCAGGAAAGTTGTGCAGGCAAGGTCCGTCTCATGGGTTCTGGCTGACTTATATCTGTCTTGCTGAGGGGCATTCTTTTGGAGGAGTACATAGTGTTTGGTCAGATTCATTCGCATCTTACGTTTACTCTAATCCCTTTAAACATACACCAGTGACAGCATTTGCATCGTTCAAATTTTGAGCATCATGTCAAGTCAACAACCACTTTGCAACATTGTATTTTGTGGCCAACTGACTTTTCCAGGACACCTGATGGAAAAATTGGAACTGAAAACTTAGTATCCATGACAACCAGCATGCATTTAGGGCCTAATACTTGTCCCTTATGTGTCCCCTATGTAATTTTCTAATCCACACACAGGTACGGTGCGTTTGACACGTACTCCTACGGCACCAGTTGCACAGTGCGTTTGACACGTACGTATACGCACTGGTAGTACACGTACGTGTACTAAGGTAGTACACGTACATGTACAACTAGTGCGTACACGTACTTGTACACGTACGTGTACTACCTTAGTACACGTATGTGTACACGTACGTGTACAACTAGTGCGTACACGTACGCGTGCTACCAGTGCGTACACGTACTTGTATACGTACGTGTACTAAGGTAGTACACGTACGTGTACAAGAATGTGTACGCACTAGTTGTACACGTACGTGCACTACCTTAGTACACGTATGTATACAAGTACGTGTACAACTAGTGCGTACACGTACGTGTACTACCTTAGTACATGTACGTGTACAACTAGTGCGTACACGTACTTGTACACGTACATGTACTACCTTAGTACACGTATGTGTACACGTACGTGTACAACTAGTGTGTACATGTACGTGTACTACCTTAGTACACGTACGTGTACTACCAGTACGTACACGTACTTGTACACGTACGTGTACTAAGTGTACTGTGTACTAAGTGTACTACCAGTACGTACATGTACATGTACTACCTTAGTACACGTATGTGTACTACCAGTGCGTACACGTACTTGTACACGTACGTGTACTAAGGTAGTACACGTACGTGTACAAGTACGTGTACGCACTAGTTGTACACGTACGTGTACTACCTTTGTACACGTACGTGTATACGTACGTGTACACATGCATGTAAAACTAGTGCGTACACGTACGTGTACTACCTTAGTACACGTACGTGTACTACCAGTGCGTACACGTACTTGTACATGTACGTGTACTAAGGTAGCACACATACCTATACTAACAGTGCGTACACATACGTGTACTACCTTAGTACATGTACATGTACTACCAGTGCTTACACGTACTTGTACACGTACGTGTACTAAGGTAGTACATGTACATGTACAAGTACATGTACGCACTAGTTGTACACATACGTGTACTACCTTAGTACACGTACGTGTACAAGTACGTGTATGCACTGGTAGTACACGTACGTGTACCACCTTAGTACACGTACGTGTACACGTATGTGTACAACTAGTGCGTACATGTACGTACACGTACGTGTACTACCTTAGTATACGTACGTGTCCTACCAGTGCGTACCCGTACTTGTACACGTACGTGTACTACCTTAGTATACGTACGTGTCCTACCAGTGCGTACACGTACTTGTACACATACGTGTACTACCTTAGTACACGTACATGTCCTATCAGTGCATACACGTACTTGTACACGTACGTGTACTAAGGTAGTACACGTACGTGTGTACGGTCTGTACCACGCGTGTGCCTAGAGCCCCACTACTACAGTGATACGGACCGTACACACGACGTGTGTACGGTTCGTACCATGCGTACTCCTACGGCCCCACTACTACAGTGATACGGACCGTACACATGACATGTGTACGGTCCGTACCACGTGTACTCCTACGGCACCACAACTATAGTGATACGGACGTACACACGCTCTGAGGGCATGTGTACGGTCCGCATCACTATAGTAGTGGTGCCGTAGGAGTACGCATGTGTGGATGGACCGTACACACACGCGTACTCATACGGCACCACAACTATAGTGATACGGACCGTACACACACCCTCAGAGCGTGTGTACGGTGCATTTCACACGCTTACACTGGTGATAGGATGCACACACGAAAGGAATGGAGGTCTCAGACTCGCACAAGGATGTACATCAAATCATTGTCATTGCAGTCCTTCATGTGCAGGGCCTAGGTGTGTCAGGCAGTGATATTGCACATGTCTCCTCATGTAGTTGCACAATTGATGTGTGATGACCTGTGTACACATGTCATGTGTGATGGGGCACTATGTGGCACACTTCCCCTTCACACTTTGCACATGTGTGACTGTAGTACAAACGTGTCAAGCACAGCATCACTGGTATGGCACAGTCACCACCACCCGCAACTGTCCCCTGATGCCAGGGACAGGGACACTAAGAATTGACATTTAACGATCAGTGTGCCCCGATGTGACTATGTCATGTGTTCCCATGACCTTGCTGTTGGTGTTCCGTCAACTGCATCTGCTGTTGCTGCATCCAACATGTGTCTGTGTGGATATGGGCATGGCACACATCTACACACACCATGCCACATGTGGATTCCCACGTAACGTGTGTCTGTATGCATCAAACATGATATTTTGACATGAGGACATATCTGCGTCGTCTCAATGTCTGTGTTTTCTGTTTTCACGTGTACGCCTTCATCGCAATGTGTGTGATCTGTACATTTGACATTCCATGTGACCTGTGCGTCTAGCTTGCCGTCAGCTGTCTGTATGAGATGACATCCTTCAAATGCAGATATGTGGATGTATGTCACTCCTGTGATGTCTCTGGCTGTTCACTTACACTGGCCCACAGCTTGTTTCAGGGCATGTCATGTAGAATTGCCAATCAATGGGTGTATTTGGCTTTTCGTAGGAGTATCACCAAGCTGGCATACGTGTCCTGGATGTATTGCACAGACCAGACTCTGTATTTAGCAGATGTGTATTAGCAGTTGAGCATGTGCTCTGTTCATTGACATTGATGTTGTTATGTTCTCACTCTTCGTTATTCATTCCAATTTTCTGCAGGGCACCGCCTGTCCCCCGACCAATGCCAGACTTGGGTGCCATGAGGGAACGTGACTGCATACGACCTTACAGATTCACTCAACAGTTGATTGAGGACTTGACCGCCAAGCTGGCACCACACCTCCAACCGCGACACAGTTATCCTACTGTGCTGACCCCCAAGATGAAGGTGATGGCCGCCCTACATTTTTTTGCCACAGGTACGTTTCAATTCACCATAGCTGATGTTGGTGGCATGTCACAGACGATGTTCAGCCGTGTCCTGCATGATGTTTTAGCAGCCATGTTGGAGCACCTTGATTAATTTATCCATTTTCCGACTCCTGAGGAGTTGACAGGTGTCAAGGGTGCACGCTTGGAGCCTTGTGTGGAATGTGTTGCAATGTGTGTGTCCAGCTGACTGTATGCTAAGTGACTTAGATGTGTGTTCTGATGTGTCACTCGAGTGATGATGTCATTCCACACATTTTAGCTGAGACACTTAATTTTAAATTAGCATGTGACAACATTATTCCTGTAGAGTAAATGACCATGTATGCGGATGAAAATCTTTTAGCTGACTTCTTGTGTGTCTGTCATCCCCAGGTTCATGCGCATGTTGCCTGCTCGTGTCATCATTGGCCTCCTGCTATTCCTCATGAGTATTGGCACGTGTGCTGAATCAGCGTTCCATGCACGGACATGGGGAAAAGTCATTTTGGGTAAGGATTGCAGCAAGGCATTTTGGGGGTGGTACGTGTTTGGAATGTGTGGGGACTGCTCCTGTGCATGTTGTGTTACCATGTATACATGTCGACTCACCATGGGGCACATGACATGTAGCATGACTCCCATGAATTGATAGTCACCCTTCGTGACAGTCATCTGTAATGGTTTGTGGATTCTGATGAAGGCATCAATGTGTGTAAAACTTCCCTCAGAAACATACGGGATGCTACGGGTGGACATAGTGTGGGACATCCCCATAAGAGGCTCAATGGGGAATTGCAGCCTCTCCGTGTGCAGCAGGGGGTGTTTGGCTCATCCCCTTAACTTGTGTGCCAGTTCATTTGGATTTACAACATCTGTGTCGTGAAGGGGATGTCCAGTGTAGGTCCCACATGTTCAGCCAAATGACCTGTGAGTCTGTTCACATTGATGCATTTCCCTTAGTGTGAGCCTGAGTAATAAAGGTGTTCCTCACCCTCCAAGGTGCCTCATCTCTGTCAATGCAGGTCTCTTGCCACTTTGCATGCGGCATCTCTGGCATAGTTGTCAAAGATTGTGCATATGAGTCTATGTGTAGTTTGGCAACATGCATGCAGTTCTTCATGGATTAGAATCTCTATTGTGCATGAAGTCCATGGTTGTGTATGTATTTGGGAAGGTTGGTCCCCGCAACGGGCCGTCAACGCCTGCTGAGGGTGTGTCTCCTGTGAAGAGCTTGGCCTTCTGTTTCCTGATCCTGTGTCAGTCATCTTTGGTGATTGTACATCCATTTTCTCTGGGTGTGCCATGGGTAACCGGACACTCCTTCCTTTAGATACGCCTGTTGCAGTTGTCCTTTCTGACATCCTTGTCTTTGTGTGCTACTTTTGGCATAGTTTCCAGGACATGCCGCCTGCTGCTGCGGCCCCTGCAGCAAGGGCCCACAAAGTTGCCGGATTCGGCAACACACACGCCTCAAAGATGCTCCTCCCTTCCTCCCTCCACCCATTCATTTGGCTGTCATCAGCTTGTCTGTGCCACTGTTGCGGCCACGCGGTGCCAAAGGCAGGACCGTCAGCGCATGCAACATGCACATTGCACGACCCTCATGTCCTTGCATGACCCACATCACACTACAGTCTGATGTTGCAGCCACCCTCCAAGCAATGTCCATCCAAAAATTCAACCGGCTGCTCTCAGGCATACCCTAAGCGCACACACAACACCTTTGCATGCTGAGTGTGCAACTCCAACTGCCTACACAGTGCTGCCCCGCCTTCCAGGCCCTGTCACACCAACCAGGTCATGTCCCTCCTACTCAACACCGGCTCCGTACACCAGCAAGGCCATGGGAGTGGGACTCAAGCCTTCAGCATGTAGTATAGTGGCGTCATCTGGCACATGGCCCAGGGATCATCTCTCAGCGTGTCAATCTTCAATGTGTCCAGGACCCCCCTCTCCACCATCACATGCGCACACATCCTCATCATCAGCTCGTATGCCATTGACAGCCAGGTGCTCCTCACCCTCACCAAAGACGCAGCCATAGCCAGTTCCAACATTCAAGAAGGCATGAGGTCCGTTGATGAATGGCTGAACATCAGCCACCTGAGGCTGGACTTGTACAGGACTGAGGTAATCATCTGAGGATTGTCCCCTTACAGCTGGGTCAACTCCTTGTGTCCCACCCGCCAGGGCACTGCACAAGCACCCGGTGGCCGCGCACACAAGATGGTGTGCATCATGGATTCGTCGCTCACATTTGCCATGCAAATCACCAGCATCTGTACCTCATGCTGCAACACCCTCTGCATGATGCACATGATCCCCAGATAGATCCACTCAAAGGAAAGACAGACCATCCCCCAGGTCCACGACAACAGCCGTGTCAACTACAGCCCCACCCTCTACGGAGAAAGTACATCCAAACTCCCGGGAAACTTGTCCACCTCCAGGGTGCATCTGCACACCTCAGCTTCAACATCCCGCGCCCCAGCCACATCACCGTCCACCTGAGATAGCTGCAATGGATCACTGTCTGCTGCAGGATGACCTTCAGACTCCTCACCCACACTCAGGAGGCAGTCCACAACCCCAGACCCCAAACCAACCTTGGACATCTGTCATTCGAGACCCCGTTGGGCCAACTCCATGCATCCAACCTTGCCCTGGCCACCATTCTTCACATCCACCGAACTCCAGCATGCAGGACATAGTCCTCCCACCTGGCCAAACATACCTGGTACTCCCTCCCCGGGAACATCCACATGAGCTGAGGAAATTCGATTTTCGATCTCGCTTGTATTCAGCCACCATCTTGTGTTCCACCGCCATTTTGTGTTGCCCTCACTCAGGCAGCACAATGAACAAAGTTTTTCTGCTGATCTTACTGCGACGTGTCAAATAACCTTCTGCCTCTGTTTACGAGACTGATGTCAGGGGCTGGCTGAGTCCACTAATCCTCGTCTGGTTTGACTAAACCCTGTCTCAACTGTCTGTCGGCTCACACCATTCTTTCCTGACTTTATCTTATCTTCTGGCCTTCGCTATACTCTACTTGTATTCTCTCATTTCACAACTGTCCTCCAAAGCATACAAATATGTCCTGCCACCTGCAAGTTGAGTTGTAGACACTACCACTGATTAACTTGTGGGGAGGGGTGACAAAAACAGTTGGAAAAGAGGTTTATTTGGGTTACTTGATATCTTGTTTTCAAACTTTTCTCATTGGTTATATCTTGTTTTCAAACTCTTCTCATTGGATAACTATGTATGCATTGGGAGTGTTCTTGGTGAATCTATGTGCTATAAAAGATTGTGCGCCACGGAGTAAAGTGGCAGTCTCCTAAGAACATACTGAGTGTACTTCTGGGACAACTGTACTTAGCTGCAGCTAATAAACCTGATCTTCTACGCTCAACAGAATGTCCTGTGTCTCTGTTCAACAAAGCAGGTGAACTCAGAAGATTAAGGCGTGCCCTGCGCCGCCAGGCCCATAAGGCCCTGGTTCTTCAATTGGTGCCCTCTGTGAGGCGGCTTCAGAGGTAGCGATTTTCCCTGAGGGTCGTGAGGAACCCCGCAAGAAAATTCTGGAGGAATCGCGAACCACGTCAAGCGACCCCTGTATGTCGAAGTGGTCCGAAGGTCTTTTTCAGCGCGGTTTCTCCTTCCTGACGGCTGCTGACGACTGCTGCCCTGACTGCCGCCTTGCTTTGGCCCCTTTTGGTGATGTATGGTATCGCGAGACGTTAGACGGGCCTCTGTTGGCGTAAGAAGACACTTAGTTAAGTATTGGTGGGTAGCTCCCACTATTTTGTTTTGATTTGGGTCTTTGATTCAGCTATTGCAAAAGCCGAAGCCGAGGGGTGAGTACATTTGTGCTATATTATTTGATTTAACCCCTTGATGTTTGTGAACAGTCCAGTGAAATTACGATGCCTGGTCTGAGTAAGTTTAGAAAGTTTTGTTGTTTTGGTTGTGATAGGGATTCCCGGCTGGAGGACTCTTGTCCAATTCCTCCGGTTGGAACTCCCAGTTCTGAGCTTTATTCTAAACATGGTGTTGGCCCCATTGCCTTTAATGAGGCATGGATCCGATACACAAAGAACGATGGTGTTCTACAGTGGCCACAGAATGGTAGCTTTGAGCCTGACATATTAGATAATTTGGAAGCAATTTTGTTTAAAAGAAAAGCCCGGCCGGCAATGTTTGACTCTTTCCGCCTCTGGCGTAAGGAAGCCAAAGAGAGAGAAATTAAACAGACAAAACTAGATAAGAAAACACAAAGTATGACGATTATACAGGCTGCCCAGCAGTTTAAAGATAATGAGATTAATCATGAAATGGAAATTTCAGAGAGACAGCATCGTATGGCGATAGATAAATGCTATCCGGTGTTGCCTATTTCCCCTTCTGATAAAAGTAAGGATCCGGAGGAAGACCCTTTGATGTCTCACTTATTGAGATTGCCAACTCCCTATGTACAAGGTGCTAATGCACCCCCATTGTTACAACCAGTTCAGCCATTAGTTGCGCCTCCACCTGCTCCGGCTCTTCCGCATTTGCCCCTTCAGGTGGTGCCACTCCCACCTCTTCCGCCACCGACTTCTTTGCCTCCGTTTCCTGAACATCAATCTCCTTTGCCTTCGGCTCCCCTTATAACTGTTAATTCTTCTGTTAGTTCACCTAATACCTTGTCCCCTGTTCTTTTGTCTAATTCTCTTACTGTGCGCAAACGAATCACAGATACTGTCTCTGGGTTTCTGTCTCCTTTCTTTGAGACTTTGAATATGTCTCCGGCTTTTTCTCGAAGACAGTCTCGTAGTCAACTTCCAGGTTCCGACGAACGGGTGGTATTGGACTCTCTCGCTCGCAAATAGATCGAGAAGGGTCCCCAGTATAGTGTGAAAGATATCATGACCACCTTTCATCAGTGGGAGGCGCCCACGCAGAGATATGTATTTAATGTTATGTGTGACACTCTCGCTAAAGAATGGGAGGATACGGATTTAGGTTTACTTCCTCAGGGTTTGTTAGATGTTCAGGCTAATTTCGATAAGGGACTCATTGTGGGTTCTAAGGTTGAGGATGCCGTAAGGACACTTGTCACTTTTAGGTCCTTATTTTCCTCACAGACTTTTTTTGATTCCGATCCTGCTGTTAGGCTGACATCCAAACATTATCCCATGAGAGAGGTTCCTCCAGTGTGGAGACAAGTGGTTGCACAAGCAGGTGCTAATCCAGCTGTTCCCGCGCCCTTCCAGCGTATATGGGCACATGTCACCTGGAAGAGATCTGAAGTTTTGGCTCTTAAACAGTCTCTACCAGATCCCCGTAAAAACCCTGCTGGCTATTATAAGGAGTCCCAGACTGTTGATGCCTGTATTATGAATTTAGCCGATATTGAAATGTTGATGGGAAATGTAGTCCCACAAGCATTATGGGCTCGGATTCGTAGAGAGGATCACGCCCAAGCATTGGGTGGCGATTGGGCTGCTATAATTGCCGCGGATGCAGCCCAAGTGGGTGGTGCTAAGCCTGATGTTTTGATTTCAGAACTCCCTGGTAGGATTATTACTTTAATGAAAACGATGATGCCCGCCTTGCGAGTTAATTGGGATAAATTAGCTGCGTGTAAGCAGAAGAAAGATGAGAGTGTCTCTGATTTCTTCACTCGTTTTGAGGAGACGTTTATTGATCACAGTGGTCAGGATATGACTACGGAGGGTGGACAGCGATTATTTGTAGATAAATTCGTATTTAATTTGCTTCCCGAACTGTCACATAAGTTGAAAGACTCCGAGAGTTCATGGGCTGTTTCTTCTTCTGCCCAGATATTGGCTAATGCTCAATATTATGAGAACAGGGATAAAGAGGAGAAAGATAAGCAAGAGAAGAAGATGAAAGAATTAAAAACAAAGGTTCTTCTGCTACAAGCTTATCCTCCTCGTTATACTCAGCGCCAGTTTCAACAGCCTCCACAGTTTCAGAGGGTGTATCAAAAGCCTGAGCCCTTTATTCCGTGACCTTTATTAGGTCCTAACCAATGTGCCTATTGTAGAGAGGAAGGTCATTTTAAGAATAGCTGCCCGGTTTTATTGCAGCGTAAGGGAGAACTATCTGCTCCACGAGGCCGTGGTGGTTTCCAGATAATATACAGGGGTAGAGGTCGAGGTGTGATGCCTCAAGAACAGCGTTCCTTACCCCCTCCAAATTCTACGAACTACTTCGATCAGCAGAATACTCAGTCTACACAGTATTACAATGATGATTATCATGTTGAAGGTGAAAATGAAAGCCTTCACGCTAACTAGGACAGCCATAGACAAAATGAGGGAGTTGTATCGATTCCAGTAAATCAGGATGGGCCTTATGTCAATGTCACTACAATGGGTGTTTCAGAGCCATTTCTTTTAGATACTGGTGCGATGAGAAGTTCTATCATTCATTCTAAACTCCCTGGGGCACCTTTGTCTGGCTTAACAAATGTATCGGTAGGATTTTCTGGCACCCCAGTTCGTAACCCAGTCTCCTGTCCTTTGCCTATTTCAATTGGCCCTTATGATATGGAAGCTCCTCTTCTTTTAACGACTGGTTGCGGCGAGAATCTGTTGGGTTTGGATCTATTGAAAAGAATGCATGCAACAATATATTGTTCTCCTTCTGGTGTGCATCTTACTTTAGGGCCGAATTTGACTTCTTCAATGTATTTGTCTAAAGATCAATTCCCACCTGAATTGCTCTCTCTTCCTGCAACGCTCTGGGCTACGGGTCCAAATGATGTTGGTTGTCTTGAGATCCCGCCTTATGTTGTTACTCTCAAGCCCAATGCTAAATTGCCACGCATTCCTCAATACAGAATTTCCAATGAAGGTGAAAGAGTGCTTTTGGATATCATTTATGATTTGGTTCAGAAGGGTGTGATTGAGGAAACAAGAGGAAATGTATGTAATAGTCCTATTCTTCCTGTTCTTAAACGCCCTGATCCTTCTAAGCCTCCTGTTTATCGTTTTGTGATTGATCTTCGGGAGGTCAATAAAATTGTTGTACCACAGTTTCCTGTTGTTCCAGATATCACTGCCCTGTTAACTATGATACCTGCCTCAGCGGCTTGGTTTTCTGTTATTGATCTGAAACATGCTTTCTTCAGCATTCCCATTGCCAAAGAGAGTAGAGATATTTTTGGTTTCTCTCTAGGAGGCCGAAGTTTCCGGTTCAAGCGCGCACCCCAAGGCTATTGTGAAAGCCCCTCCATTTATAGTCAGCTCTGAAATGTCAGCTCGATGTTTTTCCTTTGCCCCCAGGTGCTACTCTTTTTCAATATATGGATGATTTGTTGATTGCTGCTGATTCAGAGGATGTCTGCAAGAATGTGACTGTTGCACTGTTACGTCACTTATCTGATCTTAATCATAAGGTTTCGCCCTCTAAACTACAATATGTCCGTCGAGAAGTTACCTATTTGGGTCATCTCTTATCAAAGGAGGGAAGGCGATTAACCCCAGAACGAATTCAAGCAATTGCGCAAACGTCTGTGCCATCTACACAAAGAGAGGTGCGTGCCTTTCTGGGCATCACTTCTTATTGTAGACAATGGATTCCGAATTTTTCTTTGTTGGCCAAACCTTTGTTAGCACTCACTTTGAAAGACACACCCCAACCCCTTCCTTGGACTGACGAATGTCAGAAGAGTTTTTCTGATTTACGTACTGCTCTGTGTTCTGCTCCTGTGTTGGGTACTCCAGATTACAGTAAGCCCTTCACGCTCTATGTCCATGAAAGAGAGGGCTGTGCGTTGTCAGTCTTAACACAACGATTTGGAGACAAACAGCGGCCATGTGCCTATTTTTCAGCTACGTTAGACCCAGTAGCAAAGGCATTGCCTAGTTGTCTTAAAGCTACAGCAGCAGCAGCAGCGATTTCTATTTGTCAGTCTGCTGGAGTGGTGCTAGATAATACTCTCATTGTTATGGTACCACATGCAGTGGATACCTTGCTAAATAGGACGAAAACACAACATCTTACAAGTGCTCGATTGTCTGGATATGAGCTGACGCTCTAGGCTAATCATGTGCACATCAAACGATGTAATCTTTTAAATCCAGCCACATTGTTACCTCTTCCAGAAGAGAAAGATATTCGGAAACAACATGATTGTTTTCTCCATACTGAGGAGGAGACAAAAGGCAGGATTGATTTGAAAGATACGCCGTTAGTGGATCCAGATGGGATCCTATGGGTGGATGGGTCTTGTTTCAAACTCCCAAATGGTGAGACAACTTCAGCTTATGCTGTTACCACCTTGTATACAATCGTGGAGACAGCACGCATCAGACATAATTCAGCTCAGGCAGCTGAACTGATAGCTTTGACCAGAGCGTGTGTGTTATCTAAAGGAAAGAGAGTGAATGTGTATACCGACAGCCAGTATGCGTTCGGTGTGGCGCAAAGTTTCGGTCGTTTGTGGAAATAAAGAGGATTCCTTACCTCCCACGGTACTAAAATACAGCATGGTCAATTGGTAACTGATCTTCTTGAGTCACTTGTTTTGCCTACCCAGAAAGCAATTGTGAAATGTAGTGCGCATAAGAAGATTACTGATGATGTTGGTCGCGGAAATGCTTTTGCGGATGAGGTAGCAAAAAGGACAGCCAGAGATGCTACAAGTCGCATGTATGTTGCGGGCCCAGCAAATTGGGTCAGGGAAAGAGGGATGTATGAGGACACAATAGAAAGTGTGAGATCGATTCAGGAAGATGCTACAGAGAAAGAGTTGAGAAAGTGGAAAGAGAGTACAGGAATGTTAGACGCAACATGATGTTGGATAGAATTGTCAGAACACCGGCGTTGGCTGTTACCAGACGCCTACGTACTGCCTGTAGTTACTATGGCGCATGGTCCAGCCCACATCAGTGCAAAAGGAATATGTAAACTTCTGGCTCCAGTGTGGCTGAACGAAGGGATTCCAAAATGTGCAGATAATGTGGTGAAGCATTGTATCCTTTGCTTGATGTACAATCCAGGAAAGGGAACCCCAACTCCGGCAGGTCATTTTGCTCCCCCAACATATCCTTTTGAGGTGTTGCAAATCGACTACATTCACATGGATCGATGTAACAATCTTAAATATGTTCTGGTAGTGGTATGTGCCTTTTCCAGATGGATAGAGGCTTACCCCCTGAAAGACAACACTGCTATGTCCACTGCCAAGGTTCTTCTAAAAGAGTTCTTCCCTAGGTTTGGTTTGCCGCGCATTGTCTGGAATGACAATGGAAGTGAATTTGTAGGCCAAATTATGCAAAAGGTGTGTACCGGTCTTGGTATAAGGCAGGAGTTTCATGCGGCAAATCATCCTCAGTCCGCGGGTATGGTAGAGTGCTATAACGGCACTCACAAACTTAAGCTTCCAAAAGTACAAGCCAGCACGGGTCTTAATTGGCCCGATGCTTTACCTTTGGCTCTCCTGTCCACTAGAACAGCTGTACATTCTCGTTTGGGACTCAGCCCACATGAGATTGTTTTCGGGTGCCCAGCTAATGTATGGGGAGTCCCTCGCCCTAGAAAGTATTCTGATATACAGTATCCAATGCTGATTGACTATTTACATGACCTCACCACTAAATTACGTGTTCTTCACCAACAGGTTCAAAACGCTTTACCAGAAGCCTCCACAGACCCAGGTCATTCTATCCAACCTGGAGACTGGGTCTGTGTGAAAAATTTTCAGAGGACAAAGAATTTGGAACCTCGCTGGAAGACGCCTCGACAAGGTCTCCTGACAACTCGCACAGCAGTAAAAGTCGAAGGGAAAAAGAACTAGATCCACGGCGTGCACTGCAAGAAAGTGCCCTTGCCCTTGCCTTTTGATCAGCGGGTTCGTAAGGGTATAGGTTATTCTGAAGGAGAAAAATTCCCCCGATTTATACCTTTCATTAGTGCACACCTGGATGGAACTTGATCGGAGAAAGAAGATGACGACATTCTACAAGAAGCCGCACCTTCCCATCTCCGATTAAACACTACAGAGCCACAGACCCTATTTCAAGACCAAACTGTACCAACAAGGACTAGATACAATTTAAGACCTAGATTGGTCAAGGACACCTGAGATTTCCATCTCTTCTGCTACATTTATCATCTGTCCAGGTTGCAGGGTCACGGTAGGAGTCTTGGTTTGTGACCTGTATAGTGGCTAGGCCCCCAGGACTTGCAGTGTCATAGGACGGCTAATAATCACAGCCAAGTGAGTAAGGAAGATTGCCGTGAGCAACAATTTTAGAGGATGGATGTTAAATTAGGAAAGAAGGATAATAAGGAAGAGATGAGAAAGAAATATTGTAAAATATTGTACAGTCGATGTGGCGTAACATTGTGTGTTTCTATATTTTTGTATATCTTATTGGCTTGTGTAGGTTGGGTTATTCATGCTATGCAGCAAAAAGTTGTCCCTAATTCTATCTCCTTGCCTCTTCATTCTACTATCTCCCCACATCAATTATATACACTTCCCCAACATGAACTAATCAGGAGAACAGAATATTATAATAATTCATTTATCCAATTGTTGCACCAACACCAATTGGTAGTTGGGTGTGTGGACTTATGCCTCATACCACAGATAAAGGGATGCCATATTTAGTCCTTCCATTTTCTTATGAAGGTTCCGCTTGGGCCTATTTTGTAATATTTTCAAATGCATATCAGAGCCGATTCAGACGTCCAGTTGGTTCCTATGGTAGTAAGCCAGATTTTAGTCATAATTCTCTGATAAAGGGAATGGTGGCTATGACTAAAATTGTGGAGAATAATAAGGTTCCTGTTGAAGAGAGACAAACATATACTAATTGGAACGTGACTCGTTACATTACTAGCCTTACAGATAAAACTAAACAGGGAAAATCTCCACCAATTTGGACTGTCCCTCATCAAGGTAATTTCTGTTTACAAATGAATGGCCAGACTACTGACACTGGACAAAGAAAAAGCTTTTGTTCCCATACATACATCTACACGTCTCAGAATTCACCACCGTTAGTGCCATCCCAGGGCACATATTTTGTCTGCCACGATAGAGCTTACACGTGGCTACCAACGGATTTTTCAGGAACATGCTATATAGCTTTTCTTCTCCCTCCTACATACACTGCTCCTTCAGGCCATCATAGAAACAGATATGGCAGAGGGATTATTGATTCTAAAGACACGGCAGGACAAGAGGAAAGTGATTTCCTCAAAGGATTTCTTCCTTTTTGGGGCCCAATGGCCAACAGCAGAAACATGAGACAGCTGGTTCGTGTTGTTGAGACTACCATAGATGTCACTGTGGGAGCTTTGAGTAATCTCACAGCTGAACTTCAGGCGGATCGTCTCATGACTTTGCAGAACCGGATTGCACTAGATGTTATTCTTGCAGATCGTGGTGGAGTCTGTAAATTGATCAGATCTAGCTGTTGTATTTATATACCTGACGACGCCCCTACGGTATACCAAGCAATCTCCAAATTACACATGATCTCCGAATCGATTGATCAAGACGAAGGAGATTGGTCTTTATTAGGATGCTTTTGGGGATTACTATCTAAATGGGGATGGAAGGTACTAACCTTCCTTGGAATGGTTTTGGCCATCATTTTTTCCTGTTGTCTCTGTATGCAGTGTGGCCCCGCCATCTGCGGTCTTTGTGCCACTCTGTGTGTCCCAAGACCTGAGTCACAGAAAACAGAGAACATTAAAATGATGTTGCAGCAACAGTTTGACGACCTCATGCCTATTGACATTGATTCAGATTAACGTGAATCTGTGTGTTTTGCCTGAGTTATGGCAAAAGGAGGGTCTGAGGAAATTCGATTTTCGATCTCGCTTGTATTCAGCCACCATCTTGTGTTCCACCGCCATTTTGTGTTGCACTCACTCAGGCAGCATAATGAACGAAGTTTTTCTGCTGATCTTATTGCGACCTGTCAAATAACCTTCTGCCTCTGTTTACGAGACTGATGTCAGGGAATGGCTGAGTCCACTAATCCTCGTCTGGTTTGACTAAACCATGTCTCAACTGTCTGTCGGCTCACACCATTCTTTCCTGACTTTATCTTATCTTCTGGCCTTCGCTATTCTCTACTTGTATTCTCTCATTTCACAACTGTCCTCCAAAGCATACAAATATGTCCTGCCACCTGCAAGTTGAGTTGTAGACACTACCACTGATTAACTTGTGGGGAGGGGTGACAAAAACAGTTGGAAAAGAGGTTTATTTGGGTTACTTGATATCTTGTTTTCAAACTTTTCTCATTGGTTATATCTTGTTTTCAAACTCTTCTCATTGGATAACTATGTATGCATTGGGAGTGTTCTTGGTGAATCTATGTGCTATAAAAGATTGTGCGCCACGGAGTAAAGTGGCAGTCTCCTAAGAACATACTGAGTGTACTTCTGGGACAACTGTACTTAGCTGCAGCTAATAAACCTGATCTTCTACGCTCAACAGAATGTCCTGTGTCTCTGTTCAACAAAGCAGGTGAACTCAGAAGATTAAGCCGTGCCCTGCGCCGCCAGGCCCATAAGGCCCTGGTTCTTCAGAGCCATGACCTCTACGCCTTAATGATACTCTTCTAAATTGGTCTGTCTGCACAGTATTGCAAGCCCCCCCTCAGCAGCTTGAGGCCATCACGGGTGAGTATTGTGCTCCATGTCTGTATTGGATGATACATTGTGACCCATGTGTGTCCTGTACCAGACTCAGATCCCAGGGTATGGATGGCTGGAGTTAGTTCAACACTCAGGCATAGTTTGACATTTCCCCACACGTAGGTTGTGTACTCATGCAAAATGACTGCAACATCTAATTAAAGAAATTTAGTTTTATTCTCGGTGGGGGTCGTGTTTAGTGTGGAAAAATAGTTGCTATACAGTGTGCATAGAATCCAAAGTTCACAGGGGGAGATGGGATCCTTGTCATTTGAAGTCATCAGAGTCCAGACCATAGTGTTTGTCATCATTGGTCAGACTGTGACCAGCAAGTCCACGTGGCAGAGAATGTCAGTGAATGAGGTGCTGCTGTTGCGCATGAGGGCCAAGTGCCAGGCCAGGTGACCTGGGAGATGTGGGTGGTCCGCTGTCTCTCACGGTCTTTTCCGTGGACGACCCACCTTCCTTGGGGGACCCTCAGATGCAGGCCTTGACGATGCTTGTGATGCTCCGTCAGACGAATCCTCTTCCTCCTCCCTCCCTGTGGCTGGTGGTGGTCTTCGCCTGGTGGCACAGGGAGGGTTGCCCATGTTGTTGGCGATCCGACGGAGTGAACGGCTTATGTCCGTTTGCACTGCCAGGAGCTCAGCCAGTCTTGCCTCCATCCGTCCTTGGTGCTGTTGTTGACTGGCGTGTTGCTCGGCCTGCTGGTTCTTAATTTCTGTGAGGGTCTCCACTACATGGCTGATGGCCCTGGTGTCACGCCGGTATGTGTCCAGGATGTGGCATATGTGTGACATACCGGTCCCTTCAGCTGGCTGGTCAGGTTCTCGCCTCCACCTGCCTCCACTCCCACCACCCCTGCCCACACGAGCCTGGCCTGCCGTTGTGGGCACATCGGGTCTACGGGACCCCTGAGGGGTGGCATTTGCGGGTGTTGTCTGCCTCCTCCTGGGTGCCCGGAGAACCTTGTCCCTCCAGGTCAGACTGGCTCAGTTGTTCAGTGCGGGCAGGGCTCGTGGGTGTCTCCTGGGATGTAGCAGGAATGGGGTGGTGGTTGGCACAGATGTACCTGAAGCAGGTGCTGCAGGGGCTTGGGCACCAGAGGGTCCAGGTGGGTTGGGGTCATCCACGGAGTGTTGAGAGTCGTCGCTGCCGGTGGGATCAGCTTCCTGCCGAGCCTGGGACTGTGATTCTTCCCCCCCATTGTTGGGGGAAGATCCATGACGTTGCCCTGTGTATGAGAGAGAGACAATGTTAATGCTGTTTCATGCGACATCCATGTTTCATACATATTCAAGTTGGCACAGTTCCCCCAGGTAGTTGGATGTGCCTAGCATTCCTCTCAATGTTCACTTGGGGATGGGTATGTTGCGGGGGACAGATTGATATGTTCTCCTGAGTGTTTGACATGTAGATTTTTGGCTTGGATGCTTATTTGGCTATGGATTGATCTTGTTGTGTCACATGTCCACTGTGAGAGTGGGTAAATACATTCCCTGCCCCGGGGGTGTGTGCTTGTGTAAGGGGTGTATGTGACAGGGCCTGCTGTTGGGTGTAGTGTGATTTGGCATTGGGTCTCCCAGGTGATGTGTCTGTCCCCTCATGGAGCATGCTGGCATGACAGTGAGTGCGAGTTCCTGTCCTATATATCTGGCTTGTGGTGTTGGTGTTTGAGTTTACAGTGGTCACAGGAGAGCCTTGTGCTGCCTACAGTAGGGCAAAGTGTCAGCTACCTTGTCAGTACTTAGCCAGTCCCTGTTCATTGAGCATGGTGCATGGGTATGCACCTGGGCCATATGGGCTGAGGGCAATGGTGTCTGCTTCTGAGTTGAACAATGTGTTTTGTGAGCCCCGCCCTCCCAGCATCCCGGACATCCAGTCTTGGGTTTGTGGTTCGTGTAGCCTGGGACATGGCATGGCCTTGCTTTGTGAATGGGGCATACACATGTTAGTGGCATGAGTGTTGTTTTAGAGTGTGGTTGTGTCCGGTGAGGGCTTGGGCGTAGTTGCGTGCATTTGGTGTAGTTGGGGTGTGGATGCCATTACCCCCATGTTACGTAAGTTGTTTGTGTACTCACCAGGCTATGCCACTCCTTCGACTCCGTGTACTCCCACCGGGGGAAGCAGGGCCATCACCTTCTCCTCCCAGGGATGGTAATGTACCGGTCTGCGGGGCACCCCACCTCCAGTGATGTTGCTCTGGGCGTAGTCCTTGTTCATTTTCTGCTTGACTGCCCTCCGCAGATTGAACCACCTGCCTTGGCATTCATTCCTGGTCCTTCTGATGGGCGCAACAGCATTCACCCTATCGATGATCTCTGCCACATACGTGATTTTTCTGCTATGCTGGTCTGTCTGTCTGACCAAAGAGCTGTGGCTCGACTCTGATGACTTTGTTGACAAGGATGTCCAGCTCCTCCCTTGTGAACTTTGGATTCTTGTCTGTGGGCATGGTGTGGGGTGTGGGTGTGGATGTTTGTGGGTGTGTGGGTGTGAATGTGACAGTGTGGGTCTGAATGTGAAGAGGGGGTCTGTGTGAAGGAGGTTGTGTGAAGGTGTGTAAGTTAAGGTGTATGGGTGCAGTTGTTTGTGTGTGGTGTCTATCAGCAGTGGGTCTGTTGCAAAGGCTTATGGTTTGTGTGTGTGGGCCCTTTTTATTGGTCCATGTTTGGGTGTGCCTGAGTTTGAAATTTTGGTGGGTGTGTTATAAGAGGTGGTTGTGAGTTTTGGTCTCTGTTTGCCTGTTTGGATGTGCCAGGTCAGTCATTTAGATGTATTTTCTACTGTAGACGTGTTTTGTGGTGTTGTGCGAGTCGAATTGACCCTCCTTGTGCTGTTTTACAGTGTCCTGGTTCCGTACGAGTCGTTTTCGCGTATGTAAGGTGCGTACATACACGATGTTGTTGTACCGTGCTCACATATGCAATGTTGTTGTAAGGTTCGTACATACGCGATGCTGGGGGACGGTGGTGGGGTACGGTGCGTACATGTATGGGGCTGGGGTACGGTGGTGGGGTACGGTGCGTACAAGTACGGGGCTGGGGCATGGTGTTGGGGTACGGTGCGTACAAGTACGGGGCTGGGGTACGGCGCGTCAAAGTAAGGGGCTGGGGTACGGTGGTAGGGTACGGTGCGTACAAGTACGGGGCTGGGGTACAATGTTGGGGTACGGTGCGTACAAGTACGGGGCTGGGGTACGGCACATCAAAGTACAGGGCTGGGGTACAGTGCTGGGGTAGGGTACGTACAAGTACGGGGCTGGGGTATGGTGGTGGGGTACGGTGCGTACAAGTACAGGGCTGGGGTACGGCACGTCAAAGTATGGGGTGGGGTACGGTGCTGGGGTACGGTGCATACAAGTACGGGGCTGGGGTACGGTGGTGGAGTACGGTGCGTACAAGTACGGGGCTGGGGTACGGCACATCAAAGTACGGGGCTGGGGTACGGTGCTGGGGTACGGTGCGTACTAGTACGGGGCTGGGGTACGGTGTTGGGGTATGGTGCGTACAAGTACGGGGCTGGGGCACGGTGTTGGGGTACAGTGCGTACAAGTACGGGGCTGGGCTACGGTGGTGGGGTACGGCGCGTACACGTATGGGGCTGGGGTACAGTGCGGACTTGGGGGGGTATGGTGCTGACATACGGGGGTACGGTGCTGACATATGCGGGGGAGGGGGGGGCTCTACGAATCGTATCCACAAGTTTACCCTGATATGAGTGGTACGGCGTTCGCTCCGTACGGGGCGTTTTCCATGCGCTTGTGTATTCAGAAGGGCGGTACGGATCGTACTTGTGCGCTCGGACTTCAGTTTTATGATTTGTACTTAAAACTGTCCGGCTCCCTCTCGTACACCTTTTCCCGAAGCGATTCGTATGTATTTTTCACGTACGAATCGTACTTCACCGGTTGTACGGGACTTGTACGATTCGTACGTAAAAATATACGGATACGAGTCGTACGGGAATTTTTTTTACCCGATCGGAATCGGCACCTTAGTATTAACCATAACACCATTAGTAGTAAAATACGAAATAAACAAGCATTAATACATCTACGTTTAAAAACTATGATTTTGATGTCCAGTCTCTTCCTTTTCTGCTATTTCTAATGTAAAACTGGAAATAAAAGGAAATTCAAAAATCTAATCTATAAAAATCTAATCTATAAAATGTAATCTAGAATTTTGTAGGATCTATGCAAAATAGTGTATCCAGTTTATCTGCACACTTTATGACTTTCTTCTTTACCCCCTCTTTTTTCTTTTTTTTCTTTTTTTTTTAATCTGGCCTTCTTGTTCTTCAGATTTCTTTTCAATCTTTCAATTAATTTTAAAATTCTCTACTTTCTTTGCACCTTAATTTTACACAGTTCTTTTTAAGGTGGTTCAAAACTGTCTCCTTCACTTTGCCTTGTACGAACTTCTTGTTGGATCTGATCTGAATCTTCAACTTCTTCTAGTACTATATATGTCCATTCTGGAGCTGTGTACTTTTTATTTGGAACCCTTATTCTTTTTGTCTTTCTAACTGTTTCGTCTTCTTATTCACTTTATTCAACTTGATCCGATATTTCTGTTATTGTCTTGGTGATTTCTGTTTCAGAGTGTGTTTCAGTCTTTTTACTCCTTTTGGGCACACATGACCTTTTCTTGCTCTTTTAGCCTGTACTGCTTCTTCTGCTTCATTGTCAAGTTCGCAAGTTCTTTTACTAAGTTATTTCTCTTGTTGCCATACTTGCTACTGATTTCCATTCAACACTTCTCCATTGTCACTTTCAACAGCAGTCTTTCGAGACCCAGTGGGTGGTGCCCACTTTATTAGTCTTTTTCCCTGTTCAACTACGTGTCACACACTTTCGGAATCTGCAACTTCAGATTCTGTTGTTTCACGTTTCTGGCTCTTCTTGTCTCGCCACCAGTCGCCTTTTGTCTTCTTGTCTTTCAAGTGTACTTGGGACTCTCCTTGAATCGACTCTAAAATATAGACAGCACAGAATATCGAATTACCAAAATATAGATAGGACAGAATATCGAAATTGGGGTATGAAATATCGATTTCCATAATATCGAATTTAAAAACATAGATTTCCATAATATCGAGAAAAATAATTGTGTTATGTATGGTAGAATATGTGTTAAAATTATGTATTATTTGTATAATGTATGTTTAATTTTTTTAAAGTAATGAATGTTATGTAATTTAATTTTTGCGTAATATAATTCTGTTGCGGGTTGTGGATTTATAGGGGAATAGGGTGGGAAGTAATTTAATGATAGTAAATTAAATATTAATTTTTATTTATATGTATTGATAATTAATTGATTGATAATTAATTATTAATTGGTCATTAATTTTGATTCATTGTTAATTATTTTTTATTAATTGATTAATTGATAATTATGTTAATTGTATTTTTTATTATTAGGAGCGGGTTGTGGGTTTATAGGGGAATTGGGTGGGAAGTAATTTAATTGTAATAAAGTAAATATAAATTTTTATTTATGTGTATTATAAATAATTGATATTTAATTATTAATTGGCAATACATTTTTATTAATTGCCAATTCATTTTTATTAATTGCTAATTCATTTTTATTAATTGATTGATTGATAATAATGTTAATTGTATTTTTTATTATTGGGAGTGGGTTGTGGCTTTATAGGGGAATTGGGTGGGAAGCAAATTAATTGTAATAAAGTAACTATACATTTTTATTTATATGTATTGATAATTAATTGATAATTAATTATTAATTGGTAATTAATTTTTATTAATAGGTAATTGAGTTTTTTTTCAATGGTAATTAATTTTTATTAATTGGTAATGATTTTTAATAAAAAATTTATTAGTATTGATAATTAATTTCATCCTATTTTAATATTAAATCATTACTTTCCCTACTGTTGCACTCTCAGGAGTGGGAATAGTAATTTTTATCCTCCCGCTATCCAACGCTTTCCCTACTGTTGCACTCACTGGAGTGGGAATAGCAATTTTTACCCTCCCGCTATCCAACGCTTTCCCTACTGCTGCACTCACTGGAGGGGGGAAAGTAATTTTTACCCTCCCGCTATCCAACGCTTTCCCTACTGTTGCACTCTTTGGAGTGGGAATAGTAATTTTTACCCCTTCGCTATCCAACGTTTTCCCTTCTTTTGCACTCACTGGAGTGGGAATAGTAATTTTTACCCCTACTCTATCCAGCGCTTTTCCTGCTGTTGCACTAATTGGAGTGGGAATAGTCATTTTTACCCCTCCACTTTCTAGCGCTTTCCCTACTGTTGCACTCACTGGAGTGGGAATAGTAATTTTTACCCCTGCGCTATCCAACGCTTTCCCTACTGTTGCACTCACTGGAGTGGGAATAGTAATTTTTACCCCCTCGCTATCCAACGTTTTCACTACTATTGTGTTTATTTTGTTATTAAATGTATGTTTTATTCTTTTTTTAATATTTCAATGTGTTAATTAAATATTGAATATTTTATTTTATTTTAAATTATTTATATATGTGTTTATTTTATTTTTATATAATTTAAAAAGTTTGTAAATTAAATATAGATAATAGTTAATAAAATGTATTTAAGTAAAGATAAGTATATGTACACATTTTTGTGTGTTTATATTTATTAAATTAAGTTTATTTGTTATAATTAGTTAAAATATATTAAATGTAATTAATTATGTTAATAATATTAATATTATTTAATTAATTTTATTTTAGTTATGTAAGTTCTTTTAAGTCGATATTTTTTACTTCGATATTTTTGAGTCGATATTATTGTACTTACCTGTTCAAGTATAGGAAGTCGATATTTTTGTTATCGATATTTTTACACTAATATATTTTTCATCGATATTTTTAACATCGATATTTTAACATGGATCCCATTAAATGACAATCTGTATTTTTCTTTTCTGATCCTTTGTTAATTGAAACTGAATTTTGTGCCAGAAATGCGCCACTTGGTCTGCGTATCTGTTTTCACTAGTCACATGATCATTTCCTGATTTATGTGCTGGACATTTGATCACTGCAATCTCTTTTGGCAATTGTAGTGCATTCAACAAATCTTTTACATCTTTTTCTATTTCTTATAGGTGATCCTGAATAAGTCAGAAATCCCCGCTGTATCCACAATTGACTAAAATCATGTACCACCCCAAAACCATATTGACTGTCTGTAAATATGGTTATTGTCAAATTTTGCCAATTATACAGGCCCTGGTCAAAGCGACCAACTCAGAAATTTGAGCCAAATCTATCCCTCTTATACAAGATGCTCCAAGAACCATGGCCTCTGTACATACAGCATATGCAGCACGCAAAACACAGTTTTCGTCCCTCAACCAGGAACCATCCACAAATATAACACAATCTGACAACAGTACATCTTTTGTGTCAGGTCTTGGTTTCGTGCACAACTCTGTCACATCCAAACAATCATGATCTGCTTCTTCTTTCACTTCTTCACAACTTGAACTCTGCAACAATGTTGCTGAGTTCAATGTAGTACATCTTGTCACTGTCACATTTTCAGCACCCAGGATCACTCTTTCATATCTAGTCAAACGACTACTTGTCATATGCTGGGTCCTGGTGCGCGTCAATAGAATCTCAACAGATTATGACACGTACACTCTCACTGGATGTCCCATTACAATCGATTCACTCTGCTCCAAACTCACACAAGTAGCAGCCACTGCTTTCAAACAACCTGGCAACACTGCAGTCACTGAATCCAAAGTAGCAGAGAAATATGCCACTGGACGACATGCCATTCTATGTGTCTGTGTCAAAACTGAAAGCGCACACCCTTCTCTCTCACAAAAGAACAATGCAAACTCTTTACCATCATCAGGCATTCCCAATCCAGGTGCATGGCACAAACTATCTCGCAATTCCATGAATGCTTTCATACTTTCTTCATCCAATTGGATCGGATCAACAAACATCCTTGTGGGTCAGCCTCTGTAATGGCTTGGGTATCACTGAAAACCCATTTATTCATTGCCTACAGTATCCAACCATACCCAAAAACATTCAAATCTCTTTCTGCATTTTTGGAGGTTCCACAGCAATCTTGTGATACTTTCCTTACTCCTCCTTAAACCTTATGTCCCAAATATTTAACCTCTTTCTGACAAAACTGTAATTTTGCTGGTGACACTGAGGTGCCGATTCCGATCCTGTAAAACCCGGGTACGAATGGTCATACGGAGCGTATTCTCCATACGACTCGTACCCGGGAAATCCACCTTACAAAGCAGCAAGTACGATTCGTACAGAAATACCATTTCCATACGAATCGTACAAAACTACGTGCGGCGAAAAAATACCCACAATTCCGATCCGGGACATCGCGTACGTGACGTCCGGACGGAGTCAGGCAGCGTTTTACGGACCAGCAAGTACGATTCGTGCCTACGTCACTCCGCACGTAGCATTTTTTACGGGAGCCAAAAACTGCCGGGAAATTGAGGACAACATGAACAAGGAGCACCGGTATGCGACGGACAGCCATGGACCCCATCCTACGTGTCATCCTGGCCCTCCTAGCCTACGACCTGGTGCACCGAAACCTACGCAGATGCCGCAGAAGGTCAGAACAACACCCAGGGGCAAAGAGGTGGGGGGGTGAGGGGCAGAAAACATAACCCCCCCAAGTTAAAACATATATATCCTGCACATAACTTACCCCCATGGTCTGGTGACTTCGGGGGGCGTGTCCACCAATCCCACGTACCGCCACAACAGAAGTGGACGTGGACGCGTACCCGTCACCACTACAATGGTGGTACGGGCCGTACCCACGCTCTGGGGGGCGTGGGTACAGGCCGTACCACCATTGTAGTGGTGATGGAGGTGTACGCACCGTACCCACGCTGTGGGGGCGTGGGTATGGCCCGTACCACCAGTGGAGTGGTGATAGAGGGGTACGCGCCGTACCCATGCCCTCACAGCGTGGGTACAGCGCGTACCCCTCCATCACCACTCCACAGGTGGTACGGGCCGTACCCATGCCCCCCAGAGCGTGGGTGCGGCCCGTACCACCATTGTAGTGGTGATGGAGGTGTACGTGCCGTACCCAGCATGTGGGGGCGTGGGTACGGGCTGTACCACCATTGGGGTGGTGATGGAGGTGTACGCGCTGTACCCACGCCCTCACAGTGTGGGTACGGCGCGTACCCCTCCATCACCACTCCACAGGTGGTACAGGCCATACCCACGCCCCCAGAGCATGGGTACAGCCCGTACCACCATTGTAGTGGTGATGGAGGTGTACGTGCCGTACCCACGCTGTGAGGGCGTGGGTACGTGCCGTACCACCATTGGGGTGGTAATGGAGGTGTATGCGCCGTACCCACGCTGTGGGGGTGTGGGTACGGCCCGTACCACCATTGTTGTGGTGATGGAGGGGTACGCGCTGTACCCACGCCCTCACAGCATGGATACGGCGCTTACCCCTCCATCACCACTCCACTGGTGGTACAGCCCGTACCCACGCCCCCACAGCGTGGGTACGGCGCGTACACCCTATGAATGCGGGGTTAGGGTCCGTCCCACCTGTACCCCTACGGCACCAGTACAGAAGGGATACAAGGCGTACACACGCCACGAATGTTGGCATAGGGCCTGTTGCAGCATATAAGCAGTATATTGGTGTGTGTGTGTATGTATGCACAGGACAGCAGTGTACTGCACCAAGGGGGCGGGTGGGTGGGTGGCTGCAGAGGACTCCCAGCAGTGGACAGAGACATGGGGGAGGGTGCATATCACTCCCAGCAGTGCCCAGACATATGAGGGGTGGGTGCATATCACTCCCAGCAGTGCCCAGACATATGAGGGGTGGGTGCAGAGGACTCCCAGCAGTGCCCAGACATATGAGGGGTGGGTGCAGAGGCCTCCCAGCAGTGCCCAGACATATGAGGGGTGGGTGCAGAGGACTCCCAGCAGTGCCCAGACATATGAGGGGTGGGTGCATATCACTCCCAGCAGTGCCCAGACATATGAGGGGTGGGTGCATATCACTCCCAGCAGTGCCCAGACATATGAGGGGTGGGTGTATATCACTCCCAGCAGTGCCCAGACATATGAGGGGTGGGTGCAGAGGACTCCCAGCAGTGCCCAGACATATGAGGGGTGGGTGCAGAGGATTCCCAGCAGTGCCCAGACATATGAGGGGTGGGTGCATATCACTCCCAGCAGTGCCCAGACATATGAGGGGTGGGTGCAGAGGACTCCCAGCAGTGCCCAGACATATGAGGGGTGGGTGCATATCACTCCCAGCAGTGCCCAGACATATGAGGGGTGGGTGCATATCACTCCCAGCAGTGCCCAGACATATGAGGGGTGGGTGCAGAGGACTCCCATCAGTGCCCAGAAATATGAGGGGTGGGTGCATATCACTCCCAGCAGGGCCCAGACCTATGAGGGGTGGGTGCATATCACTACCAGCAGTGCCCAGACATATGAGGGGTGGGTGCAGAGGCCTCCCAGCAGTGGCCAGACATATGAGGGGTGGGTGCAGAGGCCTCCCAGCAGTGCCCAGACATATGAGGGGTGGGTGCAGAGGCCTCCCAGCAGTGCCCAGACATCTGAGGGGTGGGTGCATATCACTCCCAGCAGTGCCCAGACATATGAGGGGTGGGTGCAGAGGCCTCCCAGCAGTGCCCAGACATATGAGGGGTGGGTGCAGAGGACTCCCAGCTCTGCCCAGACTGCCCAGACATATGAGGGGTGGGTGCAGAGGACTCCCAGCAGTGCCCAGACATATGAGGGGTGGGTGCATATCACTCCCAGCAGTGCCCAGACATATGAGGGGTGGGTGCATCATCCTCAGATGACCACAACTCCATGGGTCCATGAACGCATCTCCAATGTGCGACTCTGTTGAGAGTGCCATATCAACACATCACTGACAGCAGTGTCCCACTCCCATGAGGATGGATGTCATTCCTCCACTGCATGACACACCACATGTGGGTGCGATGACAAATGACACATGCATACCCACCCCTTGCGGAGGCTGCACAATACACACACTGAGATCACGTCACAAGACTGTAAGTCATGTGAAACCCACTAAACTAAGAGAGCCAAAGGGAACACACACTGTCACGCTCATTCCAGGACTGATAGGAATGTACAGGTGCTGGCACAGCCACCAATTTGTTGTCTCCCATGGAAGGAATAGGGTGGACTTCCCACAGATACAATGCCCACAATTGTCAGTCAGGTGACCAAAAACCCTGCAGAACAAGTACCATATGTGTGCTAGGCTGGGAGTACACACATGCATAGTGCGGAAAAGGGACCATTTCCCCATGGAGGCATGGCAACATACTCTATACACAAGTACAGTGACTACCAAGGATGGCACAGACGATGCAGCCGGACACATTGCTGAGCAGGTATGGACATAGTTGAAGGGATCCATCAGCCACCAAGGGAATGTAGACACAGGTCAGCACAACAATGGTGCAACTCCCTGCAGGGAAGATGTCAGGTGCCACAGAGGAAGGACACTCCTTGGGACAATGTCCAAAAAACACAAAGAGCATACACGACCAAAGAATCATTGCAGGGACCTTGTGATGCCACGCAGATACCAGGGTCCACCCCATGAGCAGCAGACTACTGCATTTCCCAGATACCCAACACATGATTACCACCCCAACTCATGGAGCATCAGCACCAACATCAATACCTGAAAAGCAATTGTGTGCAAAGGAAAAACAAAATGCTTTATTCAGCATGAAAACAAAAAGTAGAAAAGGACACTATTTACAAAGGCCATAGGCCAGTCCAGACACGAAGTCCTGGGGGGGGGGGACACATGGCCATGCGTCTCCCCTAGCTTGCCTGCACATCAGATACCTCTGGTTGATCGACTGGGGTGGGGGCATCATGTGGGGAAGGACCAGGCACCACAGGGACAGGAGGGGGTAGGGCAGGTGTTGGGGGTGCAGGGACGGACGACTCCACCACAGGGGGTGGGGAAGCGCCAAAGGTGGAGGTCAGTACTGCGCTGCACACGTCCGCAAGATCTTGCAGCGTCTCCCCTGCACCCGAAGGAACCACAGGCCCCAAGGAGGGGGGGGGGCGGAGGGATGGGTTGCAGCGCTACTGGGGGAGGTGGTGGACAGGGGGGGACTCTACTCCCCTACCCGTGGAGTGCCTTGCCCGTTTGCACGCAGGTGAAACAGTGGGGCTGAGGCTCAGCACAGCCAAGTAGGTCTCCTTCTTAGACTGTGGGGCAGGGGAGCCGAGGGGAGTGACATCGGAGGGACTGGGGAGTGAGCCATGCGGATCCTACTGTGGCTGTGTGTCCGTCTGTGTGCCCTAGACCCAGTGGGTGTGCCTTCTTCCCCCTGAGTGTGCGTGACAGAAGGTGTGCGCTTGCCCTTCCCTGTTGGTGTGCTTCCTGTGTCTGGTGTGGTGCCTGCCTGTGTGTGTGTGCTTGGGACAGGAATGGGAGTGGGACGTGTGGATGGCGCAGAGGTAGGTGGGGGGAGGAAGCGCTGCAGGAGACTCACTGCTGCTGTCAGTGACGAGTCCATGGACCTCAGCAACATCCGTTGGTCAGACATCGCTGATGACATGCCCTCCATATATCACACCATCTGTGTCAGCAGTCTGGTGTGGCCATGGAGGACAGTCAGGATCGATGTCTGCCCAACCTGCAACTGCCGCTGAATGTCCACAGACTCTGCAGTGAGGGCAGCAGGGGAGACAGGGGCAGGGGGTGCGGTGCCTGGCACGAAGGAGACACGTTGTTGCCCTACATGGACAGAAGGGACCCGAGCAAGTGGGAGGGCGGTGATGGGAATGGAGGGGGCGGTGACAGTTTCAGTGCTGCTGCCAGCTGTTGGAGCAGGCTCCGCCCCCTCAGGAAGTTCAGTCTCGGACCCGTCTGTGTCGTAGTCGGTGGTGGTACTACCCAGGTCCTCCGCCGCACTCCCCTCGCCCTCCGTGCCACTTGATGCTGCCGACTCGCCAGGTGTGGTGGCACTGGTGCTGGATCCCTCCTCCACGTCCGTGCAGGTGTCTCCCTCGGTGTCCCCCGATGATGCTGTGGGCAAGGTGAAGAGACAGGAAATAATCAGTCACCTGTGTACATCTGACACATGAGTCCAAACTAAATAGGTCACAGTGCATATCATGAAAAGCATCATGAGGAACATCTAGAATACCCAGCACATATGTAAGCCCTGCACTCCCCAGTTGGTTCACCCAACATGACCCCTGAAATAATGAAAATCAGGACACCACAGCAAATAATTGTATATCCAATTATACAGAGAAGCTAGTGTCTGTGAACAGTGGAGCACAGGCAGACCATGACGGCATGCCACCTCCTGGTCACTGTGAACGAAATAGTATTGGTGCACCCAATGCCAAATAACAGACTCCAATGCTGAAGGGGTCCCCACACTCATAGACCTGTGAGTACTGTAGAAAAGCAAAGTAATACTATCTGATCCATTGGGAAGCACAAAACTTTACACAATTGACATATTTGGAATGTGTGAATGTCCCACCTGTGGAACAGAACACACATGTGCATGAACATCAAAAGTCACACAAGGAGGTGCACACAAAACTACATTTACACAGTCATAGTATGAGCTGCCCGCCTAATGCCAAGAAGCCAATGTTAAGAAGAAATGTGGTATCAGGAAGTACACATACATGGCACCACGGTGGTCGGGATGACTTGACACCGGTAAGTTGCCTTCAGCAACAACCAAGGACTAACCCAAATGCTAACACACTGTGGGAACATGGATATGTATAAATCCTAAACAACTTTTGGCCTGAAATGTGACCATGTTCTAATTGTGCCAGCGTGTTCCACAAAAGTGTAAAAGTGGTACTTGTGCACTCCCTTGGGAGACCTCTGTCATGCAGGCACATCCTTGTCCTTCACAAAAATCAAAGTGAAGCATATAAACTATTGGGACATGTTGACAAGTGTAGTAAGTGCCAGGGCACATGCCTTCTTGAATAACAACTTAAAACATGCCACCTGTCACATGGCCATCCGTACCATGATGACACAGTTGGCAACCCATCTGACACACTACCTGTCATGTGGAGTGGCACACATGTCCAGACACAGGACAATGCATTAGCAAATGGCCCTGAAATTGTGTTGGAATAAGGAGCACCTGCACTGAGGAGACACCCTGATGTGAGCGAAGAATGTCCACACAGATGTCAGCACACACAGACCAAACCAATTAGCATCTGGAGCACACACCCGTGCCAATAATGGATGAGCAGGAAACATGTTTTTTAACTTGTGACTCATGCTGCAAAGCACAAACATGACACCCTGCACAACATGCCTGGGTCACTGCACGTTGAGTGCCTGTCCAGACAATCATCACACACTGGTCAGACCTAGCAAGGAGACATAAGGTATGGACATGTAGTCCTTGCCCGCAAAAACAACCCATACCTGAGACAATGTGATTGAGACAGCTCAAAAAGTGACACCTCTCAATCTGGGTTTATTAAAAAGTGCCTCAGGAAATCCTAAATGTACTCCACATCACCTCGTGAGGCTGCCAACACATATTTGTGACAGAAAACCTCAACAGATTGTTGGACATAGACACACAGGCACTGGCCAGTGTGAGGATGCAGAAGCAAAATGGGGTCAACCTGTACAATGGGCACATGTAGCACACTTTAGATAAATACAAATGAGGCCAGGGAACAATGCCACAGAGGGAAAACTATGCTGAACACATTGAGAATGGGCACAGTGTTGGATGACACACATGATACCGAGGCAAGGGTGTCTTAGGGTACTGAAGTTGGCACACTGCTCCATGGGCCTGGAATTATCTGACTGTAACATGAGCTACCGTCCCGGCACTATGCATATCTCCCACTCATGCACATCATGTCTGAGGCCACATCATCGGTCATGCATGCTGCAAGTCTGTTCATTTGAAAACTCACACTCCTATGTTGAGACTCAGCATCAGTGCCAACTGATATGGACCCACAAATGACTGAACAGGCAAGATAACAACACATGTCTCCGACCCCACCCCCACATGATGCAGACAGCAATGTGCACTTGGATTAACCGCCAGCCTAGATTACCATGTGCAATAGTGATTACACACAGACCAGGGAACACATGTCAAGGAGGGGAAAGGAGGAATAACAGCAGCGGATGACTTTGGGGAACAGGAAATGCAATGCACATATTAACCCTGCTAGTGTATCCATGCGACAGGGCACTTCCCAAAGCTGGTGACACACAACAAACACACATGTACCTACCCCCTTGCTGCTGCTGAATGGCCTGTAACCGCCTATCCATGTCAGGGAAGACCACCGCCAGGACACGCTTCATTTGGTGGGCCAGGCGCCGGCGCCCGCGGTTCTTGCCGTCTGTTGAGTCCCCCAGCAGGACCCGGGCGATCCTCCTGGTCCAGCACCGGATGTCCTGCCAGAGTTTCCTCACCTGTGCCAGGCGCCGACTGCGACCCTCCACAGATCTCACGGCCCTGACGGCCCGCTTCCATATCTCCCCCTTCTCGTAGGCGGTTACCTGTGAGGATGACAAAGTGAGACAACATCACTACACCTGCTCCATGTCACAGAGACACACATTTGAACATCTTTGATATGTTGAACAGGGCATAGTATGCTGCCAACGAATAGCACCTTTGTCATAGGGACATTAGGCTCTGTGGAAGCCCCAATGCACTACATGGCATTGAAAGTACACAGGTGGCATGAGGGGTGCGACACACTCCCTGCTCATGGCACACACTGGACATCACAAGCAACACAAAGCTGATGGCCAGCACCTCCAAGCAGTCACATGCCCCAGGCCACTGACGCAACAACAGCAGACTACACAGACACACTGTAACGTCCTGGCTTTCTCGGGGTTGGGACAAACAGACGACGGACCAGAGAAATGGAGGTTAAGGATGATTTAATAAACAGATAAACAACTACAGACACCGGAATCACCAGTTAAAGTACGATGCCCATTCACAGCTCTTCTAACCGTCCTCCGCATGCACACCGGACCCGGTATGCTCCAACGGAGGGCACAGTGCTAAGCAGTGGCCGACAATGCCACTCGACCGCTGTGAAGGGTAGTTCCAAGGTTGTGGAATCTACGGGGGGGGGGCACGTGGGAGTCACCCTGCCGGGCTCTCTACCACCTGGGAACAGCCGCTCTACCAGTATCCCCCAGAGTACTGCCACAACACAAAGACGCTGGGAACACTTCCTAGTGGGCGTCTCTTGTATCCGGGTTTAAGTGATGATACCCAAGGTGGTGCAGAGAATGGATGGGAGCAGCCGCTCTACCTATCCCAGTTCTCCTACGAGTGTCGATGGCTAAGACGCGGAAACACCTCCTGGATAGCGTCTTAGCTCTAGGCGTGTGTTTACCCAAGTAACGAGGGTGGGGAGCTTCAGCTCGCACCCACCTCGTTTTCTCCAATTGTCAGGCCGTTGGGAGCTTCGGCTCTACCAACGGTACTTGTGCCCAATGACGTTGAATACGGCTCTCAGAACGGGACAGGACACGGGCAGGAAGCACACGCAGCACCTCTCCTCCGCTCCTTAGAATGTTCCTTCCGCCGCTCAACTCTCCAACGGGTCCGTGTACCTCAACCCGGTACTCCGGCAAAGATCAGAATATCCGACGCCGAGTCCCAGTGATCTTCTCCTTAAGTGATACTCTCGGCGTTGTATAACCATGACTCTTGAGTTGCATAACACAAAAACTAGGCGTTACCCTTGGTGTTATGTAACCAGAACTCTTGAGTTGCATAAGGCACGTTGCCGGAGCGCATTCTGGGAGTTGTAGTCCGCTCTCCTCCAAGCGCACCAGGTTCACGGAAGTGGCATCGTGGGAGGGAATCCATGTGCGGGAGGGGATTCCTGACACACACACAGGCACAGATCATTCACCTGCCAGTGGCAACAGCCGATACAAACCTCACTCTGCACATGTGCCACTTGCTTGGGGGGTGTCACAGGCGTGGGTCTAGCCCAGCAAGTCAGACACACAGCACGGATCACTTCTCACATCAGATGGGTCGAGCTGTTGCCTCCTCCATGCAGCTGTGGTGCAACACTCCACATAGACACTCACCCACATGACAAGGAACATTCACACACATCAATGTCCAGATCATTTGGACACTCTCACCACAGCTCCACTCAACTCACACACATCTGTGGGTACAGTCACCTGTCACACGGGAGGAACACTGAATCACCTCAGGACTATAGAACAAGGAGGGCCAAGAGGATTAGCTATGCTGAATGTGCCATGCAGCATGCAGTGAATGTCACAGTGAGCACAATGCAAGTGAGGAGTGCACACATGAACCACATCATGCTCTGCATGACAGACATGAGCCATTCCCCCCCCCGGGACCCACTCTAAACAACATTTCATGTCTGTCACACCTGGACACAATGCCAGAAGTGGCAGTCACAAAAAGAAGGGGCACAGTCAAAGGTAGCGGAGTCAGCACTGACCTGCACCCCTGGTCTACCATACAGGCTGGGGAACTGTGGGAGGATGACGTCCAGCAACGCCTCATTCTCTTCCTGTGTGAATGGCTGGGCCCTCTCCACAGACCACGACATGGTGCCAGAGGAATCACAAGCAGCAGCAGTGGTGTCGAATCAAAGGTTGTGCAGGCAAGTGCCCTCTCATGGGTTCTGCCTGACTTATATCTGCCTTGCTGGCCTATTTCAGTAACAGGAGTGCAGAGTGATTGGTCAGACTCCTTTGCATCCTACGTTTCCTCCAATCCCTTTAAACATACACCAGTTACAGCATTAGCATTTTTTCTAATTTGCAGCATCATGTCAAGTCAACAACCACTTTGCAACAATGTATATTGTGGCCAACTGCTTTTTCCAGGCCACATGATGGAAACATTTGAACTTCAAACTGGGTATCCATGACAGCCAGCATGCATGTAGGCTCTAATACTTGTCCCTTATGTGTCCCCATTTTTAATTTCAAATCCCCACACAGGTACGGTGCGTTTCACACGTACCCCTAGGGCACCACTACTCTAGTGCTACGGGCCGTACACGCGTGTGTACGGCCCGTAGCACTATGGTAGTGTTGCCGTAGGCATACGCCATAGTGCTATGGGCCGTACCCGCATGTGTACGGCCCGTAGCACTATGGCAGTGTTGCCGTAGGCATACGCCATAGTGCTACGGGCAGTACCCGCATGTGTACGGCCCGTAGCACTATGGCAGTGTTGCCGCAGGCGTACGCCATAGTGCTACGGGCCGTACCCGCGTGTGTACGGCCTGTAGCACTATGGCAGTGTTGCCGTAGGCGTACACCATAGTACAACGAGCCGTACACCCGTGTGTAGGGCCCGTAGCACATGGTAGTGTTGCCGTAAGCGTACGCCATAGTGCAACGGGCCATACACGCGTGTGTAGGGCCCATAGCACTATGGTAGTGTTGCCGTAGGCATATGCCATAGTGCTACGGGCCGTACCCGCGTGTGTAGGGCCCGTAGCACTATGGTAGTGTTGCCGTAGGCGTATGCCATAGTGCTACGGGCCGTACCCGCGTGTGTAGGGCCCGTAGCACTATGGTAGTGTTGCCGTAGGCGTACGCCATAGTGCTACGGGCCGTACACACGCGGGTACGGCCCGTAGCACTATGGTGTACGCCTACGGCAACACTACCATAGTGCTACAGGCCCTACACACGCGTGTACGAGCCGTATCTCTATGGCGTACGCCTACAGCAACACTCCCATAGGGATAGGACCAGTGTGTACACGTACGTGTGTACGGTCCGTACACACACGCGTACTCCTACCCAAACCCCATATAGTGATACGACCATACACACGCCCTCAGAGCTTGTGTACGGTGCGTTTCACAGCTTACACTGGTGATAGGAGGCGCACAGGAAAGGAATGGAGGTGTCCGACTCGCACAAGGATGGACATCAAGTCATTGTCAGTGCAGTGCTTCATGTGTAGGGTCTAGGTGTGTCAGGCAGTGAGCTGGCACATGTCTCCTCATGTTTTAACCCAATAGTTGTGTGATGACCTGTGTACACATGTCATGTGTGATGGGGCGCCATGTGGCGCACTTCACCTTCACACCTTTTACATGTGTGCATGTAGTTCAAACTTGTCAAGCACTGCATCACTGGCATGGCACAGTCACCAACACCCGCAACTGTCCCCTGATGCCAGGTACACGGATGATGACACCTGACATCTCACTACCAGCGTGCCCCGATGTGACTATGTCATGTGTGTGTCATGTTTTCCCATGATCTTGCTGTTGGTGTTCCGTCAACGGCATCTGCTGTAGCTGCATCCAACATGTGTCTGTGTGTAGATGCCCATGTCACACTATTACGCACACCAGGACACATGTGGAATAACACGTAACGTGTGTCTGTATGCATCGAACAGGGACTTGCGAGCTTAGGACATATCTGCGTACTCTCAATGTCTTTGTGATCATTTTTGACATGTGCCCCTTCATGGCAAGGTGTGTGGTCTGTCCTTTTTCCATGACATGTGACCTGTGCGTTTAGCTTGCCGGCAGCTGTCTGTATGAGATGACATCCTTCAAATGCACATATGTGGATGTATGTCACTCCTGTAATGTGTCTGGTTGTTCACTCACACTGGCCCACAGCTACTTTCATGGCATGTCATGTAGAACTTGACAATCCACGTTTGTAGCTGGCTCTTGGTAGGAGTATCACCTGGCTGGCATACGTGTGCAGGATGTATTGCACAGACCAGACTCTGTATGTAGCATATGTTTATTAGCTGTTGAACATGTGCTCAGTTCATTGACATTGGTGTAGTAATGTACTCAATCTTCGTTATTCCTTCCTAATTTCTGCAGGGCACCGACTCTCCCCGGACCAATGCCAGACTTGGCTGCCATGAGGGAACGTGACTGCATATGCCGCTACAGATTCCCCCAACAGTTAATTGTGGACCTGACAAACAGGCTGGCACCACACCTCCAACCGCGACACAGTTATCCGACTGCGCTGACCCCCAAGATGAAGGTGATGTCAGCCCTACATTTTCTTTGCCACCGGTACGTTTCAATTGACCATAGCTGATGTGGGTGGCATGTCCCAGACCATGTTCAACCGTGTCCTGCATGATGTTTTAGAAGCCATGTTGGAGCACCTGGATGAATTCATCCATTTTCCAACTCCTGAGCAGTTGACAGGTATCAAGGGTACGTTCTATGCCCTGGGAGGGATGCCCCATGTAATTGGGTCCTTTGGTGGGACACATGTGGCTTTGGTACCACCACAGGCACAGGAGGTAGCCTTTCGTAACCGTAAACATTACCACTCCATTAATGCCCTTGTGGTGTGTCTTGCTAACATGCTGATTTCCCATGTCTGTGCACGTTTTCCAGGGTCAGCACACGATGCCTACATCATGAGGCATAGCAGGGTGCCAGAAATGATGCTGCAGCTGCACAACGAACAAGCATGTCTTGTTGGTGGGTGGACTCTGTTTGTCCAGTATTCAGCGGTATCTTTGCATGTGACGGCATCTCCTGACCTACTTCTTTAAATGATGTTTCCATGTAGGGGACTCTGGCTATCCCAACATGCCATGGTTGATGACGCCTCTCCGCAACCCGAGAACAGCTGCAGATCACCGTTACAACAACGCCCATGGGCAGACCAGGCGAGTGATTGAGAGGACGTTTGGCATCCTGAAGAGCCGATTCCGTTGCCTCCACAAGACCGGCGGGCCCCTCCCATATGCACCGGTGAAGGTCTGCAAAATCTTCCTTGTGTGCTGCATGCTGCACAACATGGCACTGGAGAAAGCTGTGCCACTCATCCTGGATCCCGATGAGCAGGAACATCCACCCATGGAGGATGACGGGCTTGGTCACGAGGCAAGTGAGGAGGAGGAGGAGGAGGAGGACATCCGGAGTCAGCTCATACGCAACTTCTTCTCATAATGGTGAGTCCCTGGGTCTGAGTGTGCACGCTTGGAGCCTTGTGTGGCATGTGTTGCAAAGTGTGTGTCCATCTGACTGTATGCTAAGTGACTTTGAGGTGTGTGCTGATGTGTCACTCGAGTGCTGATGTCATTCCACACATTTTAGCTGACACACTCAATTGACAACTAGCATGGTGTCAACCTTATTCATGTAGAGTACATGACCATGCATGCGGATGACTGTGTTTTTCCTGACTTCTTGTGTGTCTCTCATCCCCAGGTAGTTGCGCATGCTGTCTGCTCGTGGCATCGTTGTGCTCCTGCTATTCCTCATGAGTAATGCAACGTGTGCTGAATCAGCGTTACATGCACGGATATGGTGAAAAGTCTCCTTTGGGTAAGAATTGCAGCAAGGCTTTTTGGGTGTGGTCGTTGTTTGTAATGTGTGGGCACTGCTCCTGTGCAGGTTTTGTTACTATGCATACATGTCGACTCACCATGGGGCACTTGACATGTAGCATGACTCACATGAATTGATAGTCACACTTCGTGACAGTCATCTGTTATGGGATTGTGGTTTGTGATGAAGGCATCAATGTGTGTACAACTTCCCTCGGAAACATACGGGAGGCTACGGGTGGACATATTGCGGGACATCCCCATAAGATGCTCAATGGGGAATTGCAGCCCCTCCGTGTGCAGCAGGGGATGTTTGGCTCACCCCCTTCACTTGTGTGCCACTCCCATGGATTTACAGCATCTGTGGTGCGAAGGGGGTGTCCAGTGTAGGTCCCACATGTTAATCCAAAAGACCTGTGAGTCTGTTAATATTGATGCATTTCCATAGGTGTGAGCCTGAGTAATAAAGGTGTTCCTCAGCCTCCAAGGTGCCTCATTTCTGTCAATGCAGGTCTCTTGCCACTGTGCATGCGCCATCTCTGGCATGGTTGTCAAGGATTGTGCATATGAGTCTATGTGTAGATTAGCAACCTGCATGCTGTTCTACATGTATTTGATTCTCTATTGTGCATGAAGTCCAAGGCTGTGTATGTGTTTTGGTATGTTGGTCCCCACAACGGGCCATCAACACCTTCTGGGGTGTGTTTCCTGTGCACAGCTTGGCCTTCAGTTTCATGATCCGGTGTCAGTCATCTTTGGGGATTGTGCATCCTTTGTCTTTGGGTGTGCCATTGAAAACCGGTCACTCCTTCCTTGACATACACCTGTTGCAGAAGTCCTTTCTGACATCCTAGTCTTTGTGTGGAAATTGTGGCATAGTTCCCAGGACATGCCGCCTGCTGTTGCAGCCACTGCAGCAAGGGCACACGAAGTTTCCTGATTTGGCAACACACACACATCAAAGATGCTCCTCCCTTCCTCCATCAACCCATTCATTTGGCTGTCATCAGCTTGTCTGGGCCACAGTTGCGGCCACACGGTGCCAAAGGCTGGACCATCTGCACATGCAACGTGCACTTTGCACGACCCTCATGTCCTTGCATGACCCACATCACACTACAGTCTGATGTTGCAGCCACCCTCCAAGCAATGTCCATCCACACATCTGCCGCCAGCTCTCAGGCATACACTAAGCGCACACACAACACCTTTGCATGATGAGTGTGCAACTCCGACTGCCTACACAGCGCTGCCACGCCTTCCAGGCCCTGTCACACCCACCAGGTCATGTCCCTCCTACTCCCCACCGGCTCTGTACCCCGGCAAGGCCATTGGAGTGGGACTCAAGGCTTCTGCATGTAGTATGCTGTCGTTGTGAGGCACATGACACAGGTATCATCTCTCAGCGTGTCAATCTACAGTGTGTCCAGGACCCCCCTCTCCACCATGACATGCGCACACAACCTCATCATCAACTCGTATGCCATTGACAGCCAGGTGCTCCTCACCCTCACCAAGGATGCAGACATTGCCAGTTCCAATATTCTAGATTGCATGAGATCCATTGATGAATGGCAGAACAGCAGCCACCTGAGGCTGGACTTGTACAGGACTGAGGTCAACATCTGAGGATTGTCCCCTTACAGCTGGGTCAACTGCTTGTGTCCCACCCGCGAAGCTCCGCACAAGCACCCAGTGTCCATGCACACAAGATGGTGTGCATCATGGATTGCTTGCTCACATTTGCCATGGTAATCACCAGCATCTGTGCCTCAGACTGCAACACCCTCTGCATTATGCACATGATCTCCAGATAGATCCACTTCAAGGAAAGATGGACCATCCCCCAGGTCCACGACAACATCCGTGTCAAATACTGCCCTGCCCTCTACGGGGCAGCCACATCCAAACTCCCAGAACACTTGTCCACATCCAGGCTGCATCTGCACACCTCAGCTGCAACATCCTGCGCCCCAGCCACATCACCGTCGAGCAGAGATAGCTGCAATGGATCACTGTGTGCTGCAGGATGACCTTCAGACTCCCCACCCACACTCAGGAGGCAGGCCACAACCCCGACCCAACACCAACCTTGTACCACTGTCATCCGAGAACCTGTAGTGCCATCCCCATGCATCCAACCTTGACCTGGCCACCATTCTTCAGATCCACCGTACTCCAGCATGCAGGACATAGTTCTCCCACCTGGGAACACATACCTGGGACTCCCTCCCCGGGAACCTCCGAATGAGGCATGACCTCTATGCCTTAATGATACTCTTCCAAATAGGTCTGTCGGCACAGTATTGCATGCACCCCCTCAGCAGCTTGAGGCCATCACAGGTGAGTATTGTGCTCCATATCTGCATTGAATGATACATTGTGACCCATGTGTGTCCTGGTCCAGACTCCGATCCCAGGGTATGGATGTGTGGAGTTAGTTCAACACTCAAGCATAGTTTGACATTTACACACACATATGTTGGGGAATAATGCCAAATGACAGCAACATCTCATGACAAAATAAAGTATTTATTTTTGGTGGGGTATGTCTTTTGGTAGATGAAGTAAGGTGCTCTACCGGGTGCATAGAATCCAAAGTTCACAGGGGGAGATGGCATCCTTGTCAGTTGGAGTCATCAGAGTCCAGACCACAGTGTTGGTCATCATTGGTCAGACTGTGACCAGCAAGTCCATGTGGCAGAGAATGTCATTGGGTGAGGTGGTGCTGTTGCGCCAGTGGGCCAGGTGCCAGGCAAGGTGACCTGGGAGATGTGGATGGTCCGCTGACTCTCACGGTCTTTTCCGTGGACGACCCACCTTCCTGGGGGGACCCTCAGATGCAGGCCTTGACAATGTCCGTGATTCTCCGTTGGAGGAATCCTCCTCCTCCTCCCTCCCTGTGGCTGGTGGTGGTCTTCGCCTGGTGGCACAGGGAGGGTTGCCCATGTTGTCGGCGATCCGACGGAGTGAACGGCTCATGTCCGTTTGCACCGCCAGGAGCTCAGCCAGTCTTGCCTCCATCCGTCCCTGGTGTTGTTGTTGACTGGCATGTTGCTCGGCCTGTAGGTTCTTCATCTCGTCGAGGGTCCCCTTCATCTCTGTGAGGCTCGACACTACCTGGCTGATGCCCCTAGTGTCACGCCGGTATGTGTCCAGGATATGGCGTATGTGTGACATACCGGTTCCCTCAGCTGCCTGGTGAGGTTCTCGCCTCCGCCTGCCTCCACTCCCACCACCCCTGCCCACACGAGCCTGGCCTGCCGTTGAGGGAACATCAGGTCTACGGGACCCCTGAGGGATGGCATTAGCTGGGTTGTCTGCCTCCTCCTGGGTGCCCGGAGAACCTTGTCCCTCCTGGGCAGACTGGCTGTGTTGTTCAGTGCGAGCAGGGCTCCTGGGTGTCTCCTGGGATGTGGCAGGAATGGGGGTGGGGGTTGGCACAGATGTACCTGACGCAGGTGCTGCAGGGGCTTGGGCACCAGAGGGGCCAGGTTGGTCGGGGTCATCCACGGAGTGGAGAGAGTCGTCGCTGCCGGTGGGATCATCTTTACGCTGAGCCTGGGACTGTGATTGTTCCAAACCATTGTTGGGGGAGGTCGATGACGTTGCCCTGTGTGTGAGAGAGAGACAATGTTAATGCTGTTTCATGCCACATCCATGTTTCATACATATTCAAGTTGTCACAGTTCCCCCAGGTAGTTGGATGTGCCTAGCATTCGTCTCAATGTACACTTGGGGATGGGTATGTTGCGGGGGACTGATTGATATGTTCTCCTGATTGTTTGACCAGTAGATTTTGGGCTAGGATGCTTATTTGGCTATGGATTGGTCTTGTAGTGTCACATGTCCATTGTGGGAGTGGGTAGATCCGTTGCCTGCCCCGGGGGTGTGTGCTTGTTTGAGGGGGGGTGTTGCAGGGATTCTGCTTACGCACAGAACTATACACAGGAAACCAGGACCTCAGTGAATTGCGGTGTACCAAAAACTCACCTCAGAACCCAGAACCCCTTATCCGACCAGCATCAGTGTCCCATTCGTTATCCGAGGTTTAGCTCTGCGGTCCCAATGTATAGACAACCCAGAACAAGGGACTTAGTGTATTTCTCAGGAATGGTTTGAATCAGAAATACCTGTTCGTAATTATTCTCAAATCAGAATAAACAGAGACACGGTAGAGTTTCAAGAGTTTATTTTATAAACCTCGTGTCCTAAGATGCAGTACTTTGGCTAACATAAGCAGACAAATGATTAAAATCAAAACCATCAGCATAGTTACAATACCATAGAAAATGAAAGGAGTAATCATACTAAAATGACAGTGGATCTCAGCCACCTTCCTTTCGCTAGCAAACTAATATTATTATTATTAGACTAGTAAAAGGTCTCTAGGCTTGAATGGGGAACCCCATACCGTAAAGAAAAGCTCAGTGAGATCACATCACAGGATCAGCTAGGCTCTGCTCCTGGGAAAGCTCTGCTTCCGAATGTAATGAAAACATGTAACACTGCAATATTAAAAGCTCCCGACTTTCAGGTATTTGCAGCTGCGTGCGTGTTATGGCTAAATAGTGGGCCGATCAACCTGAACCCAACAACATGCACCGTCTAGCGGCCCAGACTGTTTCTTTACACGATGTGCAGACCAAGGTCGCTGCTCACTGTTTGGGATGTGAACAACAGACAGTTCTCATGTGAAGCAAAGTCGAGCAAGCATTTCTCAATTAATAACATGTGACTACAGGATCGTGTGCAAAAGCAGCAAAAGCGGCAAGATGGCTTTCTAACATCTAACACGGTTGTGCTAACTTAGCATTGTACGTATATAGATAGCAATCTTCACTACACCCCCCCTTGATCGGACCACTAACCAGTAGGGGCGCACTTGAAAGAACGTAGAGTTCAAGTTCGATAGAACGGAACCAAGGGCATGAACTGTAAGTCCATATAAGGTAAGTGAAAAAGTTCGAAGAGAAGAAAAAAATAAAAAATAAAAAGAATTGAAAAAAACCCAATTAAAGGATAAAAAAAATATCATTGAAGGACTTATGACGAAATGAAAGTGCAAAAAAGTCAATCCATCAATGTATAAGCACAATAAGTTGCAACAGCTTCCAAGAGGAATTCATTGGAACGTTCTGCAAAATTATCTGCCATCCAGTTCAGCACGGGAAAGGAACATACATGCTCCTCGACCACCGGAGCCTCCAGCACCATTCGAGGACAACTGGCGTGCTCTTCAAGATAGCTTCTCACTAAGAATTCAGTTGCAGCCGTTCCGATGTCCCAATTCCCAAGGACTCCATGTGCTGCTCCACAGGCCATAATCCCAACGTCAGAACAGTCCAACTCATGAGCCACTAAGGGGCTCATCAGCCGATCATAATCCGGGGCAGGAGACACCGAGTTCGACAGACACAAATCCAGAGCCCATTGGAACGGACAATCTAGGCAATGAAAGACGGGCTGTACACAAGTAAAGTAGGGAAACCGGAAGGACAATCCATAGGCTATGCTTAAGGTCGCCAGTGGTAAGGTGCCATAGGATTCAAGCATCCGATTATGAAGATGTAACAGCCGGGACATGCTGTCGCGAGATGCAAGTTGTGCATCCATAGCGTAGTGCGCAGATCAACAAAAGTACCCTAGCTACGAGGGCGAGAAGTAAAGGGAGACCTCCGAAGACGCTGGAAAAAATAGAATGAAAAAATGCCGGGATCACACCAAAAATAGTTTGAAAGGAGGTCACGAGGCCGGAACCCACAATTTTAAAAAAATGAGCCAGGACACTTGTTGACGAGGCATTAGAGATAGTCTGAATCAGGGTCCCAAAATGAAGTGGGAGATCAGTATTCAAAAGCGCTTGCACCTCAGTGCGCGTGTTTGCTACGTGAAGGACAAAGGTTTCCCGGGATGAAGTCAATGCGACTTCTTTTTGAGACAATAGAGCCCTTATTCTGCTCATCTTATTGAACTCTGCTTTCAAGGTTGGAATGGAAGGCCAGATGGATACATCGAGCCGTCCATGCGGGGGCGGGAAAAGGACGTTATTACAGCAAACTACTCTCTGTGAAACAGTCACTATGTAGGGAATCCCCACTAACATCCCACAGCAAGCTTCATTATTTAATAGCAAATAACTATCGTTAGCCAGCAGCATAAAAGACGGTGTTATAACTGGCACAGGGATCCCTTTCAGAACGCAAGCTAAATTAGGAGCGTGCACATTACATGCACCATGCAATTGAATGTGCCTACACACTACAGAGTGATCCGGAGTGGAAGTGCACTCTTCACCTTTTAAGTATACCTCCTTTCCGTCTCTCACACATCTATACGTGAATGGGAGTGACCAAACTTCGTGCAGGAAGGCAGTACCAAGTTGTTCATATCTGCCAAGGGCATAATGTTTCATGCACGAACTGAACTTAAACAGAGGGAACGGTAATGTGATCAACCCATGTATAAGCCACACAGCGGAATTTAATTCAGCAACAGAGAAAGGTAAAGGTTCTAACTTTTCAATGTGTAGCAACGAATAAGTCGCATCTTTCATGGACATGAACTGTTGTTTTGCAGTTAAATTAAAAGGAAGGAACAAAGATGAAGTGTTCATGTAATCCCAAGGGACTTTCCCAGCCTTTAACGTTTGCAACGTCCATGCAAACTGCATAATAGAACGCAATTGATTTTGACCATGATACAATACAGACAAATCGTCCTGCACAATGTCTACTACAGATGAAACAATATAACTGCAATATTAAAAGCACCCGACTTTCAGGTATTTGCAGCTGCGTGCGTGTTATGGCTAAATAGTGGGCCGATCAACCTGAACCCAACAACATGCACCGTCTAGCGACCCAGACTGTTTCTTTACACGGTGTGCAGACCAAGGTCGCTGCTCACTGTTTGGGATGTGAACAACAGACAGTTCTCATGTGAAGCAAAGTCGAGCAAGCATTTCTCAATTAATAACATGTGACTACAGTGTCGTGTGCAAAAGCAGCAAAAGCGGCAAGATGGCTTTCTAACATCTAACGCGGTTGTGCTAACTTAGCATTGTACGTATATAGATAGCAATCTTCACTACAGGGGTGTGTGACCGGGCCTGCTATTGTGCGTAGTGTGATTTGTCATTGGGTCTCCCAGGTGATGTGTCTGTCCCCTCATGGTGCATGCTGGCATGACAGTGAGTGTGAGTTCCTATGCTAGATATCTGAGCTTGTGTAGTTGGTGTTTGAGTGTACAGTGGTCACAGGAGGGCCTTGTGCTGCATACAGCAGGGCCAAGTGTCAGCTACCTTGTCAGTACTTTGCCAGTCCCTGTGCATTGGGCATGGATCATGGGTATGTACCTAGGCCATATGGGCTGAGGGCATTGGTGTCTGCTTCTGAGTTGCACAATGTGTTATGTGAGCCCCACCCTCCCAGCATCCCGGACATCCAGTCTTGGGTTTGTGGTTGGTGTGGCCTGGGACATGCCATTGCCTTTATTTGTGAATGAAGCATGGAGACGTTAGTGGCATGAGCGTGGTTTTTGAGTGTGGTTGTGTGCGGTGAGGGCTTGGGGGAAGTTGCGTGCATTTGGTGTGTTTGTGGTGTGGATGGCATTCCCCCCATGTTACGTGAGTTGTTTGTGTACTCACCAGGCTCTGCGACTCCTTCGACTCCGTGTACTCCCACCGGCGGAAGCATGGCCATCACCTTCTCCTCCCAGGGATGGTAATGTACGGGTCTGCGGGGCAGCCCACCTCCAGTGATGTTACTCTGGGCGTATTCCTCGTCCATTTTCCTCTTGACTGCCCTGCGCAGATCGTACCACCTGGCTTGGCATTCATGCCTGGTCCTTCGGATGGGCGCAACAGCATTCACCTTATCGACGATCCTCTGCCACAGGCTTGTTTTTTGGGCTATGCTGGTCTGTCTGACCAATGTTCCAAACAGCTGTGGCTCGACTCTGATGACTTCGTTGACGAGGAGGTCCAGCTCCGCCCTTGTGAACTTTGGATTCTTGTCTGTGGGCATGGTATGGGGTGTGGGTGTGGATGGTTGTGGGTGTGTGGTGGTGAATGTGACGGTGTGTGTGTGAATGTGAAGAGGGGGTGTTTGTGAATGAGGTTGTGTGAAGGTGTGTAAGTTAAGGTGTAGTTAAGGTGTAAGTAAGGTGCAGTTGTTTGTCTGTGGGGTCTGTCAGCAGTGGGTCTGTTGCAAAGGCTCATGGGTTGTGTGTGTGGGCCCTTTTTATTGGTCCATTTGTGGGTGTGGCTGGGTTTGAATTTGTGGTGGGTGTGTTATAAGAGGTGATTGTGATTTAGGGCCTCTGTTTGCCTGTTTGGATGTGCCAGGTCAGTAATGCGTTACAATAAACAAATGATGGACGGAATGCTGACAATGCAGACATTCTCCCCCAGTCAAGAGATCTGGGTTAAATCCATCGTTCTTTTGCCCACTACACCACCCCAGTTTAGACATGGCCATATGCAAATCAGTCTTGACCCTGTGCCTCATGGGAACAGTCCAGCCCGAACTGCCAAGCCATGTCTTCCCTGGACCGGAATCAAGCATCCTAGGACCGGTTTCTGGCTATCAGCCGTCATCAGCCAGGATAGCTTGACTCCAGTGGCGTAGTGAGCACGGGACCCACGTCTGGGCATACCCATCCCACTTAGGGCGAAAAGCGTTACAATAAACAAATGATGGACGGAATGCTGACAATGCAGACATTCTCCCCCAGTCAAGAGATCTGGGTTAAATCCATCGTTCTTTTGCCCACTACACCACCCCAGTTTAGACATGGCCATATGCAAATCAGTCTTGACCCTGTGCCTCATGGGAACAGTCCAGCCCGAACTGCCAAGCCATGTCTTCCCTGGACCGGAATCAAGCATCCTAGGACCGGTTTCTGGCTATCAGCCGTCATCAGCCAGGATAGCTTGACTCCAGTGGAGTAGTGAGCACGGGACCCACGTCTGGGCATACCCATCCCACTTAGGGCGAAAAGCGTTACAATAAACAAATGATGGACGGAATGCTGACAATGCAGACATTCTCCCCCAGTCAAGAGATCTGGGTTAAATCCATCGTTCTTTTGCCCACTACACCACCCCAGTTTAGACATGGCCATATGCAAATCAGTCTTGACCCTGTGCCTCATGGGAACAGTCCAGCCCGAACTGCCAAGCCATGTCTTCCCTGGACCGGAATCAAGCATCCTAGGACCGGTTTCTGGCTATCAGCCGTCATCAGCCAGGATAGCTTGACTCCAGCGGCGTAGTGAGCACGGGACCCACGTCTGGGCATACCCATCCCACTTAGGGCGAAAAGCGTTACAATAAACAAATGATGGACGGTATGCTGACAATGCAGACATTCTCCCCCAGTCAAGAGATCTGGGTTAAATCCATCGTTCTTTTGCCCACTACACCACCCCAGTTTAGACATGGCCATATGCAAATCAGTCTTGACCCTGTGCCTCATGGGAACAGTCCAGCCCGAACTGCCAAGCCATGTCTTCCCTGGACCGGAATCAAGCATCCTAGGACCGGTTTCTGGCTATCAGCAGTCATCAGCCAGGATAGCTTGACTCCAGTGGCGTAGTGAGCACGGGACCCACGTCTGGGCATACCCATCCCACTTAGGGCGAAAAGCGTTACAATAAACAAATGATGGACGGAATGCTGACAATGCAGACATTCTCCCCCAGTCAAGAGATCTGGGTTAAATCCATCATTCTTTTGCCCACTACAACACCCCAGTTTAGACATGGCCATATGCAAATCAGTCTTGACCCTGTGCCTCATGGGAACAGTCCAGCCCGAACTGCCAAGCCATGTCTTCCCTGGACCGGAATCAAGCATCCTAGGACCGGTTTCTGGCTATCAGCCGTCATCAGCCAGGATAGCTTGACTCCAGTGGCGTGGTCAGTAATGGAGATGTATTTTGTCATGTTGACGTGTTTTGTAGTGTTGTGCGAGTCGAATTGACCCTCCTTGTGCTGTTTTACAGTGTCTTGGTTCTGTACGATTCTTTTTCGCGTAGGTAAGGTCCATACATACGCGATGCTGGGTGAGGGTGCTGGGGTACGGTGTTGGGGTACAGTGCGTACAGGTACGGGGCTGGGGTACGAGCCTGGGGTGCGTCACGTACAGGTGGGGGGCTGTGCTACGGTGTTGGGGTATGGTGCGTACAGGTGCAGGGCTGTGCTACGGTGTTGGGGTACGGTGAGTACAGGTGCGGGGATGTGCTAGGGTGTTGGGGTACGGTGCGTACAGGTGCAGGGCTGTGCCAGGGTGTTGGGGTACGGTGCGTAAAGGTACAGGGCTGGGAGACGGGCCTGGGGTGCGGCACGTACAGGTGCGGGGCTGTGCTACGTGTTGGGGTACGGTGCGGAGGGGGGGTACGGTGCTGACTTAAGGGGGTACGGAGCTGACATGTTTACCCGTGTACATGTAGGCTACAGCGTTTGTGTATTCGGACAGGCGGTACGGATCGTACTTGCGCGCTCGGACTTCTGTTTTACGATTTGCGCGTAAAAATGTCCGGCTCCCTATCGGACACTTTTCCCGACGCTATTCGGCTGTAAAAATTTACGGCTCCCTCTCGGGACATTTTCCAGACGCATTTTGTATGTATTTTTCACGTACGAATCGTACTTCGCAGTTTGTACGGTACTTGTACGATTCGTACGTGAAAATATACGGATACGAGTCGTACGCAAAAAAAAATTCCCGGATCGGAATCGGCACCTTTATGTCCACCTTCTGCCAAATTATTCAGTAAGGCAATTGTATCTGTCACACATGCCTCTCGTGTTTTTGATGTCACTAGTAGGCCATCAAAATACTGGACCAAAACTGATTCTTCTTGCATAACCAATGACTCTAAACATTTTTTCAGGATCTGATTAAAAATTGAAGGACTCTCTGTATACCCTTGAGGAACTTGGCACCATGCCAAGACACGGTCTCCGAACCGGAATGCAAATAAATACTGGCTATACAAATGTAAGGGTATTGAGAAAAACGCTTGAAACAAATCAATCACTGTGAACCGCTCTACATTGCAAGGAATTTGATAAAGAATCACTGCTGGATTGGGCACTATCGGACAACAAGGCACCACTATTGTATTCACCCTTCTCAAATCTTGCACAATCCTATACTTCCCACTCGGTTTTATAAATCCCATTATAGGTAAATTACGTGGGCTTCCACGTATTTCTCTCAAGATTCCCTGTTCAATCATCTGTTCAATCGCAGGAGTAACTCCCCCTATAGTCTCAGGACTCATCTTGTACTATGGTGTTTTTGGAAACTCTGCACCTTGTTTGATGAAAATCTGTAAAGGATCTACACCTTTCATCCACCCAATGTCTTTTACTGAAAAATCCCACACATCAGCTGTCACTGCATCTCTCAATTCAGTAGGCAATTCATTTTCTGTAAACAGAGGGTATAAATCATTCACTTCTGTCCCTTGCTTTGCCATCATCATTTTAAATATATAAACAATTGTAGTGCTAAAACTGCCCTTCTATTAAAGCTACCATATTATTCTGGAGTACACATTTAGAAAGAGTAAAACAAAATGTGTCAGAAAAATGAATTCATTCTTTTGTTTGATTGAATCAATATTTTAATAATCTAATTTATAGATCTTTAGAACCTTCCTGTTGCCCGAGGGGCTGAATTTTTAGAAAAAGTAATTAATAGAATATTTACAACATTTGTACATTCAATCCTAACATATCACAAACACATCTCATGCAATCACATCCATTCCTACTATCACACAGACTTAATTCACATTGAAACTCAGTTTTACAATCAAAGGACCACAGAGTAAGTTATAAGAGCGCCAAGTTTGACTGCAAACAATTCATAAATTTCAGTATTTTAGCCTCTTGTGGTCACAGTATAAGGTCTACGCGTTTCGAGACCCATAGATCATCGGGTCTCTCTTCAGGACCTGTAAAGTAATAAAAAACCTAAATCAGTTTGGGTGCTACCCCTTAGCCTCTCTCAGAAATCTTTTTAAGGAGCTCAATTCATTTACCTTGTGTCAGATGGAGACGGACGGGATTAGTCTAAACAAAGAAGAAATAGTGGAAGAGTGTAAGGACAACCATACCTTTTTTTTAAAAAAAAGAAGTGCATTCAGAAAGTGAATAGATTCGGAATTGACTTACTGTTATGTGAGGTTGCTCAACCACCGTGAGGATGCTTGTTTGTTTAACAGGAAGGGAGCAGGTTGGGCTGGACCTGGTTGAAAAACTGGGAAGGCAACAGGCATGGTATCAGATGAAGCATTAATGTTTTGGAGGAAAACTCCTGGGTCCGTAGCGTGTAAAAGCCAGGGTTTACCTTAAGTAGAAGTCTCTTATAGGTGCGATTGAGTCTTGGCGTTCGGTGTGAGGACGCCGCTTTTCATCAGAAATGGTGATGGTCAACTCTGTGAAGAATCGGCACAATATTAAGAAACGGAGAAGGGGAAATTCGACAAAGGAACTGATCAGACCGTAGTCTAAATCTTCCGGCGCTTCATACCTGTCGAAGTCAGAGGGTTTCGCAAGGTATCCGTTCGTTTCCGTGTTGATCTGCCGATTAGCGTCGCCATGATATTCCCCTGTCGATGACGTTTTATGCGTCTGGTAGCCAATTGGTTGAAGGATTAGGCATAGAAAGAGGACTGATCGAGGCGGCTCATCTATAATAGAATGTTGTTTGCTATACGTGTCTTATCACTAGGATAGCGTTTCGTGCAACGCAAAAAAGGCGGCAAAAAAACGGTGAATCTAATTTCATTAATTGCGTTAATTGCGGTTTCCGCAGAATGATGATAAAACTCACAAACTTATTTCCAAGAAATAAAATTAAGTAAAATCCAACTCAGTCCGTGAATTTGGTGGTTCTCAAGCAAACATTTTAGATGTAGTCTGATGGAAAACAGCATCAATGTTGTTTCAAAGGGTTTTATCTCTTTGAATGATGTGATTGGAGGGTAAACGACCCGGTTGAGATGGAGAATATAGTTCCTATAATGTAAGTTAACGTGACCTCGTGAGAGATGGTACAAAGAAAGAGGGGGGACAGGATAAGCTAGTTAAACTCGCAAAACGTCATTTGTCAGCCCGTGGATATAGGTTGTACTAATGTGTGTTGTTTCGTGCAGGTTGGTTGTCTTTTGTGACACTCATTCTCTATAAGTGGTGGAAATGAAATGATGGTACTTTAGTTTAGAAGTAATACGGTCCTGTTAAAGATGACTCATAGTGTTCCAACTTTGTACTAAGTTAAGTTGTACAGTTCAGAAAGTTCATTCAGGCCTTTGGTGGCAGAGTTGAATTTGAGAATAAGCCTAGCTTCTGTTCTTGAGAGTTTCTGCTCCAGGTCGCCACCTCTTGTGTCTCTATTTACCTTGGCAATTACTGTCCATTTTAGATCTTTGATTTGGTGGTTGTTGGTTCGCCAATGGTTGACTAAAGGGGCTGATATAACATTGTTGTTGATCCTAGACTTATGTTGTGACATTCGAATTCGAATTTCTTGGCTAGTCTTGCCTATATAGACTAAATCACACGGGCATCGTATGGCATATATCACTGATTTACTTCGGCAGTTGGTAAACGATTCGTGTTTCCAGTAACTCTGATTGTGTTCAAAGAGATCGCCTTCGATAGTCGTGTCACAACATGCACATGAGCCACATTTGCGATGGCCCTGAATGGGTTGTAGTCCTACATAATCCCGCACTGTCGGTGTTTTACTTTGTGGCATAGCTGCTCGGATGATTTGATTGGCAATATTGCGATCTTTTTTGAATGCAAATAAAGGATTTTGTTTCAGTGATACGTCCAGATTTTTTATTAGATGCCAATTCTGTATAATACATTTTCTCATTAGATTGGAATTAGGACAAAATGTCGAAACACAGACAATCCTTTCTAGTGGATGGCTCTCTTTCTTTTTGAGTAGATCTTCTCTGGGTGACCACCAAGCTCTTTTCATTGATCGTTTTAGTAGTTTCTTGGGGTATCCTCTCTTCTTTAGATTGTCACATAGTGTAGTAGCGTGGGCCATATATTCATCCTTGAATTGACAGTTCCTTCGGATCCGTAGAAATTGCCCGAAAGGTAAGTTGTCACGTAAATTTCTCGGATGATAACTTGAATAGTGCAAGGTTTTATTCCTGTCTGTTTTCTTTTTGAACAAGGTAGTGGCCAAGCTGTTGTCAGAGGGATAGATTTCTACATCAAGAAACGCAATTTTGGTTTGAGAGTGGTTAAGAGTAAATTGGATATCGGCAGTGCGATTATTCAGCCAATGATGGAAATTTTTAAGGTTTTCAAGAGGACCTGTCCAAGTCATGAAAACATCGTCAATGTAACGAGTCCATTTGCCGATGTATTGTGAAAAAGGATTATCATTATAAATGAATTTCTCTTCGTATTTGGCCATGAAGAGTATCGCTAATTCCGGTGCAAATGGACATCCCATAGCCACTCCCTTGACTTGGAAATAGAATTCACCATTGAAGTTAAAGTAGTTCTTTTTAAGTGCAAAGGTGGCTAGTTTCATGATGAATTCTGTTGGTACTTTGGGGTTCACTCTTGTTTCTAGGTATGATTGAATCACTGAAAGGCCGTCATCCTGAGGTATTTGAGTATACAAGGAGACTACGTCCAAAGTTACTAGATGAAATGAATTAGGGATGTAATGTATAGATGATAATTTGTTGAGAAAATCTGTAGTGTCAGCTAGAAAAGATGGTACTCCAGCTATGAATGGTTTTAGGAAGTAGTCGACAAATTTTGAGATTGGTTCCAACAGAGAGTCGCAGCCCGATATAATCGGCCTGCCGGAGGGTGATGTTTCATTTTTATGGATTTTTGGGAGGACATAAAATAAGGGTGTCCTTGGGTTCTTGTTTTGCAAAAATTCCAGTTCTTTTTTAGAGAGATAACCTTCTTCGAAACCTTTTGATAAAATCGGAAAGAGTATGTGCTGAAGATCAGAAGTTGGATCTTTGTTCACTTTTTTGTAGCATTGGATGTCATTTAATTGTACAGATTTTCTCAACAAATTATCATCTATACATTACATCCCTAATTCATTTCATCTAGTAACTTTGGACGTAGTCTCCTTGTATACTCAAATACCTCAGGATGACGGCCTTTCAGTGATTCAATCATACCTAGAAACAAGAGTGAACCCCAAAGTACCAACAGAATTCATCATGAAACTAGCCACCTTTGCACTTAAAAAGAACTACTTTAACTTCAATGGTGAATTCTATTTCCAAGTCAAGGGAGTGGCTATGGGATGTCCATTTGCACCGGAATTAGCGATACTCTTCATGGCCAAATACGAAGAGAAATTCATTTATAATGATAATCCTTTTTCACAATACATCGGCAAATGGACTCGTTACATTGACGATGTTTTCATGACTTGGACAGGTCCTCTTGAAAACCTTAAAAATTTCCATCATTGGCTGAATAATCGCACTGCCGATATCCAATTTACTCTTAACCACTCTCAAACCAAAATTGCGTTTCTTGATGTAGAAATCTATCCCTCTGACAACAGCTTGGCCACTACCTTGTTCAAAAAGAAAACAGACAGGAATAAAACCTTGCACTATTCAAGTTATCATCCGAGAAATTTACGTGACAACTTACCTTTCGGGCAATTTCTACGGATCCGAAGGAACTGTCAATTCAAGGATGAATATATGGCCCACGCTACTACACTATGTGACAATCTAAAGAAGAGAGGATACCCCAAGAAACTACTAAAACGATCAATGAAAAGAGCTTGGTGGTCACCCAGACAAGATCTACTCAAAAAGAAAGAGAGCCATCCACTAGAAAGGATTGTCTGTGTTTCGACATTTTGTCCTAATTCCAATCTAATGAGAAAATGTATTATACAGAATTGGCATCTAATAAAAAATCTGGACGTATCACTGAAACAAAATCCTTTATTTGCATTCAAAAAAGATCGCAATATTGCCAATCAAATCATCCGAGCAGCTATGCCACAAAGTAAAACACCGACAGTGCGGGATTATGTAGGACTACAACCCATTCAGGGCCATCGCAAATGTGGCTCATGTGCATGTTGTGACACGACTATCGAAGGCGATCTCTTTGAACACAATCAGAGTTACTGGAAACACGAATCGTTTACCAACTGCCGAAGTAAATCAGTGATATATGCCATACGATGCCCGTGTGATTTAGTCTATATAGGCAAGACTAGCCAAGAAATTCGAATTCGAATGTCACAACATAAGTCTAGGATCAACAACAATGTTATATCAGCCCCTTTAGTCAACCATTGGCGAACCAACAACCACCAAATCAAAGATCTAAAATGGACAGTAATTGCCAAGGTAAATAGAGACACAAGAGGTGGCGACCTGGAGCAGAAACTCTCAAGAACAGAAGCTAGGCTTATTCTCAAATTCAACTCTGCCACCAAAGGCCTGAATGAACTTTCTGAACTGTACAACTTAACTTAGTACAAAGTTGGAACACTATGAGTCATCTTTAACAGGACCGTATTACTTCTAAACTAAAGTACCATCATTTCATTTCCACCACTTATAGAGAATGAGTGTCACAAAAGACAACCAACCTGCACGAAACAACACACATTAGTACAACCTATATCCACGGGCTGACAAATGACGTTTTGCGAGTTTAACTAGCTTATCCTGTCCCCCCTCTTTCTTTGTACCATCTCTCACGAGGTCACGTTAACTTACATTATAGGAACTATATTCTCCATCTCAACCGGGTCGTTTACCCTCCAATCACATCATTCAAAGAGATAAAACCCTTTGAAACAACATTGATGCTGTTTTCCATCAGACTACATCTAAAATGTTTGCTTGAGAACCACCAAATTCACGGACTGAGTTGGATTTTACTTAATTTTATTTCTTGGAAATAAGTTTGTGAGTTTTATCATCATTCTGCGGAAACCGCAATTAACGAAATTAGATTCACCGTTTTTTTGCCGCCTTTTTTGCGTTGCACGAAACGCTATCCTAGTGATAAGACACGTATAGCAAACAACATTCTATTATAGATGAGCCGCCTCGATCAGTCCTCTTTCTATGCCTAATCCTTCAACCAATTGGCTACCAGACGCATAAAACGTCATCGACAGGGGAATATCATGGCGACGCTAATCGGCAGATCAACACGGAAACGAACGGATACCTTGCGAAACCCTCTGACTTCGACAGGTATGAAGCGCCGGAAGATTTAGACTACGGTCTGATCAGTTCCTTTGTCGAATTTCCCCTTCTCCGTTTCTTAATATTGTGCCGATTCTTCACAGAGTTGACCATCACCATTTCTGATGAAAAGCGGCGTCCTCACACCGAACGCCAAGACTCAATCGCACCTATAAGAGACTTCTACTTAAGGTAAACCCTGGCTTTTACACGCTACGGACCCAGGAGTTTTCCTCCAAAACATTAATGCTTCATCTGATACCATGCCTGTTGCCTTCCCAGTTTTTCAACCAGGTCCAGCCCAACCTGCTCCCTTCCTGTTAAACAAACAAGCATCCTCACGGTGGTTGAGCAACCTCACATAACAGTAAGTCAATTCCGAATCTATTCACTTTCTGAATGCACTTCTTTTTTTTTAAAAAAAAGGTATGGTTGTCCTTACACTCTTCCACTATTTCTTCTTTGTTTAGACTAATCCCGTCCGTCTCCATCTGACACAAGGTAAATGAATTGAGCTCCTTAAAAAGATTTCTGAGAGAGGCTAAGGGGTAGCACCCAAACTGATTTAGGTTTTTTATTACTTTACAGGTCCTGAAGAGAGACCCGATGATCTATGGGTCTCGAAACGCGTAGACCTTATACTGTGACCACAAGAGGCTAAAATACTGAAATTTATGAATTGTTTGCAGTCAAACTTGGCGCTCTTATAACTTACTCTGTGGTCCTTTGATTGTAAAACTGAGTTTCAATGTGAATTAAGTCTGTGTGATAGTAGGAATGGATGTGATTGCATGAGATGTGTTTGTGATATGTTAGGATTGAATGTACAAATGTTGTAAATATTCTATTAATTACTTTTTCTAAAAATTCAGCCCCTCGGGCAACAGGAAGGTTCTAAAGATCTATAAATTAGATTATTAAAATATTGATTCAATCAAACAAAAGAATGAATTCATTTTTCTGACACATTTTGTTTTACTCTTTCTAAATGTGTACTCCAGAATAATATGGTAGCTTTAATAGAAGGGCAGTTTTAGCACTACAATTGTTTATATATTACAGGCTCAGCTTAACTGCTCCCAGCCCTCCTCCATTAGTGTTCATCTCATCATCATTTTAAAAGCAACATCCTAATCTGGAGTTTGGAAAGCAATGCCATATGGTGTACAATAGATGGTACAATTCATCTTACACAACAAGTCCCTTCCTAAAAGGTTCACCGGACTCAAGTCACACATCACAAACTGATGCAAATCTTTGAACCTTCCAATATGAGCCTCCATTGGTTTCGTTACTGGAGTCTTAATATGCTTATTTGAAACTCCCACAACTTGGATAGTCTCTCCCGAGAGGGGTAGGATTGGAATTTCTGCTGTTCTCACAGTAGAACGGGTAGCACCAGTGTCCACAAGGAATGTAATATCATTACCTTCCACTTTTCCATTCACAAAAGGACGAGACTAATCTACCTCTAGAGATGCGCCAAGCACACACTCTTCCTCCCCCTCAGGCACTGTCATTGAGATGAATCTGAATCACTCAGAATATTGCAACCAATGTGGCGGAACCATTTGTACATTTTGATTCGTACCAACTTGTTCACTCGTGTGAAATCCAGCGTTCGCACTGTATCTCTGCACTTGAGCATTCACATTATTCGGCATAGGTGCTTGAGGAACTTGTACCTGTTGTACCTGTGGTGTAACTAACTGATGCTGCTGCTGTAATTGTTGTTGTTTCACAACCACCTCATTCTGCATCTGTGGATTGAAATTTTGAGTCATTCCATTGTTTCCTAGTAAAGCCTTACACTCGTTCCTCCAATGTGCTAACTGTCCACATCCATGACACAGAAATTTCTTTTTCATCTCCTTTTTGTTACCCTTACCTCTACCTCTTCCTGGTAACTGTACTTGAAGAACCCCAATTGGTATAATATTCATAGGAACTTGACTATTTTGAAAATTCTGATTCTGACCTTTCATCTGAAAATTTACTTGTGAACCATCAGAACCCCATTTTTCTGATTTGCCACATTCACCTGTGCCCACATCACTTTCTTCTTCAATTTCTTATGTATAGATTCAATATCATCACTACAATACTTTGCATACCTCAGAATTTAATCAACTGTCTTATTTTGCCAACAAATCAAATGCTGCTGAATCATATTACTAATCTCCGGTTTCAATCCAAACACAAATTTATAGACAAAATGTCCCATATCCTTGTCTGTGATGCTCTCAAAACCACTATACTGTTTAAACACTTGTAAAAGCCTTTCATAATAAGCATGTACTGACTCTAAAGACTCCTGAGTAGTCCTATCAATCTTAACCCAATCAGTTTCTTTTGGGGAAATTTTACCCTTCAAAAAATTAATCACCTTACTCCTGATCCGGTGGTGTGTCTCCTTGGTTATGTCAAGAACGTCCCCAACGCCAACCGTAAACTCACTGCCATGCTTTTGGCCCTTGCCAGGTCCAGAGTGTCTCTCCACTGGGGACGTAAACCGGCTCCCACAGTCCCTGGTTGGCTAGACGATGCTGCCCATTGTCAAACGCTTCTGGGCGAGTTTTGGGACCTAATGCCTGCTGCTAGCCATCCTCCTGACATTTGCCCCCCCCCCCTTGTCTCTTATCTTCATTGTATGCAGGCCACAGACAGCTTTTCACCCGGCTCCCCAATTGGAGATTCTTCAATCATTAATGAAGGCATTGCTATTGACCCTCGCCCTACTTCCCCACTATCCAGTTCTCTGAACACCACACTTTAATTTCAATATAGTGATTTGTATTATGAAGGTGCCTTGCATTGATCCATTTTTTTTCCTCCCTAGGTTCTGTTGTGAAGAAATGATGTAACCTCAGTGATATGCGCCATTATGTTATCATCTACTGTGTTATGCTACCATTTGGTTCTCTGTACTGTCTTTTCTTTTGGAAATCAATAAACAAAGTATAAAAAAAAGAAATTAATCACCTAATTATATTTTCTCATCACCTCCTCTGAGGGTGCTCCAGTTTTCATATCTCTAGGATATTCTTCCTTTGGCCAATCAACTGCAATCTTACACTTGGCCCACAAATCAGCTGGAACTACAATATCAAACAAACCATCCAAGTCTTTAAACAAAACATTTGAAACTTTTACAAATCTCTCTATGTGCTTTTACCATTCCACTGGTCTCTCTCTTAGTCTGGGGAACTCATTTGTAAAAGACAATATATCCTGCCTTGTCCAAGGGATATGAACATATCGACCACCTGGAACTTCTCTCATGGGATATATCATTTCAGCAGGCACTGTCTGGAAGCAGAAAAGAAGCAACCACACCCTTATTTGCAAGAGCCTCCTTTTTCTTTCTCGTCTATCTACCCTATCTACCCTTCCATCATTCTACATCACCCCATCTCTTCAGAGTATTTCTCAACTCTTTAATCTGCAATTGCTTCCCAGAAGCATTAAAACTCTCTAAGTACTTATCACTAAAATCCAATCTATATGTCTTTTGCAAAGCTTTCGACTTCTCAATATCAATGCCAAATTCTTGTGCAGCTTCTGCCAATTTCTCAGCAAATTTTTCACTTTCCATGTAATATTCTTGCACAAGAATAACAAATCTTCATCCTGATAAGTACTCGACCTCTCTGGAATAATTGTACCAATAAACATTTCTTCCAAATCCACTCTCAATCTACCTATATCCGTTCTTGGTTTAGACTTACTAGGTGCCATTCCTTTTATCCTTTCATCTAACTTCTCCGGCGAAGGTCCCACAGAACCAGTACCCTCTGACATTGGAGTTGTTTCCCTCACATGTGGCAGACTTTTCCTAGGATCTATCTGCACACTCCTTTTTGGTGTTTCAGTTATATTTCATTCACTGTAAGATCAATCAATGACGTAGTTATCTCACCTGACTCTGATGCGGTAATATTCCTAGCACCATTTACCGTAACTGTCAATGCATGTACTCTTGAAATATTTTGACCCTCACTGTAATATGGAACTATAGGACCAATCGTCACTGGAACTGACAATGCTTCTGCATTCAAACTCAACTGATTATTTTTCTGAGTCAGTTCTTCTTTTGCTCTATTAAACATTTCAATTTCTTGTCCCTAGGTAATCTGCGAAGCTTGAGGAGCTTGGTGATCTTCTATTTCAATCAAAGGTGCACTTGGAGTAACCCCATCCCGATTCTCCTGATATGGTGGAGGTCTTCTCAATAAACATTTCTTCTAATAACTCATCAGCAATTTCTAATTCAGAAGTCTCTACATTATTCTTTTTCTCATTAAACTTTCCACCAGCCTGATCTTCAGCTACCAATACAGGATATAGTCCATCTAGGATCACATCTCTCCTCCATCTTTTCATTTGAGCATCCCACTTAGCCTCTGAAAACCATCTCATCATATTCTTATATTTTAATCCATTCCTATCTTTCTCCCTCCTGTACCCTTCATGTTCCCATTCTTCCAATTCCCCGTACTGCATAGGTCTAGGATTTGGTTTCAAGGAACTAATTCGCCTTCTCAAATTCTATAAAATCTTTACATTGTAAGTACCATGTTCTGGAAAGGCTAACACTCCATCATCCTCGGTATACTTCACCCAGTTCTCCAACCATGTACACGTATGGTACGCACGCTCTAACATCATAAATGAAGCAGGTGATCTTGGAGGAGACACAGGGAGTCCCTCTCTAGTCACTATTGGTTTTCCTTTATAAAGAAATCCGGAATCACTTTTAACAACTTCATTTTTCAACACTTGTTTTCTTCTCTAAATATTCTAAAGAAATCAGAAAACCTTTGGGAATTCCACTCACTCTATTGGTTCATGCTCGTCCAATTCCAGGGTGACTCACACCAACCGACTAATCAGAGCACAATACACACCCGCTACTCCAACCAATTCCAGCGCTGCTTTTTGTCTACTCCAGTAGTAATGATATAGTTCAAATACTCAATAGGATTCCCTTTTACTTCCAGTAAAATAACGACTAGCGTCACTCTACCTTCAAACAAGTGAAAAGAGGTCTTGGTACTCTTCTAAGGATAAGGCCAAAGTTTTGCAAGAGGAATTTTTCATTAAAAGAGGTCTTGGTACTCCTCTGGGGATAAGGCCAGAGTTTCAGAAGCGGACTTACCACTATTTCATACACTCTTCTTACAACAGAGCAATTCCCTAGAATAACATCAATGGCCTTTCACCACTTGCTATTACAACAGCAGAGAAAGAACTTCCAATGTAGTATTTCTCTACACTATGACTTTCAGCGTTGTTCCACTCCACATTACGACTACCACATGGGCTTAATATAACATCCTAGGATCTTAGACAACTTTGTACCCAAACTTCTTCTAAACTACATAAAAACAAAACACTAACTTTTCATATTAATAATCAAAATCATTAAAATCGATTATTGATTTGCCTAGATAATCAAAACAACCATCCTCCGCTACCAAAACTGATCCAGTGCTCAGGAACTTATAATTTCCAAAGACAAGGGCCAAATTTCCTTTTCCCAACAAGCTCCTTTGCCCTGGGATTAGTGTGATTCTAAAAACGAAACCATTTTACAAATCTTCATTATTATGTCTCCCTAATTTACCAAATATGGCGATGTAATCTTTGTGTTGTTGATCATATAGACAAATCAGTACTCATGAAAATAATACTCTAATAAAGACAGACTCATTTGTAAATGTATAATATTTATATAAATTATGTACATAATGCTTAATAAAGTACAAACATTCAGTACCAATCATAGTCCATCACAAACCAAACAACATCAGAAGAGAAAATGACAAATTCATAATCAATGACAATGCATAAGGAGTGGATAGGAGAAGAGACAAAAGGTTCAGAGACAAAATACATTTGAAAAAGTTATGCAAATTCAGAATATCAGGCTAATACTAACCCAGTTAGGAAAACACTGTCACCTGGCCAGAGTAAACAGCAAGGGCCCCTCAAGAAGATTTGAAGAAGCAAAGACTAAGACAGGAAACACAAGAAGAACAGCAAACCGACGACATGAGACGATCTCTCACCATAAGTCAGAAAAATGTCTGTTCAAAATACCTCAATCATACCCTAAAACCCAAAAGACCAAGCCACCGAAATATCTAATTTAGGTCATGCTTCACATTTGATTGGTTTAGGAAGAGGGTGTACTGTCACGCCACTCTCTACGCACACATAGGTTTCAAAGACTTCTTTGTTTTAGTCATCCATAATGACATCAACTTTCTCCTCAGGAAATAATGTTCAAATCTCTATCGCTTGTTTTCTCTTCTCCGGCAGTCATCTTCTACATTGTTTTTCCCGCTGAGCATCTCTCTGCAGAGGAAGCTTTTTCTAGGATTTAATTTTCAGCGTGGGTGACTTTTAACCCTTTATCTGTAATGCAGAACGAAACCCATGTTTATCTCTACAATGAACAAAACACAAACATTTATAATTATTTGAAATGCATTTTCTACGCACCAACCCAGATGCTGCATTTATCCCAGCACAAACCCATGTTAAATGTTTGCATTACAGCTGTTAATAATAACATGCACTAAAGCAGCATTAGTCCTCTGTTTTTCATTAGTCAGAAGCCTTTTGCTGCCTACTTCCGTAGTTTAGTTCGCGCTCGCGCAGAAGCATTTTCCCATGTTAAATTTTTCTTGTTTATCATTTCACTGCAAACGGAAATGTTACTGAGGGTTCAATCTGAGCAGGTTTTATTTTTACGCGAAAAACCCTGCTCCAAGTAAGTGTACTGACTGGGTACTTGCATCACGTGTGTGGTATGTTGAGGTGCTGGCACCGTATATCAGGGTGGTGCCTATAATGTAAATATCATAACCTGGTGCTCTCAACATATGTCAAGGTGCTGGTGTCGTATGTCGAGATGCTGGCATCGTAAGTCAGGGTGGTGCCTATAATTGCAGGTTGATGACATCATATGTTAGGGCTCTTATATATGTCAGGGCATTACAAATCAATGTGCGTGTGTCATATACTAAGGTGCTGGCACCATATGTCTTGGTTTTGGCATCATAAGTCAAGGTGCTGCTATCGTATGTTATGTTACTGCCGGTTATGCCATGGTGATGCCCAGTGTGCCAGCGGTGCTCATTATATATGCCAGGTACAAACATGTACATCTGCCAGTTGTGCTGCTAATGTGTAGGAGGTGTACTTTTAATGTGCCAGACTTGGACTGCTTCTAAGTCAGGCATTGGCTACCCATGTGTCATGCTGGGGAGGTTCATGTGTCAGTCTTGGATTGCTTCTATGCCATGCTGTGAATGCGTATGTGCCAGGCTAGGAGTGCTCATGTGCCAGGCTTACCTTACACATATGACAGTGTAGGGCTGCAGTTTGACAGACTGGGGGTTTGAACAGTCACCACCCTGAAATCTCTTGTCTGTGTTTTCCCCTCTCTGTCCACTTCCCGTTGTCAACCTTCTTGCCCTCAGTTCTTTGACCCCTTTACTCTTGTTTGTCTGTTCTGATACAATGCAGCAACTTGGGCAATATCACTTTTTCTTCTCCCGGGAACCACAATACATCCTCAGACTGTGCAGACAGGTGCACACAGCGGCGGTGGAAGGTAGGTGTCTCTGCACTCACAGCCCCTTGGTCTGAGACCAATCTGTGCCCTCTGTGTGTGGGCTGTCAATCCCCCCACCCCCGGTCAGAGGAGTGTCCCTATCTTCTGGGGCCAGATGCCTCCTCTGGTTCACTCCTTCTGGTCTGGGACCACTCTATATCTACTGGGCCCAGCTACAGGGTGGGTGCCACCCACCCTGGTCAGAGGCTGCTCTGTATCAACTAGGACCAGTTACTGCTCGTGGTGTTACCTCCTTCCAGCCCACAGCCTCAGACTGAGGGTGCTCTGTATCCCCTCGACCACATTATTGGTCCTGGTGTCACCTCACCACATTCCCTGTAATAGGATATTCTGTATCCTAGTTATTGGTTCTGGTGTTGATCACCCTAATTTAGCTCTGTTTTCAGTCTATTCTCCCAGGGTCCTGAGTAATGATTGTCCCATATACACATGATCTGGTTCTGGTCCAGATTAGCTGGACTCTTGTCTCATGCCAACCCAGAGTGCCAGTAGTTCTGATCCTGTCTCTTCTTCTCATCCAGCGCTGGAGGGGAGCCCCCTGGAGAAGGCGGTCACCAGCAGCTTTTCTTCCTTCATACATGGAGTCCAGGCAGATCACCTGTCCCAAGCTGTGCGGCACCGAAGCAAGCGTATGATCCTGGACAGCATCGAGGCTGGTGGGAAGCACGACCCATGTGTTCATCATCACTCTGGAATACTGCCATGCAGTAAAGGTGTAGACATGATCATTTTAAACCAATGGTGTGAGCCAAGAGCACATGGTAATTTTATTCCAATGTTGGATCCCTCCTCTCTAGCATTCTATAAAGTGCCTGTTGAGTGATTGTCCGCTCACTCAATTAAACCTCAAAGAGATTGGATCTTCTTCTACTGGGGAGTATTTCCATAGGTTGATGAGCAATCACCATGGTTATTATCACTTCCTGATCCCCGAGGACCTCCTAACCCTCTTCTCTTCTAACAGACTCACTCCATGGGCTTCGATGACACATGGCACCCTGCCAGTCACCCCTCGGGTGCCGTGCCACCAGCTCGAATGGCTTTTGCCCAGATGCTCCCTGTGGGCTCACGACCCAGTGGTTCAGACCTCCTGTTGGCATTCAACGTGGGCATCGAGGTGCAAGGAAGACTGATGCATTTCTCCAATGAAGCAAGCAATATCCCCAAGAGGTATGTATGTATGATGACCACAAAGGACATAAATATACCATGTCCTACATGTGATGACCCCAGAGTGCCGTTCTATTCCCAGGATACATCGTTCAGAGCACCATAATTGCACTCTTTATTAGTGTGGAATATTTGATATGATCTTAGTATAGTCTCTGTGGCTGCTCAAACTGAGTGATATCACTCAGTCATATCACTTCATGTCTGACATGCTCGTGGCATATTTCTTTACTTTACACTTCTTACTAGTACTACCCATAAAAAACTATCTTTCTATTATCCTTATTCCATGTCTGACACTGTTATTTTTATCTCCTATCAGATTCCACCCGCCATCTGTTGTTGGCACCATGGGCAGTGCTGCTGCCACAGAAAAACGTATTTCCTTGAATGCAGACCTTTGTGCCCATGCTCTGGTGATCGCAGCCTCTCTGGCAGGGACACCTCTGGCCATTGCTGCAACTCTTGCTAAGACTCTCCACATTGGCAGTGCCACTCGCCTTGGCATAGAGGCAGCAATTCTAGCTGCCCGGGGGATGGAAGCCAACCCACTAATCTTGGACGACGTGCTCGGGTACTCAGGTTCAGTGCATTATATGGTGACTACCAGCCCTTTTCCCTGGCAGTGTCAGATCAAGACTACAGCTTCCTGTTGGAGAAACAAGACATAGCCTTCGAGAAGTTCCTAGCTCACTTGGGCATGCACTGGGTCGCAGACGCTGCCATCTCAGTCAGAAACCGAGTCATCAATATAATGGGCTCCTTCAACCCCGCTGCCATCTGCTCTAGTCTTCTGAGGGTCCCAGTCTCCAAGTACATCAACAGACCCTTCCCAGAGTCTGAGCACCAGGCCCAACACTCCTTCCAGTTCAACGCCTGCACATCCCTCCTGGATCACAAGGTGGGCATCTCTTCCTTCAGTGAGGACAGCCTCGGGAGACCTGACCTCATCAACCTGCTGAAGAAGGTGGTGGTGGAGCACCCTGAGGACAATGTGATTAACTTTGACAGGATGTACCGAGAAGTAGCGCTGCTCCGGGACAGCGGAGAGATCGTGACGGGCAGATGTGACACCTTTATTATTATTTTTTTTGCAGAGTTTTCTATAGCGCAAACTTGACCCGAATCCAATCAGGTATCAGAGTGCTTTACATAGCACCAGCTACGTTACATGAGGACACACATTCATTTTTATTTTTTATTTTTGTTAGGCACAGGGAGATTAAGTGATTTTGCCCAGAATCACAGGATGTTTAGTGTCATTACCGAGACTCAAACCCAGTTCCCCAGGTCCGAGGTCGAGCGCCCTAGCCGTCACTGGAGGAAACCCCTCAGCAAAGAATCACTTCATGAGAAATTTCACTAAAACGCTAGCTATGTGCTCCACCAAGACCAGGCGGAAGCATTGGTCTGCCCTTACCTGCCATCCAGCTCTCTTCGCTCCACCACTCAAGCTAAATTTTCTGCCCCTAGGATCAGACTGTTACAGATGGGTGGTCGATCCTTCGCTTGGTTGGGTCCTTCTTTGTGGAACTCCCTTCCTATGTCGCTCCATAATGAAACTGTGTGGGGAAACTTTCAAAAAAGTTTCAAAACCTGGCTGTTTAACCAATTATTCGACTCTCTCTTGATTCCTTTCAGGCTGGTGCCAGGAAACCCTTGTTGGGTAGCTGTACGCCTTATAGAACTAAATTAACATAACATCGGATTGGACTGGCCATGGCCTTGGTGCACTCAAGATTTGACTACTGCAACATTGTCAATGCCAGATCCCAAAAGAGCTTGTCAAGCTACAACAGGTGCAAAACCAAGATGCCAGACTCTGTCTCACCTTAAAGCCATCAACTCATATTAGTCCAGCATCCAAAGGACTTCATTAGGTTCCTATGACACAGGAAATAATTAAAACTTCTCTGCACTGTTTTCAGAGCTTGAGAAGGCCGTGACCCCAAATATTGCGAGTCTTAATTTCTTTTCGCACTGCCACAACTTAAAATCGAGCAATACTAACCTGATCACACAGCCCAGATTCAACAACAGGTCATGGAAGGAGATCTATCCGAGTGCTAGAGCTCTCAAATCTTACATTATTTAAGAAAAAAAGACGAGCTGCATAACAAGGCATTCACATCCTAACTGGAACTACTCTTCCATTTGTAAAGAAACTGGACACTGACAATTCATTGTGACCTTCTCAATGCTCCTTTTCATAGAGCCACAATCACCTGTGAAGGCTTGGCAGTGGTAATAAATGTCTCACTGTTGGCTGTTGGCACCAGTTCTATCTATGGCTATCTGCCACAACCAGTCTTTCCAAATAAAATAAATAAATAAAAATATTCTTAAACATTGAAGCCTTTATACATCTATTTTCACACCATAGCAGGCATATTTGTGGTGGCAGATATTAGCAAGTAGCTGGGAGTGGACTTTTGTACTAATTGCTGAGGGATTCCATGGAGCGCCCTGGGCATGAACACTTCTCACTAATCCATGCAACAAAATCCAGGACTTCACAGGGAGCCAGTTCAAGAAAGGCTTCTCTAATGCCTTAAATTACCACTTATGCTGCAGGATTTTGGATGTTGTAAACTTAAAAATATGAAATGTATCAAGCTCCTCGAGGAGGAGGTTGGTTTTTCTCCGCTAGTAGAAAATAAATGTGCGGTTATAAAACAAAGCATGGGATATAAGTCGAATTTGAACCTTGGGTTTTTGGTTTGGGTTTGGGAGAGATTGCCTTATTCCCAATATACAAACAATCATATATTAACAATGTGTGTGCCTCTGTTATCTGTCCCTTGATGCTGATGAAAGCCTTATTTTGTTAGTCACCCCACACAACACAAATTCTGCATCCTTTCTTAATTTGTGCAAGGGTTCCATTAAAGTGTTGAATTTCTCAACAAGTTTACTATAGTATTTGTATAATCCAGCAAAGGATCTCAGTTTAACCTTGTCATCGGGTGGAGGGGAATGGCGTATGGCATCAACTAGTGAATTCTTTGGTTGTACTCCACTTCCCGAGATCAAGTGGCATAGATATTCCACCTCTGGTTTGAATAGTTTATGTTTCTGAGAACTTAGAACTAACCCTGCCTCTCTCAGCCTTCTACTTACTTCTCTGAGTACATTTGCGTGTTCCTTCTCAGTCTTTGTGAAGATCAGCATATTATCCTGGAATCAACATACCTTGGTCTCACTGGGCCCGATTCACAGAACTAACTTAAGACAAAATCCTAAACTTACTACCGTTTTGGTATTCACAGAAGGCACTTACTCATTTTGGTATTCACAGAAGGCACTTACTCATGTTGGTATTCACAGAAGTTAGGAGTCCTAACTTTAGGACTCCTAAATGCCTTCTATGAATACCGAAAGTCTTAAAATTTGGATTTTTCTCAGTTTCTCAGTAGTAAAGTTCCTAACTTTACTACTCCTAAACTGAGAAAAATCCTAACTTTAAGACTTTCGGTATTCACAGAAGGCATTTAGGACTCCTAAAGTTGGGAGTCCTAACTTTACTAGTCCTAAACTGAGATAAATCCTAACTTTAAGACTTTCAGTATTCACAGAAGGCATTTAGGAGTCCTAAAGTTAGGAGTCCTAACTTTACTACTCCTAAACTGAGAAAAATCCTAACTTTAAGACTTTCAGTATTCACAGAAGGCATTTAGGAGTCCTACAGTTAGTACTCCTAACTTCTGTGAATACCGAAATGAGTAAGTGCCTTCTGTGAATACCAAAATGGTAGTAAGTTTAGGATTTTGTCTTAAGTTAGTTCTGTGAATCGGGCCCCATATCCTTAAAAAGATGAAATATCATCTTTTTGAACACGGAAGCGGCAGATGATAAACCGAAGGGCATTCTCTTGCACTGCAATAGTCCGAAAGGGGTAATGAAAGCTATCAAGTGACAGGACTGCTTTGACAAATCATTCTGATAATATGCATGGTGTAATTCCAGAGTGCAAAAGACCGTTGCTCCATTCAACAGTGAAAGGAGATCATTGTACCTAGGCAGGGGAAGGCTATCTGCTATGATACATGCATTGACAGCTCTGAGGTCTACACATAACCTCCTGTTTCTATCAGACTTCTTGGTTAGTACTACTGGAGATATCCAATTAGATAATTCTATTTCTTCGTTGATATCATCCTTATCTTTTCCAATCCTATCAGAGATAACTTCTGGAAACAATGGATGAAATTGCATTCCTGGAGCATCTTCATTGATGACCATGACTAGTTCAGCAGCATAAGGATTCAATATTATCTTTAAGAGACTTTGGTCTCTCCAACCCAACAAACAGACTCCTGTATGGGCAATGTATAGTTTTGCTTCTGCTGATCTACTCTTGAAGGACACTTTGGTGCAGAAATGTCCAATCAGACTTATCCTGTTTCCATCGAACGTCACTGCTTGGATATCAGCTGGGAGCAATGATATGTGATCTGTTGATCAAGTTGCCTCCATAATGTCTCTAGCTATTATACTGGTGATCTTGGTTCAGCTAGGAATGTCAACTCTGCCTCCATCAGTTAGAGTACACATCTGGGAGGTTTTAAATTCTCATTGTCATTGTTTCCATCTGGTCTAATAATCAATACTAGATTAGTGTTTTCTTTCTCCCTTCTTGCATTAATTTCACAGATTTCTTCTTCAGATATTTAGGCAACCTTAGTATTACCCTGTTTTGCTTCCCTGCATACCTTTGCAAAGTGGCCCCCTCGATGACAGGCACTTCACTCCTTGTTCATGGCAGGGCATCCTTTGAAGTTAGCAATATGAGATAGGCTTCCACATCTGTAACATTCCATTTTGGATCCTGCCCTATTCTCTTTGTGTAGGTGAATTTGGTTGCCAAATTTCTTCTCCTTAATAAAACATGCTTCTACATCCTTCTTCTGTTCTTTGAATTCATTAACTTCCTTAACCCAGGACATAGATTGCTAAGTGGGTTTTGGTAATTTAACCACTTCTTCTGGCGACGGTTCACCCATAACCCACGAATGTTCTTGAATCTTCTTTATATTGGTATTCACTATCAGTTGCACCCTGATCATTTCAGCACACTTCGTACCAAATTTTCAGGTGGTAGAAGGGCTTCTCAAGGCTGTCAAGAATTCATCGAAACACTAATTTTCCCTTCACCTCCTGGTAGAGAAGTAGTACTTCTAGTAGGATTCAACCTTATTTCTAGACTCAACATAGCCTTCTCAAATTCATCTGAATCCTCATTCGGCGATTGTACTTTGGGTAGCGATCTAAAGATTTCTTGAGCTTCTGAGCCTAGTAGGTAGAGTAAGATGCACATTTTCCTTTCAGCAGGCATCTTGTAGGCCTCTATGACTGTAAGAGAGGTAGTAAACTCTTCCTTCCACCTTTTACACTCAACAGGTGGATCTCCCTTCGTCAGTAATAATTTGAGAGGTAGATCAAATTGCATGATGTTGTTGTCATGCTAATACAATAATAATAAACTTCTTTATTCGGTTTTTACAAATTGTAAAACCATAAAAGGTACATTTCACAAAAAAATGCAAATATACAATAAAAAATGATGATCGTGGGAAATAGTTACACAAATTCAAAGTCAGGTGTTTTACAGAGAGCAATTCTAATGATGTCGGTAACATTTTGTCTTACAGATTTTTCCTGTGTTTTACAATGCATTTTAAAAAATTGAGAACACAATAACAGACCAGTTCAGATTCTAGCAGTTGCAGGCGTAACATGGCTGGACGACATTGTCTAAATCCCCACTGCTTTAATAAGGGAAGTAGCCAAACCCTCCTGTGTGGGTGATGGAATTTACAGAACAATATTGTGTGTAAATTTGACTGTATTGATTTTTCATCACAGGGACAAGTAGAGAGAGTTAGATCCCACTTTTTGCTGTCAGGGAATGCTACTAGTCTATGAAAAAGATCTAGTCTGAATCTTGTTAGGAGCATTCTGTCATAGGTACTAATCTGTAATGTAAGGTAGGGCTGGATTAAAAACGTCAACTGGATCATATTGGCGTGGAGAACCGAGGGTTTTGACCGCTCAGCTGCCATCCTTAGTGTTTCTAAATGTGTCAGGGCCAGTTGTTTCAGTGATCGTTTTGATACTTCGATAACATTTTTGGGTTCAAGATAATATTTCTCCAACCCAAGATCTTTGAAGAAATTTCTAATGTATCGGAGCCATTTAATTTTTGATGATTGGTCAAGGATCATTGAATCTGCAACAACTTCCTGAGTTATACTATTTTTATCAGAGGTCCATATGCGCCGCCAAAGCAATAATGGTTGGATCTTTAATAGGTCCTCTAAATAAGGGATTCCGAGTTCTAGGTGAGAAGCGTAGATCGAGGTGCTACGTGGTGTTGCTAGCAGGAAACTAAGAAAGGTGTTTTCAACCACCTGTAGGGCGCTAACATCTACGTGTCCCCAGAGTCCCGCCCCATATAATGCAATGGCCTGGCATTTGGCTATATATATTCTTAGTAGTTCCACTGGGGGCCTCTTCCCCAATCTCTGAGAAAAACTCATCAAGGAAATTATTGCTCTTTTGAGAAGATGACATCTGGCCTCTACTGCTGGTCTCCAATTAAGTTTTTCATCAATCATGATACCCAGGTAGCAGTACTGAGTGGTTAGCTCCAATTTTTGGTCATTAAGGTAAATGTTCTTTAAACGTTTTTTCCCGCTACCTGCTACCATGACGAAAGTTTTTTTTACATTTACTTGTAGATCCAGCCCGCCCATAAAATTGACATATCTGTTCAGGGAACTTTGCAGTTCTCGAGGTGTACGTGCCAAAATGACAGCATCGTCTGCGTAGAGCAGGGCGGGAATCAGGCGTTGTTTTACTCGTGGTAGGTCCTGCGCCCCCCTCAACATCGCCTCCTCTAATCCATTTGTGTATAGAGAGAAGAGGAAGGGAGCCAGGACACATCCCTGCCTGACTCCACGCTCTACTGCAAAAGGTGCTGTCAGCTCCCCTCTTGTGCCAAAGCGAACCCTTGCTGTTGCATTTGAGTACAGTTCTCTTAAAAAGTCTAGGATGGGGGAATCCACTCCCATGTGGGCCAAAATCGTCCAAAGTTTTGCGTGCGAGACACAGTCGAACGCAGCGGACAAGTCCACATAAACCATGTAGACTGTGTCATTCTTTGCTTGAAGATATTTGGCGACTATCATGCTAAGATTAAGGGCCTGCTCCACGGTTCCAAAGCCCTCCCGAAAACCGAATTGAAGGTCGGGCTTTGGAACCGTGGAGCAGGCCAATACAATAAGTAAAGAGTTTGACAATAGTAACTGTATTCGTGTTAACTGGCTTTGTTAACAAATAAAGAGCAAGAATTCAAGGTTTGCTCTTCACCTGTAATAATGAATGTAACTAGAGATGCAGCAGAAAGCTGTAGCTTGCAAAAGTTGACAGGTAAATGTACTTTGCTCAATAAACTGTTCAGTCTTGCACCAGTTTTGCACCAGTAATATCAAAACATATCTCCTCTGCTGAAAATCTGAAGCAGGTATGGTAACTCATGGTATAAAGTGGCAACCATTCTTGTTTGATCCAGCATATTTTAGAAATGTCAATGTTTTCTCCCAATGTAACTATCTCCACTGCCTCCTGAAATGAGGCAGGTCCGTTAGCAACAGTCTCTACCCAAACCGGCATTGTTGAGGTAAATTATATAATTCAAAATGGCTGCATTGTGGCTGGAATGCATGGATCAATGGCCAAGCAATGCAAATTAAATTGGCGGCCTCCATGAGAAAACGAGGTTTGAACCGCCGTACTGAACATGGAGCATCTGGAAAATGAGGGCGTAGGAGGTGGCCTTTTCAAAATCCTTTCTGACAAACCTGCCTCTCACCTCATGGTCCCTGGCTCCTCCTTCAAGCATGGGAAGGCCAAAGTCAGCAGTTTCAGCATCGCCTAAACACACAATTTGCATCACTGTGATCATACTCGCCTCGCTGCAACCAGATTCTGCAAACAGTTCTCGGCAACTGCGTACCCAACCAGCAACAATGACAGCAGCCTGACGGATGTTGAAAGCGAAGGTTCAGGATCCCTTCACTTGTCGCCAAAAAGTTGTTGTAATGCAGGCAATTAAATAAACAGCAAACGTCTGTTGAGAGGACACTTTATTTACTTCCTCTCGCTGGTCAGCATCACTCACAATGAAAAGGTGCTCAGCTTGAAATCCTTCAGAACATAACGTTCTAGGAGGAAACAATCTGACCGCTAGTGCAGAGGAAACACAGGAACAATGGAAAACATCATTACAATAAGTGATTACATTACTATAATTGATTGCATTACTATACAGTATATACAATACAAGAGGGCTGAACAAGCCAATGTTCTAATTACTTATATGAGCTCTCAGCTATCCCTCTTCATTCAATGGTCTGTTGTGTCAATCCTGTTTATCTAGTGCCCACTACAACATAGAGCATGGGCAATGGCTCAGACCAATTTTTGCACTGGCTAACTTCACTATGAGGGAGAGTATTCAATCGTCAACGAAGAGCTCATCTTCACATCAAGCAGTTCCCTTAAGTGCCAGGAACTAATATGGTAGTACTTACTGTTTTCTGAGCACATGGATGATGGCCAGCAGATTCTCCAACTATGAAGGTGTGCAAAATCCATAACAAAAAACAAGCATTGACAAAGCCAAAAGGCTGGTGCCCAGCACCAGAGCTATAGGTTTTGCCAATGTTTGTTTTTATTTATCTGTGGCTCAAAACTGTTCTGCAAAAAAATCAGATTTGATCTGTGAGGAATCCACATATTTTATAAATTTCCTTGAGGAGCAAACTTGTTCTAGAAAGATACATCCAAGTTTGCTCGGTGGGTGACTGTGTGGCGTGCAGTACTCCCTGGCAAAATGAGTTCTATTGAGAACCCCAAGACCTGCCCAAATGACTCACGAAACAGGGGTATCTTGTGTGTGATGCAGTCCTCCTTGGGCCACATTGCCCTGATGAGAGCCCCCCAAACCACCCAAAACTACTCGAGCTGGTCAGCTTTTAGTTCTTGGAATGTTTTTCCATCCATTTTATGCGCATTTTAAGATTTTTTTATAACTTGTTACTGCGCACTAAAAAAAAAACTTTCAATCAGCACTAGGTATGGTTAGGACTCAGCATAAATTTTATTTTTAGCCTAGAAGGAGAAATCAGCTCTGTAAATAAGGTGCCCTTCAGATCAATGCACCAATCAATCTCTTAAAGAGGCTCTACGTAAACAAGTTCAGTTTATTCTGAGGCACCTAAGGCTAAAGAAAGTGAAAGCAATGTGAAATATATGTGAGACACAATAGAACGGTTATAAAAAGCTAAGTTATGGCCTGAGGAACTTAAATATGATATTTGACAGAATTGTATGCATGAGCCCTGAGGAACCTATATGTAGGAGCGCCGAAACATGTGCCAGCTACAGATGATGTAACACAAAGCGCTGTTGACAAGAAGCTGAAATAATACACAGATGTCCCAAGTGGAAGAAGCAAAAAAGTGAAAAGTGGAGTAACTCTTTTCTTTAAACACCCTTGCTATAGGTACGCCCCCCTTCATTATACAGAGACAGTACATCCGAGAACGTGTTCACAAGTAGGAACATGCCCTAGCCCTTACACAGGGAGTTCAGCCTTTCCCAAATCTTGGTGGATCGTAAGAGCCAATGGAGGGTGAGCCCCCCCACCAGCTCACCAGTCATTCCCTCGATGACTTCAAGTCTACTCACTGAGGAAGGTGAGCGAGCACCCTGGGCGTAGTCGGAAGCACAGACGTACCAAAGCCCCATTGAGTGTCAAACCACCTGGAACCTGTCTGATGACATGCAGTCTCACTAGGAATCAGTGTAATGGGGAAAGGTAGGTGATCTGCATTATGAATTATACATGTTCCAGAGACAGTGGGTATGTAAAAGTAAATGTAGTGAGTCTCGGCAGGGACACTCAACTTCCTGTGATTCTGGGCAAGTCACTTCATCTCACCGTGCCTAACAAAAATGAATGTGTTCGTTTGTAACGCGATTGATGCTCATGTAATGCACCCTGATACCTTCAGGTCTAGTTCGCGCTATATAAAACTCACAAAATAAATAAAAAGTTACTGCGTTACCTCACACTGTGATGGGGAGGCGTGCCATGGGCATTACGGTGGGTGTTCCCACGTAACACCCGTGGCATTTGACACATTCCAAGATTTATACTTTTCGGTAAACCTGGGAATGCATCAAAAGGCTACGTAGGGCAAGCGGAACGAGGAGAAATAACTTTATTTCTCCTCGTTTTTTCCTCTTTCTATGTCAGGTGCTTTCAGCAGCACAAGTAGAAGGAGAAAATTGCCTCCATTGATTGTTTTTGTGCAGGAATGTGATCCTTCCTGCACAAAAACAATCATATCTACAGCGAAGAGGATGTGGCCTAACGGATAGAGCTGACAACCAGGTTAGAGTCTCGTTGTCGGCTCAGCATCCCGTGATTCTGGGCAAATTACTTAATCTCCCCATGCCTACAATAAAAATTAATGTGTCCTTCCGTAATATAACTGGTGCTCATGTAGCCTCTCGAATACCTTTGGGTCGGGTTCACGCTATATATTTAATATTTCTTTTTTTCCTGCGCGTGGAAATAGACACGGAAGGTCGGAGTGCCTTGCCAAACATGGTACATTGCTTTAAATATTACCTGCACTAGAAACCAATCAATCAATCAATCAAGCATTTGTATAGCGCGCTACTCACCCGGAGGGTCTCAAGGCGCTTGGGGGAGGGGGGTCCGCTACTGCTCGAACAGCCAGGTCTTGAGTTGCTTCCTGAAGGAGAGGTGGTCTTGGGTCAGGCGGAGGTGGATGGGGAGGGAGTTCCACGTCTTGGCAGCCAGGTAGGAGAAGGATCTTCCTCCTGTTGTGGCTCTTCGGTTGCGGAGACGGCGGCGAGGGCGTGGCTGGTTGATCGAAGCTGGCGGGTGGGAGTGTAGAAGGTCAAACGGTCGTTGAGGTATCTTGGGCCTTGGTTGTGGAGAGCTTTGTGTGCGTGGGTGAGGAGTCGGAACGTGATTCTCTTGCTGACGGGGAGCCAGTGCAGGTTTCTCAGGTGTACGGAGATGTGGCTGTGTCGGGGAATGTCCAGGATGAGGCGTGCTGAGGCGTTCTGGATGCGCTGGAGTCGTTTCTGGAGTTTGGCTGTGGTTCCAGCGTAGAGGGAGTTGCCGTAGTCCTGTCGGCTGGTGACGAGGGCCTGGGTGACCGTCTTCCTGGTTTCGGTGGGGATCCACCGGAAGATCTTACGTAGCATGCGTAGGATGTTGAAGCATGATGCGGAGACGGCGTTGACTTGTCTGGTCATGGAGAGGGAGGAGTCCAGGACGAAGCCCAGGTTGCGTGCGTGGTCTGTTGGTTTGGGTGCGCTGCCAAGGGCAGGGGGCCACCAGGAGTCGTCCCAGGCGGAGGGTGATGATCCCAGGATGAGGAATTCCGTCTTATCTGAGTTCAGTTTCAGGCGGCTGTTCGTCATCCACTCGGCTACGTCTTTCATTCCTTCGTGTAGGTTGGTTCTGGCGGTGGCGGGGTCGTTGGTGAGGGAGAGGATCAGCTGGGTGTCATCGGCGTAGGAGATGATGTTGAGGTTGCGTTGGCGTGCGATGGCTGCGAGGGGGCTCATGTAGACATTGAAGAGGGTGGGGCTGAGTGATGATCCTTGTGGTACGCCGCAGATGACTTCGGTGGCCTCGGATCTGAACGGGGGTAGGCGGACTCTCTGTGTTCTTCCGGCGAGGAAGGAGATGATCCATTCCAGTGCCTTCTCCTGGATACCGATGTTGTTGAGGCGCTGCACTAGGGTGCGGTGGCAGACCGTGTCGAACGCCGCGGAGAGGTCCAGGAGGATGAGGGCCGTTGTTTCCCCGTTGTCGAGCAAAGCTCAGATGTCGTCGGTGGCTGCGATGAGGGCGGTCTCGGTGCTGTGGTTGGCCCGGAAGCCGGACTGCGAGTAGTCGAGGGATCCGTTCGTCTCGAGGAAGGCAGCCAGTTGTCTGTTGACGGTTTTCTCGATGACTTTGGCCGGAAAAGGAAGGAGCAAGATGGGGCGGTAGTTTTTGAGGTCGGTGGGGTCCGGTGATGGTTTCTTCAGTAGGGCGCTGAGTTCGGCGTGCTTCCAGCTCTCTGGGAAGGTGGCGGTGTCGAAGGAGGCGTTGATGATGTCCCGCAGGTGGGGTGCGATGGCGGAGTCGGCCTTGTTGAAGACGTGGTGAGGGCAGGGGTCGGTTGGAGATCCTGAGTGGATGGAGTCCATCGTGCGGATGGTGTCTTCGGTGTTGACTGGGGTCCAGGCGCGGAGGGTGGTGGTGGGGGGCGTTGTTCCGGTCGTAGGGTGCGTTGGCTGTGTGCTGAAACTGTTGTGTATGTCTGCGATCTTGCTGTGGAAGAACGAGGCGAGCGAGTTGCAGAGGTCTTGCGAGGGCGTGATGTCGTTGTTTCCGGCGCTGGGGTTCGAGAGCTCTTTGACGATGTTGAAGAGTTCCTTGCTGTTGCGGTCGTTGTTGTCCAGTCGTTCCTTGAATGCGGATTTCTTGGTGGCGTGGATCAGCTGGTAATGTCTTCGAGTGGCGAGCTTGAGGGTGGTCATGTTGTCTGTAGTTGGGTCTCTGCGCCAGGCTTTCTCGAGGGCCCGGCAGTTCTTCTTGGAGCTCTTGAGTTCGTCGGTAAACCAAGATGCTTTCTTGGTGCCGGGTCTGGCGGGGGGGGTCTTCAGTGGAGCGAGGTCATCTGCGCAGTTGCTGATCCATTTTGTGAGGTTGTTGGCGGCTTGGTTGGGGTTCGCTGATCTGGTTGGGGGGTTCTGGCTCAGGGATGTGGTGAGCTGGTCGGCAGTGATCTTGTTCTAGCTTCTGCAGGGGACCAGTTGCAGGTGGTGGTGAGTTGTGGTCCTTCTGAAGCTGAAGTGGACGCAGCTGTGGTCTGTCCAGTGGAGTCCGGTGGCGTGGCTGAAGGTGATGTCCTTGCTGGAGGAGAAGACGGGGTCGAGCGTGTGGCCGGTGTAGTGGGTGGGGGTGGTCACCAGTTGCTTGAGTCTGAGGTTGGCGAGGTTGTCCAGCAGGGTGGTGGTGTTGCGGTCGTTGTTGTTCTCCAGGTGGAAGTTGAGGTCCCCGAGGAGGATGTAGTCAGCGGAGGGGAGGGTGTGCGGGCTGATGAAGTCGGCGATGTCTTCGCTGAATTGTGTGCGAGGTCCCGGGGGTCTGTAGATGAGGGTGCCTCTGAGGGTGGTCTTGGGGTCGGTGTGGATCTGGAAGTGCAGGTGTTCGGCGGCTGTGAGGGTGTCTTCGGAGTTGGTCATGATGCGGATGGTGTTCTTGTGGACGATGGCGATACCTCCTTCATTCTGGTTGGCGCGGTCCCTCCGGGTGATCTTGTATCCGTCCGGGATGGCGATGGCGATGTCGGGTGCTGAGGAGGCGTTCATCCAGGTTTCCGTGAGGAAGGCGACGTCTGGGCATGTGGCGTCGAGCAGGTTCCAGAGTTCCACTGCGTGCCTGTGGACGGAGCGGGTGTTGAGCAGGATGCACTTCAGGTGCTTCAGGTGGTTGCTGTTGGTGCTTGGCTTGGCGGGTGCGGTACGGGTCCGGATGCAGGAGAACTTGCAGGATTGGCAGGTGAAGCGTCCGTGGGTGCGTCTTGGGGTGGCTCTGCAGCAGCCAGGGCTCCGGCCGGTGTTGAGTGCGATGAGAGTGGCGGCGTTGTAGGTCTTGCGGGTGGGCTGGCATCTGCGGGGGCCAGGGGGTCTGGCGCTGTGCGCGGCCAGGCGTGGACGGGCGCAGATGGGCTTGCTTTAGGCGCGCCTTTGGCGCGCCAGCGGCGCGCCCGCTGCGTGCGTCCGCTGCGCGGCCTCCATATGAGTGGGAGAGGGAGAGAGGAGCAGCTGGGAGGTGGGAGCGGGGCGGCCAATAGGGTGTGAGGGGGCGGAGCTATGGGACACGGTGGCCAATAGGGTGCGAGGGGGCGGAGCTACGGAACGCGGCGGCGGGAAACGGGCGGCGAGGGGGAGACCCAGGGAATGACAGAAGAAAAAAGGGACACAATCTGGGCACCAAAGGAGAGGGGGACAATCAAGGCAGCAAAATACACAGGTACAGTGGGGGAGAATCACTCACTCGTGGGTACAGAAGAGAAGGAGGGCACAGTCACTCTAACGCAAGCAGACACAATGCAGCAGCGGTCAGTGGTCACACAGGGGCTGCGTGGCGGTGAGGGGAGCGACCTGCCTGGTAAACAGGGTCAGAGGTCGCTCTCTCTACCGCTGCGCGGCCTCCATATGAGTGGGAGAGGGAGGGAGGAGTAGCTGGGAGGTGGGAGCGGGGCGGTTGATGCAAGGGTGCCTGTGACCATGGATGGTGCAAGGATGCTGTGACCATGGTTGATGCAAGGGTGCCTGTGACCATGGTTGGTGCAAGAGTGTCTGTGACCATGGTTGGTGCAAGAGTGTCTGTGACCGTGGTTGGTGCAAGGGTGCTGTGACCATGGTTGGTGCAAGGGTGCCTGTGACCATGGTTGGTGCAAGGGTGGCTGTGACTATGGTTGGTGCAAGGGTGCCTGTGACCATGGTTGGTGCAAGGGTGCTGTGACCATGGTTGATGTAAGGGTGTCTGTGACCATGGTTGGTGCAAGGGTGCCTGTGACCATGGTTGGTGCAAGGGTGCCTGTGACTATGGTTGGTGCAAGGGTGCCTGTGACTATGGTTGGTGCAAGGGTGTCTGTGACCATGGTTGGTGCAAGGGTGCCTGTGACCATGGTTGGTGCAAGGGTGCTGTGACCATGGTTGATGCAAGGGTGCCTGTGACCATGGTTGGTGCAAGGATGCTGTGATCATGGTTGATGCAAGGGTGCCTGTGACCATGGTTGGTGCAAGAGTGTCTGTGACCATGGTTGGTGCAAGAGTGTCTGTGACCGTGGTTGGTGCAAGGGTGCTGTGACCATGGTTGATGCAAGGGTGCCTGTGACCATGGTTGGTGCAAGAGTGTCTGTGACCATGGTTGGTGCAAGGGTGCCTGTGACCATGGTTGGTGCAAGGGTGCTGTGACCATGGTTGATGTAAGGGTGTCTGTGACCATGGTTGGTGCAAGGGTGCCTGTGACCATGGTTGGTGCAAGGGTGCCTGTGACTATGGTTGGTGCAAGGGCGCCTGTGACCATGGTTGGTGCAAGGGTGTCTGTGACCATGGTTGGTGCAAGGGTGCGTGTGACCATGGTTGGTGCAAGGGTGCCTGTGACTATGGTTGGTGCAAGGGTGTCTGTGACCATGGTTGGTGCAAGGGTGCCTGTGACCATGGTTGGTGCAAGGGTGCCTGTGACCATGGTTGGTGCAAGGGGGGGAACAACCTTTACAACGCAACTTTTACAACGCACTACACTTACAACGCATTTTTTACAACGCACAATCCATTACAACGCATGACATTACAACCCATGACACTACAACGCATTTTTAAAAACTACCTTTACAACGCATTCCATTACAACGCATGCTACCATTACAACGCATACCATTACAACGCATAATATTACACTACACTATCCAACACTTACCCTACTGTTGCACCCCCTGGAGTTAGAATAGTAATGTTTACCCCTATACTATCCAACACTTACCCTACTGTTGTACCCCCTGGAGTTAGAATAGTAATTTTTACCCCTATACTATCCAACACTTACTCTACTGTTGCACCCCCTGGAGTTAGAATAGTAATTTTTACCCCTATACTATCCAACACTTACCCTACTGTTGCACCCCCTGGAGTTAGAATAGTAATTTTTACCCCTATACTATCCAACACTTACCCTACTGTTGCACCCCCTGGAGTTAGAATAGTAATTTTTACCCCTATACTATCCAACACTTACCCTACTGTTGCACCCCCTGGAGTTAGAATAGTAATTTTTACCCCTATACTATCCAACACTTACCCTACTGTTGCACCCCCTGGAGTTAGAATAGTAATTTTTACCCCTATACTATCCAACACTTACCCTACTGTTGCACCCCCTGGAGTTAGAATAGTAATTTTTACCCCTATACTATCCAACACTTACCCTACTGTTGCACCCCCTGGAGTTAGAATAGTAATTTTTACCCCTATACTATCCAACACTTACCCTACTGTTGCACCCCCTGGAGTTAGAATAGTAATTTTTACCCCTATACTATCCAACACTTACCCTACTGTTGCACCCCCTGGAGTTAGAATAGTAATTTTTACCCCTATACTATCCAACACTTACCCTACTGTTGCACCCCCTGGAGTTAGAATAGTAATTTTAACCCCTATACTATCCAACACTTACCCTACTGTTGCACCCCCTGGAGTTAGAATAGTAATTTTTACCCCTATACTATCTAATACTTACCTTAAATGCAATTTAATATTATGCGTTGTAATGGTATGCGTTGTAATGGTAGTATGCATTGTAATGGAATGCGTTGTAAAGGTAGTTTTTAAAAATGCGTTGTAGTGTCATGCGTTGTAATGTCATGCGTTGTAATGGATTGTGCGTTGTAAAAAATGCGTTGTAAGTGCATGCGTTGTAAAAGTGTGCGTTGTAACGACATACATCCGTGCAAGGGTGCTGTGACCATGGTTGATGTAAGGGTGCCTGTGACCATGGTTGGTGCAAGGGTGCCAGTGACCATGCTTGGTGCAAGGGTGCCTGTGACCATGGTTGGTGCAAGGGTGCCTATGTTGGCGCATGGTGCCAATGGAGCTCCAGGGTGGGGAAAGAGGACAGGAATGCGCCGTATCTGATAGATATGGTCCATTCCTGTCCTTTCCTTTTGCTGTAGGGCAGTGCAGCAGGAAGGCTTGCAGCGCTGCCCTACAACAAAATATTGTAAATGAGGCCCAGAATGCATTGGTTGGGACATTTACAGTCTCCGCATGAGACTTCTGGATATTGGCTTCAGACACGGAGAGTGACGTCAGGGGTTCGAAGATGGACAGGACTCGGGTGTTTTCCTCTTTCTCCAAACATGCGGCAGCGCATGCGCTCAGACTCAGCAAATAATGGCGACGGGCCCAAGTCATTTTCAGAAGAAAGTGCAGATCTAAGACATTAGCTATTTTTCATTGTGCCCATCGCAGCCCTGGCTCTGATTGTGAGCACGACAAACTAAACACATGTCAATATATACGGGGCACACATGACACCCGGCTCAGCAGGGCAGTCTGTATAAAATGTGAAACGCTTCCCAGCTGTAACCCATGCTAGAGTTAGCCGTGTGTCCTACAGCTGCTGGAGTTCCGAGAAGATGTGGCCGAACACAGCCGTCGACTATGAGCCTGGGGAACCAGGTTTGGATCTCAGCGTCTGTTCACCATCCTGTGATTCTAGGCAAATCACTTGATCTTCCCGTTCCCAGAAAAACAAAAGAATAAAACGAAACTGACCGTATATATTGTAATCTGATGTTTATGTAAAGCGGACTAATATCCTTGGGCCAAACTCGCGCCACATTAGACAGCAAAAAATAAATAAAAAGTCTCTTCTGTCCTTGAATAGCTCAGACTGTCTCTGACAGACGTGCTGTCAGTTTTGACTGAAAGCCCCCTCTGAACGTGTTGTATTCTGTAGTCCGGGGGTAGGAGGAGAGGGGGTCAGAAGGGTATGAGCTGTGTCTAATCGGGGTGGAGGGAGGGGCTGCCTGCCCCGCTATGACGTTAACACTCGGAAGGAGCTACTGTCAAATATCGCTTTGTCTTTTCTTATCTTTCGGCAGTCTATCTTGCTTGTAATTATTATACGCTACCAGATATTTAAGCGCACTGACGTCGGCAATGACGTGCCCCCTCTTTTCAAATAATTAAATGAAGAGGTCTTATGTTAATTGACGGAGTCTTTTCTGTCCCGAAACAAAGGCCTTGAGTAGAGGTCCGCTGCTGAGCCGAGATGTCAGTCCCGTGCTGTTTCAACACCCCTCCGCCCCCAGAAGAGATGAAACTTCCCAAAGGGAGCTGAAAGTTATGGGGAATTCCCGGAGTGAGCCCCATCTTCCCGTCTGCGCCCCTCGGCTTCGGAGATCTCACCTCACATGAACCCTAAGAAAGGGGTGAATTTTTTTACAGTAAAAATCTATTGCATATTTGTGATAAAATCAGGAGATTCAGAATGGAAAGGAGGGACACCCAGAGTGATCTTGTTGAGGGAACTGTACGAGGCCATGCCCCCTACACTCCAGAGGTCACAATATGGAGCTCTATGTGTGAAACACACCTGGCCGTGGCCCAGTCCCTGCACTCCTGGTGTCACCATATCTAGCTCCGGTGTGACACATGGAGCTCCTTGTGAAACACACACCTGCCCGTGGCCCAGTCCCTGCACTCCTGATGTCACTATACCTAGCTTTGGTGTGACACATGGAGCGCTTTGTGAAACACGTACCTGGCTGTGGCCCAGTCACTGCACTCCTGATGTCCCCGTATCTAGCTCTGGTGTGACACATAGAGCTCCTTGTGAAACACACACCTGACCGTGGCCTGGTCCCTGCACTCCTGATGTCCCCGTATCTAGCTCTGGTGTGACACATAGAGCTCCTTGTGCAACATATACCTGACCGTGGCCCAGTCCCTGCACTCCTGATGTCACTATGCCTAGCTCTGGTGCGACACATGGAGCTCTTTGTGAAACACATACCTGGACGTGGCCCAGTCCCTGAACTTCCCAAAGGGAGCTGAAAGTTATGGGGAATTCCCGGAGTGAGCCCCATCTTCCTGTCTGCGCCCCTCTGCTTCGGAGATCTTACCTCACATGAACCCTAAGAAAGGGGTGAATTTTTTTACGGTAAAAATCTATTGCATATTTGTGATAAAATCAGGAGATTCAAAATGGAAAGGAGGGACACCTACAGTGATCTTGTGCAGGGGTGCTGTAAAAGACCATGCCCCCCTACACTCCAGAGGTCACAATATGGAGCTCTATGTGTGAAACACACCTGGCCGTGACCCAGTCCCTGCAATCCTGGTGTCACCATATCTAGCTCTGGTGTGACACATGGAGCTCCTTGTGAAACACATACCTGGCTGTGGCCCAGTCACTGCACTCTAGCTCTGGTGTGACACATGGAGCTCCTTGTGCAACACATACCTGACCGTGGCCCAGTCCCTGCACTCCTGATGTCCCCGTATCTAGCTCTGGTGTGACACATGGAGCTCCTTGTGCAACACATACCTGACCGTGGCCCAGTCCCTGCACTCCTGATGTCCCCGTATCTAGCTCTGGTGTGACACATGGAGCTCTTTGTGAAACACGTACCTGGATGTAGCCCAGTCCCTGCACTCCTTGAGTCACCACATCTAGATCTGGTGTGACACATGGAGCTCTTTTTGAAACACATACCTGGACGTGGCCCAGTCCCTGCACTCCTGATGTCACTGTATCTAGCTCTGGTGTGACACATGGAGCTCTTTGTGAAACACATACCTGGACGTGGCCCAGTCCCTGCACTCCTGATGTCACTGTATCTAGCTCTGGTGTGACACATGGAGCTCCTTGTGAAAGACATTGCTGGGCAGTGCACAACTCCCGCACCCCTTAGTTTCATCATACAGAGTTCTTTGTACCTCCAGTACTTCCCTCAACTTGAATGTCACCACATGGAGCTCCTTGTGAAACACACATGTGGGACTTCACCATTGCGTTGACTTCTGATGTTACCTCATGCGGCTCTTTGTGAAAGGCATGACAAGGTCTTGCCCTACTCCTTGCACCCCTTTGTTCACCACATGGAGTTCCTTGTGAAAGACGTAACCTACTCCAGCACCACTCCGGCTTCCCTTTTTTTCACAGCACATGGAGGTCCTTAGCAAGGACATACCCAGGCCTGCACCACTCCCCGAACCCCTTGTTTCACCACATGGAGCTGCTTGTGAAAGACATTCATGCGCCCTGCACCACTCTGTGTCCCTTGCTGTCACCACACAGACCTCTTTGTAAAGACATGCCCAGGACCTGTGTCACCTCCTCATCCTCGGTGGAACCATATGAGCTCCTTAGATAGGCGTACCAAGTGCCTGCACCACTCCCTCCACTCTTGGTCTCACTATTGTGAAAGGCATTCGTGGCCCTGCACCACTCCCCGCACCCTTGGTCTCACCATATGGAGCTGCTTATCGTGGACATACCTGGGCCTGCACCGCTCCCCGCACCCTTGGTCTCACCGTATGGAGCTGCTTATCGTGGACATACCTGGGCCTGCACCACTCCCCGCACCCTTGGTCTCACCGTATGGAGCTGCTTATCGTGGACATACCTGGGCCTGCACCACTCCCTGCACCCTTGATCTCACCATATGGAGCTGCTTGTGAAAGACATTCATGGGCCCTGCACCACTCCCTGTTTCCCTTGCTGTCACCGTGCAGACCTCTTTGTGAAAGACATGTCTAGGACCTGTATCACCGCCTCAACCCCGGTAGAACCATATGAGCTCCTTAGATAGGCGTACCACAGCCCTGCTCCACTCCCTGCACTCCTGGTGTCACAAGAGTGAGCTGAGCTCCTTGTGAAAGGCATAGCTGGGTCCTGCACCTCTCTCTGCACTCCTGATGTCACCAGAGTGAGCTGAGCTCCTTGTGAAAGGCATAGCTGGGTCCTTCACCTCTCTCTGCACTGCTGATGTCACCAGAGTGAGCTGAGCTCCTTGTGAAAGGCATAGCTGGGTCCTGCACCTCTCTCTGCACTCCTGATGTCACCAGAGTGAGCTGAGCTCCATGTGAAAGGCATAGCTGGAGCCTGCACCTCTCTCTGCACTCCTGATGTCACCAGAGTGAGCTGAGCTCCATGTGAAAGGCATAGCTGGAGCCTGCACCTCTCTCTGCACTCCTGATGTCACCACATGGCGCGGACCCCTTTTGAAAGGCATAGCTGGGTCCTGCACCTCTCTCTGCACTCCTGATCTCACCAGAGTGAGCTGAGCTCTTTGTGAAAGGCATAGCTGGGTCCTGCACCTCTCTCTGCACTCCTGATGTCACCAGAGTGAGCTGAGCTCCATGTGAAAGGCATAGCTGGAGCCTGCACCTCTCTCTGCACTGCTGATGTCACCAGAGTGAGCTGAGCTCCTTGTGAAAGGCATAGCTGGGTCCTGCACCTCTCTCTGCACTCCTGATGTCACCAGAGTGAGCTGAGCTCCTTGTGAAAGGCATAGCTGGGTCCTGCACCTCTCTCTGCACTCCTGATGTCACCAGAGTGAGCTGAGCTCCTCGTGAAAGGCATAGCTGGAGCCTGCACCTCTCTCTGCACTCCGAGTTTCACACACAGTGCACTTCGTTAACAACATACCTGGGCACTACTTCCCCCACTCGTGATGTCACCACACCGAGCTTCTTGTGAAAGACATACCTGGGCACCACTTCCCACACACCTGAGGGCACCAGTGAAGCTCCCTGTGAATGTGTGACCCAAGCAGGAGAGGAGTTGTCCTAACAGCAAGGGCTGTCGACCTCAAATCGTGTCTTGGCAGGGACGATCAACTCTTGTGATTCTGGGCAAAATCACGTAATCTCCCCCGCCTAACAAAAATGTAACGCAACTGGTAAATAAAACTATATAAAACTCTGTAAAAAAAAAAAAAAGCACTGGTCTCTGTACCACTCCCTGCCCTCCTGGTGTAACCTCTCTGATCTCATTGTACCCTTAAGTCACCACAATTACCCCCTTTTGAATGTTTGATCAGGGCAAAGGTCTCAGCACAACACCCAGCACTGGTGCCACCACCATGATACTGCACAAATCTGATTCTGGGCGTGGGTCCTCTGCTTGAGCCGGGAAGTCACCACTGGGAGCTTCTTGTGAAAGGATGAGCCAGCTTCTCTTTCACTCCCTCTCTCACAATCAGACTCACTTCCTTACAGCGCTGCCACGAGTATTCACGAGGAAACCCCTGCTCGCGGCAGCGCGTGCGGGGGACAATCCATGCGCAGACTTTGTCCTTGTGGGAACTGCGTCTCGTCGCCCAGACCTGCCTTGAATATAATAATATTAATAACCACCGTCATCTTTATTACAAAAAATAACTTCTAAATATACATTTCTCAAACTAAATAGTAATTAATCTCTCGAGCTCTACCTTATGTGCCCCTAGTCTTATTTTATTATATTCCACTCTGTCTTCGGGGACCTTTGACCTAGGAAGAGAAATCTCTGTATTTTAAACTTTGTTTCAAGATAAATAAAAGTTGCGGGTCATTCTCGGCCCCCTGGAGTGGGAGGAGCTCGGAGGAGGGACAGGTTGAGGTGACGGAGTAGGATGAAGAGCGACGAGGGGGAAATTCCACTCAAATTCCAGGGCTCCCCCCCCCCCCCCCCACCACCACCTCCACCTCCACCAGCCCCTCCCACCTCAGACTGTATAAAACCTGCGCGAGCGGAGAACAGGCAGAAGAGGAGCAGCTGCTGTCTGAGGGGTCAGGACCTCACAGAGCACCCCCAAACAAGAGCGACCCTCACAGCACCCCCAAACAAGAACGACTCTCACAGCACCCCCAAACAAGAACGACTCTCACAGCGGACTCCTCAGAGACGAGACCTTCCCTCACAGGACTCTTAAGAGACAGAAGAGGCACACCGGCCCTCCAGAGATCATCCCTCAAAAACAGAAGAGACCCATCAACCCTCAAAGACACCTTCTCGGAGGCAGGACCGGCCCTCATAGGTCACCCCAAGAGGCAAGTCCTACCCTCACAGAGTACACCTCAGAAATAGGACCGGTCGTCACAGGGCGTCTTTCCAGACCATATCCACAAGGAGAGTCCCTCGGATACAGGAAGCTAGACGACCCTCACCCAAGGGTCCCTCAAAGACAACGGAGGCGCGGCCCGTGACGGAAAACAGAGCTCCCGTCCCTCGGTATGTACAAACTTTCCATCTCTGTGATACTTTCCTCTTGTGAACAACCTGCCTACGCCTACACCGTTTAGTGTGAGCAACCTGTCCTTGTCTCTCCACACTGCACAGTGTGGCGCTTTACACTGCCTTACACTGATCGACAGGCTGCCTGGCTCTCACTTTACACCTGTCCGATCTCCACCTGCCTCTCTCTCTGTGCATCTCACCTCTGGTTCACATTTAACTTTAACTCGTCTCACCTCGTAAACTTTCACCAAATTTCAGCTCCTGTTCTCACCTCTAAGCTCCATTTTATCTCCTGCCCTAGTCTTAGTTTCACTGCCCAGCCCCATCTCATCCCCTGCACCGATTTCACTGGCTGTTCTCATTTTACTACCTGTCCCTCCCCCCCCCCCACACCCGGTTCCTATCTGAATTCTGGCTCGAATTTTGCCCACTGTCCCACTCCTCCAAGAGTCTTTGATCTCACTCACTGTCTCACTCATGTCTCTCCCAACTCACTCACTGTCCCACTCTCATGTGTCTTCCATCTCACCTTCTGTCCCACTCACGTCTTCCATCTTACTCACTGCCCCACTCTCACTCCTTCAATCACACCCACTGTCCCACTCTCACGTGTCTTTCATCTCACCCACTGTCCCACTCTCACGACTTCCATCTCACTCACTGTCCCACTCTCACGACTTCCATCTCACTCACTGTCCCACTCTCACGACTTCCATCTCACTCAGTGTCCCACTCTCACATCCTCTTCCACTCTCACCTCTGTCTGATATTAGGCCTCTGGCTCCTGTCTCACCTCCTGTTCCCCATCTAACCTCGTGCACCAATCGAATCTGAGTCTTTCCCAGCTACCCGTCTTCCATCTCATTCTTACCTCCTGCCCCTCTTACCTCCTGTCCCAATCTCACCTCCTGTCCCACTCTCACCTGTGGCTAATTTCTTATCTATTGACCTCTCTCCTCTCCCCCAGGTCTGCCACTCACCATGGAAGGCTTCGCCTCTGTGTACTACAGTGAACCATCCGTCATGGGCTTCCTCGCCAACGTCTTCAGCGCCTTCCTGGTGGCCCTACAGAACTTCTTTTCCTTCCACACCAAAGTGAACGCTGAAGGGGTGGAGAACATCCTGGCAGGTGAGTGTTGCAGCCACAGATCACACAAAGGGTTACAGGTGGCGCTGGGAAAACGTGCAGAAAACACTTGGAGGGAGGGGGTACACACTCGTACACACAGACACACACACGCACGTGTTGCTCAATTCCTGTGTTATCTCTTGCAGGGGTCCATCTCATCCTGATTGGAGGACTGACACAACTCATTGCAGGCTTCCTGTGCTTCCGGAAGTACGATCACCTTGGGAGCACCGCCTTTGTGACATTCGCCGCCCTCTGGAGCAGCTATGGGGCTACACGTGTCGTCCTAGGAGCGTATCCCACCATCCACAACACCACACAAGCCCAGAACATTTCTAACAGCCAGACCACCATGGCCGCCTCCCCTCTTCCGGTCAGCGAGAGCGCAGTAGCAGGGCTGGTGGCATACACCGCCATCGCCTTCATCCTCTCCTTCTGCTCGGCCACCGTTAACTACGTCATGCCCTTTGTGTTTGGCGCCATCACCCTCACACTGGTCTTCGAGGCAGTGGGGCTCTTTGGACAGTGGGCGCTGGTGGTCTCGGGGACCCTGGAGCTGCTCATTGTGTTGTTTGGGTTCTATGGCGCCACTGCCCTGCTCCTGAAGGGCTTGACCCAGAGGAACGTCCTTCCAGGCTTCGGGAACCCCATGTTCAGCGTCTTGCTTCTGGGCTCGGCCAACAGCACCTCTTCCAGTGGCATCGGGGAGGAGACCAAGAAGAACTCCAAGTACGCGGAGCCCATGGCCTTGGGACACATCACTCAGACTTAGCACATGGACCCAGAACCTCCCTCAGTAAGACACTATTCCCCAAGGCGGGATCTTTTATTTTTTCCCCAAACCCATTGTTCTTTCTCGGGGACAATCCCACCCACCCAAGTTACCCAATGTCTGAAAGTCCTTACTCTGCTCCCATCTGTAAATAGAGACCTCAGAATCACAGATTCTGACATGCAGATTTGCAAAATATTGACCATGCACAAATATACACAAATGTCTATTTAAAGAGCATTAGACCTGTTAAAAATTCCTAATTCCAGTGCGACTCACTCCATAATTATTGAAGTACAGATTTAACTTACTATTCCATCTCCTGTGTGAATTTATTGGTCAAGTGCTTGATAGTGAGTTTACTGCAGGTCGACATTGTTGCAGGGAGATTGTATTTTGTGGTAGATATTTTGGCAGTGAAAGTTTTCGAGTCTGTATTTTAGCAGTTTGTTGTTTCCATGATATCCCACCCTGCCCCAGTCATTCAATGTCTCCTTGAGGGCGCAGACCCCACGCTTTCTCCAGTCAGTATATGCCATGTGAGAGGGCGGTTCCCTCCTGGACTCCATCACCCATTGGATGCTGAGGAGCCAATCCCTACTGTGCTCATTATGCTTGTCTCTTCCCTTCCCTCTGCTGCTCACAGACCTCATAACTCTCTAAGCCCTCTCAATCTCATGCTGTTGTGCTTCTTCGTTTCCAGGGATCCTGAGCATCGTGAGGGAGGGCTGCGTCCCCACCAGCCACATCATGCAGACATTCGAGAGGGTGAAGAACGCGCAGGTGTGAGGCTACCACGTGCTATGACCAGTCTTTTTCTACTGACCACAGCAGCCGCACAAGACCTGAGCCAGCTGCCATTTGCACTTTATTAACCAGAAATAGAAGTATCACAATCTGAGGCTGGATATCCGTGTCGAGCCTGAGCTGAAGGAAAGACATTACCAGAACAGACTTACAGACGGCAGTGGAGTCGGACAGTCTTACAGACAGCTCACCACACTTTTTATCAGAATGCTTCAGTTTGATTGATTTGCAGATATTTTCTTCCCTTCACACTCCAACAGGGCATGGACCTGAAAGTCAGCACTTGGTGATGTGTACAGCGACAGATCCTCGATTCCACGCCCTCAGGAATCAGGGGCACAGATCCAATGTATATATACTGTTGCATTCTGTTTGTGTTCTTTGCTTGTACATTATATTTAAGGGTCCGGGTTTTATGGTATTTATTTTTTGGCCATTTCCGTCTGTATTTAACCATATTTATTTTTGGGCCATTCTATCTGTATTTATCCATATTTATTTTGTGTTTTGCATATAAATGAAGTTATAAAACGGTACATTTCCATATCTATTTAAGTGATAGACGCACAATCATACTTTGATGTCCGTCATGTTTTAGCTATTTAAGCTGCCAAATATTACATAACAATACATCCAGTGGTAAATACTAGCATTATACCATAAGTGTATGTCGACATATGCCATTATTTAAATACATTTCATCCTGTTTTCCCATGCTGTCCATCTGCTCAGCTGCTGGCCTATAATTTATATAAGACAGCACGGAGAGTCACTTAAAAGAAGCACCATTTTCTGTATTTATCAATTTTTAAAAATAAATGCAGACAGAAAACAATATGTTTTTTGTCTGTATTTGCCTGTAAAAATCAGTAAAAACAGAAAACAGGAAGCCTTAATTATTTTTTTACCCTCTGCCCTAAAGGAATTTTAATTTATAGCTGATACCGATGTTGTTGAAAAATTCTATTTATTTTGTTACTCTTAGGATGTCTGGTCCTGCCAGACCTCTCACCAGTTTTGTGTGACAGAATACTGTCAGATCCAGACATCCCATACTGTTACAACAAGAACTATTGGCTTCACTGGATGGTGCCGGCCACACAATCGAGAGGAGCTTCAAGAATCACTGATAGAAGATATTGAGTTTTAGGGACCTACACATAGTATTTAACTTATTTAATATATTGGAGTTTGTATTTATTGAAATAAAATTGCCCTTAAAAAGAAACTGTCTTTTCTCTTTGCTGTCAGGGGTACCCTTACCATGAATCCTCCTGTGATGCAGCTGTGAAAGAAAGGTGTCATGTATGTGTAAGCGTGTGTGTGAAATAATTGTGCAAAATTCTTTTTTTTTTTTATTAGCAATTCCAATATATACAGATAAACAAGTAAGCCAAGTAAAAAATATAGCAGCTTTGTCTAAATACATTAATACATACTTAATGATGACATTAAGAATACATAAGGAAATATACAATACAGTATGAAACAAAAGAAAAGAAAAGTGGCTTCGGTCAGACATTATACAGATTTCTTAATGTTGCCTTACTCCATTCATCCAAGCTGTAGTTGGTGCCCAAATTTTATCACCCAGAATTCTAGACCGCAATGCTCTAGTAGCAAAAATGGCTTTCTCTTGATTGTACACCCCCAAAAATCTGGCTAACCACATCTGGAAGCTAGGGGGATGCGGATCTTTCCATTGTGCTGCTAATATTATTCTAAAAACAGCTGTCCCTATAAAGAGACATGCCTCTTCCTCACGGCTAAATCCTAGAGTATTATCATATCCGAGAATAAAAAGTGTACTAGAGTACGCCATCTTGTGACCAAATACCTCTTCCCAGAATCCTAGCTCCATATTTTTAAGTGATGTTAATGTAGGGCAATCTGAGAACATATGTGGAAGAGTAGCCGGCCCTATCCCATATCTTGGGCAGGAATTGTCTGTTCTTTTACCCCATAAAAACAGCTTGGCAGGAGTAAAATACAGATTAAAGATTGTCTTATATAATTGTGCTTTCAGCTTTGAGGATAGAAGCAATTGAGATATTAGAACCAAACTCATGTCAATATCAATGTTGGGATTGAGCAATTTTTTGACCCATGAGGATTCAACACTGTCTAAATCACTTGGAAGCTTCTCCTGAAGTATACCATATATGGACCCAATTCTAGTAGAATTTCTAACAATGACATCCATGAATGGGACGGTTTCAAGAGAGATAGTATTGGACCCTAAGATAGAATTGATTTGAATAAATTTAAAGTAGTCATTATTCGAAATTCCAAAAGTGTTTTGTATGTTCAAGAATCTATGGCCTGTCCCATCCCCCAGAAAGTCACCAACAGTTTGTACCCCTGCTTTTTCCCATTTTTTTGCGATTGCATCGTAAGCATGTGGTGGTAATATCGAGGATTGCCAAAGAGGGGTATATCTATTAATTTTCGGGATTTCCATCAGCTTAGCTGCCTGCCTCCAGACCTTCCATGCACTAATAACAACCCTCAATCTGGTTTTTCTATAGTATCTTACTTCAGTTTGTCTCAGCAAAAGTCCTCGAGCTTCTTTCCCCAATGCTATTTCATAAATAGCCCCCCTCTGTTTTGAGGGAGAGATAAATATTTCAGTGATCTCCTAATTTTACCGTACTGCCATATAAAACTAGACATTTGTGACTCCAGCAATTTCTTAATTTTTTCGTCTAAAAACAAGGGGATAGCCCGAAATAGATACAAAGGTGGCGATTAGGATCCTGGAAAAATTTTCCCCGTACGACTCGTATCCGGTCTTTTTACCGTACGAATCGTACAAGTGCCGTACAAACTGGCAAGTACGATTTGCATGGGAAAAACTCCATACGAATCGCATTGGGAATAATTCCCCACACGTCCTCGGGTCGGAAAATGTGTCCGACACGTCCCCGGACGATTTACCGTACAAACGTGAAAAGTGAAGTCCGACCGCGCAAGTACGATCCATCCCGTGCGTCCGATGTCACAACCGTATGGAAAAAACACCGTCCGCACCGAACTCCCATAGCAACCATGGAGACATGTGCCCACATACGCGCCGAACACCCCCCCCAGCCCCCGTATGTACGAGTCGAACCCCCGTGTATGGACACCCGTGTACGTACGAGTCGAACCCCCCGTGTATGTACACCCGTGTACGTACGAGTCGAACCCCCACCCGTGTATGTACACCCGTGTATGTACGAGTCGAACCCCCACCCGTGTATGTACACCCGTGTATGTACGAGTCGAACCCCCGTGTATGTACACCCGTGTACGTACGAGTCGAACCCCCCGTGTATGTACACCCGTGTACGTACGAGTCAAACCCCCACCTGTGTATGTACGGTGCGTACCCCCAGCTACGCGCTGGGGGTACGCACCGTACATACACGGGTGGGGGTTCGACTCGTACGTACATGGGTGTACATACACAGGGGGGTTCGACTCGTACTTACACGGGTGTACATACACGGGGGGTTCGACTCGTACGTACACGGGTGTACATACACGGGGGGTTCGGCACGTACTCAAGGGGGATGGGGGGGGGGGTACGGCGCGTACCGGGCCCCCTAATCTGGTCGTTTCACGGCGTACTTCGCTTTTCCGGCACTTTTTGGGTGCCGTAAAAATATTGCCGTCCGGACTGCTGTCGGTTCGATTCGTACTTCCTGGGTCTTGAAACGCTGCCTGAAAGCGTCCCGACGTCACGTCGGAGCATTCTCGGATCACATTCGTATGTATATTTTCGTCGGTCGGTGTTTTGTACGACTCGTACGGAAATGGTGTTTCCGTGCGAATCGTACTTCCATGTTTGTAATATTTTTGTCCCGGGTACGAGTCGGACGGAGAAAACCCTCCGACCGACGGTTCGTACACGGTTTTTCCAGGATCCTAATCGGCACCTTTGTCTTAGGGAGTGTGTTCATTTTTAAATAGTTACATCTGCCAAAAATGGATAAATGTAGATTGTTTACCCTTAAGAGATTTTTGGCTATATTTTTAATTAATGGGTCATAATTCAAATTATTAATATATTCTATTTTCGCCGTGAGGCAAACTCCTAAATAGGTCATATTTGTTACAATCCTAGGGTCAGTAAAGATAGCATTTTCAGTATAAAGAATAACCGTCTTGTCTCTATTTAATGAATATCCCGAGTATTGGCCAAATTGGTGTGTGACTATTTCAATTTCTGCAACAGCCTCAGCGGGATCTGATGTTAAAACTGCCACATCATCGGCATATGCTAGAATTTTGGTCTCATATTCCCCAACGATGACTGGTTTTATTTTCTGACTGTGCAATAATCTAATAATCAAGGGGTTAATATATAGCGCAAACAGATATGGGGAGCAAGGACACCCCTGTCTGGTTCCTCTCAAGATATCAATGGGTCTGGATTCGATTCCCATCATCTGCAGTTTGGCCCTTGGTTCTTTGTACATGGCCTTTATAGAACTAATAAACCCAGGCCCAAAATTATTCTGTTCTAGAACTCCCCACAGGAATCTCCAGGACACCCGATCAAACGCTTTTTCGGCGTCTAGGAGGATCATTGACATCGGGTCTCCCGTTTTGGACATAATATCAAATAAGGTAATGACCCTGCGGATGTGATCGGTTGTGCCTTTACCAGGGACAAAACCATGTTGCCACGGGGAGACCAGATGTTCAATAACCCTCCCATAATTTTTGCATAGATTTTTTAATCGGAGTTAATCAAGGAAATTGGCCTGTACGATGTAGGTAGGTCTGCTGGCTTGCCTTTCTTCGGAAAAACAATTATATTAGTATCTCTCCAGGATTCAGGGGGGTTCCCACTTGATTGTATACCGATAAATAGATCTACTATATATGGCAAAATTTGTATACCCAGGACTTTATAGAGTTCGAGGGGAATTTTGTCGGGACCAGCTGCTTTCCCTGAAGCTAAGCTTGATAGAGCTAATTGAAGTTCTATAATATTGATTTCTCTGTCCAGATCTTCCCTGGTATCATTATCGAGTATTTTATTGCCTTCTGTATCCCTCATAAATTCCCTAATAAAATTTTCTATTTCCTCTGAGTCATTCGGATCATCTGAGCCAGCTGGGATATCATTTAGGTATAGCCTTTGGTAGTACTGTTGAAAAATGTCAACGATATCCCCAGAGTTTGTATATATCTGGCTATTTGCTTTGATTGTGGTTATAGTGTTGTATGTAGACTTCTGCCGGGTATGCATCGCCAATTGCTTCCCCACCCTCTCTCCATTTTCATACACCTTGTCTCGATTTGCTTGGAACGTCTCTGCTGCTTTATTATGATTGAGCCAGCTATTAAGTTCTGTTTTCAGGACAAGTATGTGACGCAAACTAGACCTCTACTCCTCATCGTTTGATATTAAAGACATATGTTTCTTTTCAGCTCTTATCAGTTCCTGCATCAATGCTTGTTTCTCCATGGCTTTTTTTTTTCGGAGCCTTGCCACATAACTAATCGTTTCGCCTCTAAGGGCGGCCTTAAAACAATCCCAAACCATTCTTCTTGATGCACTATAACGGTTCATGTCAAAGAATTGTTGTGTTCAATTTTTTATATATACGATGTAATCTTGATTGACTAATAATTTTCTATCAAATGTCCAGGTAAAGCAGGGTCTGATAAAATTATCTAATTGGAGTGACAGGGACAAGGGGTTATAGTCAGATAATATTTTAGGGAGTTTAGTGATCTTGGCATGTTCAACCAAGTCCTTTGTTACAAGTATATAATCTATTCTGACATATTTGCTATGGGGGTGAGAGAAATAGGTGTACCCGGCATCTAAGTGATTTTTTTTAGCCCAAACATCCACTAAACCATGGATATCCTGAAGTTGACGAATTGCCTTATATACTTTTGGTTTTCTTCCCACATATCCTAGATAGTTTATGCTTTCATCAGGGGATCTCATAGAGATATTAAAGTCTCCGCAAAAAACCATCGATTTAGGCCAGAAAACAAGTTCTGATTCAAGATCTTTAAATATTTGAGGGTCATCCAGGTTCGAGCCGTAGACTGAACAAACAGTTATGCCACATGCTAGTTCTATAATTGCCCATCTCCCGAGGGCATCAGCTAATTTGTGCGTAGTTGTTTGAATAGATTATTTCACCAGTATAGTTACTCCCCGAGTGTTAGATGTTTGTGTTGTACTACCGCAATATCATATCCTCCAAGTTTAAGCAGATCTTTTTTTTCCCAGGTTAAATGAGTCTCCTGTAAGCATACTATATCAAAAGATTCTTGCCTAATTATTTCCCCTAGTCGAATTCTTTTATTTCTATCATTCAAGCCAGCCACATTCCAAGAACAAATTGTTAGTCTCCACATCTCACATACTTCAGAGCTTATCATTTTAATTATGTTGTTAATTTAAAAATAAGCCAAAATTATCCACATGGTTATTCGTTTTGCCACTGCTTTCAGATTATTTATTGGAAATGATTTTTTCCCCCCCGTTTTAACTGCCCCTCCCTCCCATTCACCCTTCCTGTACAAGACAGGCCCCCCCTCCCACCCAACACCCAGTGCGAGGCATACAGACACCAGGGTCTGATCGTGATGGTCGTGCCCAAAGCAACCGGGGCATGTACCGATTTATCTCAAATTCAATGTGCTGAATTCATTCTTCTTCTTTTCCCTTTTCTTTCCCCCCCCCTCTTTTCCCCCTCTCCTTCTTCCTTAGCTTCTCCCTTTCCTTTTCCTTTTTCCCCCTCCTTTCCTGTTTCTTTTCCCACAGCGGTAATAGGAGAACGAAGGACAAAAAGATGAACATTCTCCCCCCCTTTTCCTTTCTCCTTCCTCCTCCTTTTCTCTTCTTACCCTCTTTAATCTCTTATTTTCCCTGTTATTGTGTCTACTTCAGCCCTTCTGGATATTCCTTCACCTTTATTTCTGAGGTAAAAAACGTTATCTCTCCTCCCCAGATCACCTTCAGCCGTGCGGGATTATTTAGGTAGGCTTGAGCTTTTTTATCCTGAAAAGGTTTGATTAACTGGCGCAGCCTCCAGCGTCTTTCGACGGTTGAATGGCAAAAATCCGGACGAACGAAGAAAGAGATGTCATTCCTCGTTCGCTTAGATTCCGGCCTGGCTTTTTCAAAAACCGCCTGTCTTAGCAAGAAGTTACCGAAGAAAATAAGAATCGCGCGAGGATATGCACCAGGTTTCTGTGGCTGTCTTAAAGTAAATGGCATGCGGTGGGCTCGTTGAACTTCTTTGGCCCAATCCCAGCTAGCAAGTTCGGGCATGGAATCACGAAACAAATCTATGACAAAGGAGCAAACATCCCCCCCCTCCACCCCCTCGGGAACCCCCAGCAGTCGCAAATTATTCCTACGCTGGCGATTTTCGAATTCCTCTAGTTTCCATTTAACATCTGCCAGTTCGGTGTCGTGAGAGGTAACCCTAGCTGTAACTGCTGCAGTCTCAGTCTCGTTGGAGACAATCCTAGACTCAATTTCAGTCAATCGCTCTCCGAAGGAATTACATGTCCTCGTTAGTTTGCTAACTACGCCCTGAACTTTGCGCAGAGCAGTCTGCGCCTTACACCAATCCTGAGATGTTTCTTCCCGATGTGCAGCAATAGCCTGTAGGATAGCATCGAGGGCTAAAGGTACAGGGTCTAGATGTACTGAGTGGTCAGGCTGCTGTTGGGAAGATGGGGTAGGGCAGGGAACGGTCAATTGACTAGTAGGCGAATAGTCCCATGCTAAGTCCTTCAAACCAGGATAATTTTTTTTACTTCCCCTTTTTCAAAAACGTTTTTGAATTAGCCCCGATGTCTCTATTATTCTCCTCTGATCCGCTTTCATCAGAAGTGCATGAATCAGATTCATCTGAAAGCCCGGCCCCATCCAACACGGAAAAAAAGTCACTGGGATCAAGTTCAATATCTGGTTCACCACTGCTCTCTATGCTCTCCGTATTCTCATGAGCATGTATGCAATTTAACGCGTCATCTAAATTGCTGGTGGCTTCCTTGTTGTAGCGCTGGGCCTTGCCCCCTAAACAGTCTCCATTGTCAGCGCTATTACAGGTTCCAAAAGAGGAGAAAATCGGGGTAACCATACCTTTATCCACTTCCGCACTGCTGGAGGATGTACCCAGATCTGGGACGTCAGGAGCGGTTGCAGCCTTGCAGCCCCCACCCGACGGAGACGGTGATGACAGAGCTGCCAGCTCGCCTCGACCTACGACTTCCATCTCCCCCACTAGCACCGGCGTTGGTGCGAACTCTATGCCTTGGACTCCATCACCATCTCTGCAGAGTCCGCTCTTCCTCTCCTGACCCGGATGCGTTCTCACGGGTGCTTTCCGAAATAGCTCGGCCACCGTAGGGCCGGTCTTTGCTTTCCCCTCCTTTGGCTTGGTAGTGATTCCGCGCCCTGCTGCCTTGGGAGCTGGGGGAGCGATGTTGGCGTTTCAGCAGGGCATCTCACTGTCTTCTCACTCGACTCAGCACGCTCCACATGCTCGCGTTGCACTTGTCTGGCTGCTTTCGCCTTGGCCGCCGGTATCTTTGGTGCCATTGAAGCGCCTGGGCCGATCTCAAGGTGAGTCACTGGCGTTTCACGTACTCTCCCCAAGTATCGTAGAGCTGTCAGCCCGATTAGCGTTGCCAATCTCAAAATCAAATGTTTGTCCTCCGCGGGATATTTTGCGGTAAAGTTCAGAGCCATTTATAATCCATAGGAAGTCATCTCCAGCTCAGCATCTATCTCTGCCTTTCCTTAAACGGTACAGCTCTGGTTGATGCGCACTGCAGTCTCAAGCGACCGCCATCTTGCCTCCCCTCAGAATTTTCCTAATTGTGCAAAATTCAGTGGTATAAAACCCATATTTACCATGAAGTTTGGGAATTATTTCATAGTTTTCATTGAAATATGGGTTTTATCATCATAATCACAGCCCCAAAAAGCACTCTGCATCAGAGCTTTACTATTGTCTGGGCTACTAGAATTAGGCTCAAGGGAGAACAAAAATATGTGTCATGGCCATCAAAACTAAGTGGAAATAAAAGGCAAATTATGTAGCACATTCTCTGAAAATATTATTATTATCCATTTGAGGTAGAAACAATAAGTTCTGTTGAAATCCGCAAATTATGTGTTAAATGCGATAAATTACGCAGTAAACGCTGCAGCCACAGAATCACATAAATCCAAAACCCTTCACTGTTGCCCATTATATTATCAGAGTTATTATTAATGAAAGGGAAACAAACCCTAAACATTCTAATTCCAATCAGTGCCCATTAAGAGAACAGGTTTTTGCCAGCTATTTACACCACAGAAAACATAAAAACTAAAGAATGCATAAGAGGTGACTTGTAATATGTTCCATTACTGATATATATAGATTTGCTGTATTGCCACCTCGGAGTTCTGGCGACATTTATAAACCACTCAGCCTTTGGACACGTGATTTAAGGAGTGACAAGAAAATATTGCAATAGTAATGCTGGGTATGTTATGTACAGCATCTCGGTTTAGCAGAAAAGCACCACGATGCTCAACATGAAGACAAAAAATTACTAATATGTTAGACTTTTACTGACTAATGCAAAATACAGCAAACATGATATGCACACGATATTCCACTGAACGCTTCTGTTCTGATTTCTCCATGTAAAACTTACGTTGAATTTACTAATCTTGTCACACAAGAATATGAGAATAATTTAAGTGGATGCAGTACCAGCCATTTACCCTTTATTCCCTATAAAACTCTTCTCACCCTAATTAAAAATCCCACCAATATATGTCTTCATTTCTGTTTCTGCTATAAGTCATCCTCCAACGTTCCAGATGCACATGAACAGGGAAACAATGTAACTCGAGTGACACCTTGAAACTTCCTGTCTTAGCGCCGCCCTCTGACAGGTGTTTCACCTCTGCTGACCATGTCTCGTCCGTGCCATACCCCACCCTGCCTCGGGCCACATCCCTTCGAAACATTGGACAACTCATTTAGACTGTAGCCCCCCAGACTTCCTATTGTGGGGCTCATCACCTCATAATGGTAACTTCCTGGAATTCATTTACTCCTCCTTGACCAGCCTCCTTTGCTACAATCCACAACACTTGGACTGACAACACAGCCATTGCCGTTGATCTACTCCATGGCATTGACTAACCACATCTGAAAGCATCGAAGCAACAGGCTCAATAATTCAATAGCTTTAACACTGGAGAGGTCAAAGAGGAGCTTAACACGCTTTAATTTTAATTCTTTACATCAATTTTAATAATTATTAATGCACATTAAAAACATTTTCTTCTTCAGGTGGGAATTGATTTTTCAATTTGAATTATAGAAAAGTAATTGTAATTTAATTTAATGTATTTCAATTGATTAGGTTTTGATTGAAAATTAATGTAATAGGTATGTAGCATTTTTTCTGGTTTTCTCTACATTTAAAGTAAATACATGAAATAAATTTACTTTAATATTTAATATAAAAATATGCACACGCTACGCCTCCAAATCACATAATTTTCTCCATTATTTTAGACACTCTAATGCATGAACGTAAGGAAATTAAAACCTCAATAAATTCAGTGTAGCAAGCCTCTGCTGAAACTGTATATGAATCGAAAGATATATATTCTGAAATTTCTGGCTTCATGCTACAATTAAACAACTCCTAAACATGACTACCAGAACTAAAAAAAATGGTTCAGAAGCTTCTTATTCGGGTCTGAAATATGGAAGTTATGACAGACGCCTCTAACCCCGAGGACAGAAGTAGGAGGGACAACAACCACATATATGGCTTGCCTGAGGTTGCGAGGGGGGCAACCTACCACCTTCCTGCCTACACATATGACTAGTGACTTTGGCTTAGCCATAGAGCTCCAGAGAGCTCATTGATTGAGAATTAAGTGACTAATCCCTACTGACTTGTCCAGTAATGATGTACATATTATGCTACCACCATGCCAAAACGACTCTTCAAACAAGTCAAGCAACACAGCCCCAATTTCTATAAAGATAGAAAACTCTACTTTGCTGGTGACTTCTCCTACGATGCGCACCTAAAATAAAAAACAAAAATCAAGTATAGCATACCTGATCCTGTAAGTATGCTAGTTATGATACTCGGCAAAACATGGGAATACTGTGACCCACAAGAACTCGAAGACCGACTGGAAACACCAGAGGAAACTTAAATGGAAGTGGTAACATCCCCTCTCCTAAGTGAGGAATCATCATAGTCTGACACATTAGACTCTATCGCTGCAATATCTAGTACACGAGCCTCTGTGTCCTCCAGGAATCCTCTCCTCAGAGGCAAATCACAGGAAGGCCACTTCTTAAGAAACATATATAAATCATGATCCCCCCTCAAAGCCCAGAGTCTACAATCAAGTTGCCCACTTCATTCTTTACCAATTAGGAGTGGGAGCGCCCCACAGTGTGATCAGTTGGTTGTTCACCCATATAAACACCAAGGCAGTTCCCCGCAGACTTGTGCTAGATCGCCTGAACACGTTTCCCTTTCTCTTTCTATGCATAGCAAGAACTCCCAGCTATATACCATTGCCCATGGGCTACACCCAGCGCAGCACGAGATATCAGGCCATATCACTTGTGGTAAACAGGAATTTCAGAATGTAGACAGACACTGTGAAAACGTACCCCCTAAAATTCACCAAAGATGCACTCAACGAGAGGCTGATCTTTCGTCGTCAATGATCTTGCAACCGACCTATGATGGAAAATGGTAGTTTCTTACCAAGGTTCCCAGAAGTCAGACATTGTCTTACTGCAAGAAGCTCATTTATCTATCATAGAAGTAGCTAAGCTTAAAGGAGGGTGGGTCGTACATGTGGTGACAGCATCAGTCTTGGATGCCTCCCTCCCCCCGATTTCCCCAACACGGTTCGCCCACCTTACAGGGAAGGCAGTGTGGGTAACCTCTTGCTAAAGGCACTACCCATAAAGCTGCAAAAAACATGGGGGCATATTCTCAAGGACTTATCGCCAATGTATCTGCACTTTAGCACCGCAAAGGTGGCAATAGATTTGTCGCATTATTCCCAAGCTGGTGCAAACTGCCCGTATCCCCAGTGTTCCAGCAATAGCTGCCACAAAAAACATCACCACGGGTGAGAGCGATAACTAACGCTAATGATATGCAGAGTAGGCGTTCCCGTGCAAAAACACAGGAAAACACCACTGCGCGACATTCACAACAGCCAGCCAGATCTGCGATGCGAACCAAAAACAGGCGGTAGGGCGCATTAGCAGCAGGGATCTAACACCTGCCTTTTACTGGTGTTAACAACCTGCAGTATGAAAGGGAGCCCAGCCCAGAGTCACATCTGAAGACCAACACATGTCATGGAGCTACTGATCATGCAGCTCGGAGATCCAAGAGGGCCACAACACCCACCTACATCACACCCAGGCCCCCCCCCCCCCGGACTAACACCCAGGCAGCACAGAACAAGACAGCTGACCTTCCTGAAATGGCATGGCCCCTCAGCCACACAATTGCAGAATTTGGGGAGAGGTGGGAATCAAGTATGTGTCAAGGAGGCATGTCACCCATGAACAACAATGTACACAATGACAAGTGTGGCAGTGATGTGCTGGACAGACTTCCGTATGCAGAGCACAGACATGTCCATGTCGACATATACTGCTGGTGTTTGTAGTGTTGTGGACAGTGGACGCAACCATGTTACCTCAGGCAGTGAGGAAGACCTCAGTCATGTAGCTTTGTCGTCCCCCCCGTAAGCCTAAGTGGAGTGGGCTGGCCCGGCGTAAGCCAGTCCTGCGTAGGAGTGTGAATAAATAGGCTGGGGCTCTGGGCCTGGTTCACTTCCGGTATGGCCAATTCGTCTGCCAGGGTGGCGCACCTCACCCTGCCACGGGTCCTCCGCCTTGGCTGTCAGCCTCCTCAGCCGATCGCTGGCCTCCGCGACACAGGCCCCCAGCACATCCAGCGGGACAGCATGGCAGAGTCATGTGTGCGCCGACTACTGCCTTCGGCCTACACTGCGGTCAGCAGGTCCCCCAATTCAAGTTGAGTCTTGATTTATTTATGGTAGAGTCAAGTAGGCCACAGACATTGCTCCCAGTGCGGCCCGCCCGGACAACTCATCACCGCTGGCTGCACACAGGCTGAGCTCATCAGGTGCCACTAACTCTGTGCAGCTCAAGTCAACGCCACGTGGCTATGGGCCCTTGCTGACCGCTGCATACGGCCTACACTGCAGTCAGCAGGGCTCACAAATCAAGTCCAATCCTGATTTGCAAGGTCACGCCATCACCGCTGGTTGCGCACATGCTGAGCTCATCAGGTGCCACTAACTGTGTGCAGCTCAAGTCAAAGCCACGTGGCTGTGGGCCCTAGCTGACCGCTGCCTCTGGCCTACACTGTGGTCAGCTGGGCTCACAATTTAAATCCAGTCTTGATTTATTTATGGTGGAGGCCAGTAGGCAACAGACAGTGCTTCCAGTGCGGCCCACCCGGACGACGCATCATCGCAGGCTGCGCAAACGCTGAGCTCTTCAGGTGCCACTAACTCTGTGCACCACAAGACACGGACCCTATATGATTGAGTTTTGTGCTGTGGACAGCTGACGCAATAATGTCACCTCAGGCAGTGGGGAAGACCTGGGACGATGATGATGAAGATGAGGCAGGTGTACCACACCTCACTGCAGCTGCAGCAGGAATCTCCCGTAGGGACACAAACATTAACAATTACTTCACACGAGCACGCACATCTTTGGTGCCCCTAACTCAGTGCACCACAATTCATGGACCCTTTATGTTTGAATCTTCTGTGTGTCATTCAAGTCCTGCTACCCCTACCTCAGTGCACTGCAAGTCATGGACCCTTTATTATTGAATCCTCGATGTGTGATTCCAGTTCTGCTGCCCCTACCTTAGTGCACTACAAGTCATGGACCCTTTATTATTGAATCTTTTATGTGTGATTCCAGTTCTGCTGCCCCTGCCTCAGTGCACTGCAAGTCATGGACCCTTTATGATTGAATCTTCTGTGTGTGTGATCCGAAGATCACTGTTCCAGTTGTTGCCAGCACCAACCACTCCCTGAGGGCTGGCTTACACTCACTCCACACCCATCCAGCACAGGCGTCACTGGACATGTGACCCTGGAAATAAAAAGGGGCCGAACGCACGTACCCATAGCCAGTTCCACTATCTATCTAAGTGTGTCCGTGTGGTCTTTATGTATGCATGATGGCCCCGGGCCCTACCACAATAAACTGTGCTGTGGACAGCGGACGCAACCATGTCACCTCAGGCAGTGGCTAAGACCTTGGACATGTAGCTTTGTCGTCCCCCTCTGTAAGCATGAGTGGAGTGGGCTGGGCCGGCATACGCCAGTCCAGCGTAGGGGTGTCAAGAATTTGCCCGGGGCTCTGAGCGTGGTTCAGTTCTTGCCTGGACAAGGAAGTAACTAATGTGTGTGTCTCTGTTGTAGTGTCGGCGCCACCCTGCCTGCAATCAACAATGTTGCAATGTAGCATGCACCCTGAGGGTGGGCTCGCACGAACGGAGAAATGAAGGAATGCAAGACCACTTGAGGTCCTGGCTCATACATGCCAATTGTTGTGTGTATCTGTCATGCCGCAGCATGAGCAAAATGCCTAGCCCTACTCGCAGGGCGAGTTCAGCCACGCAAGGACTCTACATCTGTGTCCGCCCTATCCTTACCATAGGCCTACACTCACGTGGCCGACCACCTTCACCGCCCAACTTCACAGTGTCATTGTCAGGCTGGTGGACATGCGCAGACAGGCATGACAATGGTGTGCCGTAGGTGTGCAAGTGATGCAGCCACGCTGCGCACACAAGTAAATGGGATCGGGGGGAGGGAGGAGCAGCAGTGAGGCAACGTAACACACAGTGATGCTGCACATTTGCCACATGCAAGACATCTCAAACATGAATCCCAAAGTCACACACATCAACCCCCCACACCCAACAAGCCACCTCACAGTTCCTGAATGCAAGCAGATAACAAACCAACAATAGGGATGAAAGCTCCTTTGTCTGAACTAACAGGCGGAAGCACATCTGCACCTCAAACCTCGGAATTGCATGTGCCCGGCATCCCCCGACAGATACTATAGCAGCTAATGCAGACTCCCACACTACGCACAGCCCGACGAGAGACCAACGTATACACACCCCACACACAGGAGTCCTTGCTTGAAGTTATCTTGCATGGAATGGCCTTCACACTTATTCCCACACCATCCCAGGCGTACAACCATTGTACACTAAAACAACTCATTGATCCGAGCTGTAGCATTTCATCATCAGAACTGGCGCAGGTCAGAATAGTGCCGCTTCAACCAGAGCCACTAACGCAATGGCAGAACATCCTGGACACATGCACAACCCCTGTCACGTGGAACTGTACTGTGCACGGATGTATGACGTTACAACGCATGCTGTTACAACGCATGCTGTTACAACGAAAGTTTTACAACGCGAGTGCATTGACAACGCAGGACATTACAACGCAAGTCTTTACATCGACTTGCACTAGATGGCGTGCTAACATTAAAAAAGTGTAATTTACTATTCCAACTCCAGTCCACGTAACAGTAGGGAAGGTGTTGGGATAGTAAACTACACTATTTTTAATGTTAGCACGCCATCTAGTGCAAGTCGATGTAAAGACTTGCGTTGTAATGTCCTGCGTTGTCAATGCACTTGCGTTGTAACAGTTTAGTTGTAATGGTAGTGCGTTGTAAAAGTTGCGTTGTAAAGGTTGTTCCCCACTGTGCACGTATGCTGCATTTACTGGGGGCACTGCCATTGGCAGTGCTGTGGATCAGTTACCGGCTAAGCTTCCGCCTTGCCAACGTCACCTGTGTTCAGCCTGTGTTGCATTGTTGATCGTGCATATTCGAGAGGTCCATGGATGTCTGCCTATCCAACAGGGCGGTAGCTGAACTGGATTTTGACATGTGTGTGCGCCCCCTGTTGGCCCACGACCAGGAGTGTCATTGTGATACCCGTTTAAGGGATGCCTTGATACTTGGCATATATGCTGGCAGCTGGACCTGGGAGATTGCACAAATCCTTGTGTGCAGTGACCACATTGAAACGGTCCCCTCTTGGGCTGTAGTGCTAATTGGTGTAAGGGGGTGGACGCAATACATCTGTCCGAACCTGCTGATGGATCGCCTCGCCGTCCTGTTTGATGAAGTCGACAACGACCTCATGTTGGAAATGATGGCCTACGAAGCTGCAATCGCTTTCAAGAAGGAGTAACTACGTACCTGCAGCCACAACAGATTGGAACCCATTGCACATGTCCCAACACCTTGTTGCATCTTGGAGATCTGGTCACATATCCCACGACAACAGTGGACATGGCTGCATTTGCCTGGACTCTGAATACATGAGCGGACAACAACACGGGTTAACACACACCTGTGAAAGGTGAGGCACTCCCCCGGAGTAGACAGTGTCGCTTGGCAACGTTGCTCATTCTGATATACTGCTGCGTTGGTCTGCATGTTGTGGCACTTATCTTGCTCGTACTGACACGCATATGCTAATAAAGTCTACACACCTTCACTTGTATTCAACTGTGATGAGTGTTGATTTGAATGACAATGTGTGTCTCACTGCCTATCTGGGTCACAGCCATACATGTGCATTGATAGCATTACCCAGGCAGTACCTTTTTGTGGAATCACTGTCCCTACATTCATCCATACTTTCATACTCGATTGATCACGGCCAAGACACATCTGTATGAATTTGAATGTTTTATTCACATTCAATGGAGTGTTGAAGCTGGACCAGTACAGGGCCATGCAAACCCCAATTTACATTGTTGGCTCGTCGAGGGCCAGCCAGAGTCCTTTCGGGATTGACAAGTTTATAGCACTTTACCTTAAATGTGTTTTATATTGTATATGTACTTTTATGGTTTGTAAAAGAACCGAAATAAAGTATTTATTGAATTGAATTGACAAGTTTATAGGGAGTGGAAGACTACAGTCCACAGTGTGATTGCTGTGTCATTGGTAACCAAACAAAATTTGGCAGTCCATGTTGAGGTCCAAGGTGAGTGTCACTGAGTGTATATGGGGACAGTGGAAGGTGTTATTCCAGGGCATGATGCAGAGGGCCGAACCAAGCTGAAGCCGGCCATATGGCGGAGATGAATGCTACCACTTCATTCTTTCCACAAAGCCAGATTCATCAGCATCTTCGACCTCTGATGTGTCAGGTGCCTCACATGCGGGTGGTGGTGTTTTGTCTGCATCACTGTGTGGTAGTGACACATCAGGGGACGGAGCTGGAAATTCTGCCGCAATGTGTGGCACTGACACTTCAGGGAGCGGAGATGTGGATGTAGTAAAAGCACCAACATCCATCCGCGCCAGGCCTTGTGGTGGCAATGCCATGACGAGGATCTGCAGTGCATGGAAGATCACAGCTACATCTCGCTGGTGTGCAGCCGTGGCAAACATTCTTTCCGCCTGCATCCGCTCCAAGCTCTCCATCATTCTCATGTGTCCCAACGCCCGGCTGACATCGCTGGAGCCACTCTGACTAGACAGTTGTTCTTGGCTCAGAGTCATGACTCCAGCGATGTCAGCCATGGATTGTTGGAGAGCATGGAGTGGACAGTGGGTGTCCGTTAGGGACTGTAAGTGGTCCCTGATGGGACTTAGACATCCACGTATGGCATCTAGTTTGGCTGCCATGAGGTCGAACCCCACCCGCAGCTGGTCAGCCATCTCCTCCTGGCACCCTTACACACGGCGTTGGAATGCCATGTGTTGGTCGTGGGGGTCCTGGGGGACTGCCATGGTGGTGGGTGCATCCTGCAGTGTTGTCTGTGCAGGGGGTGTGGTGTCATCCATGCAGCTGGGCTGCCCTGCTCCTGGAGGTTTGGTGCTGGAGCTGTCCATGAGCTGTTGGAGTGCGTCGGTGTAGATGTTGGGCAGGTCCTCTTCATCATCAGTGCTGTGTTGTTGGGTCTGCTCTGCAGGAGGTGTTGATTCTTCCTCTGCAATATGAAGGGGAGATGCAGATTGACATTGTGTTCACATGTATGTTCACGCATTGTACAAGTTTACTGTCAGACTGCATGGCAATGTACATTGTGACTGTTTGTGAGGAGATGCCTTTTTGAAGCGGGACAGTTGACATTTCTACACCATCAGGGATCTGAGGTTGTACTTGTACATTGTCATCTTGCAGTTTCGTGCTATGCCAAATGCGAATGGCCATTTTGTACACACAAGCAGCAGCAGTTGTGTCCTCTGTTCTGTTGTGAAAGTGTTGCAGTTTGTACCACATTGTTGTCAATGTAGAGGTGCTCTGATTCTTGTGTGTGTGCTGCATTGTGGGTGAGTTGCTCCTTCAGCTCTGGTTTGGCTGGCCCTTATCCCTTTCAGGCGGTGAGCCTTTCACTTCTGTGCTAGAAAAACTAGATAAAGAAACAATAGATGCCGAAGTGCTGACATCCTTCGGTGATCTGCCTACACAAGCCCCAGGAGAAGACTGCTTTCCCGCAGAATATTATAAGCAGACAGCACCACTCACAGCTTCTCCACCAGGAAAGATGTTCCGAGGAATCATGTCTGCTGAGGAAATGCCTTGTGCCTACAATAGAGCCTACATCAGAGTCACACCAGACCAAACAGAGGCCTGCTCTACTGCAGCAACTACAGGACGCTTCTGTAATAAACAATTGCAAGAAATTGTATGATCATTTGGGGTGGGGGACTACTACCCCCCCCCCCCCCAGGACTACTCACATCCCTTGTCTGGGTGAGCCCTCCAAGTCACTAAATTAACATGCGATCAACATGAGAGCAGACAGCCTTAACTTAGCGTAATGTATAAAGTACTTATGCAGTACAAACATAGTAATAATGTGAGAATGCAAAGTAGTAAAAATCCCAAATCGAATTAGAAAAACAGCTCGCAATTTAATAAACAAAGATACACCACAAGGACAAAATTCCAATAAGGGCAATTGGAGATATGAATTTATAAAGTTTAAAGTAGGAATGGCGCCAAGAAGCGCAAGATGCCCATGATAGTGACTATATTATACACAACAGGAGCAATCCGTAGACCCAGAGGGACCGGGGTAATAGTGACATCTCACAACAATGTCCCAAAGGACATCATTAAAAATAGCCAGCTTCTATAGTTCGTACATTACTATGAATCACTATATTGCATATGTAAGTAAATTACAAAAAAGATATAGCCAACTATAATCCAGAAGGTATTATCTAACAATTTTCAATTTGATCTATATGTGTATTTGATTAATGGCAGCATCAAGTGTGACCCTTGAGACCCTCGCGGGTGAGTAGTGCGCTCTATAAATGTACTGATTGATTGATTGATTGATTGATTGAATGCAAAGTGTTCAATGTGCAAAGTGAACACACAGTGCTCGTGAAATTTAAGTGGATGGCGCAAAGTGATACACCCCAAAAACAAAGGCAATGGCGAAAAGAAACGATAGTCCAATATTATGCGTGAAAATAAATGAATGAGAAGGTTCATATATGTTAATCATTGCACAATAAAATATTTTTTTAGCTGGAAATCTGTCGATGGCATTTCGACCTTCCACAATTTAAATATGCATATAGATATAATTGAAAAATATCAAATGTTTTTTTGTGCAGATTTATATAGCGCAAACTCGACCCGAAGGTATTGGAGCGCTTTACATGAACACCAGGGGCCGTATTACTGATGACTGCGCCAGCGCTAATTGTCACTGTGCGCCAGAGTATGTCTATGTTTATGTGCATTTGCGCGCTAATACAATATGCGCACAGACGCAAACGCACATAAACACAAAGTTGCACCTACATCACAACGGCATTACAGACCGATCCTCTGTAATGGCATCGGGCTCATACTCTGGTGCACAGCGACAATTAGCTCTGGCACAGTCATCTGTAATACGGCCCAAGTTAGGTTACACAAGGACACATTCATTTTTGGTATGCACGGGGTGATTAAGTGATTTTTCCAGAATCACAAGATGCCGAGCCAAAACTGAGACTCGCACCTGGTTCCCCCAGCTCCAAAGTCGGCAGCTCTGGCCATTGGGCCACATCCTCTCCCCAAATAACGTATTATGGATTATAGTTGGCTATATATTTTGGGTAACTTACTTATATACACAATATATTGATTTATAGTATTGTACGAATGATAGAAACTAGTTATTTTAAACAATAGCTCTTGGCACATTGTCGTGAGATATCATGATAGTAAATAGTCATCGTTAACGGGACCTAGGCATTTTTTTAGGCTGGCTCTATCTAGCACAGGTGAGATACACCAACCTGTTTTTTCTCAGTCATATATTTTACATTGTGATGACTTAGGGCCAGATGCATCACTACACCTTTTTGCGATTCCCTAATTGCGAATCATTGCGATTCGCAATTAGGAAATTGCAAAACGGCATGTATGAAAGTGTGTTAAACACTTTCTGTGAATCCTAGGGGAGCGCAAATGACCTACCTCATGAATAGGAATCGCAAAAATAACATAGATGGTGTCCTGCTGGGGTCAGCAGACCACCATGTCTGTGATTGCTTTTAAATAAAGTAATCTTTCTTTTTGTAAATCAGCACGTTTTCCTTAAAGGAAAATGGGATGCTTTACAAGAATGAAAAATAAAAGTTTCGACACACCTACAGAAGCACAGGAGTTCTGCCATAAGTATAAACAGAACAGTCAGGCGAAGGTGAACGGTGCGGGGTTCTCCTACCACATGCAGAAGCTCCAATGCAAGCATCGAACTGTTTTCTAACAATGGCGCAGGCTAATGGTCTATGATTCTGTACTAATGAACACTGGTGTAGTGCGAATTCTTGGGATAAGTTCACTATGTAATCAGATATTATATTCAATAGTTGGGCGACTGACGTGATGTTGCTTCCCCTCAAGGTGTACGCCATTAGCATGGTGCTTCTAAACCAGGTGCATCATTATATTTATGTCTTGTTCCGACTCAGATTTTTTTTGATGCCACACCTTGTTGTCTACTGGGGTCTGGTCCTCACTGTAAGGGAAGTGAGACTGGGTGGAGGGTGGGGAAGGGCTAAGTAAGAAAAAAAGAATAAATAAATAAATAAATACATTAATAAAATTAGAAGAAAAAAAGGCTCCCATGAGCTAATGTGCTGACGAGCTCTGGTTGATGCACTTGCGCCAAGCGAGTGGTACAGAGACCTGAGAAATATTTGGCAGCGTTTACGGCACCCCCAAAAACAATGTGCCGCTCACTACTGAAGAAGGACAACTATCCTGAAACACGTGTCTAGAGATACCTAGCACTGGCTGCACCAACAAGGGTGAAAAACTGAAGGCCACGCACCGAATTAAGTGCTATCATGCACTGCATTTACTATGATGCATCGGGGCAAAGTAAATGCTGGGATGTGAGGCAGTGTGCGCCCACCCACCGCCTCTTGTAGCTTCTTATATCCCTGTAGCTTGATTAGGAGGCCAGCCTTATGACCCCTGGAGTCCACTTCTTTGTGCTGGGTACAAGAGGGAGCAGGTCCAGTCCTTCAGAGGTGGTCTCAGGTCGCAGATAACGGGCCCAGTCCTCTTCTGTCCTCAGGTCTGGAAAATGTTCAGAAGTGGGTGCCTGGCAATGCCACATTTATGCCTGCCGTGAGCTAGTCTGTTGGAATGACTCCTGAACATGGCTTAATCAATGAGGTAAAAGTTCCTGGGGCAAACACTACCTACTTTAGTAATTTTTAAGATAGGGAAACTCTGCAGCCACACTAAGCTTGGGCTCTGAGGGCTGTGGATGTGTGTGGGGAGTGTATAGAGCAGTACATGCATGGTGAGTGCATGTACTGGGTATATGTATAACAGAGAGGAATATATTACATGAGAGATGCAGTGCAGTGTGTGTGAAGTGAAAGCATGTGCTGGGTGTGTGTGTGCTTGCGAGAAGTACAATACATGAAGGGTGAAGTGTTGTGCACTGTGTGTATGGGGAATGTGTGTACTAGCAATGGGTGTGTTTGCATGTAGCACACCATTGCACAATACAGAGAGGATACATGGAGATGACAATACTGGACAGTATGTGTGCTGTATATGTCCAATAAGTGCAAGTGTGGCCGGAAAGATACATTACATGGAGGATCCTGGGAAACCCAGGCCTGCCTGGTGCAGACATGAGGAGTAGAGGAATCCCTCCAGACAGATTTGTGTAGTGCTGCATTGCTGAGAGTTGAGTGGGACACACTGGAGGAAGGGAGAGAGAGACTCCCCCTGTACACTTCAAAGGGGGGCTCTTTGATTCAGTGATAGATCACGAGGAAAGGACCTGAACACATCTCAGGAAGGAGATGGGGCTTATAAGGGATTCATAAAGAGTAGGGCTGTGAGCCAGGGATTAACCTTTTGATGCACGTATGACTGTGGCTGACATCGAGGTCTGAACTCTAGTCACTCCCATGGCCTGTGTTGTGGGAGTATCAACTTCAGAGTCTCTCCTGCTGTGACAGACAGCTTCCCAAGAGAAAGAAGAGAGAGAAAAGTGTGCACTTCAAAAGAAGCAGAATCCTTAACATAAAACTTCAGAGACCCATATCCTAAATAACATTTGGTGTCTGGAAATGGATTATAAGAAGAGGAGGTTCAGACCACAAAATGTGTCATCTGCCAAGCAGCCAGAAGGGCTGTGTGAGGAGGGGAAGCTCTGTAAGACTTCTATCTGAGAGAAGGATTTGGGGCCAAGGCCTGCTAGTCTCCCTGCTGGTTGAGGCGGCATTACCCTGGGAAACCAAGACCACCTGTTGTAGAGCCTGGAGCATCAGCACCTGTTTGCTTGCTAAGACCAGTGGGGAGGGAGTGAGGCCCCGTGGGGATCTCAGACAAATGGACTCCCGGTGCTATAGGGTAATTTCCTATCTGCACATTCCAGGCAGCGACCCCCATATGCCAGAAGGGGGCTGCTGTGAAGATAGCCTTAAGCGGAGTACCATGCACGTCAAGTGAAGCCATCTGGCACTTGCGTCAGTGACCCCCAATGCCAGGAGTGACCGCTGTGAAAGTTACTGCCAGATTGGAAGGGCAAAAGTCTGTGTGGAGCCTAGTGGCAACCCCGGATTCCAGGAGAGGCTGCAGATATTTAAGTGGTTGCGAGGATCGGGGCATCACCTGAGAAATCTGAGCTGTGACGCGTGGGTCACCACAAAGCGACAAGGGTTGACCCAGAACTGCCCTGTGAAACTGTGGAAGACACCGTGTGTGCATCGCTACATTACTGGGAACCCAGATGGAAGCACAGCAATATCATCCTTTCCCATGTGGGAGCACAAGACTTTCAGTGCAAGAGACACATGGGAGCACCTCTGATCGCTGCTGGAGCCGGCTACGTATACTCAGGAGAGACCTAGGTGTGGCCAACTCTCGGAACAGGACTGGAGCAGGATGAGTACCCGTGGTCAGGTCACTCACTGGGACATTGCAAGCCTCCTCGCTGCCAGAGCTGGTAAGATTGGTTACAGACCTTTCAGACCCCGGGGGAACTCGCGCTGGGGGTGCTGCGACACCAATACACTTTTGACTGTTTTTCAAAGAGTCATCTAGATTCTTGAGTTAAGGCCTACTAATGAGCATTCCCTGGATGCCGCCCCCAGTGAATTGGGAATAATCTCTACCACATTACAAAAAGTGGGTGGGAGTGGAATTTGGTAGCGCAAAATCAGAGCCTCGACCTTGAAGGATAAAAATCATTTGTTCTGTTTATTCGCACCATGTAAAGTTAGCATAATGTATCTATGACGGTATTCTGATCACAGAAACACCTATTGATATGTTCTAGAAGAAGCATATGCTTTCGTTTCTTACTGCACGATAAAAAGGGCCGAAAAACCATACTGTAGCCATCTTGGTTTGTGATAGACCACGTGTCAGATCACGTGATTTCCTTTGCCTACCATCTTCATGATTTAGTTCGTACCAGCCCAGAGACAGGTTAGTTGTATTTACGGCTGAGGCCCAAGATCACATCTGCTGTAGGGAGTATCAAGCAAATTCCTTCAGGCCCTGGGACGAAAAGGGGGTCACCCTGCTGACCTCCTCTGTATAGATAGCAACCCTTTGTGTGAGCCTGAAACTGAACACTGTATGAGCTCATCCAGGAGCCCATGGACTAACTGGTATTTTTCCACTTGTATGGCTTTGTATGCTGAATCTGTTATGTATATAAGTGTGGTTTTGTCAAGGAGCCAGTAGTCTTCCTCGGTGCACCTGATGGGTGAGGATCGACGAGGCTCCTCTATATAGAGTTTTGCTTTGGCCAATAAAACTTCTTAACCTTCTCCGTTGCCAACTGACTATTATTTGAAGGATATTGCGGGCCTCTGGTAAGTGTGGCCCTTGGGATTTTTATTGAGTACTTCAGTTGGCGACTTTGGTGGGACCCCCTGATAGGGTCTCTTCCTCCCCCGTATTCGGGTGGTAGGATTGAGGGTGTTCTGATCGGGCGGGTGGGGGAGAGGGATTTTATTTTTCCTTCTCCCTGATCGATATTTTTCTTTGGCCACGTCCACTCCGCACTCCCGATCAGGGTGTCCTCTGCTGCTAGTAGCCCTTCACCGGGGTCCTACGGGCTTAACCCAGGAGCAGACCGTGTTTGTCCCAAGAAGTTGGCAGCGGAGAACGAACGTCCGTACCTGGGTGCACCCGGTGAGTAATTTGTTTGTCTTGACGCACGCTTTTGAGCGGTGCATTTGGAACAGTTAACTGTATTTTGATTTGGGGGTCATGAGTACCCTAGGAGAATTACGGAGGTCTTGCAGGGTGGTCCGGTAGGGGCTGACTGTAGAGACTCCACGGATCTTTTGTGATTTAGAGACACTGATCAGATGCCTAGTTGTTACCTGTGTGTAACACACGGCCGGATTGTATTCGGAAAAGCCTGTGGCTGTAATTGGGTAGCCGTGAGACATACCTGAGGTGATGCTCGCACCACATCAGAACAGTCTCAGTGGTGAACCAAGGAGGTCATAGGATGGTGTGTAGTCCAGTCCGTGGTCGGACCTGTCTGACTGCCTCTTGCCAGTCTTTTTGGAAAGACTGCTCGTTGTGATTCTGTCGGTCCGGCATTTTGAATAATTCTCCACGAACGGGAGTCGACGGGCTCGGTTCGTTTGTTTGGATGCATCAAGTTTGAATAAGTAGGTTGAGGTTGAACTGCAGAAACCGTTATATAGAAAAATCAATATGTGTTATATGTGATACAAGAATTTGTTTGTACATTATTGGTGTTTGTCTGCTAACTAACAATGCCGTGCTTCAGTAAATTGAATTGTTTTGGCTGTTGTTGTCGGACTGGTGGCTCTCGTCTGGCCGAAAGCCAGCCTGCCCCGCCGGAAGGCAGTCCCAGTCATTATATGTACACAAAACACGGAATAGCTCCTCTATTGTTCAATACTTTGTGGCATAAGTATACCAGAGGTAATGAAGAATTGCAATGGCCTAAAACGGGTTCCTTCGATGAGAAAAAAATTGCCTTCTCACAGGATCAGTTATTTTCTAGACGCAGTAGGCAGTCTATGTTTGAAGCATTAAACACCTGGCAGAAGGAATCTAAGCGAAGGCGAATGAGAGAAGAGAAACTAGCTAGAGTTAAAGCAGGGCAAACCGTTACTCAGAAGGCTGTTGCCTACGAGAGAGCCCGAACAGAAGAAGGGATACAGAAGAAGGGATTGAATGTGTGAATCGTGAGTTTAGATTACAGGTCGATAAAAGTTACATGGCTCGGCCCGACGCTGAAGATGAAATAGAGAGATCTATTGGACATGCGTCCACCACCCCCATATGTCCAACAACGGTTAGATCCGGTGGTACCAGAGGTCCCGGTATCAGCCGTTGCAGGGCCAGTCGCCCCTGCGCAAGTTTCAGCTGTGACGATGGTAGCCCCTGCTGCGTCGGCACCTCCAGCCCCTCCCCTCCTTACGCCTCCAACAAATTTATCCCGGTTGTCCTCGTCTGTCTCAGAGATTATGACTTTATTGCCCACTTTGTTGTCGTCCGCGGCCGCTGAACCCCTTCAGTTGTCACCCGGGCCAACACATTCTCCCCATGTGTTGACCTCTTCCTCAGCGAGTGCAACTCCTTTACCAGCTGTTTCCACTCCGGTACATCCGCCCAGGTTTCTTGATGGTAAGAAGCTGTTTACCTGGTCAGCATTGGGATCAGAGGAAAGGGAAACTATTGCATAGCAAGCGTCGCAATGGATGCGACAGCCTATTCATACTTTGTCCAACATATGGAGCACAATGAAAGACTACGAGCCCGTGATGCAACAGCATGCGTTAGACCATATGGCCGCACGCCTGATATCATTATGGGAACAGGTTTATGAGGGGGGGAAGGCTCCAGCAATATTGTATGATATTCATGACCAAGCGCACAAATTTCACTTAAGCCCGGAGGAGGTGTACAGAAAAATTGGAACAGTGGTTAGTTAAAGAACTCGACTTTACACTGCTGTTCCTGCGGGCTCCACACATTTCCCAATGCGTGAAGTCCACCCTATTTATCATCCAGAAATTACTGAAATAATAGATGCAACGGGGGTGATTACCCGCCCGCGAGTAGATGCTCGTTTTCAGGAACAGTGGGTGTACACCCCGTGGAAACGCAGTGAAGTGCTGTCATTAAAAGCCCATTTGCCCGATCCTAGGAAAAATCCTACAGCATATTACAAAGAACTTACTGAAGCCGCCTCATCAGCGGTAATGACGTTGGATCATGTGACTGAATTCGGGGGAAAATGTGATCAATTGAAAGATTGGGATAGAGATCGGAAGCCAGGAGATAAGCCCAGGGCTGAAATATTAACGTTACCTGAAAAAATAATCACCTACATGCATTCGATAATCCCCCCTAGAAAAGTTGATTGGGAATAATTGACAGCGTGCCGACAAAAGAAAGATGAGAGTGTGTCAGATTTTTTCACTAGATTTGAAGGTGTTTTTATTGACTTCAGTGGCCAAGATTTAGCCAAGGAGGGTGGTATACGCTTGTTTGTCAATAGGTTTGTAACTAATTTACTGCCTGAAATTTCTGCCCGACTCCAGGCAGCAGAAAGTACTTGGACGACGTCTACTCCTCCGACTATATTAAGCATGGCTCAATACTATGAGCACCGAGAGAATGAAAGTAAGGATAAAACGGAAAAGAAAGAAAAGGATTTAAAAACGCGGGTCCTGTTACAGCAGGTTGAGAGAGGCCGTGGAAGGGGTCGGGGAGTGCCGATTTCTGCTCCACGAGGGGAGGGCCAAGTAAAGGGTGGAGGAAGAACTGATTTAGGTATAAACCAATGCGCATTCTGTAAACAGGAAGGACATTGGCGTTCCCAGTGTCCGTTGTTATATGCACAACACAGTACTATGCGGGGCCAAGGGAGAGGACGCGGAGGTGGTAGTCGGGGTGGACATACAAGGCAGGAAGAGTCTGGACAAGGTGGGAATAGTCAAAACTATTTTGATCATGGTCAGGGAAAGCAGTACTTCAATGAAGAATGTGGCAGCGATGCATCGGCAGGCTATCCTCGTGCATAGGACAGCCGAAGGCAGAGTGGGGGACGTGTGTCAATTCCTATAGATCAAAACGGACCTTATGTTGATGCACATTTAATGGGCGCATCGGGTAAGTTTCAAGTTGACACAAGAGCTATGAACAGTTCTGTTTCACATGCCCTTGTCCCTGGGGCTGCTCTGTCTGGCCAGAATAATGTGTCAGTAGGTTTCTCTGGAACTCCGGTGGTGAGCCCCATTTCCCAACCTCTTTCTTTCGCTTTGGGCCCTATTTCTATTGATTCGCCATTTCTTTTAACCTCACAATGTGGTGAGAATTTATTAGGCATAGACTTATTGAAAAGGCTATATGCTCGTATATATTGTTCCCCAGATGGTGTCTATTTGATTATTCAAGCCCCTTCGGTGCAGTACTTCTCTAAGACGGACACCTTACCCCCTGAATTTGCGAAGATTCCAAAAACACTTTGGGCTACCGGAGACACTGATGTGGGTTTGTTGAAGATACCCTCAATTTCAATTACCTTGAAACAAAATGCTCGTTTACCAAAAATACCGCAATATAAAATTGCCCCTGCGGGTGAACGAGCCTTGTTGTCCATTATTCAGAGTCTGATCCACTCTGGGGTGGTGGAGGAGACAGCCTCCAATATGTGTAATAGTCTCATTCTTCCTATTCTTAAAAGGGCTCTCATAGATTGCAATCCTGATTATGTAGATACATATCGTTTTGTGATTGATTTGCGAGAAATTAAAAAGATTGTGGTGCCTCAGTATCCCGTGGTGCCTGATATAACCACCATATTAACTATGATTCCTCCTACAGCTCAATATTTCTCTGTGATTGATCTGAAAAATGCTTTCTTCAGCATCCCCATTCATCCTGATAGCCGATATCTTTTCGGATTCTCTCATTAGGTGGTCGCAGCTTCAGATTTTGTCGCGCTCCTCAGGGCTATACAGAAAGCCCTAGTATTTATAGCTCAAAGCCCTATTGGATACTCTGATTTTGCCCGCTGGTAACGTACTGTTACAATACGTAGATGACCTATTGGTGGCTTCGGATACTGAACAGGGTTGCCGGGATGCTACAGTCCAACTGTTGCAGCATTTGGCAGACCATGGTAATAAGGTATCCTTGTCTAAATTAAAATATTGTCGACCGGAGGTGACTTATTTAGGTCATCTCCTGTCGAAGGAGGGTAGGCGTCTAACTCCTGATCGTATAACAGCAATATCTAACATGTCTGTTCCTTGCACGCAACGTGATGTCCGCGCTTTTCTTGGCATAACCTCTTATTGTCGCCAGTGGATTTCTAACTTTTCCCTTCTGACTAAACCCCTACTATGTCTGACAACTAAGGATGTGCATGAACCTTTACCTTGGACTGTTGAATGTCAGGATGCTTTTGTCTCTCTGAAATCTGCTCTTTGTTCTGCTCCTGTGCTTGGCACTCCTGACTACTGGAAGCCTTTTACACTCTATGTGCATGAGGTGGACGGTTGCTCGCTGTCTGTCGTAACACAGGGTTTTGGTGGTAAGCAAAAACCTTGTGCATATTTTTCGGCGGTATTGGACAATGTCGCCAGAGCACTTCCCAGTTGTCTAAGGGCCACGGCGGCTGTTGCGGTGGCAATTCGACAATCAGAAGGGCTCGTCCTGAATACTGACCTCACAGTGATGGTGCTTCACGCTGTGGATGTATTATTAGACAGGACCAAGACGCAGCACCTAACTAGTGCGCGTCTTACAGGGTATGAATTGACCCTGTTTGCACCCCACATCACTATCAAAAGATGTGCCACTCTGAACCCTGCCACGTTACTACCCCTCCCTTCGAAAGAGCAAAATCAGGACATACATGACTGTATATTTCGGACAGAGGAAGAAACGAAGGGACGGATAGACATGACAGACACTCCCTTATCTGACCCACAGGGGGAGTTATATGGCGATGGCTCATGCTGGATTGTTCCCATGAGGCACAGGGTCAGACTGATTTGCATATGGCCATGTCTGAGCTGGGGTGGCAGAGTGGGCTAAAGAACGGTGATGGGTTAAACCCAGAGCAGTTGACTGGGGGTGAGTACTTGCATTGTTCAACACTCCGTCCATCATTTCCTTTGGTTTTTGCTTTGTTCGCCATAAGTTGGCAGGGTATGCTCAGACGTGAGTCCCTTGCTCACTTTGCCACTGGATTCAAGCAAGCCTGGCTGAAGACGGCTGAAATGCCAGAAACCGGTCCTAGGAAGCTTGTTTCCGGTCCAGGGAAGACATGGCTTGGCAGTTCGGGCTGGACTGCTCCCATGAGGCACAGGGTCAGACTGATTTGCATATGGCCATGTCTGAACTGGGGTGGCAGAGTGGGCTAAAGAACGGTGATGGATTAAACCCAGATCAGTTGACTGGGGGTGAGTGCTTGCATTGTTCAACACTCCGTCCATCATTTCCTTTGGTTTTTGTCATGTTTTAAGTTACCGAATGGCACTACCACATCCGCCTATGCGATCATCACTCTCCAAACTATAGTCGTAACAGCTAAAGTGTCTTATCAATCTGCCCAGGCTGCCGAATTAGTAGCCTTGCTTCGAGCTTGTGAGTTAAGTGAAGGTTTGAGAGTAAATGTCTACACCGATAGCCAATACGCTTTCGGTGTAGCACATAGCTTTGGTAGGTTATGGGCAGAAAGGGGTTTCCTTACTTCGCTTGGTCAGAAGATAAGGAACGGCCCGTTAGTTCTGAGATGGTTGACTGCTCTGACTTTACCAAAAGAAATTGCTGTTGTTAAATGTAGCGGCCATAAAGCTGTAATCAATGCTGTAGGCAAAGGAAATTAATTTGCTGACAGAATCGCTAAAGAAACTGCCCAGTCAAACATAACCTCTATGTTTGTAACCAGTTCATCAAGAGGAATGGTAGAAACAGAAATATTCAATAGCACTATGGATAGTGTTAGAGAAATACAACAAGAGGTGACCCCTGAAGAGCTAGTACATTGGCAAAAGCAGATAGGGAAACTAGATGAAAATGGATGTTGGGTTGACCTGTCAGACAAATGCAGGTGGTTACTGCCAAATGCATTTGTAAATGTAATAGTATCCATGGCACATGGCCCTGCGCATGTAGGCGTTAAAGGTATTTGTGCAGTACTAGATCCTGTGTGGTATAACACCAATATCAGTAAGACTGCAACACATTTGGTCCAGAACTGTATGATTTGTTTACAGCATAATCCAGGAGGTAGTGTCCCTGTTTTGAAAGGTAATTTTGCGCCTCCTACCTTACCCTTTGAGGTGTTACAAATGGACTTCATTCAGTTAGAGCGGGTAAATAATCTCAAGTATGTTCTAGTAGTGATTTGTGCGTTCAGTAAATGGGTGGAGGAATACCCCACCAAGGAAAATACCGCTCTAGCCACAGCCAAAGCTTTAGTAAAGGAATTCTTCCCTCGCTATGGTTTGCCACGCATAATTTGGAGTGACAACGGAAAGCATTTTAATGCCAACCTCATTGAGCACCTTTGTAACGGTTTATCCATTAAGCAAAAATTTCACGCTGCCCGCCACCCTCAATCAGCGGGGTTGGTAGAAAAGTATAATGGGATCCTAAGGTTGAAATTGGCTAAATTGCAAGACACCACAGGGTTGAAATGGCCTGATCTCTTACCCCTAGCCTTGTTGTCTGTAAGAACCACACCTCACTCTTGTTCTGGAATATCACCGTATGAGGTGATATTTGGTAGGCCCGCTAATATCTGGGGTGTACCGAGACCAAAATCCTTTAGAGACATTGAGTACCCGATGTTGACAGATTATCTTTATGCATTAACTAAAGATCTTCGTTCCATTCACCAACAGATATTAGCAGTATTGCAACCCCTGCCGGAGGGTCCTGGACATCGTCTTGAACCTGGACAGTGGGTTTTGATCCGGAACTACCAGCGAAAATCGAGTTTGGATCCACGATGGACCAAACCCCATCAGATACTCCTTTCTACAAGAACGGCTGTTAAGGTTGAAGGGAAGCGGCACTGGATTCATGTGTCACACCTAAAAAGAGTTCCTCTCCCATTGCCGGATGACCCGCAGGATCAGAGTGAAGGGTTAGTGCATGACGGTGAGCAGCTCATTGAAGATTTACCTCTCTCTGAAGCCCGAGGAGAAGTGAACGAGCGAGAGGGAGGCGCTGTGAGTTCAGAAACGCCTACAGCAGCTGGCTCGACTATCAGCTCTGCTCCCGGTAATGCCACATCTGATCAGAAAGATCACACATCCAGTATTTTGTTTGATCCTACTGTGCCCATTCTTTTTCCTGATCCCAGAACACCTGGCCATGTTCGCTATAACCTGCGGCCCGACAAGAAGCAAAGATGCCAGGTTCAGTCTAGAGAAAGAGAAGAGAGAATTGAGTAAATCCTGGTATAATCAAAGAACACTGGACTGAACCAGTTGAGAGCTCGGAACTTTCAGTAAAGCTCTGTTCAGAAAGAAAATAGAGACATTGATTGGTTAGTGGGGCCCAGGTGGAGTCCTTCAGTAAGAGTTGCGTCAAGTACAGCTCCAACGCTGTATTTTCTTTTTATGAACAATAGGAGTCTGCCTGTGAGGCTCTGGAATGGACACAGGAAAGAAACACCCTCTGGCAGGTTGGACTGCAAGTAGGCTTATTCCCCTTAGGTTATATTTGAACTTTTAGCAAGAATGTATCCTTTTGCTCGCTTTGTTCCCGAAGAGGAGCGACCTATAGCACCACGTCCTTTGCACCCATATACGCCTATGTTTTCTGTTTGGAGTTTGCATATCAAGATAGTATTCATAACTATAATAACTATATCACTAGTGACATGTTTAGGTGTGTTCATTTATTTAGTATGTCGTCACCCTGTGTACACCCTGGTAACCTCTACTCCTGTTCCTGAAGAGCATTATTTCCATACTTTCGCCCCGCATAAGGAAAGACATCGTCAGACATATGTAAAGAATGCCTTTATTGAAATGTTGCACCAGACCCATAGCTACAAATTGCTGGGTCTGTGGCCTCCTCCCATCGGTTATGCACAAACATGACCTTTTTATTTCAATGCCCTTGTCATATCTAGGCAGTTGTGAAGCCTGGTTTAAGTTACTGTCAATGATATATACGCACTATACTGTTGATGAGCACAGATTTTCAGAAAAGGATTATGAAATGATTTTAGCATATATAGAAGTACATCAGGGATTCACTCCGAACGAAGTTGGTACAGATGGTACTCTAGACCCAACTGCTTGCATGAACGAGTATACTGAATATGCAAATGACACTTGGTTGAGGGATGAAGTATTGGATTTTATGTCTTTCAATTTCACTGAGTATTTTAAATATTTTCAGGAACAAAATGTATCAGATGATAAGGTCATTCCGGTCCCTGTATTGAATGCGTCATCTTCCTTTTGTGTACATGGTACTGGTCACCTATCAGTTGGGTTTAGTAAATGCAATTATACGTACAGATTACGAACATTCAGCAGCCCACCAATGCTTACTCCTCCGAATGTGTATTTTGTGTGCGGGGAAAATGCATACACATGGCTCCCCAGAGGATGGTCAGGTAGATGCTATTTGTCTTTCCTATACCCACCAGTCTATATAGCCCCTTCTGACTATCATAAGACCCATTCACTGAACCGGCGGAGTTTGGGAAAATGAGCTACTATGGGGGATGCTACTGATCAGACCGATACCCCTGCACAACACTTTGTGGACATAATGAAAGGAGTCCTGCCCATATGGGGACCCATTTTGACCAGTAAAGAAATCAGAAGATTATCTAGAGTAGTAGAGGGAGTAGTGAATATCACTGCAGGAATACTAACTAACATAACTGTTGAGCTTCAAGCGACCAGGCTTGTAACGCTTCAAAACCGTATGGTTTTAGACGTTATCTTAGCTGATCGGGGAGGAGCATGCCGAGTGATTGGCAGTTCTTGCTGTGTGTATATACCTGACTCCGCCCCCTCCGTGCATTTAGCCATTCAAAAACTGCACCGCTTAGCATCTGAAATTCATACAGATAACGGCACCTGGTCTCTTTCTAGCTGGTTCTGGGGCCTCTTTACCACTTGGGGATGGAAACTACTAATGATCCTCTTGGGTATAGCGGGTTTCCTCTTCACCTGTTGTGTCTGCATACAATGTGGACCTGCCTGTTGTTCTTATTGCACTAATCGACTTCTTCTTGCCCTTCCAGAATCTAAACCAAACCCAGCAAAGACAGGCACTCAGTTAGTACAGAAGGAAATATACGACATGATGCAGATAGATGAAGGCATCTTTGAAGTTGGTATGTTAGCTACATTATGCTAAAAGGGCCGATCTGAAGGATAAAAATCATTTGTTCTGTTTATTCGCACCATGTAAATTTAGCACAATGTATCTATGACGGTATTCTGATCACATAAACACCTATTGATATGTTCTAGAAGAAGCGTTTGCTTTCGTTTCTTACTGCACGACAAAAAGGGCCGAAAAACCATACTGTAGCCATCTTGGTTTGTGATAGACCACGTGTCAGATCACGTGATTTCCTTTGTCTACCATCTTCATGATTTAGTTCGTACCAGCCCAGAGGCAGGTCAGTTGTATTTACGGCCGAGGCCCAAGGTCACATCTGCTGTAGGGAGTATCAAGCAAATTCCTTCAGGCCGTGGGACGAAAAGGAAGTCACCCTGCCGACCTCCTCTTTATAGATAGCAACCCTTTGTGTGAGCCTGAAACTGAACACTGTATGAGCTCATCCAGGAGCCCATGGACTAACTGGTATTTTTCCACTTGTATGGCTTTGTATGCTGAATCTGTTATGTATATAAGTGTGGTTTTGTCAAGGAGCCAGTAGTCTTCCTCGGCGCACCTGATGGGTGAGGATCGACGAGGCTCCTCTATATAGAGTTTTGCTTTGGCCAATAAAACTTCTTAACCCTCTCCGTTGCCAACTGACTATTATTTGAAGGATATTGCGGGCCACTGGTAAGTGTGGCCCTTGGGATTTTTATTGAGTACTTCAACCTCATGGGAAAACATGTTATTGTTTATATGTGTTGTAATATTCATTTAAATGCATAGAGTTAGAATTAAATGACTTATTTTTATTATAAATATAACTATTTGACTGGACATTGATTTATTGACACTGAGGTGCACTCTTTCAGTTATGAGTGATGTTCAATGACATGAATTCACACTTCCCCCTGTGAGGGAGCTTTGGATTGCTCAACTATATCTACCACTGAGAGTCAAGTGCAGAAGGGGCACTTAGCCCAGTAGCTCAGGATCGTCAGCAGGTGGGGCCCCAGGATATCAGAAGACAAAGGCCTCAAGCCCCATGGTTGGGCTAAGTAACCCCTGCATGCTGCGAAGCCCTTTGAAAGTGGTACTGATGCTGTCCTTACAAATGCACCGCTATTGTTATATGTAAACCCAGCAGACCTGTCAAGCAGCGTTTAACACTCCAAGAGGATATGATATTGTAATGTTAGAAAGGATGCTCTCAGCACATCTTCCTGCTGAGCTCATAGGAGTCATCCCTGCCTATTCAGGTCAAACTGACAATCATAGTTGGCAATTTTATAGCTCCTGGGAGGAAATCCACACACTCATTTGCACCTATTTGAATTATTTTTACAGAGGAGTTGGAGAGCAAAAACACACTTTTAAATACCCTTGGTTTGTGGACTACAATGACTACCTAGGGGTGCCCTGTTAATATTTAAAAGGGAATATGCTCTGCTTTCCAGCACACATGGCAGATTGTGAGAGCGGAGAATGACCACAGTGGTGCAAACTGGATGACATCAGCCGAAGAATCTTAACATTTTAAGTTTGTGCCATGACCTGATCATTCATAAGTACTTGTTCAGATGTGTATATTCAGCTGTTATTTGAGTAGTTGTGCATGTGAGGGAAGCTTCTTATAACAGGGAAGCTTTTTGGTACAGGTTGTGAAACTCTAGCAAGGGGGGCAGCATGCTGAGGAACAGCTGGAAATGAGAGTTTGTGTGCGAGACTCCATTCTCCCTGCAAGAACCTGTTGCTCCCTTGTAAGTTGCATCTAAAATGTCAACTTATTTTTATATCAAAAATTACAATCACTGTACAATAAATACAGGGAGTTTATTCAAAATTAAATAAATAACAACAGAAAGTACAAAATATGTTTCACTAATAAAACAAGAGAGACAAATAGAAAGTCCTTGCATTGACCTAATTTGTCCTGTGGTTTTAGAAAAGTACACGTGAGAGAGCGGGACACGGGGAATTCAATACTGGAACAAAATTGAACATCCAGCTTACCCTTACTTTGGCCCCCATGGGGCGGATCATTTATTGTGAAGCAGAGATTATATTTCAGTGAGATCAGGACTTATTATTAAACAATAAGCAACCATTAAATAACAATAAATAAAAAATAACATTTTACAGTCCTTACAAAGTACTAATGAGGTTCTAGGAATATTGTTTTTGGCCAACCAGATGCTTCTGTGTTTGTACGGATCAAAATAGGACCCTGCTGTACTGTGAGACATGACAGCACTTTTCATGAGAGGAGAGTACATGGCTGTCACTCATTGTTTTATGCAATGTTTAGGTACTGTTCCTCTCCTTGAGGCGATTTTCAACCTTGTGTATAACAACTTAAGTTAAAGATGAGTGCACCAGGTAGGTCATTCAAAGTTTGTGAGAGGGATGTATTTTGATTGAACACTTTTAGTGCAGGGAGGCTACCAGGTGTGAGCTGTCTACACCTTTACCACAGAGAGGATGTTAGTTGTGAACTGTCTTCCAGGCTCTCAATCTCCTCCACCACTTCAATAATGGCTTCTGCCTGGTCTTGGTGGAGCACATAGCTAGCGTTGGAGCGGAATTTCTCATGGAGTGATTCTTTGCTGAGGGGTTTTCTCCAGTGTCCATAGAATGTGTCACATCTTCCGGTCACGATCTCTCCGCTGTCCAGGAGCAGCGCTACTTCTCCGTACATCCTGTCGAAGTTAGCCACATTGTCCTCAGGGTGTTCCACCACCACCTTCTTCAGCAGGTTGATGAGGTCAGGTCTCCTGAGGCTGTCCTCACTGAAGGAAGAGATGCCCACATTCCCATCCAGGAGGGCTGTGCAGGCGTTGAACTGGAAGGAGTGTTGGGCCTGGTGCTCAGACTCTGGGAAGGGTCTGTTGATGTACTTGGAGACTGGGACCCTCAGAAGAATAGAGCGGATGGCAGCGGCGTTGAAGGAGCCCATTATATTGATGACTCGGTTTCTGGCTGAGATGGCAGCGTCTGCGACCCAGTGCATGCCCAAGTGAGCTGGGAACCTCTTGAAGGCGATGTCTACTGATGGGATGGGCACGTAAAAGCTGTGAACATCAGACAGTATGGGGGCAACAGCCTCTGTCTTTGTACTCTCACCCAGCACACGGAAAACATGTGCTCACTGTCCCTGGCTGCTTCATGTCACTGTCTCAGAATGGTTAATGCCACAACCTTAGCTAGTGACAGCATTATTGGCAAATGATTCGTTGAGACAATCTCACCTTCCTACAGCATGCTAATACAAATTAATGAAAATCGATAAAACTGCTAACTGCCGTATTTACCTTTTCGGCCATTAACTCCCTACATTTTGCTTCCTTTCACATTGTATTAATATCCTATTGTTTACTTCAAAATGACCAATATTCCAGCAACATCTCCTTGTTTTAGCCTTTCTACTGCCAGAAATGACCTAGCAATCTGGGGATCAATCTTAACTAACCAGATAATACCGGTTTTATTGAATATTTTCTTGTGAGTTAACTGCCTTCCCTACTTATATAAACACAAGCTGACATCCCGGGTATCTAATGACGGGATGGGCACTTTAGCGCTGTGAACATCAGACAGTAAGGGGGCAACAGCCTCTGTCTTTGCACTCTTACCCAGGACACAGGAAACATATGCTCACTGTCCCTGGCTGCTTCATGTCACAGTCTCTGAATGGTTACTGCCACGCCCTTAGCTAGTGGCAGCATTATTGGCAACTGTTTCGTTGAGACAATCTCCCCTTCCTACAGCCTGCTAATACAAATCAATGAAACCCGATAAAACAGCTAACTCTGCCGTATTTACCTCTTCGGCCATAAACTCCCTACTTTTGCTTCCTTTCACATTGTATTATTATCCTATTGTGTACTTCAAATGACCCAATCTCAGCAACATCTCCTTGTTTTTGCCTTTCTACTGACAATAATGACCTAGCATACAGGGGATCTATCCTAACTAACCAGATAATACATGTTTTATTGAATATTCTTTCAACTTGAGTTACATTAAAATTAGATGATGGAGTCTTATTCTGGCTTTGTTGTTCAATAGTTCATCTAAACTCAAACTAAGATAAATATTTTTGAAATATTTCGGTTCATTCCCACATTTTATTTTACTTAATTCAAAGTTTATTTCCTGGAGACGGCATGGAATTTGAACTAAAATTTATAGAATCAAATCAGTTTCAATAATTTAATTGGCTCAGCACCTCCGTACCTAATTCAAAACCTAATGCTAACCACAACAATTTTGAACCTATGTGCAATTGCGATTTTGGCACTGAAATTATTTACCGTTGTGTAATGTTAGTTATATAATGCTGTTAGTTAATGTTATTGACTGATATAACTTGAACTGCAATTTCTTAGATTGATTATGTAAAACGAGGTAGCCTTATCTCACGTTTAACCATAACTATTAGTCCAAAATATCGTTAAACTTGTCGCCTTCTATTTAATTAATTTCAAAATAGTGTAATTTCTTCTTTATTAATTGTTTATTCCAACAGTATGGCTTGCCGTCACCTTGTGAAACACCTGTGTGGTTCCACAAGCTCTGTTTTCGAATCTCTCAGTTTATGCATAACACATTATGTTCTGCTCCTTAAAGCATATGAAAACCAATCCAACATTTGTTATGTTATGTTATCCTAAATTTGTGGAGCACACGTACCAGATTGGTTTCCTGGCGCCACTCTGAAACCTGTTAGAGTGGTATGTTACTCATCTACCTGTCTAACTAGCCATGTTCCAGGAGTTTGCGGGAAGTTATGAGGTCTGTGCAGGACCTAATCTCTGGAGGTAGGGGGGGTTCCAATATCTGGGACCTAGTGTGATAAACCTTGTTACACCAAAGTGTTTCCATTTATGGAATCCCTGGGGAACACCACCTGTAGTTTTAATCGTGGGGGTCGACGTGGCCAAGGTGAACATTTCACGTCACCACATTCATATCGTAAAATGGATAAAAGAGAGCAGTATCGATTCCAAAACAAAATTACTTTCGAGATTTTCACCATGACCACTTGTTGTGCCATTGGCTTGACTATTTGGCAATGTCCTTTTCGAAGGAGTACAGCTCTCAGATATCATTCACCCAACACAGGGCATCTATGAGCGACACCAAATATTTACAGCTCCTTGAGCTTACTAAAATGGACCCGCTCCTTAGTTTCCAGCACACAATGCACTTTAATGTCATCTGGCCCTGGTGCCTATCAAACAACTGTGACAGCCCCTGTCACCTTCATACAATAACTAAATGAACTTCAAAAGGTCGCAGAAGAGGCAAACCAGGCCAAGTCTCGGTAGACCATGTCACTCTGGGCTTTGCCTTGCCTCCCTGTGGAACAGGGAGAATAACCTTAAAGATGTTAAGTATGACACACAAACCCAGGCCTTCCGCATGTCTCAAAACCGCCCAGGCTGCTGCCTATCCTGTATAGACTAAGCTGCCATTATAACTGTGAGTTGCAGAAAACATTACACCAGCTGTTTCCGAATAGCAAGGCTAACGATGAAAGGCAGCAGCATCTCTTGACTTAAGCGTGGAACTCACACTAATAAATACCTTCAAGATGTTATGTCTGACACACAAACCCAGGCCTTCAGCTTGTTTGAAAGAAACATTACACCCGCTGTTTCCGAATAGCAAGGCAAAGATGAAAGACAGCAGCATCTATTGACTTAAGCGTGAAAATCACAATAATAACATTGGTAGATCAATTTCCGTGTTACGCCTTTCTACAAGCTGACCATTGCATTAAGGTTGAGACTGGGTTTTAGGCTGAACCTTTGACATATTTGTACTCCTGCTACCAAGATAACATATATATATATATATACCCTCCCTTATCCTGTTGCACCACTTGGGACACATAACTTCGTCACTTCGTACCTACAGGCATGGAACTACTGCCAAAGAGATTCCCCCCTAGTTCCGGATAACCCTAATAAATGCTGGATTATGGGTCAAAGATACCAGAGAAACTATGTAAAGGGGCTTCCAGTGCGTGTGAACCCATGTCATTGCGATTAGTAACTGTTGCTCTGTTTGAGCTAAAACATGCGACTTTATTCAATGAATCATTTAATCAGCAAAGCATGATGGAGATGAAGGATATGTGGCCGGCCCAAGGATATACAAAATGAGCCACGGCACTGCATGGTTCCAGAGACATGACTGGGTGAAGCGGCCTGACGACTTTTGTGACCGTGCAGTGCAGGTACGACTGCCCCTCAAAGCCCTACATGTGTACATATGAAAAGCTGATGTATTGCCAGTGGCGCAGGAGTCTCATGTAGGTATTAGACTGGTTGCTGCATTCGAATTGCACAGGAGATGCACATTGGAAATGCTCTGGGACGAAGGAATGCTGTCTGCCTGCAGCCCTAGCTAGCCATCTGTTTCTCAAAACGCTTACCATAAACGTGAAGAGTACAGACTCATCATAGATCACCCTGGCCCCCAAACCTTTCCCAGAGAACTGGAGAGAAACGAACTCATTTGCGCAGGGCAAGAAATACCAAAAGTTAAAACTGACCGAGTTTCCATAACCACACTCTCAGATGCATTGAATAAGTTATATAGCGCCACTCCTACCAGTGTCGGGTGTCCGAGAACTTCGCATCTCACACAGTAATCGCCGAGCCAATCAATCATATGCATGTGAATCAGTGTATTGGAAATGTTACCTGAGCCAACGGACTCAAAGTGTAGGAGACTCATGTCATCCCTACTGGCAGGCAGTATAGTTTAAGGCTGCTTGGTGTGGAGAAGCACAAGCTCAGTCGATTTCTAGCCAAATTAACCCTCTTTGCAACAGTAATCGCTTAGCGGTGTGTATGCAGCTCTAGGATGAGCGTTCGTAGCTATTAGGGCTTTACGATATACATTTGCAAGTAACAAAAGGATGCCTCTTTTGACCTATTTACATCATACGTACTCTGAAATCTACTTGGCACACGTTCTTTGCAGCGGGCATATTAACCCTCTGTACTAACTACACCGAAGTCAAAACCTCCACTATACAAATTCCTGATCTCTCTCCAGGAAGATAACGAATCACACGAGTTATCTTGACATTTATGTGAGGCCTGGAATTGCCGCAGAAAGAAACGCAGCGTCCACTTCGACCAACTGCAGAACAATGCGCTCCCAACTACGTAGGCATGTCCCGAATCCTCAGTAGTACTAATGGTATATAAACAACAATAACAACCGTTACATTTCAAAGCCCTCCTCCCCGTTGAGCGCTATTCCGGTAAATGAACGCATAATAATTGTTCCCCTTCTCAATAGCACCAGGTTGCTCCCCGCCTGTCAAACAGCCTTGCAACACGGCGGACGCAGACACCAGCAAGGCCCCAACCCAACGCCATGAATGGCCAACGCCGAAGAGCTCCCGCCAAACCCGAGCCGGGGCCGAACTCCCGGCCAGAAAGGGGAGGGTGCTTTGAATGTCCCAGTTGCTGATACCAAACCGCCGCATGTGGCGATACATAGGAAAGTCTCCGCTCTTATGGCCCCCCCACCCACTGCCGATCAGAAAAGTGCTGTGGGGCTGCAGTAAATATCCATCCTGCAGCCATGCCCTTATACCGCCCCGCTCCTGGGGGCTGTTAGAAGCCTGCAGGGGTAACATCACCCATAACGCTACCGCATCATCCTAACGTGCGACGAGCCCATAGGAAACGCGATCCTCCAACAGCAACAGCGTGGTAAGCGGGAAATAATTCAGCTGCAATTAAGCGATGACCTCTGCCCACTTAGTATTCGCCTCCCTGGCACTGCAGTCTTAATAGCGCTACGCGCGGCCAATCTCCCGCTGAACGAGCGACCACCGCACATTTGAGGCTTCACGCCGTGGGCCCTTCCCTATCACCAGGAGGGCCAATTAAGCAGCTCAGGCCCTTACGCCTCATTAAAAGGTAAGGTAAAATAATGATAGGGTTGGAGCATCCCATGCAAGATTATTCTCCGCTTGAACAGTGCAAGTCAATGCCACAACCGAAGGGGGGGGCGTATACACTTAGCAGTAAGAAACTGTTCCCGGAAGCACCAGCGCAGTCCAATCTCCCCGCCCAAGCAGGTCGACATGACCAAGTGTGCTAAAGAAATTGTCCCAACGGACCCCGCCTAAAACACTGATGCTGCCTGCACAAATCCCCAAGCGATGACAAGATATCCACCAAGTAATGTGGATGCACTGCCCTCACCGTCGATGCGTGCCAACTACGCCGGTGCCTTCATCACTAGCTGCCTCCTAGCAGGCCGATCGGGCCCAGGCCTGACAAGGTCGCTGGCCCTCAACATGCAGCTCACTTGACCGGACGCACGCCGAGCAAACCTGCAATAGCCATTCGATCCGAGTGTTCCGGACCACCCACCACACTGCTAAATTGTTCCTCCCGACCGCGCTCGCCCCCCACGAGCCAAACTGCTAGCTCTGGCCCCCAAAGACACCACAAAGGCAGTGGCCGGTCGCGGGCCTTCAACCCCTACTGCTACCCCTGCAACACACATATTGCCAAAATTGGGGCCTAGAGCCACATAGTATCGGGGAAAGACGGGAGGCGGTACTGCCCTGCACTCACCAAGGAAAAACAACGCCAGACCAGGGACACAACCGTGTGACCGATGCCAGACCAGGAAGCAGAGGGCACAGGAACTCGCACGGCACAGGAGACCAACTGCAGAACAATGCGCTTCCAACTCCGTAGGCATGAAAGCCTTGCACCACAAAGGCCCCTCCCCCCCGGCCTCGCACCCACACTCGGCGCCCTTTGCACACTACCCCGCCGCTCAGCATAAGTCTTGCTCCCATCTGCCCACCTCCCGAGCCCCACCAGGAGGCCATGCCCAACACAGCTGCTCCCAACGCAACCCACCACACATCCAGGCCAGTGAGGCTCGGGGACAGGGGACAACTAACACTCACCGGGATAACAGGGGGCACAAAAACCCGACGCCAGACCAGTACGATCAAAACGACCAGGACGCTCAAAACGGCGACGTGGTGAGGAACAATCTCAAATCTCGCGCGGCCAGGGTTGTACCACAGGAAGTAGAGGGTGATCTGCGGTGGCGGGAGGCATAAATAGGGCTTGGCCCCGCCCAGCCCAGCAGCCCGCCTCCCCCAGCGAATGCCCATTGGGGCCTCTCCTCCCCAAGGCGCGGCCTCTCGAGAGAGGTGGAACAGGGGGGGGGGGGGGGGGGGTCCGAAGGGTGGCCACTAGAGAGCAGCCCTGCTGATGTCCCCCTGCGTGGGACGCGGGCAGCGGCAGTCTCAGGGGAGGTCTCCTCTGTCTCTGCAGTCAGTCTTAGTGCCAAGAGAGGTCTCAATCAGTCGCTGTCTTTCGAGATAGATGTTCTCTGTCCACCTGGGAGGGGTCTTTTCTGTCCCTGTCCTGGGACAGTCCTTCGCTCTCTCTCTCTGGTGCTGACAGGAAGGGGCAGGTTGTGCCTTTAGTGCTGGCAGGTGTTGTGTCTCTCTCCTACCAGGGGTTATATACGCTTAAGGGGGAAGTGACCTCCCCTAGAAAAGCCCTACGTAGTGACATCACTAAAAGGGGCGGGGCGAGGTGTAACCTGGGCCAGGCATCACCCTCTGTGAAAGACCAGGAAGACCTCTAGGAAATTCCTGCCGGCCATATACTGGAGAAAAGAACAAAGGTGGGGGAGGGGCCTGTGGGAAACCCCAGGAGACATCCCAGACTGCTTGGAAGTGTCCGCGAGCCCTCCCCTGGCTTCCCAGGATGGCGGATGGACTCCTGCATCCTAACTCAGTTACAAGATTAGATAGAAGAGTCCAATATTATCCCCAAGTATCAAACAGGGTTCAGACAAGGAATGGGCACCATCACAAACCTAGCTTGTCTGTCACTTTTAATGGAAAAAGCACTATCCGAGGGTTCAAGACTATACGCCTGCTTTATTGATATTAGATCAGCATTCGACCGGGTATGCAGAGAGCGCCTATGGGCAAAGTTGACATCCTGGGGATTCCCGAAACCCATGTTAAACGCCATTGTCACCCTGTATAACAATACATGGGCAAGGGTTAAGTTAGGCAACGGTGGCAGTATTTCCTCAAAGATCCCGACGTATCAAGGTTTAAAGCAAGGCTGTGTGTTGGCCCCAAGCCTCTTTAACCTTTTTCTCTCGGACATCAGCAAAGTTTTGGTTGCAGCAGAATGTCATCCGCCGAGATTGGCCAACGAACCTAACAACTTTTTACAATACGCGGATGACATAGTAGTACTGAGCAAATCACCAATCGGTCTACAAAGAGCAATCAACAAATTAGCGAAATATTTAAATCAGGAAAAGCTGGAACTAAATAAAGACAAAACAAAGGTTGTCCGACTAGTGGAATCAAGCAAACTCAACTTTAAATGGATGGCAAACGGAGAAACGGTAGAAGAACAACCTTCATATAAATATCTGGGTATTTTAATAGAGCAAGGACTGAAACATAAAGAGCAAAAAGTTATAATAAAGGCAAAAGCTCAGTCATTAATTTTCGCATACCGACTATTGAAATCCAAATTGGACTGTCCCAATCATAATCACCTATTGAAGGTTATTGCCGCGCAAATTTTACCTACCTTGTCCTATGGGCTGGTTACTTGGCAAGGCAAGGAGGTTGATTTATTAAACGCAATGCAGACTAAGATCTATAAAGCCGTTTTTAATCTGCCAAAATCCGCCTCTCCATCGCAGATACGGCTAGAATTTGGCCTGCAAAATCAAAACTTCCGGAGCATGAGCGGCTTTGTGAAGCTTTGCAACAAATTTCGTTCTGCAAATCAGGAGTCCTTGGACCATTTATGCTGGGAAGAAATCATGCATCAGGCGGATAACAAAATCTTGAGTGCCTAGGGAAAGCATTTGCAAAATTGCTTGATGGAACTTGACATAGAATCATCATGGGAATTAAAGATGGATAAAGTTGGTTTAAATAGCACAATTAACAAGGCAGCCAAAACGAAATCCTTTTTGGAAGACAAAAAATCATTGGCCAAACGCAGGCATGGGTGGACAGTTATAGCATCTTACAAATCTTTTAAACCACAAGCATACCTATCCTCTCATTTCAGCGGGTTTCTAAAGAAATGCTACACGGACTACCGGATGGGCCAACACCTGTCAAAAGACCTACTCCCCTCCTGGAAACAGAGCTACCAAACTGAAAATTGCCGTTTATGCGGTTACAAATCCGAATCCCTAGCTCATATTTTTTGTGTATGCCCTGCAGTATTGGATCTAAGACGGCGATACTTAAAGCAAATTTTTAATGTCCTAAAAATTCGTACTTGCAGACAAGCAGTAACAAGTTGGCTGGGAGGATCCTCCATAATCCTGGCATGCAGGGGAACCAAATTTCTGGGGGCCTGAACCAGCAAGAGCAGGAAGCACATAACATCGGAATCCTTAAGAAAAAGCAACAAAATAAATAACCAGTGGATATAGATAACTTAAATTTTACAGAGACACATTGTCCCAAGCTAGAATCAAATTTTTACAATTGTATTTAACAAGTTTTATGCGCTTTGGTGACAATGATTAGACGTTTTTTACGATTCTCATCTTTTATATTTTTTTTTATTTTTATACATGTGGGTTTTGTAATAATTTTAACAAATTATACAATAAAACTTTGACTTGACTTAGATAATAGTGACGGTGATATCAGAGGGCGTGTGCGCGCGCTGAGATGTATAGCTCCTCTTCTGTATGCTTCTAAATCTGAGCATATATGTATGAATAAATGAAACTGCAATTTTAGTTACAATCGAACAGTTACATTGACACATATGAACAATTGAATAATTCTCGCAAATCTCACTCGTAATTTGAGGGAATAATACATATTTTTTTTCATCAGAAATACATTAGAACAACTGATATTTTTCTGTTGTTTTAATTGCTGGAATGCCTTCTTAATAATAAACGGCTTTAAACAGTAAGAGGAAGTGATTCTTTTTGGAAACCTGTGATGTCATACCTCTGATGCTGGGGCCCGGAGTCTGCGAGGAGGGATGTATGATGTTACAACGCATGCTTTTACAACGCATGCTGTTACAACGAATTTTTTACAACGCAAATGCTGTGACAACGCAAGTCTTTACAACGCAAGTCTTTACATCGACTTGAAGTAGATGGCGTGCTAACATTAAAAAAGGGTAATTTACTATTCTAACTCCAGTCCACGTTGCAGTAGGGAAGGTGTTTGGATAGTAAACTACACTATTTTTAATGTTAGCACGCCATCTAGTGCAAGTCGATGTAAAGACTTGCGTTGCAATGGCATGCGTTGTCACAGCATTTGCGTTGTAACAGTTTCGTTGTAATGGCAGTGCGTTGTAAAAGTTGCGTTGTAATGGTTGTTCACCGCGAGGAGAGGGTCAGGCTGGAATCCCCCATAATAACCTTGACTTTTCCACTATGAAGTTCAGTCTCTTTTGGGGGGCTGGGGATGGGGGTTCCCTTCAAGTAACGCCTGCCCTGGGCCCTGCAGGGGGCTCCACTCACTGCCTTTGTTTCCGAAGTCAGGAAAGGCTGGAGGTTCAGTACAATAAACACGTCATAGGGGTCGCCCTCCGTTTGGGACAGTTCACATCACCCCCCTTCCCGCCCCCTACAGAGCAGCCTCCACAGGTCCAGGACCGGACACACAAGGAGACCACTTCCGTTCATACAGAGACTCTAGTGATTCACATTGTACGTCACCGTGTGCACAAAGATGGTTCACATTACCCAGCAGAGACAATGCAGCTGTTTGGGTTTTTGAGAAGCGCACATAGCGCGTTAATGCTCCCTCACAGCGCTATGAGATAAAAGGTGCACGGAGAACGGTAGTAGAGATGGTCGGACCGGGTGGTGCACACGTCTGATGGTAGTGACCCAAGGCCTCAGAATGCTGGTGAGATGTAGAAACCTTAAGTGATCATCGCCCATAACTTCATGGCCAGTTTAAGTGTAGACTTGTGCGTAGGCGGGGCATGGGGCAGAAGTGCGCATGACATTGATGACGTAAGAGCCTGGACTGCAGAGTCTACAGTCTAGACCAGGTGTTTGCCTCTCTCACACTGCAGACTGCAGCGTCTATAGACCGTTTCGACTATAAGGTGGGGAGAGAGAGTGGTCCAGAGGGCAGACCGTGCACCTGTAGGAAGCTTCTCACACATGGATGGGACTTGGGAAGGGAGGGGGGTGGCAGACGCTTCAGGTCACCAGATCTGAACTGGGCTTTTACACAACCCCAGACACATAACAGGCAAATTAGTCTGTGCCATGGGAGAAGCAACATCTATCTGATTAAATATGTCCTCTTGAAAAAGACCTATTGAAAATCCTTGCAAAAGCACACCACGTTTGAATGTTCACCACTGCTCCTCTACCAGTTAATAGCCCCTTTCAATTCACAGTGTGTGTGTAGTGTCATCCAGTGGCAAATACAAGGAAGGCAACTGATCACGTGCTCTTGGAAACTGAAAGGCGAGAGTGGGTAGGAGAGCATTCAATGTCATCTGAACATGAGGAGAAAGAGAGAGAGAGGAGAGTGTGGAGCCTAGGATGTTGGATGTCCAGGGGCAGGGGGTTGCATGTGGAGTTGGAGGAGTGCCATCACAAGGAGGAGGTTTGAATATCTAGGTAGGAAGCAAACCTGAAGATTGGAGCTCTCAGGGGCCACATTTAAGGACATTTCTCACTTCAGTTTGATGCCACATACAATGCTGCTGATAAAGTAAAATGATGGAACCCCAGAGAAGAAATTGTGGGGCATAAACATGTCAGCAGGAGTGCATCCTGGATGTGCCTCTGATGTGCCTCTGATGTTGAGAGTAGGTTTTTGAAGTAGGGTCTAGTTGAGCATATCCAAGAAGGTAGTAAGTTCAGAGAGGGGACTAGTGAGTAGATGGCTGAGGTGAGCTCGCAAGAAAGTGTTACGCATAGTTGTTAAAATGTCACTCATAATTACTCTGAAATTATGAAAATACCACACATAGCAATCTGAAACCTTGGAAGATATGCATTAGTTAGCTAAAAAGAACTGACATTGAATTACTGCAGCCCTCACGTTCAGTCACAGCTCTGACTACAGCCTGAACGCAGTGTCAGGAGAGTGGAAGATTCCATTCTAGCTCTCTCTGAGGGGGAGGCCTGCAGTCAGTCATACTTTGTCCAGACCCCCTGGTGGAGAAGCCATGACATTGCTCCTTCATTAATGGCGCCGGTGTCTCTCTTTGCAGGTGCTCCAGCTGCTCAGGCAGGTCCAGATAAAGAACAGCTCCAATCTTGTGTCTAGCGCTTTTTTGAGGTCCCCTTGGAGCCTCCATACTTGTCCAGTTCCATCACAGACTGAAGACAGACTTGGACTGTTGAGGATGCGCTTAAATTAAAAGAAGGCATAATTTGTATACTTTGCGGGATTTCTCCCCAAATCTAAATAAGGAAGTCTCTCGCCGCTTACCCCACAGCGGTTTTAAGGGAACTACCCCCTCCCTGGGACCTTTTCATTACGGCCATTTTTGGAATTTACATTGACTTTATGTTCTCGGCACACCACTGACGGATCTCCCCTTTCGTGGGCACGCCCGGTGCCTACCTTATCGCTGGAGGCTCTACATCCTTGAACTTAGGTTCCCCTTGTCCCTGTCCTGAGGAAGACCCGTAGCTGAGGAGATTACTTACCCCTTTTGCGTCTGGGTCGAAACGTCGACGAATTCCCCCCGCGGTGCCTGTACCCTATGTACCCCATCCCCCCACCCTGGTCACAGATGAAGTATCACTGTGCTTCGACTAAGAAAAAAATAACGACTAAGACTTGAATGATATTAGGGGCAGGCCTGCTAACATAAGGATTTTTTGGCCTTAGTAGTTCCTATACATTGTTTAAAAATATTGTTTTTCATTTTTTCTGATTCTCTTCTTTCACGTGAGCACCAACCTTTCACTTTTCTTTTCACCCCTTGGTAGTAACCCCCTTCTTTAAGAACGAATTGTATGTTCTGAATTGAAATATGAATGACTAACTATAAATACATTAATGTTTTTTGGCATAACTGTATCAGTAGGTACTGTTTCATTTACAAGGAATGTATTTTGGCTGTGTTCTTTTTTTCTATTGTAGGATTTAATCATTTTTTGAAAGAAAATTATCAATATTGATTTTAATATTTAATAATAGTGTCTAAGACCCATTGTTTTCTGTACCAATCGATACCCAGGTCCTCTGACGTTTCTCTGGGTCACCCCATTTATATTAACAGTTCCATCACAGAGCACACACTTTCCAATAGCTCAGAGGCCCCTTCCCAGCAGTCGCACGTCAATGGAGGATTCAGCATGGAGGATGAGAAGTTGTGATGGACTTGTGCGGGGAGAGCGCCTCCTAGTGGCGCAGCAAGGGTGCCCTGACTCTATTCGATGCAAGGAGAAAGGAACCCCTACCCTACGACAGGTTAAATAAACACTCATCGTGGGATGTAGTGGAACCCGAAAAGGCTGGTGCCTTTCATCAAAATGCAACAAACATTTACCATCTTGGGTGATAATTCCAAAGTCATAGATCACTGCAAAGTCATAGATGGCCGGGACCTTGCCTGCCTCGCGAGGGTTTACCGCATCACTAGTGTTTGATAGTGCACACCTGTACTAAAATTCTTTAATATGATCCATATCACATTGTTGAGATTGTTTCAATGTGTGCATCATGTTATTAGCAGGTTTTCAAAATATGTGTATTTATTTATTTTTGATGTTTTGTATATGGATACTCTCAGGTTTGAACCTATGTCGTTCACCATTTTTAGGTCTCGCCTGGCGTAAGACTGCGCAGACATGCGCAGTCTCACTTGCGAAATGTAATGTTTTAGGGTAGATCTCTCTAGTGGGCTTTAAGCCCCGCCCCTCCTTTCCATTGGCTGGCGTCACCGTTTATGCTAAACGGTGGCCAGCCATTGGAAAAGAGCGTCTAGTGACATACACTTTTCTCTTTTAGAGCCGTCCCACTTGGACTGGCTGCCCCGACTTACTGCTGGCGTAAAAGGTTTTTTATCTTTATGGGGCCAAACACATAGCCCCATAAAGATAAGAAACCAGTCATGCGAGACAGTCCACCTGGGACGGCTCGCGAGCCAGTCCAACTGGGACGGCTCTAAAAGACTGAAGGCATCCTCCCGTGACTCACGTGCCGATAAATTAGAGTTATTGTCTGGCGGAATCTCTATTCGGAGAAGAAGTGTAGTGTGTGAGTCTGCGTACAATGCGAGATGGAAGCACTTACAGGTGGGATGTCCCCGCGTCTGATAAGGAGCACTGCCGGAAGAAGAATCCTTTCTTTCCGTTCTTCGCCGAGCCACCGCCATAAGGTGAGGAGCCAAGCTCCCTTGTTGCTGAGAAGAGGCTGGGGTAGTAATTAGGGAAGTCATGCGATCGAAGGTTTAGTGGTCACGATGAAGAGTATTAGTGACTGAAGGCCGTGAACTGGGCAAGAGGAGTACTGAGTTCTGTCGGAGAGAGAGAGAGAGAGGGGGAGGGGAGGAGTGGCGCTAGAGGCCTGCTGGAAGCAGTGATATTGCACCCTCAAGTGGGGAGGTGGCCTCAACTTTGCCCTTTTCATCAAAAGCCTTACCTAAGTAATAATTGGGTTTCTTGGGTTAAACGATAAGCGTTATCTGTGGTGTCTTTTTATATAATTCATTGTCGGCTGTGATGCGTGTGTGTATATGTATTTATATACATAGATGCCAACTTCCCCAAGTAAATGTGTGGCTAGTTATACCAGTCTTGTTCTTCTTGGAAATATTGAACTGCTTTTGTACTCGGCTAAATAATACATGTCTCAACATTCAAAGAACCAACGAGACCGGCCTATCTAGTCACTCACGGAACTGGGATGCTTTCCCGTCTGTACACCTTTCACAGATGCTGGATTCACGTGGCAAGTATAATCGCATGTGTGGCGTCCTCGTGTTCAACAGGGACGTAAAATTAACTAGCGTTTTGGGAAGTGAGTTTCAGGCCAAATTAAAGTTGAATGGTTGAAAATTCAACTATAGTTCATTAAAACTGAGACGTTCGGAAAGAGGTAACTGATGCCGGTTTGTCTATTTAAGTGCAGTAGATACTGAGCGTTATCACTACGTGCCACCAGGAAGCTTGTCAACCTTGTGTGACTTCTAGTGTTTTGAAACGTTAGTCACACCCCACTGCTAGACTAGAGGTGATCACTTGCACCCAGGTGGACGTTTTTCTACCAACTTCATACTTTTGCTTCCTATAAGCCCGAGCACCTACCGAAGTGATTGGCCTTTGCTATCCCACTTATACTGTAGACTGGCAGGGATATTTTAATAGACTGTTCCCTGCTTGCCCTGCAACCCTGAATAAGGACTCGCGGAATGAGGTCCTTCTAGGACCCATTACTCACTGCCTCCCCTCCACATTCCGTCCTCTGATTAATTCCTAACATGCTCAGCCCTCTTACTAGTGTACCGATTCCCAAGACTGGGTTAGCATGCACCAGAACCCTATAGCTGCCAAGGTGATGCCCCTCAAAAGTCCCAACATGCTCCTGTAACCATCTCAACTGAAGTCTACTCGTTTGACCTTATATGGCACCTAAATCTTGTACTTAACAATTGGATAGCTAGTGCAATCTGACTGGCAGTGGACTTTCATTCTATCTTGCCAAATACGTTTTGTAAGCATGTTTTCAAACTAGACAAAGTAGGGTCACGATGTGATCTACAGTTAAACGGGTAGCAAACGCTAAACCTAAGAGCCAGTTGCTACAGATACTTAAAAAATGTAACCACCTACTTACTGTACCTCTGATCAGCGAAGCCCAAAATTGACCCTGTAGGTAACCCTGTACTGATTCTTTCATCACCTTTCCTGCTTTCCCCACATCACCCAGCCAAGCTTTCTTCCAGCACTGCTGCTCCTCGTCAATATACTGAAGCCCCCCTCTCACAGGCGCTGCTGGCCTTTACCTCTGTCACTCTTAATTTTGTTTTTCATGGTTCCCTCCCACCCTGCTCTCTGTTTTCCTCGCTTCCCCATCCTCCTCTCCTCTCTCTCAAAGTTTTCCTCACTTCCCAATGCTGCTCTCCTCTCTCTCCCAGTTTCCCTCAGTCCCCCACCCTGTGCTACTCTCTCTACCAATTTTCCTCACTTAACCCTTTTTTCCTCTCTCACACATTTCCTCATTCCCCATCCTGTTGTCCTCTGTTTTCCTCACTCCCCCATGCTGCTCTCATCTCTCTCCCACTTTTCCTCACTCCCTCATGCAGCTCTCCTCTCCCCCAGTTCTCCTTTTAACTCCACTTCTGTCCTCTGGTTTCATCCATTTCTTTGAGTTTCCTCTTCACACACTCAAACTTATGTCTCTTGTTCTCTTGCCTCTGCCATGTTCCCTGCACACCTCTGCTACTTGTTCTGACCCATTTTACACTCTCATCCATTTCTCCTTGTATTCTTTGCACCTCAGTCTCTCATCAGTTCACTCTATCTCTTCCATTATTCTGCTTACCTCCCTCTCTCCTTTGGTAAACTGTATCTCTCTACTATCTCACTCTCACCTCATTCTCGCCCAGTTTCACTGCCGCCCAACCGCTCATTCTCCCACCCCACAGCTCATTCTCCGCTCCACTCATCCTCCCACCCTCATTCTCCCTATGGCTCATTCACCCACCAAGCATTGAAAATGCAATAGGTCTCGCCTTTGATTAAGTTAAAGCCATTTGCTTTGCTAATGGTATTATATAGCAAAGCAAATGGCTTTAACTTAATTAAAGGCGAGGCCTATTGCATTTTTAATGCTTGTTTTAAATCAGTCCATCAGTTCAATCTTGTATCCAGTTCACAAGCTAAATAAGGCCATTTTACATCCTCAAAAGATCCTGCGGCTCTTCATAGCACTTCATCGACGAGGCGCTATAGTTAGAGCAGTGTGGAGTGGTTGACCCCAATTTGATTCTGGCTCATCACATGACAGATCACAACCACCCCTGAGGATTCATGTCACACACGTAGCTCACTGAATCGTACCTTGGCGCTGTAGCTCAGCTGTGGTTGGGTTGGTTCTGCCCACTCAATCTCATTCGGACCGGTGGCCTGAGTTCTTATTTGCAAACACTCTGGGTTCCCTTTATTGGCATCAGAGTGGTGTGCAGGGCACCATCTGCAGGCCTTTACTAAAAAGAACTACAGAGCAGACAGCGCCTGCACCCAAATCTTTAAATGAGTGTGCACAACAGTCACACAATCAAGGAAGTTCTCCCCCATCAGTTCGAGCTCACTACAGTGCAAAATATGGCACAGATCCCTCTGAGTGTAGACTTCGATGCCCCGACTCATTAAACAATTTATAAGTCTGTGCCCGCAGGTTCCGGCCTTGCATAACAAAGTGTTGAGATTTAGACAGGTTTCAAGTCTCTGAAAACCTTTGTGAATTATGAATTCCGTCTACACAAAGGCATTTTTACATGCTTACTTGCTTGTAGATGGTGTAAAATTACATATGAGGGAAAAACATTGCATTTGTGTAATTGGATTTTCCACCAGAAAAAGTATTTTTCCAGTAGAGAACCCACTTCTCTTTCCACAAAAATGTTTCATTAATGTTTGGGTGCATTCCCTTCCCACTCCCTGGGATGTCACATTGTTTGGCGGAAATAGATGCATGAGTAAATGGATGTAAGTTCTCCTTTCGTGGACTGATTGAACCTGTAAATCACACCAATTGCACGTGTAAATTAGTCCATAGGCACACATCGTGTTGTGAATCAGGTCCAGAGGTCCCTTCGCTTGTTGATCATGACAACACAGACCGCGTGCTACTTGTTTGATCCATTAATACTCACTCAGGGTTCCTCTCCCCTCTTACACCATCCACAGATTTATTTTAGTAGCAAAACCTAAACCAACAAGAGGAAGGTAGCACAGTACAAAACTATCAAATAAAACAATAAAACAATTCAACTAAACCAACAATACCAAATATGATTATGGAACAAACACTGATCTCTGTTTCTGACTCACTGTCTGACCAATCTAATCTAGCTTCCACTATCCAATCTAATCTAGCTCCTACTTCACTGGCGTGTTTGGTGAGGCACAATCTCACCCCCAATGAAGTGTGTGTTTGAGTCTCTAAATCCAGGTGCCAGTGTTACTTGGTTGGCCCCAGTTAGAATTAAAAGACATCTGCTAAACGTTGCATAACACTGCCATTCATGCTAGGAGGGTACATTATAGATGCCATGCAGTTATCCCTAAAGAAGCTGAGGATGGGCACTACCCTTCCCTCCTCTGGACAGACCCTATCCACCTTCCCTTTAGGTGCTTATATGATGTTATTCACTGCTGTGCCTTGGAACACAAGGTACTAAGTAAATCATTTCGTCAACAACTGATAATTATTTGTTAGAGTTAAATCATCATTTTAGGAATTCACAGATTCATGAATAGATGCATTAGACATTCCTCATCTCTTTCACTCTCATAAAGCTGAAAAAATTCCGACATTCATTTAAACCTTGCAGATGTACTGCCATTCGTCTGCTCATCCACGACATTTCCCCTAATAGACATGTTTTCATGCCGCCTTCCCGGTATTGTGTCTCAATTGCTCTCACTATCTTTAAAAGAATATTACTGATTGCATTACCTTTTTATAAAAAAGTCTTACAACTCAGGATTTAACATCATTATTACATATATCAGGTGTATGTCGATCCATTTAATTTTGTCTTCCTCTTAGTTTCACCCAAAAAGTAATATCAAAAAGGCCATCATAAAAATCGGATTACAGTCTATGTTTCACACGTTGCAAAATGCTTCATATAAATAATTTTCCGTGTGAGAATAGATGAAAACTACACCTACTAAGACAATATTATGACAATTGCCACAACTACAACAAGGAAAAATTCCAAATTTGCAATAGGCAAACAATTATGTCAATGTTTGATAGCATGTCGTCTTACCTTTTTCAACCACACAATTCAAACTTTGTCCATTTTGGTGAGCTATTGCTCGTCTTTCAGTAAATAATTTAATTGACTGTTGATTTAAATTTTTTGTGAAATTCCTTTTATAAGCAACAGCTTTTTATAAGGTATTTAGTTGTGCAAATTAAATGCTTTTATAGCTGTTTAAATTCATATTTGGATATCACTTCAAAAAAGCATTTCAAATTGTAATGTTGCCTTATTTACCTACAAGATTAATATTACACCTGGTATTGTCTGTCTCAGAATCTTAGAAATATGTTTTCTTAAAAACAATATCATCTGATATAATACAGATAATCTTTAATAGCTGATAGGACGGTACCACATGATACTTTCTCAGTGTGTGACTCAGCCACCTTGAAAGAAGTCACTGTTGCAGCAGGATGTTATAGAAGGATCACCCCTTACGCTGTCTGACTCCTTCTTGAGGATTCTCACGTGCTTCTGCTTAACATCGGTATAATGTGACCACCCTAGGACTGAGAAGTCCCCGGTGAGCTGTATCAATCAGTTTCCATCCACTGGTGGTGCTGGAAAGTTACTCACTACCCCACAGTCCCCCCAACAATTATAGGAGGTGAGCTGTACATATACTCCTAATTGAATAAAGCTGGTCCCATAGGAATATAGTCTTTGTTAAAAATGCAGATCCTAAGAGGTGCCACAGCCCTGTAGATACAGAAGACACTGAAGACGGACAGACTGTGATTGAAAAAAAAAACAGAATCTAAATGCAACAATAGTTCAGATTGGTATCATTTATACAGCAAATATTTTCAATGGACAGACTAAATAGCCTTCTGTACAGGGCATATAGAATTTAATACACAGTATGCCACCTTGATTGAAAAGAATAGCAAATTATGTATAGGAGTTAAACAGGATATGAAAACCAACACAGTAAAAAGTTAGAACAGAGTGCAATGTGTCCTCAGTGCCAAAACCAAAACTTTTTTTAAGTTCAAATAATTTTATTGAAAAGAAAAGAAGGTGACTATACAAAGTATACGTTATAAATCTTACAACATCACATTCCAATCTTGTTGTTTGGAAAGTAAAGGAATTAAACGGATAATACAGAGCTGAAATATAAAGGAAAACAATGTACATTAAATGAAACATATATGCATTATAAGAAATATGAAAGAAACTTGTGGAACTATTAGGGAAGTCAGGGTGGTTTGGGAACCTCCTGTTGAGATGGTTGTGGTAAAGAACATCTCTTGGCACAATTGTCAATAAATGTTGTAACAGGTGAACACAGGTCAGCGCGTTTTGTAGCCATTTGAGGTGGGTATACAAATGCAGTGTCCAACCTATAATTATGGCAAACAGTGTACCACCAAGCTCTGTATGAAATCTTCGAGAAGTCCTTCCAATTGACAGTAATTTGTTGAAAGGCAATTGCTAACAATAAATCGATAATCTTGACATTAAGTGAAATCCCGTCGCAGATAGAAGAGAGACTACCCAAGAAGATATGAGTAACAGAAAAAGGAAATGTAGTATCATATATCAGGTTAACTTGTGACCATACTTGCTTCCAAAAAGTTTGTACTTGTGGACAAATGAATAGCAAATGAAACAGGTCAGCGTTAGGGGAGGAGCAGGTCCAACATGTGTCCGGAGTGGCTGAAAAACACTTGCATAAAATGGCTGGTGTGAATAAAAGTCTATTGTATACAAAAAATAATGTTTGTGTGGTATTTGCTGCTCTAGAGGCCTTACGTATTTTGGACCAGATGCCTTTCCAAAGTGAGAGTGGCCAGCATACGGCAAAGTCTTTTTCCCAAGCCTCTTCAGTTTTTGTTTTCTGTCTATTAGTGTTGATGCCTTGTAGGTGTTTATAAATAGTAGAGGCTTTGGGTTCGGTCATTAATAGGGCATGAAGTCGTAAAGAGGATTCTGAGTTATTGGAGATGGCGGGCATGTCAGGGAGATGGGACTAGGCTTTCAATACAGCTTGTTTAAGTATATTGTATTTATGAATAAAGGAAGTCGGTAAGTTGAATACCTGCATGAGCGTAACAAAAGGCAAAAAATTTGAGTTTAAGAATAATTGATGAATCCATATCAAACTCCTATCTCTCCAAGTCCTCCAATAAAAGGGTCTGTTATGGATCAATAAATCTTTATTAGGCCAAATTGTGGGATTCAAAAAGGAATCCTTAGAATCAAGAGTAGAGTAGGAAGGTAAGTCAAGTAATTTGGAAGTATACTTCAGTACAGGAGTGGAAATGGACTGCGGCTTACGTGAAAAAGAAAGATATTCACAAAATGAGTGAGGAGACATAAACAGGCGTTCAATTGAAGTCCAGAGAGGGCATTCAACAGCAGAGTCAAGCAACCACAGAGAGGCCCGGCGCAGTAAGAAAGCTTTGTGATAAGCCTGGAAATCTGGAAAGTTAACTCCACCCTCTGTTTTAGGATGGATTAGTTTTAATAAAGACATTCGAGATTTCTTATTATTCCATAAGAAAGAGGATAAAATGGAGTAAATTTTTTTAATTAGTTTGGAAGTAATGGGGATTGGGATATTCGAGATAGTGTATAATACTATGGGTGATAACATCATCTTTACGGTGTACAAGCGGCCCCACTAAGACAAATAAAGGGGATGCCACTTACAAGTCAGTTCTGTTATCTTTTGAAGGCACTTATTCATACATAATATTACCGTTTCTGAAACGGAGGGGGTAAAGTGTAAACCTAAATATTTAATATGATTTGGACTCCATTTAAATTGAGAAGCTTGAAATTGCAAGCTAAATGTATGTTTTGTTAGCAGTAGAATTTCGTCATTATTCAATTTGTATCCGGAAATGCGTGAGTAAGATTTCACCTCTGCTAAAAAAGCTGGAATTCATTCTTCTGGCTTGGACAGAAAAAGGAGAATGTCATCAGCATAGGCTGCGAGTTTGACGTGAACATTAGGGGGCATATGTATCAACATCTCCATTTGCGATTCTCAAATAGCGATTTTTAAAGAATCGCTATTTGAGAATTGCAAAACGGGATGTATTTAAAAACTCGCAAAACTTTTGCGATTTCTTAAAATTCCTTTATTGCGATTAGCAAATTTCGAAATCGCAATTAAGGAATACCTTCCCATTCATTTCTATGAGCCAGGAGACTCATAGGAATGAATGGAAAGTAATTCTCAAATTGCGATTCGCAATTTGCTAATCGCAATTTGAGAATAATTTCAAAGGTGCCAGGGTGTCATGATGACACCCTGATGCACCCCTGAAATGAGCATGTGTGTGTATATGGCGCACATACATGCCCTAAGGGCATGTATGTGCACCACGTGGCACTTAGTAAAAATCCATAAAGTGCTTTTTAAACAGAAATCGCAAATTACCACCAACTAGAAGTTGGTGGTAATTTGCGATTTCTTAAGGATAATTCGCATAACTTTGGTGCGTGTTACATATCATTTAAGAAATCGCATTTTGCGATTTCTTAAATGCTTACGCAAAAATAAGAAATCGCTAAATTAGCGATTCCTTAATTTTGCGATGAGAATTTGCCTCATACATCCTGTTTTGCGAATTTTTAATCGCAAACGCTGTTTTTTGCGAATCGCAGCGTTTGCGATTAAAAATTCGGTTGATACATATGCCCCTTGGTGTTTGAAATCCATAAATGTTTGGGTTTTGACGTAATTTGGATAAGAATGGCTCTAGGGCCAAATTAAAAAGGAAAGCTGAAAGAGGACAACCCTGGCGTACCCCTCTGCCTAAATAAAAAAATTAGGAAATTAAGCCATTGGCACAGATTGCTGCGCGAGGCTTAGAGTAGAGAAGAGATAATAAGTTTATAAAATTGGAGCCAAATCCAAACCATTCAAGAGTGTAAAATAAATATTTCCACTCAACCCTATCAAAAGCCTTTTCGGCATCCAGTGCAATTGCCGGCAAAGGATGGACAAGATGCGAGGATTTGGATAAGATATAAAAAAAGAGCCGAGGGTTGTCTGTAATGACTCTCCCTTTGACAAAGCCAGATTGTTCCTTACCTAGTAACTTTGGTAGGTAAGAGTCAAGACATATAGCTAAAACTTTAGAAAACATGTTATAGTCAATATTGACCAGCGAAATAGGTCTGTAGATTTTACAATATTTAGAGTCTTTACATTCTTTAGGGACAAGACAAATATGAGCTTCAGAAAATGATCCAGAAGAATTTTTTGAGGTGCAAAACAAATGTATAAGTGAATGTAGTTTGGGTATTAAAAGCGTAGAAAAATGGGTATAAAATTCAACGGTAAAGCCATCCGGGCCAGGTGCTTTGTCTTTTTTGAGATTCTGAAGGGCTTTTAGAAGTTCATGCTGGGAAAGGTCTGATTCTAAGGGGGAAAGATCCAAAGGGGCCTGTTGAGGTTTTTGGATGGTAGAGAAGAAATGCGATAGTAAATGATCTGTAGGCTGGGTTTCTGATGAGTATAAAGATTTGTAAAAGAGAGATAATTCATGTAAAATTTTAGCATCTTTAAATTTCAAGACTGAGTGCTCATCAAAGACAGATTCAATGTTTAGTCTGTTTTGGCGAATCTTCAAGTAATTGGCAAAACATTTTCCTGCCTTGTTTTTACCTCCATAAAATTTTGCGCTGGAGTTTAATAAATAAAGTGAAGCATCTTCTGTTGATTTTTTGTTAAACTCCAACTTAGCATTGATGAGGGTCTTTAAACATTCTTCTGAGTGTGATGTTTAATATGAATGTTCTAATGCCTTAATGTGTTGAAGAAGGTCTTTAGTAATTTTACACGCAGCTTTTCGTTTCTTTGCCACGTAATCTAAAATAAAACCTTAAAGGCATCCCAAATTATTGCGGGAGATAGGGAATCTGTGTTATTCCATTCAAAATATTCAGTAGAGAATGAAGTGAAGGCTGTAGTGAATTTGGGGTCTAAAAGGAGTGCATTATTAAAACGCCATCTTCTAGGAGCGTTATTCCTGGGGAGTATATCAAAGTTAATGGAAACCGGTGCATGATCCGATAAGAGAATAGGGCCAATTTCTGCATGTGTAAGGGACTGTGAAATGTTATGAGATACAAAAACATAGTCAATTCTTGATTGGGTATGGTGAGTTGAGGAATAGAAGGAATATTCTCTAGTAGTCGGGTTACAAAGGTGCCAAGTGTCAAGCAATTTATGTTGATGTATAGTGTGAATAAAAGATTTATGTGATTTGTTGGGTACGAAGGAAACTTTTGAACATCTATCTAAAAAGGGGTCAAACACCTTGTTACAGTCTCCAGCCAAAATACAATTATCTTCAATACATTGAGAGATATGCTTTGCCAAAGCAGGCCAAAAGGAAGCAACTCCACCCGTAGGTGCATAAACATTGAGAAGAGAAATTAGAACACCTTTTAGTGACAGTTTAACAATGAGCCACCTCCCTTCATCATCTGATTCTTGCAATAACAATGTAACTGGTAAGAATTTACGACATAGTATCACCACTCCATTTCGTTTGCCATCTCCTGGAGAAAAATAAGCCTCACCCACCCAACCCCTTTTCAATTTTAGAGATTCAATATCAGTAAGGTGGGTTACCTGTAAGAAAAAAATATCAGCATTCAACTTAGTCAAGTGTGATAAAACTCTCTGTTTCTTGATAGGCGAATTTAGACCCCTGATGTTCCATGAAACTAGCTTACGTCACATGAGATATAATGGAAATAACAATATAGAATAATAGTCCAATTCAATGAGGTGGAAAAAACAAAAATAGAATAATTTGAACTTGTAAAACTAAAGTCTAAATCGGTGCAATAACACTTTAGAATGAAAAGAGAGGGAATAGAAAAGAGTAGAAGTGAAATGTGTTCAGAATATAGAAAAGTGTAGAAAATAAGTAAGCAAAAACAGGAATGGAAAGTAAAGATAGCCATATTAGAAGAAATAGGTGTGAAGGTTAAATGATAAAGAAGAAGGGAATTAGAAGGAATAAGTAATATAATGACAAGTAATAGTGTACAAAAAAGAAGATAAAGCGGTGTGGGTAAAAGAAAGACACCATATTTGAAAAACAAGAGAAGGTGTAATACAGAATAAAAGATAAAAAAGAGAGTAACCCAGATAGAACCTAGGTGACATGGAGCCAAGTGAAAAGACAGAATGAGCAAATAATACAGAGATCGAGCGATAGAATAGATTAAATGTGTGGTATTGGAAAAAAGCAGGGAAGTATAGGTGAGGAAAAAAGGAGAAAGAGTATAGACACCATGAGAAGTAGAAATAATGCAATGAACAAACCACAAAACAAAAGACAATACAAATAACGTACCAACATAAAGGAAACAAGGATGTGGGGGTGGGAAGAACCACGTGGAGCAGATGAACCATCTAGGGAAGGCTTAACCGTGCCAGGAGGGACATCACGCCAAAAACGTAAACATAACTACAAAAGGCGAAGAAAGATATATTAACCAACAAGTTACATATGAACAAAAAGATGATAATAAGAAGATATGATATGTGAGCCAAAATTAGTATGAACCACAAACGGCTAAAATAACAATAGAGGAAAGCCATCAACACCTAAATAAGAATAACATCAACAGACAAACTAGAATTTATAAGTGCAATAAACTCTCATATGCAGACTCCAGATGATTCAGGGAACATGAAAGAAGAAGGTCCTGAAGAATCCATAAGCGTTGTGCTGTGAGAGTTAATGAAACTTTGTAGGCGTGTAGGATCTTCATATGATGTTGTTTTGTTGTTATAGGTGACTTTGAATAAGCATGGGTGGTATAAACCATACCTAGCCCCCATGGAGCGAAGATCAGGCCTCATACTAAGGAAAGCCTTGCGTCTGGCTGCTGTAGCTCTTGAGTAATCCTGCACAAAAAACAGTGTGGACCTAGACCAAGAGATTCGCTTGATGGCTTTAGCGGCTGTCAGAATTTTCAATAAATCTGTATATTCAAGAAAATAAAGGATAACACCTCTTGGGAGTGTACTTTTAGTGGAAGCTCTGCCAAGTCTGTGAGCACGTTGTATATTTAACAAAGTGTCTTCTGGTAGATGAAGTATTTTAGGGAGCAAAGTTTTGAAGAAGCTTATAGGGTCTGCACCTTCCACCCCTTCCTCCAGCCCGTAAATGCGAACGTTGTTCCTCCTATTTTGATTTTCCAAGTCCTCGATCTGCTTTTGGAGTGAAACCACCTGAGATTGCAAGAATGTGACACCTTTAGTAGTGTCGGTGAGGGAGGAGACCTTTTGTTCGACAGTCGTAAGTCTAATATCGAGTTGAGACCAGTTTAGGCCTGGGCCAAAATACCATTTCGTTCGCGGAAATTGCGATAATTTGGCATTTTCGCGTTCCGCGGAAAGCTCGAAAATGTCAAAATTTCCGCATTCCGCAGCTTAGCGATAATTTGTTTCCTGCTCGCGCTGTAAAAAAATACATTCTTGCATTCGCGCGATCGCCTTACCTGAATCCCCGCGTTCGCTGACAAGTTTTCCCGACCCGGTCGCGTTCTCCACGAGATATTGGATTGTTGGTAGCCATATTGCTCTGTCTCGCAACAGTTTGCGCTCGCATTGTCGCGCGATGACGTCATTTGTTGCGCGAACACGTCATTCTTCTCGCGATCATGCACCGCGCGAGTATGAGAAGATTGAGATCTCGAACACATCATTCTACATCGCGAGCGAGAGGGTGAGGACGCGGGCACGTTTAATCGAATGCGAACAGGAGAAAGAGACCCCGAACACGTCATATCCAACACGACAGGGACGAAGAGAACGCGATCATGTCATTTTCGACACGCCGGCGGAAGTAATGTGAAGCTCGAGAACTCGAACATGTAAAATTTTCAATTTGGAGAGGAATATCAGCTCTAGCAGCACGAAACCTTCTGCAAATGCTGATTTTGGATGAAAACAACTCCTTACATTGACATTTGGCTGTCCTTTTTTGTGCAAGGAGTCCTTTTTTAAAAAGGTGGAGAGAGGGAGGAAGTGACACAGAATCTCCAACTTCCTGTTCCTGTCCAGCAGGCTCCTCCCAGTGCTTTGTCCATCTCCTGCTCATTCTGCATTTGGATTTGGAGCTGGAAAGATCACTCTTTTTGTCTGCTGCATCATTGCACTTGGATTTGAGGATTTTTGGAATAGGATATTTTACAAGTAAGTGGTTGTTGTGTCTGTTTGATTGTGGGCATTGCAGTTGTTGTACTTGTAACTACAATTTATTTTTGATAATTATCATCATTCCTTTTTTTTTTTTAATTTTGTGGGTAGTAGTAGTAGGCCCGAGCTAGCCATGGGCATGGCCTCATGGGTGTGTGCATGATGAAGCAACTGTTCCTTTTGGTGTTTTTTGAATGTATTTCATTTTCAAGCACATTTAGGGCATGGATGGCATTGGATTGAGTTGGGGAAGTGTGCTTTTTGGGGGTGGCCTTTCTGATGTTGTTGGGCCTGGCCATGTGGCTGGTGGCCATTTTGAAGCCTAGGCCTGCAAGCTTGCCTGGCCTTGTCTGCCAACAGGCCTGCTTTCATCCACTAGGATCAGAGCAGGTAGCCACAGCTTTATTAATCTAGTGTTTTCTGTGTGGTCTGTTGAATTTAGACTTCATTTAGGGCATGGATGGAATTGGATTGAGTTGGGGAAGTGTGATTTTTGGGGGTGGCCTTTCTGATGTTGTTGGGCCTGGCCATGTGGCTGGTGGCCATTTTGAAGCCTAGGCCTGCAAGCTTGCCTGGCCGTGTCTGCCAACAGGCCTGCTTTTTCATCCACTAGGATCAGAGCAGGTAGCCACAGCTTTATTCATCTAGTGTTTTCTGTGTGGTCTGTTGAATTTAGACATCATTTAGGGCATGGATGGCATTGGATTGAGTTGGAGAAGTGTGTTTTTTGGGGTGGCCTTTCTGATGTTGTTGGGCCTGGCCATGTGGCTGGTGGCCATTTTGAAGCCTAGGCCTGCAAGCTTGCCTGGCCTTGTCTGCCAATAGGCCTGCTTTTTCATCCACTAGGATCAGAGCAGGTAGCCACAGCTTTATTAATCTAGTGTTTTATGTGTGGTCTGTTGAATTTAGACTTCATTTAGGGCATGGATGGCATTGGATTGAGTTGGGGAAGTGTGTTTTTTGGGGTGGCCTTTCTGATGTTGTTGGGCCTGGCCATGTGGCTGGTGGCCATTTTGAAGCCTAGGCCTGCAAGCTTGCCTGGCCTTGTCTGCCAACAGGCCTGCATTTTCATCCACTAGGATCAGAGCAGGTAGCCACAGCTTTATTAATCTAGTGTTTTCTGTGTGGTCTGTTGAATTTAGACTTCATTTAGGGCATGGATGGCATTGGATTGAGTTGGGGAAGTGTGCTTTTTGGGGGTGGCCTTTCTGATGTTGTTGGGCCTGGCCATGTGGTTGGTGGCCATTTTGAAGCCTAGGCCTGCAAGCTTGCCTGGCCTTGTCTGCCAACAGGCCTGCTTTCATCCACTAGGATCAGAGCAGGTAGCCACAGCTTTATTAATTTAGTGTTTTCTGTGTGGTCTGTTGAATTTAGACTTCATTTAGGGCATGGATGGCATTGGATTGAGTTGGGGAAGTGTGCTTTTTGGGGGTGGCCTTTCTGATGCTGTTGGGCCTGGCCATGTGGCTGGTGGCCATTTTGAAGCCTAGGCCTGCAAGCTTGCCTGGCCTTGTCCGCCAACAGGCCTGCTTTCCTCCACTAGGATCAGAGCATGGCGCCACAGCTTTATTAATTTAGTGTTTTCTGTGTGGTCTGTTGAATTTAGACTTCATTTAGGGCATGGATGGCATTGGATTGAGTTGGGGAAGTGTGCTTTTTGGGGGTGGCCTTTTTGATGTTGTTGGGCCTGGCCATGTGGCTGGTGGCCATTTTGAAACCTAGGCCTGCAAGCTTGCCTGGCCTTGTCCGCCAACAGGCCTGCTTTCATCCACTAGGATCAGAGCAGGTAGCCACAGCTTTATTAATTTAGTGTTTTCTGTGTGGTCTGTTGAATTTAGACTTCATTTAGGGCATGGATGGCATTGGATTGAGTTGGTGAAGTGTGCTTTTTGGGGGTGGCCTTTCTGATGTTGTTGGGCCTGGCCATGTGGCTGGTGGCCATTTTGAAGCCTAGGCCAGCAAGCTTGCCTGGCCTTGTCTGCCAACAGGCCTGCTTTTTCATCCACTAGGATCAGAGCAGGTAGCCACAGCTTTATTAATCTAGTGTTTTCTGTGTGGTCTGTTGAATTTAGACTTCATTTAGGGCATGGATGGCATTGGATTGAGTTGGGGAAGTGTGCTTCTTGGGGGTGGCCTTTCTGATGTTGTTGGGCCTGGCCATGTGGCTGGTGGCCATTTTGAAGCCTTGGCCTGCAAGCTTGCCTGGCCTTGTCTGCCAACAGGCCTGCTTTTTCATCCACTAGGATCAGAGCAGGTAGCCACAGCTTTATTAATCAAGTGTTTTCTGTGTGGTCTGTTGAATTTAAACATCATTTAGGGCATGGATGGCATTGGATTGAGTTGGGGAAGTGTGTTTTTTGGGGTGGCCTTTCTGATTTTGTTGGGCCTGGCCATGTGGCTGGTGGCCATTTTGAAACCTAGGCCTGCAAGCTTGCCTGGCCTTGTCCGCCAACAAGCCTGCTTTCATCCACTAGGATCAGAGCAGGTAGCCACAGCTTTATTAATCTAGTGTTTTCTGTGTGGTCCGTTGAATTTAGACTTCATTTAGGGCATGGATGGCATTGGATTGAGTGGGGAAGTGTGCTTTTTGGGGGTGGCCTTTCTGATGTTGGTTGGGCCTGGCCATGTGGCTGGTGGCCATTTTGAAGCCTAGGCCTGCAAGCTTGCCTGGCCTTGTCTGCCAACAGGCCTGCTTTTTCATCCACTAGGATCAGAGCAGGTAGCCACAGCTTTATTAATCTAGTGTTTTCTGTGTGGTCTGTTGAATTTAGACTTCATTTAGGGCATGCATGGCATTGGATTGAGTTGGGGAAGTGTGCTTCTTGTGGGTGGCCTTTCTGATTTTGTTGGGCCTGGCCATGTGGCTGGTGGCCATTTTGAAGCCTAGGCCTGCAAGCTTGACTGGCCTTGTCTGCCAACAAGCCTGCTTTCATCCACTAGGATCAGAGCAGGTAGCCACAGCTTTATTAATCTAGTGTTTTCTGTGTGGTCCGTTGAATTTAGACTTCATTTAGGGCATGGATGGCATTGGATTGAGTTGGGGAAGTGTGCTTTTTGGGGGTGGCCTTTCTGATGTTGGTTGTCTTAAAGACATGCTTTTGTTGTATGTGTCTGGTCACTGGTGGGTTGTTGGTGTGCAATGCATGCACCCTGCAGACCTTTTTGGGGCCTGTGAATGTTCGTATTTACATTTTGTTGCATTAAAAAGGCAGAGCAGTGTGCTTTAGCATGCATCCTTTACCTGGCTTTTATAGGCCTTTTGTCAGCTCCTGGTGTTCTGTTCTCCAGGCCCCCGGCTTGTTTGTGATTTCTGAGTGTCCATGTGGGTGGTGGCCTTTTTTGGTGTTTGGACTGGGAGTTATTAGTGTCCTGCTTTTGCCATAGGCCTGCATGGTTTTCCTATTGGCTATTTGGCTTACTGCTTCCATCCATCCACTCCCTTTCCCAGCAGCAGCTCCATGGATGCTGAGATGCTCAAATAATTTAATGGCAAATAGGGTCCACCCCACTTCCATTACATTTGTATATTGGTGGTTATTATTAACTTTCCTATCCTTACTGAGAGTGTAGTGTGTGGCTGTACACAGTAGTATAACATAGCCCTAGTTAAAAAAAAAGTCATAAATGGCTAGACTATCTTTTGTTTGCACTAGTACAGTACTAAGTAACTGAACCACAACAACAATGCAACATTTCACTGATGTTCTTCTCCTGGCTTATTTGCTTTTAGGTGCACAAAAGACAGAGTAGGAGGTGTCATCAGCATCACCCGGCTACTCGTTGTACTGCCAGCCAGACATAAGTCCTGCTGCGCATCACGTCCACGTGTGACCAGAACTTGTTGTGCATCTGCATCCTGCCTGACATCTGAAGAAGATGGCCCCAAAGAAAGGTACCAGGTCCAGTACCAAGAAAGTTGCCGGTGAGAAGAAGGAACAGAAAAAGGAAGTGCCATTAACCACGACTGGTGGTATGCCGGTCAATGTTTTTTTTGGCACCCAAAAAGTTACGCCTGCAGCAGCGTTGTCCGGGAACCAAGCTGGGTGCAGCACAGCGGTCCAACCACACCAACCTAGGCACAAGGGCTTTAGTGTCACAGAGGTAGCCAGTCTACTAACGAGCAGCGGTGTTGAAGAAATGTCATTACCGCAAAGTAGTACACAATCAAGTTCAACGCAGGCGCAAACTCAGCAGATCAGTGTGCAGCCGCAACAAGAAGAGCAGCAGCCGCCGCAACAAGAACAGCAGCAGCCGCCGCAACAAGAACAGCAGCAGCCGCCGCAACAAGAACAGCAGCGGCCGCCGCAACAAGAACAGCAGCGGCCGCCGCAGCCCACCATAGTAGTTGTTGCTCCTGACGTAGGGGCATTTCAGGAAATCGAGCTTCCTGCAGACAAAGTGGAGCAAAGTGAAACCACTGTTTCAGAAGATCTATTGTCTTCCAGACCACCAGCAATGAAAAGGAGGCTTAGTCCATCATCTTCTTCTTCAAGCCCCGCTTCTGATGATCGTGATGCCACTTGGCTCCCACCAGCTCAGTCTGAGAGTGATATACGCCACAAGACAATGCTTCTGAAAAGGAAGGTCCCAGAAAAACTTAGAGTTATGGAGGTAGATGTAGAAGAGGGGGGTGATGATGTTGATGAAGATGAGCCAGTCATCACGCACATTACTCCCGCCCCAAAGGGATTGGAGACCAACATTCTCACCCTATCCAGAAAGGCTCCTACTGAGCGGGATGTAGCACGGATATCACCAACACAGGTTACACCACCACTACCTCCAGCTGCCATATTTTCCAAGGCCCGGCAGGGACCTACATCCAGCTCAACCATCTCAGTAGGTAGTGGCAGTAAAAGTCACAGTCTAGGTGCACAGGGTCACATTTCAAGCACCCCCTCCAGTTCATCTGGTGTTGGAAGTGGCACATCCAGCAGTGCCAGAAAGTTCTCCTCCCCAGTTTGGGACTTCTTTTCTGTTAGCGCCAAGGAGGAGAACATTGCTATATACTCAATTTGTCGGCAAGGTGTTCGGCGTGGTAAGCTTGGTACAAACTATGGTACCGGAGGACAAGCAAGTCATCTAAGAATACACCACACTATCGTGTGGGATGATCACCTACTTAAGTTAAAAGAAAGTAGAAAAACTCAACCCATTGAAGTTGGTCAGGATGAATCAGAGAGCGATATTATTGCGGTGGCAGGTGAAGAAGAGGGAGGCATTTCTAGCCCTGTCCCCAGTAGTGCAGTGGTAACGCCCACATCCTCCTCAGTAACATCAGAGTGGCACCGCAGTAAGAGCCATACTCAGAGTCTGGTGGGACACCAAGGCGACCGGCGAGTACCTCAATGAGACAATCTGTGTCGTTGAGCCTTAGTGGGTTAATGAAAACAGCACCACTAAGGAAAGTAAGCCAGCCTACCATTGAGAGCATGTTTAGGTTGGAGGGGCAGTTCCAACGCAACCACCCAACGGCACGATTGTACAATGCGAAGCCGGCTAAAATGTTACCGCTGGACCTTCTTCCTTTTTCATTTGTGGAACGGGTGGGTTTCCTTGAATTTGTGTCTGCCATCTGCCCGAAATGGAAAGTTCCCAGCCGGTCCTATTTCGCAAGAATTGCTGTTCCGGCACTACATCATGATGTGCTGGAATTGGTTGGATAAGCTTTGCAGCAGAGTGCACAATATGCACCTGACAACAGACATGTGGATAGGGGTGGGCGGAATTTGCGAAATCCACTTTCGCAAATTATCGCGAAAATGTTTAAAATTATCGCAAACAAGCAGAAATATCGCGAAGATGCGGAATTTCTTTTCCTCCATGTTCGCGAGATTTTCTGCATGGTTGCGGGTCGCCAACTTACCCATGTGGTTGCTCGCGGGCGTGGCCATCTTGTTTTCAGTTGTCTCGCGGTGCATGATCGCGAGAAGAAAGACGTGAGCGCGCGACGCATGACGTCACTGCGGACGCGAACTGTCGCGAGACAGCGCAAATGGCTAAAACCAATCCAACATCTCATGGAGAACGCGACCAGATCAAGAAAACTTGTCGGCGAACGCAGGGATTCAGGTAAGGTGATCACGCGCGCGCGAGAATGTATTATTTTACAGCGCGAGCAAGAAACAAATTATCGCCAAGCTGCGAAAAGCGAAAATTTTGACATTTTCGCGCTCTCCGCGGAACGCGAAAATGTCAAATTATCGCAATTTCCATGAACGGAACAAAATTTTCACCCAGGCCAACATGTGGACCAGTTGCCAAGTCACAGATTACATGTGCATCACTGCACACTGGATCTCTTTTGTGGGGGTTAGAGATAAACTATCTGCACGAGGTGTTGTTGACACAGCTGCGATTTTTGAAGGTACTCGGAAACATGCAACTGTAGCCATGTTCGCCATGGAGAAATCTCATACGGCTGAAAACATTTTACACGAGTTTCGCAGCAAGGTTTTGGAATGGCTGCGGCCCAGAGGGCTTGCTATTGGTTTTGTTGCCACAGACAATGGCAGTAATGTACTTAAGGCCATGGAACTGGGTTCCTATTTCAGGGTTCCGTGTTTGGCGCACTGCATAAACATTATAGTGCAAGACTTTCTGAAAAAAGAACCCATAGTCAGCAATTTACTGGCCATCTGCCGAAGAATATGCACTCATTTCAGCCATTCTTTTAAAGCTCGGAAGCAGCTGAGGATCATCCAACGTGAACATAGGATGCCAGTCAAGGCACTCATCCAGGAGGTGGCAACACGTTGGAACTCAACGTATTACATGCTTGATCGTCAGTATGAGCAGTACAGGTCACTCCATGAATATGTCTGGAACAGAAGAGGGGATGCTACTGTTAAAGGCATGAACCTTGACATGGAGCAATGGAGCCTAATTAAATGCCTGACTGAGATGCTGTCTCCTTTTGAGGTCTTCACACGTGAAGTCAGCAAGGAGGACTGTACAATGAGCCAAGCTATCCCATTATTGCAAATGCTAGAGCATGAGCTGAATAATGTGTCTGAATCATACAAAGGTGTAGAGGACAGAAGGCAAGCCCATGACTTGGTGGAGAGCTTATCCCGGCGCTTAGCTGAAAATGTAAGGATACAAAATAAACTTTTGTCACAAGAACATTACATTTGTGCCACAATTCTGGATCCACGTGCAAAATTAGGACTACTGAAGACATTCCTTGCTTTTTCCGTCATTGATGTTGACCGCTACAAAAGTTGTATAGCTGAAGCAGCCAGTAAGTTGGAAAACGAAGGGCTGCTACTTAAAAGCCCGCAAGATCAACCCACAACAAGTACTGAAGCAGGCCATGCAGAATCAAGTGCAACTTCGTCGGCTGAGGGCAGTGCGTTTGGCTCACAATCACAACACTCACCATCACTATCGACTACAGAAACAATAACTGGATCATTAGGCCGAGTACAATCATTCTCATTACAGGATTGGTATGTACAGATGGGCCTTTGTAAGCACAGTGCTGATGCACAGAAAAACCAGCACAAAAGCTTACCAGCAGCAACCCTGAACATTGAGAGGATGGTCCAGGCCTATCTGGACGACCCAACAGAGGTGTACGTTGATCAAAACCCATTGCAGTATTGGTATAGGAAAAGGTCTGAAAGGCCACAGCTCAGCAGGCTGGCGATAAGCTATCTGGCTTGCCCTGTCGCAAGTGTCTCTTCCGAACGTGTTTTCAGTGCTGCTGGTTCCATTGTAACATTGAGAAGGACCAGTCTATCTCCAAAAAACGTGGAGAGGTTAACAATGATCAAAATGAATCAGCACTTCATACCACCGAATTACACAATACATGAATCAACGGAGGAAGATGAGGACAGCGGCTCAGGTGACAGAAGTATTGTGTCAGATGATTACCTACTACTGGCTGAACCCACAGATTTTGAGGACGAGCTATACTTCCCTGACAATTAGGCTCGCACTTACTGTCTTCCTCCCTTTTTCCCCCCTTTGTTTATGTGTCTGTCGTTCCGGTTATAAACTTGTGAATCACAACAAATCCATTACCACCATCTTCTACTCTTCTAATTTAATATACAAGTTTCAGGTGTCTGCTATTTGACAGTACAGTCCTCCGAATCCAGCTCCTCCGCTCCATCATACTGAATCTCCTGCTCAATTCCATTTCCCTCATGAATGATGATTGGATGATGGTAACAACAAATTCAAACTTTCCTAGTCCTTCCAAAAGAAGTGGAGCATGAATCAGATGACTACTATAGCTATCCTCCTTTCAGAGCCGAGAGAGACTGGCCATTAACTGAAAATAAGATGGAACAGGTAATGATTGATGCCATGTATTGGACGCAGAGTCGCAGACTGAATGATTTAGATTTTGTTGTGTTTGTTGTGCAGGAATTTATGTAATTGTGCACTGCCACTAATCAACTTTCTACAGAACACACTAAACTTAACTCAAGGTGAATTCAATTTTCCCCTTCTTGCAAATAAGAAATTTGTACTTCTCCTGCAGCTTGGTGATACATTGCTTTTAATTCAATACAGGAAGGGGACTCACTCAATCTGCGCAATGAGTATGATTGACACAACAGCACCGTCCATCATGATGATGGCGAAATAGACGGCCCGTTAACTTAAGATGAGAAGGAACAGGTAATGATGACAATTAATGGCATGCATTGGACACCTGACTCTGAGCGATTGGTCTTTGTGTTTCCGTTGTTTGTTTGTTGTGCACAAAGTGATGTCAAAGTGTACTAGTAATCTATCTTTCTGTACACAATAAAGAATGACTCAAGTCAGTAATATTTATATTTCTACTCTTGTTGTGTCATAAAAATTTTACTTATACTGCAGGCCGATCTTCACAGTCAGTCAGTAAAAGTATCAGAGATGATGATGAAGTCAGGAGGACGTTTCATGAGTGGCATAAAACGGAAAAGCCTAAAGGTAAACACGTCAACAACAACCACAGCAGACCCAAATGTCTGTGTAGAAGTTGAATAGAGTGTAGCGGTGGGATGACTGCAGTGCATTGATTTTACTAACTTAAACTGTAAAATGCTATGTTTGGAATGGATAATGTGCTTTGCGTTTGTCCAACTCTTTGAGAGAAAAAAAAGGACTCTAAAGTGTTAACGTAGGATGTGCTACTGCTAAGCACTGTGGGCCTGCTCTCTCCTGTTACTGTTGAAGGTCAATGCTGGAAACAGACTAGAGTAGAGATGATGCATACATGCCACCTCGGAAAGTGTTCTTGTTGCACTACATCATAACTTGTGCATTTGTTTCAACTTTGTTTCTCATTATCCCCTTTGGTTTTCCCATCTACAATTACAGGCCGGGCCTTGCCCTATACTTTGGAAAACATTACAATGCATTCTTACCTTACCAATAAATCAACATTTTTTTTCCAGCCGGGCAGTGGTGAGTGGCGAGGCGACACACCCAAGATTGATGGACGAGAGGAGCAAGAGGAATGCCGAGATGCAAATCCAGTCCACATTTTTTACCAGGATAACACAGTAACAGTAATCTTCTTTTAAATAATTTGATTAATATTTTGTATACAATCTTTACAACAGTGTGTTCTTGGAGTTGTTATTATCATCAATCATCATTAGGTTTGCTCTGTGTTTACGTTTCTTCCCTACCAATATTTAAAATTTCTATTTGCTATCTGTAAAAGTATTAAGGCCGGAACAACAGAACAAGAACTAGAAGTGTATGTAATCCGGGTCTCTCATCATCATGCATGCATTGCCTTTGTCTCCCTTAACATATGGATATGGTAGTCTTCAATGATTGTCGTTTGTTTGTCTATGTATGAATACTGTTTTTCTATGTCAAACCTTTCCCAAAAAACCCCTTCCCATATATTCAACAAACCCTAACCCTCTTCCCCCGGGCTGTGTGACTTATTGTCGAGGTGTAACTAAATTAAATGTCCACCAATACTTAATCACACACTTGCTCGGGCGGATGTGGTGAAAGCAACACTACTTCAATTTCAAGGCAGAGCGATGATCTTTTTCTGCTTGGCCACCCATGAGTAGGACATGTCAGAGGTTATTTTTGTTAACAAAGGAACATATACCTCAGCATGAATTGCTGGCATTGATTGGATTTGTTTGTTGTCATTCCTCATATACAGCACTAACTGTTAGGCTGTAGGCCTAGTCAAGTGACTCGACACAACTATAGTTTGTAACTCTGTCTAGTAGGCTATCCTAACCACCATTCTGTTTTTTGTCAAATATTTGAGCATATTATTGTTGCTCGGTAAGTTCTGTACTGTACTTCATTCAACTACTCCTCTAACAGTCTCTCAAAGGCGATTGACTGTCTCCTTTTCTTTTTTTGCAAATGCTGCCGCCCTGCCAGTGTCTACTACTACTACTATGCTACCACCACCACCACCCCAATCATGGCATGTATGAAAAAGGAAACCATCTTCACCATGCAGCCAGTGCTGTGCCACAGTTGGACATAAACATCAAGCACCGGTAAGAGAGAAGTTTGGGGGAGGCAGAATTAATAATGGACATGTTGTCAATGATTTCATTTTCACACACCAGTACAAAGAATGCATAGACTAGAGGACAGACTGAAAGTACTAGAAAGACCAGTCAATGAGTGAGGTGTGTCACATCTATCTGTTTGTGTCTTATACAGTCAGCCAATTATTGAAATCAAACACAGGCTATGGGCGGCCATGCACCAGCAAGGAAACAGTGTGATGTAAAACAGTTACCCCACCTACAAAACATTAACAACATTGCATGTAACATAGAAAAATATATTTAATTTACCCTAACAAAAATAAACTAAACCCACAAAAGCTGACCCACCCCCCTCCCTAACCCCAACCAATGTCCATAGAAGTCTGTAACGCCCAAACAAGTTACCACCCACCCACCCAAACAAGAATTAAAAAAGGGGCAGAACAGGATGATAGGGACTAAGTGGTGGGGCGAGACTCAAGGAGGACACGCATCTGGCGCATCTCGCCCTCTAAACGGGTGACTCGGCGTCTAAGGGTGCGGCAGTTGCAGCCACAGTGGGGGGGGGGCACCGGAGATGGCACGGTGGCGGCGGGCAGCCACCAGACGGTGGCGCCATACCGCTGGAGGGCGGTGGCTGGGGCCCGGGCCACTGGAGGAGGCTTCAACAATTGCAGCCGCAGTCTCCTCCTCCTCCTCGGCTAAGACCACCAGCCGCCGGTATTCTCGCTGGATTGCCTCCAGCTTCCGGCGCCGTGCCTTGGCGGCCAACTCCTTCCGATTTTGTTTCGGAGTAGCTGTGTATCAAAAAGAAAAAAACAAGACTATTGTAAAATATACTCTTAGAAAAACAGTAGGACAAGGTAATTATTTATACACATAGTGGCATGGTAGAGTAGCACTATAAAATAAAGCACAGTAGTACATAACATTTTAAAGGTCGCCCGGCCTTCTTCCTTCCACCCGTCTTTCACTTTTTAGTTGAACAGTGCACCAGGTGCTCTTCTCCATAAAACTTTCAAAGCGGAGTTGAAATCAGATAGATGAGGCCATTGGTTACTCAATACTCCCGCTCCTATGCCAATTAAAGGGAATTCTAGTCTTCTAGTTCACTCTTCAAACGTCCCCAACAACTCATACTTACTTACGACATCAGATAGCGGGCGGACTTTGTCATGCTAAAAAGGGTGGGGGTCCCGTGGGGACAATTAATTAGGATGATGCGCCCGGCACAGTGGCGGGCGCATCCTGGTTTTTTTTACATTCTGGTTGGCTTTGCTGAAAGCAATGCTAAAATGTTGTGCTGCTTTTCCAAGCACAACATGACGGGCCCCGCACGGAGCCTGTCACTTTTTGCTTTGAAAGGCGGGGGGGTACCATAGCATAGGTAGTACCCTCCATGGGGGCACCCAAGCATACTCTGCAATGTCTGCATGCCTTTCCGTGGCGGACGGCAATGCCGCCACGCAAAGGCATTCCAAAATGCAGATTATATGGCTGGCGGTGTGTTCAGAGAGACACCACCGGCATATTGAACCCTTTTCCGCCTGGTCGACATGTGCGGGGTCTGAATATTTTCTACAGGGATGGCGGGAGGTTTGCCCCTGCGGTGTCGGCAGTGAATTCCAGCCGGCCCGGCGGGGGCAATACGCCCACCATCCTAATGGGGCCCTAAGTCACAACTGTACAGTATACATATACATACAGTACACCCTTGCAGTGAGTGTACTGTCAAGTTCAACAATAGTTAAGGATTATGAATCTAACTTACCACCGCCTGCCACTGGTGCTGCCACTCCCCCTACCGCTCCATCGTCGGTATCGGCAGCAACTGCCGCATCCTCGCCCTCCGCGTCGCCTTGTTCGCTGGCCCTGGCAATGGTGGTCGGTAGTGCGCCTAGAAAACATTACACATTTATTAGGCGTCATATACACCTCCCCCCTCTTGATCAGTAGCAAGGTTGAAAAATGAGTTAATACTAACATACATCACTAGTACAAATCAGGTAGTAGTAGAGTAGACACTAATAGTTATATATGATCATTGTAGCCTTTGCTTAATTAGCTCTAGCCATGCTACCATTTTACCTTTGTGTCTTTTATTTTTGCACATGTGACGTTACCTTGCAGCTTCTTAAGACACCTTTGAGCCCACATGGCCTGCCTCACACTGCTACTGTATAGTCTACGCGCTGCGTACAAGCGGTCAACAAACAAGCCACTTTTTTAGGAAGTACTGGTGTACTACTGTTACTGTTAGTCCATATTGCTTATCCATAAATGCTACACTTTTTGGCACGGCTGAGAAATGCTTGCAAGTTGCAATATACTAACGCACACCATTTCATTTTTCGCATTAGACGCAAGATTCCCTTCTACGAACCAGAGGTTCTGAATGATGCAACAACTACCAGTACTAGGTTCTTCTAAGGTGAGGGGTCCCTTCACTCACATCTTCATTTATAAATTTATATAAACTAAATTCCTAGGGGATGGTGGTGCTGCCTTCCACCACTGTTCAGTTATCATGATTTAATTCCCAACTGTAAAAGTGTAACAATGTATATTGATTTAATGTTATTGATTTTCCGGTTGGTGCTGCATTTATAAGAAAACAGTGTACAGACCTTCTCAAATTGAAATGAACATTTTGAACTTACATAGACTTGGTGGTATTTGGTGTGGACTAACTTACACGAGTGAGCAAATTAAAGTAAGGGTGTGCATGTGAATTGCTTCCACGACTGAGAGGTTGTTATGTTCTGGGTTGTCTACTTATTCGGTATCTTGGGGGGAGGGTTCCGAGACCTAATAGTTATGACAAGACAGTACTATAGTCAAGCAGTGGAATTGTGGTGGGTGCGGAATTTCTGATTGAGGTGTGCAAGGAAGGTCCAACCTACCAGCACCAACATCCTATTTTCTGGTGCAAATGTCTGTGTATGTGCAAGATCCCTACAACAGTAGTCTGTCCTATAGGGTATCATATCAAAATAGTAATAAATCTGGTAGGGCTGTTGTTGCTGTGAATCTTCAAAGCCTCAAGATCAATAAGAGTAAAAGTAGTAGAAGACGACGACCCAACGGATTGGACTCAATGGCTCGAGCTACTGGTGAATATGAGTTTTATATTATAACCTTTCACAAAGAGTGGCACTGGCCAACTGGGCAAGACTAGCTACTACAGTACAGACAGACTGATAGTATGTAGTAGTAGTAGTACTCAGAGTCATCATAGCGGAGGCAGGGATAAGATTTTTGAAACCGTACAGATCGAAGGATAATTGGTGGTAAAAAAATAGCATTTGGAAACAAACAATAGTTCGGGAAAAATATGGGGCAGTAAAAGTTATGGAATAAGAAATATTATTAAAAACAAGAAGACTTACTGGGGCCAGCAGAGGAGCCCTCAGCGGTGTCCTCCTGGTGGTGTTCTTCTGAATGTCCCGCCGACTGCCCAGTCCCTGTCGGTCTGCCCCTGGGTGCTGATGAACAGGAAAGATATAAGAAAGAGACAACATTGATGGATGGTGTCAAACAAATACAATATTTTTCAACAACGGTCAAAAAACACTTATGTAAACAACAATTGCAATAACTAAATTGACCGATCTCATCTGGTCAACAAGTAATATCGGGGGATTCGCAGTTTGACTACTTAAGTTACTATTTATCAACAGTAATCCAGTCTTCCATTCTGATTCCAGAATACTAAGTTACAACTAAGCCTAAGTACAACGTACCACCCAACCTAGCCCACCTATTGCAGGCATGCCAATTGTACATTAAGTATGCATTTCCACTGTAATCCTCAACAATGCATATGGTCAAATCATGGAGGACACATGAACATAACTACATTTTTTGTATAGACCAAATTTGGGTTTGATTGATTGATGCAGATCTGCTAGTGCTAAGTAACTGCTAAGCCTACCACCACTCATTGAACAAACTAGAAAAGGTTCTAATAAAGACTGCCATACTAGCAGCACGTCACGTAACTGAGTGAGGGGGCATCACGCTTACCACTAACAAATTAGAAGCTCATACAAAGTACCTAAACCTAAATATCAATCCGCCCCTATCTATTAGTGACAGGACAAAGTAAGGAGTGGACTAGAGTCACTGTAGCATTACGTAACTTAATTTCTCTAAAATAAACTCGTAAAGAATCACGCTAAGCAAGCGCAACCGCAAAGCTGCAAACAAGTAAGATTAGTAGTAGCGCAGAAGACCACCTGTGTCAAAAAAAATCACAGACTTTTAAACGTAATTAACCTGGAATGTAAGCAGCAACATTCTAGCTGGTTGGAAGAAACAAAAGATATTCGCAATATATAACACAGAGCAGAAGAACAGACACAAAGTAGTAATAATTAAATAGGTACTCACCAAGCCCCGGGACCTCCACTCCCAGCAGGTCCAGCAGGTCCTGCTCACGGTCCAAGATGTCGGACCACCGGTGCGTCAGCTGCGCCTGGGTGCGCCGGATACCAGAGAAGCGTGACACTGCCCGGCGCACCTTCCCCCACCGCTGCCGACGCTCCCGGAGGCCGTACCTGGACCCAGGCCTGCCACCTGCTGCCAGGGTTGAGGGGAGGTGGCACTGCACAAAGAAAATTAGTGCAGCCAACTCCACCTCCCCAAATAAGGCCCGTGCCTGCACCCCTTGTGGGCGCCGCCTTCCGCCGGCGAACAGCCCTACCCTTGGACATGGTTCTGGGGACGGGGCGGGAAAGAAAAGGTAAAATAAATAAAGGAGTAAAGGAAATAATTAGCAGGCAATAGAAAGAGAAAAAGTAGCTAAAAAACAAAAAAAAAGTAGACAAAAACAAAAAATATAGAAGCAGGAAAATAGTTAGAGAAATAATAAGTAATAAAGATCCAAAAAAAGTGGCTATAAACAAAGGATTGAAAAGATTTTGGGAGGATTCAAAATCAGGCCCCAGGACCATGCAATAGAGTGAAAAACAAGATGGCCGCACCCATTGCGACCACGTGCGCAAGTCCGCGCGATATTTTCTCCCCGAGCAAGCAAAAAGCAACGCGATCAAGTAAAAGCGGTCGCGAACAGGACATATCGACCGCGAACGGGCGCGAACCTGCATTGCGCGACCCGGAACAGGAAGTGAGCATCGCGAGAGGGCGGGACAAGTGAAAACAAGATGGCCGCGCCCGTGAGCAACCGCATGGGTAAGTTGGCGACCCGCGATCACGCAAAAAATACCGCGAACAAGCGGGAAAAAACTTCCGCGTCTTGGCGATATTTCCGGCGTGTTCGCGGAGATTTTCAGCATTTTTGCGATAATTTGCGAAAGTTAATTTTGCAAATTCCGCCCACCCGTAGGCCAGTTGTCTGAAAGAGCTTGTAGTTTAGAATTGGTTTCCTCGATGAAAGGCCTAAGAGCTCTTATCTCTTGCAATAACAGTTCCAATGAGACTGGAGAGGATGTTTTGGGTGGCGAGGGGGATCTTTCTTCAAACGTTTAATGTTAGACTTTCCTGGCCATACTGCTGTGGGATCCATTGTTGTGTTATTGTCCTCTGATTCAAGCAGACCTAAGTCCTCTAGTTTAGATAGCTCTAATAAGAGTTTTGAATTTTTTATGAAAGAGCGATGCGACGTGGGTGTAGGGCGAAGAGAGCCCTTCGTTCTGGCCATTTACATACCAGCTGCGCAGAAATAAGAAAACGAGTGACCAGGTCAAAAGTCAATTAATTTTGAAGAAAGCACTTGTAACAAAGAATTTGCAGCCAGCGGAGCATTTGTATTGACCTGCGCTCGACGAAATATCAAAAAGCAACTGGCCTCTGTGAATAATGTAATCGCATCTGTCACATAAGATGTAAAATCATACCATTCTGTGAGCATATAGATCATAAAAATGGTGATGTTAGTTGAATGAAGTAATGTTATAAGGAGCGCTTGTGAAGTAAAAAGCATTGAAAACAAGTGAGACACCAACTGTGAAAATAGTAGCATATAATTGTGTAAGCGGTGAAACTTCACAAAATGGCGGCCGCTTAAACATGTCCTCAAGGTAAAACAGAATATTGAGGTAAAAAAGAGGCACTCCAATATATTCAGAGCCTCTCAAAAGAAGTCAACACTCTGCAGTGCACAATGCGTGTGCTGGTGCCTAAGCAGGAGAGGAAACAATGTTGCCTCATTGCGGAATAACAGGCAACAGCGTTTTTTCATAGTTCACTAAAATGGTGGCCGTGACAGTGTAATCCCGAGGCTGGGCATTTACCTTTCAAAAATGCCAGTCGGGAGAAGAGAAGAGCGTCGGAGAGGAGTTCGTTGTTATGAGCGGCTTTTCAGCTGTTCATTTTCCTAGAGACTTCGCGCAATATGTTCTTTGAGCGTGATATCGCCGCGCCGATCACGGGAGCCTCACAGCGGCACCGCCATGCTCATCGGGCGCTTAGCCACAACCCAACAAAACCAAAACTTAAACAAATATAACAATCAAAAGGTGAACATAGGCTAATGTATGAGTAACAAACAACCAAACATGATTAAAATCATTCTGTGTTACAATGAGAATGGTTCCATGTTTATTTGCTTTTAAAGCGTGTTGACGACGTTTCAACCCTTTGATTAGGTTACTAGGGTCTCACCAGGAATAAGAAGATAAGGAACATCCTGAAATAGCGAAAAAATAGTATTGTTTGTATGATGTGGTAATTAACAGATGCATTACCAGGAGTTACCTGAAAGCCCCTAAAATCTGGGGATAGTGGATATAGTGCAAGGCATACAGTGGCACGCATGCACACCCTAACTGATTATTGAACAATGAATTCAGGGCTTTGACCTGTTGTTACACAGGCACGGTAAATATAAATAAGAAGCTAGCACAAGAATTTCCTAATTATAGGCCATGGAGCGCACTGTTAGTACTAGAACTTTGCCGGAGTAGCCGCGCCACTGAACTACTGGCACCGCGGTCGACTTGAAAATGAAGAGTGCCAGGTGGAGAAACTACTCCACAACCACTCTGGGCAGCGTGGATCTGTCAAATATGACCACCTGCTGGGAAAAGCGGAACCGCAATCAGTAGCCAAACTCCTAGTAATAACTGGTGCTGGGAAGAATGAATACTCCGGTAACCCAGCGGGGCAGCGCACTGCAGTTAACCATCACTGTCAATCGCTAGAACGAGCGCGTGGTTAGAATGCGCTTTCTAAAACCATATGAAAGCGAGGTTTGAAAAGCATGGTGCGTTGCAAGCGCCTTCGCTGACAGATAACAAATGGAAAGGATGCTACTTCTCAATTAGGAGAAGAAAATATCAACAAATGTGTCATTCCAGAGTTCCTTTACAAAGAGAAAAGTATTAGCAGACGTCCTAATTCGGACCCTCTCCAGAGCAGATGTCTTACTTGCTGGCTGTGAGGTAAAGACTGCTGAGGAAGGTTTCACATATTAAGGAACTTATGTTACTACCCACAAAGATCTTTTTTACGAGTGCAATCTCCTGGCTCGTTGAATCGACTTAGAGGGGACGTGGGACAATGGCGGGCGCTGCCGCTGTCCCTATTGGGAAGAGCGGCGCTGTTCAAAATGATGGCACTGCTACGATTCCTCTATGCTCTGCACAATACGCCATCTACAGTCCCAGAGGCGTACTTAGGAGCCTTAGATGGAGAAATTAGGGGCCTGCTTTGGGATAGGAAACCACCCCAAATAGCAACATACAAACTCTTCAGGGGCTGGTATGATGGAGGAAAGCATTGCCCAATACCCGAGCGTACTACTGGGCCTCTCAACTGGTCGTTACAAATAAATGGGTATACAGAGAGCAGACTAATCATCGTGTCAAATGGATGAGTGGCTGATGGGGGTCGGGGGGTACAGGGAAGCCCTATATACCAACCCCAAAAAGTAGCAATAAACAGGGCCCACGGCGCAAACAGTCACCATCTGGCACAAAGTCACCAAGTACCTGGTATGGGGGGGCAGAGTGACGCTTGCCACGGCTCTTTGTTGGGCGGCAAGCCTGGGTATGCTTGGCTGCTATCAGGGGCTTGAGAAATGGGCCACTATTGGCATTTCATCGATTGGGGATATATGGGCAAAGGTTGAGAACTGAAATCATTCTTGGAACTAATGTAAAATGTAAATGTTGTATACTTGTAAAGCCCACAGCTGCCCCAGCAATGGGGCGTCCTGGCGCTGTATACCGCTGGGGAACCCATCCTGGCTTTCCCTGTGAGATGGTCCCTACTGGGCATCTCCAAGGTGAAGACAAGCATCCCCGGCGCTGATGGGGCCGTAAGTGGAGATTAAGCAAGCTATTGCCCAGAGTTGCTGAGTGGGATCCATGGTTAGAGTAGGCACCGAGGCGAGAATTATCAAGTCCGCTGACCTTGGCCCAAGACCCTGCTGCGTCGGGAATCGAACCCTGGTCCCGGGCCGACCTCTGCTTCCGGGTCTGCCGCCTCTTACCAGTGAGCCACACCACTCCACTACAGAAAGAGTACAAACTCTCTGATGAAGAACTTTTTAGATATTCCTAAATACGACATGCCATCATGTGAGCGATCCCAATGGGGAAGGATGTACCAGAGGCGTCACCACTAGAGGACAGACTCCTGACCGACTGCCTGCAGTCTAAAGCTATATCCCTAACATATAAACAAAATCATTAATAATCTGCCTGACCCACTCCTTGTCCTTCGGTGGTGTTGGCAGGGGGACTTAGGACTCTTGGAAGAGGAAGACTGGAGGGAGGCACTCGCCTCGCCCCGGGAGGTGGCAATCTCAGCACGACTGCGCCTCATACAGTTAAAGATACTACCCAGATCATATATCACGCGCACCACACTGGTCAAAATGGGCAAGACGGAGGACGCTGAGTACAAAAGGGGGTGTGGTAATGTAGGCCAGTTTTTCCACAATATATGGGAGTGTCATCTGATTCAGGCGTATTGAGGGAAAAACTCAAGTGTATGACAGATGCCGGGGTGGAGCCATACCCTGTCCGCAAAACTGTGCTTATTGAATATATGGGAGGCAACAGATATGAACAGAACTGAACAACTGTGGACTACTGTGGGCCTCATGATTGCCAAACGTAACATCGCCCAGAGATGGTGGGTGGCAGAGATGCCAACCCTGAAAGATTGGGAACGAGATATGGACTGGTGTATGGTTGCGGAAGTGGAAGTTTATACGAATAGAGGGTGCCCTCGGAAATGGGATGGGGTGTGGGGCAGGTGGAATTCATTCAAGGGGAATATTTGCAGTCCGCCCAGTGTTGGGAGTGTTAACACTTTTGCAACGCATGGTGAGATGGGGAGTCTGGACAAGGTGGGCAGTGAGACTATGAATGTGTAAACGTATAAGATGTCTTGGTATCTGTAACCAATTGCTACATATTGAAAGTCATGTCTATACAATTTTGATGTTATGTTACTATGCTAAATTCAATAAACAGAATATATATTAAAAAAAGATTGATGTGGGCCTCAATACAGACAATTATACTATCACTATGTATATACATATCTACATTACCAGAACAATATCATAGAATTCATGCATCTTCAAAGCTGCGCCCAAGGCGCTCATAATTAAAATCATACGGCTGAACCCCTATTGCGGTAATAATATGCATCATAGTCTAGATTACACCTTGCTCATTTGATCATTTCTTAAAATTAAGGGAGTGAGTAGCTCGTTGTAAAGTCCACGAGGACAGGGCATAAGAGGATAGCATGTATTATTCATGATGCCGGTGAACAAAACCCCTCCACTCTTCAAAAGAATTTAGTCCGTTTGTGATGGAATCACACATGCATATCCACTTGCACTCAAAGGTTTGTAAAATGAGGGAGAGGTCCCCCCTCTCATGGGCATCTTCGCTACTTTCAGCACTTGCCGTCTGATGTCATCGGCCTTATGTTGATGTTCTATATAGTGTGATACCAGAGGGGCTGTGGTCACCGCACCACAGATCCTACTTCGGTGCTGTCCAATCCAAACCTTAATTTGCTGGGTCGTTTGCCCAATATAGTTCGAGGGACAAGTGAACCATATACAATAAACCACCTTAGTGGAATTTCAATTAGAAAAGTCCTTCAGTACTACATCAATAGAATCATGCTCAAAAACTATGGTGTGGGAGGTGTAGTGACACACAATGCAATTCCCATATTTGTAGTGTCCTCTCAAGGTGGGGAAGCCCCAAATACCGTCCAGGGAGTTAGTCTTTGAAGCTAATGGACCTGTGGAGTGAACTGAATGATCTCAAATATTTTTATCTCTCTTGAAGAAAATCGAAGGTATTTATATTGAAGGATCTAAACTCTGTACAATGTGCAAGAGTTTTTCCAAATGGACACTGTAATCTTATTAGAAGGTGGGCAGAAAGTGGTGACGCGTGTAAGTCTGTTACAATCTTCCTTTGCATTAGTTTTTAAATGGTCCTCTCTGTGGCTATACCAGGCTCTTTTCAATGCAGATTTAACAATTTTGTGTGTGTAACATCTTTGGAGAAATCTGTCTCTCAATACGTATTCTTCCCTAAAATAGTCTAATTTGCAGGTACAATTACACCATAATGTCAAAAATTGACGTCAGCTAAGCAATCTCTGAGGGACCGTGGGTGAAAACTAATGCATGGTAGAAGGGTGTTCCTGTCAGTCGGTTTTCTATAAGGGGAGACACCAGTTTCCCTTCATCATTTTTCATTAGAAGATCTAGAAAAGGGTTTTGCTGGTTGTCCCACTGGCAAGTGAACTGTGGATTAGTCTCTTTTTGTTTAAGGTATTACACAAATTCCTCAAGTCTCATTGTGGAATAGTCCCAAATGACAAAAACATCTACCATGCAACGCTTCCAACACTTAACAGTGGACCTGAAAGGATTATGTTCAGTCAGAGCATTTTGATGCTCAAATGAGTCTACAAAAATATAATTTGGTTAAAAAAATACACCCATTGAAGTCCCACCATATTGCTGATAGAGTTGATTCTCATTTTTAAAATGATTAATCAAAGCAATCGACTAAAGCTCAATTATGAATTCAGTGGGCACTTCATAAGGTCTCTAGTGCTCAATGATTTGTATGATTTCTTGGTGGGGTATGCAAGTGTGAAGTAAGATGAAATTCACAGAGTAACCAGTAATTTCCTCTGTGGGTCAAAGGGGAGGCTCTCTGCCAGATTAATCATGTGTGTGCTATTTTATACACATGTTTCCAGTGTAGGAACAATGGTCTGATTCAGATCTCAGAGGACGGGTTACTCCGTCACAGCTGTGACAGATATCCTGTCCGCCTAAATATAAATCCCATTCTATCCTATGGGATTTATATTTTGGCGGACGGGATATCCATCACCCTTGTGATGGAGTACCCCATCAACCGAAATCTAAATTAGGCCTATGTCTCTGATAAACACATTAATGTGCTCACCTAAAGGCTCTAGAATAGAACCACAAATGGAAAAAAATCCATCTGCCAAGCAGGCATTCCAAACTCTTATGTACTTTAGGAAGCGTATACAGAACTGGTGTTCTAGGGTATTGCTTGTTGAAAAAGTCAATTTTCTGGAGAGGAGAGGAAACCTTCCTCTTTTGCCTTTCTAGTGACTTTGACAATTTTCAACTTGATATAGTTTCAGATAATGGTTGGAATTGGACAATTATCTCTGAATTTCTGGATTGTGGTCTTCAATAGATTGTATGACTATATTTCCTCTTCATCAGCAGGTTTCACAAAAATTGTAGTATCTTTTTTGAGAGTTTGTAGAGCCCGTCTTTCAGCTAATGGTACATTAAACAGTATGAACTTTCTATCCTCTTCAAGTAGATGCAGATCTTTAGGTATTAATTTTTCGAATGTAAGTATCTCATGGGGCATTCCATTGGTAGGAGGAAAGAATGAGGAGTGTGGCCTTAGGCCTGATGCTGAACTAGCAGTGGCATCTTCCTTATTAGCAAAATAAATCCAAGGCAAACTTTACAGAATAACTTTTGCAATTTCGTTTGTAGATCAAAAACATCAGTTTTCTCCGGAATAACAAAGGATGGCATTTGCTAAGAAGTGGAAGCTGTGCCAAGGATAGGAGGTGCTGTGACAAGTTAAAAATGGGAATGGGCTGATTATTATTGGACAGGTTGTCCAAGGGGGAAGTATTGATATTTCCATCAGTATTCACAGACCCTCTGGATCCCACCTATGGTACTTCCCTCTGGTTTGGTGGTCCCCAGGTGTTATATTCCATATAGGTACCCCAATACAGGCGCAGGTAACATCGTAACCCTTCACCTATATTCTTCCCTACATTACATACATGCCGGTTCTTAGGAACTGAACTTTTACCGAGATATGACACTGCACACAGAATGCAGGATTTTCCCGGGTAAAGGCCTCATACATTATGCATGAGGATTCTTGGAAACTCAGCAGGACTACCATCTCCTGTATAATATCTATGTATAAAGTTCATTCCCGACGTCATCCTAAGTCCGACAAGTGGCACAGCAAGGTAGAACCCCCGGGGAGACCTTTGGGTATATAAACATCACAGCTTGCTGAGACAAAGAGAGGAGATCAGGACTTCCATGCCGACACACACTGACGTGAGACGCTGAGGTTCCTGCATGCAGATATTCCAGCTCGCAGTGGTCTAAACATCCCTTGCGGGGTGTCCAACTCGAGGCCAAGATGGGGTCCCACAGTCTCTCACTTCATGTAATGGGGTTGACTTTATCCTAGAGGGATTCTTGGCTTCCCACTACATATATGCTAGGTACACTTAGGTACATCTAGTCAGGGTAACATTGTAGGAGTACGCATTTTTTACTGTCATGTATTTTATATACTTGCCTGTACTGATGCTTATAGCAAAATGGTAGAAATCTACCATCCTTTTATTTTCTTAGTGCTTCTAATCATTTATATCTTTTTCTGTTAAATGGTTGTTTCAGCGCACCTATTTTACACTAGAATAACAACTGTTCAATAAATACTTATTGAAAAATGTCCATTCCGTTTATTCTGTTTATCTCCCTGACACTAAGTGAGCACGAGTGACTGAGTGAAAAGTAGTAGTATGTTGTCTAAACGCACAGATTCTATATAGGTTTGTAGGAACTACACAACACAGGTGTGTGTCATTGTTTTCCTCTGCCTCCTTTACCTCTTTGTCGCCATCCTAAAAAAGTCTGCTATGCTGAATTTAAACCACTGGTGGCACCCTCCTGAGGGTCAGAATCATGCGAACCAACTGATTAGTCTGAAAAGAAAGCGTTTATCTGGTTTTTAAAACTCCCCTAGTTGTTAGTTTTGTTAAGAGTGGACTTGTGTGTGTAGAAATCGTCTTTTAAATATGGGTAGGCCTTTTTTTTTGAGAAGTTGTAATATCCTTTGTCGCTTTATCTGCTTTCTTTTTAAATTCAATCCTCCCTGCAGTCCTTGCATCATTGCATCTACTTCAGAAAGTGAGGTGCTGGAGGCTGGAGCTTCTTGAGGCCCGAAGATCTCTAGAGTGCAGAGCCAAAAAGCCTTGGAAACAGCAAGTCTACTCAGTGCACAGGAGTTTGGTCCCAGCAGTTCCAATGGGGGATTAGTGTCTCAGAATTGCAGAGAGGACAGGTCAGGCATTGAGGGAGTTGCAGAACCACCACCTGTGTTGCTGGGCGTCGAGAAGTCCGTATGACAGCAGGAGCATCAGACCGGTTAGCTTTGTTGCGGTGCCTGCAGATGCAGAGGTATGACTCCTTCCCTTCAAGGGAGATTTCTTCAGATGTCCTTGATGCCCACAGGTCTTCTGGAGAACCTTTATGAAGCACAGACACAGACGATGAAGAAGACTGAGACCAGGAGCAGCAGGAGTCTTCCTTGGTGCAGTATTGGTTTTAGTCCAAATCCAAGTGTCCAGACGATTGAAGAGTAACATAGTTTCTGGGCTGAGTATTGTCCCACGAAGGATCTGAGGAACCATCCATAGGGCACCCCTTATGTACCCTAGGGAAAGGTTTGGAACGGCTCGGGGGTCCCTCCCAGAGTAGGGGCTAGACAGAGAGGAGGGATACTCCTATGTCCTTTGTCCAGTTTTGCGCTAGAGTGGGAACCAAGGGTTCCTGAACTGGTTCAAACTGGAGTATGCAAGGAGGGCCCCATCTGTGCCCTTCAAAAAAGTCTACTGGCTCTCGCAAGCTCCGCCACCCCAACCAAATTCACTAAGTCCTTTCTGGGAGGTGGTCACATCTCGCTGTGACAGGAAACCTATTGTTCTACATTACCCTACTTGAGCAGGGGGGCAGGATCGTGTCTGTGCTCGGCAGCAGCACTAGCTTGCTTGCAGACACTGAAAGGCTGTTACTGGGAGTACATGGGGGTACCCTAAGGAGCCCCCCCAGTACATGAGATCATACCTCTAACACTGCAATCAGTGTTGGGGTGACTATGCATACATTGTTTGGGCCTCTGATGGCAGAACAGTAGGTCATGGATTGGTATACAGTAGATAAACATTATTCTAAGATGCTGATCATTTTGCATGTGATGATTATGTAATCTTTGAGTAGGCCTTGCACCTGTTTATCATCTACAATCAATGTGGGGTATTTAACTAACTGCTTTGATGATACAAGGTTTAATATTTGGTGAGTTTGTGCAAGATGACACACAAGAGAGAAGTAAGTATAATGGTAAGTGAGCTGTTAGCGTGATTATGCCATCAACGGACTCAGGGAGGTTGTGCGTTGATGGGTGACATTTACCTGGTTATCCTTCATCTTTAATATGTTTGGCTTTATGAATTTGAGGGTCTCATGTTAACGCTTTTGTATAGTTGAGTCAGCTTTTTACGATAAAAATGCTTTCTGGTTGAGGCTGAGTCGACAGTATGTAGAGCCACTGCTATTTGGGGGCAGTGGGACCACGACAAGGCGTACGTGCTAAACCTGATGTATTCATACCTACTCTATAAATAAGTATTTACATCTAGATTTTTGTGTGTGTGAAGGCACAATTGGGTTCAGAGTGCTAAGGGAATACTTGTGGTCCTCTATGTTTCAGTAGGTGGGTCGGTTCATTCATTTATTCTACATTGAATCTTTGCTTCTAGTACAAAGAGGAAGTGACATTTGGGTTATGGGTCGACTGGCTCTGTCATCCCTGCTTCTCACAGAGCTGTAATAGACTACAAACAATTCTTTTGAGTGCAGTGCAGATACAAATTTGAAGTGGGTGCACAGTGCTGATCATTTTTCCCATATATAGATGGATTTATAGCATGGCAGTCAATAGTATCTGTGAGTCAATAACTCTTATGACCAGATTAGGTTTGTTGCCAAATGTGGCTGTTTTTTTCTTTAGGCAACTTGGATGAATAATGTTGTTAAATATAGACTACTGGGCTTTTAGAAAATTCCTGTATCAGATTAGTGGAGAATATTGGTAATATTCTGCTTCCTACGTTGAAGGGATTTATTTTACTATAGCTAATAGGTTGATAGCCAAAAAGGCATGACACAGGTGATAGCTATATATGATGCACTGGTGATGGTTTCTGGTGGCACTCCTTCATGGTTTTGTTTGGTAATCACATTGTCTCCTTTCCTTTAAGTACGGAGTAAACAAAAGGTTTTAGGCCCATGAATGAAGAGTTATGCATGTACACAAATTGATAGCCTCTGTATTCTACTTTATGTATAGGAAGTGCAACACAAAAAGATGATGGACGGAATGTTGAACATTGTCAAACATTTACCCCCAGTCACAGATCTGGTTTTAATTAGGGGTGGGCGGAATTTGCGAAATTAACTTTCGCAAATTATCGCAAAAATGTTTAAAATTATCGCAAACAAGCGGAAATATCGCGAAGATGCGGAAGTTTTTTTCCGGCATGTACGTGAGATTTTCTGCATGGTTGCGGGTCGCCAACTTACCCATGTGGTTGCTTGCGGGCGCGGCCATCTTGTTTTGAGTTGTCTCGCGGTGCATGATCGCGAGAAGAAAGACGTGATCGCGCGACGCATGACGTCACTGCGGGCGCGAACTGTCGTGAGACAGCGCAAATGGCTAAAAACAATACAACATCTCATGGAGAACGCGACCGGATCAAGAAAACTTGTCGGCGAACGCAGGGATTCAGGTAAGGCGATCGCGCGCGCTTGAGAATGTATTATTTTACAGCGCGAACAAGAAACAAATTATCGCCAAGCTGCGGAAACCGGAATTTTTGACATTTTCGCGCTCTCCGCGGAACGCGAAAATGTCAAATTATCGCAATTTCCGCGAACGGAATGAAATTTTCGCCCAGGCCTAGTTTTAATCCATCGACCAGCAAATAAGCATAATTTCTTTTGCTTCTGTATAAGAAGTAGCATTTAAAATTTAACATAGGACTAGTGATTTTCCCATTTTACACTCAAAGGATCTATCACTTTAATATCACATATTGGAAACATAAGTTCCTGAATTATTACCCAGGGTGGGTATTCATTTATATTTTCAATTTTTTTTATTATATTGTAGCAGCCCCCCTCCGGCACCTCCCTCAGCTTTGCCAGAATATATAATGCTTGAGTGTACGGATGATGGTGGTTGCTTCTTATGGCTCTGCCATAAGAATTGCTTGTTGACAGACACTCTGAATGGGCCCACAGCATAGAGAACAGCAGTGGGCACAGTATGTGTTTTAAACAGAGGGGATGTACCTCAATGAATCTATTGGTTTATCAGTGGTTTTGTTTTTTATTAGGGGAATATGTACTGCCATGATTGGAGGACAAAGCATGTGGGAGAATAGTATAAACAGGCTTGGGGGGTAGAAGAGGATATAAAAGGAACTGAAACTTTGATTTTATACAAAGAAATAATGTGTCATATTAGGAAATATGTATTTTCATAAATTAATCAATTGATGAATTTTGTGTTTTTTGTATATTTGTATAAATCTTGATATAAAGAGAGGAAAAAATATGCAAAAATATACTCAAACAAGCTAATTTATCACATTGTACTGAGACAAATTTGTTAACAAAATTAGCAATTTTCCATTCGTGTTTTACAGAGTGCAGCTGAATATATGAACATATATAATACAAAAGGGGGTATCTTAATGAGAAGTGTGTGAAGATTATATCAGAAGACATAGTTACTAAACTAATTGTGAAACTATTTTGGAGGTAGTACATATCATTGATCCTGACCCAAATGGTTCTTTGTAGAAAGTCTTCATGTAGCTGAAGCCATAAAAGGCAAAGATGGACAGGTCCAAAGCACGGTTGATTTGTCCCAAGGCCATGGACTCAGCATATTTGAAATTCTTCTTCTTATCCTTCTCGATGCTACTTAAAGACGAGATGTTGCTAAGCCCAAAAGCAAAAGGCTGAACATCAAACACCAAAACCTGGGAGAACGTTCCTCTGTGTCAGGCCTTACATGGGCAGAGCTGTGGTACTGTAAAACCCAAACAGCACAATGAACACCTTCAGGAACGCAGAAACCAGGCTTCTACCAATCAGGAAGAATATCTAGACCAAAAAAAGAAGTGCAAAAAACTCAAGTAATGGTTCAGGACAAATGGGTTCAGCTGACTGCCAGACTCGGTATAGCTGCGGACTGTCTCGCCAGAATGCCGCTAACAGTTGTATCACAGGGATAGGAGTTGAGTGAGGAAATGGTGATAATTGTGAGCCTTTCTGGGTTGTGAGAAGAAGAGTGGAATATGGCAGTGGATTCTTCAGGAAAGAATTCTCAGTTGTTGGCCCAGAAAATGAGGAGAACTTCTGGAGGACTTGAGAAGTTTCTCGGAAGTTAAGGATTCATTTTGCATTGTTAATCACGAGATATATCTGGATGATCAATTATTACCTCTTGTACAATTGAGGGAAAGAATTATTGGTCTTGCATGTTGAGAATCTTTGTATGACTTTGACCAAAGGTAAGGTCGGATTATATTACTGGTGGCCAGAGTTGGATTCTATGGTGGAATCCAAAGTTGAAACTTGTTCTTTTTGTGCCAATAGTGATACATCCAAAGTGGTAAGGAACGTTCTTTTATCTCCGATAGAAGTCCCTGAAAAACCATAGGCCAAGCTGGCTCAGGACATTGTAGGCCCTATAAAACAAATGTGGTGTCAAGGAAAATGTTTTCTTGTATTGGTGGGTAATCACACCTGCTGGATAGTCACCAGGGTTGTACAGGACTTTACCACAAGTATTCTTACAAAGTTTCTTAGGGATGTTTTCCTCAGTGAAGGCATTCCTGACAGCATTGTCACAGAAAATGGTGTGCAACTGAATTCAGTTCCCATGAAGGAATTTACTTTCTACAGGAAATGTCAGTATGTCATTTCCGAACAATGTTATATTGTCCCAGAGCGAATGTATTGGTTGAAAGAGTCAACCGCATGCATACAGAATATATCCAAGTGGTTTGTGCTAATCATACTCCCATGGAAAAGGCACTACAAGGTATTTTGTGATCATACCATATGACTCCTAAAGGTGTCACAGGAATAGCTCAATTTTGTCTCCCAAAGGGTAGGCTTCCAAGAATTAATTTATCACCTTGAAGGTTAAACAGTGGAGGGTATTCTAAAGTTGACAGACAGGAAGTCATGGGCAGGGTCAATCACACCAACAAGAATACAAAGTGAGATATGACTATTTAGATGGAGTTAAAGATCAAAAGATACATGCAGTGGATTGGGTTCAGGTAAAAAAAACTGGCAAACAAAGTGGGACTTACAGTTTTATTCTGCACCGTTGACAATATCCAAGGTTAAGAAAAGTGCTGTAGAACTAGAGAATGGTCAAACATGAAGCATGGATAGAATTGCTAAGTGTACCTCTGTGCCTTCATATATATTTATCAGCAATAATGCCACTAACAATTACTTTCTGAAACAGAACCTGTCTTGGGATGGTTTCAGAGCCACTTACAGATGTGAGTAGTGCAAAAAAACATGTTGGCATAGAGATTATATAATGAGGTCATTCTTCCCTAAGGGAAAAGGTTTGTTGTAATCTTGAGAAGTAATGTTTTGTTGTTTCAAAAATCTGATTTATTGTGCCTTTAATTCCTGTCACCTTTTTTAAGGTCCCTTTTGGTATCTCCCTTTATCCTCCGTGCCTGTTTCTATTCTCAGAATGGTGTTTTTTCTCACTGGAGGCCTGTAAATTGAGCGCTACCTGTTGGTAATGTAGTAAGCAATAAAAGTGATTGTCAAGTTCCTGTGATTCCTTTCATCATTTCCGGACTCCTGACACCACATCTGCACCACTAAAGAACTGTGCCACACTTGGAGTTTGTCCCATCATTACAACCTCACTATACGCCTAAGAATTAAAACATCCACAGGAAATTTAAAATCGGGGGAGGGCATTGGAATTGCACTTTACGTCTCTCTTAAATTAGGAGGGCTTCATTCTGAGACAACAACAACTTTATTGTATGATTAATTAAAATCCTCTACAAAAGTGGAAAAAAATACTAGTTAGAAAAGGTTAAAATGCAATACATAACATCTTAAAAAAGGGGTTAAAATGCAAAGCTATTTAAGGTAACTGTACATAAGTAACTTTGCGCAAAAAAGGTCCGATTAGAAACAACACATGCAGAATTCGACATGCGGGGGGTATGCAAAACTGCAGAGGGCATCCTGTTGCTAGTAAAAGTTAGTATAGACGGTAAAAGTATTAAAAGTGTCATACTAAGCAGTTGCAAGTGCCAGTGGTCCTTGAAACATAATTTATTCAACTGACACTTCTCTGGCCGATCATAATAACATTCCAGCAGCCGCATAAAACTTCCCAATTAGTGCCAGCTCCATTGGGACTATGGTGATGTAAATGTGCCTTAAGGCCTCCTTACATGTTCTTACGCCGTAATATACGAACATGGTTCTTAAATACAAGCGCCTTGGGGACAGCAAAGCTGGGCAACAGCAAGTGACATGTTCTGCGGATTCTATGTGGTGTTGGTACAGACTACAACCGGACCCACTTGACGACCAGATTTTCCAGTGGGCTCTATAGTCTTGTATTGGCAAAGTTAAGAGCCTCACCCTCATGACATTTTGTAGGGCTTGCCTTCCAAGACCTGCTTTTAAATAGGGTTGGCATACAGTAGTTTCATGTGAATTAATAAGACCTTCTGCACCCAGAACAGGTCTGATCCGTTCAAGGTCTTGTTGCCTCGAGATGTTCTTGCCACACTTTTTTAGCAGGTTCTTTAGACTACACTTTGTTAATGATATGTCTGTTGAGGGTTCGATTGATAGTCCCAATGTTTTTTTGACCATCAAAAAATACCTCGCCCAGCGACTGTTGTTATCTGTAAAGACCACCTGTAGCCCTGCCCTGATTGTGCCCGGACATGCATTAATCACGTTGTGTTGAAATTTGACTATGTCTTTTTTGCATTTAATGTCCATTTCTGTAATGTTGAACTCTAGTCGGATCAGTGAGTGCCTAGTGCTGTATGGGAGCTTGAAGACTTTTCTATATGCCATTATGTATAGGCCCCCCACTTTTTTGGTCAACAAACCAGGGAAGACAAGGTGGCCATAGCTGAGTGTAGACATTAGCTTGGCTTGCATTCTCGTCGGATCCCTTCTGTCGAGTGGCTTACAAGCTTGTGGTGTAATTGGCACAAGCCGTATGTCAGCTTAGCTGCTTTTGCCTCCAGTGCTATAACCTGCAGTGCTGGTCTGCTGATCTGCAAATTGTACTCCCAGGTAGGTGTACTTATTGGTCGTGGTTATCGTTAGAGGGCCCAGCTGCCATACCAATTTTAGTTTTTTAACTTGTGGCCAAACATCAACACTTTTGTCTTAGATGCATTAGCTATAAGTTTGTTTTCCATGTTGTAATTATGTAGCTTCTCTAATGCCCTTTTCATGCCTATTCTTGTGTGATCCAGTAAGACGAGATCATCCGCCTACTGCATTATTGGCAGTCTGAGGTGGCCCAATTTTGGAGGAAAGATGTTAGTTTTTAACAGTGCTTCTCCCAGGTCTGCGGTGTATAGGTTAAACAGGGTGGGGACGATCACGCAGCCCTGTTTTAGCCCCCTGTTCATGAAGATCTTGGTGGTTGCACATGAGCTAGTGAGCTTAACTCGCACCTAGGTGCCAGTGTAGAGTGATAAGATGGCCGCAAGGAGTTTCCTCGGTATACCCCACTTAGCCAATTTTGCCCACAGTATATTTCGATCAACACCATCAAAGGCAGCACTGTGGTCCACAAAACATCCATATAATGTAGGGGAGGTGGCCCCAGTTGCCTTGGTTGCCAGATATGAAAGTGCGATGGCATTGTCCATGGTCGACAAGTTCGACCGAAAGCCAGTCTGGTATTGCGGGATTACGTGATTTTCCGTGATCCATGGCTCTAGCTTTTTCAAGAGCATTTTTGCGAATGCCTTTCCTTCCACGTCCAGTAGTGCAATCAATCTATAGTTCCCCGGGTCGGAGGCATCACCCTTTTTGTGAATGTGTTGTAGGATGGAGCCTTTCCATGAATCCAGAACTGCAGAAATATTATAGCAATGATTGAATAAGCCCTGAATGTGGGGTGCCCAGTATTCACGATCTTCCCTGAAAATATATCCAGGCAGCCCATGGGGCCCTGGCGCCCCATCCTTCCTAATGCCCTGAAGGATAGTTAGTATTTCCTTTTCTGTTTGGTAAGGATCCGCCACATTGCTCTCTTCATATTGGTTGTCTTCTGCCTTGACAATGCTTGCCATGGATATTTTTTGATCAACGTATAGGCTGGTAGCATAAGCAGCCCAATTGTTGGCAGGTACAGCATTATGGGTATGGTGGCCCCCATTTAGACCATTGACATGTCTCCAGAATTCCTTACTTTTGTTGGGTGCTAGTAATGCATAGATATTTCTCAATGTTTCCGCTATGCTAGTTTGTTTCAATTGCCAGGCAATTTTTTTATGCGTTTTTCTTGCTGTCTTCAATAGTCTTTCATTCCGAGTGGACTTTTCCCTCCTGTGCTTTGACTCTGTCAAGCGGCATCTCTTTTTGCTCTCAATGAAGATTTTGTTGTCGGTGAAGTTAAATTGCCCCTGTGAAATATGTTTGTAATTATAAGTAGGCTGCTTTCCTAAAGCCAAGGCATCAGATAACGAAGTCATGATTTCAGCCCAGCTGCTCTGTGGGCCAGTTATGCATGTGTTCTGCTTCTATTTATTATACTTTGCCCGGCTTATGGGACCCCATTTGATGCGTTTAATTGAAGCTGTTTCATTTTGTAGAATGAGCATATTGCCTGCAGTTAGATGTTCCTCATGCATCATGCTGCTAGTGTTGACAAGAACAGAGATTGGTTGGTGATCACTACCGGGAGTGTGCAGTACCTTAAACTCTTCACATCTCCTCAACAAGTTCCTACTCTGGAAGATGTAATCAAGAGTGGAGATGTTTTTAAATGTAGGTTGTAGGGTCGTTCTCAGCTGCCCTACGTTATTCGCAGGCCACAGATTCAATTCATTAATACATGCTTCCATAAGATTACGACTGCGATCCTTCTGATTTTGTTCAGGGCCACACAGGTCTCTTATGTTAAAATCCCCAGCGATTATGCATTCATGTCCTGGTTTCTCATGGAGATATTCTCTAATTAACCTAATGATCCTTCTGATGTTTATATTTTTATCCTTTTTATTTGGATTGACATAAAGGTGAATTACTCCAAGTATGAACAGAGTGCCCTCTACTCTGAACCCATTATAGTTATAAACTGGACATGTGGTGCGTATGTGGGCCATTCCTCGATTTGTAGTTGTGTCAACTGCTGTATCAATCATCGGGGATTTTAATCGTCACATTAATGTTTGAGAACAACATCAATTGCTATCTAAAAATGCAAAGCTGGTATTTTATTTAATGTTATTTTGTATTCTCTATTAATTGCAATCACAGAAAAGTAAACACAGAAATATCAAGAATAAATGGAGAAGTTACATAATAAATTAGCATTGCATTATAAAAGTATCAAAATAATGCACAATTTATGTACACATATTTCAATGTCCCATGCTTTTGTGTTAGCATCTAGGGGATGCCCTAGAACCATAGGGTCGGATTTCTAACCCCCTGGTACAAGGACTTAGTTCAATGCACCAACGTGAATTGTTATACTGTGCAGGTGGGGTTTCCTGGTCCTGATTAGTCCTTCTAGATGAGTTTAAGGATAGAGCGTAACTCCAAATCATCAAAGAATAACACACTCAAAATAGCACTAAGGAACACGGGATAAAACTGAACAATCGAGTAAGTAATTATGGTATAGAAATATCGGGGGCGTGGCTACGCATCGAAACGAAATAGCCGCTTAATGCCATAGCTCCGTAACCCTTCCTCCCCTACGCCTATCCGTATGCCCTGAGGCTCGAGAGGCACATCGGAACACCAGAGGAGTAGGTTCCTGCTTCCCTAGAGCGGGACAGCCGCCGGTGCCCTGAGGTACTGGAGTAGACCTCAGCGGGGCCTAATTGCCATATTGAAGCTGGGGAGCAGCGTACAGTAGGCGCCGTGACTGTGAAGGGGCGGAGACACTCGCTGCCTGTGTGGATCGCGGGCCGGGACGAGGGCCCTGAAAAGAATCTCTCCCCGAGTGTACGCGAGTGGGGCAGCCAGCGCCCGCCACCGAACATGCGGGTGAGGCTCACTGCGACCATGGGCTGTTAGGAGGACCGGGATCGAGCCTGGTGACCGTAACGTCATTATTGCGTGGCGCGCTACAGTCACACTGCAACGCAAGTCCTGTGATAGTAGCGTGGAGGGGGGGACAGTAACACCCTCCCCCCTTCCCCTGGGCAATCTGCATAGCAACCATAAGCTGGTATTTTCCAACATCAACTTGGAGGAAGTCAACCACGTGTGTACCTTACATTTTGATGGTTACTCAGACAGTTAGTATTGGCCAATGAGAACTCTCTTACGGACAGAACCCTTGATGTGATTCAGAAACTGCGCATATGCCCAGTTCTGCTTTTTGAGTCACCAAGAAGGATCTGCCACTGAGAGTGTTTTGGAGTCCTCCTCAGTTAAAATATATATTTTTTTTTATTAAAGCACTAGTGGGACTTGCTCTGAAAATTCAAGACCTCATTGGGGCAGTGCAGTTATCCGGCCAGGGGTGTGGTGATAATCACTGTGCCGGTCTGCCCCGATTTTGATACTAACGAGTGTCCTGTTCCGCCTGCAATTTGGAGTGGGTATATACTTCCAGCTTGATTTGCATTTTTCGCGAGCGCCCCAGCGGTGTCTGCCATATCGGGGAGCGGGTGCTTGAGGGACACTTGGACACGCCTCACGATTACCACCCCACACCCCCATCATCCTTGCATCACTGACCAGTCACCCCCGCGGCCGGCTTCACCTGCCTGCTAGGGCGGCTCTTCCCCTCCACATCTGCCTGATTGGAGTAGAGACCTGAGAACTAGTGTGTGACCGGTGAGGAGAGACACAGACAATATGGACAGAAATAAGCCCTTAGGATTGAAGGGGACTAAACCGACGCAGTCCAACAAACTGGATCGTTACACTCTGCCCAAGGACATGATGCAGAGCCGTCAGTCTAGAGGTGCATCCCTGGGGGACCAGGGAGATGTGGACCGGGAACTCTCCCTCAAAGATGTCATGGAAGCTATCACAAGTGTGAAGACCTCTCTTGAACACAAAATGGACACTATTGCTATTTGCGTAAACTTAATCAAAGCGGATCTCACCAAACTCAACGAGAAGGTAAAGTAGGTGGAAATCGCTACAACCAGCTTGACGGGCGATGTTGCACAGCTTCAGCGAGAAGTCTCGGGCCTACAGAACTTTCGCAAATTTACCGAACTGAAGCTTGATGATTATGAGAGGCGCCTCCGCCCCAATAATCTGCATATTTTGGGGGTTCCGGAACGGGTGGAGGGGCAGTCCCCTGATCTTTTTATTGAAGACCTTATCCTGCAACACCTCTAGCCCAAAGGTCTTAGCAAGTTCTTCGTCATTGAAAGGGCTCACAGGGTTCCTGGGGGGCACCCAAAGCCAGGAGCCCCTCTGCGTCCTATGCTGGCTAGAGTGTTGAACTGCCGGGACAGAGATGTTATTCTCCAGAACGCGAGGGCCCCTCTCCGCTATGAGAACGCAGACCTTCTTTCCGGACTTCACCCAGAGGGTGCAAAAGTTGAGACGATCTTTCCTGGCAGTGAAGAAGGAACTCAGGGACAAAGGTCTGAAGTACTCCATTTTGTTTCCGGCGCGTCTTCGGATAGAGGCGGAGGGGAGAACCTGGTTTTTCGAACACCCTGAAGAGGCGGCGGACTGGATTGAAAGCAAGAAGGCCCGGAGCCCACATGACCGTCGCTCAGGTGATGAGGAGTCGTTGCACCCCACCGGATGAGAAACCATGGCAGTGAGTTGGTGTGCAGCTGGACACTCTCGGCCGATCTGGGTTGAGCCAGGTACTGAGCGGCCACTCTGTTGACGGCCGGAGAGGAACTTTTCATGACTATTTGAGACTCAAGACTTTGAGGTTAGGCTTTCCCTTGGGGTTTCATAATTTGTTTTAAGGGGGGGAGGGAACAGCGTAATACACCCCTATTTTCTTCTACTTTTAGTTTTTTGCTAGGGCGACAGGTACTCTGCAAGTTCGAAATGGGCAGTTTCATGCCCAGAGTGTAGGGCAGCGGGGTGGGGGGTTGTTGGGAGGGGGACATTTGGTTAATTTCTTGTTGTAATTTTTGCATTGGTGTTAAGAATGGTTTCATTTGCAGACAGGGTCCTGAATTTGTTCACATAGAAAGCACTGATTTCTACGACTTGAATGACAAGCGTAATGGGGATGTCAATGTTAAAGTATTAAGTTGGAATGTCAACGGACTCGGGAATAAAATTTAGCGCAGTGTAGTTCTCCAATATATCAAACGACAGGCACCAGATATTGTCTTGCTCCAGGAGACGCACCTTGTGGGAAACCGATGTGAAGCTATGCACAGAGGGGGCTATAAAATGGTAGCACATGCTGGGTTTTCCTCCGGCTCCAGGGTTGTGGGTATCATGGTGAAAAACACGCTCCCCCTTGCTATAAGTGTTACGTGGGCGGATGACCGAGGCAGATATGTGGGCATTTCGGGAATGTGGGAGGGCCGTCTCATCACCTTCATGTCCGTTTATGTTTCTCTTGGCCTGCAGGGTGCTACTTTTGCGGACCTGGGCACGGTCCTCCTTTCCGTTCCGGATGGTCTCTTGGTCCTCGGGGGGGACTTTAATGCAGTGGTCTCTGGATCACTGGAACGATACCCCCCGTGGGAACTGGGGTCCTCTACTCGTTGGTTGCCTGACTTTCTCGAAGCCATGGGCCTGGTGAATGGGTGGAGAACTTACCACGCAGCCCAGATACAGATTTCAGTCTGGGGTGCATTACAGTCTTTCCCGCTTAGATTACTGCCTTTTGCAAGCTGCACAAATCACTTATGTACACAAGATCAGAAACCTAGCTAGGGGTATCTCCAATCACTCACCAATATGGGTCCACATGGTCCTCAACCAGCGCAAAGTAGGGAGTGTAGCCCCAATCAATCCTTGGCACCTACGTAACCCGAAAATTCGTAAAAATCTTATCAAAGCAATGGACGTTTACTTTTCCGATAATGTGGGGTCTGTCTCTTCATCCCAGTCCCTATGGGAAGCAATCAAGACTGTGATTCGTGGTCAGGCTTTATCATTAATCTCTGGAAGCAAAAAAGAAAAACAGAAAGAGGTTCTGAACATCGAGCCTGAAATCTATAGTTTAGAAAGAGAGCTGGAATCTGGGGTGACACCAGAGAAGCTACATCTCCTAAGCCTGAAACAGCATGATTATAAGGCTTTAGTTACTGACAGGGCCAAAACTCTGGGTAGGGAGCAACTTGGTAGAATCTACGACCTGGGAGATAAAGCAGGGAAACTCATTGTGTGGCTGGACAGACGGGAGTGGGCGAGCAGACTGGTCCCGGAGCTTAGAGTGGAGGGAGATATCTATGTCACAGATCCGCAGGAGATAGTTGATAAATTCGCTAATCATTTCCAGACTGTTTATACAACGATAACCTCGTACACTGAGGAAGACTCTCAGGGATTGTTGCAAGACATTAAGCTTCCTCGTCTCTCCTCAGAGGACCGTGACTTTCTAGACAGCAAATTGACAACAGATGAAACAGCGTAAGCTATCCGTTCCTTAAACTCGGGGAAAGCCCTCAGCCCGAACGGCCTCCCCATTGAGTTGTACAAATTGCGACCTGACAAACTCTCCCCTTACCTGAAATCTATGTTCGAGGAATCTATGGAGGTGGGAACCTTGCCCAGGGACCAGAGAATAGCCACCATAGTAAACATTCATAAAGAAGGGAAACCCAAAATGGACTGTGCCTCTTATCGACCAATATCCCTTCTAAACGCAGAGCCTAAAATCCTAGCTAAGCTCTTGGCCAACCGCTTGTTTAAAGTAATTAGTCGTTTAGTGCATCCAGACCAATCTGGCTTTATGTCACACAGGAATACTGCCTTGAATCTACGTAGAGTTCATGGGGTTATAGATAGAACGCATACCCTCCTGGAGCCGGCAGTGATCAGGTCCCTAGATGCGACAATGGCGTTTGATACCATCGAATGGCCCTACCTCTGGGCGGTTTTGGCAAAGATGGGATTTGGCCCGGCTTACATCAAATGGGTACGTCTCCTGTATAATGAACCCTTAGCTCAGGTGGTGGTGAATAATAAATTGTGAGCTGTGTTCCAGCTTAGTCAGGGGACCCGCCAAGGTTGCCCGCTTTCGCCTCTCCTTTTTGCCCTTGCTCTGGAGCCGCTTGCAGCCTGGATCCGGTGGGACCCAATGATACGCGGACTGAAGTGGTCACCCAACTGGGAGGACCGCATTTCACTCTATGCCGACGATACACTGCTCTATTTGGCCTCCCCCAAGAAATCACTCATAGTAGTGTTAGATATTATTGCGGTGTTCGGCAGATACTCTGGGTTCACCATCAACTGGGGGAAATCCCTTTTGTTTGTTCTGAGAGGAGACACACCTGTCCCTCCCGGACACTGCCCAATACAAATCAACACCGTGGGCTTCAAATATTTGGGAATTTTTATCTCACTAGATCCCTCGACTCGTTATGCCCAAAACCTACTGCCCCCCCCCCCTCCATAAGCTTAAACATGACATAGCCACCTGGAAGTCACTCCCCCTTTCGCTCTAAGGTAGGGCCGCCCTGTTCAAAATGATGTCCTTGCCTGGATTCCTTTACGCCCTACAGAATACTCTTGACCCGGTTCCAGCATGTTATTTTAAAGAGATTGATGGCCTACAGAGGGACCTACTGTGGGACGGTAAACCTTGAATTGGCCTCAATAAATTGACACTAAATTGGTACGATGGAGGCATCAGCCTCCCGGATTTCAAGAAGTACTATTGGGCAGCCCATTTGGCAGCCATCAATCATAGCAAGTATGGTCGGACGGATGACCCCGGTTATGCCATGGACAAGTGGCTTCTCCCAGGGGGTAACTACAACAGAGCATTGTACTCCCGGCCGAGGAGGTACACTTTGTCTGGCCGACCAAACATTCCGCTCAAGTTTGGCATGACGCTACTAACTCTGTTGGATGGAGGCAACGACTGATATTGGCCACCCCACTTTGGGACTCGGAGACACTGGGTGATTTGTGGAGATCAAAGGGGTTTGACAAATGGGATCTCATTGGCTTCACGTATATTAAAGATGTTTGGGGAGGCGGAGTCATCAAATCCTTTAATACGCTCGAGACGGAATTTGACCTGGCAGATACTGAACGCCTCCACATTTTGCAGGTACGGCATTGACTCCAGTCCTCTTTACCTAAGGGGTTTGTCCCTCCGGAAGCCTCCCCGCTGGAGGATACGATTTTAGACGGTCACATTCCTGACAAAACTATTTCCTTGATCTACAGGAAGTTAATTAATCATATGGCTGATCCCCTCCAATCGCTGCGAGAGAAATGGATACAGGATGGGGTGGAATTGGACGAGCAGGATTGGCAGACGGCAGTGTCTTCCCCTAGAGTGGTTACGATTCCGGCACGTCAGAGGCTGATGCAGCTTAAGATCCTCCATAGAATATACATTGCGGGGCCCAAATTGGTATGCATGGGGTGGTCAGAAAATGGGGACTGTAAGCGGCGTTGCGGTCAGATAGGGAAGCTCATACACACGATTTGGTAATGCCCACAGATCAGCCCTTTCTGGCTTAAGATACATGATATTATCAACATGGTGATGCGGGTCTACCTCCTCCCGGAGGTGCGGCGATGCCTTCTTAACATCTGGGAACCCACAGACTTAAATACTCACCAGACACAGTGGGCTACTCTAGGGTTCTTGCTAGCAAAGAGAGATATTGCTCAACTATGGGGAGCAGCTCACCCTCCTACATTAGAAGCCTGGGAAAGAAACCTGGACTGGTGTATGCTCAGAGAGAAGACAGTTTACCTGGCAAGGGGATGCGCCCAAAAATGGTCCCGTGTGTGGGGTCCCTGGAATACCTATCGTGGAGTGCCCTGCGTACCGCCAAGATGTGATGTACAGGATGACCCCCTTACCCCGTGACGTTCCACTCGTATGTAATGATTAATGTTTTTCCTCCTGTGATTATTGCACTGTACATCTTTGTGGACCCTCTGTAATATCTATTTGAACCGATGTATGTTTAATAAAAAGAATTATTTAAAAAATATATATATATCGTAAGAACCTACAGACTCAGAGTATGTGCATTATCTTATCTTTAGGAAGTTTTATCACATGGGCCAGTTTATCAAATAATTAGAGTATTACATTTGCCCTCTTATACCAGGTGTGCACAACCTAGTGCATTGAAATCCACCACAAACAAGAAATGAGGATTCAAAGGTTCGTGGATATTTTATGTTCCAATTGTTATCTTCTGCTTCTTCCACTTTAAAGCATCACAAATGGCCAGAGTCTATCTATAGGAGGGACCTTACGTCATACTCCAGTGATATTCAATGTAGAGCTGTCAGTCCCACACTTAGTGTCACACATGTCCATTTCCTACAGATGCATCTAATACAAATATATTAGACTTGGAGGGGGTTAATCCTGTAGTATGTACATGATAAGGTCAGATCTGCTCAGTTGAACCTCCAAGATTTACTAGCTAGAAGTGTGAGAGCGTTGTGCATCGTGGACACACCTTTCCACAATCCGTTCTAACTCCCCTTTTGTTGATCCAATCATAGAGATGCAAAAGGAGTATTTTAAATAAAATGATTGCAGGTGGTGAGAGCATGGCTAGGATGCAGGAATCAATAGGATTCCTGCTGTTGCCCCTCTCGCATATTAACACAAATTTTACATCTTTCTAGTCTTGGTGTTTTCATCAGGGATAGAGTATTGTGTAGATTAATGACATCTTAATATTGTAACAACATGTGGGCATGGTCTTTAGTAAGTTACAAGTCAGGCCATCCTGCCCCCTGGCTTTAGAGGTCATGATGTTTCTGATTCTATCACTTGGATTATACATTCTCAGGGGCTTGCTGTGTTGCACTGTGTGAAAGAAAGATACATCTGGTCCCTGGTCTTGTGCTTGTACCAGACTGAGGGAGCATCATGTTCCTTAAAGCCCTCCAAGGGGGGCCAGGGTTACTATGTCCTGTCTGAGGGAGGACCATGGCTGCCCCTAAGAGTGATAGAACAAGTGTCCACAGAGTGACTAGACCGAGACTTGAGCCGGTGACGGTTCAAACGCAAACAGATGTTTGTGTGCCTGCAGGGAAGCTGGGTATGTGTGAAAAAATTGTGTTTGAGGGTGTTTACTTCTGGTACTTGCTCATTGGGTAATGTGGTGCGTAAAGGGTGCCATGATGCTGTGCTTCAAACCTGTGGCTGGATTTATCATTCTTTGACGCAACACAATGCGGAAAGCCACCTTGCTGCGCTGCTCGAAATGGAAAGGACAGGAATGCGCCGTATTTATCATTATATGGAGCATACCTATCCTTTCCTAGCTTTGGCGCACTGTTGGCTACCTAGTGCCAACGCAGGCATCCTTGTATCATGGCGCAAGAGTGCCTTCATTTAACAGGATTGTTTTTGTACAGGGAGGGTCATCTTCCTGCACGAAAAAACTATCCTGAGAAGCATTTTCTCTTTCTACGGGTGATGCAGAATGCAGCATACGTAGCAAGAGGAAAAACAAGGGGAAAGAAGGATATTTCTCCTTGTTACGCCTCACCTGGGGAGACATAGCATTTTGAAGCATTCCAATGTCTACCACTAATGTTAAATCTGAGAATGCACCAAAATACATGGGTGGATGCGTGGGAACACCCATGCTCCACTCATGGCACGCCTCTCTGGCGCAGAGTAACATAAGGCAGCGATTTGCACTGCCTTGCGTTGCTCTAGATTTATCAAGCCATGTATAGACGCTCAAGGTGGCTTTGCATGGTTGTATAAATCTCATTTAGGTTTTGCGTCATGTTTGCACCCCTAGCGTGGTACATGGGTGACGCTAAACCCTTATAAATGTGGCCCTTGGAGCATCAGAGGGTCATGGCAGAGGTATGAGAGCTTCCTTTTTGACGCCTCAGTCTGGAAGGAGACTTTCTAGAAGATGGGACAGAACCCCTTCCAAGGGCCGACAGCATTAGGCTTCATGAGGCATCAAAACTGGAGGCCAGATGTATCAACATTGTATTTTGCGAGTCATTAATAGAACATTTTACACTATTTTACACTATTATGGACTCGCAAAATGCAATGTATGTAGGTTTCGCAAATAAAATTCCTACGCATTCCTTATTTGTGAGTCGCAAATAAAGAATGCCTTCCCATTCATTTCAATGGACCTAGAGGCCCGTAGGAATGAATGGGCATTGCATGCGCAATTTGCGAGTACCCAAAAGGTACTCTCAAATTGCGTATGCAATTTCAAGGGTGCAAGGGGGCCAAAAGGACACCCTGTTGCACCCCTGGAATATGCATGTGAGCAAATTGCAATTCCCTGAATGCATTTGCAATATAGGTAATTGCAAAGATTGCGATTCCCTATTTTGCGAATGCCTTTTGAGATGATATTCTGCGAATAGGCCCGTTTGCGAACAGTAAATTGCTTGATACATCTGGCCCTAGATTCTAAAGGCTTTCCCTCTCATGAACCATCCCTACTGTTGAGGAAATTGAGGATTCGTAGGAGTCATCATATCTCAGACTGCTACCTGGACAACAAACACAGGCCTGTGACACCTGGTGTAGAAAGGGATGGGCGAACTAATTTGCAGAACATAAATTGGCAGAACGCCACACTTTTTTAGATCTGGTGTTAGCCAAAATATTTTACTAAATGTTTATGCCTAATATGCTCACCTAAATGGGTGTTTATCACGCCCTCTTCATCAATGGTCTGTCGTGTCAATCCCATTCCTCTTCTGCCCACTAGGGCACACAGCAGGGGGCAATGGTTTAGCTCACTTCTGCCACTAGCTGATTTCCCTGTGAGGGATGGTATTCTGTCCTTACACAAGGAGCTCATCTGCACACCAAGCAGTCTTCCATGCCAGGAACTACTAAGGCAATGCTTACTTCTTGAGACCAAAATATATTTTTGCTTTTTGTCAAAGTTTTTTTTTTAATTAATGAGGGTCCTGGAGCCTCCACGACAATAAAGCTATGCAAAAACCATGACAAAGCAAAACAAGCATTTACAGAGCCAAAAGGCTGATGACCAACACTAGACCTATTGGTTAGCAAATGTTTGTTTTAATTTGCCTATGAAGAAACAGTGTTCTACCAAAACAGAAATGACTTGCTCTGCAAGTGAATGTGACAAATGATCAGATTCCAAGGCTGATGTAGCTCTGGTTCTCCTGGCAACACGAGGTCTACAGAGAACCACAAGACCTGCCCAAACAGCCCGCGAACTGGGCATTTCTCAGGGTTTCTCAGGCTCTCACTGGGCCGCAATCGCACCAAGAACCAAAAACTCCTTGAAATGGTCATCTGTCTGATCGTTGGCGTATTTATTTCCACTGTTTGCTCAAGGGAATTTCTTTAGTATTTGCATTTGCATACTGCAGACTAAAAATAAATTCGACATAGGTATAGACAGGACAGAGCATGAATAAAAAACATTTAGGCAGGTGAATAAGGTGCCCGTCAGATCAATGCACCAGGCCCTTAATGATCCTGTTTGTAAATGTGGACATCCAGGCTTTTAAGCGACTCTTCAAAACTTGGCTCTTTGGGTCCGCTTTCTAAACCTCAATTCATACCGGGTGTGGCTTATAGCCAGCGCCGGGACACTCACTGAGTAGCATTCGCTCTCTACAAATTCCAAATCATAAAAAGAAATAATAATAAAGTTCAGTTTAATCTGAGGCACCTAGCTTTACTGAAAGTCAATTTGATCTGAAATCTAGATGAGATGCGACAGAAAGTTTAGAAAAGGCCACATCATGGGCTCTCATGGAAACCCAAATATCATATTTGAAAGAATATTATGAGTGAGCCCTGAGAAAGCGGCCTTTAGGAGTGGCACAACATGTGTTAGTTGCAGATGATATAATAAGAAGCGCTGTTGTCAAGAAGCTGAAATATAACATTGATGCCTCAAGAGGAAGAACCAAAAAAGTGGAAAGTGCTTGGTGGCGTGGCCTGTGCCTGAGCAAGATGGCCGCCTGAGCTCACAGCTCTGTCTCGGCACTCTGCTATACCGAGGATTTGAGCACTTCCATTGCTACAATTCCCAACCTTATGCAAACTTTTGAACAGATTCACCCAGGAGCATGCCAGTATGACTTTAAGATGTGAGAATGCTGTTCCAACCGAGGATGGCACTAGACTCCATCCTGACGAATACGAGGGATCCATACAACAGGGCCACGTCAATGCTTGACCCAAGTGACTGGACGCGTGCCTCGCTGCAATGCTACTCTAACTTCAGAGCTCTCACCAAGTCCCCGATCCAGATACAATTCACATTGGGAAGCTGTATTTCACCTGTACTGAACCACGCAGCTGGAGTGTACAAGATGGCGCTACAGGTCAGTGTACACCCTCCGTGAGCTAGCCCGCACTGCCCAGCGATTACACTGGAGGTGCGCAGTACACAACATCCCAAGCGCTTGCACATGGCTCTTTCCTCTCATGCATGTACAGTCTTCAGTACTTCTTGGGTAAGATTCACAAATTAGTACCCCAAGAGGTACTGCAAGTCATAGTCTGTTTTCAGACCCTGTTCCACAACCTTCAGACACATTATCCACAATTATCCAAGAATTTGAAGCCCCTGTGTGTTTCTTGTGCTGCACAACCCCTAGCATGTCCTGTTATAGGGTATCTATCATCATCCTGTTTGAAGACCCTCAAATGTTCACTCACTCTTTTAAAATTCTGATAGTACTGCCCACATATATGCATTCACATTTGCATTTGACAATGTATTTTACAAATTTAGTTTTGCATGTTATGTTGGAACAAATATTGAGGGTCTTTGTGTATTTGGTACCAAACTTTTTCATTTACTCGCTAGCCCGTTGGCACATACCACAGTGTCCACATTTATAAAAACCTTGAGTGTGTTCACTCATCCAATGTGCACTCTGTGCTATAGTCGGGAAACTTGGACTTAGTAAAGTTCTCAGTAATATCCAGACCCGACGATATTAAGTCCAATAAAGGTTTGTGTGCTCTGAGTATGTGCCAATGTTTTCTCGTGCTTTCATGCAGTGTGTCTGATACCCTTTCGGATTGATATCTCTTTCGAGTCTTGTTTCTAAGTGTGTCCAGTCTATCCAAACAATCCCATTCAACCCTGTTAGAGAACCTAGCCTTAACCACAGCACCTTGAATGAGCAGAACCTATTACAAGTCCACATAACACATCCTGAAGTTTCAGAAATCCAATTTCATCTCAGATCTATGCTTCTTAAAACCTACCTTTCATTGAACAAATAATGAAGACTATCTCCGCTAACTCAGATCAGCACACCAAACATATTTTCCTCTGGGACTTTAACATTCATTGGGATGAATCTTGTGACCCCTTACTGAACACCTTCAAGGCATTCCTCACGGACCTCAACCTCACCCAGTCTTGTAATGGCGCTACTCACAATAGAGGCTCCACCCTTGATCTAATTATCTCAAAATTTAATATTATCCAACTACAATCCATTACCCCAGTGACTGGTGGGATCACTACATAATCTCCTTCCTCATCCTGGAGAATGTGATGACAAAGGGGGAGGGAGGAGTTGGCCTAACGGCTTGGGCGCTCCACTTCAGACCTGGGGAACTGGGTTCGAGTCTCTGTAATGATGCTGAACATCCTGTGATTCTGGGCAAATCACTTAATCTCCCTGTGCCTAACAAAAAATTAATGTGTGTCCTCATGTAACGTAACTGGTGCTATGTAAAGCGCTCTGATACCTGATTGGATTCGGGTCAGGTTTGCGCTATATAAAACTCTGCAAAAAAAAAAATAAGAAGGGCCAACCGATTAAACCCAAACATTAGTCCAGAGACTTGAAATATATTAATCTTTCTGAGTTAACCTCTACTAGCAGTAACGTCGTACAACCTCCCACTGACGTGATGAATGTGAATGATCTTACGGCAAATTGCATACAATCCCTGACAGAAATGCACGATACGAATGCCCCAAAGCTTTTAAAAAGAATAGAGATCCGACACATCAAACCTTGGTGCAATGGTAGCCTTAAGGAGTAAAAGCGCAAATTAAGGCTCACGGAGAGAACATGGAGAAGCTCTTCCTTCATTGCACACCTGAAGCACTTGAGGTCAACAAGAAGAGTTTACAACAAGCACATCCGATGTAGAAAAGCAGAATACTTCAGGAAGCAATTAGACAATGCCAAAACCAAACCCAAAATCTATTTGAAATCATCAATCAACAAGTAACAAGCAAAACTAACCAGGTTATTTTCCATCCTTTTGTCTATACTACTAAAACAATGCTAATTAGAGGGACTTCAAAATCCTGGATGAAGGTGCTTTACTCACACTATTAACTATAGTAAAACCCTCCACTTCAATGATCCCATGCCTGCCAAACCATTCAGTCCTTCCATACTCCGTCTTTGGACCAAGAATGTCAACGCATCTCTCTCGTGCGGCATATTTCCCAATTGCTTAAAGATCAGATAGATCACCCCATTCCGAAAAAACACAAGTGCAGACCAGTCTGACCTCAACAACTACCACCTATTACCAACATCTTGTCTCCTACAAAGCTTATAGAGAAATACGTACGCATCTAACTTTGCAAACACATCGGACTGAAATGGCTCTAACACACATTGTTGATGACCCCCCGAGAATGTTAGACCAAAACTAACCCTGTTAACTTACATTACTTGACCTCTCTTCGGCTTTTGATATGGTCAAACATAATAATATGATTGACCTGCTTTAGAATAGGATGCGGCTATCTGGTCCAGTCCTAAAATGATTTGCTTCTTTCCCTTACCATAGAACATAAAGAATCAAGGTCAATCAAACCCTCTCTGCACTACTCCAGTCACGATTGGAGTTAACCAAGGATCCACACTCTTTCCCACCTTATTCATTTTGTGAATGGAACCTCTTACTGATCGGTTAAATCTCTTTAACATTAACCACCACATGTACGTTGATGACACACAACTAAATTTAAAAAATGTCCTCCCTTGATGACATCAAACTACTCAACTACACCCTCCATAAAACCCAATAATGCAATCACCTCATGCTCAACATCCTCAAAACTGAATTCCTCCTGATTGCACCTCACAATCACTCTTTCCCTGTAGAAGAATGTCTCAAGCAACTCACTACTTTCCACTATGTCCCACACTTTGTAGATTCCACTAGATCACTAGGTATAATGTTGGACAAACACCTGAATATGCAAGATCATATAAGTGCCACTACCAGGGGTGCTAACTAACATCTAAATATAGTAAGGAAAATTAAACCTTTCTTGTCCATGGCTGACTTTCAGTTAACAATCCAATCCCCGGTTATCACCCATATGGATTATGGGAGCACTACTCTTGCTGGTTTGCCCAAAGTACAGCTGGCTCCACTAACAGCTACTTTAAACTCTGCTGCCAAGCTCATCACTGGATTGAAATAGATTCAACCGCATCACACATGACCTCAACCAACTAAAATGGCTCTCGTTTGAAGTAAGAATCCAGTTGAAGATAGCTTGCATGACACACAAGGCTCTTTACCATAACACACCAGTCTACCTGACCAAAATACTTGAACTTTCTGAAGGTGGCCTCTCCTCAAGCAAGAAACTCGAACCCCCTCTTTCTGAAACCACAGAAGTTCAAAAAGAAGAAGACTTACAACTACTCCTTCTCTGGTCTAGCCCCTAGAATATGGAACACACTGCTGCCTGCAATCAGGTTACACCCCTCCTCTACCTTTTTCAAAAAGGAAGTAAAAATGATTTTGATGAACAGATTCCTTCACTAGTCATCCTCAGTCATTCAGCCTCCTCTTTTATATAGTGTGTCTGTACTTATTTGTGGGTTTTGCCCTCCTGCATCTACCACATGTACAGTGATCTGGCACCCTGTAGGGTCATGTTCACACTATATAAAACTCTACAAATAAAATAAATAATAAGTAAAGAACCAAGAGATCCAAAAGAAGTCAAGACATGCCAGAAATGTTCTAAATCTGACCCGCTAATCCCCAAATATCCTAACAAGTCCAAATCAGAAACAGCAGCCAACATGGACCTAATACTCCATCGCCTCTGGCCACTCCACCTCCTAGTTCAAGAAACTAAAACCATCACAGAAGTGATGTGAAGTGACATCAATGCAGTAAGGAACGACATGAGAGGTCTCACATTTAAAATCTCAGTGGCCGAAGACAGAATAAGCGACTAGAGGACACAAGCTCATCTCTTGAAAACAGTCCTTAAAGATGTTGATCAAAATTGCCTTGCTAAGTAAAGAAATCAGCGAGTTGGAAGACTGGAACCACAGAGGGATCTTGAGAATCTTTGGATTAGCGAAAGACTCTGAACGCAATGTGAACTAATGCATCAAATTCTTGGAAAGCTGGATACCTAAACTCTTAACCATCAAATGTGACAAAGTCTTCGAGATAGAAAGAGCCTGCAGAATCCACTCCGGGAAACACCCTGGCTGATCAACTAACCCCTCCTTTTGGCCCTAGGACAATCAGTGAAAAACATCTCTATACCGTTCTCTTTTGTAGGCCCATCAAAATTTAGAGTCAATGAAGGGGGAAATCCATGATTTTCTCAGAGTCTTGTGCTTTAAGTGAATATCTCACCTTGCTATCCCACACTGACATGGTCACATGAGGGAATCCATGAGAATACGATTCCATGTGTCACCTGAAATGTCTATTGCATTGTAACAAGTATATCATTAATTCTATTATATTTTCTGATTTTGACAAAATGGTATGCTATTCTCTCTGAATTCCGACACAATACTTCCAATTAGACGCATTGTCACTCAGTGTGAACTTTTTGATAAGAGCCATTTAAGATCCTTGCAATGTATGCATATATCTGCTATTCAAACTGTTTCTATTATTATACCACTACATAGAATGCACAGGATGTGCTTTTTATGCAGTACATTCGAAAAACTTTCCAAATCTTCCAAGGTTTGGATGACAGACATCCCAGTCCAGGTTGATCCATGCCTGAAGCATTCAGCAGACCATATCAAGCGCCTCATGAGGCACTCAACCACCTCATGCATTACTCAAAACCAGGGCTGGACTGGCCATAGTGAGCACCGGGCGTTTCCCCGGTAGGCCCCCAGGGTGGGGGCCGGTTTTGGGTCCCAGGGGACCGTTTTTGTTACCGGGGGGCCGACAATATCGGCCCCTTGTAACAAGATTGGCCTAAACCGGCCCTCGCAAACAGCACAGCTGCACCCCCCTCCCACCAGGGCGGGGCAGCCAAACAGTTTGCCAGGGCCAGTTTCGGATCCCAGTCCTGCCCTGTCAATAACCCATGGCAACTACTGTTGGCAATCCCTTCAGAGGGTGTTAATCCTATGTCCTTTTATCATACTCCCCTTACATGTATCCATACTTAGGACACGCCTTGGATATTCACTCATTGTCACAGCTCAGAGAAAGTAAGACTCTGGGCCCGCATCCATGTGTCATCTAGATCATCTATGACTTAACTTAACCTCAACACCTCTAGACACACACCCTACCTCCTCTTGATCACCCTCTGAATCCAATTTAGCTCCTTATCTCACAACACCCAACATACATTCATTGAGCCACTAGCACGTGCCACAAAAAAACACAGATATCTGATCTTGTGCTCAGATGTTCCAATGTTTCTGAAGTTATAACGTGGCTGAGATGGAATATTAGTTCTGGTTGCGCCGACTCAGGGTGCTATACCCTTAGACATACTGTTGGGTGGGGAGGCAGATGCTTGCATCGCTTCAGTGGTGGGTTTTTGGGTACTTTTGATACTGAGGTTTGGTATTGCTTTAGTATTGTTGGTTTTTTCCTCTCTCCTCCCCCTTCTTCCTAGTGTGTTTCTCCTACCCTTCCATTTGCAAAACAACATTCAGTGGCAGCAGATACAGACATTTTCCAACACAATACCCAACAGTGCTCTGATACCGGGAACACAACGAGTGACGATGCAGACCTGAATGAATACCTTAACACAGAAATCAACAACACATCAGATCCCTCAATCACTCCACCACAAATGGCTTACAGTCATTACAAGACACCTACAATTTCACCATCTAAATACATAAAACCATGACAACCACAAACAAAAAACTTAAAATACTACCACTAAATACTAAGGGTCTCAATCACCCTATCATAAAGAAGAAGAAGATACTAGACTATTGCCACCGCCTTAGGGGGACATTATACTATTACAAGAAACCAGATTAGACTCCAAAATGAGTGCAGAAAAAATAGAAGCACTTACTATCATATACAAAAACTCAGGGATTTTGTTGTCATCACATATGCATGATAGCGAGGGACATTGGTTAATTCACAATGCAAGGAAAAGCAGCAAAGAATTTCACGGAATAGACATATATTCCCTGACTGACAACTCAATCTTCATCTGGAAAAATCTGGACAACACCATACACAATCTCCCTGAGAACTTTCCAATAATCCTTGGAGGTGACTTCAATTTGCCTCTTAATGGCAATTTAGACTGGCTCTCCAACACCAAATTCACAAGCAATGGTTCCCACACACAGATGAAACACTGTATATCTAACCACAACTTAATTGACATTCGGAGAATACATAACTCTAGAGGTAGCAGGATCAACTTATACTCTATTCCACACCATACTCTGTTAAGGATCGACTACATCCTAACCAACAAAACCTTAGCCATGCGAATCAAGATAGAGCCAATACTAGTCTTTGATCAAGCCTGCATTACACTTGAGGTGAAAATTTGAGATACCTACACCCCCCTAAACAATGGTAACATATTTACACCTTACTTGAGGATACCATGGCACAAAATAGGATCTCACAAGACATCTAAAACTTCCTAGCAGACACCAAGCTGATCCCAGCTCCCCTTTAACAAGGTGTGTTGCATTGAGGGCTGCCCTTTGCGGATCCCTCTTGAGCTTCTTGTAAGCTAAAACAAATCTACCCAGGAAAAATCTCCCAAAATAGAATCTGACATTAAAAAGATGGAATGCACACTCTGATACTCTGAAGGATCGGAGTCATAACCTATACTATGTAAGCTCCAATGTGAATTTAATAGTATCTTAAGTCAAAAAGTCCAAAAATGGATCACTATCTATAGAGTGGAAAAAATGTGCCTAAAAAACAAAGTGGGGAATATCTAGCAAATTATCTAAAATACTTCTAATCCAAATCAATCATGCATGCCATACAGAATTAAAATTACAATACATGCCCTTCCACACGTGCGATATTGGGTGTATTCCATGAATTCTACTTCTCCCTACATAACTCAATGTCTTAAATATATTGATTCTTGTAATTCCCCTATGTAGACGATAAAGATAGAAAGTTTCTAGGAAAACCAATTGAGATAAACAAAATTTTGGAAGCCATTCAGAGCCTAAAATCCAGCAAATCCCCTGGACCAGACTGGTTCACTAGCCGTTTCTTTAAAACTTTTGATGGCACTATTTCTAACCCACTAAATTCCCTCTTTGAACTCGGATTGTACGATGTCGGGCACAGCGATTAACGCAACCAAAGTCGTTATCTCGAAAGAAAGGAAGGACCGTTAAGATATCAACAACTACCGGCCAATCTCACTCATCAATATCGATTGCAAACTATATGCAAAAATCCTTGCTTCCAGACTTGAAAAGGTAATTTGGAAGATTATTCATCCCTCACAAACCGGTTTTCTTAAAGAAGTGCTTGCTGTTGATAATATAAGGCTTTTCTGCCATGTTATTAAAAGAGCAAAACACTCCAACTCCCCCTCTGCCGCTCTAGCCTTAGATGAAGAAAAGGCCTTTGACAAGGTCTCTTTGACATTTTTTAATGCAGCCCTTCAAAAATATTGACTAGTGTTGTACGGTTCGACTTTCTCAGTAGGAACTATTCATTTGTTGAACAAAATAAATGTCCGTCCATCATCTCCTTGTGTTTGCTTTGTTCGCCCTAAGTTGGCAGGGTATGCCCAGACGTGGGTCCCTTGCTCACTTTGCCATTGGATTCAAGCTAGCTTGCCTGATGAGGGCTATTAGTCCAAAACCGGTCCCAGGATGCTTGTTTCCAGTCCAGGGAAGACATGGCTTGGCAGTTCGGGCTGGACTGTTCCCATGAGGCACAGGGTCAAGACTGATTTGCATAAAGCTATGTCTGAACTAGGGTTGTGAAGTGAGCTAAAGAACAATGATGAATTCAAACCAGATCTATGACTAGGGGTGAGTGTCTGAAAAGTTTCAGTGCTCCGTCCATCATCTCCTTGTGTTTGATTCTATGCGCCCTGTCAGGATATGTCAGCCTAAAGACCTGCTAACTCACAGTGCCACCATAGGTACCCCGAACCCTAGGTAGGTAGCAAATTGCTTGGGCAACGTCAGAACATGACAATCCTGCCTCCCATGAATCATGGTAACAGATCTAGAAACCTTTTTGCTCAGTCATTCATGCTCACTCGGGAAGATACACAATAAATACACAAAGGGGCGTTTTCAATATTTATTGAACCATTGTAATTGTTGTATAAAATATATGCGCTGCAATGATCAATAGACAGAAGTGGATAAAGGTGATTAGCAATAGCAGAGCTATGAACAGAATGCATGATTCCACCATTGTGCTAAGACAGTGCATATATGCGGGCATATAAGTACTGTGTATAGTGTATTCCTAATATGTGCTCCCTAACCTAGGCCGGGTGTTCAGCCAAGAATCCCCTACTGAATGATCCAACTCCCCATTACCTGAGGGAAGGTATGTAGGCGCCCGTCTTGGCCACAGGTTGGACATCCCTCTTCACAGAGGAAAAACAGCAATCAGCTGGGTTGAGACTGATCTTGCAGTGACAGCAAAGTGCTCCTCTCATTTGAGCATGGAAATGTGTGTGTATTTGTAATAACATCATCCGTGCTTCCATGTCGAGGCTTCAGCCAAGCCAACATTGTTTATTGTCTTTGTGATAGCCATGAAGCCTCATGGACGAATAACAAACAACATTTGCACAATGTGTCTTCAGGCCTTGTACTAAATGTTCAAGGTATCGTTATAGTGTAATTACGAAGTGGATTTGTAAGAAATGCGGTTTCAGAGAAACTAATTCTGCTCTGTCAAGTCAGCAAATGTGTGTCAAAAATCGTGTAGGAAAGAAGGCAACTTAAGAAACGTATACGCCTAAAATGGCAGTATTTCTTTCCTGGTCTCATTTAGCCACATGACACCCACTTCTCGGACATAAGTCGACTAAAGCTATGTAATAATTAAAACCCATCCAGCGTAATCCGACTGAATGCATTAGTATGCAAGATGCTAAAAGTATTAAAAAAGGCAATCATACAATTTGAAAACCAAAGCATAAAGAAATCAATGATAAAAAATGTCAAAGCTAATTAAAACTATACTCAAAAACAATTCAAAAACAGTCCGGATTAAAAATTCTCACAAATGGAATAGCCAATTGTGATTCAATGATCCCAGGGGCTGACCTTGGAGCAGGTTTAAGGAACAAACATGTTCCCACCCTATACCTGCATCAGCCACTGAAGAAGAATCAGCAGAACAAGAGCCATGGTCCAACTCACCAGGAGCAGAAGCGTCCCAGGAAGGCTGATAGAATACGTTCCGAAGCAATGGTAGACGCACAGGACAGCAATACAAAGGGCCCATTAAGGGGTCCACCAGTACGTTTATGTCCAGAGCCTGGACCAATTGCATTCCTAGGCACAAGTCCAAGGCACACTCAAAGGTGCACAGCAGACAGCGGAAATCAGGCTGCATGCAGCAAAGCCATACAGGCCGAAATGATAGGAACCAATGCTCGTTTAGCTCCTGAAGCAAAGGTGCACCAAAGCATTGTACCAGGTTTTCACGGCACAGAAGCACATGTGGTAGTACCAGCTCCGTTTGGGACATCCATTGCGGAGCAGAAGAAATAAAAGCACAGTCCCGACAGTCAGGAACAAGACAAGCAGGAGACCTCCAAACACGCTTCCGAGCATGGAGTGTATGAAGGATGGTATCTCTCCGAACACTGTCTCGAAGGTGCTAACCAAACTAGAGCCCAGTTTCTTAAAAAGGTGTGCTACCCCTGCAGTATCAGACATGTTAAAAATGTGTTGCATTAATTCATCAAAATGCTGTGGGAAACCAGTTTGAAGTAGCGACTGTATTTCTGAAGAGGACCTTGCAACTTAAAGATCAAACGTCTCCTTTGCAGATGTTAAGGCAACAACTTTTTGAAACAGTAAGGCTTTCAGTTTGCTCAGGCCATCAAAGTGCACGTTTGAAAGCTTTATCGAAGGTCACAGCATCGACTCCCTAACTGTTCAGGCTAGGGGAAGCAATACGTGTGTACAGCAAGTCACATTGGAAGAAACCGTTAAAAGATAGGTAATATCCGGTCTCACCACAGCCACCTTGATCGTTCAACATCAAATAACTCCCATAAGAGAGCAATCTGAAAGCCAAATCATGACCGCAGGGGAACCTTTTAAGTAGCAAGATAACTTTGCCACATAAGCGTTACAAGCCCCTTAAAGAGAGACTTCCTTGCACACTAAGGAACCTGTTTCAAAGACATCCTGTGTTCCTTGTGCACCCCCATTCTTTGCTGACTGGTCTATGGTGGTAACTGACTCTGACTGTCCATGGGCTCTATCTAACCAAGACCAGGGCCAGTGCTATGTTGAAAACACAGTTGAAAACACACACATGCATTAGGGTACACTATGTATTAGGGTACACTTACAATTGGCATGACCTACCCTATAAGTCGCTAGTAGATAATAGGGCTGGGGTATTAAAGCTAACTATGGTCCCTAGAGTATAATCAGGCATGGCAGTTCAGAGGCCAGCAGCCCTTCCTGCACTTGCGCTGGTGCACTGCTGAGCAACTGAGGCCATAATAGAAGCAGCCCTGCATTGCAGCACTGTTTTTAAAATTAACTGCAAACTCGACTTTGGTGGTAGGGGCACTTAAAAGTGATAATCTACATTATTTATTTACATATTAGGTTCCCCAAGGGTTTCCCCTAGGTGCCCTGGTCATAGAGAAATTGCACATTTAATTTTCCCCATTGTAGATGCCTAGCCACATAGGATAACAATGCAATAGTTTATTAACTTTATGAACACATAAATATTGCTAGGAATTGAATAAATATCATTCAAAAACTTAGGAGAATGGTATTAATGAATCCAACAATATGCAATTGTTGAGTTTATCCTAAATGGTACTGAAAAGAAGTTATAAGACTTTCTTGTCTGTTAGCCAAATCCACCCTCCCTGCAGTTGTCCCTGATTGGTCAGAGTTAACAGGATAAGCTAGGCTGCTTTGATGAAGTGATAAGTAGCTCATCAGCAGAGAGGCTATTTGCTGGAGAGAGCTCTGTTACATAGGAATGCCAGAGCAGGGTGGAGGGGGTCATAAAGCATGATGCTTCAAAGGAGGAACAGGAAAGGCAGGGAATGCCAGATCTACCTACCCCATCCCCTCTGACCCAGCCAGATAGGCTTAAGTAAGGAATATACAGATGTTAGGGGAGGGGAGCTATCAAAATAAGCCACACTGGAGGTTGGTTTTGCTAGTTCTTGCTCATCTGCTGAGATTTCAGCCATCATGAATTTTGGAGGAATAGTGAATTCTGGGAGAAGAATATGTCACACTTTGGAGGACGTTGTCATGCTCTGGGGTGTTGCCTGGCACCTCATTGGACAGGGGTGCTCCTTTGCTTGACCCCAGAGAACACTGAATAAATAAGTGAGAGGCGCAGAGCCTCTCAGATCTGTGGCTTGAAACATAAAGAAGAAGAAGTAGTGTTAAGCTGGAAAGGTGTTTTGCACCAGCAGGCCCTGCAATCTAACTGACTGCACCTGCTGCACAATCTGAAACTACAGCCCTGTGGAGGTGCCTTGCTTCAAAAGGATTAAAGAGTGAACTTCCTCAAAGCTACAGGTTAACAGAGCTCACCTGCATCAACTCCACCAAGAGTTTTTTTAAGGGTTTTGCCCAAGTGCATATTTCATTGTATATTTTATACAAGATTCATCTTTGAAGATGTTTTCGAGGACCTAACAAGAAGTCCCATTGTTCCAGGTCATCAGAGAGAAGGGACAAGTATTGTTGCACCTGGGAAAACATTTGAGTTTTCAGCCAATCAAGGCACAACTTTCCCAACACTGTTATTTGTTACCACCCGAGTGTTCTGTCTGCACGTAATGCAGGTCAGGCCTGCTGATCTTAAAACACTTGATGTTACCCAGAAATCGTGCATGACATCTGTTAGTATCTGACAGCCACATTAACCACACCCTCCAATTGGTGTTGGATGTATTTTACGAGCCATTGTGTAGCATGGTGTCTAATGTGTCCTCCTAATATTTTGTAAACTGCTGCCAGTTTTCAAAACGTGCAAATGTGGGACATGATGTTTGTTGCACTGTTTTGTTCAGGAAAATCATCTGTTGTGGTACAAGGCATGCTCTAAACAAAGCCTTGTTCCGCTGAACCTGCCAATCCGTTGTCCCCTAAATTGATTTTACAGCAATAGTGTCCCTCCAGAAGTCAAATTCCTGTGAGGACAACTGAGAAAGAAAAGAAGCTGAGAAAGTCAGATTGGTTTTTGTTAGCATATTTTTCCTTGTAGGCGATGGTGCAAGCTTATATCAATAAGACACTCGGTTAAATGTATCATAGCCAGAAAAATAAGCAAACTTCTGTGCAAATGTTTTTGAACTACCCGTGGTGGTATAGGGAAATGTTGCAACTGTGTATAATTAAAGACAGCACGAGGAGTACTTGCTTTATGCAAAAAATGATGACCATAAATTTGAAAACAGAACATTTCATTGTGATTAGACAAGCTTTTATACAGTGTATCAGAAGAAAAAACTGTAGAATGCCCTAGATCTTCTAGCATTTCATGCACTGTTTCAATATCTCAATCATTAGAGAATGTACTAGGGGTGATGAGATCATTCAAAGATAATTTAAACAAATAATGAAATTTGCAAAAGTTCAGTAGGACCATACACATCATACGATACCCTATCCCAAACAATCCTGTCAGGAACCGGAACAGCTGAATTGTGCACCAAGTAAAGGTCTTTTCATGCTTTGTGTGATGAGGAATGTGGTTTAAGAACCAAGTTCACCAGTAGTACTGCAGAGTGTTCTGGGTGATACAATCCGTTCAGGAGTAGAAAAAATACTGTCACAAAACCAATCTAAAGGATCAGAAAAAGTAATGCAAATTGCAATCCAAAGATGTAACCATGGAGGAACAAAGTATGTGCTTTTCAGCCAAAGATAGATAACATGCAGTCTCATCTGAAAAGGTAGTAGTGGATCTAATGAATCCGAAGAAAAAGCATCAAAATTGATGAACAAGCCAGAGGCAGTCCGACCTATTTTTGGCAGCTCTGCAGGGTTTGTAGCTGGGAGGTGACTTGATCTGTTGTACATTGAAGTAAACAGTATTCATGTAAGGATTCCGAATTGAAATTTGTGTTTCTGTGCAAGTTGATTGTATTGTAGTTGTGGTAGTAACAGGTAGAAGGGATACTGAATTCTTGGCTACTGCTGTCTCCCTTTGGGGACAAGAGGCTTCATCAGTTATTAAAGCTTCCACTAGAACTTCCTGTATGGTAGCAAGAGGAGGCATGTAGCTACCCAGAAGGCTACGTGGCATACTATTGAGTATCAGCCACATAATGTAGTTTGATCAAATAATGGAGATTAATCTCTTGTTTTTGCAACCAGCAAGGGGCGGGAGAAGTACAGTTTTGGTACCTTCCACAGCCAGGACGGGCCCAGACCTGGACGGCCCAAAATCTTTCTTGTCCACTATTTTCTCCCTGACCACATCCCCGTTTCTGGGAATCCACCAGGAGTTGCTTTTGCTTCCTTCACTTGTCCAGTGGCGGTGTGTTTTACTTGGGTGCTGCTTTGTTTGTCCCGAAAGCTGTTCAGTTTCTGTAAAACCGCCAGATGTTCTTGTACGTCAAATGGTGTTTCAGCCACCACTGTGCTGGGACTGTCGATGTCTGGGAACCACATTTTTACCCCAAACCGGATGTCATAGAGATCCTGACCACCCAGGGATTTTCTAGGCATATTGTTGAGTGTCCTCTGGACCCCATATAGATGATGGACCCAACTGCGACCTGAGCCTAGTACGCTAGCTGTTAAGGACTGCTTTAAGTCCCATTTTTTTTCGCCACGACCGAATTTCCTTTGGGATGGTACGGGGAGAAATACAGCAGGGTCACCTTCAAACTTAGCATGGCGTCTTTGAGGCAAATGCGGGACCCTGGTTAAAATGTAGTGTGCCAACTGAATATGTCCAGATAAAGACTCGCAGATCCTTTATAACAGTTCAGGCATCCAAAGGCGGCTAAGGCGGAGAAACATGACCCCACTGCTTTCAGAGCAGTGAAAAAAGGAAAAATAAAAGGATAATAACAACGTTACTATCATTTTAGTAGCTACTGGGCTAGGTTAGGGTGGGGCAGAGCTGGTGTCACAGGGAGGAGGGTTTTTTTGTGAACAGTAAGTCAGCATGACAGTTTGGCCAGCCATCTTGGGTCATCCAAACAGTCAGGCGCACATAGCATGTTCTCCACCGGACTGTAATGCACAGCCTGGGTGGAAAACATGCACACGCTCCCTCTCCCTGCTTGAGTGCAGAACCATGGCACTCAGAGCAATCACAACACTGCTATCATGCTGGTGACAGCAGCGTTGTGATTGGCTTAGGTGAGCCTGTGTGCTTCCCGCATCCGAGACTCTGAGTCAGGAAGAGAAGCAGAGGAGGGACGACGACTGGCTGTGAAGAGGTAAGTGTTTTTTTTTCTATTTTGCTACCCATGCCCGCCACCCCCATTCAATACCAGCCACCTCTGCAGGCGTCAGCCAATAATTGTGGCCATATCCACAGGAATCGAAAGAAGGAATTAAAAGCTACCAAGATGTGGTTGTAAGCCCCATCTGTCGGAGGCGTTTTTGAAATCAGTAGAAGTGTCTGTGGTGGATGCACCACATGGAATCCTTCCTCTGCTGGCAGATGTTGCATTTGAGGACAAAGTCTGGGGTCTGTTTGTAAAGACCAGGCCACCAGTAGCGTTGCTGCAATAATGAAATTGTAACAGCCACCCTGCGTGTGCAGATGCAAGACCCTCATGTGCAGCTAAAATTAATCCTAATTTGAGGTCTGAACTTGGTATTACTCTATCTCCCACTCCAGGAATTTGAGCAAATTGTATATTTTGTGCATCTAATTTGTAGCAGTACTTGAGTAGAAAGGCTTTCGGCAAGTGGATGTTGTTGTGTGCAGCGTTGACAGCCACCATGATGTATGTGTCAATTCTCGTGCTTGAACGAGTAATTGGAGGAACTGCACCAGTTTGCACTGTTGTTTTTGCTGCTTCATCAGTCATGGAATTCTCTGCAATGTGTTCACCAACACGTTGGTGACTCAATGTGTGTATTACATGAGTCCGTGGCAAGCAATCTTTCAGCTTTGGCACTTGTTCTTAAAGCATCTTGTGCATGATCATGCAACCCTTTGAATCTCTGAATCCATTCTGGATTCAATAATGTAAGTACTCATTATAGGACTGGACACAGTAACAGGAATCACGCACTATCAGTGTGGGGAATCCGGGGTCCGTATTTTCAAGTGCTAGAGCTAGAGCCCTTAGTTCTGCCAACTGTGCAGTGCAGTCACCAAGTGACTGTGTGTAGGTTTTCTTGACATGGAATTCTCCATCCTGCATGCTCCTCTTTATGGCTGTACGTGCTACTGAGTATTGGGGATTTGTCCCTACGACAGGCTGGGCAGAACCATCAGTATGGATGATGTAATAAAACTGATCAAGAGGCAATATTTCATTAGGCAGAGGATATTCATGTTCGTATTGCAGAAAAGCGTGTGTTTGTACTTTAGAGTCAAACCTGTAGTCTACATCTGTTACAGTGAGTAAGTTAGCCCATTGTATCCATCTGGAATGTAAAGCTTTTGCATCTGGAATGCTTGTCCTTGTAATGGCCTCTAAAGTCAGGACTGGGGTCACAACATTAATTTGTTTACCCTGAGCTAGGGCTCTCTACCTCACCACAGCAGTCAGTACCACTGACAGTATTTCCTCTGTTGGTGCAAAACGCATTTCAGCATTGGTATATAAATGCAATCTATAAGCAATCGGTACAGTGTCACCTAAATTTAATGTAATGTAGGTGTACCCTGATGCCCCCCTTATGATACGCATTAATTTGGTCCGGAGCTTTCCGGTGCTGAGCACCGGCACTTAATTGGTTTCCGGTGCTCGGCACTGGCACCCAATTGTCAAGACCACACTTAGGGCAGTCTGCCACAAGGTAGTGCTGCTCATGTAATTTAGAGATTAGCAGTATAAAAGTGTTTAGGAAAACAATCTACATAAACAAATTACTAATACCTGTCTCCCCAGCCATTCCTTTAGCTTTGGGGACCTGGAATAATCTGAACTGTCGCATTCACATGCGAGAGAGATGGTCAGGAGTTGTTTTGGCAGCGGTGACAGGGGCGATGGGTGGTGCAAGCTGCAGTGGCCTCCTGGTCAGAGCCCTGGCATTTCATATTTTACAAATTAAGCACTGATTACCAGGATTGTTGTGTTTACGCTTGTGTGTAAGTGTTTTGAAGCCAGCATATCAGCCTGTACTGAACGCAATATTTGTGTGTGTTCAGCTGTCCAATGTGTGCCTGAGAAGTCTGGACAAATTAAGTCATAGACTGGTTTAACGTGTGCTTTACAATTTAGCATTACTAATGGCAAACCTGCCTTGGGCTTCAGAAATGAAACTGCATTTACAAAGTGACATGCAGACATTTGGTGCAACAAAGTGAAAACATGAGGTTCTGATATTCACAAGCTTTGGTCAGATGCTTTCCATTTAGCAATTCATGTAAAACATTGCACAATTAATTCATAGCTTGGCTTAAATGTGTTTAGTTTAGATTCTGTCCTCACTATGGGAATGTGATTTTAAGTTGTAAAACTGTTAAAGATGCATTAGTAGAATATAACCTGTATTAGAATTAGCACAACATTTTATAAGGTAGAAAACAGAACCAGTTGTGATTTAGCTCTTGCTCTCGGAGCTTCAGTTGGCCTTCGAGATAAGCAAAGGAAGTTTTCTCCATGTAAAGAGAAAACAGTGGCATAATTTACAGCTGTGACTTCAGAGCTTTATCTCTGTATTTGCTGGAAATGTTTAAACAAAGCCTCATTTTATTTTTTGCTTTACAGTGAATAGAAAACACGTATTTTAAATGTGCATTACCATGTTATGTTTAATGTCCCTTGCTTAATTAACCCCTTCGCTGCTAGGCCTTTTCCCCCCTGTGCTAAGCCTTTTTTGGGCTATTTGGGGTAGTTTGCGCTTAGGCCCCTGTAACTTTATGACCACATAAGGTATCCACGCCAAATTTGCGTCCTTTTCTTCCAACATCACGAGGATTCTAAAGGTACCCATGGTTTGTGGATTCCCCTGGAGGGGTCCCAGAAATTAGTCAAAATACAGCTAAATCTTGTTTTTTTGGGGGAAAAATGAGAAAAAAGTGCTACAAATTAAAGCTTTTGGGTTTTTACTGCAAATGGTATAAAAAAGGGTTTGTGGGGCTGAAATCAACATTTTCCCAGCTATTAGGGAATGACAGACTTTTCTCAGATAACCAACATTTTTTACACAGTTTTGGCATTTTTCTGGGACATAGCCTATTTTTGCTATTTTTTGTGCTTTCAACCTCCTTCCAGTTAATGGTAGAAATGAGTATGAAATGGATCCTGGAAAGCTATACATTTTAGAAAAGTAGACAAAATGCTGAATTCAGCAAGGGGTCATTTGTGTAAATCCAACAGTTAAGTATAGGGAAAATTGAAAATTAGTTTAAAAAAACAGCCTTTTGTTTCAACGTTTTCACCTGTAACTTCTTCTAATTATGACAGGTCTTTGAAAGCAATATACCATTACATCCACTGGACCTTACTGGTTGTGGGGAAGTATAGGAACCCAGAGCCAAAAACTGAGCTGCGTCTTGCAATGGTTTTTTATTATGTACCGGGAATTTAGCAATTATTCTGGGAAAATGTATACATGGAAAATTCGGTATGAAAGACTCCTATTATATATTTTTGAAATGGGAACAAAATGTAGAGTTTAGAAACAGTATATATTTGCACATTTCCAAAATTGGGAATACTCATACTAGCATGAAAATTTTCGGTCATTTTTCAAAATGACTTCTTTTTTACACATTGTCTTTCATTTGGAAGGCAGAAATGCATCGAAAGTCAATAGGTAATAACAGTTGCTTTGCAAATCTGAATTACCCTAAGTCTCCCGATAAAAATGGTACCTCACTTGTGTGGGTAGGCATAGTGCCCACGACAGGAAACGGCTCAAAACACAACGTGAACACACCACATTTTCACAATGAAAAATTATCCTTTTATTGAAAAGTGCCTAGCTGTAGTTTTTTAACCCTAGCTCTGCCGGCACCTAAGGAAACCTAGTAAACCTATACAGTTTTGAAAACTAGACACCCAGGGGAATCCAGGATGGGGTGACTTGACTGCCTCTCACCAGGTTCTGTTACCCAGAATCCCTTGCAAACCTAAACAATTGTCCAAAAAGACATATTTTCCTCATGTTTCTGTGGTGGAAAGTTCTGAAATCTGCGTGGATCCACACATTTCCACCCACCCCGCGTTCCCCAAAGTCTTCCGAGAAAAATGGTACCTCACATGTGTGGGTAGGCTAGTGCCTGCGACACGAAATGGCGCAAAACGCAGCGTGGACACACCTCAATTTCACTGTGAAAAATTACCCTTTTTTTGGCAAAGTGCATATCTGTAGTTTTTTAACCCTAGCTCTGCCGGCACCTAGGGAAACCTAGCAAACCTATACATTTTTGAAAACCAGACACCCAGGGGGATCCAGGATGAGGTGACTTGACTGCCTCTCACCAGGTTCTGTGACCCAGAATCCCATGCAAACCTAAAAAAGTGTAAAAAAAACCCACATTTTCATCACATTTCTGCGTGGATCCATAAATTTCCACCCACCCCGCATTCCACAAAGTCTTCCGAGAAAATGGTACCTCACCTGTGTGGGTTGGCTTAGTGCCCACAACAGGAAACTGCGCAAAACGCAGCGTGCACACACCTCAATTTTGCAGTGAAAAATGACCCAATTTTGGCAAAGTACCTGCTGTCGTTTTTGAACCCTAGCTCTGCCGGCACCTAGGGAAACCTAGCAAACCTATAAATGTTTGAAAACTAGACATCCAGGGGAATCCAGGATGGGGTGACTTGACTGCCTCTCACCAGGTTCTGTGACCCAGAATCCCTTCCAAACCTAAAAAAGTGTTAAAAAAAACAAATTTTCCTCACATTTCTGTGGTGGAAAGTTCTGGAATCTGCATGGATCCACAAATTTCCACCCACCTCGCGTTCCCCAAAGTCTTCAGAGAAAAATGGTACCTCACTTGTGTGGGTAGGCATAGTGCCCGTGACAGGAGACGGTGCAAAATGCAACATGGACATACCACAATTTCGCAGTGAAAAATGACACTTTTTTGGCAAAGTGCCTAGCTGTAGTTTTTGAACCCTAGCTCTGCCGGCACCAAGGGAAACTGAGCAAACCTATACATCTTTTAAAACTAGACACCCAGAGGAATCCAGTATGGGGTGACTTGACTGCTTCTCACCAGGTTCTGTTACCCAGAATCCCTTGCAAACCTAAAACATTGTCCAAAAAAACACATTATCCTCACATTTCTGTGGTGGAAAGTTCTGGAATTTGCATGGATCCACAAATTTCCACCCACCCTGCGTTCCCCAAAGTCTTCCAAGAAAAATGGTACCTCACTTGTGTGGGTAGGCATAGTGCCTGCAATAGGAAACGGCGCAAAACGCAACGTGGACACACCACAATTTCACAGTGAAAAATGACCCTTTTTGGCAAAGTGCTGAGCTGTAGTTTTTGAACCCTAGCTCTGCTGGGACCTAGGGAAACCTACCAAACCCACACATTTCTGAAAGGTAGACACACAGGGGATTCCAGGGAAGTATGATTTGCGTGGATCCCACTACGTTTCCTTACCCAGAACCCCTGCATACCTCAAATATAGCTGAAAAACATCACTTTTTCCACACATTTTTGGGTGGGAAACTTATGGCATCACAGGGCTGACACAAATTTCCTACCACCCAGCATTCCCCCAGGTCTCCTGATAAAAATGGTGCCTCACTTGTGTGGGAGGCCCAAGTACCCGCGACAGGCAAGGACTTAAAACGTATTGAGGCGACATCAAAATTGCCTATCACCAAACAACCTAGTTTTGCAAGGGGGGTCACCTGAGTTTTTTGCCCTGTGCTCGGCGACCATGTGGAGAAGCCTACCAAACCCACACATTTCTGAAAACTAGACACCGGGGGGATTCCAGGGAGGTATGGCTTGCGTGGATCTCCCAACAGTTCCTTACCCAGAATCCCCTGCAAACCTCAATTTTAGCTGAAACAATCACATTTTTCACATATTTTTGTGTGGGAAAGTTGTGGCATCTCTGGGCTGACACAAATTTCCTACCACCCAGCGTTCCCCCGGGTCTCCCAATAAAAATGGTGCCTCACTCATGTGGGAGGCCCAAGTAGCCGCAACAGACAAGGGCCCAAAACGTATTGAGGCGACATCAAAATTGCCTATCACCAAACAACCTGGTTTTGCAATGGGGGTCACCTGAGTTTTTGGCCTCGTGCTCGGCGGCCATCTAGGGAAACCTACCAAACCCACACATTTCTGAAAACTAGACACCGGGGGGATTCCAGGGAGGTATGGCTTGCGTGGATCCCCTAACGTTTCCTTACCCAGAATTCCCTGCAAACCTCAATTTTAGCTGAAAAATGTTGTTTGGTGATAGGCAATTTTGATGTCGACTCAATACGCTTTGGGCCCCTTCCTGTCACGGGTACTTGAGCCTCCCACACTAGTAAGGCACCATTTTTATCGGGATGCCTGGGGAAACACTGGTTGGTAGGAAATTTGTGTCAGCCCGGTGATGCCACAACTTTCCCACACCAAGATGTGTGAAAAAATTGATTTGGTTGGATTTGGCACGAGGGTGAGTGATGGTTCAGTATATATAATTTTATTAACAAGAGATTTCACAAAAATGAAATGCACTCTCAATAATTGAAAAGACAAAATACTGAACCAGTGACTCGCAGCTCGTGAGGTGTAAAGCCACGTCAAGGCACCAACCGCTTTACAGGCCATTCACACACCTTTTATACATGATACACACAAGACCATTCACACCACCAGGTACAAAACCAACACATTACAAGATTCATAAAAAGGGACAAGGTATACCCTGCTTGACAGAAACAGAAAAGACACATTTTTCTGCACAACCACTGATTCCTCAAACACACATACATACTGGTTGGATTTGGCACGAGGGTGAGTGATGGTTCAGTATATACAGTTGTATTAACCAGAGTTTTCACAAAAATGAAATGCACTGTTAATAATTAAAAGGATGAGAAACTGAACCATTGACTCACAGCCCGTGAGCTGTAAAGCCACGACAAGGCACTAACCTCTTTACAGGCCACTCATACACCTTTCATACATGTGACACATACAAAACCATTCACACCGCCAGCTGCGGGCCCAGCACTTTACAACACTCACACCAGCAGACAGCGCCATTAAAGGGCCCATCACTTTCACATGCCCACATTCCTGACACAGCAACCACACCAGCTCACGGATTGCATGGAGTGGCGTTTGGCTAGCAGTGTGTGTAGTGATCAGCAGCTAGTCACTACTCACACACTGCCAGCCAAGCACCAGTCCACGTACACCGCCAGACGAGCGCCAGTCCACGCACACCGCCAGCCGAGCACCAGTCCACGCACACCGCCAGCCAAGTGCCAGTCCAAACACACTGCCAGCCAAGCACCAGTCCACACATACCACCAGCCAAGCGCCAGTCCACACACACTGCCAGCCAAGCGCCAGTCCACCCACACAGCCAGTCTAGCGCCAGTCCATGCACACTGCCAGCCTAGCGCAAGTCCACGCACACCACCAGCCAAGCGCCAGTCCATGCACACCGCCAGCCAAGCACCAATCCAAACACACCGCGAGCCAAGCGCCAGTCCACGCACAACGCCAGCCAAGCGCCAGTCCACGCACACCGCTAGACATTAGCCCCTCCACGCACACCGTCATTACATTTAGGATTTATTTATACAAATAAGAAAACACAAACAAATTGCAAATAGATACAAATCTACTAACACAAAATCTGAAACGAAATACACTACACAAATGCCAACCTTGAAACTGAACAAAAAATATTAAACAATAGAGGCCAGGCAGTTCACTTTACCACTCATGGATGCTCCCAAAAATTATTTTGCGTGTGGTACATTCTAAAACAAGCAGGCACACACAGCCCAGGGTTAGAAGGACACTCGGGGCAGTACATACGAGTATCCTTCCGCGTACCTCTTCGCTAACAGACTCTACATCTCCTACTGGGAAAGTCTTTTGAGGGTGAACATCCTCCACAACTCCAACTCTAGGAACACTTGCCTGTTCCACTTCAACATGGCTGCCTATTACAGACTCCTGAAACTTAGCAAAAGTCATCTTTGACTCAGGACAAGAATCCTGGAATACAACAAAAGCATTAAAGGTTGCCAAGTGGAAAAGATGGATAGCCAACTTCTTATACCAAATGTAAGCCTTACGAAGAGCAGCGTAAGGTTCCAACCTCTGATCTACTCTGTCAACACCACCCACGTGCCTATTATAGTCTAAAATGCACACAGGCTTGTGCACTTCAGCAGCATGACCCCAAACAGTCACAGGTGAAGTGCTTTCATCATGGATGGTAGTCAACATGTAGACATCTCTCCTGTCTGAAAACTTCACAGCTAGAAGCTCCTCGCAACACAACGCACTGCACTGTCCCCGCACAAGCTTTTGACAAACAAGTTATTTTGGGAAACCTTTACGGTTAGAGCGGATTGTGCCACAAGCAACAGTGTCCACTTTGGCCAATTCCCTGACCAACCGCACACCAGTGTAGAGGTTTTCACACAATTTTCTCAGTCACTCCAAAAGTGGACGGACAACCAAGGGGGTTAATCCTGGATTCCTTACCGGGGTACACCCTGAAATTAGAGACATATCCAGTCCGACTGTCACACAGCATATACAGCTTAATTCCATAGCATGCCCTCTTACTAGGAATGTATTGCCTAAAAACCAAGTGGCCCTTGAACAAGATTCCGAAAAAGCAAAGAAGAATAAGAAGAAAGAAGACCTGCCGTGCAGCTGCTAAGAAAAGGAAGGCACCAACTGCTTTGGCCCCAGCTGTCGACCCTCGAACCTGCTCCTGCTAAATCCCGGCACCTCCTGTGGCCAGCAACCTCACAAACCCCGGAGGACCTGGCTACCTTGTGACTCTGAGCATCTGGGACTCCCATGAGCAGTGGATCTGCTCAAAGCAAGTTCTAACCCCTGGCATCAGCTCGGAACTGCAAACCCTGCACACTCTGCACCCGCCAAGCCTGGCCTGTGCCGGAGTGGACAAAGACCCCGAGGACGTCCCCCTGGCGACTGTGACCCCGAATCCGGCACCCAAGGATCCACCTCGACGTTCCTGACGACCCCTGCAGTCTCAGAACCAGGGACCCCCCCAACCGCGATCAACAGAGGGTAAGATTTCCCCGACATCAAAAGGCACCCCTGCACCCGGCACCCTGCAGCCCCCTGTGCCTGCATACTGGGTACCTACCTATCCTCCAACTACCCAACTTACCTCTCGAAGTGGTGGGGGCACCTAACGAATAATCGCCCCCGAGCTTGCAGCCTTTGTTCGTCCTTGAGCTTTCCTATTGAAATCCATTGACTGCCCGAAGGCTCAAAAGCACCCTGCACCCAGCCGCCCGAGTGGCCCTGGCAGTGTAACTTATACTCCTACCTACTTCCCAATTTGCCCTGAGCAAGTGACCAGGAGCTCAGCTCCCACAGCCGCGTGGCCTGCTAGTCAGCAGCCACCAACCAAGGCCCCCCTTGGTTGGTGGCTGCTGATTAGCTGACTTGATAACATTGGGCCTAACTCACTCTGCACCCGGCCGCCCCAGTGCCGCTGAGGGTGTAACAACTGTACCAACCTGACCCTAGGAGACCCCTGAGTCTGTGCCCAGAACCTTAACTCTGCCAGTCGAGTACTTACCCAAAAGCCGATAACTCACTTTTCTTCCATAGGGTAACATTGACTGGTTTCTTCTGAAATTTCTTCTAAGTGTGGAGTTTCTAAAACTTAAAATATTCACCTTAAATCAACCGAGTAACGAAAACGGAAATACTCACCTGCTATTAGGAGAGATCCCAGTGCTGGATCTTGGTGCCCAGAACTGACCCTGAAAAGTACTCACAACCATACTTATCACTAACCCAATTTTCTTCCATAGGAAATCATTGACTGTTTTTCTGTGAAATTTCTTCTATCGATTTATGCAAACTACAAATATTACTTACCTGTTTTAGATAGAGGCCCCAGTACTGAGCTTGGAGCCCAGCCCTGGATTACAAAAGTAACGAGAACATACCTTACCCGTAACTTGAATTTTCTCCCATAGGGAACCATTGACTGTTTTCTATGAAATTTCTTCTGTCAACTTTTAAAATAGCAAAATATTGCTTAAAAACACAACAGTAACTAAAACGAACTTACTCACTTGTTTCCAAGAACTGTCCCAGGACTGAATCCAGGATCCAGTCCTGGAGTTAGAAAAGTAATCCTAAAAGTAATCTATTGCAAATAACTTAAAACCCACATTGAGCTCAATGTATTATTGTGTTTGAAATTGTGTTGCCAATTGCAACAACCTGTAACTATTACCTACAAAAGTCCATTGCATTTTGCAAAAGTATTTAACTAAAGCATCTCATTCTGAGAAAGTATATTTTGATACCTATTGTTGGTTCTAAAATAAAACAACCATAATTTTTTTTGTATAAACCATTGACCTAGAGTTCAGTTCTTGAGTGTGTGAGACCATATGCAGACTGAGTGTGTACAACAAATGCTTTACACTGTCCTCTGATACTGCCTTACTTCTCGACCAAGCTACCACTTTAGAGAGTAAGGTTATATCTAACTTTAACCTCTGCCAAACCTCTGGGGACTGTGAACTCTGTACACACTGTACCTATTTGGGAACAGTATATACAGAGCCACTTTCTCACAGTAACTTAGTTCACCCCGATCAATCTGGCTTCATGCCACACAGAAATACAGCTTTGAACCTGCGCAGAGTCCACGGGGTTTTGGATATGGCACACACTATCCAAGAACAAGCTGTGATCGTATCCTTAGATGCTACCATGGCATTTGACACTATTGAATGGCCATACCTCTGAGCGGTTCTGGCCAAGATGGGGTTTGGCCCAAAATACGTCCAATGGGTACGATTCTCATACCAGGGGCCCTTGGTCCAAGTGTTAGTCAACAATAAATTATCAGCGACATTCCCACTTGGCCGATTCACCCGTCATGATTGCCCACTTTTACCACTTCACTTTGCCCTAGCCCTGGAACCATTGGTAGCCTGGATCCGACAGGATCCTATGATGCGATGTCCGCGATGGTCCCCAGACTTAGAAGATCGCATCTCGCTATATGCGGATGACATTTTGCTCTATTTGGCTTCCCCCACGAAATCCCTCATAGTAGTACTGGATATCCTATCTGTGTTTGGCAGATTCTCCAGTTTTACGGTCAACTGGAATAAGTCCCTATTGTTCGCTCTTCGAGGAGATCCACCCATCCCCCCGAGGGACTGCCCAATACAAATTAACACTGCGGGCTTTAAATATTCGGGAATTTTTATCTCTCTTGATCCAACAGTCGGTTACACTCAAAATATTCTTCCGCCCCTGCGTAAGCTTAAAACAGACATTGCCAGCTGGAAAATACTCCCCCTCTCACTCCTGGGCAGAGCCGCCCTATTCAAGATGATGTCCCTGCCTAGGTTCCTCTACGTATTACAGAGCACTCTAGACCCTGTACCGACACACTACTTTAAAGAAGTCGAAGGTCTCCAGTGGGACTTGCTGTGGGGTGGCAAACCTCGCATCGCCCTCAATAAATTGACACTAAACTGGTACGATGGGGAATTAGCCTCCCAGATATTAAAATATTACTGGGCTGCACATTTAACGGCCATCAATCATGGAACATACGGCCGTATTGATGACCCCGGCTATGCCATGGATAGATGGCTCCTTCCCAGAGGCAACTATAACAGGGCATTATATTCACGACACGAAAGGAACACCTTGACGGGCCCCATCAACCATGCCGTCCTCATTTGGCATGACGCCACTAATTCTCTCGGATGGGGACAGAAATTGACTGTCGGCCACCCCGCTTTGGGATTCTGAGAAGCTGGGAAACCTATGGAAATCAAAGGGGTTTGATAGGTGGGGCCTTATTGGCATTTCCCATATCAAAGACATTTGGGGAGAGGGAGGGGTCAAATCCTTCCACACACTACAGATGGAATACGAGCTGGCAGGCATCGAATGTTTCCGATATACACAGACCTTGCATTTGCTGCAGATCGGCGCATATCAATTCTCCCTGCTTCCACGGACAGAGTAAATCTACAGTCATACGCGCAATCACACATCATACGCTAGGGCCCATCACACTAAATTCACACTATTACTCTATCCACACTGAATATAGGAGAGAAAACCTAAACCATTCTGCATCTACAATGAGGTCAATGCGACCTTAATGACATTGTCCTGAGTCATGATTTTAAACATAAGAAATACATTTGAAACACAATAAATGACAAGGAATAAACAACCGACACTGGAATCCAAACAAATGCTTGTTTATCTAAATTAATTCAAATGGAAAGTCAATCATTAGCAAATCATTATTCTCATAATTACCTATTCTAGCTAAATGGGTCAGGACAGGTCTCTCGGTAAAGTCTCTCGAGCCGCCGTCCTCAGCATAGGAAACGTCCAAACGCGATGACCACAAGGGACGCGATGAATGTAATGAACGCAAAGGAAAGAACGAACACGGACCCTCTCTAGTCTAACATATTTATAGGGAAAGTTACAAATAAAAGTTACAAACAAATGTTAGAAATCCGTTGAGCCACTGAGCAGAGCGAGCAGGAAAGGAAGTCTCTTGGTTACATTTAGAAAACCTCCGCTCAGGAAAAATCACAAAAATAAAAACACGGAAGAAGGAAACTCAAGTTTGCAAATGTTTCTTTCGTAAATGCTCTTCCTTGATATCTTAGCAGAGCCACCGCAGACTGGTCATTGTTCATTGTGGCTTTATCCTTCTTCAAGGACAGTTGGAATCTTTCCCAAAGCTGCTGTCCTCACGGAAAACTTTCTACCCAGGCAGAAGCTGCGGTCAGGTGACTCTCGACCATGTTCAGCAAAGCCTCTCATCAAAATTCGATCACTCGAGCGCAGGCTGTAAACGGCAGCCATCTTGTTTTAGGCCAAAACAGGCCATCTTAATTAAAAGAAACACAAACAACGTTACCACGTCATAATGATTGTACAGTGTTAAACCCCACTAATACCCTTATGTGTATGTACTTATCTAGCCTTCTGCAACGCAATAAAGCATTAGCACACGTTATTTTAAACGCACAAACACAAAACAAATAGCACTTACAACACATATTTAATAAAACCGCACATTATTATTAAGCAACATATATGCATTCCACGTGTAGTTTCTCTCATTAGTAATGTTGGTTAATCCAGACAAAAACAAACTATTAATTAATCGTTACAAATTAGTAATTTTAAATCATAACATATAGACGAAACTGGAGCTTAAAACTCGATAAATTTTCAACAGAAAACTCTGCTCCAGCAATCCCCCCTTTGGTGATATCTTATCACCACAAAAACCACCCAAAAAGAAAAATGTAGTCCCAATTTTTAGGAGAAATTGAAAATGTCTTTTATGACACAACATTAAACACCAGACTCTCTCACATCATCCCTCCTTCATTCCAAGTACACACTCTCCCTCAATTCTTCTTATTCTATTTCTTGTGGGTCTCTCCTTGACCTCTTTTGTTTCTTTTCAGCATTCCCTCTGATTATTCTCTTTTTCCCTCCCCTGTTTTTACAACACAAAAACCCCAATCTTAGTATCAATAAAGCAACAATTACACATGTCAAAGGAAACAATATTTTACCAATAATGGTACTACCTATCTTAGCAATAAAACTCTTAACTGCAACTATCTTATTAGCTATTTTAGTCCAGATACTTTCAGCTTCCAGTGGTACTAATCCTTCATGTAAATCAGTAATATTTTTGATATAGACCTTTAGATCTTTGCTTTCATCAGGAATGTAAGTGCAACAATGTTGAACTTTCAGCATTCCACAAACTCCACCCTCTTTGGCCAATAGAATATCAAGGGCAAGTCGATTTTGCATAGACATGGCACGTACGGCAATCATCTCCGTATTTACCAAAAGAAACCCTCCAGCGGTACTTGTCGATAAGCGATCCACCACTGTTGACAGTTTCCGAATCCCATATGCATTCAAAGAAATTCCCACTGCTGGAATCAAAGCACCAAAAATGTCACCTACGATTTCTGACCAAGTTTCTCTCTTATAACGTGTTAGTAAATTAATGTGTTCTACATCTTCTATCCTATCTATATGAAAAATCTTTGGAAAGACCAGGCCCACATAACACGTGCCATACCAATGGTCAGGCAACTTGTAATAAGCCTTGTTCCCACAAACATAATACACTCCTGGGAAAACTGGATCTTCACCACCTTTAAAACCCCATCCTGTTGCAATGAAGTATGTATCATGACACTCACTAGTCCCAACAAAATATGTATCATATTGGGATTTCTTTCTGGTAATGCATAGTTTACCCTTCTGTGGTGCATCTAAAGCCAAAGTCGGACTAGCCCCATCCTTCAACTCCTTTCCCATCTCAATGTCCCATATTGTCTCACTCACTTTATATTTCCCTGCCTTCTCATGCATGCTCATTCTCCTTTCCTCTACCATGTTTAGGAAAGCCTTCTCTTCTTCTTTCAGACTGCAAATTAAATTGTTTCTAAAAATATAATCTAAGGTTAATTCTTCTTTCTCAATAAAAATCTCACCAAAAATGTTAGCTTCTTTAGCTGGATTCAGCTTTCTGTTCATAGGCAATTGCCCAAAAATGTTATCTTTGTTAGACATCTCATAATCTGTTTTCCCTAACAAATAAAAAACACTACTCAGCACACTACATGAAATTCCATACATAGCTGGTAAATGGTGATAAGTAACACCCTCTGAAACGGATGCAGGTAATTGCATACAAACGTAGCAATCCCTAACCTCCATTGTCTTTACGCATTCGTACAACAACTTTGAAAAAACATTGCTAGAAAAATCATTAATTGACCTATCTTTATGTATGTAAGTGTTACTAATTCTAGTTGGAACTACTTTCTGTGAACTCTTCTCTACATTGCTCACATTCTCAGTATGTATTCCAAAAGCATCTATTGTAACTCTAAAAGTAACTAATAAAGCTAATACACCCCATAATAACATTAATAATCCAGTACAGCAGCAGCACATTTTACACCATCTTTTCAAAAAGGCACATCTACTTTGATTATTCTCTGTGTTAGCCATTTTACTACTTTGGCAGTGTCTTTTGACTTAGCCTCTTTACTCCACTACTGAAACACTAGAACACTAGATTATTTCACACAGCTAATTTCAGATCTTCTCTTTTCACTTTTCTCCAAGTGACTCCTTCAGTTCACTCAATTTGGATTTTCATCACTTTTCACTTCTTCTTCAGCAACATCAAATTGTATCAGATCATCAACAACATCCTGTGCATCCGACTCTTCTCCAATGTCAGTCAGGATAACTTTCAGAATTCCAACAGTTTTCTCCTCAACCACTTCTCGTACAGTCCCCTCTGGATTTCCTTGACTTTCTGCCTCTTCACCTTCAGACAGTGCCACGTACGTCCATTCCGGTGACCTATACTTCTGGTTAGGTTTTCTGATTCTCTTAATCTCCTCTGGTTCTTTTGTAACCTTTTGTTTTTCACCTTTTGTTTTATTCTGACTCGACACCTCGTTCACCTGTTCAGCTTTCGATGAATTTGCTCGTGTCAGTCTGTACCTCAGTCTCTTTATTCTGTTGGGCCAAAGATCTCCTCTTACAACCCTTTTTGGTCTCACTTCTTTGTTATTTCTTTCTCCGATCCAAGTTCTCTTTCTCAGAACTCGACCCTGTGATTTCTCATTTTCACTCTCATCCGATTCTGTCTCATTTGCCTCTTGTTCTACAACAATTTTCTTTCGCTCCACAGTCTTTTCCACCACCGATTGAGATTTCCCTAATTCTGTCCCTCCTCGGGTCTCCGACACGCAATCTTCTTGCTGTCTACTTGTCCCTTCACCTAGCTTATCAGAAGTGTTCCCTACACCTCCTCGGGGGTCTTCCGCAATCTGTCCCTCTCTATCTTCTTCTAACCCTGCTTCTTCAGGTGTAATCTCAAGTGGATTTTCAACCTCTTCATCTGATTCAGGTGTAGTCTCTGTGGAATTGCTTCTTTCTCTTCTACTGCTTGTTGGAACTTCAGGCACTCTTACAGAATCCGATCTCTCCTCTGAGACTCCCAATGTTTCTCTTGAAACCTCTCTTGGAAAGGGAAAAGAATCACTCAACCCTCTTTCTCCTTCACCCCTTTCAGGATTTTTCCCCCTTCTCACTGGTTCAGTTTCTGCATCATCACTGGAATCTGACTCTTCAAAATACTCCTTACCAGTCCCATCTTTTGGATTTGGAACTCTCAGAGTATGACTCGCATGCACCGAGTTTTTCACACCAGCACACTTTACTGCAGTTGTCGTAGTTAGAATGACTTGTCTTGGCCTTCCCCACCTTGGAACCAAGCAATTTCTTCTCCTGTGCACCTTAAGCCTCACCCAGTCCCCTGGACTCAGATCATGGGCTTGCTTCTTCTCAAGTGTGGTAGCATCCTCTCCAACCTGGTGAAACACAGAATGAACTGCGTCAGCCAGGCCTTTACAGTAATCCAAAATCATGTCATCAGTTATTGTCATCAACTTGTTGACAGGCACAAATGCATGTCTCATCGCACGTCCCATTAAGATTTCGTGCGGACTCAAACCTGTGGTTCTATCTGGAGTAGACCTAATAGTCATCAGCACTAGAGGCAAGACATCAGGCCATTTCATTCCAGTGGCTAAACACATCTTACCAATTCGGTTTTTTATTGTGCCGTTCATCTGTTCAACGACTCCAGAAGCCTCTGGCCTGTATGCACAATGTAGCTTCTGCTGTATGCTCAATGCTTCACAAATTAAACCCATGAGCTCATTGTAGAAGTGTCCACCTCTATCAGACTCAATAGTCACTGGGAACCCGTACCTAGGAATCAACTCTCTTAACAGTAACTTTGCAACTGTTATTCCATCCTAGTCGGATAGGCCTCCACCCATCTTGAGAACAAACAGACTACCACTAGAACATACCTCAATTTATTCACTTGGGGCATTTCAATGAAATCTATTTGCTTTCTGGTAAAAGGACCTCCTTCTCTGCCAATTGTTCCTAGACTCACCACTGTCTTTTTCCCAGTATTGAACTGCTGACAAATCAAACATCTTTGACAGATGCTCTCTGCAATCAACCTGAACTTCGCATTGTACCAGGTTTGTTTAAAAGACCTAATCATTGCATCCCTCCCCAGATGTCCTTGGCCATGATACATTCTTGCCATTGTCGACAGCATTGAGTTGGGCATGACTGGTCTACCATCTCTATAGATCCAAACATGATCTGTTTCTCTTGGGGCACAACCTGCCTTGATCCAATCTCTCATTTCCTCATCTCCTGCCTCATCCTGCAACTGTTTCACTTCATCCCACGTTTCTAGGACATTAGTAAACATCACAGAACAAAAAGACATTTCCCTCTCTCGTGCCCTATTAATCGAATGATTGTTTTTGGCACAATACTGTGCTATGTCGTTGGCAAATCTATTACCAAGAGTAAAAAAATCATCTTCTTGTCCATGAGCAGCACACTTCACAACTGCTAACTCTTTAGGCAGCTGTATCGCCTCAAGCAATTTTCCAATCACCTCAGCATTCTTTATTGGAGTCCCACTCGACGTCAAAAAACCTCTTTGTAGCCAAAGCTGGCCGAAATCATGAACGACTCCAAATCCGTACTGACTATCAGTCATCACAGTCACTCTCAGATTCTTCCCAATTTTGCAAGCTTTTGTCAATGCCAGCAATTCAGCCACTTGAGCAGATCTCACTCCTTTCAAAGGCGAAGCTTCCATAACTTCTGAAACCTTGCACACCGCATATGCTGCACTTAGCACACCATCATCAGTTCTCAGACATGATCCATCCACAAACAACACATGATCACTCTCAGGCAACGCCAAATCTCTTATGTCTGGTCTTGGTTTCGTGCAGTAGTCAATCACATCCAAACAATCATGATCAACATCATCTCCCACATTCACATTGTCAGCATCTGGTAACAACGTTGCTGGATTCACATTCACACATCTTTCAAGAGTCACGTTTGATGCTCCCAAAAATGATTTTCTCATATTTAGTCAGCCGACTATGTGACATGTACTGAGTCCTGCTTCTTGTCAAAAGAATTGCCACATCATGAGGTACGAACACCCTTACAGGATATCCCATTATTATGCCCTCACTCTGTTCCAAGCTTCTGCATGTAGTAGCTACCGCTTTCAGGCAACCTGGCAAACCCACAGCTACAGGGTCAAGTGTCGATGAGAAGTACGCAATCGGCCTTCTCAGTTGTCCATGCTTCTGAATTAACACTGAAAGTGCACATCCATTTCTCTCACTGCAGTACAACTCAAACTCTTTCTCATAGTCTGGCATTCCCAAAGCAGGGGCTTCGCACATTCTGCTCTTTAACTCTTCAAATGCCGCCATTTGTTCTCCATCCAGCTCCAATGGGTCTCTCACCTCACTTTTGGTCAACTTAATCAGTGGCTTTGCTATCAGGGAGAAATTACTTATCCACTGACGACAATAACCCACCATCCCCAGAAACATCCTCACTTCTCTCTGGGTCATCGGGGCTCTCATTCCTCTGATAATTTTGATCCTGTCATCGGTCACCTTTCTCAGACCTTTCTCAATATTGTGTCCAAGATAATGCACCTCTTTCTTGCAAAATTGCAATTTGGCTGGAGATACCTTTAACCCTCCATCTGCCAGATGATTCAGTAAAGCTATGGTATCTACTTCACAAGCTTCACGTGTCTTCGATGCCACAAGTAAGTCATCGATATACTGCACTAGTACTGAGCTTTCAGGCATGATCAAACTCTCCAATGACTTTTTCAACAACTGATTGAATATCGAAGGACTCTCTGTATACCCCTGTGGGATACGACACCATGCTAAAATACGCTGGCCAAACCGGAATGCAAAAATCGGCTGGCTGTCATGATGCAATGGAATTGAAAAGAAAGCATGACACAAATCAATCACTGTGTACCATTCGGCATCATGAGGAATCTGATACAAAATCACTGAAGGATTTGGCACAATGGGACAACATGCCACCACAATTTTGTTAACTTTTCTCAAATCCTGTACAATCCTGAACTTTCCATTAGGTTTCTTTAGCCCCATTATCGGTGAATTACACGGGCTACTCAGTAACTCTCTCAAAACACCCTGTTGAATCATCTTGTCAATTATAGGAGTTATTCCTTGAATTATTTCTGGTGTCAATCTGTACTGAGGAATATTAGGATAAACAATCCCCTCTTTCACTGAAATCTTCACTGGATCTACATTATTCATCAATCCCACATCTTCTCCAGTAAAATCCCAAACTGCTGTTTTCACTGTGTGTCTCAACTCCTGAGGCAAATCATCTGGATTAAACACAGCATATGTACCAACAATCTCACTCTCTCTATTATCTAGAGTCATCCGGTACAAAACATCCTCATCTGGTGTCTCAAAAGCTATTCCATCCGGAGTACAAAAAATTGTACAGTTCATCTTGCACAATAAGTCCCTACCTAACAGGTTCACTGGACTGGTGTCACAGACTACGAATCTGTGCATGTCTGAAAATTTCCCTATTCTTACCCTTACTGGTTCAGTAAGACGAGTCTTAATCTGTGTATTGGCTACACCAACCACTTGGATTGCTTCGTCCGAGAGAGGAAGATTTCTAATATCTGCTGACCTGACAGTTGATCTCGTCGCTCCTGTGTCTACCAAAAAAGTAACACTCTCCCCATTTATTTTCCCATCTACAAATGGTCCTGCCTGGTCTATTTCTAGAGTTGCACCAAGTATGCACTCTTCCTCCTCTCTTCGGCACCGTCAATAGTCCCCTTCAGACTCACTCCCCTCATTCTTTAACCAGTACTGCTGTACCAGGTTAGAACGTCTCGGTTTGTTTACCTGCTCATCATTGTAGAATCCTGAGTCCTGGTTATACTTTTGGGACCCTCTATTCTGCGGCAAGGGCGGTTTTGGCTCTTGACTCTGCTGTCTGACAACCTTCTGCTGTTGCTGCTGTTGATTACACCCCTCGTTCTGCACCTGTTGATTTAAGGGTTTATTTTCATTACTCACTAATGGTGGATTGGTACACTCGGATCTCCAATGCCCCAATTGTCCACAGTTGTGACAAGGGAACTTCTTTTTAGCCTCCTCTAAATTCCCCTTTCCTTTCCCCGCATATCTGGGTCTAATTCCTGGATTATTTGCCTGTTCCATCAACTGTGCTTCTTGTCTTTCAGCAACTTTCACCTGTGCCCACATTGCTTTCTCTTTCAGCTTTCTCTGTTTTGCCTCAATCTCATCACTGAAGTACTTTGCATGTCTCAAGATTTCATCAATCTTTTTACTCTGCCAATTAACTGTATGCTCACGTATTCTTTCACTGATTTCAGGTCTCAGGCCATATACAAATCTGTATACAAAATGACTCAAATCCTTATCACCCAGGTGTTCGTCTCCACTGAACTGTTTAAAAGCCAATATCAGCCTTTCGTAAAAAGCATGAACTGATTCTTTTGCTTCCTGATGTGTTTGATCTATCTTAACCCAGTCTGTCTCTTTCGGGGGTACTTTATTTTTCAGGAATACAATTACCTGCTCGTATTTTTTCATAACCTCTGGATCTGGTGCTCCTGTTTTCTGATCTCTTGGATACTCCTTAGCAGGCCAATCTACAAATATTTTACACTCTGCCCACAAGTCTGCTGGAACAATTATATCAAACAGACTATTCAGGTCAATCGTATAACACACAAAATGGATAAGGGGGGTCCAAGGGAACAGATTTAAAGACCTGCGAGAAGTTTCATTCCCCTAATACGTAATATGCAACACACAAACATAAACTCTCGGGTCTGAGCAACTTTAGAACTAGAGCATGAAAGGAGAGATACTATAGTAAAGCTGTGTCTAAAATGACAGTGAACAAATCAGAAAGGAAAGGAATCCCTTTAAGGATGAATGCCCTCACTCACCCGAAGGTGACATGCTTCATCATTTAGGCTTTCTCCTCTCAGTGGGAAAACCTAGTCCCACTGAGGGCTACAACCACCGCACTGAGAAGTGGGAGCTCAGGGATGTTTTTGTTTAAGATTTTAGGATACTCAGATCCCAAAGATGAGCACTAATGTGAGAAGAGGGCGCAGCGCAAAGAAATTCAAAAGTGTGTGAAGTGTGAGCTAAAACTGGCTAGCGCTATTGAAAAAATTATTTTTATTGACTCATTAGCCCTGCCAGAGATAAAAAACAGTGCAAAGCAGTTACTATTGAAAACTGCTAGATGACATCTAGCAGTTTTCAATAGAAACTGCTTTGCACTGTTTTTTATCTCTGGCAGGGCTAATGAGTCAATAAAAATCATTTTTTCAATAGCGCTAGCCAGTTTTAGCTCACACTTCACACACTTTTGAATTTCTTTGCGCTGCGCCCTCTTCTCACATTAGTGCTCATCTTTGGGATCTGAGTATCCTAAAATCTTAAACAAAAACATCCCTGAGCTCCCACTTCTCAGTGCGGTGGTTGTAGCCCTCAGTGGGACTAGGTTTTCCCACTGAGAGGAGAAAGCCTAAATGATGACGCATGTCACCTTCGGGTGAGTGAGGGCATTCATCCTTAAAGGGATTCCTTTCCTTTCTGATTTGTTCACTGTCATTTTAGACACAGCTTTACTATAGTATCTCTCCTTTCATGCTCTAGTTCTAAAGTTGCTCAGACCCGAGAGTTTATGTTTGTGTGTTGCATATTCAGGTCAATCCACAGTACTTTCGACAATTTCACAAACCTGTCTACCTGCCTATACCACTCGACGGGCTTTTCTCTCAGTCGAGGGAAATCATTCGTAAATGATAAAATATCCTGTCTAGTCCATGGGACATGTACATATCCTCCTCCAGGAATCTCTCTCATAGGATAAGCATCCACTGTTTTCTCTTTTTCTCTCATGGGAAAAGCTGAGTAAGTCCTGTCCACTGAATCTTCCCTTTTCTTGTACCACCTATCCTTCCACTTTTCTACATCACCCCATTTTCGCAATAAGGCAATCATTTCCTTAATCTGTCCTGTTCTGCTAGCACCATTTAGATTTTCAATATCTTTGTCAGAGAAATCCACCCTGTAAGGCTTCTGCAAAGCTTTCACCTTATCCATGTCAACTCCCTGTTCATTCGCTATTGCTCTTAACCTGTCATGTGTACTTTTAGCCCTCCAGGTGATACTCTTGCACATAAATAACAACTCTCCATCATGATGGTTTTTCAGTATATCCGTAGGAATTGTTCCTGCAATAAGCTCCTCCAATTATATGCGCAACCTGGCTACATCAATTGCCTGTGAATCTTCATCCCTCTTTTGAAGAACTTTCAACCAATCATTCAAATCTTCAGCTGTTATTTCGGTAGATTTTTTCACTGCACCCACTTGTTCTGTCATCCTCTGTGGTTCCAAAATTTTTCCTCCCAAACAACCAGTATTCAATCCTGAATTAGGCTGCACATCTAATCCTCCACTACATGTGTCATGTCTCGACTGCCTCAAATTATTTTCACCCGTCCTCATTCTTGATTCCTCCAAAGTACAAGTACCAACCAAACCATTTCCAACATAAGGAACTGTCAAACCATTTTCACCCATTCTTTGCTTATCAAAAATAGGCACAACCGGACCTATGGTTACAGGCACTGTAACTGCTTCAAGATTCTTCGTCAGCTCTCTAATTTTCTCAGTCAACTCAGATGTGGTTCTGGCTAATTCTCTTGTTTTCTCGTCACTGACTCGATTCTCTCTCTCGCTCGCTCTCTCTCTCCCTTTCCGTGAAAGAGCTACCACTTTTCAGATCAGGTGTCACAACCTCAGTTTTAATAATTCGCAAAGTATCTCTTACAGGAGTAGCAACTGGCATGCTCTATTCTGGTTCTGGTCTATATGGAGGTGGTCTCTTGTAAATCATGTCATCCAAGACCTCGTCCTCATAATCATTAGCTCCATACCTTCTCACTTCTGCATCAGGCACCTTTCCTGCACCTTTCCTCCCTTCCGCTTCTTCAACAGTTCTCATAGGATATAATCCCTCTGACATACTAGCATCTCGCCATCTCCTCATTCGATCATGATGAGTCTCACGATCATACTTCCTCCAAAAAAAGTACCTATAATTGCCTCCACTCCTCTGCTTTTCTCGCTCATGCACCTCATCTTCCCATTCCACCAACGCCTCGAACTGTGTCGGCCTTGGTCTAGGCTCTAGACACATCATCTTTTCCCGTAAATTTCTCAACACGGCCAGATTAAATGAACCATGTTCCGGGAACGCTAAGACACCATCATCCTTAGTATACTTAGCCCAGTTATCCAACCATATACAGGTATGATACCCATATTTCGCAACCATGAAGGATGCAGGAGTTCTCGTCGAGGTAGCAATTCACCCTCTCTAGTTATTACGTTTTTATCCTTGTCGAACCACCTTTTTATTTTACCAAACAAGGATTTTTTCTTCTTTTCCTCCGGTTGGTAATACATTTTAACGTTTACCAATATTCTCTAGTCATTTCCGCAACTGTACAAATTTTTGTCCAATAACAGCGCGACTCACACCAACGCACCAATCCTGGAGCGTCTACGTCACTCTGTACTCCTTCCAATCCCTGCGCGGCTCACACCAACGCACCAATCCTAGCGCGAGCACTGTTCTGATCCACTACCCAATCAGAGCGCAGTCTGAATGACGTCAGCAGTCGCTGCAGTCGCTTCTGCTCTGTCTCCTGTCACTCGTCTACCCCTCCTTTACAAAGCCTTCTCAGTAGACTTCGTTTCAGATTCTACAAAATCTATTAGTTACAACATATAAACATCTCCATTGTCTGCTTCGCTAACCACAGAATAGTAAAGAAAATCTTTCTCACAAGAATCCCGCTTCTCTCTAGAACAGCGCTTACCTCTGCTCCACCACGGAATAATCACTTTTGTTGACACAGTAGCACATCCCTCTACTCTGCCCTTCTAACATACATCCATTAACTGTTTCCTCTAGGACTGCTCCAAAGAGTCTTACAATCAATTAAATGCTCATACATTCACGCACTTTCACACTAGAAAATGTAGCACATGCACACAGAATCCTGCCTTTCCCGAGAACAGCGAACAGTCTGTCCCACTACAGAATTATAACACACGTTAACCAAGCAGCTCTTACCTCTGCCCAGTCCTTCAGACAAGCTTAGAGAAAACCTATTACTCCTCCAGCGATAAGCTTTAACGGCGAACCTTACGGATCCCTGGGACTTAAGACCAGAGTTTCACAGATAACCTTCGCTACCATACACACTCCTTTTATACCGGAAATATATCTCTAATAGTAACACACGACGATGTCACTGATTCCGAACCCAGACAATGTGACGCGCAACTTCAATTGTCACACGTTTTTCCCCGCATACGTACAGGGCCAACAATCCCGTTTTTCCCGAGAGCAGCACTCACTTCCCTCTGCCCTACTACGGAACCGTCACCAGCTCCCCACGTTCCAGAAGCCGTACACACTACATAGAACTTAATACGACGACCTCAACATATAGTATTAGTACATATACCAACATCAACCAATAAATCAATGAATCAAAAAGCCTATGTACAAGCAATCTATCAGATCAAGACAATAATCTAAAACCATCATACTGCTACCAGGAAACTGCTGCAGATCGGCGCATATAAATTCTCCCTGCTTCCACGGACAGAGTAAATCTACAGTCACACGCGCAATCACACATCATACGCTAGGGCCCATCACACTAAATTCACACTATTACTCTATCCACACTGAATATAGGAGAGAAAACCTAAACCAATCTGCATCTACAATGAGGTCAATGCGACCTTAATGACATTGTCCTGAGTCATGATTTTAAACATAAGAAATACATTTGAAACACAATAAATGACAAGGAATAAACACCCGACACTGGAATCCAAACAAATGCTTGTTTATCTAAATTAATTCAAATGGAAAGTCAATCATTAGCAAATCATTATTCTCATAATTACCTATTCTAGCTAAATGGGTCAGGACAGGTCTCTCGGTAAAGTCTCTCGAGCCGCCGTCCTCAGCATAGGAAACGTCCAAACGCGATGACCACAAGGGACGCGATGAATGTAATGAACGCAAAGGAAAGAACGAACACGGACCCTCTCTAGTCTAACATATGTATAGGGAAAGTTACAAATAAAAGTTACAAACAGATGTTAGAAATCCGTTGAGCCACTGAGCAGAGCGAGCAGGAAAGGAAGTCTCTTGGTTACATTTAGAAAACCTCCGCTCAGGAAAAATCACAAAAATAAAAACACGGAAGAAGGAAACTCAAGTTTGCAAATGTTTCTTTCGTAAATGCTCTTCCTTGATATCTTAGCAGAGCCACCGCAGACTGGTCATTGTTCATTGTGGCTTTATCCTTCTTCAAGGACAGTTGGAATCTTTCCCAAAGCTGCTGTCCTCACCGAAAACTTTCTACCCAGGCAGAAGCTGCGGTCAGGTGACTCTCGACCATGTTCAGCTAAGCCTCTCATCAAAATTCGATCACTCGAGCGCAGGCTGTAAACGGCAGCCATCTTGTTTTAGGCCAAAACGGACCATCTTAATTAAAAGAAACACAAACAACGTTACCACATCATAATGATTGTACAGTGTTAAACCCCACTAATACCCTTATGTGTATGTACTTATCTAGCCTTCTGCAACGCAATAAAGCATTAGCACACGTTATTTTAAACGCACAAACACAAAACAAATAGCACTTACAACACATATTTAATAAAACCGCACATTATTATTAAGCAACATATATGCATCCCACGTGTAGTTTCTCTCATTAGTAATGTTGGTTAATCCAGACAAAAACAAACTATTAATTAATCGTTACAAATTAGTAATTTTAAATCATAACATATAGACGAAACTGGAGCTTAAAACTCAATAAATTTTCAACAGAAAACTCTGCTCCAGTCTCATCTTCCTAAGGGGACCTCACTCCCTGAAGCCTAACCCTATGAGGACAGAATTTTAGATGGTTACCTGCCCGAAAAAACTATCTCCCTAATATACAAGAAACTAATCAATAACATGGCAGATCCCCTTCAATCATTGCGGGAGAAGTGGCGGCGAGACGGAGTTAAACTAGATGACGAGGACTGGCAAGAGGCAGGGTCCTCCCCTAGAGTGGTTGCCATTCCAGCGCGCCTCAGGTTGGTGCAGCTTAAAATCCTCCATAGAATATATATCACTGGGCCCCAGTTGGTGCTTATGGGAAGATCCGATAATGGAGAATGTAAGCGACGCTGTGGCCATATGGAGACATTCATGCATATCATCTGGGAGTGCAACTATATCAGCTCCTACTGGAGCAAGGTCCATGACACAATCAACGCGGTGCTACAGGTCCATCTTTGCCCAGAGGTACATTGGTGCCTCTTGACTATATGGGAACCCACAGACTTGAACACTCATCAGACTCAGTGAGCCACATTAGGGTTCATGCTTGCTAAAAGAAACATCGCACAATTATGGGGAGCAGCCCAGTCGCCCACTCTCGAAGCCTGGGAAAGAGACCTTGATTGGTGTATGTATAGAGAGAAAACGGTGTATTCGGCCAGGGGATGCCCCAAAAAGTGGTCCTGTATATGGAGTCCTTGGAATACATACCATGGAGAGATTTGTGTGCCGCCCCACTGTGCTTAACAAGATGACTCCCTAACCCCATGGCATTCCCCTCTTATACAATGTAATGATATGATTACAGTGAGATTTTCGCTTCAACAACCCGTTCTGTGTAATCTGGAATCTAAGTTCTGCCAAAATTTAGGAATCCCAATATGGATTGTAGGGCCAGATATACAAAGGCCTTTTGCATTTCATAACGGGTCTAATCATAATTTCAGCCCATTAAGAAATGCAAAACAGTCTTTTTCTACGTACAAGGGCCTTTAAGGAATTGCAATATGTGATTTCTATCCAGTTGAAATCACATTTTGCGATTGTCTAAATAGGAAATCGCAAATAGGGATTTGCTATTTGCGAATTTTTAGCACATGTACAAAGCATTTCCTAAATACAAAATAAGCATTTAGGAAATGCATTTACCGTTGACTCAAAGGTCGATGGTAACCATGTGCAATTTAAAAACAAATCTCCCCAAGATGTTTTCATTAAAGTGCAGTAGACTGCACACATGCCCCTAGCACTTATGTGTGCTCTACATGTGCACAACTTTTTTTGGGTTGCAATACCAGGGGCCTTATGCCAATAGCCATTGTCGGTTTAGCATTTCCAAAATAGTGATTTCCTATTAGGTAATCGCTATTTTGGAAGTGCTAAATTGGCCCATTGGTACGAATGGCACGTGATTTCCTAATTGCGATTTCCTAAATAGCGATTCACTATTTAGGAAATGCAAAATTACTTTTTTTTCTCTTCAACGTAGTTGGAGGTTGAAAAAGCGCACTCTAATAAATGTGTCATAAGGCCTTTGCCTTCCCTTCACAAGTCATATCTCAGAAATAGGACATTGAGGTGGGCAATTTTTGACTTTTTTAAATTAAACTTATAGCCCATGTGAGTAAATCCCAGAATGATGTGATCTACTCTTGTCAAGTGCAATGAAAGGTTATCATCCGTCAAATATATGTCATGGACATAGGTCAATGTCTGATCATCAAAATTTTGTAACAGTTCTGTTACCCTGGCTGAAAACAGTAATGGTATATTTGTATACCCCTGGAGCAAATGACAGAACTGTTTCTGAGAACCCAGCACAGAAAACACAGTCAAATGGATGTATGATGTTACAACGCATGCTTTTACAACGCATGCTGTTACAACGAAATTTTTACAACGCAAATGCAGTGACAACGCAAGTCTTTACAACGCAAGTCTTTACATCGACTTGCACTAGATGGCGTGCTAACATTAAAAAAGTGTAATTTACTATTCTAACTCCAGTCCACGTAACAGTAGGGAAGGTGTTTGGATAGTAAACTACACTATTTTTAATGTTAGCACGCCATCTAGTGCAAGTCGATGTAAAGACTTGCGTTGTAATGGCGTGCGTTGTCAATGCATTTGCGTTGTAACAGTTTCGTTGTAATGGTAGTGCGTTGTAAAAGTTGCGTTGTAAAGGTTGTTCCCCCAGTCAAATACCTGCTTCCAGGAGTTAAATTTAGTCAGAAAACCCCATTTTGAGATGTCTAGTGTGGTTTTGTATTTTTTCCTCACTGTTATCCATTAGTGCTGTGCTATGAGCGTTTTGTACTGCAAATGTGTAAGTAGCTGTGATTTAAGGTTTCAGCATGGGAAACAAGGGATTATTCATAGAAAAGGTTCAACTTTCGATTACACCTTGGCATTCAAGTTGTGTGAGTATCTCTCTAACTTGTTGTTTGGCCTCATTTGTAATGGGGTATTGTCTTTGAGGTTGTGGGGTGAACATCAGTACTTTCATGATAAGGAAAACCATCACCCCACCCCACATGGTTGGGGTATAGTGCCGAAGTTTCCGCTAACGTCCACTCTTTGTCATATGAAAGTTTTACATGTCCAGAAACAAGGTTAGAGAAGGCAGGATAAATTACAGTTTCTCCATTTGGGCAGTCCACGGCTATTTCTGGTAGCTAATCAATTTCAGTCAAGAGAATGTCATAGCCAAATGATATGTTCTCCCAAAAGATAACTTTAATTGGTCTTTGTATGTCCCCCTCCATCTGGAGTTGCATCTCTCACAGACGATGCAGAACACTCACCCGAGTAGCTGGTGTTTCCACCTGGATACAGTCACTTAGCACTACTGCTGCCAGACAATCCATCAGATTCCAGCAAACTATTGTGACATCTGCCATGCTGTCCAGCATGGTCAAAGCCCACTCCCCATTCAGAAGCAGAGTCCTCAATATCTGTGGCATGCTTGACCTTAAGTCCAGCTAACTTCTTCTTTTTGAATTGAGGTTTGGATGTTTTAGTCTCTTTCATGTTTGATGATGTAGTCAGATGAGCATTGTGGGTCCTTCTTCGGTTTTATGTACTCCTCTGGTCTGCACTCTGACCATCCTCCTCTCTCCGAATGTTTTTCTGATAACTCCTGAAAGGAACGAGATGAACGTGTATCAGTATCCTGATACCTTTTTAAGGGCAAGGACGGTGCACCAAAAAGCAAAATTTAGAGAACTTCCAATCTTATCAAAATTAAGTCCTTTATTCTTTTTGACATCTAAAAAGGCTCAGCCAACGCGTTTCATTCCAACGGAACTTCGTCAGGGCTCAATATTCTCCTTATGGGTCACAGATCAACGAGGCGCGTATAAAGATTTCAAAATGATTTCGGTTCTCAGTCTTATAAGTCCTATTGCTCCATATTCAGAGCCATATTTGAAGAAGTGACATGTTTCAAATCTCGTTATTTAGTAAAAATCCAAAAAGCTGCACGAAGACGGTCTGTGCTCCTATTCTACAAATATAAAGGGGTATAAATAACCCAGAGTATGGGGCAACCGAGCGTCCCGCCCGTCTACATGCGTCTTGCCTGGGGAATTCTCCCAAGTCCTTCAATACGAGTCTAACAGATAACAGCTTCCACAAATTCGAGTATCCTGATACCTGTCAGGCGGTCCAATATTATCACGGTTATGCAGGTTATATCGAGAAGATCCACTCGTGTTTTAGTTTTGTCTTTGTTTTTATTATTAACCCACTTCTTCTTTGTAGAAGACTTGGCGCTTGCTTAGCGTTATCCTGCTCAGAATAACTCTTTATTTGTGGTTTACCTGGTCTGACTCCCAAATTATCTCTACCTAGTGCTGCATAGATCTCCTAGAAATCTTTTGGTAAATTGCACTCCTATTAGCCAGATCCCTTAGACGCTGGCATATGGCCAATGCTGGTGCTTCCTCTTTAATGGCAAACAAAGCAAAAACCAAAGGAAATGATGGACGGAGTGTTGAACGTTGCAAGCACTCACCCCCAGTCAACTGATCTGAGTTTAATCCATCACCGTTCTTTAGCCCACTCTGCCACCTCAGTTCAGACATGTCCATATGCAAATCAGTCTGACCCTGTGCCTCATGGGAACAGTCCAGCCCAAACTGCCAAGCCATGTCTTCCCGGGACAGGAAACAAGCTTCCTAGGACCGGTTTCTGGCATTTCAGCCGTCTTCAGCCAGGCTTGCTTGAATCCAGTGGCAAAGTGAGCAAGGGACTCACGTCTGAGCATACCCTGCCAACTTATGGCGAACAAAGCAAAAACCAAAGGAAATGGTGGACGGAGTGTTGAACATTGCAAGCACTCACCCCCAGTACACTGATCTGGGTTTAATCCATCACCGTTCTTTAACCCACTCTGCCACCCCAGTTCAGACATGTCCATATGCAAATCAGTCTGACCCTGTGCCTCATGGGAACAGTCCAGCCCGAACTGCCAAGCCATGTCTTCCCTGGACCGGAAACAAGGTTCCTAGGACCGGTTTCTGGCATTTCAGCCGTCTTCAGCCAGGCTTGCTTGAATCCAGTGGCAAAGTGAGCAAGGGACTCACGTCTGAGCATACCCTGCCAACTTATGGCGAACAAAGCAAAAACCAAAGGAAATGATGGACGGAGTGTTGAACATTGCAAGCACTCACCCCCAGTCAACTGATCTGGGTTTAATCCATCACCGTTCTTTAGCCCACTCTGCCACCCCAGTTCAGACATGTCCATATGTTCATACATGTTCTTATTCTTTTGTTTTCATTGTTTAAAGAAGGGAGATGTGTTATATTCTTGTCTTCTTCTTCTCCCTGCTGCTCAGCCTGTGTGTGTGATGTCATTGGAATGTTCGTGGATGCATGGTTTGAAGTGTGGTCAGTTTGAGTGAGATGGGCTGAGCAGCTGGATGCTGCTCCCGGTGGGGCCTTCTTTACCATCCTACTTATTATGAATAAATCTACTTAACTACACCTATGGCTCCTGGATTGCATTACCAGTAAGAGTACCTTCCTCAATGGAACAGTGGCGACGATTGGAAGTAAAGAACCACGCTAAAAACCTAAGAAACTGATGAAACTGCGCCTAAGTGAAGCAAGCTGAGCCTGAAAACAAAGCTAATCCACACCTTGGATGCCCCACCGGTGTCTTTTATAACAGACAGCCTACAGAGGTATGTTTTGGGCGTTGGAAGTTGTGTGGCTCAATTGAATGGTAACCTGTTTTGCCTATTGACATCTTCAACTTAAAAAAAAAAAGAAAAAGAAATTATAATAATCTCACAAGTGTTGGACAGTGGGTGACCTGAAATCTGAAACCCGCAAAGATTGGACCTTTTGACTGTTGACTGCTGTAGCGATGCTAAATGCCAAAATATGCTGTGCAAGACGTTATCCTGAGCTTAGAACTTGCTCTGTGGAATGATGCTTGCTGCCACCTACTTCTTGGTATGAGTTACATATTGGAATAAACGTTATGTTCGGGGGCAAGTATCGAGCCCCGGTGTGCAGTGATCTGTGAAATAAACCTGACATGTGAAAGAGCGTCTGGGGCCGGTGCAACATTAACAGCTGCCCTTGTTGCAAGCGGTATTCATGTTGGTCGAGTCCTTGAAAATTAGTATGATGCTGTGATATGTGGTGAAATCGAAGTGCGAAGGAGCGGCACGTGCAGGTGGTTTGCCTATACAAGATCAAAGGAGCAACTAAGAGACTTTGAGCTATGGAAAGGTATATGGGAGACTTGTGAGATCGTGACTTGTAGCGATCACGGGCAAGTTTCGAGCTTTGGTGTTACAGAGTGCTGCTAAGATTCACATTTTTGAAGACCTTGTGGAAGAAAACATCGTATTTTGATGCCGTTTGCTTGGGATGTCTTTCGACTTTGTACTGCCGGCAATGTTTTGCCTATTATTCATGTATACTGATAAATGGTGGTTCTGTAAGCCATTGCTGCCTTCTGGCAGTTCAACCGTTGTTTTTATTTTTGAATGGGACGGCACACTGTGTTAAAGCGCGAGGTCTTACCTTGCCGCGAGGATCTCTGTTGCGTTGTTCTCTAATTCTTCCCTCCGGAGTACCTCCAACGTCACTCGTCTTCTTGTGACGTCCATCACAAGAAGCAGGGACAGTGCATGCTTGTTTGTGCCGTAAGCCACCCGGCGGACGTCAATTCGGCGTGCTGCCATCTTGTGCTTTTCATTAGTGAGGCACGGAGTTATGCGTCAAACCGCTGCGTAATTGCCACTCCGAGGATCGTCAATGAACAAGTAGCGCTGCATTAAATGTGTCAGGAAGTTCATCTATATTTTAAATAGAAAAGAAAAACTGCATCGTATGAAAACTAGTAACTAGAACTTCATCGGGGAAAAGTTGACATGATCAGCACCACCTGAGCGTGCTAAACGATCCTTTGTACCTCAGCCTCAAGGTTTTGCTGCAATGGGAATTGATGCAATATCGTATTTTTTTAGCAACACTGCCACTTTGAGGATCTTGATGCATCTTAATGAGTTTGGTTTCAACTTGTCTTCTGGTGACATTTTATTCAAGCAACTTTTTCAGTGACGACAACGGTGACTACTTTCTATTATTTTAGTTTGTTATGTTATAGTTACGGTGCAAAACTTAGAGTAAAATCTGCACTGTTAATGTTAACGTACAGTGGTAAAGTCTTGCAAGAGCTATTTAATGTTAATTTGATCATTTTGGCAGTGGTTTGTTCAATCACCAAATATTTATTGGTATTGGCAATCTCTGCGTTTTGCTTGTTAATTATTTTCTAAGTTGGGCGTGAGTGCAGATTTGTAATAACACTGGCATAGTTTAATATCCTAGTACCATGATGTTGCGCTGTGTTTAATTAGTTAACGTTGGCCTCTGCATTTGACGGGTCACAATCTTTTTATTTTGTTTTATCTTGCGTATCAGTTACCCTTTAAAGTATGTCATGTGGTTTGCCTAAGTGTGTTTTAGGGGTCAAATACCCTTTAAAGTGTATTAAGTGTTGTCTAGGTGTGCGTTTCTGGGAGTCAGGAATCCTGAGAGCGCTGGGGAGTCATGTACCCCATTAAAGTGGTTTTGCCTAGGCGTTGGTTTCGGGGGTCAAATACCCTTTTAAAGTGTCTTATGTGTTGTCTAGGCGTGCGTTTCTAGGAGTCAAGTATCCTGTGAGCGCTGGGGAGTCATGTACCCCTTAAAGTGTGTGTGGCCTAGGCATTGGTTTCAAGGGTTAAAATACCCTTTTAAAGTGTGTTATGTGTTGTCTAGGCGTGCGTTTCTAGGAGTCAAGTATCCTGTGAGCGCTGGGGAGTCATGTACCCCTTAAAGTGTGTGTGGCCTAGGCATTGGTTTCAAGGGTTAAAATACTCTTTTAAAGTGTGTTATGTGTTGTCTAGGTGTGCATTTCTGGGAGTTAGGTATCCTGTGAGCGTTGGGGAGTCATGTACCCCTTAAAGTGTGTGTTGCCTAGGCGTGCGTTTCGGGGAGTCGCTTACCCTTTGCGCAGGGGGTCTAGTACCCTTTTAAAGTTGTGTGATGCTTTGGCATATGTTTAAATGGTCATTGAGTGTTTTGAGATGTCTTATTCCCCATGTGTTTAGTTTAAGAAATGATACATTTCTGTCCTTGATATTCTGAGGGGCACCAATTCTTTTAGTTCGGGTTTCCTGTTTATCACTTTTTGTGCTGGTCTGGCCAACTGGCATGATTTGTGATATTTTGGGTATTTTTGGTTTGGATGAGGGATGGTGGTTAGGTGATGTTCTTGTGTGTCAGCTTGAACTGTTGAATTGTATGGTCATATTGTGTTTTTGTATTAGTTAATATTGGATGAGTCGTCATGTGGGGTCTTTGCATAAATTTACAAAAGATGTAAAGAGTCCATAAACCCAGGGATGCATGAAGAAATACATCACAAGAGGAAAAACAGACACACTAAGGAGAAAGGAAAGATGAAAGCATAGATCAACACACTAACACCATCCTCCTCCTTTAATACTGAACAAAGAAAAATTTAAGAAGTGAAATAAGAGCTAACATACAACAAGTGAATATGATACCCAGACTAGAATACTATGGGTAGAACGACACCCAAGGAAGTACTTCTCACGTGAGAAGACTGTGGCGAAAACCCAATACGCCACCCCTCATGTGAGGGACACTATGGGACTTAAACCCAAGTGAAATAAACATTGTTTGGGACTGACACCCAAATGTACAGAATACGTCACATGGGACTAAAACCCACGGACTTGTGCAGCATGTAAAACAGAAATGCAGCACAGTGTGGCATCAAAAGATGGCTACCCACACACACGACAGCGAATAATTAAATGAAGGGACTAAACCCAACACAAACGTAACAAAGGTGGGACTCACACCCCCTTTGAACAAAAAATTACTGTAAACGTGGGGTGATGGGACTAAAAACCCACTCCCATCCCTAAGCAGGGATAAAAATACCATTAAAGGAAATGGGACTAAAACACACTCCTATCCCTTAGGCAGGGATAACATATGTGAAATAGGGGTCATGGGACTAAAAACCCACTCCCATCCCTAGGCAGGGATAACAGACACTCTGAAACATGGGGTGATGGAACTGAAACCTCACTCCCATCCCTAAGCAGGGATAAAATATCTGAAATATGGGGTCATGGGACTGAAAACCCACTCCCATCCCTAGGCAGGGATAACATATCTGAAAATGGGGTCATGGGACTAAAAACCCACTCCCATCCCTAGGAAGGGATAATATATCTGAAACAAGAAAATGCGTAAATAAGAGACATGGGACTAGAACCCACTCCCATGCCAACAAAACATGTACATGTGAAAAGCAAATTAACAAAGATGTCATGTAGCAATAGCAAGACATTGTAAATGCATAGATTACTTTTTCCTGTAAAATAAAACATTTTAGCATTAAAATCAGTAGACATGCACCAAAAACTGACAATGATGAGCCTGTCACTACGATGATAATAAAGTCAAAGCATTACAATGAACAAAATAGTACTTTGTACTAGCTCCACGAAACATGCGACAGGAAGGAACATTGCTGGTAAATCGAACCCACAGAAGATAGATGGTCTCTAATTTAAAAGATAAATTCCAACTTGGCACACTAGATGGCAACGTAACCTTGTGCAGAGAATTAAATTAATGAAACACAGTTCATGTTGAAAGTCGTCATCACTCCAATAAGCTTTTTAAAAATATTCCTGTTACTCTTTTGTTATGTCTAAATGTAAAATTACCACAAAACACTCCAACTCTGACACCGGAAGGCAGACAACGGAAGGAACAAGGTGCCACTCACCAACAGTGACTGACACATCATCCACTGTCCTCTGTAAGTAGATCCGTACAATAATAGTGAACAACCAATGCATCAATGTTGTGGCGGTGGTCCATTAGACATACTGTGTGTAGCAATAGAAGCCAGTATGTTGCTGTAGAAGCCCTGAGGGAAAGGAAGCAGTGAACGCACTTCGTTGAAAAACGTGGTTGGCAGAGGCACAGAGCAAGGCAAGATACTTCAGAGCACCTCGAGTTCCATGTGCTCTGGCGGCGCCAAACATAGGATGGAGGCACGTACTTTACGGTGTGCCGGGTGGCTGCAGGCACGCTCCTGCTGCAAGGCGTCTGACTGCCAAGCAGGGAAAACGTCATAAATGGTTCCACAGGTGCTGGATGCGAAGAGGTGAGAAGCGCGCGCTTACTTTCAAGTTTTGAAACGAGGAGTGGCAGTTTTTACCGGCTTCCCTGTAGGGAAGACCTGAGGTTCCGTGCGAGACGGAACGACACTTTTTGGGTGTTGCTGAATATGGATGAGTTTGGTGTCTACGAACCGCAAATGACGAGTTTAGTGGGTGTACGCAGTTTCGCTACGCAACCACGTATGGTTCGTCTCATTTTTGGGTTTGTCCATCCGAACCCTCGGGTTCCATTTTAGATGCGGCATCCATTTTGTTTCTTGCCCTCAAGTAGCCAGCGAACAGACTTCGTCCGCTCTGTGACCCTGGGACTCTCAAGCTTACACGAGGGACACGTGTTCCTTTGAGGGTGACTTTTATGATAGGAGAAATGACACGGCGAAGGCAGATGGCCCCGCTCGAGGCTCATCTTACCGTGCCAGTCTATTGTTTCAGTCGTGCATGCATTGGGTACGAGGTCTTTGATCCTGTTATCAAGTTTCCGTTATTACTCCCAACACTCTTTTCTAATCTGTCGTGCATCCTTGTTCTTTCTTTGCATCTGTTTTTGTCCCTTATCTTAATGTGTTTACAGTCAGAATGGAATGTGTTTAACTGTGGGGATGATATGTTTTTACAGTTGGGAACCGGCAATGCTGCTGTAATTATGTTCCGGCCTCCTGAAACATGAACGCGACTCTTTTGAAGTTTATTGTGGGAACTGAGTTGTAACCTTTGTTTGCCCATGTTGTGCAATGGCAGAAATATGTATAAAAGGAGCGATCCACTTTTGCAATTCGAAGCAGTCTCCGAGAACCTACACGTTGTGTACTTCTTGTGATTTCTGTATCCCTGCAGTAAATAAACGCTGATCTTTGACGTCGCTGGAAGTGTCCCGTGTCTCTGTGTTTTGTACGCCAGAACAGGTAACCCACGAAGGTTTCAGGTGTTGTCCCCTGGCACCGCTGGGTCTTAGAATAACCCAGTCCTTCAGTTGGCGCCCAATGTTGGGCGACATCAGCGGTACCGGTCCAAAGCCCGCCGATCGTGAGGAACTTCGTGTGAAATCTCCGAGGGAAGGTGCACCCCGCTTCATCGATCCAGTTGTCGAAATAAGTGCCCGAAGTCTTTTCCCGCGAAGATCCCCGCCTCCTGACGGCTGCGACGGACTGATGCCCTGACTGTCGACCTGTTTTGGCGCCTGGCGTAGTCCTTTGTACGGCGAGACGATAGACGGGCCTTCCTGGTGACGCCATTGCTCTTTCAGTTAAGTATTTGTGGGTCGCTCCCAGTGTTACTTTGTTGTTTGCATGGTTCCATTGCATTTGTGGCTCTTAGTTGTTGGGTTTTATTTGACGATTGCAATTGCCAAAAACCGAGGGCTTTGCATTTTTGTGCAAGGACATCCTAATTCAACGGCCCTTGAAGTTTGTAAACTCGGTTAGTGTGCACGATGCCTGGCCGTAGTACTTTGTTTGGTTTCCTTAAATGTTGCAGAACGGATTCCCGGCTGGAGGATTCATGCCCGATACCTCCGGTTGGAACTCCAATTTATGAGCTCTATAGCCGCCACGGCATAGGTCCTATCGTATATAATGAATATTGGGTTTGTTACACTAAAAATGATGGCGTTCTTAGTTGGCCATCACATGGTAGTTTCGAAACTGCCGTCTTAGATAATCTTGAAGCTAAACTGTTTAAAAAAAAGGCTAGGCCAGCCATGTTTGATTCCTTCCGGTTATGGCGCAAAGAGGCCAAGCAGAAAGAAATCAAACAGAGTAAGAAAAATAAGAGAGAAGGTGTTATTACGGTGATGCGAAATGCAGAACAGTATCAGCGAGACCAAGATGAGAAGGAGCAGGAAGTTAGTGCTCGACTTCATCATATGGCGGTGGATAAGTGTTATCCGGTGTTACCGTCTAAATCTGATAAGACGGGAGAGGAAGTGATAGAAGATTCGCTATTGTCTTATTTGTTGAAATCACCACCTCCTTATGCTCCAGATACAGTGGGTCCTATGATTCTTCCTATTCCTCAACCTGCTGTTTTGGCGGCTGCTGGTCAGCCCGTCGTTCCTCCTGCTCTCCCGAATCCTCTTGTGCCGCAAATTGTTCATCCTCCTTTACCGGCTTTTCTTCCTACTGCTCCTTTGCCAGTCCCTACTCAGCCTGTCGTTACCGCTACACCTGTTGCCCCGTCCACTTCTACTGTCTCCACTCCTACTGTTGTTGCTCCTGTGCCTCCTTCTTCTTCTCCTTCTGTTCGTAGCCGTCTCCTAAATGCTGTCGCTACTCTTTATTCTCCGCTTTTTGGGCCAATACTTGGATCGACTCTTTCTGATGTTGCTCAGAGGCGCAGTCAGATTCCTGATGGTAGGGAACGTGAGTCGTTGGTAAAAATGGCGCGCAAATGGATTCGCCATCCTGTGAAGTACACTTCGCGTATAGTGTTTGAGACATTTTCCCAGTTTAATGCGCCCACGCAACGATTCGTGTTTGAGGAAATGTGTAAATCGTTGAGGGAAGAGTGGGATCATGATGTGGTCGATAATGTACCGTCTGAGGTTTCTGAGCTCCAGCATCAATTTACAACTGGTGTGATTGTAGGTGATAAGGTTCGAGGTGCTCTAGAACGCCTGTTATCCTTTCGATGTACAGTGCAGCCTCGAGCATTGTTTAAAGACGAGACTGAAGAGTGGATGGCAAAACCTGGTCAGTATCCTATGCGGGAAGTTCCCCCAGTATGGATGCCAGGTGATCCTAATGCTAATCCTGCTGTCGCAGGACGTTTTCAGAGAGTTTGGATACACCTCCCTTGGAAGCGATCAGAAGTTTTGCAGGTGAAGCAAACTTTGCCCGATCCCCGTAAAAATCCTGCAGGTTATTATAAGGAGTTGTCCCAACTAGTGGATGCTACTGTTATGAATCTTGCCGATATTGACATGTTGTTCGGTAATGTAGTGCCTCAGCCGATTTGGGTGAAAATCCGTCATGAGAATCACGCGGCTGAGTTAGGCGGTGACTGGGCTGCCCTTGCGGCGGCAGACGCCCAGCAAGTTGGTGGGGCTAAACCCGAACAGCTTATTGTGGATTTGCCTCAGAGGATAATTACTCTTATGAAAACACTTATGCCAGCAATACGCGTTAATTGGGACAAGTTGTCCGCGTGCAAGCAAAAGAGGGATGAGAGTGTCTCCGACTCCTTTATGAGATTTGAGGAGGCGTTCGTTGATCATAGTGGTCAGGACATGAGTTCGGAGGGTGGTCAGCGGTTGTTCATTGATAAATTTGTATCGAACTTGTTGCCCGAACTCAGCAACAAGTTGAAGAATTCTGAGAGTTCGTGGGCTGCTTCTACCACTGCTCAGATATTAGCCACGGCCCAATACTACGAAAACAGAGAGAAGGAAGAAAGCGAACGCGCAGATAAGAAAACGAAGGATCTTAAAACTAAGGTCTTATTGCAGCAAGCGTATCCTCCGCGCTCGAATTACAATGACTCGCAACAGCCAAATCGATCACAATCGCAGTTTTCTAGATCGCAGGTGCGTAATGACTCTTCCGCACCTCGCTTTGTGTTGGGGTATAATCAATGTGCATATTGTCGGGGTGAGGGCCATTTGAAGTTTAATTGTCCAGTTTTACGTGACAGGAACAATGGTGTTTCGGCTCGAGGAGGTCGTAGTGGTCCTCAACAAGCTTCACGTGGTAGAGGTTGCGGTGTTACTCAGAATCAGACTGAGCGTCGTGCCACTTCCTCAGACTCGCAGAATTGTTTCGATCGACGCGATCTCTCGTCTGGTAGATCTGCACAGTATCATGTGGATGACTATTATGTCGAGCATGATGTTGATGCGGACGGTATCTACTAGGACAGCCATAGACAGAGGAAGGGAGAAGTATCAGTTCCGGTTGATCAGAGAGGGCCTTATGTCGCAGTTGCCACATTGGGCGTCGTTGAGCCTTTTCTGTTGGACACTGGTGCAGCGAAAAGTTCCATCATGCATTCGAAACTCCCTGGCGCGCCTTTGTCTGGCTTAACAAATGTTTCCGTTGGATTCTCTGGCGCCCCCGTTAGCAATCCAGTTTCTAGTCCCTTGCCCCTTACGATTGGGGCTCATGAGTTAGAAGCTCCTTTGATTTTGACTACAGGTTGTGGTGAGAATCTTTTGGGCTTGGACTTGTTGAAACGGTTACATGCGACTTTGTACTGCTCTCCTACGGGAGTGGAGCTTACATTGGGTCAGAGAGTGATCTCCCCTATGTATCTGTCGATCGATAAGCTCCCACCGGAATTGAGTTCTCTTCCGGCTTCTTTGTGGGCGACAGGTCCCAATGATGTGGGCCTGCTGGATATACCATCTTATGTTGTCAAATTGAAATTCAACGCGCGATTACCGCGCATACCCCAGTATCGTATCTCCCTTGATGGTGAACGGGCACTATTAGCGATCATTTACGATTTGATCGATAAAGATATTATTGAGGAAACACGAGGTAACGTGTGTAATAGTCCTGTGTTGCCTATTTTGAAGTGAACTGATCCCTCCAAGCCTCCTGTGTACCGTCTAGTTATTGACTTAAGGGAGGTAAATAAAATTGTTGTCCCACAGTTTCCTGTGGTGCCCGACATTACAGCTTTACTGACTCTGATTCCAGCCTCTGCATCATGGTTCTCGGTAATCGATCTGAAGAATGCGTTCTTTAGCATTCCGATTGCTGAGGAAAGCAGAGATTTGTTTGGTTTCTCATTAGGTGGTCGTAGTTTCCGGTTCAAACGTGCACCTCAGGGCTACTGTGAGAGTCCATCGATCTACAGCCAAGCTCTTAAGAGTCAACTTGATGCGTTTGTGTTGCCGACTGGTGCGGCTTTGATTCAGTACATTGATGATCTGTTGGTAGCTGCTGACACTGAACAGATTTGCAAAACTGCTACAGTATCACTGTTACAGCATCTATGTGACTTACATCACAAAGTGTCACCTTCTAAACTACAATATTGTTGTCAAGAACTAACCTACCTAGGTCACTTATTGTCAAAGGCGGGAAGAAGGTTGACCCCTGAAAGAATTGCAGCAATTGCTCGAATGACTGTGCCAACAACTCAGAGAGATGTGCGTGCCTTTCTGGGTATCACGTCATACTGCAGACAGTGGATTCCAAATTTTTCACTGTTAGCGAAGCCATTGATAGCTCTCACGTGCAAGGATGTTTCGACTCCTTTGCCATGGATGGAAGAATGTCAGAAAAGTTTTTCTGAACTGCGTGATGCGTTGTGTTCGGCTCCTGTGTTAGGTACTCCTGATTACAGTAAGCCATTTACGCTATACGTCCACGAGAGGGAAGGTTGTGCGTTGAGTGTTTTGACGCAACAATTCGGTGGTAAGCAGCGTCCGTGTGCATATTTTTCCTCGACCTTAGACCCGGTAGCTAGAGCGTTGCCGAATTGCTTGAGGGCGACGGCGGCAGCTGCGGTGTCTATTCGACAATCCGCAGGTCTTGTCATGGATAATATGCTCATAGTGATGATTCCGCATGCAGTTGACACTCTCTTGAATCGTACAAAAACTCAACATCTGACGAGTGCAAGGTTGTCTGGGTATGAGCTGACCCTTTTGGCAAGTCATATACAGATCAAGCGTTGTAATGTACTGAATCCGGCGACATTGTTGCCGACTAATATGGAATCAGATGATGTACCACCACATGATTGTTATTTACGAACTGAGGAAGAAACAAAGGGTCGTGTGGACCTGAAAAACACTCCATTGACAGATCCCGATGGTACTTTGTATGTTGATGGTTCTTGTTTTAAATTGCCGAATGGCGATGTGACGACCGCGTATGCTGTAGTGACGTTGAGCACGGTTGTGGAAACTGCAAGATTGAATCAGAATTCAGCGCAAGCGGCAGAGTTGATTGCATTGACAAGAGCATGTGTTTTGTCTAAGGGGAAGCGAGTGAATGTGTTTACCGACAGTCAGTATGCATTCGGCGTTGCGCACAGTTTTGGAAGACTGTGGAGAGAAAGAGGATTTATGACATCGCATGGTACAAAGATCCAACACGGGCAGCTCATGAATGATCTTTTGGATGCACTTACATTGCCTAAACAGGTGGCGATTGTTAAATGTAGTGCGCATCGAAAAGTGACGGATGATGTTGGTCGTGGTAATGCATTTGCGGACGAGATTGCTAAGGAAACGGCTAAGAATCTTGCAACCCGGATGTATGTGACAAGTTCAGCGAGATGGTCGACGGGAACTGGTATGTGTGAAGACACTGTTGAGAGTGTGAAAGCAATTCAGAACGAGGCTACTGAAGCTGAAAAGACCAAGTGGAAAGAAAGTACGGGAAAGTTGGATATGCATGGATGTTGGGTTGACTTGACGGAACGTCAGAGGTGGATGTTACCAGATGCGTACGTATTAGCTGTCGTGACGATGGCTCATGGGTCGTCCCATATTAGTGCAAAAGGGATATGTAAGTTCTTGTCCCCTGTATGGAAGAATGATGGTATTGCTAAATGTGCTGAGAGAGTGGTTAAGAATTGTATGGTGTGTTTGATGCATAATCCTGGCAAGGGCACCCCCACTCCACCTGGTCATTTTGCTCCCCCTGTTTGTCCCTTTGAGGTTATCCAATTGGATTTCATCCATATGGAGAGATGCAATAATCTGAAGTATGTTTTAGTTGTGGTTTGTGCGTTCTCCAGATGGATCGAGGCCTATCCTCTTAAGGATAACACTGCCCTGTCCACAGCGAAAATTCTGCTGAAGGAATACTTTCCTCGGTATGGAATGCCACGGATTGTGTGGTCGGATAATGGAAGTGAGTTTGTGGGAAGTGTGATGCAGAGTGTATGTAAGGGCCTTGGAATTCGGCAGAAATTCCATAGCGCTAATCATCCTCAGGCAGCGGGTTTAGTTGAAGGGTACAATGGTACCCTGAAGTTGAAACTTGCAAAGATACAAGCCACGACTGGTCTATCATGGCCTGATGCCTTGCCTCTGGCTCTCTTATCGACCAGAGCGACTGTATACTCTCGAGTAGGGCTCAGCCCATATGAGATTGTGTTCGGCCGCCCTGCGAACATTTGGGGAGTCCCGAGACCTAAGGCCTTTGATAGTCTTGAGTATCCAATGCTGATTGATTATCTTCACGATTTGACCACTAAACTGAGGTTAATTCACCAACAGGTCTTTGAAGCTCTACCGGCGCAGACAGAGGGTCCTGGACATCAGCTCCGGCCAGGCGATTGGGTCGTTACCCGAAATTTTGGTCGAAAACGTAACTTGGAGCCAAGATTCGTGGGACCCTTTCAAGTCTTATTAACAACGAGGACTGCAGTTCGATTGGAAGGCAGGAAGAACTGGGTTCACGCCGGCCACACGAAAAAAGTCCCGATCCCCTCACCAACAGACGGTTGGGTGAGAACTGGGATTGCGGCAACGGAAACTGAGACCCCCTTAAGCTTTGTGCCGTTTAGTGATGCTCAACCTGTAGGAGACAATTTGTCGATGCCAGACACACTTGTGGAGTCATCAGTAGCAGAGAACCCAAGGTCCGAATCGTCGTCCATTCCATCGAACACTGTTGCGCCAGCTGAACAATTGTTTGTAGAGCAGACTCGACCTGGAAGAAGTCGATACTTTCTTCGTCCACGTAGCAAGGACTAATAAAAATTAGTTATATATATTTTTTTTTCCCTTTCTGGTGCTATGAACATAATGAACAATTACATCCTTTCCTTTTGAGTTTTTATGTGTTTTTCACTGCTAAGAGATTTGTATTAAAACTGAACGTTTTGAGAAACCCTACCATCCGGGTTACCGTAGGGCCGTGCGGGTACTCCTTTCTGTTTAGCAGGTTTCTGATACTAGGTCGGTTACTTTTGTCGATTCCTGGGAACTCCTGGGAATTGATAATCGCTACTCAGAACGAAGTGCGTCAAGTATGTCACGGACGGTTTGTAGAGGATGGCATTCTCTAAGCTGTTGGAAGTAGAAAGGATGTCGGCGCAAAGATCAAAATTGCATAACATTGTACAAACAAAATGTTTTCTGTTTCAGGTATTCCTACTGTTTCTGACTGTGTCTATGTTATTGGTGGGCGGAGTGTATTTTGGAATACAGTCGTTATTACCTTCTGTTTCACCTACTCTTTCTCCTAAACTAAGCTCCATTACCACTGTTTCCCCACATTCTTTTCATCCCTTGCCTCAACACGAACAGGTTAGACGTGCGGAATTCATGAATAACTCCTTCGTTCAACTCCTACATCAGCATCAGTTGGTGATGAATACTACCAACTGTTGGGTGTGTGGGTTAATGCCACATACCATGGATAGGGGTATTCCGTATCTGGTCCTTCCTTACAGCTCCCAGGGTTCAGCTCGAGCATTCCAAACTATGTTTCGTAGTGCACTAGATTCCTACCCCAGTCGAGAGCCACGCTCTGTCAACTTTGGTCCTGGTCCGTACCACAAGCCTTTGGCGATAGCGATTGCGGATTTAGATAGAGATGTTTTTGATGCATCGCTTATCCCAGATGAAGAGGTGCAAGCCTATAAGGATCTGAGTGAGGCCGAGTATAGTACGTCAGTGGGTGATAGACAGCTCAAGAGTTCGTCCCCAATATGGATTGTACCACACCTCGGTAATTTCTGCTTGAAAGGTTTGGGTCGAAATCCGAGAGCACAACTTGGGAACAGTGCTTGTACTGACACGTATGTCCTACCAATGCTCTCTTCCCCTGTTTTTCTGACTGCTAAGGGCACTTATTTCGTATGTTATGAACGCGCATATACATGGTTACCCCGTGATTTTTCGGGTACCTGTTATATTGCGAATCTTTTACCACCGACTTTTACAGTTGCCTCAGACTATCACAAGACTAGAGTTGTGAGAGGCGTTATTAGCAAAGAGGATACTGCCGGTCAAGAAGCAGGAGATTTCTTTAAGGGTTTCTTGCCGTTTTGGGGACCTATGGTTAATAGTAGGAACCTAAGACAGTTGACCCGTGTAGTCGAGTCGACTGCTAATATTACTGCGAGTGCCCTTGGTAATTTAACAGCTGAACTTCAGGCGGATAGACTCATGACGTTGCAGAACCGGATGGTTTTAGATGTTGTTCTCGCAGATAGAGGTGGTGTGTGTAAAGTTATCCATTCGAGTTGTTGCATTTTCATTCCTGACAATGCTCCAACTGTCTACCAAGCCATCTCAAAGTTGCACAAGATTTCCGAGTCCATACACGTGGACGAAGGCAATTGGACACTTCTAGGATGGTTTTGGGGTTTGATGTCAACTTGGGGTTGGAAGATTCTGATGATCGTAGGGGTTGTTGTAACGTTTCTATTCACGTGTTGTCTTTGTGTACAGTGTGGTCCTGCCTTATGTGGCCTTTGTGTTACAACGTGTATAAGACGGCCATCTGTTGCCAAGGAGACATTGATGGATAGAATGATGTTCCAGCAGCAGCTGAACGATCTGATGAATATTGAAATCGATTCCGATCTTGACTAGTGCTTGCCTACATGAGGGCAAAAGGAGCGTCTGAGGTTCCGTGCGAGACGGAACTACACTTTTTGGGTGTTGCTGAATATGGATGAGTTTGGTGTCTACGAACCGCAAATGACGAGTTTAGTGGGTGTACGCAGTTTCGCTACGCAACCACGTATGGTTCGTCTCATTTTTGGGTTTGTCCATCCGAACCCTCGGGTTCCATTTTAGATGCGGCATCCATTTTGTTTCTTGCCCTCAAGTAGCCAGCGAACAGACTTCGTCCGCTCTGTGACCCTGGGACTCTCAAGCTTACATGAGGGACACGTGTTTCTTTGAGGGTGACTTTTATGATAGGGGAAATGACACGGCGAAGGCAGATGGCCCCGCTCGAGGCTCATCTTACCGTGCCAGTCTATTGTTTCAGTCGTGCATGCATTGGCTACGAGGTCTTTGATCCTGTTATCAAGTTTCCGTTATTACTCCCAACACTCTTTTCTAATCTGTCGTGCATCCTTGTTCTTTCTTTGCATCTGTTTTTGTCCCTTCTCTTAATGTGTTTACAGTCAGAATGGAATGTGTTTAACTGTGGGGATGATATGTTTTTACAGTTGGGAACCGGCAATGCTGCTGTAATTATGTTCCGGCCTCCTGAAACATGAACGCGACTCTTTTGAAGTTTATTGTGGGAACTGAGTTGTAACCTTTGTTTGCCATGTTGTGCAATGGCAGAAATATGTATAAAAGGAGCGATCCACTTTTGCAATTCGAAGCAGTCTCCGAGAACCTACACGTTGTGTACTTCTTGTGATTTCTGTATCCCTGCAGTAAATAAACGCTGATCTTTGACGTCGCTGGAAGTGTCCCGTGTCTCTGTGTTTTGTACGCCAGAACAGGTAACCCACAAAGGTTTCAGGTGTTGTCCCCTGGCACCGCTGGGTCTTAGAATAACCCAGTCCTTCAGACCACTGACACGAAAAACAAATTTTAAACGGAATATTACTCACTCCGATGGCCTCCTCATGCGGAAGGGAAGGAGATGAAACCAAATCCAAATCGCTTTCAGCTGGCACACGTGGAAAAGCCATACACCAAAGTAACATGACTAATAAAGTAAACTGTCACTAGGCAAAACAAGTCCTGTGCTGACACTGCTTTCAAAAACCCATACAAAGATGAGCAAAAGGTTAGATGACAGTCATTGAACTTTCACTTGAACAGCATGCTGTTAAAAATACACGCAAATACAGAGTACCTTACTTCCCAAGGCAGTATATGTTGGTTGTTGCTTATTAGACATTATTTGAAATGTAAGTCCTTTTGCGTCAAGTAAGCAGCATTGAAGAATTACCAGATGCTATAGACGCAGAGATGACAACACAGCACGCCTGGGCAGGGCTGTCCGGTGTAGTGGACACTGGTGGGGCAGTCAGGCATGCTTGACAGGTTTCTCTTATACTTCAGTTGCGTCGCTTGACAGGTCTCTTTTCCTTTCATTGAATTGCTTGATGCTTGTTTCTTTTTTATTAGGTTGTAGTAGGTTCTTTCCTACATGTCGTCTTGCTGTACTCCACAACTGAAGTTGACATCAGGCTACCTTTAGTGTGTGAGATGAGCTCCAGATCGTTGCCATAAATGTAGTGGGCTGGGCCCACATGTTCAGCTGATGAAGTAGACGTAGCCGAGATGATTTTAGGTAGTTTATTAAGTCCATAGAAGTTACAGCAAGATAGGACAAGCCCAGAACAGGCCCCACCAGGAGCAGCCTCCTAGCTGCTCAGCCCATCTTCCCAAATGTCCACACACACCAGGCACCCAAGCATTCCACTCACACTAACATTCATCATATGCAAAAAAACGATGGATTTAGGCCCAGATCTCTGTACTGGGGTGAATGTATGACATTGTTCTGCATTCTGTCCATCAATTGTTGTTTTTGCATTTGTCACCCCGAGTGGGACGGGTATGCTCAGTCGTGAGTCCCGTGCTCTCCATGCCACTGGAATCAAGCTATCCTGGCTGAAGAGGGGTGAAACCCCGAAACCGGTCCTAGGATGCTTGTTTCCAGTCCAGGGAGGACCTGGCTTGGCAGTTCGGGCTGGACTGTTCCTATGAGGCACAGGGTCACGACTGATTTGCATATGGCTGTGTTCAAACTGGAATGGCATGGTGAGCAAAAAAACGATGGATTTAGGCCCAGATCTCTATACTGGGGTGAATGTATGACATTGTTCTGCATTCTGTCCATCAATTGTTGTTTTTGCATTTGTCACCCCGAGTGGGATGGGTATGCTCAGACGTGAGTCCCGTGCTCTCCATGCCACTGGAATCAAGCTATCATGGCTGAAGACGGGTGAAACCCCGAAACCGGTCCTAGGATGCTTGTTTGCAGTCCAGGGAGGACCGGGCTTGGCAGTTCGGGCTGGACTGTTCCCATGAGGCACAGGGTCAAGACTGATTTGCATATGGCTGGGTTAAAACTGGAATGGCATGGTGAGCAAAAAAACGATGGATTTAGGTCCAGATCTCTGTACTGGGGAGAATGTATGACATTGTTCTGCATTCTGTCCATCAATTGTTGTTTTTGCATTTGTCACCCCGAGTGGGACGGGTATGCTCAGACGTGAGTCCTGTGCTCTCCATGCCACTGGAATCAAGCTATCCTGGCTGAAGAGGGGTGAAACCCCGAAACCGGTCCTAGGATGCTTGTTTCCAGTCCAGGGAGGACCTGGCTTGGCAGTTCGGGTTGGACTGTTCCCATGAGGCACAGGGTCAAGACTGATTTGCATATGGCTGGGTTCAAACTGGAATGGAATGGTGAGCAAAAAAACGATGGATTTAGGTCCAGATCTCTGTACTGGGGTGAATGTATGACATTGTTCTGCATTCTGTCCATCAATTGTTGTTTTTGCATTTGCTTCCCCTTTAATGTCACTCAATATTTTGGCAGAAACCGCTGCAAAATTGCATATCAGTTTCATCCCTAAAATCCAGGACAGGCACGGCCCGTACTTATTTTGGATCTGTTTAAGCACTTCTGGAAAAACAGCTAAGGATGGGGTACCGTGTGTTCCGGTATATATTGCAGCAAAAACTGAACCTCAAGTGGTGCAGTCCTCTAGAGGGCGAGCCATTCCCAACGGCAAGCAAATTGTTGAGATTCTTTGTTTTTCCTGGGGTCCTATATGGGGAAACACTGCTTTAAGCTCACTTGTTTTTTGTGCATTCCAGAATGGAATATCCTCCCATCTGATGAGAACATTACCCATGACTGCATTTATTGTTTGTGGCCTGATGCCTGGTGTAGCCAATTGTGGTGGTGAAGCTTGAGCAGTCTTGTAGGATTTAATGTCATTGTTCACATAACGAACTGTGTTAAACTTCTGTAAAGTGGTAGTAACTTTTTTATGATCTAACACTTGTGCTGTTGTCAAATTATCGACTTCAGGGTGTGGTGTGTATCATGCTAAGACTGGCCATGTTGCTTCCTCATTGCTAATGGGACCGAGTCTAATGACTTCTGTTGTGTGTGGTAGGTCGCCATCAAACCAATTTCTGTGTTCTTGGTATGTTAAAGTTATTTCTATTTCTTCATAAGGTATGTAGTTTCTCGGAACTTCATCCTGTGTATATGTGTGAAATAGCCTTGTCATGTTGTCTGCTGCTGGGAATGTAACCTATGCATAGAATACCTCTGTCATATATGCTTCAGGAGCCTCAACCATGAAGACCACATCTCCACCCATGTGAGACCATCTTGTTGTAATTTCTGCGTAACTGCATGTCTACAGTATTCAGCAATGTTAGGTGCTGCTGGTTCATCTACTTCAGACATAATAATGTGTGGAATTCAGAGCCGTACACACAATGTGAAAGACCCTTTGAAAAGTTCAAGCTTCAACAACCTACAGCCACTATGTAGGGTTTACCTACTCAGCTGTGGAGGATAGTCCCCACCGTCACGGTCTTCTCCGGCTAGGAGGTGTGCAGGGGTCTCTGGGAATGCACAAGAGAAGTACTCAGGCAATTCATTAAATAAGAATCCAATCTACCATAGTTTGTGGTGCCATGCTGTATGGATTCCACTTTCTCAGTAGAGCTGTTTCTATGCACCCTCTCAGGATATGTTGGCCTAAAGACCTACTAGTTCACAGTGCCACCATAAGTACCCCTAACCATAAGTAGGTAACAAATGGCTTGGGCAACCTCAGGACATGACAACCCTGACTACCTAGGAATCATAGTAACAGATATAAAACCTTTTCGCTCAGTCAATCATGGTCACTCAGGAAGATACACAAAAAATATACAAAGGGGCGTTTTCAATATTTATTGAACCATTGTGATTCGTGTATAAAATATATGTGCTGTAATAATCAATAGGCAGAAGCAGATAAAAGTGATTAGCAATAGGAAAACGGTGAACAGAATGAATGATTCCACCATTGTGCTAAGACAGTGTGCATATGCTGGCATATAAATACAGTGTTTAGAGTAATCCTACTATGCACTCCCTAACCTAGTTACCTAGGGCAGGTGTTCTGGCAAGAATCCCCTACTGGATGATTCATCTTCCCATTACCTGAAGGCAAGGTATGTAGGTCCCTGTCTTGGTCTCAAGTTGGATATCCCTCCTCGCATAGGGAAAACAGGAATCAGCTGGGCTGAGACTCCAACTTCGCAGTGACAGCAAAGTGCTCTTCTAATTTGAGCACGGAAATGCGTGTGTATTTATTTTATCGTCACCCGTGCTTCTGTGTTGAGGCTTCAGCCACGCCAACATTGTTTATTATGTTTGCGATAGGCATGTCGCCTCGTGGATGAATAACAAACAAAAACATTTGTACAATGTGTGTCCAGGTCTTGTACTAAATGCTCAAGGCATCATGGTAGTGTACTTACAAAGTGGATTTGTAAGCAATGTGGTTTCAAAGAAACTAACTAATCCTGCACTGTCATGTAAGCATAAGTGTGTCAAAAGACATTGTGTAGGAAAGAAGGCAACTTATGAAACGCGCACATGTAAAATGGCAGTGTTCCTTCCCAGGCCTAACTTAGCCACATGGCATTAGGCCAGGACTTCATTTGCATTACCATGGCGCTATATAGTAATCCTGTTGCTAAGATTAGAGTTAATGGCCATCTCTCACCCACCTTCCACCTTACCCAAGGAACTAGACAAGGCTGCCCCATCACCTCTGTTGTTTCTCCTTGTGATAGAACCTCTTTTACAGACCTTTCTATTGGGCAGAGAGGTTGTGGCAACCCACGCTGACAATGTATTATTTTCAATGAGGATGGAGAACACGCCATCCCAAACATCCTATTAGAGATCTCCAAAAACTGAAGTATTTCCTCTAAATGTATAGTGTTTTTGGAAAATTTGGTCTAAAATGGCCAAAAAAAACATGAAATACCTTGGCATATGGTTTGCAAATATGCTAAATAAATCACTTTCTATAAATGAAGAGAAGGCACTTCCTAAAATAAAGGAACTTCTCCAGTGTTAGTCCCTGAAACATATATCATGGTGGGGAAGAACAGAGATCATCAAAATAATGAATTTCCAGCGAGTTTATTTTCTAGAAAGTATGCTCCCCTTAACCCGCACAAAAACCTTCCTTAATTCGATTGACAATTTAACGAACAAATTCATTTGGAAGGGAAAAAAGGCATGTATATCCCTAGAACAACTCAAGCTAAATAAAATGAAAGGGGTCCTACATTTACCAGACTTTGCAAAAAAACTAGGCTGCCTACCAACCGCACAAGGCTCATGGTGTTTCTGAAAGTATAACCCTCAACCTCCACGATGGGTGCATGTAGAACCATAGCTATTCAGGATTTAAGTGACAATCAATCATTCCCTCACTTCAAGAAGAAACTGGAACGTCTTCTCTACAGTAAATACCTAAACCCTTCTCCTTAAACCATTTGACTGGTCTGCTTACTCCCACCCCAAGCTCTCTAAAAAGAAAAGACAAAAAAACTAAGCATCACTACCCCGGGGAAAAAATTGTTCCTTTATTCTCCCCACCTTAACAACACCCTACTGTAACTACCTTAAAAGTCTATCATATGTCTATACTGCTGTCCATCATAAATTTATTTTATACATTTTTACTATGTCTTTTTATTTACTCCACATGTAACTCATGCAATTGTAGCTGCTCTTACTCCTTATAGCGATTTATATATATATCTACTGAATCTACCTCAAAACTATATCGTCAACAGATCCTACTGTCTTTTGCATACTTCTTTTACATGCTGTAGTGTAGTTCCTATATATCCTATACAGGATCTGCGCTTTCGGATAACATAAACTGTGTGATTGGTGGCAGACTGATTCTGTGCACCCCCCAACGGATACGTTAGCCTGTTTGCATTAGCTAGCTCACAGTGCCACTAGAATCTCCTCTTATCAGGGAGAGAATAGTTTCTGGCAACCTCAGAACATGGCAACCCTGATCCCCCAGTATCGTGGAAACAATATACTACTTTTCGCTCAGTCACTCGTTCTCACTTACTTTGTCTCAGAGATACACAGAATAAACAGGCTGGGTGTTTCAATAAGAATGTATTGAACAGTTGTTATTCTAGTGTAGAATAGATGAGCTGCAACAACCATTAGACAGTAGCAGAGATATATGATTAGCAGTACTACGAATGTAAAGGGATGGTACAGTTCTACCATTTTACAGTAATCATGAATATATACAAATACATAAAATACATGATAGATAAGTGTGCACTCCTACGATACCTCCCTAACTAGATGTACCTAAATGTACCTAGCATCTATGTAGGTGTTATGCTAAGAATCCCTCTAGGATCTAGTCAACCCCATTACCTGAGAGTTAGAGAATGTGGGACCCCGTCCTGGTCTCGAGTTGGACATCCCGCAAGGGATGTTAGACCACTGCTAGCTGGAGTGTCTGCATGCAGGAACCTCAGCGTCTCTGGTCAGTGTGTCAGCCGGGAAGTCACGGTCTCCTCTGTCTCTCTAAGCAAGACATGATGTATATATACCCATAGGTCTCCCCAGGGGTCCAACCTTGCTGTGTTACTGTGTCGGCCTAAAAGATGACGTCGGCCCTGAACTTTATACAGAGATATTATACAGGAGATGTCAGTCCTGCTGTTAATTCTGCTGTGCTTCCAAGAAGCCTCATGCATAAAGTATGTGATTCGAACTTGGGAAAAACCCGTGTTCTCAATGCAGTGTCGTATTTAGGTAAAAGGTCAGTGCTTAAGAACCTTTATGTATGCAATGAAGAGAAGATTATAGGTAAAAAGTTGTGATGTTACCTGTGCCTATATAAGGTACCCATATGGAATATAACACCCACTCCTCTTCCGACTGGCGGACATATGTAACCTATAGTGTATTACTAGCCTAACTAGATATAGGTATGCTCAAAGTTCCTAAAACATTTGTTTTGCTAAAATGTTTAAAACTTCTAAAACCTTCTAAAAAGCTTTAAAAAAAAAGTTCAAAGAAAAAATGTTTGCAAACTATAGCTCTAAAAAGTGTCTGTAGTTATAGTTCGAACCAATATAAGCATTAGAAAGCCATTTATGCCCAATAAATGAAAGGAATGTCAATGTCAATTTTGTTTTGACTTCCAAATTTGAGCTTATTTAAAAAAGTGTGAATTTCTTCCAGCACATGACGGGCCAAAATGAGTCAAATGTTTATGTGTCCTGGCTGGTAGATGCAACATTTTCGTTGCTTGCTTCTGCAGTAGAAGGCCCCTGTAGCATCTCGCAAAGCATATCAATTGAGCCCAGATGATGTTCCACGTTGTCCACAGCCGGCACTGGGGCAGCCTGTGAGCTGTCCAAAACCTGGGTGTCAGTGGAGGAGCCGGTGTCCATACTAACAGGTGCAGTTACTACCTGCGGTGGCTCAAAGAATGCCGCTATCAACATTGGAATACGCTGAGGACATTGCAGAACATGGGCCGTTATCGGGTCCAGTAACGCATTCACGTCCGGTTGCGCACATGATGGGAGTGTCAAACAAATGTCATGCATTCTTCTCCGCAAAACAGGCATCGGAAGACAGGTAAGATGCAGTCCATCCAGACTGGTCGAAATGACAAGAACCAAGATGCACTTAGTTCTCTTAGGCGAAGCATGCCTACATGTTGTACCATGCTGTCACAGTATTTGCACTCCAGGAGTGCTTTTTCCATCCCCTTGGTGACTGGGACGTCCATTGCGTAGCAGATAGAATACACTCAGGATACCTGCTATTAGAAACAGGATTAGCAGAAGTCCTCAAAAGATGCTTCGAATACGGAGTGTATGAAGTTTGGTATAACTCCAAGTACTGTCTGAAAGGTGCCTAGAAGTCCAGAACCTATGGTCTTAAATAGGTGGACACAGCCAGTCGTATCAGACATGTTAAAGATACGATTTACCATTTTTATGAAATGGTAAGAGCAGTTTGTATGAATAAGCACCTGTATCTCTGCTGAAGACCTTGCAATCTGGAGATCAAAAGTCTCTCGAGCGGAGGTCAAGGGCACAGACTTCAGTAAAAGTATGGCTTTCATACTGCTTAGAGTATCAAACCGTATTAAAGAAACATTCAGTCAAGGGCATAACGGCGCCTCCCCGACAATATGTGTCGGTGGAAACAATACTTGCATACAACAAGTAACCCTGGAGCTCACGGTTACCAGATATGCGATGCCCGGAAGTATTCCGCAGCAGCCTTGATCATTCAGCATCAAGTAACTCCCATTTGAAAGTAGCCCGAATGCTGGAGTAATCACTGCAGCCAGGGAACTCCTCAGATGACAGGACAAGTTCGCTACAGAACCATTACAAGCCCCGTTCAGCATTATATCCTGACATATGAGTGATCCTTTTAAAGCGCTCTTACAGTTTGTAGCGCTAAGAAACACTTCTCTATCCCCACTCTGGCATCGAAATCTGCATGGTAATTCCCAAGATTCCTTAATGTATTCTTTACCGATTTCTTCATATCCGCCTGCCTGCTTTTGTTCTAGGCAATACTGAAACTAAAAAATAGTGACCAGTACAGTTATGTGGCCATGGATTAGCCATTCCGTGGACAGTGATTCTGCCACTGTAAATGGTAATTTATCCAGTTTTTCAATACGCAGCAGTGTATATTTTGCTCCCCTTTGTGTCTTTTTTTATCTGTTTGTCTGTTAGATTGTATTCAGAAAACAGAAATGTATTGTTGATAAAACACCAAGGCACATAGCTTGCAGGCAAAGATTGCAGCGTCCAGCTCAACAACATGATAGAACGTAATTTAGATTGCCCGTGTTGTACTATGGCCAAATCTTGTTCAAGTATGTCTATCGCAGAAGATGCAATGTTGCCTAAGGAATATATCCTGGAGGTCAATGTTGTTAACCCATTGTCTACCACTGCTAGAGATTTTTCCAGGTTTATACGGTCTATTTCCCGTAATCTCTCTGCCGCCTCTTGTTGTGATATTTTCCATATTTCATTGTAGGCAGCATAAATGCCAACATATATGCAACGTTTCTGACGTGGTTTCCTGGGACCTGGTTAAAAAACCCTAAGAGCCTTATCCTGTTTTGGGTACAGATATGTGTTATTTCACATGTGTGAGTGTTGAGGTTTTTAGCTAATCGAGGCACAACTTCTCAACACCGTATGACGTCACTACCCCTGGATGTTGTCTCGGTACATTGCGCGGATCTGGCCTAAGGATTGTGAACCCGACGGTTTTACACATGAGTCTTTTCTGACAACCATTGGTGTCTGTGGGCCAAATCAACCATTTCCTCCAATCGGGGACTCATCTGTTATATTGTATAATGTCATCTATTGTGATCCCTTCCTGTGATGTTTCGTTACCCTCGGTGAGTGATGGTGTTTGCAGCCGAGGTGTGTTCAAGTCTTTATTCTTGGCTAGTCCAAGGAAAGACGTCTGTTGCACTGTCTCGTTCAAAAACATGAGTTGTTGCGGGATGAGGCATGCTCTAAATAAAGCTTCCGTTCCCGGAACTTAACATTCTCTAGTACCCCAGACTGATTTCAAGTCTATAGTGTCTATCCATAAGTTAAACCCTTGTTCAGACAACTGAGCAAAAACGGATGCAGAGTAAATCTGTTTGGTGTTTGTCAATATATTTTTATGTGCTGATGTTGGTGCAACCTTATAATACAATGAGGCTGGGTCAAACATATTAAACCCTAAAAAATATGGACACTTCTGTGCAAAGGTTTTTGTACTGCCCTTTGACAGTGTTGGACAATGTTCCCATTGGTGTGTGTGAACACATTTCTAGGATTTGCAGATTTGTGCCAAAATTGATGGCCATAATGTTGATGACAATACTTAGATTCATAATCTGTTGAGCTCTCCAATGTTTCACTGTTAGAAAATGCAGCAGATTTTTCTAAATCAGACAACATGTTATTAACAGTTTCAAAATCCCAATCAACGGAAAATGTACTTGAGGTAATGATATCACTTAATGATATTTTAAGTAGATGTGGAATTTTTTTAATTTCTGTCGGACCAAAGATATCAAAATCAACCTTGTCCCAAACTATACCATCAGGTATAGGAACTGCTGTAATGTTCACTGATGACAAGTCTCTTTGTTCTTGATGATTTGATTGATGTGGTTTTAAAAGTAAATTCACATTTTGGGCTGCAGAGCTTTGCCAAATGTTGTCCATTAATAAGCATGTTAAAAACTATTACTACGCCTAGCCAGAAAAGAAAGAAAAGCACCCAGTAATTATCCATAGTTCTACCCACGGCAATGCCAGGAAAGTCTTTTTAAGAAAGTTCAGGAAGTCTTTAACTTGCTGTATGCATGATTTCTGGGCTGGCGTCGTTTCAAGTTCACTTGGATCCAAAGAAAACGTATCAATGTTTAGGAAGCAGCCAGAAGCAGTTTGATCAATTGTCGGTATTTCATCAGGATTTGTAGAAACCATTGCTTGTTCTTGTTGAGGCATTTTGATGTAGACATCTGTATTTGGTCGAATAGAAACTTGTGTGTTATTTTGTTGAATTTTTTTTAGAAGTTGAACTTCAGGTTCAAGGAGGACCAGTTCCATAGCATTGTTGCATAGTCCTTCATTCCGTTCAAAAGTCTCTTCAAACGTGATGAGTCTTTCCGTTTGAACTTCTTGAATTGTAGCAAGAGGAGGGTGTCTGCTACTTTGGAGTCCACGAGGCCTACTACTTAATATTGGCCACTTAGTGTGGTTTGATTAGGTCGATTGAGACCAATCTGTTCTCCTTTTTTCCTGCAAGAGGCGGTAGAAGTACAGTTCTTCAATGGCTTGTTCCTTCAATTGCTAGGACCGGTACCGGCTTTCTGTAGGATGGCCCAAATCCTTTTTTGTCTGTTATCTTCTCTCAGACCAGATTCCCGACTTTTGGGATCCAGGCAGGTCTTGCTGTGACTGATTTGACTTCCCCAGTGGCGGTCTGCTTCAGGTGGACATTACTTTGTTGTGTCCTGGGTTCATATAGATCCTGTAAAACAGCCAAACGATCATGGATGTCAAATGGTTTTTCATCCGCCACTGTGCCTTCACAATCAAGATCAAGTACCCACATTCTAGTCCCAAATAGGACCTCATATGGAGTGACCCCCACTAGAGAACTTCTTGGAATATTGTTAAGAGCCCTCTGGACTCCATACAGATGTTTTACCCAGCTCTCACCGTGCCTAATACTCTAGCTGTTAAAGATTGCTTTAAGTCTTGGTATTTCCTCTCCACTACCGAATTTCCCTAGGGATGATATGAAGAGGAGTACCGTAATGCTACACCCAAACCTCGCATGACCTCCTTTTAAGCCAGAGCCTGAGGCCCTGGTCGGAATGTAATGTGCCTTTTGCGTATGTTCCTATGAAGATTTGCAAATCTTTTATAACAGTTCGAGCATCAGCCGAGGGCTGGGGCCACACCCATAGGAATCTCGGCCAAGAATCCACTGCTACCCTTAGTTTGTAAGGGGCCGCCGTGGTTCTATTAAACGCACGCGAATGGACAGTCTTATCCTGTCCAACAATGGGATCTGCGCTGGAGGTGTTACAGTGGACCCTTTTCCTGTTGACAGATATCGCACTTTAAGACAAAGTCTTTGGCCTGCTTTGTTAACCGTGGCCCCCAATAGCGTTGTTTCACTAAAGAAACAGTCGCCGAAACTCCAGCGCGTGCAGAACCTATCCCTTTGTGTGCTGCTAAGATTAAACCTAACCTTCGATTCATGTTTGTAATTACTCTATCCCCTACTCCAGGAATCTGAGCAAATGGAAGTTTATTTGCATTCAACTTGTAGGAGTACTCGAGTGGTAACTTTTTTGATAATGCGTTGCTGTTTTTTTCGTGAAGCTATAACAGCTACCATAATCTCACCGTCTATTTTTGTTTTAGAACGAGTGATTTCAGCTACGGAAGCCGTGCGTACAGCCCCTTTTGCGCCTTCATCAGCCAATGAAGTCCCTTCAACGTGAACTCCATCACGCTGATGACTGTGGGCCCGATTCACAGAACTAACTTAAGACAAAATCCTAAACTTACTACCATTTTGGTATTCACAGAAGGCACTTACTCATTTTGGTATTCACAGAAGGCACTTACTCATTTCGGTATTCACAGAAGTTAGGAGTCCTAACTTTAGGACTCCTAAATGCCTTCTGTGAATACCGAAAGTCTTAAAATTAGGATTTTTCTCAATTTAGTAGTCCTAAATCTAAACTTAGGACTGCTAAATTGAGAAAAATCCTAATTTTAAGACATTCGGTATTCACAGAAGGCATTTAGGAGTCCTAAAGTTAGGACTCCTAACTTCTGTGAATACCGAAATGAGTAAGTGCCTTCTGTGAATACCAAAATGAGTAAGTGCCTTCTGTGAAAACCAAAATGGTAGTAAGTTTAGGATTTTGTCTTAAGTTAGTTCTGTGAATCGGGCCCTCAGTGTATGTATCACGTGAGTCCTTGTAGTTCGGAATTAAACTTCACTGCCTGTTCCTATAGCTTTTTGTGCTTAATTGTGCCATCTTTTGCGTCTTTGAACCCATTGTGAACCCAACATTGCAAGTATTCATTATAGGATTTTACACAGCAAAAGGAATCGCACACAATTAGTGTGGGGAATTCTCGATCCGTGTTTACCAGTGCCAGTATCAAGGCATTCAACTCTGCCAACTGTGTCGTACAGTCTCCTACAGATTGCTTTTTTGTGAAACTTGGAAGGAACTTTCCATCCCTCATGCGACCTTTAATGATTGCACATGCTGTGCTATATTGTTGCTTACTTCCTATGGCCGGTTGAGCAGATACATCAGTGTAAATAATATATTCACGCGGATCTAGAGGCATTATTTCATATGGTAGAGGATATTCTTGTTCGTATTGCAGGAATGCTTGTGTCTTTAAATTTGGGTCTTACCTGTATTCTACATCTGTTGCAGTGAGAGAATAAGCCCATTGTATCCGTCTTGGATGTAAGGCTTTAGCGTTAGGGACGCTTGCCTTTGTCACAGCCTCTAAGGCTGGAACTGGAGTCACTACTATTATTCGTTTCCCCTGAGCTAGTGCTCTTTCTCTCACTTTCGCAGTCTGTACCGCTGTTAGAATCTTTTCTGTAAATGCAAAGCACATCTCAGCATTTGTGTATAAATGGGACTTGTATGTAATTGGTACTGTTTCACCTTCATTGTATGTCTGATAGGTGTACCCTGATTGACCCGCAATTATATGGATCACCAGGTTGCGGAAATTTATGCGTATCTGCAAGTGTTTTGAAGCAATCATGTCAGCTTGTAAGGAACGAAATGTATCTGTGTGTCACTGTGTCCAATTTCCCACTGAAAAATCAGGTTTTATTAAGTTGTACTCTTTCTGCGTAATCCAAAATGTATATTCTACCAAAATTTAGGAATCCCAAGATTGATTGTAGATTTTTTAATGATTTTGGAGGTTGGAGCAGTGCGTATTTTTCTAAAAAATTGTCTGCCAGGCTTTTCCCTTCACTTGAAAGCTCAAATCCTAAAAACAGGACACTCCGGTGGGTAATTTTTGATTTTTTTAAGTTGAATTTGTAGCCCTCAGATGCAAAACCCCAAATTATGGTATTCACTCTGTTCAAGTGTCCCTCCAGGTCATCATCTGTCAGATAAGTATAATTCACATAGGACAATGCCTCTTCATCCAATTTTTGAAGTAACTTGGTTACTCTGGCCAAAAACAACCCCAGGTTGTTCTTATACCCTTGGGGGAGTGGACAAAATTGCAGGTCAGACCCTAGCGCTGAGAATGCAGTTAAATACCTGCTTTCAGGCGCTATATTTTGGCAAATAAATCCATTTGAGGTATCAAGTGTTGTTTTGTATTTTTTCTGCACAATTTTATTCAATAATGCGGCACTGTGTGCATTTTGAACTGCAAATGTCTTAGTGCAAGTGTTTAAATGTCTGTAACCTAAAACTAGACAATATGTATTTTCAGGTTTCATGACAGGAAACAGATTCATTTGAGAGGTGCAAATTTCAATCACCCCTTGGTATTCAAGTTGATCTTAGATCTCTCTGACCTGTTTTTTAGTTTCTTGATTTATTGGCTACTGCCTTTGTGCAGTTGGAGTATTTTTAAAGGAATTATGTGGTGGGTTGAATCCTCAGCCCATCCAACATGGTTTTTGTATAATGCTGGAGCCTGAACTACCGCCCACTCCTGCGCATATGTATGTTGCAACTGCCTGGGAATATGATCAGAGAATGCTGGTAAAATTACTGTTTCTCCTTTAGGGCAATCCATGACAAATGCTGGTGGCCAATCTTGTTCAGCTAACAAAATGTCATAGCAAAACGTAAGGTTCTCCCAAAAGAGACCTCTAACTTTCCTACGTTTGTCCCCCTCCATTTGGAGCGTTATTTGATAAACTTTATGTGGGACACTCACCGTAGTATCAGGTGTTTCCACTGTGATATAATCATTCAAGTCCACTGTCACCAGAAATTTCATCAGGTTCTGGGGAGCTATTGTTACTTCTGCCGCCCATCCTAGCATCGTCAGAGCCCATTACCCATACAATAGTCGAGTCCTTAGAATTCTGGGCATGTCTGATCTTTAGACCTGCAACTTTCTTCTTTTTGAACTGTGACTTTTGCTTTGGCTTTTCTTCTTTTTTGGAAGTGTATTCGTGAGCGTGCTGCTTGTCTCTGGACTTTGTACGCTCTTCTTGTCTTTCTGACCGTCCTTCCCTCTCTGAGTTTTTTGATGCACCCTGAAAGGTACGAGACGTACGTGTATCACTATCCTGATACCTGTCAGGTCTCCTCATATTATCCCTATTCCTAAGGTTATACCTCTCTTTGGAGGGTCCCTGTGGAGGAGTTCTACCTCGGGATTGAGATCTGTTTCCTTTAAATGAGTGCTGTTTTTTATTATCCCACTTCTTTTTAGAAGAAGTGGGTGCCTGCTTGAAAGTGTCCTTTTCAGGACTGCCCAACAGTTGTGGTTTTAAAGCTTTCTCACCCAAACTGTCCCTGCCTAGTTCTGCATATGCAGTTTCAATTATTTTGGGTAGTTTGTGTTCCTGTTCTAAAGGACTGAACTCCCTTAGGCATTGGCGGATTGCCACTGAAGCTGCTCCCCCTTTAATATTAGCTAGTATTATGGCTGATACCTGGGCACAGTTACCTAGGGCCATATGTAGATAGCTAAATACCAGTCGGTAACGGCCGAAAATCGGTAATTTTCCTGTTACCGACCGGTATTTAGCCCTTTCTAATGTAGGAGGCAGGTTTTAAGGATTCGGTAATTTACCGAATTGGTATTTTAAGAAATCGGTAAAATACCGAATCGGTAAATCACCGAATCCTTAAATCCTATGTAGGGAGCACTCAAGTGAGTGCATTTTTGGTTTAAGGATTCGTTATTTACCACCAACTACAAGTTGATGGTAAATACCGAATACCTTTTCAAAAGCAATTTTGTGCTTTTTTAAAAGTGTCATGTGGCAGACATACATGCCCTTAGAGCATGTATGTGTTCCACATGTGCACACATGCACGATTCAGGGGTGCAACAGGGTGTTAATGTGACACCCTGCCACCCTTGAATATGCTCCCCCTATTACCGATTCGGTATTTACCGAATCGGTAATAGAGAATGGCTTCCCATGGGAATGGGAAGGTATGCCTTATTACCAATTCGGTAAATACCGAATCGGTAATAACGAATATTACCGAATCGGTAAAATGTACCGATTTTTTTACCTACATTCTATTTACCGATTCTTAAATACCGAATCGGTAAAATTCGGTATTTAGGAATCAGTAAATAGAAATTACCTACATATGGCCCCTAGTAACTTAATCCCTAAGTTCAGAGCAGGTTCTGCTCCGTACTTGTTCTGTATTTGTCTTAATACATCAGGTATTACTGCTAATGAATACATACCATGAGTTCTGGTATAAATGGCAGCAAAGACTGCACCTCAAGTGGTACAATCTTCTACTTGTGGTGGTATCCCCATGGGCAAGCAGATTGTTAGCATTCTGTGTTTTTCATATGGGGTAGTATTCGGGAATACTGCCTCGAACTGTGTGATTTTCTGAGCTACCCAGAATGGCATTTGTTCATGTTTAGAGGGCATTTTGCCCATTACTGCGTGTGATGTTTATGGTGTGATTTTAGTTGCTGTACCTTGAGATTAAGTTCCATTTGTTACAGCTATCGCTGGTTGGACAGTGAATGTCCTCATGACGTATTGCGTCATGTTTCTATAGATTTTAATTAAATCTTTGTGTGAGTTTGAGTTTGAGTTTGAGTTTGAAAGTATTTTTAAAGCGCACGTATACCAGCGGTTTCTTGGCGCTATGGCTGACGGGAAACTGAGGTTAAAAGCAGGGAGGGAAGGGGGAGCGTTTATTCAAGGGACTTTGTGAATAAGTGGGTTTTAAGGCGTTTACGGAACTGTGAATAGAGGGTGATGGAACGAAGTTCAAGGGGAAGGGAATTCCAGAGGGTAGGGGCAAGGATAGCAAATTTAGATCCTCCCCACTTCTTTCTCCGGAAGCGTGGGATGGTGAGGAGGAACTGGGAGGAGGAACGTAAAGCCCTGGTGGGGATATATGAGGCAATTTCAGAAGAAATGAAGGCTGGCGCCAAGCCCGATCGGGCCAAAAAGGTAATGGATGCGAGCTTGAATTGAATTCTAGCTCGCACGGGGAGCCAATGTAGTGAATTCAGAAGTGGAGTGGAATGGTGAAATTTAGGGAGATTGAAGACCAGGCGAGCCGCCTGGTTTTGTATCTGTTGTAGGCGACGCAAACTGTATGCGGGGATACCGGCATACAGGGCGTTCCCATAATCCAGGCGGGACATCACCATGGCCAAGATAATGAGTTTGAGGGCAGAGAAAGTGAAGAAGCGGGACACCCTGCGTATAGTGCGCAGTGAAAGGAAAGAAGAGGATACCACAGAGCTGACCTGGGAGTGAAGGGTGAGTTGAGCATTAAGTTTTATGCCTAATGTTTTAACTGAGGAAGAGGGAGCAGGAGAGGGACCAAGGGCGGGGGGCCAGAAGAGAGGGGACCAGGGGCTGGATGAACCGCCCGTCAGCACCAACTCGGTTTTATCAGGGTTGAGTTTCAGGTGGTTGTGGTTCATCCAGTCCCTGATATGAAGCATGACAGTTTGGAAATTAAGAACAGCAGAGGGAGAAGAGAGATTAAAGACCAGCTGGAGGTCATCCGCATAATTGAATACGGTGACCTCCATCTGTTGAAGAGAAAAAATTAAAGGGGCAATATACAAATTAAACAGAAGGGGAGAGAGAGAGGAACCTTGGGGGACCCCGCACTGAACTTTCCGGATGTCCGCTGTGAATTCCCCCAGGCGGACAGCCTGGGTGCGGTTGCTCAGGAAGGAGGATAACCAGACCAGGGCAGTCCCCCCGATCCCCGCCGCCCCGATACGGGAGAGTAGAATGTTATAATCCACTGTATCAAAGGCGGCTGAGAGATCGAGGAGCACAAGGACCTGGTGCTGATTAGTATCCATGCCCTCCCTGAGGGTGTCTAGAACCGACATAACAACGGACTCCGTAGAGTGTGCGGGGCGGAAGCCAGCTTGGCGGGGGGCAAGGGCTCCGTGCTTCTCCACAAAGGAACTCAGGGCGGGAGTGACGTGGCGCTCGAGCACTTTAGCCAAAAATGGCAAAAGGGAGATGGGGCGGAAATTGGCTGGGACAGAAGGGTCTGCCCCCGGTTTTTTCAAAATGGGCACAATTACCGCGGATTTCAGGGAGCTGGGGACTATGCCTTGAGAGAGGGAGCTATTTAGGAGGTGAAGGGGAGGGTCTGGGCAAGAGACAAAGATGTGACGGAGGATATGGGCAGGACAGGGATCGTGCGGGGAGCCAGATTTGATCAAAGGGATCAAAGAGATAAGACTTTCCTTAGTGATAGGAGGAAAGGTGGTCAGTGCGCCCTTGGGGGGAGGACATCGAGGAGCATCAAAAGATGGGGAAGGAGGAGGGATGTTGGCCTTGATGGTTAAAATTTTGTGAATGAAATAATCATTGAGTGAGAGGCAAAGATCTTCAGACGGGACTGGTTTTAGAGTAATTCGGTCTGAGAACGCCAGGTTGTGAACGATGGTAAAAATCTCCTTAGACTGGTTCTCTGCTGCTAAAATCTTGGAGGAGAAATAAGATGTTTTAGCCTCCAAGATGTCTTTTTTGTACTGGCTCAGGATGTTAGAATATTCCAGTTTCAAAGTGGGGCAATAGTTTCTCCTCCAGGCCCGCTCCGCGCGACGGACTGTTAATTTGGTGGTTTTGAGCTCTTTATTAAACCACCGATTAGCGTCTTTGTCGCGTTTGGAAGAGATGCGCTTGAGCGGGGCAACGGAGTCGCGGCTATGGGAGAGCCACTAATCTATGGTATCAACCTGGGAGGCAGTGGTAAGGCCCTGAAGAGAGGGGAGAGAGCGGGTAAGAAGAGAGGAGAGATTCTCGAGGTTGACACGGCCCCATGAGCGGACCCAGGTGTTTTTGGGCCGGGGGGGCTTAGCTGGAGGGAGAATAGGAAGGAGAAAGGAGATCAGGTGGTGATCAGACCAAGAACAAGGGGAGATAGAAAGTGATTCCACAGGGCAGTTCAGGGACCAGATCTGGTCAAGCCGATGACCTTTAATGTGGGTAGGGGAGTGAACGTGAGGTATAAAGTTAAGGGAGTGAAGGGTTTCGGAAAATTCCTTTGATGACGGACATTCGGCGGGATCAGAGGGCCAGAAATTAAAATCACCAAGGAGCAAGATGGAGGAATTATTGACTGTAATGGTAGCCAAGGCCTCCAAAAAGTCGGGGAGAAACTGTAGGGGGGACTGAGGAGGACGGTAGGTGAGGAAGCAGGTTAGAGGGGGAGAGGTGGAAACTGTGCGAATCACCAGAAATTCGGTGGTGGCAATGGTAGGTAAGGATAGAACTTGGAAAGGGAGATCGGTACGTGCGATGACCGCCACGCCGCCCCCGGCTCTACCTGAAGAACGATCCGCCCTAAGGGCATAGTAGGAAGCCGGTAAGGTGGAAAGGAGGGCAGGGAGGGAGTCACTGCCGAACCAGGTCTCGGTTAAAAAGAGAAGATCGGGAGCATGAAGGTCCAACAGGACCGAAAGTTCGTGCGCATGGGCAACGGCAGACCGAGTATTAAGATAGAAGGCAGTGAAGTTTTTAGGAATAGGCAAAGGGACTGACTCATAACTCGTAGGAAAGGTATCACCTGTGGGAACAGGGCAAGACAGGGGGGTGGGGGGAGTTATGCCAAGAGCAGATATCCGGGAAATTGTTGTGGCCGAGATGGGCCAGTGGCCCTGGTAGCTACGAAGTAGGTCCGGGGTGTAGGTGGTGAGTGGGGCAGGGTGAGGCGCCCCTAGTCCCGGCCAGTCGCGGACGGGCGCAGACGGGCTTAACTTAGGTGCAACTTCGGCGCGCATTCGTCGCGCCCGCTGCGCGTTCTGAGAATGCACATTTAAGTAGTGGGCCTTTAGGGCGGGGGGGGGGCATGGCCACAGAGTGGGCGTGGCTAGCGGCGATGAAGGCAGGTAGAGGGTGTCCCGTGACAGCGCTGGGTCCGCTGCACGTCGCCCTGAAGTGCCTGAGTGCGAAAGTTTGCTATTTTTAAAGAACACACCAGTTAAAAAAACAGATAATCACAACAGCGGTGTCACCTCCCGGCTTTTCGCCTCAGGAGACCGGAGCCAAAGGAACGCTCGTGATTCAGCCCTTAAGTAGGGCGGGGAGGGGGCGTGGCCACAGAGTGGGCGTGGCTAGCGGCGATGAAGGCAGGTAGAGGGTGTCCCGTGACAGCGCTGGGTCCGCTGCACGTCGCCCTGAAGTGCCTGAGTGCGAAAGTTTGCTATTTTTAAAGAACACACCAGTTAAAAAAACAGATAATCACAACAGCGGTGTCACCTCCCGGCTTTTCGCCTCAGGAGACCGGAGTTGTATGAGTAAGTCTGCCTGTGGCATTGTGTTAATGTCAGGATGTGGTGTGTAGGCCGCTAATATCAGCCATGTTGCCCCTTCTCCTCTGAGCGGGCCTAATCTTTCTCTTGCTCTTATGTGGGGTTGGGCGGCTTTAAACCAGTATAAGTGTTCCTGGTACGTGAGCGGAACTTCAATGTCCTCAAACGGACAATATTCCACTGGTATATCTCCTTCTGTGTAAGAGTGAAATGAGAAAGAACCTTTACAATGCAATCATTACATCTCACTACCTTTACAACGCAGTCATTACAACACAATATCCTTTACATTGCATGCCATTACAACGCAGCCATTACATCGCATGTCACTACAGCGCATGTCATTACAATGCATGTCACTACAACGCAACGCAACGCACGCAATATAAGATAAGTAATGGGGAATAGTAATTTTTACCCCTCCCCTATCCAACACTTACCCTACTGTTGCACTCACTGGAGTGGGAATAGTAATTTTTAGCCTTACACTATCCAACACTTACCCTACTGTTGCACTCACTGGAGTGGGAATAGTAATTTTACCCCTACACTATCCAACACTTACCCTGCTGCTGCCCTAAAAGTAATATGCATTGTAATGGTATGCGTTGTAATGGAATGGATTGTAAATGTAGTTTCTAAAAATGCGTTGTGATGGTATGGGAAGTAAAATCATGCATTGTAATGGATGTTGCAATGTAAAAACTGCATTGTAAAGGCATGTGTTGTAAATGTTTGTGTTGTATCATCATACATTCGAGTGAAATGTCTTTATTCTTGCATTTGCTGCTGGAAATGTAACCCATGAATAAAATATCTCTGTTTTGTTTGATTTGTGTGCCTCAATCATGAAAACTACTAAGCCACCCCTAGCTGATAAACCATTTTCTAACAGTTTCATAGTGACTGCATGTCTGAATATTTGTGCAATCGGATTTGCGTCTGTATCTTCTTCTCCGGTTGAGTGGTGTAGATCCACTATGGGGTTATCTCCTGTCTCATTCATTTTTGTAACGAAGACGTTTGTTCAAGGGAACTAAGATAAACTGAACTGTTCAGATTCTACTGTTAAATAAATATCCAACCAACGTTGTGCGCCATGACGTGTAGTTTCTATATATCCTATACAGGATCTGCGCGTTCGGATAACATAAACTGTGGGATTGGTGGCAGACTGATTCTGTGCACCCGCACCAGATACGTTAGCCTGTTTGCATTAGCTAGCTCACAGTGCCACTAGAATCTCCTCTTATCGGGTAGAGAATAGTTTCTGGCAACCTCAGAACATGACAACCCTGATACCCCCAGGATCGTGGAAACAATATACTACTTTTCGCTCAGTCACTCGTTCTCACTTAGTTTGTCTCAGAGATACAGAGAGTAAATAGGCTGGGCGTTTCAAAAAGAATTTATTGAACAGTTGTTATTCTAGTGTAGAATAGATGAGCTGCAAAAACCATTAGACAGTAGTTGAGATATATGATTAGCAGTGCTACGAAAGTAAAGGGATGGTACAGTTCTACCATTTTGCAGTAGTCATGAATATATACAAGTACATAAAATACATCATAGATAAGTGCTTACTCCTACAATGCCTCCCTAACTAGATGTACCTAAATGTACCTAGCATCTGTGTAGGTGTTATGCCAAGATTCCCTCTAGGATCTAGTCAACCCCATTACCTGAGAGTTAGCGAATGTGGGACCCCGTCCTGGTCTCGAGTTGAACACCCCTCGAGGGATGTTAGACCACTGCTAGCTGGAGTGTCTTCATGCAGGAACCACAGCGTCTCTGGTCAGTGTGTCAGCCGGGAAGTCACGGTCTCCTCTGTCTCTCTAAGCAAGATATGATGTATATATACCTATTTGTCCCCCGAGGGGTCCTACCTTGCTGTGTTACTGTGTCGGCCTAAAGGATGACGTCGAAAAACCCGTGTTCTGAATGCAGTGAGTATCTAGGTAAACGGTCAGTGCCTAACAACCGTTATGTATGTAATGTAGGGAAGAATATAGGTGAAAGGTTGTGATGTTACCTGTGCCTATCTAAGGTACCTATATGGAATATAACAATGCTGATACTATGTATTTGACGCGCTAGTTATTTATCTTCTAACTCTCTGCCATGTACCTTCCTGAGTACCGCCGTGAGGGGAACGGCTAGCAAGGGCAGGAACAGCTTTTTGCCAGGCACCAGCAGACCGCCGTGAGGAAACTACATCACCCAGCAGCCCACCCCTGGTGCTTGCCTCTGATGTCACCAGGCAGCGCCGGGGGAGTTTAAAACACCCACAGGTGCACCGAGTGCGGGACGCGCTCGAGCAGCGCCCGGGCCAAGGGCGGGCCCGTCCTTGCCCGTCAGGGGCCGTTTGAGGCCGGGCAGGGCTTACCCTCGTGGAAAGTTTGATAATTGTTCTCACGTCTCAACAACCTTCAGGACTCACGGTAGGACTAATTGAGTGAACGTATTGTTGTCTAGTAGAGGGGCAGCTTGAATTATACCAGCCATTCCTTTGCGTTTGGGGCTGGGGTTTTTTATTCAGATTCATTTTTCCGCATATATCGCATGCAGTGACACGTAAGTGGTGTGGCCCAATTGAAACAATTGCAAGCGACATATAATCATCTAGCATGGGCAAACGAAAAGCTCTGACTAACGACCCACTGGAGGGGAAAGATCACAAAAAGCCAAAAACACAGACGCTCCTAACTTATCTGACAGGGGCGATGGGAGCTCTAGAAAAACAGATTACATCAGTTGAACAGACATTAGCTCAACAAACTAACCTTATTCAAAATGCCGCAGCAAACGGGGGCAAATTAATCATTACACCAGTGAACGGCTGTATTCAAAGGGCAGTAGATGATACTATTCATAGTGCTCCGGAGTCATCTACCTCTCTCCCTATGACGAGGAAGAAAAAGATAGTCAGAAAATCCACGTGCAATAACGGAAAGGCAGACTCTGGAAAAGTAACAGCTAATATAGAAATTAAAGTCGGAAGACGTATTTCTGCCAAGCAAGAAGGACTAGTTAATCATGCTATGACACTAACAGTTGATACAACAGGGAATATTCCTGAGCAGAGCAACAAGGGCGACGGAGTGGAAAATCTCGCTACTGTTATAAGAAACCTAGATGTATATGTAAGAGAAGCAATTGAGAACATTGGTGACAGACTAAATCGGGTAGAGTCACAGCTGAAAAAACTTTTGGACAATAAAGTGGGCGAGGTTACTCCACACCTGAATGTTCAACATAATAACAGTGAAGCGAGGAACTATAGGCACCCAGGACAATCCCAGCAGCGTGTAGTCTGGGTGGAAGGCTCACAAAGTAACCAAAATAGAAATTCCCTTAGCATACCAATTGTAACATCAATGGGCCCACCTAAAAACGCTAGCAATATCATTCTAAATCAAAATAGACCAAAAACTCCGTCACTGGAGAACTTACACTCACTGAAGCTGAAACTGTTCCATTTGGATTTGCCGCCAGCTTGTACCCCTTTCACAGTCATCCTGGCAAATGTACCGCAGCTTGGATTGCATGATCAGGAGACATGTGAATCACTCAGAAATAAGTCATTATATTGGTTAAGGACAAAAGTGGGACATACGATGAGTCTGTTTTAGGAGTTTAAGATGGCGCGTAGGGTGGGTTGGGTTGGTAAAGTCAGGAAATCCTTTGTAGGCGACTGTGTGGTACCTACTTTCCGCTCACCTTGGTTAGTGGAAAGGATTCTGGGGAATGGGGGTAGTAACAAGATGGTAGATGGGATTAATTTTCTTCCCTTGGGTAATTTCTATCGTCCACTTTTTCAGGTGGAGAAATTAGATCAACCAGAGGGTGTGCCCAGGCCAATATACAATGTCCCAGTAAGTAATCGATTTAGTTCACTCTCTCCCCTCGAGGAATTAGACTGACTACATCAAATGGTGGCAAGTGGTTGGGAAGAATCTCAAGAAACCCAAGGTAATAGCACGTATGGGCGGAGGCCAAATAAAATAGTCCAACCTGAAGATCTTGGCCCAATATATAACAGCGATGAGGATCTAAACGCTATCCCACACGGGTTAAAGACAATCGACTTAGAGGCTCAAACACTCATATCACCTCTAGATAACGAGGGGAATGTAAAGATTACTTTCTGGAATATAGCGGGACTATCTTCCAAACTTCATAATTACCTTTTCCTACACTTTATAAGGAAAATTGATATTCTCGGTCTCCAGGAGACCTGGGCTCAGAAGGAAATACACATAGATGGTTTTAAAACCTACCATACCCCAGCAACTCCGTCAAATTCTGGGAGATCAAAGGGTGGTCTATGTATTTACGTTTCAAACTTGTTGGGTAAAACAAAAGGATCTCCCTAATTCAATTGAGGCCCTAGAGGAGGGAGAAGACACAGCAAAATGAAGTAGAAACCTCTTAGCCGGCCTATACACTTTTACTTTGATCTATTTAGATTCTGCATCCCCAAGTCAAAATGTCATAAATAAGTTACATTACATTTATATAGAAACCATATGAGACATTTTTCATTTTTAAATAAACATTTCTTTAATTTATATCTTTTTTTGTGTTTTATGATTTACACATAATTTAGGAGAACGAGAAAAAAAAACATTTTTTACATTTATAAACTTTGATACAAACACATTGCACATTTAATATAAAAAAGGAAACATCATCCTAGACATCAGTGATATATACAGTAAACAATAACTAGTCACTCATACTTGCATTCACACAAAAAAAGTGAGTTGAAAGGAAGATTTACAAGAAAGAGAGAAATAGAACTCTTGGGGATGCAGAATCTAAATAGATCAAAGTAAAAGTGTATAGGCCGGCTAAGAGGTTTCTACTTCACTTCATTTCACTTCATTTCGTTTCAAACTTGTTGTCAATAAAAAAATCAAGTTTGAAATATCTGATCCTAACTACCAAATTATAACATTGAGCAAGGAGAGTAAAAATCATATAACTATAGTGAATTTCTATAACAATATTGTTACGGAAAAGATGACAGATAAAATGAACCAACTAAGACACGCCCTGCAAAATATTCAGACCCAAAGCTCTGGAAAGTACAGATTGTATGGGGTGGAGATTTTAATGTTAACATATGCCCACATAATAATGATCCGTCGTGTGGCCTGATGGATGAGGAAACATGCAATCTGACTCATTTTCCACATAATGCTTATGGCAACACTCTGAATGAGAATATATTCTCGCTGGATCTGGGCTTTGCCAATGACATGGTCTCACCACCAATTCCTTTTTCACAAACGTTTAACGGGAGAGGTGTGAGTTCTATTATAGGTTTTATTCTAGTCTCAAACCATCTTTCACGCAGCGTATTGGGATTCAAAGTGCATGACATAGCTATTAGTGACCACTTCCCACAAACAGTAAGAATTTTAATCAAAAATGTTAATCAACATACGAAAAATAAAAATAAAAATTTGATCCATATCTGTAATAACTTGGATATTGATAGATCAAATGGATATTCACTGAAGTGGGAAATGGTAGATCCGGACAAAATAACAAAATTAGTGGTAGGTAAGGCACTAGACCCAATTATGAAATGTTTAAATGAAAATACCCCTCATGAGTTGGTTTTAGTAAATTTCCTACATATCACCACAATTATAAAAAAACAGCTTGAAGGCAGAGATAAAAAGGGGGGATAATAAGAAAGCTGGGTGGTTTGACACCAATTGCACAAAAGCTCATCGTGCACTTAAAAAAGCTATACACAACACCGAACCAGATAGACTCAAAATCCAACAAGCCAGGACATTTTATAAACAGGCCATAAAATTAAGAAAAAGGGCCATAAAAAATTCTCTCTGGGAAGACATGCACAGGGTTAGTATACTAAAAGATAGTAGGGCATTTTGGAAAGTGATTAGATCTCCTTTTCTTTGCCCCGAGGGTAAACCATCACTGGAGGCTGCGATTGACGAACACCAGTGGGTGAGTCACTTCACTAAAATATTTGGACAATCAGAGGGGAATACAAACAGAGAAGATTTAATATCTTCTCCTCCTAACGATAGGGTGACTTACCCGAGCGAGGTACTTTTCTCTTTAAAGGAAGTACAATCGGCAATAAAAGAAAGTAAAGGAAGCAAAGCTCCTGGACCCGATGGGGTCCCTGTTGACATATACAAGTATAACAGTGACCTATGGGCTCCATTATTGACGCCTGTCCTTAACGCAGCCACCTCGAGGGATTTAATTAAAAGCTGGTCCGAGTCTATCATGGTCCCCATTTATAAAAAAGGAGATAGGCAGGATCCCTCCTGCTACAGACCCATTTCCCTATTAGATTCACTGGGAAAGGTAGCAGGAAGGATACTCCTATTTCGGTTACAAAAACGGGCGAAAGAAAAGAATATACTTTCGGACCTACAATTCGGCTTTAGGGAAGGATTGAGAACAATAGATCAGGGGCTCAACCTGGCCATTCTAATGGGTAAATACACGAAGGCAGGGAGGGGAATGTATCATCTGGCGTTTGTGGACCTCTCCGCTGCCTTCGATTGTGTTTCTCATGAGAAATTATGGAGCATATTAATAAAAATGGGGATAGAGGCATCCTTAATTGACTTTCTGAAAGCCCTTTATAATAACGCAACCGCATGTGTAAGGTACGGACTTAAAGGCGAATGTACCTCACCATTCCAGGTGAGAAGAGGGGTAAGACAGGGGTGCGTCCTGGCACCTTTTCTGTTCACTTTATACACAAATGGCCTAGAAAAGGCATTATTAGAGGGATGCCAGGATGTAGCTCAACTGCATTTGAATATGGAAAATACTACTCTATGCGGACGATGTTGTAATTATGGCCAGGACCCCACTGGCATTGCAGAGGGCATTAGCTTCCTACAATGTTTTTATGGAAAATATTGATTTAAGGATAAATAACACAAAAACATATGTAATGAATTGTGGCAGAGGAGGCAAGGAAAAGAAGGGCATCTTTTTAAATGGGAGGAAATTGGTAAATACCTCTACTTATCCATATCTAGGGATATTAATTGATGCAAGGGTTCATGGGGTCAAGCCATTAACACCAGGAAACTCCTGTTTATGCGAACAACATCAGCCCTTGTCAACTTTGCAGAAAAATTAGGCAAGAGACCTCCAACCAAATTAATAAAGAATTATAAGGCTAAATGCACAAGTGTAGCATTATATGGGGCAGGGATATGGGGCCACTGTAACGTATCTGTGATACAGAAAGTGGAAAACGTGTTTCTTAGGTATCTATTAGCCGTGCCCTGTTCCACTTCCACCTACATTTGTCATGCCGAGCTAGGAGTTCCCTATATATCTGACATCATAAAAATCCAGCCAGTAATCCTATGGCACCGTATCTGGAAGACACAAAACAACAAACTTAATCAGATGGTGCTGCAGGACGCCCTGAAGTTACAACATTCTCTAGAGATAAAATGGATAAGATATATAAGGGATTTTATGACTGATTTAGGAAAACCAGAATATTATTTTTAATCCTGAGTCAATCTACCGTATCCCAGGGAAAGAATTTAAAAAACAATGTATGCAACATATGGAGAATTTAAGATTTGTGAATGAGGCGATAAAACCTACTGTCCTCTCAAATTTGATGATAACTTCTTCTTTTAGCATGCAACCGTATCTCCGAAATACCATAAAGGGATACGACAGATTTGTCCTTACTCGTTTCAGGATGAATATTTTTCACAGATTGGTTACATTCCCAACGGTTAATGATTGGTCCAAAAATCTATCCATCTGCCCGTGTGACAATTTATCTGTACAATCAACGATGCATGTCACTTTGTTCTGTAATTTTATAACGATTTGAGGAAAAAATGGATAATACCGATTTAAAAAATATGGGGGCTTCGACAATGTCGCCCAGCTTATATTGCCCTTCAATTTCTAGATAATGAATGTTTAACCATAAATGTGGCCTCTTTTTTAAAGAAAATAATTAAATGTAGGAAACAACATGATTTGGAGCTTACTGTTAGTAACGATACAGCCTCCCTGTAATATTACTTACATGCACTGAAAATTCGAGGGCCAATATTAATGTTCTGTATTATAGAATACGACCTATTGACCCAAAAGCTTCTAGTAATTAATGTACTGTATAATTGTTTTGTCTGTTTTATTTTTAAACATATTTTTAACATTTTAATAACAGTAATTTTTTATAATGTCTTTTGTAAATGGTGTATGAAATACGGAAGTCAAAAATTTGCGATATTTACACAAATGAACATGTACGCTTTCATGGTTTTTATCTGACAAAAATCGAATAAAGCTTATTCTATTCTATTCTACTTACTCCATATGTACCTAGTGACATTGCTGCTGTTGCCAACTCTGTAAATTGCTCTGATACCTTTGGGTCACGTTCGCCCAATACAAACCTTGAAAAATAAAATAAATAACTATTATATCCCCTACCCCTTCATTCTCTCCTGAACTCTTTTACAGACCTTTCTATTGGACAGAGAGGTTGTAGCAGCCTACGCAGACGATGTATTCATTTTCGCTGAAGATGCGGAACACATCATCCCAAACGTCTTATTCAAAATCTCCAAATACTCAGATGTTTCGGGTTATCATTAAATAAGAACATGCATTACAAATGCAATAGGTCTCGCATTTGTTTGATTCGGCGCTATTTGGCATTGTAAACGTTTTTTCCCTATGTGTTATTAGGTGTATGTATGTGGTGTATAGTGGTATTATGTGGGTTGTATTGTAGTAGTTAGTTGTGGTATTGCCTGTCAGGAGCACGGAGTAACAGTATCAGGCAAGGGGCGTGAGAAGTGATTGCGCACTGGGCAAGAGCAGCAGGTCACTGGTAGCGCAGACTCCGAATTAGACAAGTCCGTTTCTGAGTTCATGCTGGCTCATATTACCAGCCAGGCATCATTGGCAAGTGGGTTTCTGCGAGCAGGAATAGGGGGTGGGGATGGCGGGGAGGAGATTAGTCTTGGAATCAAGAGGGTTGCATGTATGTAATCCATCTGACGGTGAATAGTGCTCCCTTGAAAAGTAAGCATTTCAGAAGGGATGGAGCAGCGGCCCCCACCTCGTCCCCCCGTCTCTCCTCTGAATGTGTGGGATGTGGCGAACGAGGCGCTCATTGCCTCAGACCGGGGTGAGATTGCAGCTGCGTCCCAGCCAAGGCTGAGATGAAAACACGCCCCCGCCATCAAGTAACACCACTGCAGCCAGCCAGAGACACCAAAGACACACACACACACAGCGGAGAAGCCAGCCATGGGCTTCCGGGGGCAGATACCTGCAGACTGTGCACATCACATCCGGCCTGTTGGGGTTACTGGGAGCTTTCTTGTACAATCAGAGGGGCTGGGTGGAGCAGCCATCACAGACAGATTTTAGATTCCCTATCTTGTCCTGGCAGTGCGTTTCAGTTAGTTTTTTACTGGTTAGGCGAGCAGATTCTGCGAAAGCCGCTGGCCCTAAAACACACTGGGAATTGTATCTGTGGAAAGACTTCCATGCCCCAGCTAAACAATCACATGGCAGGAGCCACAATAACAAACAGGACTTCAACAACTACAAACCCAATCCCCCTCAAAAGCAAGCCCAAAACCAAATGCGGGCCCCGGGGGAAGAGAGGTCAGCGGACTAGTCTTCCCCCGGGGATTTCGCGCAGTAGAAGGACAGGGGAGGAAGGTGTGGGATAAGGGGTGGGGTTGTCAGGTAGGGGTTAAAAGGGGGAGGAAGAGGAAGTCCTTCCTCTTCCTTTCCCCAGCGCCTCAGGGTGGGTTTAGCTAGTGGATCTTTGGGAGGTGGGGATTTTGTCGCGGTGTTACGCGTGGCCTGTTGCGGGAGTCTGTGGCGGTTTGGCGGACGCATCAGCGAGCGGAGGAACGGTGAGCGGGGGGGTGCGGTTGTGGTGGCTTTTGGAGCGGCGGTTAAGGCGGCCTCGTCAGGCGACGGTGGGTGGCCTGTGTGCGGCGAGGGAGTCGGCGGGGGTAGGACGGTGTTTGCGGCGGAGCTTGGTGCAGCGATGGAAGGGGATGGGGGCCAGGTGCCTGACGACGCGGCGGTGCGCGCGGCTCTGCAATTATTGGGACGCGCTGGGAGGTCCGATTTACTGCGGCCGGGGGTGCTTGAGCAGGCGTGGGTGGGGATGGCGAGGACACCGCGTTCGGCGTCCGCAGGGGTGGCGGCGGCCGTGGCAGCCTGTCTGGAGGAACCCCCTCCAAAGAAACATGCGTCGGGCGCGCGGGGGGGGGAGCAAGAAGGCGGGGCCTGTGGGGAAACCCGGTGAACGGCGTATGAGCCTCCCGGTGCTGGGGTCCGTGTGTTAAATGGTAGCGGCAGTTTCAGTTGATAACCTTTCAAGTATTTGCCCGGCGGTAATCGCCTCTCATACCACTCGATAATTTACCAATAAAAGAGGCAGGCGCCGGAGACTGGAAGGCAGGAAACAAAGTTTTATTCCGTCGGAGCAGAACACATCAGATCAGACAGCAAGGTATCGTCACGAGGTGCTCTAACCGCATCTCTGAGACCTGGTCTCTTATACACTGGTTTATTGCTTTATTATACATAGTACATTCTTGAGATTCTCTTGATGCCTGAAAGAACATCCCCTGAAGCCCCGGCTCAGATCCGATCCCACACATGGTTACAGTAGAGGTTCCCACCCTACCCGCAGTGGGAGATGGCTATCGCGCAGCAGGGAATTCCGCTAATTCCCGGGGGTGTGTGCAACCGGCCGGGTCTCAGGGGGTAGGGGCTTTGATCTACTGTAATCCCTTTGATGCGGGGTGTTTCCCTTACAGTAGGGGCAATAAACTGCATCCGCAGGGCTAGGTGATGGCCTGGGACCAGTTCGGACAATGGGGCGCAGAGGAAGGGGGTTATCAAAGGAGAGGCATGACCATGTATAGGATGTCGGTCGGATGTGGCTCCGTAGCAGGGTCGCGCAGAAGGAGAGGGTTTATGGCCTGTATGAGAGAGCGGGGGTGGCCGGCGCGCGGGGGATGCTCGCAGCGCCGGGGGAAAGCGCTGGCGATCGAGAGTGAGCGGGGAGAGAGAGTGGGGTGCCTAAAATGGCGGCCGTGCATTTGCTATGCGTGGCGCTGGGGAGAGGCAAGATGGCGCAGATAATGTTCAGTTTGCACGCTAAATTTCCACAGTCCTCCCTTTTAACATGTCTCGCCAGCTTGCCTAGTTTGGATCTATCCCCATAATACCCCGTACCTCCACCTCATTCAGAGCTTTCATCCGCTCAGTTTCAAAGTCCAAAGTCTTAGGGCAGATGCAGTTCATAAAAAGCGAACATAAAGGTGGCAGACACTGAATCCCCAAGCAACATCCACATAGTATCATGATTGGTATGAGGATAAATGAAAACAGCCTCCATCCCCAACCTTTAATAGTGTCCCAAAACCAACTCCCCAGTGACCATTCTTCTTGCTCTTGATGGACCTCTGTGGACAGTCTGTGGAGGTGTTCAATTGCTTTGTAGACTGAGGGTGAGTTATCCGGTACGTAGGTACAACAGCTGGACCCAATGATGCGGCATGCTCCTCCGCGATCAGCCAGAACCACATCTAGAACAAGGCGGTTCTGGAGAGCCACCAGGCGGACGGCCTGAAGCTCAGCGGTGTTGTTGGCGAGGGCGCCAGCTGTAATGTTCATTGCTGTTTCGACTGCCTGGGTTAAGTGGCGGATGGCACGGCTGTTTGCCATCGGACCCCAGAGCGGAACAAGACCCTTTACTGCGTCCATGAACTGTGCTCCGGTGGAGTCGGTTTGTACAATGTCTTTGGCACGTTTCTGTCGGTGATAGTTTGCTGGAGCCACATACGTCGGAGGAAGGACAAAGGCGATGTAGCAGGTGCCTCCCCAACCTTTCGGGAGCCAGGTGTAGGCTTTAGTACCACAGACGAAGTACATATTCGGGGAGGCAACAAAGGAGGGTGGGTCAACTGAGTCCAATGTTCGGGTGATGAGGCAGGAGCTGTGGCCCACCAGCTGTGCCCCCAGGCCTTCGAGGCATACAGATCCAGTGATGTTGATGACGGACAGGGCCACTGTTAGGGTGGCGGCTGTCCGTTTTCGGAGGTAAGAGAAGGTGGGTCTGGCTGGATTGTTGAACACTTGCATTTCAATTCGTTCTTTGGCGGGGATGTCCATGTGAAAGGAAGTGTTCGATCTCAGAGGGCAGAAGAGGGCGGAGGTTCTACCAGTTTTGTTCAGCCAGAACCCATGGTAGAAGTGTGACATGGTTCTGCCGGAAGTGGCATTGTCCTTGTAGCTCTCCTGCAGGAGGATCAGCCAGGCGAGGCAGGAACCATGGACAGAAAAAGGTGAAGGGATGAAGGGGATTGAGTGCCCAGTGGCATGGGGCAGCAATCCACAGATCCAGCAGTTAGTGGCGTTGGTGGCAAGATTGTGTTGGTGGAGCAACTGCACAAAAGAGTTATTCCAGAACTCCTTACGCCTTTCTCGGAGTTGGGGTGAAAGTGAGATCAGATGGTGTTCTTTCGCGGTGGTAGGTTGAACGGTAGTCAGCAATGTCTTATGAGCGGGTGTGCTCTCCTCCATGATCCAGAAGGTGATCACGAGGAGAAGGCAAAAGAGAAGGGAAATGAAAAGCGCTATTGTCTTAAAGCTGTGCATTCGGTCAGTCTTTGGGTTTTTGAAGAGGATCTTCGGACGTCCGGTTGCTTCCATCATCTTCATGTCGGGCGCTTCCATCACCTTCAAGAGACTCGGTAGCGGGCAGAACCACAGACTTTGTTTTAGTTTCTCTCCTGGTGGCCTTTGAGGTGACTAGGCTACCGTTCTGAGATTTCCACTCAGCCTGTGGTCTGCTTAGCCGAAGTTCTCTCCTTTCGTCGCAAGTTATACCCTTCTTTGGATGGCACAGTGGGATCGGGATATTCAATCAATTCAAGTGTCTCTGTATCCGGGCAGCGGCTCAGGGATGGTCGGTCTTTGTCCAGAAGTTCCTTTTGGGCGGTAACGTTGTCCGTGGTTGTCAGGGTCGGTGATACCTTCTTGCAGTGGTGTGCATGCAGCCAATTGCGTTTCCCCTCCACTCGAAGAGCTGTTCGGGTGGTGATCAGGACTTGCAGGGGGCCCGTCCACCGGGGCTCCAGACTCTTGGTGCGCTGGAAGTTACGCACTAAGACGAAGTCACCGGGTTGGATGTCGTGTCCCGGGCCCCTGGAAACATCGGGAATGGCGTGCAGCACCTGCTGATGGATAACAGACAACGTCTTAGTTAGGTTATACAAATAGTCAGACATGAGGACGTCCGGGACGTCGTGGATGGATGTTGGTTTTGGTGCAGTCCAAAGGTTCATGGGCCGCCCAAAGACGACCTCGTAGGGGGTTAAGTGGTGTTTGGTGGGGGTGGAACGCATTGATAGCAATGCTAGTGGGAGAGCGTCTGGCCATCTTAGTCCTGTGGTGGCGACTATTTTTGCTATCTTAAGCTTCAATGTGGCATTGTGTCGCTCAACCAGGCCTGCAGATTGGGGATGGAAGACCGCATGGAACTTCTGTTTTACACCCAACCCTTTTAAGATGAGTTGGATAACTTCGGCTACGAAGTGGGGGCCATTGTCGCTCCACAAAATTCGACAAAGGCCGTATCGGGGGAAGAATTCCTTCAGCAGTACTTTTGCGGTAGTCATAGCGGTGTTGTCATGGGTTGGGTAGGCTTCCACCCACTTGCTGACGGCACACACAACGACAAGTACATACTTTAAACCTTGGCACCTTTCTAGCTGGACATAGTCCATTTGTAGGACTTCAAAGGGGTGATTGGGGACCCCAAACCCTCCCCGGGGTACAGCAGTTCCTTTCCCAGGGTTGTGTTAGAGGCATACTAGGCATTGTTGGACCAGACGTTTGGCTGAGTCTGGTATTCTGTCGTTGTGCCAGACTTTGGAGATGAGTTCGATCATGGGGGCAGACCCTATGTGTGCGGGGGAGTGTGCCATGGTCAGCATGGGGATCAAGTATGAATCTGGTAACAACCATTTGTTCAAGTCTTTGGTTTGCCAGCAACCGTCATCGTCCTTCAATCCCACCCGGGCCCATTCAGTTAACTCGTGTGGTGTGCTGGCTAGTTGGATATCCCTAATTGTTTCCCTAGTATCCTTCCATTTCTCAGTTTGTGACCTGGTCACGTACATACGGGTCGTGGACCTATTTTCGGCTGTGGTTCGGGCAGTAATGTCAGCCAGTGCATTTCCCTGTCCTATAATGTCTGTCACCTTCTTGTGTGCCTGGCATTTGATCACAGCTAACCGTGTGGGGAGGAGGACTGCTTCGGTCAGGGCAGAGACTAGATCTCCATGCAGGATGGGTGTGCCATGAGAAGTCAAGAATCCCCTCTCTTTCCATAAGAGCCCGAAGTGGTGAACTACCCCAAAGGCATACTGACTGTCTGTGTAAATGTTTGCGGTTGTCCCTGCTGCCAGGGTGCAGGCTCGTGTGAGGGCAATTAGTTCAGCCGCCTGTGCGGATCGCTGTGTGATGCGGGCTGTCTCAACAACTGTTCGAGCTGTGGTGACTGCATAGGCAGCTGAGGTGGTGCCATCAGGGAGCTTGATGCATGAGCCATCCACCCATAGTTCTCCGTCAGGGTCCGGGAAGGCAGTATCCCGGAGGTCAACCCTACTCTTGGTTTGTTCGTCGGTGAGGGTCACGCAATCATGTATAGGGGATGCATTGGGGTCAGCGTCAGGGAGAGGTAGTAGAGTAGCTGGATTCAGAGTGGTGCATCGTTTCAATGTGATATGGGGTGCAAGCAGAGTCAGTTCATACCCAGTCAGTCGTGCGCTAGTCAGGTGTTGAGTCTTGGTTTGGTTCAGGAGGGTATCAACAGCATGGGGTACCAATACTGTGAGGGGGTTCGAGAGCACGATCCCCTCACTTTGCCGGATAGAGACAGCAGCGGCGGCTACTGCTCGAAGGCAGGCGGGCAAAGCTCTGGCTACGGGGTCAAGAGTGGCAGAGAAGTAGGCACAAGGGCGTTGCTTAGGGCCTATGGACTGGGTTAGGACAGACAACGCACATCCCTCCCTTTCGTGGGTGTAGAGGGAGAAAGGTTTAGTGTAGTCTGGGGTTCCTAGGACTGGGGCCGAGCAGAGGGCGTCTCGTAATTCTTTGAAGGAGGATTGGCATTCGGGTGTCCAGGGGAGGGGGAAGGGGGTATCTTTAGCCAGCAGGGAAAGCAGAGGTTTTACGATAAGACTGAAATTTGGCAACCACTGTCGACAAAAGGAAGTGAGGCCCACTAGGGACCGCACTTGCTTCTGAGTTTTGGGAACAGGGGTTTCTAGAATGGTTTGAATTCGGTCAGGGGTAAGTTTCCTCCCGTCTTTGGATAGTAGGTGGCCTAGATACGTTACTTGGGGCTGGCAGAATTGCAATTTCTTTCTGGAGACCTTGTGACCGTTCTCCGCAAGGAAGTGGAGGAGGTGCATGGTGGCTGTGACGGCAAGTGGAGCGGTGTCGGCCGCCAAAAGAATGTCATCGACGTACTGTATCAACACCACTCCATCGGGTAGTTGGACTGCATCCAGTTGCCTCTTGAGGGCTTGGCTGTAAATACTGGGACTCTCAGTGTAGCCTTGGGGTGCCCTGCAGAATCTGTATGAACGGGCTTTTAAAGTGAATCCGAACAGGTAGCGGCTGTCTGGGTGGATGGGGATGGAAAAGAATGCGTTCTTGAGATCAATAACAGTAAAGATGGTGGCAGTGGATGGGATCAGGGTGAGGATGGTGGTGATGTCTGAGACCACGGGGTACTGGGGTATGACTACTTTGTTAACCTCTCGCAAGTCAACAATGAAACGGTAGGCTTTCTCATCCCCCTCGCCTTGCTTCTTTACAATGGGTAGGATAGGGCTGTTGCAAACATTACTCACTACTTCTTCTACCACTCCTGCCTCGACTAGGAACTCGATGATTTCCACCAATGCCTTCTCGCCTTCGGGTGATATCCGATACTGTGGAAGCTTTGGGAGCACTGCGTCCGGTCGGACGGTTATGTGTACCGGGTCAATCACCATGCGCCCTACATCTGAGTCGGTTTTAGCCCATAGATGTGAAGGTAATGTGTCGAGTAGGGACATGTCAGCATCGGTTATAGAGAGCATACGCCGTGTGTGACAGGGTCTGGACAGATCTGGGTTATCGTGTAGGATGACTCGAACTCCGTCTGGGGAGCATCTGATGGTAGCTCGAAAATGTTTTAGCAAATCAAGTCCCATAATAGCATCGGGGGTGTTGGAGGAGAGCAGAAAGGTCGTGTCAGTGGTGTTATCGTCTAAGTCAAAGGAGATTGGTGCTGATAAGGGGTTAGTGGAGGGCGTTCCATCGAAGCCTATTGAGGTTACATGTGAGCCAGACAAGGGTGCCCTAGGGATCAGTCGTTTGGATAACGCACTACGTGTCGCCCCAGTGTCTACCAGGAATGGGGATTTTGTGCCCAAGACCTTAGCAGTGACGTAAGGGCCTTGCTGGTCAACACGGAGTTCGACTGGATCCCTCCCTTGCCCCTGGCGGTCCTATGCGAAGTCATGGGTGCTTTCATAGTCGGACTGCTGACACTGGTTTTGTCGGGGGTGATCAAAGGTGTTTGGTCTGCCTGGCCTGTCGTTGATGGTGTTGTTCGTGTGCCCTCGTCCCTGTCCTATATTTCTGGGGTCATATGCTGTGTCTCTAGGGTCCCTATTCTTGTTCATTTCCAGAAGGACCGGGCACTGGGATTTCCAGTGTCCGAACCCTCTACAGAACGCGCATTGATTCCCATCTAAGTCCCTCCGTCCGTTGTAGGGTGTAGGTGTATGGTCTCTAGGGGGTAGCTTTCTAGGGGCGGTTGGTTGGTAATTCTCTTTTGGAGGTTCTCTTCCTATGGTCACCCCTTGCAACTGTGCTATCATTACCCTCTCCTTTAGTTCCTTTTTCTTCTTCTCTGACGCCCTATCGTTCTCGTTCTTCTGGTTTTCGTAGTATTGGGCCATCTGGAGAATTGCTGCGGGTTTGGAGGCTGCCCAACTACTCTCGCTGGTCTGTAGCTTCTGGGAAACTTCTTGTGACAGACCCTTTACATAATTCTGGAAAAAAGAGGTGGTGTCCGGTTGCGGTGGTCATGTCTTGGCCACTGTAATCGGAAAACACAGTCTCGAATCGGGAGAAGTATTCAGACACATCTTCCTGGGGTTTCTGACGGCAAGCCGTCACTATCGACCAGTCTACCTTTCTTTCTGGGATTAGAGTCTTCAGCTTTTGTACAATCTTGTCTGGGAGCTCTAAGATGGCTTTCGGGGGTTTCTGTCCTGGCTCTCGCTGTTTATCTATGGTATCGAGTTGTACCCAGGTATATCCGAACGGCTCAGCGTGGTCAACTTTCCGGATTTGTTTCCACACATCAGCCGGCAGACATAGCCCAAAGAACAAGTCGATATCTGCTAACGTCATTATCGTTGAGCCTAAGGCTGTACCCAATTCCGTGTAGAAGGCAGTCGGGTTCTTTCTTAAGTCGGGTAGAGTCTTTCTAAAAGTCAAAATATCTTGTCGGTCCCACGGCTGATAGACCCAGTTATATACAACCCTTCCCTTCGCATCTGGGTTGTTGATGTCGTCGTGTGTTCCCTGACCCCGTGGGGGGACCCAGTAGGGGGCAGCTTCTTTAATGGGCATCATGGCATCGGCCCTTCCTCCCTGGGGATTAGTTGCTATGGGGGTTTCTGTTTTGGTGGTCTGTCCATGTTCTTTATGGTGTCGGTAGACCTCGAGTGTACGAGTGAAGAGGTTCGTTACATCGCCCTCTCTTTCTTCCCCAATGTCTATCTTCCTATATAGGGCCGCTAAGCCTTCGGGACCTTTATCGTGGTACCTATCCTCATATGCATTCAGGGCGTGATAACAGAGCCGTACGACGAAGTGTCGTCTGCGGCTGTCGGCATACGAGTTATACACGTCTGTTATATACTCCTCACTTTCTTTTCGTTCCACCAGCGTCCCTACTATCTTGTCAATTCCTGCTCGTTCATCCTTAGTTAATCGATTCATTCTGGTGGACTCTTTCTTTCCTATCTCATGGTCGTCTGGCGTTGTAGTCGACGTTGGGTTCGGCACAAGAGGCTCAGCCGGCGCGGAGGCCGTGAGGGCCGAGGCCCCTGTACTGCTTTCGCTCGTGTTCGGGGGTTGTGGGTGTTGCACTATTGATTGGGAGGGTGCATACGGAGGGGGCATGTAAATGATCGGGGGACCTAACAGTAACTCGTCATTCGTTCGCTGCTTGGAGGACAACTCAGGGTAGAGCAAAGAAGGGGTCCTAACAGCGTACTGGCCTGAGGTTTCGGGCTCCTGTCTTAGTTTAGTTTCCCTTCTCTCCTTTATGTCTTCTTCTAACTTTCTAGCGGCAAGGTGAGCTGCCTTTCGTAATTCCTTTTCTGCTTTTACTTCTTCCCTCTTTTTCCGTTGCGTCGCTTCTTTGCGCCACATGCCGATACTGTCAAGCATAGTAGGCGTCGTCTTATTGCTACGCAGAGCTATTTTTAGCGCCTCTATCTTATGGTCGTCGAAGGATCCCATCAGTGGCCACTGACTCTCGGGATCCTTCTTTGTATATTTATGCCATAGCTTGGTATAAGCTACGGCGACTAGTCCATATTTAGTGAACATGTCCTTATTAGGGGTGCCCTCCAGTGGAGCCGGATGGTTCACCTCTAATAAGCGGTCCGGGCAGAACCAACTACCAATCAGTGGGGAGAAGATAGGCATGACGGGTTTCAACGGGGACAAAAGTCAGCACTACCTATCTTTTCACTGCTTGCAAAGACTAGTCAGAATATCTCTATTCTTCGTTATTTGCAAGCAGAGAATACCTCCAAAGAACCAATATCGAACAACTAGTGTTCGGACAATCAATCAATCAATCAATCAATGGGAGATAAAGATAGGCATGACGGGTTTCAACGGGGACAAAAGTCAGCATTACCTACCCTTCACTATTTGCAAAGACTAGACAGAATATTCCTATTCTACGTTATTTGCAAACAGAGAATATCTCAAAAAGCACTATTCTCCAAAACAATCAATGTTCGGACAATCAATCAATGGGGAGATAAAGATAGGCACGACGGGTTTCAACGGGGACAAAAGTCTGCGTTACCTACCCTTCACTATCTGCAAAGGGAGAGAGAGAGAGTATTTCTACTCCTCCCCGTTTGTAGACAGCGAATATCTCAAAGAGAACAATCAATGAGCACAATCAATGAGCAATACTAGTATTTCCAAAGCATCAAACAATCAATCAATTATTTCTCAATTTGTCGTGTATCACGACCTTACCCGGACCGCGTGGACAGTTTCTCGTCTTCCGCCTCCAGCGCCCGATCGTCCTCTACTCTCCGTATTTGCCGCGGCACTCCTGATGGTTCCCAGTCAGGACCGTAGATCACTCGAGAGAGGTCTGCTCGGAACCAGTGAAGTTCGGATGATCGGCTGCCAGACGAGGGTCTATTGGGCAGGAGCTCTCCCGATCGTTGCAGTCGTTCACTCTGTCGTCGGGACCTCTCCCACTGGATCCACGTGTCGCTGATGGGCCCCACGTTTGGGACGCCAATTGTTAAATGGTAGCGGCAGTTTCAGTTGATAACCTTTCAAGTATTTGCCCGGCGGTAATCGCCTCTCATACCACTCGATAATTTACCAATAAAAGAGGCAGGCGCCGGAGACTGGAAGGCAGGAAACAAAGTTTTATTCCGTCGGAGCAGAACACATCAGATCAGACAGCAAGGTATCGTCACGAGGTGCTCTAACCGCATCTCTGAGACCTGGTCTCTTATACACTGGTTTATTGCTTTATTATACATAGTACATTCTTGAGATTCTCTTGATGCCTGAAAGAACATCCCCTGAAGCCCCGGCTCAGATCCGATCCCACACATGGTTACAGTAGAGGTTCCCACCCTACCCGCAGTGGGAGATGGCTATCGCGCAGCAGGGAATTCCGCTAATTCCCGGGGGGGTGTGCAACCGGCCGGGTCTCAGGGGGTAGGGGCTTTGATCTACTGTAATCCCTTTGATGCGGGGTGTTTCCCTTACAGTAGGGGCAATAAACTGCATCCGCAGGGCTAGGTGATGGCCTGGGACCAGTTCGGACAATGGGGCGCAGAGGAAGGGGGTTATCAAAGGAGAGGCATGACCATGTATGGGATGTCGGTCGGATGTGGCTCCGTAGCAGGGTCGCGCAGAAGGAGAGGGTTTATGGCCTGTATGAGAGAGCGGGGGTGGCCGGCGCGCGGGGGATGCTCGCAGCGCCGGGGGAAAGCGCTGGCGATCGAGAGTGAGCGGGGAGAGAGAGTGGGGTGCCTAAAATGGCGGCCGTGCATTTGCTATGCGTGGCGCTGGGGAGAGGCAAGATGGCGCAGATAATGTTCAGTTTGCACGCTAAATTTCCACACGTGGAGGTGGTGTCTGAGTGGGGGGGCAGGGGGGAGGTGTACTTTCTGACGCGGGAGGGGCGGGGGGTGCTGTGGGGGTGCTTGAGGGGGGGGCGCGGCAGTACCGGGGGGGGCCGGGGGCAGCTGGAAGTGGGGGGGGCTCGTGCCTGGTGGATTATAGCGAGGACAGTGACCAGGATGGGGAGTGTGAGGAGCCGGTGGGTGAGGATTTCGCCCTGTATCTATCTGGGCGCGAGTCGGCTGGGGGTGAGGGTGGTGGGTGGGGGGACCAGTCGCAGGACGCATCGGGTGGTGGCAAGGGGAAGGGCGGGGGGGCAAAGGCAAGGGCCCGGCTAAAGGGGTGGTGGGGCGCGGGACGGGGCGGGGGACTCCCGGCCCCTCAGGGGGTGCGGGGCGTGGCCGCGGGTCGCGGGTGGCGGGCGCGGGTGAGGTTCGGTGGGAAGACCGGTGGGCGGGGATGTCTTTGGAGGAGCGGATACGGGAACAGCGCAGGATGATTGAGGAGACGGAGCACCGGTGGGACGAGATGTGCGTGGCCAGAGAGGGGGTGCCCCCGGGGGGGGAGCGGGCAGTGGGCCGGGTGGCGGCGCGCGTTGGGGCGCGGGGCCGGCGGGGGGGGGCGTGGGCGCGTGGGCGATGGGTATGGTTTGATGAGTCAGGGATGGACTTGACGTCTCAGAGACCTGGTGGCACTGGGGCCCCCTCGGACTATGCCGGTCCCGGGGGGGGATCCAAGCCAGCGCAGTTTGCTGGTAGAGGCCTGGGTGGGCCGGCGGGGCGCATGACGGCCTCCAGACGCCGGGGCGAAGCAGTAGGGGGGTCCGCGGCGGCCTGCCCTCCATCAAGGGAGCGGGCATCATCGACGCCGGAGTATGAGTTTGTGCAAGGAGAGGAAGGCAAAGGTGTGAAGCGAGTGGTGCGTGAGGTGCGGATGGAGCCCGGTGCGCATGTCTTGGACGAAGAGCTGGATTACGAGTCGGAGAGTGAGGAGTTGGAGGAAGGTGAAGTACGTGAGGTGAAGGGGACCGAGACAACGCGGAAGTTTGGTGTTTTACAGGCCAACAAAGCCAGCTGCAGCAAGACGCCAGTGGCAAAGGTGTCAGCCCCGGGTCTCGGCGGACGGGCGCAGGAGGTGCCACGCACTCTGACAGGTGAGAGCGCATGGTGGGGGGTGTGGGATGGGGGTGCCAGTTTGGGGCGCCGGAAGTCCTGCAGATCTGTGGGGGTGGGTGATGGGTCGGTGAGGGTGGCGGGAGAGATGGCGCAGCCGAAGGTGCCGGCTAAGGCGGCGGCCCTGGAGGGGGATGAGAAGCGGCTCTTGGGAGCCGGTGTTCAGACGGACACGGAGGGGGAGAAGGAGGGGGAAAAGGAAGGGGGAGACAAGCATAAGAAGAAGTTGCCTTATATGGGGTTGGCGATGCCGTTGGGGTCGCATTTGTCCGAAAAGACGAGGGGCAGGATTTGGAAACATGAGTATGTGGATGTTTTCAAACTGCTGCACCGGGAAATTCAGGCGAAAGAAGGGTCTAAGGAGGAGGAGTGGGAGCTGACGAGACGGCCGCGGGTGCCCGTGACTATGGAGAATTGGACGTCGGCGTTCTTGATTTATGCAAGCATCTATTGTGAGAAGCATCAGGATAGGGCGATTGCGTTATTCAAATACATGGATATCATACGTAAGGCGCAAATGCACTTTGGGGGTTTCGCCTGGCTCAGTTACGATGAGGAATTTCTGGCTCGGATCAGCGTTAATCCTGACAAGCCCTGGGGAGAGGTAGACCAGGAGTTGTGGGTGCAGTGGATGTCGTCCACGCAGTCCTCCGCGTCCACGCACACGGCTAGTGGGCTTCTGGTGGCCTATCGGCCTTTTCAGTCACGTCCCGCCTCGGGGGGGGCGGGAGGGGGATCCGTTGGAGGTGGGCAGGCTGCCGCTGCAGGCGCAACAGGACAGCCGGCTAAGAGTGGGGGAGCCACCACAGGGGCATGTTGGAATTTCAACAAGGGGTTTTGCACCCGACACCCATGCAGGTTTAAACATGAGTGTTCTAAGTGCGGAGGCCGGCACCCGGTCACGCAATGCTTCACATTGGCCACTCCCTCCAAACAGTGGCGGGTCACCAAGGGCAGGGGACAGGCTGGGCCAAAGGGCTCCTACGCCAGTTAGTGTGGAGGCCATGGGTCCTTGGCTCTCCCGCTACCCCGATCGGGAAGCGGCGTTGAAACTGTACTGGGGATTCACTGAAGGGTTCTGAGTGGGGTACCAGGGGCCGCGGGAGAGCAGATGGGCGGAGAATTTGAGGTCGGCGAAGGAGTTGCCAGGGGTGGTTGAGGCGAAATTGCGAAAGGAGGTGCTGGAAGGTCGAATTGCCGGCCCGTTTGACACGTGGCCGCTGCCTGAACTCATCATATCCCCCTTGGGGGTGGTTCCAAAAAAGGAACCAGGGGAGTTTCGTTTGATTCACCATTTGTCGTGGCCTGAGGGGTGGTTGGTGAATGATTTCATCGCGGAGGAGGATTCACGGGTGCTGTATGCGTCGGTGGACGATGCGATTGGGTTGGTGAGGAGGTGTGGGCGGGGGGCGGAACTGGCTAAGTGTGACATCAAGTCGGCATTTCGCCTCCTGCCCATTCACCCGGCGGACTTTCCTTTGCTGGGGATGCAGTTTGGGGGGGCTATCTTTGTGGACAAGGTTTTGCCCATGGGGTGTGCGGTCTCTTGTGCTCTGTTCGAGACTTTCAGTTCTTTCTTGCAATGGGCCTTCACTGACAGGGCGGGGCACCGGCTGGTGTCCCACTACTTGAATGATTTTTTGTTCGTCGGCCGGGGACGGTCGGGGGAGTGCGGGGAGGCTTTGCGGCACTTTCAGAGGATGGCTGGGGAGTTTGGGGTGCCTTTGGCGCCGGAGAAGACGGCTGGGCCCAGTTGTTGTCTGGCGTTCCTGGGAATCGAGTTGGACTCGGTGGAGTGGATGGCGCGCCTTCCCCAGCAAAAGGCGGAGGAGATGCAGGAATGTTTGTGCCAGGTTGTCTTGCAGCGGAAGATTGATTTGAGGTCCGTCCAGCGGTTGTTGGGCTTGCTGAACTTTGCGTGTCGCGTGGTGCGGGCGGGCAGGACGTTTTGCAGGCGACTGGGGCTGGCCATGTCAGGGGCGGTGTTGCCTCACCACCGGGTGCGGATTTCTGTGGGTGTCCGTGCGGATCTGCGAGTTTGGCAGGGGTTCTTGAGTGACTTCAATGGGGTCTCCTTGGATTTTGCGGATGACAACATGGTATGGCAGGTGCAGATTTTTTCGGATGCGGCTGGGGCGCGCGGCTTTGGTGTGTTCTGGGACGGTCGGTGGTGTGCGGAGCAGTGGCCGGCGCACTGGTTGACACAGGGCAGGAGTATTGCGTTTTTGGAGTTCTTTCCGCTGTTGGTTGCGCTGCAGGTTTGGGGACAGGAATTTCGGAACAGGTCGGTGCTTTTTCATGTGGACAACCGGACGGTGGTGGATTTGGTGAACCATCAGAGGGCAAGGGACCTGCGGGTGCTGCGCTTGCTGCGAAGTTTTATGCTGCTGTGCTTGCGTTTCAATGTGCTGTTTCGCGCGAAACATGTGCCGGGCGCTAGCAATGACATTGCGGATGCATTGTCTCGTTCGCAGTGGCAGCGTTTCCGAAGGTTGGCGCCCGGAGCGGAGTTTGTCAAGACCAAGGTGCCGGAGGGTATCTGGAGCTGGGGGGAGTGAGAGTGGTGAATCTGGTGGAGAAGTCTGTTGCTGAGTCCACGCGGCGGACGTACCGTTTGGCATGGGTGGAGTTGGGTGTGTTCTTGGGTTGGTCACAGGATGCGTGGCGGATGTCTTGACGGGAGTGTGAGGAAGGTTTGATGCGGTATGTGTTGCACTGCATGGACAGGGGACTGTCGTCGGTGACGATTGCAGGAAAATTGGCGGGGATTTCTTTCTATGGGATGATTTATTTGGGTTTCGATCCAGCCAGGAGTGAGTTGCTGAGCAGGATGCTGAAGGGCTGGAGCAGGGAGCGGGGAGGGCGGGGGGGGCGCCTGTGCGCGAGGCAATTACTTTTGAGTTGCTGGTGGAAATACTTGCGGAGTTGGGTTCTCTTTGTTACGACGTGGTCGAGTTGGCGTTGTTTCGGTTATGCATGACGTGGATGTTCTTTGGGGCTTTCTGGGTTTCGGAATTGTTGGGGGTTAGGGGGGCGCTGGGGATGAGGTTTGAGGATGTTGGGCTGGATGGGGTGCGCCTGGTGATCTGGCTGGGGCGGTCCAAGACTGATCAGGCTGGAAGAGGCACCTGGGTGTGGCTGAGCGAGTCGGGGGAGTTGGGAGTTTGCCCGGTGCGTGAATGGAGCAGTTTTTGTGGGCAGAGCGGCCGGAGGGCGGGGGAGATTTTCTGTCATGCCTCCGGGAAGAGGGTCACGGCGTTCCAGCTGCTGGCGGTGTTGCGCATGGCATTGAGGCGCCTAGGCAGGGACCCGGCTGGGTATGGGACGCATTCCTTTCGGATCGGCGCGGCGACGGCGGCGCGCGGCTGGGTTGGTCCTGGGATAAGATCAGGAGGATTGGCAGATGGCGGTCGCGCTGTTGCGAGCGGTATGTCAGGAAGTAGGGCGGGGGGCGCAGCGGCTGTGTGAGCGTGTTGTGCTACTTTCTTGTTCTAACGCTCCCCTTTTTCTTTGTAGGTTGTGTTGGGGGTCCAGGAGCCAAGACGGTTACCTGGATAGTTGGACATTCATTTGTGCATTGGGCCTCTAAGTTTTCTGACAGGCAGGTGTACGGGCGTAACCTGGGCCTGAGAAGCAGCAGTCATGAGGTGTTTTGGTGGGGCAGGAGTGGGATGCGCTGGGGTGAACTGTTGCCTTGGCTTACGAAGAAGGTATCGCAGAATGGGTGTCCGGATTTGCTCGTTATCCACCTGGGAGAGAATGATCTGTTGCGGCAATCGGCGGTGTCATTGATTTATTTGATGCAACGGGACTTGGAGGCGATGAACCGCAATCTGGCTGGCACCTGTATTGTGTGGACAGAATTCATTCCTCGACGGATTTGGAGGGGGGCATTGAAGCCCGCTGCGGTGGAGCAAGCCCGCAGGAAATTGAATAGGGCGATGAGAGTTTTCTGTGAGAACTGTGGGATCAAGGTGCTGGCGCACCCTGGTCTGCGGCTCGAGGAGCCCCTGCTTTTTAGGGACGATGGCGTGCACCTTTCGCACATAGGAAACGCTTATTATATGATGGAATTGAGGGATCTTATCAGTGGTTTGTGGAATGAGTCGATCTGGTGTCTGAGGGGGTGAGAGCGAAAGGTGCACTTGTGTGGGGTGGGGCAGGTAACCGCCCTCCGGGGGTTCCCTGGTTGGCGGATTGGGGAGGGGGGAGGAGTCCATGACGGGCATACTCACCCTTCCGGGGAGGGGGATACTGGGGAAACGTGGGGGTGCGTCAGACCAGTGTACGACGAATGGAGATGATGGTGGAGTTTTGGAAGAGAGTGAGGAAGCGAATGGAAGTGATAAGGTTGCGGTGTGAAGTGGGGATGGAGTAGTTGGAGTCTTGGAGAGTATGGGATAGTGAGAAGTGTTGTTGTTGGGGATTGTTGGGGATTTGTGTTATGTTTTGGTTATGATTGTCCAACCCTGTCCTAATAAATGGCCTTTTACGCTAAAAGTACCTTGCGTGGACTGATTATTGCGCGATGCGGGCCCCGGGGGAAGAGAGGTCAGCGGACTAGTCTTCCCCCGGGGATTTCGCGCAGTAGAAGGACAGGGGAGGAAGGGGTGGGATAAGGGGTGGGGTCGTCAGGTAGGGGCTAAAAGGGGGAGGAAGAGGAAGTCCTTCCTCTTCCTTTCCCCAGCGCCTCAGGGTGGGTTTAGCTAGTGGATCTTTGGCCACCCGCCCACCCTACAATCACGAGACTCGTTGGTGTGATGTTACGTTTAGCAGCGTGCCAGTTTAGGACGGGTTGTGTGTGTGTGGGGCGGATTGGGGAGGGGGGAGGAGTCCATGACGGGCATACTCACCCTTCCGGGGAGGGGGATACTGGGGAAACGTGGGGGTGCGTCAGACCAGTGTACGACGAATGGAGATGGTGGTGGAGTTTTGGAAGAGAGTGAGGAAGCGAATGGAAGTGAGAAGGTTGCGGTGTGAAGTGGGGATGGAGTAGTTGGAGTCTTGGAGAGTATGGGATAATGAGAAGTGTTGTTGTTGGGGATTTGTGTTATGTTTTGGTTATGATTGTCCAACCCTGTCCTAATAAATTGCCTTTTACGCTAAAAGTACCTTGCGTGGACTGATTATTGCACAATGTAAATCCTACCAAAAGAAGCCTAAGTGACGGTGGACAGAGAAAAGTGCAAAAAGTTTTAAAAAATACAAGCAATCAGCCGGAGCTCCGATGTGAGAGGCACCACTAACACAGCTGTGGCATTAAGAGGAGGTGGGAGGGAGGACTGAAATATTTACATGAAAGAAGCTGTGGCATGAAAGATGAACACAGGTAAACAGTAACAGAGCAGGAAAATAGTCCCTCAAAAAACAAATAAAGAACCATAGTGGAATGAGACAGTACTTAGTCCCTGCTCTCCTGGGAGGAACAGAAGAAAAAAGGAGGGACAAAGAGGCAGGACTGACCACAAGCAAGCAAGGATCTGTAAAGGACACTGAAATAAACAAGTCAAACGGAAGGGATGGCTTAAAGCCCACAAGAGAAGTATACTGAAGTATACAAAAGGTCATACGCTTACACTCAACCTAAAAACAGGAAGGAAATAAAATGTTAAAAATTACAAAATAGCGGAAAGGAAACAAAAAGTTATTCCAAAAACAATGAACCAACACATTAACAGAAAGCAATACATATTTTAAGTGCACTAGTGCAACAAGAAAAAAACTATTACAATATAGGGCTCATAAAAGGAATTCGGAAACAATTAACCAATACGCTCTGTTTTAAAATGAAGAAACTTTTTTAAATCGCTCAACTCCACCTTTTTGGAAACCTCAAGACAATGGCAGCAGGCACGATATTACAGTTTGTTTATTAATATGTGATTCTATCACGCACAGACATACACACATACCAAAGTGTTTTAACCATCTCACATGCGAGTGAATTTTGATATATTCCCTGTGTGCCTTTTTAACCCAACAGGCAGGCGCTGGCTTGCAATGATGGAAGGAACAGAAAACAAGCCAGAAAGAAAACCAAAGTCAAATGAGTTTTCAAGTGATAAGGAAAACACAAACCAGACTCCAACAGGAGAAGCACACAAACTGCTGAAAACAAACAAAGATATGTATGGATGACATGCAGCTCTGAAATTACCTGCTATTGGCATGTGTGAGAGCCACCCCACAGACATATAGATAGACATGCAGACACACAGACAGTCAGAAAGACAAGGACACTGACGTAGTGACAGCCAAACATCTATGCAACAGTCCCGTAGACAGACAGTTTGACAGACAGGTTAACAGTCGCAGATTGACAGAAAGCGGCAGACAGAGGGAGATATGTGCAAACACTCAAGCAGTTAGGAAGACTGGAACGTTGTCAGATAGAAGTCAGAAAAGAGAAGTGGGACACAAAAAGCTTATTTCAACCATTATATTAATACAAGAAAAAATAAGCACTCACACAGTCTAAATTATCACAAAGAACCAAAGCGTTGGTAAAACCATGCAGAGAGCATGTATATGGGCATCAGAAACCTATCTGTTTATTTTTCAAAATGCACACACACTTAACAAAGTGGTTTAAAACAATGTATTTTCTATTAATTAAACAAAGTGTGTATCCGTTTAGAATGCACTGTGCTTTCTGTTTAGGTATTTATCTAAAGCACAGTAAAAAATATCTGCTTGGAACGCCGGTTACAGCGGGGGAGAGCATAGAGAGAAGGAGGCAGTTGCAGCTCATGTGAGGGAGTTAAGGGCAGCTGTGAACGGCCGTAGATGTTGTTCTGGGAAGGACAGGGGAGATTAAGTGAACAGAGAGCAGCAGCGAGGACAGAGCAAAAGACAAAGTAGTACACTGAAGGAAAACATATGGCCCAAAGTGTAAGAATCCATGTAGCAGGGTCAGTTTCCAGGGCGGAACAAAAGGAGGGCCTACTAAGTGAAGAGAAAGGCGGGGCCGGTAACGGCCCCGCCGCAGATATGGCGGGGCACCGACCCCCTTCCCTCCCCTCTCCTGCTCGCCCGACCCGGCGCGTTCCACCGCGTCAGTATGACAGGGTGGGCGCGCCGCGGCGGGGATTGGCTGGTGCCGGCAAACCCTTGGCCCGGAAGCGTTTAAGGCGCTTCCGGGTCAGGGGGGGGGCAGGGGGCAGACCAGTTAGAACTGGCCTGCCCCCAGTACAACGAATAAAAGGCCGGGGAGCGCAGGACTCGGACTCTTTGTCCCGCGCTCTCAGGCATCCAGCACGCAGCCTCTGGGAGGATGCTAACTTTTGTTTATTTATTTTCCAGGTCTTCGTGTTTGGCTGCGGTCGGCGAAACGGGGTGCGGCGGATTCGTCGTTGCAGCGATCGGGCAGGAAGTCGAAGGCGACCTTTCTGCAGCCGCGGGGAAGCTTCTGTGGTCGGCGGCAGGAGATCCAAGCGTCGGCGTGAGGAATCGGCGGATCGGGCAGCTGGACGCATCACCGATGTCGGAGTTACGGGCGGTCGGTTTTTAGGCGCGCGCACGCGCCGAGAAGGTATTGCAGGAAGGGGGGGGGGGGGAGGGGGGGTGAGGAGGGGGGGGGGCGGAGGGGCCCGGGGGCTGGGTCTCAGAGGCACGGGAGCTCTTCATTTGTCGGCGGTTGTGTAGTACTGCCAGGAGCTGTAGCTCAAGGTTAAGTCTTGTTTGCAAATTGAAAAAATTCCAAACTCTTTTTATAAATCTTGGACAGTGGCCTAAAGACAGAGTTACTGGGGCATAATGGTTAAGGTCTGAGACTCTCACTCATAAGGTTACAGGTTTTGTTCAGAAGTGAGCCTCTTGCTGGGAAGGGTGCAGTTTTAACCCTCAGTGACTCGGTCCAGGTGGATAGGATTGCACATTGGGGATTGTGGCATAACGGTGAAGCGTGGAGGGGGGGAGCCAGGCTTAATTGGTGGTGTGGGGTTCCTAGTGTTTATAATAGTAGCTGTGGTTTTTGAGTGCGGTATAGAATTTTTCCAATTTCAGTAATTTTTGCGCAGTTTATTTTGTTCACAGGGTTACAGGCTCTTACGATTGATTCGCAGGAGGTGGCGTGTAAAGCGGGGTATAACACTGTGATCTTAATATTGCAACAAAGCCTGTGTTAACTGTTTTTTCACCGCAGGTATACTGTGAGAGCACGCATCACGCTAGACGACAGGGGGTGTGTCTGACGGTGTCGCAGCAAGGGTGCGCAGGCAGGCCTGCACTTCATTGCTTCTGGGGCCGCGGGGCTCAGAGTTCGCTCGCCTTACCGCCCAGGTTAGCTGGTGTGGTGCGGTCCCAGTTGCATGGTGCTTGTGGCCAGCTTGTGTACTCCCAATGCCAGGTAAGGGCCCGTTGGGTCCCGGTAAAGGAGCAAGTAGCATTGTATTAGCAGGCTATTGAGGGACCGGTGTGTGGGTTATTTGATATCCCAGCATGTCAGGTAAGCGGGGAGCTAAGCGTTGCCACATGGAGCATATGCTGGAGGCCATGATGCGCAGGATGGCAACTATGGATAGGAGATGGGACAAGGTAGAACAAATGGGACACAGCCTAGCAGAGCTCAGGCAGAAAGTGGAGGATCAGGGCGGGCCGTCAGGCAGGCCTAAGAGGACAATAGTGCCTCCTAAGCCCAGGGGGGAATTGGAGGCTCTCCCCAAGCGTGTTAGGAACAAGAAGGGGAAGAACCAGGACCCAAAAACAGGGCAACCTTTAGAGACACCGGATGGGGGCGTTCCCTCCAGGATTCCGGTAGCGCCAGAGACCCCGCAAGGTATCCCTGATTTAGTGCCCAATGTGCCAATACCTGCGCCAATTCCGGCGCTTCCAGCAGTAGAACCGGTGGTACCGAGTGCCATACCAGTAGTGCCCACACCATGCCCAAGTGTCCCAGTCCTGAACCCCGTTGGCCCGGTCCCGGTCCCGGTGTTAGCGCCAGCAGGGGGAGGGCAGGTGCCTCTGGAACTGGCTTTGCAGATAGCGGCTGTCCTTCCTTGGTAAGGTAAGGGGGGGATGCTACCAATGTCTGTGGGCGCCAAAGAGGTAGGGGCGGACCCATTGGCAGAGGCGCAACGAATGGTGGCAAGGATTATGGCGGCCCGAGCGGGGAGCCAAGTACGGGCACAGATAAGGCCAGTCAACCCCAACCCGCGCTTCCAGAGAAAGAAAAAGACAAGACGGTGGAGCCAGCGGGAGTTGGGGCAAATGGTAAGGATCTGCCCTTGCCATTTTCGGGCGCAGGGGTGTTACCTTCCAGGAAGGAATATTTAGCACGGCATGTAGCACGCAATGTGAAAGAATTGATTTGGTCTGGTGCCTATGTAAACATGTTTTCTTTACTGGTTGACAACAGGGAAATGGAGTATGCTAGGAGGCAAAAGGATTGGATGCTTCCCAGTGATTGGCGGGTAGAAATGTCAACATTCAGGGTAGAGGAGACATTGACTAATTGGATAAGGGCCTTTTCAGTGTTTATGGCCATAACTGCTGAACGTTCACCTAATCTGCAAGCTGAAATGGCATGTTATCAGAGCAGGGTAACTTTGACACATGATAAATATGGTGGCCTGGGTTGGAAAGAATACGATATGAATTTCAGGAAGGCGAAATAATTTGACCCCTCACTCACATGGGACCGGATGGATTCTATCTCATGGTTTGACCAGTTTGGCCCAGGACAGCCGGGCAATGCAGGCCAAAATTGGGGCAAGGGTCACACTTCTCAGCCACCTCGGCCCTTTCGGCCAACGCAAACAGGGGGTGCGGCCCCGGGTACAGGGAACGGGGGAGGGCGAAAAGGAGTATGCTGGGATTTTAATAGAAAGTCATGTACCAGAGCCCAGGGCACCTGTAAATTCAGGCACGCATGCTCCATATGTAACCACCCCTCTCACCCAGAGTCAAAATGCCTCAAAAAAGGTAATGGTTTTTTGGGAAATAGAGGCAGGAAGAAGCAAGAATAAGGAAAAGGAAGGAAAGGTAACGCATTCACCCATTGATGTATTTGCTATGACTCCCTCGTTAAATAGGTACCCGGACCATGCAACTGCTAGGATGTTGCAGGAGGGGTTTTTGTACGGTTTCAGGATACCAGCGGGGAATTACACAGGGGCATCAGAGTGCTAAAACCAGTTGTCAGTTAGATCAAACCCAGTGGTGGCAGAGCAAAAAATTAATAAGGAATTGCGCTTAGGTAGAATAGCGGGTCCATTTGACTTCGCCCCTTTGCCAAACTTTGTCTGCTCCCCCCTGGGCGTGGTCCCAAAAAAGGAAGAGGGTGAGTTCAGGTTGATTCATAATCTATCGGCCCCCAGAGGCAAGTCATTGAATGACGCCATCAATGAGGAACTTTGCAGTATGAAATATGCTTCCTTTGATCAGGCTGTAGAGATGTTAAGGGTTTTGGGACCAGGGGCCCTGCTGGCAAAATCAGATGTAGAATCTGCATTCCGGCTGCTGCCGGTTCATCCTTTAGATCATCACCTGCTAGGTTTTTCATTTCAGAAAAAATTCTACATGGATAGGTTCATGCCCATGGGGTGTTCGGTTTCCTGTGCATACTTTGAAAACTTTAGTTCATTTTTGGAATGGGTTCTCAGGTAGGTGACAGGGCATCAATTTGTCATGCATTATTTGGATGACTTTCTATTTCTGGGGTCGGCGGGCTCCCAGGAATGTTCTGGGGCATTGGAGGAATTCTGTGTGCTAATGCGTACATTTGGGGTCCCCCTGGCACCGGGGAAGACGGTTGGGCCAACAACCACAATTGAATTTTTAGGCATTGAAGTGGATTCAATACAGGGGTGTTTTAGGTTACCGGAACAGAAAATAATGAAATTTCGTGCAGCTTTGCAAAAATGTCTGTCGAAATACAAAGTAACTTTACATCAGCTGCAGCAGGTTGTAGGACAGTTGAATTTTGCGCTACGGGTGATACCTATGGCGAGACCATTCTCCCGTTCCATCTCACAGGCCATGACTGGCCTGCACGAAAAACACCATCATACACGACTGTCATCTGAGGTTCGCCAGGACATGCGGATTTGGATCGCATTTCTGGAGGGTTTCAATCGCAGGGTAGTGTGGTCCGGTCCCCCCACTACTTCTGCTGAGTTGGGTTTATGGACTGATGCAGCGGGCAGTGTGGGATTTGGTGCCATACTCGGGAACCGGTGGGTGGCCCAGCAGTGGCCGGCTTGGTGGGGGGAGAGTGGCTTAACTGCCAACATAGGGTTTGGGGAATTATTCCCTATTTGGGTGGCATTGACGGTGTGGCCCCATTATCTGCAGAATCAGTCTGTAATTTTCTGGTCAGATAATATGACAGTGGTTGAAGCCATCAATCAACAGGCGGCAAGGTGTAAGATGATTCTCCGCCTGTTGAAAGAGATAGTGCTGCTATGTATGAAGCTGAACATACAGTTTAGGGCAAAACATGTACCGGGAGTGCAGAATAATGCTGCTGACGCACTCTCTCGCTTCAAGATGCAGGTTTTCAGGGAACATCTACCATCGGCAGAGGCAGCAGCGGCACACTTTCCCGAAGTACTTTGGCAGATTGGTGCCCCCAACTACAGAACCTCGTGGCTGCTAGCCTAGCACCCAGGACCAGGAAAGCTTATGAAGGGGCGTTTTGGTCTTACTGTACTTTTTTGGGGCAGGACTGGGAGGATAGATGGCATACGTCTGGTGCATTCCTCTTGTTTTTAGGCCACTTTCATAGGGAGGGACGCTCCGCTGCGGCGGCCAGGCGACATGTAGCGGCAGTTTCTTTCTTTGCACAGATCAGAGACACGAAAGATCCCACGAACAGTTTCATTGTACGGAAGGCATTGAAGGGGTGGAGACTCATGCAGGGTGCCGCTCCTGACATCAGGCAGCTGATAGGGTTCGAGCGGCTGAGTGCGTTGCTGACGGCATTAGGTGTCATCTGCAGTTCAGAGGGGGAGACATTATTATTCAGAGCTGCCTTTGCATTGGCTTTCTATGGGGCATTCAGGGTAGGTGATTTGGTGGCATGTAACAAGTCGGATGGGCAGGGTGGGCTCTTACTGGAGCACGTGAAGATGCAGGGTGATACTTTGTAATTAGCCATCAAAAAATCAAAAACCGATCAGGAAGCTCGGGGAGAGGGGGTGGTCCTTCATAGGGCGCAAAACAACCCTTGTTGCCCGGTAATGCACCTAGAAACGTACCTCAAACAGAGGAGCAGTGCGGTAGGCGGGACATTGTTACTACACGCGGACGGTACCCCACTTACCATGTTCCAGTTTAAAAAGGTATTGGCAATGGCAATCAGCAAAGCAGGTCTGAATCCAAAAGTTTTTGGTACACATTCATTCAGGATAGGGGCTGCCACTGAGGCAACGTCCAGGGGGTTGCATTGCAGTAGCGTACAGAGGATTGGACGATGGGCTTCCAATAGTTATAAGCGTTATGTGCGGCTGCACATGTTGTGAATACAAAATGCAATTGGGGTCTGATGCTTGTCTGGATTGTCGATTTCTTTCACAGTTTCTCGAACCTGTCACGCAGGAGGGAAACTGCCGTCGCCAAAACAGCAAGACTCTGCTCGACGACGGCCAGAACTACAAGGAAAAGGAACACGTAATGTGTGGGTTGTGGGGCATTCGTATGTATGGCGTATGAAATCTGTTTTCCTTTCAGGCAATTACAGGCACAGAGCAGAGCAGCAGGGTTTCACAGTATCTTTCCACGGAAAAGGGGGCCTTTGCCTTAGTCAGTTTAGGGGTTTCATGACTGATCTTCTGAAGAGACACAGTCCTCCGCCCTCAATAGTTATTTTGCATTTGGGGGGAATGACTTGGTGACGTTAGGCAGAAGGGTCTTGATTGAGGACATAATCTCTGAGGTCGGCTGGTTAGCCAGGGCGTGCCAGGGCTGCAAAATAGTTTGGTCGCAGATGATACCCAGATCTAAATGGAGGGGGGGGAACTCTGTGAGAGCGTTGAATCACTCGCTAAAGAGGGTCAACAGCAAAATAGGGAAACTGTTCAGATCTCCTAAATTACAGAACATTGCACATGGGTGTGTCAGGGGAGAACCGTGCTTCTTAAAAGACGGGGTCCACTTGACTAGGTTAGGTAATTAAATAATGTTAGAGAATTTCATAGCTTGGCTAGGGAGTTTAAGGGCGGGGGCATGACCTTTCTGAGTGACAGGATGGGGGGGGGGGGCGAGATAGTCGGGCAACTACGCTGGCCTGTGGCGGTAAGGTCATGACTGGTGAGCAGTAAATTTCAGGTCCTTAGGGGGCGGCGCCATTCTCGGATGGGGTCGCCCAGGGGGAGGGACAAGGGGTCTCTCCTATAACTCCAGGGGCGGTACATCCGGTAGGCTGGATGGGTGCGGGGAAAGGGGGGAGTCACGCTTTCTTTACGCTGATTGGCCACCCCGCACTGGCATGGACGTCACTAAATGGCGCAGAGTGCAAGACCCCCCAAATTTGAATGGAGTCAGGGAACGCATGGGGGTAACCAGGGGGGGGAAGTACCCTCTCGGTAAGCAGGCCCTCTGCGCATGCGCAACACTTACGGGAGGGCATGGCTAATTGATAAGGATCTGACACCAGTTAGCGACTTTGCCGTAGGCCCAAATAGGATACGCAGAAAGTAATTAATGTATGATTATGATCCTTATGTTAGATTCGGATAGGAAAACTATGTATTAGAGATATGTTAAGGTTAGCCATCTGATATCTGTGCATATGAATTGTAATCAAATGTCGTGTTATGTTTCTGCGTATAATTGTGTAAATATCGTTTATTACAAACAAAAAAAAATTTTGTTTGTATATTTTAATAAATACGGCCGGGGGTTTTACGACCCCCGCCTCCAAAAGAAATTCCCTTCTCATGTCCATCATTAGAAATGTGGTATGCGCAGGGGGGGAGGGGGAAATTAGGTAGTCCCAGACCATAGAGAAAGGCGGGGCCGGTATCGGCCCCGCCGCAGATATGGCGGGGCACCGACCCCCTCCCCCCCTCGCCTGCTCGCCCGGCCCGGCGCGTTCCACCACGTCAGTATGACGCGGTGGGCGCGCCACGGCGGGGATTGGCTGGTGGCAGCAAACCCTTGGCCCGGAAGCGTTTAAGGCGCTTCCGGGTCAGGGGGGGGGGGCAGGGGGCAGACCAGTTACAACTGGCCTGCCCCCAGTACAACGAATAAAAGGCCGGGGAGTGCGGGACTCAGACTCTTTATCCCGCGCTCTCAGGCATCCAGCACGCAGCCTCTGGGAGGCTGCTAACTTTTGTTACCCACCCTCCATCCCCTGTAGCAATATGGTCATTGGGTAATGAAGTTGACGGTGTGGTTTTGTTCCTTAGGCGTTTTTCCCGTTTACAGGTCATCAATCGTCGTATTTATTGCTATTCCATGGTCAGGCGGTAAGGTCATGACTGGTGAGCAGTAAAATTAAGGTCCTTAGGGAGCGGCGCCATTCTCGGATGGGGTCGCCCAGGGGGAGGGACAAGGGGTCTCTCCTATAACTCCAGGGGCGGTACATCCGGTAGGCTGGATGGGTGTGGGGAAAGGGGGAGTCACGCTTTCTTTAGGCTGGTTGGCCACCCCGCACTGGCATGGACGTCACTAAATGGCGCAGAGTGCAAGACCCCCTAAATTTGAATGGAGTCAGGGAACGTATGGGGGTAACCGGGGGGGGAAGTACCCTCTCAGTAAGCGGGCCCTCTGCGCATGCGCAACTCTTACAGTAGGGCGTGGCTAATTGATAAGGATCTGACACCAGTTAGCGACTTTGCCGTAGGCCCAAATAGGATACGCAGAAAGTAATTAATGTATGAATATGATCCTTATGTTAGATTCGGATAGGAAAACTATGTATTAGAGATATGTTAAGGTTAGCCATCTGATATCTGTGCATATGAATTGTAATGAAATGTCGTGTTATGTTTCTGCATATAATTGTGTAAATATCGTTTATTACAACAAAAAAAAAATTTGTTTGTATATTTTAATAAATACGGCCTGGGGTTTTACGACCCCCGCCTCCAAAAGAAATTCCCTTCTCATGTCCATCATTAGAAATGTGGTATGCGCAGGGGGGGAGGGGGAAATTCGGTAGTCCCAGACCATAGAGAAAGGCGGGGCAGGTATCGGCCCCGCCACAGATATGGCGGGGCACCGACCCCCTCCCCCCCCCTCGCCTGCTCGCCCGGCCCGGCGCGCTCCACCGTGTCAGTATGACGCGGTGGGCGCGCCACGGCGGGGATTGGCTGGTGGCGGCAAACCCTTGACCCGGAAGCGTTTAAGGCGCTTCCGGGTCAGGGGGGGGCAGGGGGCAGACCAGTTAGAACTGGCCTACCCCCAGTACAACGAATAAAAGGCCAGGGAGCGCGGGACTCGGACTCTTTGTCCCGCGCTCTCAGGCATCCAGCACGCAGCCTCTGGGAGGCTGCTAACTTTTGTTACCCACCCTCCATCCCCTGTAGCAATATGGTCATTGGGTAATGAAGTTGACGGTGTGGTTTTGTTCCTTAGGCGTTTTTCCCGTTTACAGGTCATCAATCGTCGTATTTATTGCTATTCCTTGGTCAGGCGGTAAGGTCATGTCTGGTGAGCAGTAAATTTAAGGTCCTTAGGGGGCGGCGCCATTCTCGGATGGGGTCGCCCAGGGGGAGGGACAAGGGGTCTCTCCTATAACTCCAGGGGCGGTACATCCGGTAGGCTGGATGGGTGCGGGAAAAGGGGGGAGTCATGCTTTCTTTAGGCTGGTTGGCCACCCCGCACTGGCATTGACATCACTAAATAGTGCAGAGTGCAAGAGCCCCCATTTTAAATGGAGTTCAGGGAACGTATGGGGGTAACCAGGGGGGGGAAGTACCCTCTCGGTACGCGGGCCCTCTGTGCATGCGCACTCCCACGGAAGGGCGTGGCTAATTTATAAGGATCTGACACCGGTTAGCGACTTTGCCGTAGGCCCAAATAGGATACGCAGAAAGTAATTAATGTATGATTATGATCCTTATGTTAGATTTGGATAGGAACTGAAGTATTTCCCCTAAATGTATGTTGTACCACCTCTGTTCTAGGAAAATCCCGACTAAAATGGGAAAGAAAGCAATCAAATACCTTGGCATATGGTTTGCAAATAACCTAAAATAATCCCTCTCTATAAATGTAGGGAAGACACTTACCAAAATCAAGGAACTTGTTTAGTGCTGGTCCCGCAACCATATTTCATGGTAGGGAAGAACAGAGACCATCAAAATGATGTTTTTCCGGAGCATTGCTCCTTCTCTCCCCATAATTCACAGTATGATACACGCCCTGAAACATTTGGATAAGACACTAGAGAATAAAACGCACTAGTCAAACACCCTCATCTCTCTGGTATCATAGACATCTTAAATACTTAACGCTACACTGTTTTCGGAACAATGGACTCAAAAAGTTATGAACACAAACCATTACCTTTTTCAGTGATTAAAAACAAATTTACACTGCAAAACATAGACTTGTATAGCTTTCTGAAACTAAAACAGGCCATCAGGAAAATTGGTCGTCCACATCAGCCTGATCTCCCCTCATTGCTATCCAGTCTTCGGGAAATGGACCACTTAACATCTGTAAAATATAAAAACTCATTCAACCAACCAAGCAACCTCTGTGTAACCAAATCCTGAAAAGTTTGTCCTCCCAGATCCCTACCCTGCCCAATTCCTCGACAGAAACCTTCTTGCAAAAGTCGCAAAATATTTTACAATCACATTTCAGAAAAGAAATATCACTCGCCCCGCACAAACCCGCTTCTGGACTATCCACCAACTACACTGGACGCCTGCCACACTCCCCAACAGGGGCCTAATCGACTCTAATACATGCTGGAGATGCGATGAAACCCCAGGTGATCTAGAACACATGCTGCTCAAGTGCGAATATATGGTATCTCTGTGGGGAAGTAGCACAAATCTGATCTATTACAAACTCAATGTCCATCCTACCTTAGATCTTCCGACGATCGCTTTGGGTATCATGTCCTATTCTCACCCCATATTATGTGCCACTCACGATTTACAACACATTGGTCTTCTACTTACCCTGGGTGTTTAAAGCATCCTTTTGGACTGAAAATCCTAAACCAGTATTTCCTATAAAAAATGTTCGGTGCTCCTATGCTACCCTAGGAGTGCTGAAAACAATATATACACCAAAGTACATTCCCTTCAACGTTCCAACAAACTTTGGACCAATCTAGATATATATTTGCAAAAGTGTAAACCTCCATAACCACACTGACTCATTTTATTGTCTCCCTTCATACAACTTGAGCTATCCGTCTCCACTTGATCCTTCATACTCGTGTATGAACTGGGAACCTTATGGTTGGGATAGACTCTTACTTGCCCATCCAGCCTCACCCCTCCTTCTCCACCCCTCATCCCTCCCCACCCGCCCTCTCCCTCCCCTTCATCCCCCTTCACATGTTGTTGGTATTTTCTGTCTCTTTTTCCTCTTTATTATGTTAGATGCTGCCATACCTCATTAGTCTTATCCAACACCAGTACTTTCAGAAGCAAAAACTCAGAATCTACAGAGCACACTTAAGTTATGCTAGCAGATAACACACACTTATTTATGATTATTTGCAGTTATTACATGATTTCAGTCATTTAGCAAGGTATGTTAATTGCTCTTGCAATTTCGATGTTATGAGTTAATTATCAAACGAGGGATGTTGGAATATCTCATCACATTTCTTTATGGTGCACGTCAGACTTGTGGGGTTCCTGGAGTCCAGGCTGGAACCAGGTGGGCTGTGGAAAGGAGTGCAGGTGGATTGTTCTGGGGTCGGGGGTATCTGTCTCTACCAGTGCTCCCCGGGGACCCTCATAAAGAGCACCTCCATGCACCCAAAAAGACTCATTTTTGGTGGCTGCCGAGAGAGGTGAATTACCCTTCTTACATATAGAATGCATTGGTTGGGACATTCGCAGTCTCAGCATCAGACTTCTCGATACAGGCAGTGAGAGATACTGAGAATGACGTCAGGGGTACGAAGAAGGATCGGACACATGTAAAAAGAATGTCAAGTGTGTTTTCATCCTTCTGCAAACATGTGACGAGAATACATACAGTCTGAAGAGCCCAAGTGTTAGATCTGCTGCTTTATTGTCACCTTTGCTTATGTCATCGATATCCCTGATGTAATATGATTCTCTTTTCGAATGTTAGTGTTTGAGATTCATTTCCATCCAAGCAGTTGAAGCTGTTCAGGGTACTGTGCTGTGTTGAAATAAATACCTTTCAAGATACTTCACTTTTCCCAATTATTGTATTTTACAAGTGGCGACAAGTTGGAAACATTACCTGCTACCTGTTCATACAGCAGCACAGGAGTGGTGGTGTTTCCTGATGAACCCAGAGTCTACGTTATCCAGAGAAAAGAATTATGCACGGTTTTCATAAGATGTCTTGCACTAGTCAAGGATGTTGGACATTCGGTATGGTACTTCGGGCCATATGTAGGAAGCTGTTTTGCGATCGCAAACACTTTGAATCGCAAAAAACAGGGTGTTTGCGATCGCAAAACAGACCGTTCCTATGTAGGAAAGGTTTCCGGTGCCCAAAAATGAGAATCGCTAATTTAGCGATTACCATTTTTGCGTAACACAGATTCTGCTAATTATTTTGCGAAATCGCTGTCTGCGTCACATCAATTGCGAAAATCGCTATTACCGATCTCGGTAATTGCAAATTCGCAAAATTAGATGTTGGAAATATTCTCAATTAGCGATTTTACGAAAATCGCAAATTTGTACTTCTCAATTACCACCAACTCTGAGCAGGTGGTAACCATGTGCAACCTATTTAAACAGGCCCACAATGCCACTGGGACTTCTCACCATGGCTGGCCTGTACGTGATAGCCAGGAGGCTGCGAATCAGAGATGCCACACAGAGAAGGAGACGCCAGCAAAGGATCTACAGAGCACACATCACCCTCTTCCAACTGACCGAGGAGGATATCCATGTGAACTACAGGCTGCACCCAGACAGCATCCTGGATTTAATAGAGGAGCTGACACCCACACTTGAACACCCCACACGCAGGGCACACACCATTCCCACCCATATTCAGGTCCTGTGCTCACTGCACCTCCTGGCATCAGGGAGTTTTCAGGGGGTGATCGCCACAGCAGGAGGTGTCTGTCAAAGTGCACTTTTGCGCTTCGTCCACGCTTTCCTTGATGCAATGGTACAGAGGCTGCATCACCACATACAATTTCCAAGCACACAACAGGCACTAGATCAGACGAAGCAGGATTTCTACCAAATTGCCCAATTCCCCCACGTCATTGGCTGCGTAGATGGGACCCATGTCGCAATCTCACCCCCATCACAGAATGAGTATGTGTTTAGGAACAGAAAGCCATATCATTCCCTGAACATCCAGGTAGTGTGCAATGCCCAACATATCATCACTGATATTGTAGTCAAATTCCCAGGAAGCACACACAACTCATTCATGTTTCGCCACTGTGCATTACATCGCAGACTCACAAATGGCGAATTCGGAGAGGGCTACCTGCTAGGTAAATGCATGGCTTACAGACACAGAACCAGTAGATTTATTTAGGGGAGGACAGTATTGAACCTGAATCTACTTATACCCTGCTGGTGACAGTGCGTATGCTGTACGTGACTACATCCTCACACCGTACCTGAATCCAGCAACTGCAGGTGAGAGGAGGTACAACAGCGCACACAGAGCTACACGCTGTGCCATTGAGAGGACCTTTGGAATCCTAAAGAGCCGTTCCCGATGCCTCCATAAGAGTGGAGGTGCGCTACAGTACAGCCCTGAAACATGTTGCAAAATTGTGGTTGCCTGTGCAATGCTACACAACATCGCTACCAAGAAAGGCCCCCCAGTGGATCTGACAGACTGAATCATCAGATGAGGTGGGACCAGCTCCATGTCGCGGACCAGCAGGTGGGGCCGGGGCGGCTACCATGGCGCATGAGGCGAGATGAGATCACACAGAACTACTTCTAAGAGAGTAATGAGGACACAATGCGACTGAATGATGTTTAACAGTGATGTTTATTTCCTTAGTTGCAGGAATACATCTGTCACACAGCGTGACTTTATTGTTAGTGCTTGCACATGTTTGTGCCACAGTACAAGAATTGCCATCAGCCACTGAGTCAATATGGAATCTGTTGCTTCACACATGGCCATTAGTCCCTGGTGTCCCTTCACCTCCTACGTGCACGCCCTGTTGACCCTTGCTCTATCTGCCCACTGCCCTCCCTGGAGACATCATCCACTCTCCCCTGGCGTGCACTCCGGAATCTGTCCAGTGGAACTGGGGGAGTGATGCTGCTCCTGCTGGACTGTTCATCCGTATCCATTGCACTAAGTCGGCCTATGCCACCTGTGGCAGCTGCGCGCATCTGGTCCACCGCATGTGTTACCTGCACCAGGACACTGCCCACGTCCTGGCAGCAGTGGGCCATCTCACGCTGCATACTGACACATCTTCTGGCCAGCAGGGATGTGGCGGTTGACTGGCGGTTGACTGCTCTTGTGTACAAGTCCAGCTGTGTGTGATGGCGATGTCTCTCCCTGCGCCGGGTTGCCCTGTCCCCCCTTTACCTCCCTGAAGAGCCCCTCCAAAGCACCAGTCATGGCCATTACACCAGCCCGCAACTCGGTCATGTTGTGATTGTGTGCAGCCAGTTGGTGCTGTATTGACCTTATCCCTTTCACTTGCAGGCTCTGTTGTGTCAGCATGCTGTCCTCAAGGCCCGAGAACACCTCTTCGACAGGAGCAGTGCTGGTGGACGGCCGTGCCCTGCGTCTCAACCCTCTCCCTTCTCTGGATTGTTCGGGGGACTGTGTTGACTGCTTTCCTGCACGCTGCCTGTGTTCTGGCTGTGCCTCTCCTGCTGTGTCTGCTGCCTGTGCCTCCAACAGTGGCAGTGGTGACACTATGTTGCGCCACCTGCATGGTGCAGAGTCTGATGGTCTTGCTTCGCCCTGCTCCTCCTGCCCTGCCTCGTCCTCCATTTCTGTTGTTTCCTCCCCTTCAAGCACGATCTCATGTGTTGGTGGTGGTGCTGTGAATTTAAAGGCACACATTAATTCTGTGTCCTGTCTCACATTTGTAATGCAATACAGTTTACAAAATAAAATTCACATGGGTACTATCTGTCTGTTTCCCTATTTTCATGACGGACTCATCCCTATTCCACCTGGCTGTGTCTCACTGGCCTAGGTCTCAGTGCATGTGACTACATCTCCCATAATGCATTTCTGGGTGTGCTGGTGGACATGTATTGGAGTTGCACTCAGGTTGCCTTTCGGGGGGATGTGAGTGGGTTGGGTATGTATCAGGGGGTTTTGGCATGCATCTTACCTTGTCTGGTGTCTGTGTGTTCGGAGCTGTCCAGGTCAGCCACGCCACTTACACTCTCAGGCTGAAGTGTGCCCTCCACCAGCTCCTCCAGGGGCATTGGGTCTGTTGCTGTAGACGGACCGCCACCGGTCTTTTTGGCCTCGGACAATCTTGTAGCCACCCTCTCCTTTGACCTTTGACGCATGTCGTACCGCCTTTTTCTGAGGTCTTCGACTGAGCGGTGTGTCACGCCAATGGAATTTACTTTTTCCTGGATGTCACTCCATATTTTTCTTTTTCGTGCCTCTGGCACACGTAGGGAACTTTTGCCAAACAGGATGTCATGGCTGCTGACTATTTCCTGAGTGAGGACCTCCAGCTCCCTTTCGCTAAATTTCTGTTTCCTCTTTCTGGGTGGTTCTTCCTGCTGCTTCTCTGGCCCCTGGGACTCAATTTAGCTTGCTTTCAGTAGCTGAGCACAACTCTCCAACTCTCCACAGAGGCTCTCACTCAGCTTCTGGCTCTCACTCAGCTGCTGGCAATCAGGTGCAGCATGGGCAGTCACACTTCCTGGTTGTGATGTCATCATTCTGCACCTGAATTGCAGATTCCCAGATTTGCGATTCCTTAATTGCGTTCTCGCAATTAAGGAATTGCAATTTTGGTAATTGCATAATAATTCTGCGATTTTTTTGGGAATCGCTATTATTCTGCGATAAATTACCTACATCGGAATTTGCGATTCTCAAAATGCGATTCTCGGAAAATCGTGAATTCAGAATCGCAAATTGCTTTTTACCTACATATGGCCCTTGATTATTTATTCTCCGAGTGATCGTTTTTATAATTTATGGATTGTATGCTTTTGTTGTGGAGAAGTAAAGAAGGAAACGAGTGTGGGAACTGTTTCTACTTTGCGCAAAGCATTTTGATGTATTTTCGCTATTATTTGCCTCTGCCGACTGACGTTTCTTTCAAGCCGTTATTTGCTGTATGTTTTAAAATAAACTGTGAGCATGAGCTCCGCGTGCATGGGCTTATCCTTCTGAGCTCCCATTGTTCTACTTCGCTGAGCTCTGACGACTCCAGCCTCTTCGATGATGTGATGCACGTTGCTCTGTGTTTGAGACGTAGACCTGGCACGCCTGTGTCATGCTCTCCCACTGCTTAGAAGCTAGAGCGCGTCTTTCAACTTTAGCCATTTGAAGTGGTATTCTCGCTATGCTTCATTTCACCGTTGGAGCGCGTCCTAGCTTTAACATTATTTGAGCGTTTTTGGTATATTAATTACCACGTAGCAACAAACTCTCACACGGTGATTCACACACCTGTTCTGTGCTTATCATAGATATTTTCTGTGAATTTCACACTTTCATGTGCAGATTGAGTCATTTTGGCACCTCTGGATAATTTCTTATCACGGTGATTGGCACACATATTCATTGCAAATCAGTGATATTTCTTTACACTGATTTGCACACTTTATTTGTGCAGGTTGTTAGAGGGATCTAAATATTTTCTTTTTTGGATCCTAATTTCCATACTTCTTTTGACAATGCAGTTTGAACCTTCCACTAAGTTTCTACAAAATGAAGGTAATCCCCCTATTCCGTGGATGCGTTGGAAGGAAGAATGTTTGACGTATTTAAAAGCTATTGATGGTGATGATATGTCGAATGAACGCAAAAAAAATATTCTTCTCCATTGTTTGGGTTCTGAAGGTCAACTAACTTTTCGTACTTTACCGCAAATTCCTTTTGAAAGTGAAGAAACTGATGCATTTCAAGAAGTGCTTTTAAGGTTGGAAAAAAGATTCAAACAAACTGTTAGTGTAGCTTTGAATCGATTTAAATTTTACACCAGGGTGCAAGGAACTGAGGAAAACTTTGATGATTTCCTAACTGCTTTGAGGGGCCTATCTTTGCATTGTAATTTTGGTACGATTACTGATTAAATGATAAGGGATCAGATCATAGTGCATATGAAAAGTAGGAAGGTACAAGAACAATTGTGGGTCATGGGAGATCCCAAGTTACAAGATGTGATTTCTACTGGCAAGGCCTTAAAGCAATCCGAGAGATTAATGAAATCTGTACATGCGTCTGAGAAAATCAACAAGGATGACTCTGAAGTGGTTGGTGAGATTGGTGGGGATGGAATTTCTAAGGGTCGGGGAATCGTTAATAAAAGATTTGATGATTACAATATGAATGTTACAGGGAGATTCAACAGGTTGGATGAAAACAGGTCTGGCAGGGAGGATACATTTATATGTTATTGTTGTGGGAGTGCTTCTCACATTGCTTCTTCACCTCGCTGTCCTGCCATTGGGAAGACATGTGTGAAGTGTGGAAGAAATGGACATTTTGCCAGGGTTTGTCGTGATGTGAGGAGAAATAGTAATTTGGGTAACAGAAATAAAGTGTCTTATCTTGTTAGTGGAGCTGGTAGTGATGAGGGAAACATGGGACATCTTTCTGATTCTTTGGAAGGTGCTGAACGAGTTAAAGGATTAGTTGTTTCCGACTCAGAGTGTTCAGAAGAGAAGACGGGTGAGGAGTATGTCAACATTTCTCCCAAATGTGTGGTGAGCAGTAATAGTGTTGATTTAGAACTTATGGCTGATTCAGGATCGCCATGGATAATTGTTACCACGGACTACTTTCTTCAAAAATGTGGACATGTGTGGAATGTGGAATGTTTCATTCCATCTGACATTATTGCTGAGAGCTTTAGTGGTAGTGTCATTGACATAGTGGGATATGTTAACACTGATATTAATTTTAAAGGTAGAGCGGCAATGATTAAGTTGTATGTGGCACCTAAAGGAGTGAATGCTCTTGGTTGAAAAGATCAATGGAAGCTTGGCATCATTCTTAATCCCAGGTGTCACGATCCAGTTTTAGTTATTGAAGAGAAAGAGATGGATAAAGGTATTGTGAGTGATTTTCCTGGTGTTTTCACTGGAAAGTTGGGAAAACTGGATGGTTAGTCCCTCAAAATCAAACTCAAATCTAATACTAAACCTGTCATACAAAAGTTACGTAATGTTCCTATTAACGCGAGGGATGAACTAAAGAACATTTTATTGTGTATGGTGAATGAGGGTGTTATTGAGGAGATAGAGTCTTCAGAATGGGTGTCTCCGATAGTTTTGGCATGCAAACTTGATTAATATCTGAGACTCTGTGTGGACTTGAGAACAGTTAATGCCAACAATATTGTGAACTGTCATCTTCTGCCCAACATTAATGAACTGATTTGCATGCTTGATGGGGCTAAAAAGAATTCCACTCTTGACCTGAGGTCAGCCTACCACCAGATTGAGCTGAAGGTTGTCGTAATTTAACGGCATTTGAAGAAATTAAGAATGAGATTGCCCATGCACCTACTCTTAAACCCTTTAGGATGGGTGCACAATGTCTTGTTACTGTGGATGCAAGTATGTATGGCATAGGTGGTGTTATCACAAAAGTGTGGTAAAGAACAGTGGAATATTACTTTTGTTTCACGAACTTCGTCAGATGCTGAAGGAAGATATGCAGTAATTGAGAAGAAGCTTTTGGCCTGTGTTTGGGCCATTGAACATTTTCGTAATTTTACCTGGGGATCACGTTTTATTCTCAAAACTGGTCACAAACCTCTTGTTGGGATTCTTTCTCCAGGTGGGGGTTGGAATACCACTGCTCGGATTGCCAGACTTGTCTCAAAACTTCAAGAGCATTGTTTTGAAGTGGAATACGTGCCCGGACAAAGCAATGTAATGGCTGACTGCTTGTCACGTCTTCCTATATCTGACATGACAGACAACTCGGCTGTCATTGATGAAGATGTTGTACTTGCTGTATCTAATTATGTTTCTGGTGAGTTTAAAGCTTTACAGAAAGACACATGGATGAAAGATGATGTTGATTATCAGCTTTTGGGTCAGGTTAAAAAGTATGTAGAAATTGGATTGCCAGAAAGGAGGAAATTTCTGAAGAATTGGTTGTAGAAAATAGACTTGTTTTCAAACATGGAAAGCGTATTCCTCCTAGAGGTATACTGATTGATATTTTGAGGTTAGCCCATGAAGGACACCCAGGGATGTCCTCTATGAAAAGGCTCATCTGTACCATGTTTTGATGGCCTGATTTGGCTAGGATGCCTGAGAAGGTTGTAAGGGAGTGTCTTGTTTGTGTCAAAAGTGAGAAAATGTTGAAGCTGGTTCCAGCTCCTCTTCAACCTATACCTTGGTCTGCCTCTCCTTGGCAAAAGGTAGGTTTTGATATTTCTGGACCTTTTCAGGGACTTCCTTCTGATTGTCGTTTTGCTTTATTTTTGGTTGATTACCATTCGAAATGGCCTGAGGTGAAATTGGTACCTCATGCCACGTCTAGTGCCATTATTGAATTTTTCAAAGAAGTTTATTCTAAGGAAGGTTATCCTGAGGTAGTCATATCCAATAACGGTACTCAACTTTTGTAAATGGCAAGTTTTTTTTCTTTCAGCAATATTAAGCATGCTACCACTTGTTTGTACAAGGTAAAGGACAGGTTGAGAGATTCAATAGAGTCCTTAAGGAGTAGATCATCTGGGCACGTGGTTTTGGAGTTTTTGCAGAAGGACAAATTGAGAGAGAAACTGTGGTGGTATCGGATTACTCCTCAGACCACCACTGAAGTCAGACCTTTTAGATTGTTGAGAGTTAGACCACCTATATCCCAAGTTGGGTCCTTGGTGGTTCAGGAGGGAACAAACCAAATTTCATGGTAAACTTAATATTCAAGAGATCAAAGACAAAGTTCAGATGAAGCAGAATAGGATCAAGAGGTTGTAAGATGGAAAACCAAGTGTCATTCGTTTGTGGTGGGTGATTGAGTGAAGGTTAAGAAACCAGGTCTGTTTACTAAGAGTATGCAAAGATTTGGTTGGGCCATGAAGATCATCAAAGTTTATGGCAAGAGTGTAGTGACTCAAGATGGGAAGGTCTGGAATGTGAGATGGGTAGCTAGATGTCACCCAGATTCAAATGAAGAATGTGACAATGGATCCTTCTTGACAGTGAACTTGGGAAACATGTCTGCTCAGATTGGCAAGATGTTGATACAGCCCGAAATTATTCTTTTATAGATTCTAATGTATCTGATGGGAAAAACTTTCATGAATCTTTTGCTGAAGATTCTGTGGCATCCAGAGTTAAGTTGGGAATGTGTGTCAAATGTTGTCCTACCAGATTTGTTGATTTTGTGCAATTCTTTTTATTGTTTTGTTTTATCTGTTATTGGTTGTATTATAGTTTCTATGGGGCATATTTACATGGGCTTTATCTCTGCTTTTTTGGCTTAAAAAGCCAAAAAAGCGGACATAAAACTATCGCCCTATTTACAAGAGGGTGCTAACATGCATAATCGCATGTTAGCACCCTTTTTCCCAGCACCTCCCTTTGCATCTCTAATGAGATGCAAAGTGGGCGTAACTGGGCGTACCCCGGATGGACTACCTTGCAAATATCGCTGATGTTCACATCGCAATATTTTCAAGGCTGCCCCAGCATTTTAGCACACGTTAGTTTTGGGAGAAAACCGCTGTTTTCTCCAAAAACTAACATCTGCTAAAATGCAGACTTACCTATCCCTAACATTGGGGTGGATTATGCTGATACGACCCTGTGGGTCGTATCAGCAAGGTTATCGCCGTTTTGCAGGGACTGGTAGTCGAGCAGGAGATGGTTAGCTTTGATGTGATCTCGGAGCTCAACATATACTGCGTTTTCCATCTGAATACCTTTATTGGGATTTTTACATTAAACAAGTAATATATCCAATTTCAATGCAAGAGGATTCAGAGCCTGGATTACTCCGTTAGCACTGGCCCAATACATAGATGCAATACAATACAAAACATTTTTAAAAGAGAAAATATTAGGAAAAAGAAGAAAAGAGAGAGGTTAGGCTTGGTGACCCGAAAAATCAGCGATTTACTTTGCCAGCCTCTCAGTGGTCGGTCCGGTGGTCATAGCTGGCAGGGATTCCCAGAATGTGTAGCTGGAGAGGCCTGAATGAGCAACTGAAGAACAGTCATTAGAAGAGACGCAGTTATATGATCAGCTTATGTCACCTATAGATGTGCATCACTCTTCCAGGGATATTTATTCAAGTAAGCCCCCCAAATGTCTCCAAATACTTATAGCTGGTCATTCAGCTTATATATCTCTCGTTCGTGTGTGGCCATTCTTTTCATTGTGTTGTACCAGTCGTCAGTATCTCATAGTAAGGGCTATTCACAGTGTCTTAAAATCCAACCATTATGAAGGCTAATGCTGCATCCAGCCATCTTTTCTTGTGGTTATTGATTCTTATGACATCCTAAGTGCTGTGTAACAGGGCAGGTTGAGCTGTTGACTCATCTAGCGGAGGTGTCACCGTACTGATTCCCAGTATGATTGCAGTATTTCAGCCGTGCTTCTCACAAACACCTCTCATGAGCGCAAATCAGTTCTTTCCAATCCTCCTCATCATAATGCCTATCAAGGTTTGATTGCTATCTGTTGTTGAGATGTCTCAATGTATGTTGAGAATATACTATGAGTAACAATGTAGCATAGATACCCAGCACTAATTTCTTGTAGGTTCTCCATTTTGTCAAGTAGTCATAAAGGATGGATGTAGGGGATTTAAGTTGGCGGTGGGTGGGTTTGGTGGTGAGGCATGCTTTGAGCTGTAAATAAAATAGAAATTGATTTGCCTGTAGACAGTATTTTTCTGTCAGGTCTTCAAAACGTTTTCCCCTTATTGTGCCACTGGGAGCCTGAAGATGTAAGATGCAGCTTTGCTGTAAACGTTTGTAAATGGTTTTCCAAGCCTGGATACCCTATCGAGTGATGACTTGTGCTCTACGAATCCAGCTAACTTAACATAACAAATCCACAGAGATCATGTTGCTTTAGAATTGGCACCTCCCTCTGTGGAGGTAGGTTTACTGTAGCTTACGGAGTGTCATTTGAGTCCATCCTGAATATAATTTCCAATTCCGGATGAAATTGATAGGCGTGTTGCAAGTAGGCCTGGGCCAAAATTCCGTTCCGTTCGCGGAAATTGCGATAATTTGGCATTTTCGCATTCCGCGGAAAGCGCGAAAATGTCAAAATTTCCGCATTCCGCAACTTAGCGATAATTTGTTTCTTGCTCGTGCTGTAAAATAATACATTTTCGCGTGCGCGCGATCGCCTTACCTGAATCCCCGCGTTCGCCGACAAGTTTTCCCGATCCGGTCGCGTTCTCCACGAGATGTTGGATTGTTGGTAGCCATTTGCGCTGTCTCGCGACAGTTCGCGCCCGCAGTAATGTCATGCGTCGCGCGATCACATCTTTCTTCTCGCGATCATGCACCGCGAGACAAGTGAAAACAAGATGGCTGCGCCCGTGAGCAACCGCATGGGTAAGTTGGCGAGCCACGACCACGCAGAAAATACCGCGAACGGGCGGGAAAAAAACGTCCGCATCTACGCGATATTTCCGCGTGTTTGCGGAGATTTTTAACATTTTCGCGATAATTTGCGAAAGTGAATTTCGCAAATTCCGCCCACCCCTAATTGCAAGAGGTGTTGGGCCATGTGATATACCATAACTTTGGGATATTGCAGGCCGCCTGATGTCGCAGCGGTGCGTAACTTCACACCAGACATCGTAGGTTTATCGCCTTGCCGTATATAGTCTAAGATTTAGTAGTCAATGCTATGTAGAATTATTGTGTGTACTGGAACTGGAATTATACTGAAGATATAGATAAAGCGTGGGATAGCCATAATTTGGATAGTTAGTACACATCCGCACATGGAAAGCTAAAGGTTCTTCCAGATTGCAAAATCCTTCATCATCTGCTCTGTCAAAACCTCCATGTTGTTTTTAATCATTGCCAGTAGATTATTACCGATCAGTATGTCCAAGTACTACATCTTTGTTTGCACCCATTGGAACGGCCGTCCATGTAGGGAGTGAGCAGCGGGGGATGTTTTTGTAAGTAACTCAACCCTCTTCGCCGTGTGTGGCGAACAGAGAAATTGGACATGGGTGATAATAAAAGCCAATGATATGTTAGGTCATGAAAACCCAGATCCCAGAACCCACCAAGCGTAACAGACAAACTTATTAACAGAGGCCAGGTCCAGGGTCGGTGCTGCAGCAAATGGAGCCATGCACTAGATCAATCAGTCTCAGTTAATGAAAAGGCTGAGGCCCAAAAAATGGGTTGTCTGTTGAATGCGGTAGGCCGCAGCATTAATGAGCAATGGAGACCTGCCTGTTGGGGCAGGCCCGTTCTCCTGGGGAAGTTGCGGGTCAAAGCAGTGCCACTCCGCCCAGAGCGCCAAAGCAGGATGACCACCGGACCCACCGGACTGCAGCAAAAGCAGGGAGAGACACTTCAATTGCATTCCCCCCAGGCCAAATGTACTGGGGGGGGGGGGTAGAGCGGTTGCAGGGCAAAAGCGCCGCACAGGCATGGGCAGGTCAACTCAGGGATTGAGGCCCGATTTTAAGATAGCCCCGGGGAGCACTCCCTCGCTAAGTAGAAATAAAATATTAGCCGCTAGTTAGATGTGGGCATAAAGGTTGCACTGGCAGTTCTGGGCTTTCCAGGTCCCGTTAATGCTGCGTCATTGGGCCTGCAGAGTCCAAAGATGTGATGCGCTGGTCGGATTACCAAGGCAATGCGCAGGGAAACCGGGTGCGGGATGCGCTTTGATCTTCAGCTCACCTCCCCCACTAATGCCCCAGCGTGCGACTGGGTGGTTGCCTCCCAGGCTCACCTGCGGGCCCTGACCCTGCGGGGCCTCCGGGAGACGCAGGGGAGTATGGTGCAGCACACTGTCGAGGCAGACAGGGCTGCTCCGCAACAGGGATAAAGCGACACCATGGGGAGGGAGAGCACAGGGGTCTGTCTGCACCCGACGCCCTAACCGCAACCACCACTGTACACACAGGGAAGCTGGTAGGCTCGGCGTCTGCGAGTTGTTCGGGCAGGCCGATAGGGCAGCGGTGCGGGTTATGGTCCAAGAGAGTCACACCCCTCGGAGCTCCAGCAGCTGAAAACCATGCTTCTCCAGTCTTCTGCGCACCAGCGAAGGCACCGCTGCAGACACGGTCCGGCCTGCCGTCAAATGGTGTAATGCAGGCACGATTCAAAGCAGCATACTGGGGGGATAATACGGATGAGCTGGTGGCGTCTGACGGAGCTTCAGTGCCGCGCAGCCATCTTAGTCGGTGGCCTGACCATGCCCCCAAGGGAGCCTTTTCAAACGGGAGGGTGGGTGGGCACACACTGCCTCACATCCCAGCACTCAGTTTGCCCCATGCATCATAGTAAATGCAGTGCACGATAACACTTAATTCGGTGTCAGGCTTCACTTTTTCACCCTTGTTGGTGCAGCCAGTGCTGTGTATCTCTAGACACATGTTTCAGGATAGTTGTCCTTCCTCAGAAGAGAGCAACACATTTTTTAGGGGGGTGCTGTAAATGCTGCCCAAAGTCTTCTCAGGTCTCTGTGCCACTCGCTGGGCGTAGGTGCATCAACCAGAGCTCGTCAGCTCATTAGCTCAAGGGAGCCTTTTCAAACAGGAATGTGGGTGGGTGCACACTGCCTCACATCCCAGCACACAGTTTGCCCCGATGCATCATAGTAAATGCAGTGCATGATAACACTTAGTTCGGTGTCAGGCTTCAGTTTTCCACCCTTGTTGGTGCAGCCAGTGCTGTGTATCTCTAGACACGTGTTTCAGGATAGTTGTCCTTCTTCAGTAGAGAGCAACACATTCTTTTTGGGGGTGCTGTAAATGCTGGTGCATCTTTTTTGCAACTGGCCAGCTGACCAGTGGCAACTGGACTTGGAATGGACCCTGCTGTTGGACCCTGTAAGTCTCTAAGTGCCTTCCCTGAGGCCCTGGTTGGCTTTAGAAGTGTACTCCTGTGATGGATTGGGACTTAAAGGACTAAGGGGCACATGCATCAAGCATTTTTGTCATCGCAAATGGGCAGATTCAACCCGTTTGTGAATGCTAAAAATGCTTTCCAGATGCAGCAAACACTATTTTGTAACTTGGTGACCTGTTACCGAATCGCAAAATGGGTTTGCGGTTCCCTATTAGGAAGGGGCGTGTTTAGGGCATACCTTCCTAATACCGAATCGCATCGGTATGTAGGAATGTTTTGTGACCGAAATGTGGTCGCAAAAAATTTGCATTTTACCACCTACTTTAAGTAGTTGGTAACTCATTCGCAAAGGGACCCCTTCCCCTTTGTGAATGTTGGTACAAGCATTTCTTAAGAGCAGGCAGTGGTCCACTGTCTGCTCTTAAAAAATGAAAGGAAAACTTTTCATTTTTATTTTTGTAAAGCATCCCGTTTTCCTTTAAGGAAAACGTGCTGATTTACAAAAAGAATGTGCTGTAACCTATTGTTGTTGTTGGTGCATCTTCCTCATTACTGTCCTGTCCCTTGCTGCTCAGCCATGAGTGATGTCACTTGGAATGTTGAGTGTGGGGGACTGGAGGAGTTGGCAGTTGGAGGAGATGGGCTGAGCAGCAGGGAGGCTGCTCCTGGTGGGGCTTTACAGGGGCCTAGCTGAGGCCTTACAAGAGATCTACATGGACTTTATGGCTAACCAATAAACCTATAACTTGTTCTACGTAACCTGTCTACGAGACATCTTTGATTATTACACTGGCGACGATTTGGAGGAACTAACGCGTGTTCTGGGTTATGCTTTATGAAGCTTAAAGGATTTTCAAGAGAAAGGAACTCCAATAGTAATTCAAGTAAAAGGACTTCAAGTAACTTCAAGAGTAATTGCGTATTTTGAGGAAACTGACACTCAAGAGCCCCACCAGTGACCACTCCATCGGTCGTCCTGATATGTAAGTGCCAGTTCCTTTTGAATTTTCCTTGAAATGTACAAGATTCTGACTGACTGAAAAGAAGCTTGTGCTGTGACCTGTAATATAAACCTTTCATGTGGAAGAGCGTCTGAGGCCAGCGCAACATTGACAAGCTCTTGTTGCAAGGTGTATTCATGTTCAATACCGTCGAGTGTCAGAAACCCTGCTGTTCCTGTTAGGACTTGTGCTTTCCGAAACTCTGTTTGAATTTGAATGTTTTTTGACATTTGATTCTGTCAGGTCATTTGATTCTGTCAGGTCATTTCTACTAGTTCACGCTATGCTGGCCGAGTCATTAAGAAGTGTTGTCATGCTGAAGATGTGCGTTAATGAGAAGCATATGGGGAGTTGTGACACCGTGACATGTAGCGATCGAGGGCAGACTTCGAGCCTTGGTGTGATGTGATTGAGCACAGGGCGCTGGCAGGATTCGCAACTTGGATGACTTTGTGGATCGTTATTTGATGCCGTTTGCTTGGGATGCTGAGCACATGAAATAAGCTAACATGAAGAAGAAATCGTAACCCTGTTTAAAGTTGGTGATTTCTGTTACACTGCTCTGGTATGAAACGGCAAGCCACTGGAGGTTTGACTTTGTACTGCCGGCATTGTTTTGCGGGCCATCACTGCTTTCTGACAGTTCAACCGTTAGTTTTTTTTTCTCATGGGACAGCGCACATTGTTAATGCACGAGGTCTTACCTTGCCTCGAGGATCCTTGTTGCGTTGTTTTCCGATTCTTCACGGAGTACCTCCAGCGCCATTGTGACGTTCATTTTCTCACGTCAGCATCGTGGACTGTGAATGCACGTTGTACTGTGAGCCACCGCCTCTGCGCAAGTGACGCGCTGCCATCTTGTGGTTGGCTCAACTCAATTGTTTTCTGTCTACTCTACGAGATCCTTGCCAACCACGCATTGTTTTCTTAGTGCTCACAAACTTAATGTATACCTCGTCGTTTCCTCCTGTTCAAAGCTCCTGTCTTTCCTCATCATTGTGTGCAAAGGTCCATTAGCTGCGTTCTGGATAAATACTGTTTAAAAACTGGATGTTATGTATTTAAAATATTGAGTTGCAGATGCTTTTCATATAAGGACCTCGGGTGAGAGTTCGCTCACCGGTGTTCCCAATATCTTTTCTTGCTTTTGTGTTCATATGCCTTTTCTCTCTGATATGGCTGTGTTAATTCTTATTTATGCTTTATTTTATGCTTGAAAATGCTTAATGTGTAATTTGTAAGCCTATTTGGGTGTTTCATAGGCAGGTGTTCTTCCCTATTACAAGGTTTTGGGTTTCCCCCATTACAGTGTGTTTGTCAGTTCACAGGGAGTTTTGTTCCCTATTACGGTGTTTCGTCTGGGAGGTGAATTCCCCTATAGGGAGGTGTTCCTCTATTTCTGGATTTGGTGAATCATAGGGAAAAGTTTTTCCCTATTACAGTGTTTGGAGAGTGTTTTCCTCTGTAGAGAGTATGGTGTTATGGAGTATCATAGGGAAAGTTTTTTTTTCCCTATTACAATATTCGATGAGTCTTAGGGAGGTGTTTTTCCCCTATTACAGTGTTCAGGGTATCATAGGGAGGTGTTTTTCCCCTATTACAATGTTCAGAGTATCATAGGGAGGTGTATTTTCCCTATTACAGTGGTCAGAGTATCATAGGGAGGTGTATTTTCCCTATTACAAGTTCAGTGAGTCTTTGGGAGGTGTTTTCCCCTATAGGGAGGTGTTTTTCCCCTATTACAGTTTTCAGGGTATCATAGGGAGGTGTTTTTCCCCTATTACAATGTTCAGAGTATCATAGGGAGGTGTATTTTCCCTATTACAGTGGTCAGAGTATCATAGGGAGGTGTATTTTCTCTATTACAAGTTCAGTGAGTCTTTGGGAGGTGTTTTCCCCTATAGGGAGGTGTTTTTTTTTTCCCTATTACTAAGTTTAGGAGTCATAGGGAGGTGCGTTTCCCTATTACAATGTTCTGTATGTCTTAGGGAGGGGTATTCCTCTGTGGGGAGGTGTGTTTACCCTATTATTGTTAATTTGTTGGTGGTGAGTACCCATCTAATTAGTTTCCCTAGGGAGGGGGATGGGGCTCATTGTATTTTCTAGCGAGTATTTTCTAATTTGGGTGCCTTATGTATTTTCAATTGCTTGTTGTATCTCTTTATGAAGTCTTTCAAGATGTGTATTTTTGTTTATGCAAGCGAAGTTATTTTGTGCCATCCTGACTAAATGCATTTATATCTTTTGCTTAGTTTTTCTAAGGAAGGGAGATGTGCTGTAACCTATTGTTGTTGTTGGTGCATCTTCCTCATTACTGTCCTGTCCCTTGCTGCTCAGCCATGAGTGATGTCACTTGGAATGTTGAGTGTGGGGGACTGGAGGAGTTGGCAGTTGGAGGAGATGAGCTGAGCAGCAGGGAGGCTGCTCCTGGTGGGGCTTTACAGGGGCCTAGCTGAGGCCTTACAAGAGATCTACATGGACTTTATGGCTAACCAATAAACCTATAACTTGTTCTACGTAACCTGTCTACGAGACATCTTTGATTATTACAGAAAGATTGCTTTATTTAAAAGCAATCACAGACATGGTGGTCTGCTGACCCCAGCAGGCCACCATCTATGTGATTTTTGCGATTCCTAGGGGGTCGCAAATTGCGACCTACCTCATTATTATTCTTGAGGTAGATCTTTTGCGATCCCCTAGGAATCACAAAAAGTGTTTAACACACTTTCATACATGCCGTATTGTGATTTCCTAATTGCGAATCGCAATGATTCGCAATTAGGGAATTGCAAAAAGGTGTATTGATGCATCTGGCCCTAAGTCATCAGAATGTAAAATATTTGACTGAGAAAAAACAGGTTGGTGTATCTCACCTGTGCTAGATAGAGCCAGCCTCAAATAATGCCTAGGTCCCATTAACGATGACTATTTACTATCAAGATATCCCACAACAATGTCCCAAGAGCTATCATTTAAAATAACTAGTTTCTATCATTCGTACAATACTATAAATCAATATATTGTGTATATAAGTACGTTACCAAAAATATATAGCCAGCTATAATCCATAATACGTTATTTGCGGAGAGGATGTGGCCCTATGGCCAGAGCTGCTGACTTTGGAGCTGGGGAACCAGGTGCGAGTCTCAGTTTTGGCTCGGCATCTTGTGATTCTGGGAAAATCACTTGATCACCCCGTGCATACAAAAAATGAATGTGTCCTTGTGTAACCTAACTGGGGCCGTATTACAGATGACTGTGCCAGAGCTAATTGTCGCTGTGCACCAGAGTATGCGCCCGACACCATTACAGAGGATCGGTCTGTAATGCCGTCGGGATGTTGGCGCAGACTTTGAACTTTGTGTTTATGTACGTTTGCGTCTGTGCGCATATCGTATTAGCGCACAAATGCAAATGCACATAAACACAGACATACTCTGGCGCACAGTGACAATTAGGGCTGGCGCAGTCATCTGTAATACGGCCCCTGGTGTTCATGTAAAGCGCTCCAATACCTTCGGGTCGAGTTTGCACTATATAAATCAGCAAAAAAAAACATTTGATATTTTCAATTATATCTATATCTATATTTAAATTGTGGAAGGTCGAAATGCCATCGACAGATTTCCAACTAAAAAAATATTTTATTGTGCAATGATTAACATATATGAACCTTCTCATCTATTTATTTTCATGCATAATATTGGACCATCGTTTATTTTCACCATTGCCTTTGTTTTTGGGGTGTATCACTTTGCGCCATCCACTTCAATTTCACGAGCACTGTGTGTTCACTTTGCACATTGAACACTTTGCATTCACACTTGATGCTGCCATTAATCAAATACACATATAGATATAAATGAAAACTATTAGATAATACCTTCTGGATTATAGTTGGCTATATCTGTTTTGTAAATTACTTACAAATGCAATATAGTGATTTATATTAATGTACAAACTATAGAAGCTGGCTATTTTTAATGATGTCCTTTGGGACATTGTTGTGAGATGTCACTATTACCCCGGTCCCTCTGGGTCTACGGGTTGCTCCTGTTGTCTATAATATATTCAGTATCATGGGCACCTTGCGCTTCTTGGCGCCATTCCTACTTTAAACTTTATAAATTCATATCTCCAATTCCCCTTATTGGAATTTTGTCCATGTGGTGTATTTTTGTTTATTAAATTGCATGCTGTTTTTCTAATTCGATTTGGGATTTTTATTACTTTGCATTTTCACATTATTACTATGTTTGTACTGCATAAGTACTTTATGCATTGCGCTAAGTTAAGGCTGTCTGCTCTTGTGTTGATCTCATGTTAATTTAGTGACTTGGAGGGCTCACGCAGGCAAGGGTTGTGAGTATTCCTCGGGGGTGGGGGGGTAGTACCCACCCCAAATGATCATACAATTTCTTGCACTTGTTGATTACAGAAGCGTGCCTGTAGTTGCTGCAGTAGAGCAGGTCTCTGTTTGGTCAGGTGTGACTCTGATGTAGGCTCTATTGTAGGCATGAGGCATTTCCTCAGCAGACATGATTCCTCTGAACATCTTTCCTGGTGTGAGGAAATATGAATTCTGTGATCAGTTATGTCCCCTATCGTAGACCCCAACGGCTCCATGTGCATGCTATAAGTACATGTATGTTCCCTCCTACTCCAGTTTTGAAGACGCAAATATATGTGCGTCCACCGTCAACATGTCCTCTTTCAGATCCGCCATGAATGGGTCAGATATTCCATTCCTAAGTATGAAAGGCCACCGACTTTATGTGGTTCACTTTCCACATTTTACAGATTCAGGCGAGTAGGCCCTGAATTCTGTCATCAAGCCTTTTCCTGCCTTCTGCCTCTGAAAGCTCCAGTCTGAGCCTGCATCTGTATCCATGAACTTTGTCCTACTCCCTGCGCGGCTAACGGTGCCTGATCCAGCATATTGCCTGCCAAAAACTGTATTTCACCTTCAAGATTATCTACTCCGCTCCTCATCCGATGCATTCCTGTCTAGTAGTTTAGGTAAACATTCCTCCAGCTACCGTGCAAAGGGCCAGGCCTCGCTGTCCTCATGCAAGTAATTCATAGGCCCCGTTACCATGGAATATTCCTACCCCCTCGCATCTCATGTAGACACTTAGACGCTTGTACACGCACTAACAGTCAGTATAGAATAGATTCTATCCTAGAGACCTTTCCTTTTGGATAACACAGTTCTTTAAACATAGGATATTAGATATGATTTGGGATTAGGTTGACATAACCCCCAGACTTTTGTCTCCACATGTAGAGCTAAATGTCAAGTCCCCTTCACCCTCTAGTTGCACGTCAATCACACGTCATGCGGCTGCGCGCGCATCTCTGCCAAATATTTCTGCTGACATTGCAGGATTCTTTTATGGATCCACCCATTTGTGACATCATGTTTAATGACGTATTTTAGTTACACCCATGTATACGCCTTTATTAGTTACGTATGCACAGTTTATCTGTATTATCAGCTGTTACGCCTCTTGCATCTGTTTCACTGTAATGTATTTTCTATAAAACTGCTTATCTGTCAATAATGTATGCCCTTCCTTCCTGAACTTTCGTGGTGATGGAATAGAAAGCCTACAATTCGAATTGTATTCCTTTGTATAGGAATAAAGCCTTTTAAACCCTCTAATACCACGGATTCTCCCTCTTATATTTACTGAGTTATTCTTACTAGACTTTACCGCATAAAAATAGTACAGGTAATTTAAATATTTACCACAGGTGGAGAAGCTGTGAGTGGTGCTGTCAGCTTATAATATTCTGTGGGAAAGCAGTCTTCTCCTGGGGCTTGTCCTGTAGGCATATCACCGAAGGATGTCAGCACTTCGGCATCTATTGTTTCTTTTATCTAGTTTTTAGGTCTCGCCTGGCTATCGCGTAAGCGATCGCACAGCGAGACTTATGTAGGGGCTTCAGAAAATGCTTCCAAAGGCTTCCCAGGCGGATCGGGTGGCGGTTACGCGCACAACCACGCGCATTCCATTTGCCACCAGCTACTTCCTGCGTGTGCGCTGCCTCACGCATTCAGAGAGATTTAGTAAGGGGCACAAGACCGTAGGTATGCGGTTTATGGCCAGTGCATGTGAGGCATTCAAGCGCGAAGCTGGCATCTGGCATCGGACTTGAAAGCAGCAGACTGCTTTCGCCAGCGTGCGCTCGGCCTCACTTCCTGCATCCCCTCTTACAACAATTAACTTTCGTTATAACTCACACCCCATATGCTCGTTCCCTCCCACCCTTCCTTTGATGTTCGCTTTTCTTGTTGTTTACAAACCACGCCACACACTGCTGCACGCCACACACTGCTGCACACCACACACTGCTGCACGCCGCACACTGCTGCACGCCGCACACTACCGCACGCCACACACTGCTGCGCACACTGCTGCATTACACACTGCTGCATTACACACTGCTGCACGCCGCACACTGCTGCACGCCTCACACTGCTACACGAAACACTGCTGCACGCCTCACACTGCTGTACGCCTCACACTGCTGCACGCCACACACTGCTGCACGCCACACACTGCTGCACGCCGCACACTGCTGCACGCCGCACACTGCTGCACGCCTCACACTGCTGCATGCCTCACACTGCTGCACGCCGCACACTGCTGCACGCCACACACTGCTGGACATCGCACACTGCTGCACGCCGCACACTGCTGCACGCCACACACTGCTGCATGCCGCTGCACGCCACACACTGCTGCATGCCACACACTGCTGCACGACATACACTGCTGCACGCAGCACACTGCTGCATGCCGCACACTGCTGCACGCCGCACACTGCTGCACGCCGCACACTGCTACACGAAACACTGCTGCACGCCACACACTGCTGCACGCCACACACTGCTGCACGCCGCACAATGCTACATGAAACACTGCTGCACGCCACACACTGCTGCACGGCACGCACTGCTGCACGCCGCACACTGCTGCATGCCACACACTGCTGCACACTGCTGCATTACTCACTGCTGCATGCTGCACGACACTGCTGCATGCCGCTGCATGCCACACAGTGCTGCATGCCTCACACTGCCACACGAAACACTGCTGCACGCCACACACTGCTGCACGCAGCACACTGCTGCATGCCACACACTGCTGCACGCCACACCCTGCTGCACGCCACACACTGCTGCACACCTCACACTGCTGCATGCCTCACACTGCTGCACACCACACACTGCTGCACGCCGCACACTGCTGCACACCGCACACTGCTGCACTCCACACACTGCTTTTATGCGAGTTTATGCTGCTGACATAGTAAATGACAATGCCTTTTATTTGTTTTAAAACCAAAACATAAATAAAAGGCATTGTAATTTTACAATGCTAATAGCTCAAACTCTTATAAATGCGAGACCTATTGCATTGCAAATGCTTGTTCTCGTGTTAGTCGTGGTGTGCGAAGCCCTTTAAACTGTTGTTCTGCAGCATTGTTTTCGGAGCCTCTGCTGTGTACAGAGTAGCAAAGAAGAAGGCAAACTCCTTTGTAATGTCCCTGGGATGGCTGAGTGGACATTCTTGGGGTTGATAATCCTCTGTTGTGCTTGACAATGCCTCAACTTCTTCTGACTGAAGAGCAAGCAGCCTGCCCACCTTTTCTCCTTGTTCATAGTGATGGTTCTTACTTCCTTGAGGACTTTCTTAACCTTCACCGTTAGGAGCGCGTTGAGTTTGTGTTTTGTTTACCATAAGTAAGTGGTGCATGGCATCGCCGGTTGTTTGTGAAATGTTTGTGTTGATTTTAGATTCCAGGTTTAGTTTTTCGCTTCAGCCACTTTGCCGGCGTCGATGAGTGTCTTTTTGTTATGCCTCGAATGTATGGTTTTCCAGCGGCTCTCTGGGAGTTGGATGAGGCTACTGAGTTTTCTTGAAAGGCAAGTATTCCTGGAGGTAGCCAAGCCTCTTTTCCTTGGAGAATTTATATTTTTGTATGTCAATCCTCCAGGTCTTACCCCTAGGAACCTTTATTCTGAGATCTAATGGCAATGCAATCGGGGCGTGATTCGAATACATTGGACACCTATGTCACACCCTGTGATTGTATCCAATATCGCAGGACTCGTCAGAAAGTAGGAGATTCTGCTCTCAGTTCCAAGGGGGCACGAGAAGAATGGATAGTCTTTGTGTGTCTGGTACATGAGCCTTCATGGATCAATAAGGAGTGATCTGCCTCAAGATCCCACAATAGGCCTCTATCTTTGTTGAAACACTGGTCCGGGTGGCTGGATCAATCAATGGTGGGGTCGAATGAGGGCTTACAGTCTCTGCCGATCACTAGCTGTGTATGGACTGTCTCTGTTATCACACTGTTGAATGTGGGAAAGAATTCCAGTTTCCCAGCGTTTGGGGCTTAGATGGATCCAACAGCACAGGTGTGGCCCTGACACACCAGTTTTACAAGGACATATGAACCCTGTAGTTCCCACTATAGGGGATATTCTCAAGAACGTGTGATAATCATCACCAAAATAGGTTAACACTATTTTTCATATCGCCGTCCATCGCAGGAAAATAACTCTGTTAACGGCGGATTCACAACACGTCGGTAACATGCAATAGTTTCCAGATAACACGTCAAATGTCAGAGATAAAATCACCTGGACGGCGATTTAAATCTAAACCGAAACATGAAAAAACTTGCGATGGACACCACTGCGATAAAAAATCCTGCAAGAATCAGCGCCAGGCCTGCAAGTCCCACCAGTCAGGCGGCCAAAATCACTATAAAAGTGGCAACCAAAAACACAAACAAGACACAAACAACTTCGAAGCACCATGGAGGTAGCCGGAGCAAGTACAGAGGACAACCAGAACCCCACAAGCCCCACGGAGGACCAGCCTGGGACCATCATTGGGGAGACAGTGGCAGGAGTTGGGGGACCGGACACCGCACAACATGACCTGAGCCAACAGCAACAGGGTGAGTAAGGACCAGGGACTGGGGGGGTGGGGGTAGATGGGCACAATGGCACACATGCACAATTAAGTACAGCACATCTGCGGACAAACCATGCCCAAGATCCACAACTCTGACCAAGAGCCCAAGTTACCCAAGTCAGCAACATCTCAGCACTGCATAAGCACAGACGTGAAAGGCTCACCGCCTGAAAGGGATAAAGGCCAGCCAAATCAGAGCTGAAGGGGCAACTCACCCACAATGCAGCACACACACATAAGAATCTGAGCACCTCTACATTGACAACAATGTGGTACAAACTGCAACACTTTCACAACAGAACAGAGGACACAACTGCTGCTGCTTGTTTGTAGAAAATAGCCATAAGCATTTGGCAAAGCATGAAACTGCGAGATGACAATGTACAAGTACAACCTCAGATCCCTGATGTGTAGAAATGTCAACTGTCCCGCTTCAAATAGGCATCTCCTCACAAACAGTCACAATGTACATTCCCATGCAGTCTGACAGTAAACTTGTACAGTGCGTGAACATACATGTGAACACAATGTCAATCTGCATCTCCCCTTCACATTGCAGAGGGAGAATCAACACCTCTTGCAGGGCAAACCCAACAACACAGCACTGATGATGAAGAGGACCTCCCCGACATCTACACCGACGCACTCCAACAGCAACCCCTACGCTGGACTGGCGTACGCCGGCCCAGCCCACTCCGCTCACGCTTACAGAGGGGGACGCCAAAGCTACATGTCCAAGGTCTTAGCCACTGCCTGAGGTGACATTGTTGCATCCACTGTCCACAGCACAGTGTAAAGTGGTAGGGCCCGTGGCCATCATGCATATATAAAGACCACACGGGCACACTTAGATAGATAGTGGAACTGGCTACGGGCACGTGCGCCGGGCCCCTTTTTATTACCAGGGTTTCATGTCCAGTGATGCCTGTGCTGGATGGGTGTGGGGTGAGTGTAAGCCAGTCCTCAGGGAGTGGTTGGTGCTGGCAACAACTGTAACAGTGATCTTCGGATCGCACACACAGAAGATTCAAACATAAAGGGTCCATGACTTGCAGTGCACTGAGGTAGGGGCAGCAGAACTGGAATCACACACAGAAGATTCAATAATATAAAGGGTCCATGACTTGCAGTCCACTGCGGTAGGAGCAGCAGAACTGGAATCACACACAAAAGATTCAATAATAAAGGGTTCATGACTTGCAGTGCACTGAGGTAGGGGCAGCAGGACTGGAATCACACACAGAAGATTCAAACATAAAGGGTCCATGACTTGCAGTGCACTGCGGTAGGAGCAGCAGAACTGGAATCACACACAGAAGATTCAATAATAAAGGGTCCATGACTTGCAGTGCACTGCGGTAGGAGTAGCAGAACTGGAATTACAGTAGGGGTGGGCGGAATTTGCGAAATTCACTTTCACAAATTATCGCGAAAATGTTAAAAATCTCCGCAAACACGCGGAAATATCGTGAAGATGCAGAAGTTTTTTTGCCGCCCGTTCGCGGCGTTTTCTGCATGGTCGCGGCTCGCCAACTTACCCATGCGGTTGCTCGTGGGCGCGGCCATCTTGTTTTCACTTGTCTCGCGGTGCATGATCGCGAGAAGAAAGACATGATCGCGCGACGAATTACATTATTGCGGGAGCGAGCTGTCGCAAGACAGCGCAAATTGCTACCAACAATCCAACATCTCGTGGAGAACGCGACCGGATCGGGAAAACTTGTCGCCGAACGCGGGGATTCAGGTAAGGCGATCGCGCGCACGCAAGAATGTATTATTTAACAGCGCGAGCAAGCAAAAAATTTCCGGTAAAATGCGGATTGCGGAAATTTTGACATTTTCGCGCTCCGCAGAACGTGAAAATGTCAAATTATCGCAATTTCCGCGAGCGGAACGGAATTTTAGCCCAGGCCTAGCACTGAGTTAGGGGCACCAGAGATGTGCGTGCTCATGTGAAGTAATTGTTAATGTTTGTGTCCCTTCGGGAGATTCTTGTTGCAGCTGCAGTAAGGTGTGGTACACCTGCCTCATCTTCATCATCATTGTCCCAGGTGTTCCCCACTGCCTGACGTGACATTGTTGCGTCAGCTGTCCACAGCACAAAACTCAATCATAAAGGCTCCGTGTTTTGTTGTGCAGAGAGTCAGTGGCACCTGAAGAGCTCAGCATGTGCGCATCCTGCAATAATGCATCGTCCGGGCGGGCCGCACTGGAAGCACTGTCTGTTACCTACTGGCCTGCACCATAAATAAATCAAGACTGGATTCGAATTGTGAGCCCAGCTGACCGCAGTGTAGGCTAGAGGCAGCGGTCAGCAAGAGACCACAGCCACGTGGCGTTGACTTGAGCTCCACAGAGTAAGTGGCACCTGATGAGCTCAGCCTGTGCGCAGGCAGCGGTGATGTGTCGTCCGGGCGGGCTGCACTGGGAGCAATGTCTGTGGCCTACTTGACTCTGCCATAAATAAATCAAGACTCAATTTGAATTGGGGGACCTGCTGACCACAATGTAGGCCGAAGGCAGTAGTTGGCACACACATGACTCCACCGTGCTGTCCCGCTGAATGCGCTGGGGGCCTGTGTCGCGGAGGCCAGCGATCGGCTGAGGATGCTGGCGGTCAAGGCGGAGGACTCGTGGCAGGGTGAGGTGCCCCGCCCTGGCAGACGAGTTGGCCATACCGGAAGTGAACCACGCCCAGAGACCCAGCCCATTTATTCATGATCCTACGCGGGACTGGCGTACGCCGGATCAGCCCACTCCGCTTAGGCTTACAGGGGGGGATGACAAAGCTACATGACCGAGGTCTTCCCCACTGCCTGAGGTAACATGGTTGCGTCCACTGTCCGCAACACTACAAACACCAGCAGTATATGTCCACATGGACATGTCTGTGCTCTGCATACGGAAGTCTGTCCAGCACATCACCGCCACACTTGGCATTTTGTACTTTGTTGTTCATGGGTGACTTGCTTCCTTGACACATACTTGGTTCCCACCTCTCCCCAAATTCTGCAATTGTGTGGCTGAGGGGCCATGCCGTTTTAGGAAGGTCAGCTGTCTTGTTCTGCGCTGCCTGGGTGGTAATCCGGGGGTGGGGCCTGGGGGTGATGGAGGTGGGTGTTGTGGCCCTCTTGGGTCTCCGAGCTGCATGATCAGTAGCTCCATGACATGTGTTGGTCTTTAGATGTGACTCTGGGCTGGGCTCCCTTTCATACTGCAGGTTGTCATCCTGCTTAACACCAGTAAAAGGCAGGTGTTAGACTCCTGCTTATAACGCGCCTTATCGCCTGTTTTTGGTTCACATCCCAGATCTGGCTGATTGTTGTGAATGTCGTGCAGTGGTGTTTTCCTGTGTTTTTGCACGGGAACGCCTACTCTTCATATCATTAGCATTAGCTATCGCTCTCATCCGTGGTGATGTTTTTTGTGGCAGCTATTGCTGGAAATCTGGGGATATGGGCAGTTTGCACCAGCTTTTGAATAGTGCGACAAACCCATTGCCACCTTTGCGATGCTAAAGTGCAGATACATCGGCGATAAGTACTTGAGAATATGCCACCATGTTTTTACAGCTTTATGGCTAGTGCCTTTAGCAAGAGGTTAGCCCCACTGCCTTCCCTGTAAGGTGGGCGAACCGTGTTATGGAAATCGGGGGGAGGGAGGCATCCAAGACTGATGCTGCCACCACCTGTATGACCCACCCTCATTTAAGCTTAGCTACTTCTATGATAGATAAATGAGCTTCTTGCAGTAAGACAATGTCTGACTTCTGGGAACCTTGGTAAGAAACTACCATTTTCCATCATATGTCGGTTGTAAGATCATTGACGACAAAAGATCAGCCTCTCGTTGAGTGCATCTTTGGTGAATTTTAGGGGGTACGTTTTCACACTGTCTGTCTACATTCTGAAATTCTTGTTTGCCACATGTGATGTGACCGGATATCTCCAGCTGCGCTGGGTGTAACCCATGGGCAATGGTATATGGTTGGGAGGTCTTGCTATGCATAGAAAGAGAAAGGGAAACGTGTTCAGGTGATCTAGAACAAGTCTGCGGGGAGCTGCCTCTGTGTTTATATGGGTGAACAACCAACTGATCACACTGTGGGTCGCTCCCACTCCTAATTGGTAAAGAATGAAGTGGGCAACTTGATTGTAGACTCTGGGCTTTGAGGGGGATCATGATTTATATCTGTTTCTTAAGAAGTGTCCCTCCTGTGATTGGCCTCTGAGGAGAGGATTCCTGGAGGACACAGAGGCAGGTGTACTAGATATTGCAGCGATAGAGTCTAACATGTCGGACCATGATGATTCCTCACTTAGGAGAGGGGATGTTACCACTTCCATTTAAGTTTCCTCCTGTGTTTCCAATCAGTCTTCGGGTTCTTGTGGGTCATAGTATTCCCATGTTTTGACGAGTATCATAACTAGCATACTTACAGGATCAGGTATGCCATACTTGATTTTTATTTTTTATTTTAGGTGTGCATCGTAGGAGAAGTCACCAGCAAAGTAGAATGTTCTCTGTTTCTAGATATTGGGGCTGTGTTGCTCGACTTGTCTGAAGAGTCGTTTTGGCATGGTGGTGGCATAATAAGTACATCATTAATGGGCAAGATCGGTCAGTAGAGATTAGTCACTTAATTCTCAATCAATTTGCTCTCTGGAGCTCTATGGCTAAGCCAAAGTCACTAGTCATATGTTTAGGCAGGAAGGTGGTAGGTTGTCCCCCTCACAGCCTCAGGCAAGCCATATAAGTGGTTGTTGTCCCTCCTACTTCTGTCCTCGGGGTTAGTGACCGTCTCTCATAACTTCCATATTTCAGACCCGAATAAGAAGCTTCTGAACCCTTTTTTTTAGTTCTGGTAGTCATGTTTAGGAGGTGTTTAATTGTAGCATGAAGCCAGAAATTTCAGATTGTATAACTTTCGATTCACATACAGTTTCAGCAGTGGCTTGCTACACTGAATGTATTGAGGTTTTAATTTCCTTAAGTTCATGCATTAGAGTGTCTAAAATAATGGAGAAAATTATGTGATTTGAAGGCGTGGCGTGCGCATATTTTTATATTAAAAATATTAAAGTAAATGTATTTACTTTAAATGTAGAGAAAAACAGAAAAAATGCTACATATCGATTAAATTAATTTTCAGTTAATACTTAATCAATTGAAATATATTAAATTAAAGTACAATTACTTTTCCATAATTCAAATTGAAAAATCAATTCCCACCTGAAGAAGAAAATGTTTTTAATGTGCATTAATAATTATTAAAATTGATGTATAGAACTAATTAAAATTAAAGCGTGTTAAGCTCTTCTTTGACTGCTCCAGTGTTGAAGCTATTGAATTATTGAGCCTGTTGCTTCAATGCTTTCAGATGTGCTCAGTCAATGGCATGGAGCAGATCAACGCAATGGCTGTGTTCAGTCCAAATGTTGTGGATTGTAGCAAAGGAGGCTGGTCAAGGAGGAGTAAATGAATTCCAGGAAGTTACCATTATGAGGTGATGAGCCCCACAATAGGAAGTCTGGGGGGCTACAGTCTAAATGAGTTGTCCACTGTTTCGAAGGGATGGGGCCCGAGGCAGGGTAGGATATGGCATGGACGAGACATGGTCAGCAGAGGTGAAACACTTGTCAGAGGGCGGAGCTAAGACAGGAAGTTTCAAGGTGTCACTCGAGTTATATTGTTTCCCTGTTCAAGTGCATCTGGAACGTTGGAGGATGACTTATAATGAAATGCATCCACAGAAATGAAGACATATTGGTGGGATTGTTAATTAGGGTGAGAAGAGTTTTATAGGGATTAATGGGTAAAAGGTTGGTACTGTGTCCACTTAAATTATTCTCATATTCTTGTGTGACAAGGTCTGATTAGTAAATTCAACGTACGTTTTACATGGAGAAATCAGAACAGAAGCGTTCAGCGGAGTATCGTGTGTATATCATGTTTGCTGTATTTTGCATAAGTCAGTAAAAGTCTAAGCTATTAATAATTTTTTCTCTTTATGTTGACCATCATGGTGCTTTTCTGCTAAACCTAGATGCTGTACATAACATACCCTGCATTACTATTGCAATATTTTATTGTCACTCCTTAAACCACGTGTCCAAAGGCTGAGTGGTTTATAAATGTCGCCAGAACTCCGAGGTGGCAATACAGCAAATCTATATATGTCAGTAATGGAACATATTACAAGTCACCTGTTATGCATTCTTTAGTTTTGATGTTTTCTATGGGGTAATTAGGTGGCAAAAACCTGTTCTCTTAATGGGCACTGATTGGAATTAGAATGTTTAGGGTTTGTTTCCCTTTCATTAATAATAACTCTTACAATATAATGGGCAACGGTGAAGGGTGTTGGATTGATGTGATTCTGTGGCTGCAGCGTTTACTGCGTAATTTATCACATTTAGCACATAATTTGCGGATTTCAACAGAACATATCGTTTCTACCTCAAATGGATAAAAATAATATTTTCAGAGGATGTGCTACATAATTTGCCTTTTATTTCCTCTTAGTTTTGATAGCCATGACACATATTTTAGTTCTCCCTTGAGCGTAATTCTAGTAGCCCAGACAATGGTAAAGCTCTGATGCAGAGTGCTTTTTGGGGCTGTGCTTATGATGATAAAACCCATATTTCAATTAAAACGATGAAATATTTCCCAAACTTCATGGTAAATATGGGTTTTATACCACTGAATTTTGCACAATTATTGCACACACACACTCACACACACATGACACCTTTCTTTCACAGCTGCATCACAGGAGGATTCATGGTAAAGTGTACCCCTGACAGCAAAGAGAAAAGACAGTTTCTATTTAAGGGCAATTTTATTTCAATAAATACAAACTCCAATATATTAAATAATTTAAATACTATGTGTAGGTCCCTAAAACTCAAAATCTTCTATCAGGGATCCTTGAAGCTCCTCTCGGTTGGGTGGCCGGCACCATCCAGTGAAGCCAATAGTTCTGGTTGCAACAATATGGGATGTCTGGATCTGACAGTATTCTGTCACACGAACCTGGTGAGAGGTCAGACAGGACCAGACATCCTAAGAGTAACAAAATAAATGGAATTTTTCAACAACATCGGTATCAGCTATAAATTAAAATTCCTTTAGGGCAGAGGGTAAAAAAATACATTTATGGTATAATGCTAGTATATTCCAGTGGATGTATTGGTATGTAATATTTGGCAGCTTAAATAGCTAAAACATGACGGACATCAAAGTATGATTGTGCGTCTATCATTTAAATAGATATGGAAATGCACAGTTTTATAATTTCATTTACACGCAAAACACAAAATAAATTTGGATAAATACAGATAGAATGGCCCAAAAATAAATATGGATAAATACAGATGGAAATGGCCAAAAAATAAATACCATAAAACCGGGAGCCTTAAATATAATGTACGAGCAAAGAACACAAACAGAATGCAACAGTATATATACATTACATCTGTGCCCCTGCATCCTGAGGGGCGTGGAATCGAGGATCTGTCGCTGTACACATCACCAAACGCTGACTTTCAGGTCAATGCCCTGTTGGAGTGTGAAGGATTGAAAATATCTACAAATCAATCAAACTGAAGCATCCTGACAAAAAAGTATTGTGAGCTGTCTGTAAGAATGCCCGGCTCCACTGACGTCTGTAAGTCTGTTCTGGCAATGTCTTCCCTTCAGCTCAGGCTCAACGCGGATATCCGGCCTCAGATTGTGATACTTCTATTTCCGGTTAATAAAGTGCAAATGGCAGCTGGCTCAGGTCTTGTGCAGATGCTGCTGTGGTCAGTAGAACAATACTTGTCGTGGCAAATGGTAGCCTCACACCTGCGAGTTCTTCACCCTCTCGAACGTCTGCATGATGTGGGTGGTGGGGACGCAGCCCTCCCTCACGATGCTCAGGATCCCTGGAAAGGAAGAAGCACAACAGCATGAGATTGAGAGGGCTTAGAGAGTTCTGAGGTCTGAGAGCAGCAGAGGGAAGGGAAGAGACAAGCATAATGAGCACAGTAGGGATTGGCTCCTCAGCATCCAATGGGTGATGGAGTCCAGGAGGGAACCGCCCTCTCACATGGCATATACTGACTGGAGAAAGCGTGGGGTCTGCGCCCTCAAGGAGACATTGAATGACTGGGGCAGGGTGGGATATCATGGAAACAACAAACTGCTAAAATACAGACTCGAAATCTTTCACTGCCAAAATTTCTACCACAAACAACAATCCCCCTGCAAAAATGTTGTCCTGCAGTAAACTCACTATCAAGCACTTGGACAATAAACGCAGACAGGGGATGGAATAGTAAGTTAACTCTGTATTTTAATAATTATGGAGTGAGTCTCACTGGAGTTAGGAACTTTTATCAGGTCTAGTGCTCTTTAAATAGACATTTGTGTATATTTGTGTGTGGTCAATATTTTGTAAATCTGCATGTCAGAATCTGTGATTCTGAGGTCTCTATTTACAGATGGGACTAGAGTAAGGACCTTCAGGCATTGGGTAACTTGGGCGGGGTGGAATTGTCCCTGAGAAAAAACAATGGGTTTGGTGAAAAAATAAAAGATCCCGCCTTGGGGAATAGTGTCTTACTGAGGGAGGTTCTGGGTCCATGTGCTAAGTCTGAGTAAATTTGTAAGCACTATTACTAAATTTGATGAATTTGCAGTATGCAATTTGCATCATTTCTTCTTTACTAGAGATGGTTTTGAGCATAAAATGCCTCCGTAAGAGACATTTTTCGCTGATTAAGTCTTCTGCCAGTATCTAACATGACTTTTTAATCTGCGGTATATACTACCATGAAAATTTCATGCAAGATAAAGGCGAACTGAATTTCACACCGATCATGTAACTTTAGCAAAATTTTGTGAAACAAATTATGCAAGATGGTACACCAATAGTGCAGACTAATGATAAAGAGAAATGCTTGTAAAGTTTAAAGTAGGGGTCAGGATTTGGCAGAGGTAAGAAATCTCCTGTGGCATCCCTGCAAACTTAGAACACGCGCTTGGAGTTTTCCTCAGGGGCTCAATAAAGTGCATCTCTTTGTTACGCATTCATCTTAGCCCCTTTAATGCTTCAACTGTCCATTCATTCTGGGCTTTGAAAGTCTGTATGCCTTGGACACCAGGAATCCACTGGATCCGGACAGTTTTTTCCCAAATCTCATGGCAGGTGTTTGGCGGGTGGGAAGGGGTGGGGGTGCAGAGCCCCCTGTTCATAGCCAAGGATGCAACTGATCTAGTTTGGGAATAGCAGGGGACAGAGTTGAAACAGAAACAAGCATTGGTTAAGACCCACCTTCGTCTATCCTCAGACAGTTCACCACCGTGGAGCCCACCATCTCGTAGGAGTCCCCATCACACAGCACCCCCTCCAGCTTGTGCCGTAGACGCCTGAAACACAGAGCGGAAATACAAAATCACTCATTTAAAGAAATAATTGACAACGGCTCAGGTGCTGGGGATTAAGGGAAAGCCAGAGGAAGGCAAACATCTACCTGACCTCAAGCTCAACTAGTCAAACACACCTGTGTTTAATGCACCCACATATAGGCTTATGCCAAGCATCTCAAATACCCTAAAACATATGCGTGAGATATCATCAACACCCTTTTCCCTCCTTTCACCTTTTAGTAGCACCAGTCTAGTCACATGCTTAAAAAAGCCTAAACTCATTCAAAATAGCTCACCGCCCATCAATACTCCAACACTCTTCCATTCACCTTTCAGAATCTTCAGCTCACGCCCTTCCACAATCCTTGCCCCTGCCCTCAGCTCCTAGCAGCCATCTAGTAACTCTCAAACCCCAGGCACCATCTCTTACGCAGAAGGCCCAATCACAACCTTTTCCTGATTTCAGCTCCTGTTCTGAATGAGTACTCACGAGATGACCATGTCATGGTGGGTGCTGTCACACTCCCCACTGGGATTGGCAGAAGTGATGGCCAGAGGGCCGGTCATGTCGGTCAGGTGGGCAGAGATAGTGTGGTCCGGCACTCGGATCATGATGGAGTCTTTGGTGCCCACAATGTCATAAGCTGGTCCAACTCCTACAGAAGGAGAACATAAAAAAATGAATCAGCAACAAGTCAGGTGTGAGTGATTGAGCATTTGAGTTTGACTGTATTTATTTTCTCAGCATCATGAACAGAGTTGCTGTACAGTGGCGCCTTCATTTGGTTGTGCTTAATCTGAGCAGATGTTTGAATGGTCTAGCCTCAGAACATCAAGAGTCAATGAAGGTCCTTGAAGACGTGATTGCTCTAATTGTGCAGTGGGCACACATTGTCCATTTAGTATGAAAGAAGCTCTACTAAAGCATTTCAAACAGCCACGGTCCGTGCAGGATACAGTGGTGGGGCCGAGTTGGGGGGGTTTCTAAGGGACTATGCAGCGGGGAAATAAAATAAATAAATAATTTTCCCTCTGCATGGTCCCTCGATATCCCCCACAACGCCGCCCCACCGCCCCACCGCTGTTACCTGCATGCACTGCGGCTGATTAAAAAACTGTGGAAGGCATGCACACATTTGTTTGTTATATCTTGAGAGGCCAGATGTCTGCAATACATAATGTTAAACATTCTTTAAAAAAGTATTTCTGTCTTACATAGTTTTATGGCTGTTTGATATATCATTCTGTCTGCGCGAGGGACTATTTTACAACTGAAAAGTACACGGACTCAACACACGAAACATTTTTTCCTATACAGCTATAGAATACCGCACACAACCTTTCTTTGTTTTGTCATTGCTGCAGGGTTTAATTAATGTTTTAGTCAGGATTTGTGCGAATCACATATATTTCCTCATCTGTTTTACACACATGTACACATACAACACACACACACACACATATATACATAATATATGTAATATGTACATGCAATGGGTACATGAGATGGGGGTCTGTGTGCTTTAGGGGTGAATATGCATGTAATACCTGCATGAGATTGAGGTCGCTACACATTAAAGGGGGGACTGCACCCTGATATGTATATGCAATAGCTCCATGTGATAGGGACCTCTACAGAGAATGGGGGTCACGGGACCCTGATATGCACATGCAATGCCTGCATGAGATGGGGGTCTGTAGACATCAGGGGGTCCATGTGCAGGTAATATCTGCATGAACTGGGGTATGCACACATTAGGGGGGGCTGAATGAACTCTGATATGTACATACAATAGGACCTGAGATGGGGGGTCTGTAGACATTAAGGGGTGAATAGACCCTGTTCTGTACATACAATAGCTACATGAGATGGTGGTCTATAGACATTGGGGGGTGAAGAAATTCCTCCAAGAGATGGGGGTCGGTACACATGGGGGGGGGGGGGGGGGTGAATAAAGCATGATCTAGACAAGCAGCATATACATGAAGTGAGCACACCCCTGAATTTCCCCAGGCACAATTTCTGGCATTTGTAGCCCTCACCCCTCTAGCCTCCCCAGCCCACCTTTCTTTGACAAAGAAACAACCCAAGCAGAAGAGGTCACACGTACCCATCCTCTTCAGCCACTCCCCCTTCTGGACAATGCAGCTGATACCCCCAGGGTAGACGCTCCCCATGAAGTCCCACAACAGGGGGCTGAATGGGGGTCTCACGGCCCGCAGCTGGTCCAGGTGGGAGATGCAGATACAGATGGGCTTCTCCAGGGGTCGGTCCTGCAGAGGATGGAAGAGAGGGAAGTAATGAATGGTTTAGAGAGAGATGGGGGAGGGCAGGGCCTTCAGACATTATGTGCAGGATCACGTGATACCTAAGTGACCTTAGACACAGTCACACCACCTCTGTAAATAAACTAAATGTCTCTAGTGCTAGCCAGCAGATTGTACAAGTTAAAAGCCTGTATGGCCTTCTAATGACACTTACACTGTGACTCCTGATGTATGATGATTTATGTTGAACACGAGTTGTCTTTTGGCATTGTGACTGTTCTAAATATGTATCTCAAATATTGATGCAAATTCCTGAGGTCTGGAAATCTGTTGATTTCCATACCCGTCACATTACCCACTGGACTGTCAATGTTATTGTTCCTTTTTACTGCATGTTTAAATAAATACAATCCTTTCCATTTGTAAGTACCACACAGCTCTAATTATAGTTCTGTGTTTATACACTTATGTTGTTTGGTAGGGACCTATGTCTCTTGCAATACACTATTACCCTCGGTCCCTCTTGACACACAGGGTTCCCTTGTTCTTTGTTACTCTCTTTCTAATGTCCTATAGCAGACAGACACTGGCCACAGAGTTCAATGCAATGGAATCTGCACAGTCTGAGAATGCAGACTCACTGTGTAATCTGGGGCATTAGTATCTTTCTTGTGCACGTGATAGCATCTCGCTGGGATCTTCTGCCCCTAAAGCAGGGTTCTCTCCTGCGACTATGTGTGGACTGGAGCCCACACTTCCCTTATCACCCCCATCTCGCACTCTCCCCCAAAGTATGACAAGCTACCCTTTAACCTGGCTGCTTTCCTTTTTTTTAAGTTTTGGAGTTGGAACTTTCTAGGCAGATATTACCATGAAAACCCTCACCTGCAGAATGGTTTTACCCTGTCATTTCCATGTCAATATATCCAACTATACATACTCCAGGCTAGTATCACTATGGTAATCACACCTCTGCAGAATGGTTTTACCCTGTAATTTCCATGTCAATATATCCAACTGTACATACTCCAGGCTGGTATCACCACCGTAATCACACCCCTGCAGAATGGTTTTACCCTGATGTTTCCATGACAATGTCTCCGCCCACAGGGTGATTTCTAACTGTTCTAGTAAAAGGTATCCCTTATTCTTGAATGACAGAGCATCTGTCTCGGCCTCGGGTAAATTCCGCCGGATGTTTGCTTCTCGGTGCTCACCTTGATGGTGTAAATCTTCTGGATGGCCTCGGGGTGTTTGCAGGAGGCCGCCAGAGCGTAGACAGTGTCTGTGGGGACCCCGCACACCCCACCCTGGTCCAGCAGGGCAGCAATGGTCCTTAGACTGCTGGTGCGATAGGAATCGGGGCACACGCAGGAGTCCGACGCCTCAACTTTCTCCTCTGACTTTGTTTCCTAAAAGTGCAAAGAGCAGACAAGGGGTGAGACAGCGCCACCTACAGCTGTCCTAGAGCAGCACATGCACATCCCAAAGTTAGAGGACTAAGATGGACTGGTTATTTGAGAGACACATTTATCGGAACTGAGTGTTAATTTAAGAATAGTAATCGTAACATATTGCATGTACTTATCACTGTACCTTGAAGAGAGGTGGTCCCATGGGAATTAGATCCTTGCTGAAAATGCAGTTTCCAAGAGATGCCGCCGCTCCGTAGATACAGACGACACTGAAGACGGACAATACTGTGACTGAAAAAACACACAAAGACGGGAAAATTAGACTTTAAGTTTAATATTATCAACAAAAAAAGAGGCGCGTGCTGATCACGTTGATGTTAAACCAAGACAGGGGTTCCTTCAGGAGGGATTTAAAAAAGGTAAAGGCCACCCAAGACGATAAAATATAAACATAAAACAGAGATTAATTTTTCACTCTACTTCGGTCTGTATGAAATTAAGTGTGGTAATGCATTTAAACTGGTACATGAACCCCTGTCTTGGTTTATACTTAATTGCCCTGGTTCCTGGGGTTATGGGGCTCACCCCAACTCTTCGTATTATAACAAGGAGATGTTAAGGCAGCATTGGAGAGACAGATACAAAAACTAAGAAATGTGGGGGTCTGGCAGAGAACCAGACACATGTCAGGGTTGTAACTGACTCCATTCGAGCCAGGCTTGTCAGGCACACTCCAGTACTTTCTACAGACCACTTCCCTTTAGCCCCCAACACATTACTGGTGGACTCGGGATGGCACTTGATAGAAATTGCCTGTTTATCATGAATTAACCCTTTGGAGATCACTGACATGCATTAACACAGAAGAGGAACCCACAGTGGAAGATGTCCACTTACTCTCAAGCGCGAGGGGCAGGCATTCCAAGGTGAAGAGCAGGAAACAGACCATCACCACCTCCATCAGCAGGGCGAGCAGCACCAGCACCACGTTGGCATAGGCGACTGTGGAACAAGCAGAACAGGATGGCGTCAGATGTGGGAAATTACATATTTCAGAGGTCAGTGGGGGTCACAGTTGCTCAAGTCTTTAGATGAGGACACTACGATGCCCCAGAACTATGGACCTATGGTGCATATGGACCATCGAGTGACAGACACCGGCCCGAGCCCACTACAGCCGGAAGCAGCTGCTGTCTGTCAGGGCACCTGGGCCTCAAGTATTCAACAGAGGGATGACTTGACATCGGTATCCGGAGAGACTTACCCAAGGACATCAGGAAGACATTGATGACCAGGAAGGTGACGGCACCAACAGTGAATGCACCATAACTGGCGACGTGGATATTCAGCAGGGGACCTGGAGAGGGAAGAGAAGGAGGAGCAGAGGGTTAGTCATGGATGAAACAGAACATAGGAAGGAGCTTTTCCTTCAAAGACAGGAGATGGCTAAGCGCAGAGACAAGGGATGGAGGAGGACCATATACTGTCCAACACCTCACTTATCTAACAGCCAATCATGGTGCTAGATATTGGCTTCTGATGATGTGTAAAACTGTATCTTCCACCTCATCCTGAACAGGTGCGCCCTGATTTGGTGAAACACACTTCTCGAAACACCTAATCCCAGTTTAAGTTGTTTTCTCGCATGTGTCAGAAGACAAGGGATAATTTAATTCTGGTAAATATGCCCCTGGGTACAAGAAATGAGCAGTTATTTGAACAAAAGTGATAATAACTATTGGTTCTTCCCACAAATGGATTATCAACAATAGTTTATCCAGATCCATTAATGGTTCCATAAGTCATTAGTCCCTGCTAGTGGCCACCAGCTGCACTCCTCTTCCACCCTTTGCCCTCCACCTGGCAGCCATCACATATGATTCCTAGCCGGTACTTCTACAGGTCACTGCTTACAAGGGCCCCCAGTCAGAAAAAGAACTGCATGTGACATCATCAAGAAACTACCTGCATGCATGGCTACTCCAAATAAAACTAATAACCAAAAATATACATCACCCCCACTGCCCCTGCTGGTATGCCTTAGAATCTAAACCACACAGAAGCTACATGACACTGGATCCCTAGGACTTTTCGGCAAACATTTTGCACATTGTAAAGAAGATTAAGAGATCACAAGTTACCTGCAAGTCGTAGCCACGCCCATGTGGCCCATACGGCAGCATAACAGAATGGTAGGACCGACCCAAATCTTCGACCTCTCTGGACCACGATCCTGCAGACGTACAACTGGAAGAGAGCGCCAGGGATCAGCACCCAAGGGATGGAGAGGTGGGCTCTGGTAGGGTCATCGAGGGACCCCTGGATGGCAGAGAGTGAGGCCAAGCCATTGCAGATGAAGAAGAGGGCATCAGGGAGCTGGCATCTGGTAGTGCTGACCTCCTGGCCCTCCTTAGACCTGCTGGTGACGCGCTTCAGGCACAGCAGCAACTCCTGGAGCGTAGCCGATGACATCACTTGGGGTCCAGTAGAGATCAACGACTTGTCAGCGATGGAGTTAATGAGGCTGGCAAAAGTGGCGTAGAGGGAGGTGGCTGTGTAAATGCTGCAGACCACTCCGAAGAAGATATGGGATCCCTGGAGTGGAATCTGTTGGATGGTGGAGACAGTGAGGAGGAGGAAGCATGAATTCTGCAGCACCTCCAGGAGGTCTCTGTTGAGGGACATCAGGCAGAGGATGCAAGCGGCGACCAGAAAGAACCAGCCCCCCACCATGCCCGCTCGGCTCTTGTCCACATTGTCCCCTGAGAGGAGCACCGTGAGGATGAACTCTTCCCAGGACATCAGCAACCAGAACAGGCTGTGGAGTCCAAGCTTGGTGGTGTGGTAGACGTCTTCTCTCAAGTAACTGTAGTAGCTGGCGCAGAGCTGGGACAGCGCATTGATGCTGACCCAGATGGCACCAATGTAGAAGGTCTTCATGTACCCAAAGCAATAAAAGGCAAAGATGAGCGAGGCCACCGCGTCAGCGATGTGTCCCAAGGCCATGGGCTCCGCGTACTTGGAGTTCTTCTTGGTCTCCTCCCCGATGCCACTGGAAGAGGTGCTGTTGGCCGAGCCCAGAAGCAAGACGCTGAACATGGGGTTCCCGAAGCCTGGAAGGACGTTCCTCTGGGTCAGGCCCTTCAGGAGCAGGGCAGTGGCGCCATAGAACCCAAACAACACAATGAGCAGCTCCAGGGTCCCGGAGACCACCAGCGCCCACTGTCCGAAGAGCCCCACCGCCTCGAAGACCAGCGTGAGGGTGATGGCACCAAACACGAAGGGCATGACGTAGTTAACGGTGGCCGAGCAGAAGGAGAGGATGAAGGCGACGGCGGTGTATGCCACCAGCCCTGGTACTGCGCTCTCGCTGACCGGAAGAGGGGAGGCGGCCATGATGGTCTGGCTGTTAGAAATGTTCAGGGTTTGTGTGGTGTTGTGGATGGTGGGATACGCTCCCAGGACGACACGTGTAGCCCCGTAGCTGCTCCAGAGGGCGGCGAATGCCACAAAGGCGGTGCTTCCAAGGTGATCGTACTTCCGGAAGCACAGGAAGCCAGCAATGAGTTGTGTCAGTCCTCCAATCAGGATGAGATGGACCCCTGCAAGAGATAACAGATGAATTGTCAGCACTGGTGTGTGTTTCTGTGTGCGCGAGTGTGTACCCCCTCCCTCCAAGTGTTTTCTGCACGTTATCCTAGCGCCACCTGTAACCCTTTGTGTGATCTGTGGCTGCCACACTCACCTGCCAGGATGTTCTCCACACCTTCAGCGTTCACTTTGGTGTGGAAGGAAAAGAAGTTCTGTAGGGCCACCAGGAAGGCGCTGATGACGTTGGCGAGGAAGCCCATGACGGATGGTTCACTGTAGTACACAGAGGCGAAGCCTTCCATGGTGAGTGGCAGACCTGGGGAGGGGTCAATAGGTAAGAAATTAGCCACAGGTGAGAGGGAACAAGAGGTGAGATTCGGACAGGAGATGAGAGGGGCAGGAGGTAAGAATGAGATGGAAGACGGGTAGCTGGGTGGGTACGACGCCAGATTCGATTGGTGCACGGGGTTAGATAGGGAACAGGAGGTGAGACAGGAGCCAGAGGCCTAATATCAGACAGAGGTGCGATGGCAACAGGATGTGAGAGTGGGACAGTGAGTGAGATGGAAGACTCATGTGAGAATGGGACAGTGAGTGAGATGGAAGACAGATGTGAGTGTGGAACAATGGTTGAGATGGAAGGCACGTGAGAGTAGGACAGAAAGTGAGATGGAATACACATGTAAGAGTAGGACAGTAAGTGAGAAGGAAGACACATGTGAGAATGGGACAGTGAGTGAGATGGAAGGCACGTGAGAGTGGGACAGAAAGACCTACGCAGACTCTACAGACCAGGATAGAAGTAAAGTGTGACTGGGCAGAGTGTACAGATCCCGAGTAGCAGCGTTAAGAGAGGGGCAGACTGAATACACTGGGAGGGCAGTGTAAAGAGAGACGGGACAGACTACAGATTAGGACAGGAGTATAAAGAGAGATAGAGGCGGACAGTGCAGAGCAGGACAGTAGTGTAAAGTGAGACGGGCAGACTGCACAGATCAGTGCACCAGTGTAAAGTGAGACCGGAGCAGACTGCACAGATCAGTGTAGGTCAGTGTAAAGGGGCCACACTGTGCAGTGTGGTGAGACACGGACAGGCTGTTCACACTAAATGGTGCAGCCGTGAACAGATTGTTCACAAGAGGAAAGTATCACAGAGATGGAAAGTTTGTACATACCGAGGGACGGGAGCTCTGTTTTCCGTCACGGGCCGCGCCTCCGTTTCCTTTGAGGGCTGCTCTGGTGAGGGTCGGTGCTGTCTCTCCTCTGTGGGGGCTGAGCTGTTGAGGGTCGTCTAGCTTCCTGTTTCCGAGGGGGCTCGAGAATGACCCGTAACTTTTATTTATCTTGAAACCAAGTTATCTTCAAAATGATGTTTTGCGGCAGTACTGAAGCCCTGGATAACAGCTGGAGCAGCATCATATTAACAACAACAACAACATTAATTATTATAACAATAGTAATGATAATGATAATAATTATATTAATAATGATAATAACAGCAATAATAATAATCTTATTATTAATACAATTAATAGTAGTAGTAATAATAATAAGAATAATATTTTCAGGTCAGGTTCGGGCGCCGAGATTGTGACACAGGGAGTGAAAGAGCAGGTCGCTCAGCCTTTCATCCTTTCACAAGAAGCTCCCCGCGGTGACTTCAGAGTGCCAGGGATGGACCCGCGCCCGGACCCAGCCTTGTACAATATCATGGTGGCGGCACCAGGGCTGCGGGTGCTGTCTGGAGCCAGTGGCCTGGATTGAGGGGGGTGGGGGCAGTGGGAGGGCGGGGGTGCAGAGCCCTTGGCCTCGATCGCTCAGTCACAAGGAGCTTACTGTGGTGACTTAGGGGGTGGACCCTCCCCAGGAGCAGCCTTGTACAATGAGATCAGAGAGGTTACACCAGGAGTGCAGGGGGTGGTACAGGGCCCAGGGCACACATTCGCAAGGAGCTCCACGTGGTGCCGTCAGGTGTGGGGGAACTGGTGCCCAGGTATGTCTTTCACGAGAAGCTTAATGTGGTGACCTCACGACTGGGGTAAGTGGTGCCCAGGTATGTCTTTCATAAAATGCTCTGTATGTGAAACTAGGAGTGCAGAGAGAGGAGCAGGACCCAGCTATGCCTTTCACAAGGAGCTCAGCTCACTCTGGTGACATCGGCAGTGCAGAGAGAGGTGCAGGACCCAGCTATGCCTTTCAGAAGGAGCTCCGCTCACTCTGGTGACAGGAGTGCAGGGAGTGGAGCAGGGCCGTGGTATGCTTATCTAAGGAGTGCATGAGGTTCCACCGAGGTTGAAGCGGTGATACAGGTCATAGACATGTCTTTCACAAAGAGGTCTGTGTGGTGACAGCAGGGGACACAGAGAGTGGTGCATGGCCCACGAATGTCTTTCACAAGCAGCTCCATGTGTTGAGACCAGGTGTTCCAGGAACGGCTGCAGGCCAAGGTTTGTCCACGATAAGAAACTCCATGTGGTGACACAGAAGTTGAGGAAAGTGGTGCAGTTTCTAGGCATGACTTTCACAAAGAGCTCCGTGTGGTGAAACCAAGGAGTCCAGCAATGACTTTCACAAAGAGCTCCATGTGTTGCACCAGAGATAGATACACTGACATCAGGAGAGCAGGGACCGAGCCACGGCCAGGTATGTGTTTCACAAGGAGCCCCATGTGTCGCACCAGAGATAGATACAGTGACATCCGTATGTGTTTCACAAGGAGCCCCATGTGTCGCACCAGAGATAGATACACTGACATCAGGAGAGCAGGGACCGAGCCACGGCCAGGTATGTGTTTCACAAGGAGCTCCATGTGTCGCACCAGAGATAGATACAGTGACATCAGGAGAGCAGGGACCGAGCCACGGCCAGGTATGTGTTTCACAAGGAGCTCCATGTGTCGCATCAGAGATAGAACAAAAGAGGGGGGGGAATAGACCACTTGTCCTGTGTACCAGGGTCTCATTTAACGTGGATGGTTGTCGTTAAAAAACCCTCATATACGTACACAAGTCGCAGGCGGTATATGTTGGTTCTCCGCCTTCATGTGTCGTAATAGCATTATCATTGGGTTTTTTTTGTCCAAATGCTCGCCTCCCCATGGAGGAAGACCAACTGGTTCTGCAGTAGTGGTCAGAGAGATAAAAAAGAGGGTGTGCTCGTGCTCAGTGAAAAGGTGATTCTGGAGATAAAAATCCTGCTGTCAAAACTCTTTTTCTTTATTCTTGAGATATTTGACTTAGGAGATTAAAATCGTGAACGTGCATGTGGAGACCTAGTTATTGGTCTGATGCACTGGTTATTGTCTTTAAGAGGTCTGGTCTACATGTTTCAGCCTCGTGCAGAGTCTAGAGGCTTTCGTCAGGACCAATGGGGGATTAGGGGGAGCTATCTTGGGCTCACCTTGTGAATTCTGGGGGCGGTTATAGTGTACTCACCACCCTTGATGTAAGGAGTCAGATCTTTTAGTACCTGTTCCTTTTTCGTCCTCGAACGGCCACCACGCACCAACATCCACAATCACTGGTAGCGGTTAGGTAAGGCTGCCACCGCGCACCAACATTCCCCCCCCTCTTTTGTACTAACCATTGGAAGCTGAATAGACCACCGCTTCTTTTTCCCTCCCCCCCCATTGATGATTTGTTGCATCAGAGATAGATACACTGACATCAGGAGTGCAGGGTCCGGGCCACAGCCAGGTATATGTTTCACAAGGAGCTCCATGTGTCGCACCAGAGATAGATACAGTGACATCAGGAGTGCAGGGACTAGCCCACAGACAGGTATGTGTTTCACAAGGAGCTCCATGTGTCGCACCAGAGATAGATACAGTGACATCCGTATGTGTTTCACAAGGAGCACCATGTGTCGCATCAGAGATAGATACAGTGATATCAGGAGTTCAGGGACTCAGCCACAGCCAGGTATGTGTTTCACAAACACCTCCATGTGTCACACAAGAGCTAGATACTGTGACATCAGGAGTGCAGGGACTGGGCCACGGCCAGGTATGTGTTTCACAAGGAGCCCCATGTGTCGCACCAGAGATAGATACAGTGACATCAGGAGTGCAAGGACTGTGCCACGGCCAGGTATGAGTTTCACAGAGCTCCATGTGTCACACAAAAGCTAGATACTGTGACATCAAGAGTGCAAGGACTGTGTCACGGCCCGGTATGTGTTTCACAAAGAGCTCCATGTGTCACACCAGAGCTAAATACGGTGACATCAGTATTGCTGGGACTGGGCCACGGCCAGGTATGTGTTTCACAAAGAGCTCCATGTGTCACACAAGAGCTAGATGTGGTGACACCAGGAGTGCAGGGAGTGGGCCACAGCCAGATTTGTGATTCAAAAGGAGATCCATGTGTCACACAAGAGCTAGATACTGTGACATCAGGAGTGCAGGGACTGGGCCGCCGCCAGGTATGTGTTTCACAAAGAGCTCCATGTGTCACGCCAGAGCTAGCTACGTATTTCACAAGGAGATCCGGTAGTGACATCATCAGTGAGGGAGAATAGTGCAGGGCCCGTGTGTGTCTTTCACAAGGAGCTCCATGTGGTGACACTAGGAGTGTAGGGGTGCATAGCCTCGGACAGGTTTCCTCAAGAAGATTACTGTGGTTATCTCTTTTTTTACTTCAGAATCTCCTGATTTACTAACAAATATAAAATAAATGTATAACCTAAAATAAATGATCCCTCTTTTTCAGGAACCTGTAAGGTGAGATCTCCGAAGCAGAGAGGCGCAGACGGGAGTGGGGTCACTCTGGGAATTCCCCATAACTTTCAGATCCCGTTGGGACGTTCCATCTCTTCAGGGCGCGAGGGGTGTTGAAGTAGAAACCTGACATTCCGGTCCCGCGGGAAACCTCCACTCAAGGCCTTTGTTTTGGGACACAAAAAACTCCGGAAATAAACACCTCTTCATTCAATTATTTGAAAAGCGTGGCCTACGTCATTGCCACGTCAGAACGCTTTACATAGTTGTCAACAAATATACAATGTATAAATACAAACAACATAACCTGCATAAAGAGAGGGAAACTCGTCGCGATATTTGAAAGTAGCTCATTACGGGGCATATTATCAAGCCAGGCGACAAAATTATCGCCGCTTTAGCGGCAGAAAACTGCCGCTAAAACGGAGATAATGGGCTTGATAATATGCTCTATGGAATTCCAATTGAAGCCCATCTTAGATGTCCTTCACATCTAACATGGGCTTCAATTGGAATCCCATAGAGCATATTATCAAGCCGATTATCGCCGTTTTAGTGGCAGTTTTCTTCCGCTAAAGCGGCGATAATGTTATCGCCTGGCTTGATAATATGCCCCTACGAGTGTTATCTCTATAGACAAAGCTCATACCCTTCTGCCCCCCTCTCTTCCTACCCCCGGTACTGCAGAATGCAACATATTCAGATAGGGTGACCAACCGTCCGTAAATTTCACGGACCGCCCGTTATTTGGGCCTCTTGTCCGTTATGAATTCCTTTACGGACGCCTTTTGTCCGTAATTTGGGACATCAGAGTGATCTGGCCGAAACCCCCCCCCCCCCCTCCCCCCTGCAAGCAGCCTTCGAGTTCTGTAAATCCCTGCAGGGGCCAGCTCGCGCTCCTGCAGTGATCAGTGGCCTGCAGCGCCCCCTCGCCATCCTGACACAGATTACTATCGCCCCATTATCATCTGTATGTCGGCCTAATTAGCACGTACAGAATGATACTGGGCCTCTCTGCAGTGACGCATTTGCTGTGTCTCCTGCCCCAGCGGAAGGCATGGCATTTTTCTTTTGTTTAGTGGCTGGTGTCAATTGAAAATCCAGTTGAATAAAAAAAAAGCCATCCTTTATAAATCCTGTTGAAAATGGGTGAAGAAACATTTTAAAATAAAGCCGATAAGTGAAAAACAAATTTATAAAAAAAAGAGGGGAATATTTTAGCAACATTTATGAAACAGCGCGAGCTGTAGAAGTATTTTGAAATGATAAAACAGGCACATGTCGGTTGTAAGGGGTGTGTTAGGTACATCACACCGCTTGCTTGTGTTTTGTACATTAGTATGCCCCTAATACACCTTGGTCCGTGCCGAAGAGGGAAGTTTAAAGAGTTTGTTTAGTGAAAGTAATTTCAAATCGGCTTTTCACAAACCTCCTGGATGTTTCAAGTCACAGGTTGAAAACAGCCCAGCTGAAAGGAGATTTTTTTTCTTGGCATGCTGCCGTATAAGCGTATAAATTCCAAAAACAAACTTTTTTAAAGCAATACAGCATGCCAAACAAAGTATTAAAGGCAATAAATGCAGCTGTAAGATGAGAGTTCAAGGGTGAGTAAAGGGTGGTCAGTGATTTGGAGGAGGTATTGCACGAGTTCAGAATGACAAGAACTGTACTGTATTCACCATTCACGTCTAGCAAAGAATCTTCAAAATGGCGGGGATGTGATTCCTTCTCTCCACCTTCATAATGCGCTTGGCTGGCACGTTGAAAGCCATCTTTGCAGTGTACCAGGCACCCGAGCGCACGCCTCCCGCCTTCATCCAGGTGAGTAGATAAGACCGCTGTGACAGCCCATTGCAAGGACTGTTGATGCCACAGACCAAATGATCTTCTGCCGAATCTGGCATCCCTCCACTGTAAGTCGTATGAGATCTAGCCAAGGTGGCACCCCCTGGCTAGTGATTGCCAGGGTCACTGGCCTCAAAGTAGACGCACCCCAGGGCAGTGAACAGAGAGACCCTGTGGAGAAATGACAGCGATAGTAAGAAGAAGCTCAAACTAACTGGGGAAATAATAATAGAATATATGTGGATATAGAGAGAATCCTCAGTGAGGAAGCCTGGTACTATAGCAAGCTTGATTGCTCCCTCTACACAAGCAAGCATTGACACAGCCAACAGGTCTGGGTTATATTTTGAGCCATCATTAAAACAAAGAAAAATCTTTCTACAGTGAAAAGAAAAATCAAAATGTTGCTCCCTATACATAAAGCATCGGAGACAAATATTTTAATATGTCTTGATTCAGATTACCTTTGAAAATAGTTCCACAGTCATTGCTGTGCAAATATCCCATATGAGGTGGAATGATTCAAGAAGCAGCCAGTAGCAAGAGGTGAGAGGGGTTTCTTTAGGCAAAGCCTCAATCCACTGTATGTATATATATTTTTTATTTAAATCGTAACAGTAGGTGTTGCAGATACTGCTCTGTCAAGCCAGACCTAAATAGGACGTTAAGAAGATCTTTTTGTTGAAATTTGGGGCCCTAGAGCTTCCTCAAGTCGCCTCGTGAGCCCCAACCCTGGTGGCTTAGGAAAGGGATCCACGCAGTGGGTGGCCAGGAGACCGCCATTGCCTGGCTCCCGCTTCTTCAAGGGAATCTTGACAGCATTACCTGAAATCAGGTCGGAAATCCTTTCAGGCTGACCTCAGCGCACGGAGAATGAACGCGCAGAGCAGGGTGTGAGGCCGTCGAGAGCGCTCAGCCGGCACAGAACAGTAGAGATGCATTGGACAAAGTGAATGGGTGGATGAATCCCTTGCCCCCGGTGTCCTTTGGCTTGAACATACCGTCTGCTTTGAACATGAAGTGCTGTGTGTATAGGCTGTGGAGTTGAAATAGGCGCTGCCCTGGTTTCTGCTGGTTTGTCCATTCTCCCAGGAAATTAAGGCTTACTTAGATACATGGCTCACTTTGAGACCTCCTTCCTAATTCTGTTCTTTTGAGATTTTTTTAAACAATGATACAGTTGTTGAAATCTGAAAGCTAGGGGTAACAGTATTTCACTTAAACTCACCTAAACCTTGATTAACTTGAACAGTAATGCACTTGTAGGTTAGGTAATACTTTCGTTTGAAACGTTTTGTACTTTTTCAATGCAGCGCCTGGATATCCTCACGGGTGACGAAAAGCGCTCTACAAATCTACGGATTGATTGATTGTGCTTTATGCGGCTGCGGGCACCAGTGCATTAGCCAGTCTTATACTTTTGAAATTAATGTGTATATTCGCAGGGATTAATAGTGGGAGAAGATGGGAGCGACTCTCTGTTGGTTAAAAGCAGCCCTTCCATCTCCAAGTGTGTATTTTCATGTGAGCTCTGGCTGTATATGACCCATTCGAAGTGTGGCCTCGCCTGATCTCTCTTGCTGGTCGCATTCCTCAACCAGGAAGAGGTGAAGTGCAGAGCAGGTGAAACATTAACTCTGTACCTTCCATCGAGGGAGGCGGAGACAGTTGTGATGTGTGACAAACATCTGGACATCTGATTCCAGTCATGGTCGCGTCAGTGCTATGGATGTTTGAACTGGTGCAAAGAGGTTTGCACAACACCCGTCATGAGTGCATTTTTCGCACCGGGAGATCGGTGTGAATATCAGTTTCATTCTCGTTGGTCACGGCTAATGTCTGTGTACAGTTACCCAGCACCGGAATCATTTACCAAATTTACCCCTGCTAAGCATACTGTGAAGGACGAGCAAATTCCACCTGTGCAATATGAGGTATAAAATATTTAGAAAATATATTTTTAGTAAATATGAGAACAGGTAAAAGTGCTTTGCGTAAAGGTTCACCAGTAACTAATAACAAGCGCGCGCGCTAAAAGTAAACAAGCACAAGTGTGCGCGCCTCGCGCGGCAGCAGGGAGAGGGGGGAGAGAGGAGGGGGCCTTTGCGATTCCCTTGCGGGAACGAGCAGCAAGGCCCGATGATTGCTACCATATGGCGCCACTCGCTCCCGCAAGGGAATCACCAGACGTGCACGCGTTGCCATTGGAAGCAATGCAACGCATGCATGTTTTTGCCGGGAAAGGTGTGCTGATTACTAAAGATCTCTTTCCTATTCAGCGCATGAGCGCGGCGTAGGCGAGACCTAAAAAACGGGGACAGTTTATAGACATAGAAGTAGGATTAGAGTTTGCAGTAACAGTCGACATAAAAGTAGGACTATTTGACAACTGTCATAGACATGGAAAAGGGACTCAAATGACAGCCACCTCCACAGACACAGATGAAGAATTACAGACAAATCATATGTGTGACACAGACTTAGCCGAGAGAGATGTCGAGGTTTCCGTGACCGTCACCCGGGTGACCCGCTAATTGCACGGTGTGATAGCCTTACTTGGTGACACTCATGGTTCTCTGTGGATTGCAAAGTATGACTCACTGCATAGCCTGGACAACATGGCCTGGAGGCGCGGATTGGCAGCAAACCCGAATTGCCCACGCAGTGGCTCGCAGCCTGCCAGTGCCTGCAGCCTGGCCAGCCTTGGCAGAGTGTGTTACAGCCCAAGTAAGATTAAGTTTTAAGCCTGGGTGCCAATGGCAGCGCGCCATCAGGCAGCTGCAGCATCTGCGGTGTTACTCAAAACGGTGAAATGTGTTGCAAGTCTGGCACCGCGTGAAGTGTGTTTTATGTTGTTGGGGCCTCTCTGACATAGATTTCCTGTTGGGCCGGGTCACTCACATGACGTCAGAGAGGGCGACGAGTTCTGACTTCAGTTTGCTGGGAAGGGGGCACCGCAAAGGCTGGCAATCTTTATGTTGATTTTTCTGCTGGCCCATCCAACAACAGTAGCCACCAGTGTTGTTTGGGTCTCGCACATCTTTTTTGGGCAGGTTTCCACCTTGGAAAGAGGCACAGGGTCACTCATGTGACGTCAGAGGGAGGCCCGAGTCCTGATGTTCTCCTGACTTTAGTTTGCAGGGAAGGAGGGGGGCCACCACAAAGGATGGCAATCTTTCTATTGTTTCTCTGCTAGCCTATCCAACAACCGTAGCCACCAGAGTGTTAGCAGGGCCTCGCACATCCTGATTGGGCTGGGTCCCACCTTGGAGAGAGTCCCTGGACTGAGTGATGCTCTCTGCGCAGCATCATTAATTACGAGGGAGGAACCAGGGGGTCCAGTATAAATAAGTCAGCAAAGGTTGAAGGTACAAGCCTCAAAAAACAAACAACCACAAAAAAATAAAAAACAGCTCCTGACTTAGTGTGCAGAGAGAGCCTTGATTTAATATGTTGCAAAGGAGTTTCCTGATATTTGTACGATTCTAAGTATATTTACTTAGACATGAGTATAAATAAAAGTTGTTTAACCATTATTTCTTACGCTTTGCAGCAGCTCACGTAGAGTTTCAAGTTGCTCAAATGGGTGTCATATCTGATATTTATAAGTTTCCCTCGTTTTAATATCTTGATTTTGCTCGCAGGAAAGTACCACTCATAGTCGTTAAACTGTCACTCATAATTACTCTGAAATTATGAAAATGTCACTTATAGAAATCTCGAACCTTGGCAGCTATGCATGTAACATTACACCGCCAACAAGCCAGGACTAATCGCTTTGTCAGTTGCTCTTAGCTGCATGAGATAAATAAGCAACAAACTTGTGCTTCGTTGTACATAACACTGAAAATGCTTCAGTTCTGGGATGATGAGACTGTGAAAGAACTATAACGGGTCTCTTTGAAGGCAGTGAAGGGCGCTATTGCTGCAGCAGTAAGATTGTTTTTTCATCCTAAGGGCAAAAATGGACATCCCACTAGAGACCCGTCTCAGCACCTTTGCTAAGTTAGCAGAGAAATGTCCCGGTTTCTAGGTCTCGCCTGGCGTAGCTGCGCGCATGCGCAGTCTCGCTGGCGAGATTTAGTGTTAACAGGTATTTTCTGTAAGGGGCATCAAGCCCCGCCCCTCTTTTCCATTGGCTGGCATCACCGTTTATGCTAAACGGTGGCCAGCCATTGGGAAAGAGGTGTCGGTGACGTATTTGCTTGGCTTTTCGAGCCATCCCATTTGGACGGACTCGCTTGCTTTGCGTTGGTCGCAAAAGGTTTCTTATCTTTATGGGGCCAAACAAATGGCCCCATAAAGACAAGAAACCTTTTGGCAGGCGAGGCCGGCAGGAAAAGCCAAGCAAATATGTCATGGGAGGGGAGGAGTGTGGGGCGGGGGCTTAGTCGGGTGGGGGCTTGCAAGGCACGTCCGAAGAACTGCGAGGGGCTACCGAACACATGAAGTTTATGAGGGAAGATGTTACAGCGGGGCAGTCTGAAGGAAGCAATGAAGTAGTGTGTGGGGTGCCGGTGACTTTGAAGCAGGGGAACAAAAGTCTGGAGAGAATAGAGAAGCCCACTAGAGACCAATAGAGACCCGTCCCAATAGAGACCCGTCTCAGCACCTGTGCTACGTAAGCAGAGAAATGTCCCGGTTTTAAATAGTGTTTCAGTGCGAGACACTATTTAACAAGCATTGGCATAGCCAACAGGTCTCGCTTTTGGGACCTTATAAGTGTTTAGCCATGGAACAGTTGCATAGCTAAATACTTATAAGGTTCCAAAAGCGAGACCTATTGGCTATGCCAATGCTTGTTTCTGTTTACTACTGCTCTGTAGTAATGGCGGCGCACGGGTGCCACCATTACTACATAGAAGAAATAAACAGGAAAAAAAAAACTGGCTCACGGAGAACATCAAAGCGATCAAACATCATAGCGGCCGCGAAAGTGAGGCGCGCGAGCCCGCGCACATGCACTGTAGCTCTAGGCTACAGTGGTAGCACTTTTTTGAGCCCTCACAAAATGTCTCGCCAGACCAGCGCATGCGCTAGGTCAGGCGAGACCTAAAAACCAGGAGATTTCTCCGTTTTACCCGGGCACATCACAAAAACGGGGACATTTCTGTAATTAGGAGCAACGTGTCGGGACACGGGGACACTGCTCCGAAAACAGGGACCGTCCGGGGAAAACCGGGACGTCTGGTCACCCTGCTCAGCAATGTTATTAAAAGCTTTCAAAATATGAGCTGCTGAGGCCCCTCGTCCAGACAGATGCAAACGTCCGACCACAGAAAGAGAGCGGGGAGATAAATGTCAGTGGGAACCACCTATGCCCGCTTGAGTCTACGGCCCTGCGCTACCGGATGAACCGGTGTCTGGAACGGAACAACCAACGAGGCCTTAGCAGAAGGCCAAAGAAATACTGCCAATAAGAGGTTGTGACCACTCACAACATGCCATACGTCTTTAAAGCCGATTAAAAAAATAGAAAGACAACTAGGAACGAAAATATAATAGAGTTAGGTGTATGTACACCTGCTCCGGAAGTATGGAGAAAAGAGCCTAACACAGCTGCCGACTTTGAAACAACTGGGGAGATAGGTTTGGATCCCAGCGTTTGTTCATCATCCTGTGATTCTCGGCAAATCACGTATTCCTCCCGTGCCTAGAAACAGAAAAGAAAAAAGCTAAATTGACCTTATGTAATGTAATGTGGTGTTAATGTAAAGCCTGTAATATCCCTTGACCACAAAAAATAAATAAATAGTCTCTTCTGTCCTTGAATATCTCAGACTGCCTCTGATAAACACAAGTGCAATTACTTTTGACTCAAGCCCCCTCTGAACCTGTTCTCTTCTGCAGTCCCGGGGGAGGAGGAGAGGTGGCAGAAGGGTATGAGCTGTGTCTAAGGGGGGGGGGGGGGGGTGAGGATGAAGTCCAGGGGGGAGTAGGAGAGGGGACAGAAGGGTATGAGCTGTGTCTAAGGGGGGTGGGGGGAGTGAGGATGAAGTCCAGGGGGGAGTAGGAGAGGGGACAGAAGGGTATGAGCTGTGTCTAAAGGGGGGTGGGGAGGAGTGAGGATGAAGTCCAGGGGGGAGGAGGAGAGGGGACAGAAGGGTATGAGCGTTGCCTAAGGGGGGAGGAGGGGATGGGGCTGTCCCACTATGAAGATAACACTCTGAAGAAGCAACTTTAAAATATCGCTTCAGATTTCCTTCTCTTTATGCAGGGCAGGGTATGTTGTTTGTAATTCTACATTGTATATATGTTGACATCTTTGTAAAGCGCTTTGACGTCGGCAATGACGTGGGCGCTTAAAGAGATGTTTATGTCCGGAGTTTTTTCTGTCCCGAAACAATGGCCTTGAGTGGAGGTTCCCCACGGGGCCAAGATGTCAGGTGCTACTTCAACACCCCTCCGCCCCAGAAGAGATGGAACATCCTAAAGGATCTGAAGGTAATGGGGATGAGGCCGTGGGTCACTAATCACCATCAGAGGTGTGCACCACCCGGTCCGACCATCTCTACTACCGTTCTCCGTGCACCTTTTATCTCATAGCGCTGTGAGGGAGCATTGACGCGCTATGTGCTCATCTCAAAAACTCAAACAACTGCATTGTCACTGCTAGCTAATGGGTACCATCTTAGTGCACACGGTGACGTACAATGTTAATCACTTGAGTCTCTGTATGAACGGAAGTGGTCTCGTGTGATCGGTCCTGGACCTATGGAGGCTGCTCTGTAGGGGGGGGATATGAACTGTCCCAAACGGAGGGCGACCCCTATGAATTGTTTATTGTACTGAACCTCCAGGCTTTCCTGACTTCGGAAACAAAGGCAGCGAGTGGAGCCCCCTGCAGGGCCCAGGGCAGGTGTTACTTGAAGGGAACCCCCATCTTTACCCCCCCCCCCCCAGCCCCAAAAGAGACTGAACTTCATAGTGGAAAAGTCAAGGTTATTATGGGGGATTCCAGCAGGACCCTTTCCGCGCAGACCCCCGCCCCCAGCATCAGGGGTATGACATCACAGGTTTCCAAAAAGAATCACTTCCTCTTACTGTTTAATCCGGTTCTTATTAGGAAGGCATTCCAACAATTAAAACCACAGAAAAATATCAGTTGTTTTAATGTATTTCTGATGAAAAAAAATATGTATTTTTACCTCAAATTACCAGTGAGATTTGCGAGACTTATTCAATTGTTCATATGTGTCAATGTGACTGTTCGATTGTAACTAAAATCGCAGTTTCATTTATTCATACATATATGCTCAGATTTAGAAGCATACAGAAGAGGAGCTATACATCTCAGCGCGCGCACACGCCCTCTGATATCACCGTCACTATTATCTAAGTCCATCCGCCATCCTGGGAAGCCAGGGGAGGGCTCGCGGACACTCCCAAGCAGTCTGGGATGTCTCCTGGGGTTTTCCACAGGCCCCTCCCCCACCTTTGTTCTTTTCTTCTGTATATGGCCGGCAGGAATTTCCTAGAGGTCTTCCTGGTCTTTCACAGAGGGTGATGCCTGGCCCAGGTTACACCTCGCCCCGCCCCTTTTAGTGATGTCACTGCGTAGGGCTTTTCTAGGGAGGTCACTTCCCCTTAAGCGTATATAACCCCTGGCTGGAGAGAGACACAACACCTGTCAGCACTAAAGGCACAACCTGCCCCTTCCTGTCAGCACTGGAGAGCGAGCGAAGGACTGTCCCAGGACAGGGACAGAAACGACCCCTCCCAGGTGGACAGAGAACATCTATCTCCAAAGACAGCGACTGATTGGACCTATCTTGGCACTAAGACTGACTCCAGAGACAGAGGAGACCTCCCCAGAGACTGACTGACGCACCAGAGAAAACTTCACTTAGGACAGCAGCAGACATCAGTGCACACCATGCTTCAAGGCGCCTTCCAGGTGAGCCCCTGCTGCAGCCATCGGGGTTTCGCAGCTGTAACCGCTGGATTTGTGTATTTTGCTTCAGTTTGGGGGCATCATTTGTTTCCATTGGTTGAACGCCTATCTCTAGATCTCGAAATTCAATTTGTTTTCATAGAGAGATTTATTTTAAAATAGAGCAGAGAGTGAATTCACTTATTAGAAGATGTGCATGGCCATAATACTCCTTTCACACGTTTACTCGTCTCTTATTTCACGTTAGCATTCTCGTAATTTTAAAATACTTTTTATACGGATATTTTTTAATGCTTTTCCGTTTTTAAATGAACCTTTGTGAATAAAAGGATGGCACCTTTTATCCTTACCTCGTCATGTGATTTTCTATCGTGTGCTCTGAGTCCATTAGTCATGTGTTTCTGTGCTGTTCATGATATGAATGTGCATGTCTACCGTGAGCAGAACAGGAGCATTTTAGGTAATTAAGGTCTGTTGTAAGAGGAGTTTGGGACTGGATTGTAAGTTCTTCTTTCGCAATGTGTAATAATGCACGTTACACAACGTTTTCAAATAGCCATTGTCTTCACAGGCAGCCCTGAGGGGAATTTTCAAAATAGCACTGTACTTTAGCCGATCAGAAGTCTGTGCCAATAGATACATGGGGTCCCAGATGACATGGTTGTGCCATTTGGTAAACACTGGTGCTACACTGTGCCCTAGGGAACATTGTCCATTTCACGCCCATGACGGGAGCAAGATGAACAGTTTCATACTGTGCAAACTGATATCATGAGCACACTGTTCCGGTGCCAACATCTCACCAGAGTGCCTGCACCAGAACAAAAACCACCTCAAGTGCTGACATGATGTGCCAAGGTGCTGGCAACATCTCCCAGCGCGCTGGCGTCATAGGCCAGAAGACGAGCATCCTTTGTCAGAGTGCTGCGACCAGATGTAGGCCAACTTAAGGTGCTGGCATAACACTCAAGTATGGTTCCTATAGTGCCGGGTACCTTCATTGTATACCAGTGTGCTGAATTCATTTGCCAAGGTGCTGGCATAATTTTTCAGAGTGCTGACATCACATGTGTGTCCAGATGTTGGCATCATATGCCAGAGTGGTGCCTATAAATCCCGGGTGCTGTTCAAAGCGCTAGCGGCGCTGTTTACATAGACCAGGTTTGATCCTTAAGTGGCTACGGTGCCAGCCTGTAGCCAATATGCAAGTCTAGGGCTGTTTATAAACCAGGCGTTCACTGCTGATATGACAGGCAGTGATGTCTTATGTGCCATGCTGGGAGAGGGCAGGTGCCCTCCTAGGATTGCTTTTATGCAAAGCTGGGACTGCCCATGGGCCAGCCGGAAGTTTCTCATTTGCCAGTCTTGTACTGCAACTTGACAGACTGGTGCCTCTAACAGTGACCACCCTCAAATCTCTCCTCTGTTATTTCTCGTTCTCTGTCCTCTTTCCCTTCTCAGCCTCGTTGCCCTCTGCTCTTCCAGCCCTTTACTCTCCTTTCCATGCAACAACTCAGCTAATGTCACTCTCTTTCTTCTTCCAGAAGCCACAGGCCATCCTCAGGGTGTCTAGGCAGGTGCACACAGCGGCAGTGGAAGGTAAGTGTCTCTGCACTCACAACCCCTGGCATGAGGTCTCTCTGTATTTTGTGCCCAGTTACTGCCCAGTTACTGGTTTTGGTGTCACTCCCCCCGGTCTGAGACCTCTCTCTGTGTCCTGGGTCCAGTTACAGGTTCTGATGTCACTGCCCCTGGTCTGAGACCTCTCTCTATGTCCTGGATCCAGTTAATGGTTCTGGTGTCACTGCCCCTGGTCTGAGACCTCTCTCTATGTCCTGGGTCCAGTTAGTGGTTCTGGTGTCACTCCCCCTGGCCTGAGACAACTATCTATGTCCTGAGTCCAGTAACTGGTTCTGGTGTCAACCCCCTGGTCTGAGACCTCTCTCTATGTCATGGGCCCAGTTACTGGTTCTGGTGTCACTCTCCCTAGTCTAAGACCACTCTTTATGTCCTGGACCCAGTTACTGGTTCTGGTGTCACTCCCCCTGATATGAGACCTCTCTCTATGTCCTGAGCCCAGTTACTGGTTCTGGTGTCACTCTCCCTGCTCTGATGCCGCTCTGTATCACTTGGGCCCAGTAACAGGTTCTGGTGTCACTCACCCCGACATGGGTCTCTTATGTCATGGTTCCAGTTACTGGTTCTGGTGCTGCTCACACTGGCTTGAGTCTTCTATGGGTCTACACTCCAAGGGTCCTGAGTAATGATTGTCCCATATACACATGATCTGGTTCTGGTCCGGATAAGCTGGACACTTGTCTAATGTCAACCCAGAGTGCCAGTAGTTCTGATCCTGTCTCTTCTTCTCATTCAGCGCTGGAGGGGAGCCCCCTGGAGAAGGCGGTCACCAGCAGCTTTGCTTCCTTCATACATGGAGTCCAGGCAGATCACCTGTCCCAAGCTGTGCGGCACCGAAGCAAGCGTATGATACTGGACAGCATCGGGGTTGGACTGGTGGGAAGCACGACCCATGTGTTCAACATCGCCCTGGGATACTGCCAGGTAAGAAGACACATGGAGCACACCAAGTAACATACCATGCAACACACGTCTGTTAAAACCCCCTCTAGAAAAACAGTGTGAAAATCAGCCTGGGATACTGCCAGGTAAGAGAGACATGGAACATACCAAGCAAGGCATCATGCAACACACATCCATAAAAACACTTAAAGGCCAACAGTGTGGCCATCGCCCTGGGATACTGCCAGGCAAGAGGTGACATGGTACACATCAGGCAACACGCATTGCAACACACATCCATAAAAATCCCTGCGAGGACAACAGTGTGCACTATCTCCCTGTAATCCGGCCAGGTAGGAGGAGACGTGGAAGACACCATAGACCACACCATGCAACACACAGCCTTAAAAAAAAACTTTTTAGACCAAGAGTGTGACCATCTTCCTGTGATCCAGCCATGTAAGTGGCAACAAGTGCCGCACCATGAAATAGACCATACAACTCCAAAGCAACAATCATCCATTAAACCCCTCTAGACCCATGCTGATCACCATCTCTCTCTGATCCAGCCTGAGACATGTGCCACAACAAGCACACCCACTATTCACCAGCCAGCCATTAAAAACCAACTATGCCATAATGTCCTCGGGAGCCCATGTTTTAAAGGGAGGCAGGGTCCAAACCAGAAAGCACACAATGAAGTACATGTCCACTAAAACCCCATATATCAGAAGAGGGGACCATCTCCCAAGGGCCCTCTCAGTTAAAGTGAGACTGGGAGCAAAACAAACACTACAACCTGTAACACACCACCATTAAAACATATTATCAGGACCCAAAAAGTTAGCATGACCTTGAGATACTCAAAAGGAAAAGGCAACTTCGAATAAAAAAGCAACGTCTCATGAATCAAACCATCCCTTAATCAGAATCTCTTCAGACTTTAGTTGTTCAGTATCACCAACAGATTTTACATGCTTATCGGAGTCTTGGATCTAACCAAGCCTCACACCATGGACTCACCACCCATTAATTAACCCACTAAATAAATAGTGTGACCCGCTACCTGAAATAATAGGCAAGAAGAGAGAAAGACCAAGTCATAAAATCCATCTTGAGTTTTCACAAATCACACCCTAGGCTCCCTGCAGATGTTAAGCAGTTAATATCTCGAGAGAATACCAGGAGAGAGAGTATCATCTAGGGTAAGCAGATAAACATGGGGACCTCTGATCTCATACACAGCTGTCCTTCAGGAGCACTACTCCTGCTCATGGAGATCCCTGACCTGCTCCTGTCTTTCTCCTAATAGACCCCTCCAGGTATGAGATGTCTCATCCTGTGTTTAGAGTTGAGTTGCCTATCCTCTAACAGGCTACCTTCTTCCTCCACTAGGTGCCTAGGAGCACTGTTCATTCATCACTTTATTCTCTCTCCAACAGGACATGTTCTCCTTGTCTGCGATCAGCTCTGTGTATGGAAGGAAAAGAATGAGACTCCCTCCCACGCTGGCTGCATATGTCAATGGAGTGGCGGTAAGGAATTTGACAGCTGCTTATGAATGTATCTATCAATCGTAGACTAAAAGTGGTGAAATTCTGAGAATTGTTTTAATGCTGTCTACTTCAGTGTTCAATCTTGTCTGTTTCCACTGCTGTAAAGAGACAGTATTGGGCAATTGTGCAGTCAATAAAGAACATTTTAAAATATGGATCCTCCATGTCTGTAAATTGTTTCCATAGGTTGATGACACAATCTCTCTGTTTAACATCACTTCCTGGTCCCCTTCTTGAAGGACCTCCTAACCCTCTTCTCCTCTTCTACAGACTCACTCCATGGACTTCGATGACACTTGGCACCCTGCCACTCACCCCTCGGGCGCCGTGCTGCCGGCTCTCATGGCGGCTTCCCAGATGCTCCCCGTGGGCTCCCGACCCAGTGGCTCAGACTTCCTGTTGGCATTCAACGTAGGCATCGAGGTGCAAGGAAAACTAATGCGTTTCTCCAATGAAGCCAGAAATATCCCCAAGAGGTATGTGTGATGCCCACAAAGGACATTAATACCCCATGACCAACACAGAATGCCCTCAGGGGGCTGCAGGATCTCAAGGCCATGGTTATGATGCTAAAAAAAATAGGGTAGAAATAGCTCATGAGTTATGAGTGAGATCCCTAGAGGGGGTAATGTTATGATCTGTGCCTGATGTGCACAGAGGGCAGAAATATCTCCAAGAAGAACCTGTGATGCAAACAGATTCATGTATGTGTATAGCACACAATGTAAACATGGTAAAGATAATTTTTCTGTTCACTGTAACTTGATTATATATTTATGTTGAGTGCCTGATTACATCTTAGCATATTGTCAATGCCTCCTCTCACTGCATGATGGCATTAATGGTACATGTCTGACATGCTCCTAGCATATTTCATTACTTCACACTTATTATTAGTACTATCCATACAAAACTATCTTGTTTTTGACCTTATTCCACGCCTGACACTGTTCTTTGTATCTCCAATCAGATTCCACCCACCATCTGTTGTTGGCACCATGGGCAGTGCTGCCGCCACAGCGAAACTTCTTTCCTTGAATGCAGACCAATGTGCTCATGCTCTGGCGATCGCCGCCTCTCTGGCAGGGGCACCTATGGCTAATGCAGCGACTCTTGCCAAGCCTCTCCATATTGGCAACGCCACCCGCCTTGGGATGGAAGCAGTACTTTAAGCTGCCCGTGGGATGGAAGCCAACCCACTCATCTTGGACGATGTGCCCGGCTGCTCAGGGTTCAGTGCTTTCTATGGTGACTACCAGCCCTCGCCCCTGGCAGTGCCAGATCAAGATTACAGCTTTCTGTTGGAGAAACAAGACATCGCCTTCAAGAGGTTCCCAGCTCACTTGGGCATGCACTGGGTCGCAGACGCTGCCATCTCAGCCAGAAACCGAGTCATCAATATAAAGGGCTCCTTCAACCCCGCTGCCATCCGCACTATTCTTCTGAGGGTCCCAGTCTCCAAGTACATCAACAGACCCTTCCCAGAGTCTGAGCACCAGGCCCGACACTCCTTCCAGTTCAACGCCTGCACAGCCATCCTGGATGGGAATGTGGGCATCTCTTCCTTCAGTGAGGACAGCCTCAGGAGACCTGACCTCATCAACCTGCTGAAGAAGGTGGTGGTGGAGCACCCTGAGGACAATGTGGCTAACTTCGACAGGATGTACGGAGAAGTAGCGCTGCTCCTGGACAGCGGAGAGATCGTGACAGGAAGATGTGACACCTTCTATGGACACTGGAGAAAACCCCTCAGCCAAGAATCACTGCATGAGAAATTCCGCTCCAACGCTAGCTATGTGCTCCACCAAGACCAGGCGGAAGCCATTATTGAAGTGGTGGAGGAGATTGAGAGCCTGGAAGACAGTTCTCAACTAGCATCCTCTCTGTGGTAAAGGTGTAGACAGCTCACACCTGGTAGCCTCCCTGCACTAAAAGTGTTCAATCAAAATACATCCCTCTCACAAACTTTTAATGACCTACGTGGTGCACTCATCTTTAACTTAAGTTGTTATACACAAGATTGAAAATCGCCTCAAGGAGAGGAACAGTACCTAAACATTGCATAAAACAATGAGTGAGAGCCATGTACTCTCCTCTCATGAAAAGTGCTGTCATGTCTCACAGTACAGCAGGGTCCTATTTTGATCCGTACAAACACAGAAGCATCTGGCTGGCCAAAAACAATAGGATTAATATTCCTAGAACCTCATTAGTACTTTCTAAGGGCTGTAAGATGTTATTTTTTATTTATTGTTATTTAATGTTTGTTTATTGTTTAATAATAAGCCCTGATCTCACTGAAATATCATCTCTGCTTCACAATGAATGATCCGCCCCATGGGGGCCAAAGTAAGGGTCAGCTGGATGTTCAATTTTATTCCAGTATTGAATTCCCCGTGTCCCGCTCTCTCACGTGTACTTTTCTAAAGCCACAGGACAAATTAGGTCAATGCAAGGACTTTCTATGTGTCTCTCATGTTTTATTAGTGAAACATATTTTGTGCTTTCTGTTATTTATTTAATTTTGAATAAACGCCCTGTATTTATTTTACAATGATTGTAATTCTTGATATAAAAAGAAGCTGACATTTTAGATGCAACTTACAAGAGAGCAACAGCTTGGTGCAGAGAGAATGGAGCCTCTCACACAAACTCTCATTTCCAGCTGTCCTCAGCATGCTGCCCCCCTTGCTAGAGTTTCACAACCTGTACCAAAAAGCTTCCCTGTTGTAAGAAGCTTCCCTCACATGCACAACCACACAAATAACAGCTGAATATACACACCTGAACAAGTACTTATGATTGATCAGGTCATGGCACAAACTTAAAATGTTAAGATTCTTCGGCTGATGTCATCCAGTTTGCACCACTGTGGTCATTCTCCGCTCTCACAATCTGCCACGTGCGCTGGAAAGCAGAGCATATTGTGAAGTAATCATACGTGTGGGAAATACCAAAAAGATCATAGATTTACCAGCCAATTCTGTGACCCACTCCACTTACTTAAATGCACTCACCATATTTAGAAACACCATATGGCAAACCTACTTAGTAGAGTCTTTCGATATTAATTTATTGATGACGATCAGTAAAAGTGACCATCCCACATCCTCTATGATTCCATATATTCCCAAATAAAGAGCTGATTGATTCTTGCAAGGGTTAGCAACTCCGGCTGGAATTTCAGGTTGAGCAAGACACTCTCCAAGTGCATGGTTTGTGGTCTGATGACACCAACCGCTCCCTGTATTTTGACCAAAGTCCACAGATGTCTTTCCAAAGGAGAATGACATGATTTTGAGTCCTTCAAATAATCTGTGCACACATTTTAGGGTTTCAAGGAGCTTGATGCATTTTACAAATAAATCACACACTGATATCGCTTTTCATTCACAGAGGTTTGAACAAACGCTTTAGTGATTTTAGTGCTGTTTAATTAATATTAAAGGTCAGAGACCCCTCATTCAGAAATAGCCTGGTTTTGTGTCAGAGAACATAATAAACTCTGTTTCATTCAAATTGGAATATCTTCCAATTAGTCCCCTGTTCCATTCTCAATGTATGTAAAAACAGGTAATTTTTGGTCATAAAAAACATAAATTCAAAATCAAGAATTCATATTGTAAGTAGGATATTTTGTGACAAGAGAAGGACATGGACATAAATGATAAGAATGAAAGGGTTTGTACCATGAATTAAGATAATTAAATCTGGAATCACTGACAGAATCTTGAAAGTCAGTCATTAGAAAAAAGGTTGAGCTTCGGGTAGGTGCTCGACATCCAGGTCTGGATGATGTGCGGGCAGTATCTGAGACGTTGGGTGTCTGAAGCAGACTTGACTTTCAAGCAGAGATGAGTGTCTTCATCATAGTGGTGAATCTTGATGCTGTTTTCTGTGAGTTGAGCACCAAGCAGCTCCATGTAAATGTTGAAGAGGACAAGAGATAGTATGAAACTATGGGAGACTTTGCAGATAATTGGAATCTTTTGTGACCTGGAGGTGCCCGTGTGAACAAGCTGGAATCATTTGGAAAGGTAGAAGGAGAACCAGTGAAGGACATTGCTGGTGAATTCCAACGGGGCTCTAGAGTGTGTACGAGGGTGGCATAGTCTACTGCGTCAAATGCAACTGAGCGGACCAGCAACATCTGGAGGAAGAGGTCATCTTTATCTTTGTTGTCTGTCAATATCTGGAGGAGGTTCATTTGTGGTCAAGAGGGAATCATCTACAAAGTGTAATTAGGCATTCTCTGTGCCGCAGCGTGATCTGAAGCCAGACTGGTAGTCGAGCAGGAGATGGTTAGCTTTATTGTGATCTTCGAGCTCACCATATACTGCGTTTTCCATCTGAATACCTTTATTGGGTTTTTTACAATAAACAAGTAATATATCCAATTTTAATCCAAGAGGATTCAGAGCCTGGATTACTCAGTTAGCACTGGCCCAATACATAGATACAATACAATACAAAACATTTTAAAAAGAGAAAATATTAGGAAAAAGAAGAAAAGAGAGAGGTTAGGCTTGGTGACCTGAAAAATCAGCGATTTACTTTGCCAGCCTCTCCGTGGTCGGTCCGGTGGTCATAGCTGGCAGGGATTCCCAGAATGTGTAGCTGGAGAGGCCTGAATGAGCCACTGAAGAACAGTCATTAGAAGAGACGCAGTTATATGATCAGCTTATGTCACCTATAGATATGCATCACTCTTCCAGGGATATTTATTCAAGTAAGCCCCCCAAATGTCTCCAAATACTTATAGCTGGTCATTCAGCTTATATATCTCTCGTTCGTGTGTGGCCATTCTTTTCATTGTGTTGTACCAGTCGTCAGTATCTCATAGTAAGGGCTATTCACAGTGTCTTAGAATGCAAACCATTGTGAAGGCTAATGCTGCATCCAGCCATCTTTTCTTGTGGTTTTTGATTCTTATGACATCCTGAGTGCTGTGTAACAGGGCAGGTTGAGCTGTTGACTCATCTAGTGGAGGTGTCACCATACTGACTCCCAGTATGACTGCACTATGGACAAAGCCATAGGATGTGTATCATGTCTCCCTTGGGGAGTGTGCAACACCAGCATTCTGCAGTTCTTGCGAGTTTTGCCCTGCAGTGTTTATAGGGAGACCTGTGCCATTGTTGCAACATTTTGAAACAGCTGAATTTCAGCCGTGCTTCTCATAAACATCTCTCATGAGCGCAAATCAGTTCTTTCCAATCCTCCTAATCATAATGCCCATCAAGATTTGATTGCTATCTGTTGTTGAGGTGCTCTGGTGTGTCTCTTGCACTGAAAGTCACACACGGGCAAGGATGATATTGCTGTGCTCCCATCTGGGTTCCCAGTAATGCAGCGATGCACACACAGTGTCTTTCACAGTTTCACGGGGCAGTTCTGGGTCAACCCTTGTCGCTTCGTAGTGACCCACGCGTCACAGCTCAGATTTCTCAGGTGTTGCCCCGATCCTCGCAACCACTTAAGTATCGGCAGCCTCTCCTGGAATCCGGGGATGCCACTAGGCTCCACACAGGCTTTTGCCCTTCCAATCTGGCAGTAACTTTCACAGCGGTCCCTCCTGGCATTTGGGGTCACTGCCACAAGTGCCTGATGGCTTCACTTGTCGTGCATGGTACTCCGCTTATGGCTATCTTCACAGCAGCCCCCTTCTGGCATATGGGGGTCGCTGCCTGGAATGTGCAGATAGGAAATTACCCTATTGCGCTGGGAGTCCATTTGGCTGAGATCCCCACGGGGCCTCACTCCCTCCCCACTGGTCTTGGCAAGCAAACAGGTGCTGATGCTCCAGGCTCTACAACAGGTGATCTTGGTTTCCCAGGGTAATGTCGCCTCAACCAGCAGGGAGACTAGCAGGCCTTGGCCCCAAATCCTTCTCTCAGAAAGAAGTCTTACAGAGCTTCCCCTCCTCACACAGCCCTTCTGGCTGCTTGGCAGCTGACACATTTTGTGGTCTGAACCTCCTCTTCTTATAATCCATTTCCAGACACCAAATGATATTTAGGATATGGGTCTCTGAAGTTTTATGTTAAGGATTCTGCTTCTTTTGAAGTGTACACTTTTCTTTCTCTTGGGAAGCTGTCTGTCACAGCAGGAGAGACTCTGAAGTTGATACTCCCACAACACAGGCCATGGGAGTGACTAGAGTTCAGACCTCGATGTCAGCCACAGTCATACGTGCATCAAAGGGTTAATCCCTGGCTCACAGCCCTACTCTTTATGAATCCCTTATAAGCTCCATCTCCTTCCTGAGATGTGTTCAGGTCCTTCCCTCGTGATCTATCACTGAATCAAAGAGCACCCCTTTGAAGTGTACAGGGGTAGTCTCTCTCTCCCTTCCTCCAGTGTGTCCCACTCAGCTCTCAGCAATGCAGCACTACACAAATCTGTCTGGAGGGATTCCTCTACTCCTCAAGTCTTCACCAGTGTGGCCTGGGTTTCCCAGGATCCTCCATGTAATGTATCTTTCCGGCCACACTTGCACTTATTGGACATATACAGCACACATACTGTCCAGTATTGTCATCTCCATGTATCCTCTCTGTATTGTGCAATGGTGTGCGACATGCAAACACACCCATTGCTAGTACACACATTCCCCATACACACAGTGCACAACACTTCACCCTTCAGTCATCTGTAAAACGACCCCTGGTGTTCATGTAAAGCGCTCCAATACCTTCGGGTCGAGTTTGCGCTATATAATTCTGCAAATTTGTTTGGGGATATTTTTCAATTATATCTATATGTATATTTAAATTGTAGAAGGTCGAAACGCCATCGACAGATTTCCAGCTAAAACATTATTCTATTGTGCAATGAGTAACATATATGAACCTTCTCATCTATTTATTTTCATGCATAATATTGGACCATCGTTTCTTTTCACTATTGCCTTTGTTTTTGGGGTGTATCACTTTGCGCCATCCACTTCAATTTCACGAGCACTGTGTGTTCACTTTGCACATTGAACACTTTGCATTCACACTTGATGCTGCCATTAATCAAATACACATAGAGATATAATTGAAAAAAACTATTAGATAATACCTTCTGGATTATAGTTGGCTATTTCTTTTTTGTAATTTACTTACATATGCAATATAGTGATTTATATTAATGTACGAACTATAGAAGCTGGCTATTTTAAATGATGTCCTTTGGGACATTGTTGTGGGATGTCACTATTACCCCGGTCCCTCTGGGTCTACGGGCTGCTCCTGTTGTCCATAATATATTCAGTATCATGGGCACCTTGCGCTTCTTGGCGCCATTCCTACTTTAAACTTTATAAATTCATATCTCCAATTCCCCTTTTTGGAATTTTGTCCATGTGGTGTATTTTTGTTTATTAACTTGTGTGCTGTTTTTCTAATTCGATTTGGGATTTTTATTACTTTGCATTTTCACATTATTACTATGTTTGTACTGCATTGCGCTAAGTTAAGGCGGTCTGCTCTCATGTTGATCTCATGTTAATTTAGTGACTTGGAGGGCTCACGCAGGCACGGGTTGTGAGCATTCCTGGGGGGGTAGTAGTCCCCCACCCCAAATGATCATACAATTTCTTGCAATTGTTGATTACAGAAGCGTGCCTGTAGTTGCTGCAGTAGAGCAGGTCAGGTATGACTCTGATGTAGGCTCTATTGTAGGCATGAGGCATTTCCTCAGCAGACACTATTCCTCTGAACATCTTTCCTGGTGGAGAAGCTGTGAGTGGTGCTGTCAGCTTATAATATTCTGTGGGAAAGCAGTCTTTCCTGGGGCTTGTCCTGTAGGCATATCACTGAAGGATGTCAGCACTTCGGCATCTATTGTTTCTGTATCTAGTTTTCCTCGTGTTAGTCGTGGTGTGCGAAGCCCTTTAAACTGTTGTTTTGCAGCCTCGTTTTCAGAGCCTCTGCTGTGTACAGAGTAGCAAAGAAGAAGGCAGACTCCTTTGTAATGTCCCTGGGAGGGCTGAGTGGACATTCTTGGGGTTGATAATCCTCTGTTGTGCTTCCCAATGCCTCACCTTCTTCTGACTGAAGAGCAAGCAGCCTGCCCGCCTTTTCTCCTTGTTCATAGTGATGGTGCTGGAGCAGGATTTTCTAATGAAAATCTATAGGGTTTTGAAGCTCTGGTTTGTCTATTTGTCATAAGTAAACATTATTAATTACTAATTATTTGTTTTGTGTATATGTTTAAACTTACCAACATACTAATGAGAAGAAAACCGACACGAGGGAATGCTTTCGTATTGCTATTTAATAAATGTGCATGTTTTATTAAATAAACGTTGCTGAGTGCTGTTTATTTTAAGCACAAAACGCTTTTGAATTAATGCTTTTCTGTGTTGCTAAAGCTAGATAATTACATACACATAAGGGTATTAGTGGGGTTAACACTGTTTAATCACTATGCTGTGGTAACGTTGTTTTGTCTCTTTTAATTAAGATGGTCCATTTTGGCCTAACCAAACATGTCCGCCGTTTGCAGCCTGGCCTCGAGTGAGAATTTGTGATGAGAAGGCCTTGCTGAATATGACGAGATATTTGATCACAGTCCTTGCCTGGTTAAAACTTTCCGTGAGGACAGCAGCAGTTCTGGGCAGGTTTCCAGATGTATTGGACAGCCTTGGAGGACAAAGGAACTGTTAAGAAAGAACTCTGAGCATTGTGTCATCGCTGAAGAAATGTGGTTGCTAAAGGATACATTTTTATTTTTGGTTCCTGTTCTGTCTTTTTATTTTTGTGATTTCCTGAGCGGAGATTTTCCATATGTAGCGATGCTACATCCTTTCCTGCTCGCTCTGCTCAGCGGTTCGGCGGATGTGTAAACATTTAATGTTTCTTTAATATTGCAAGTTTCATTATAAATATACTAGACTAGAGAGGGTCTGTGTTCATTGCATTCGAGATTTTGCTTCCTAAACCTGCGTTGGTGAGGATCGATGCTGAGAGGACGGTGACTTGGGAGATTTCTACTGAGAGACTTGTCCTGATGACCCATTCTGACATTTAGCTAGAATAGGTAATTATGAGAAAATGATTTATTCTGATTAATTTCTTTTGACTAATTTAGATAAAGAATTATAATTTTAAATACGGTGTTGGTGATTATTTCTTGTCAATTATTGAGTACTCTATTTGATTATTGATGTATAGATTGTTTAGATTATGACAATTGCAATAGCTAGGTCTTATCGACCTCGGTGTAGTTGTGGGGTTTAGGAGTTTTCTTTCCACAGGTTCAATGCTGGTAGAGTATTTGAGTGTATGTTAGTGAAATGGGCCCTAGTGTATGGTGAGTGTATGTGCGTGTAACTGTGAAATTACTCTATCCGTGGAAGTAGGGAGATTTTGTACACCCCAATCTGCATCAATGGCTCTTACTTCCCTGAGGACTTTCTTAACCATCACCGTTAGGAGCGTGTTGAGTTTGTATTTTGTTTACCATAAGTAAGTGGTGCATGGCATTGCCGGTTGTTTGCGAAATGTTAGTGTTGAATTTAGATTCCAGGTTTAGTTTTTCACTTCGGCCACTTTGCCGGCGTCGATGAGTGTCTTATTGTTATGCCTCGAATGTATGGTTTTCCAGTGGGAGTGGGATGAGGCTACTGAGTTTTCTTGAAAGGCAAGTATTCCTGGAGGTAGCCAAGCCTCTCTTCCTGGGAGAATGTATATGTTTGTATGTCAATCCTCCAGGTCTTATCCCTAGGAACCTTTATTCTGAGATCTAATGGCAATGCAATTGGGGCAGGATTCGAATACATTGGACACCTATGTCGCACCCTGTGATTGTATCCAATATCGCAGGACTCGTCAGAAAGTAGGAGATTCTGGTCTCAGTTCCAAGGGGGTACGAGAAGAATGGATAGTCTTTGTGTGTCTGGGACATGAGCCTCCAGGGATCAATAAGGGAGTGATCTGCCTCAAGATCCCACAATAGGGCTTTAACTTTGTTGGAACACCGGTCCGGGTGGATGAATCCATGAGGAGTGGGGTCGAATGAGGGCTTCCAGTCTCTGCAGATCACTAGCAGTGCATGGACTGTCACTGTTATCGCACTGTTGAATTTGGCAAAGAATTCCAGTTTCCCAGCGTTTGGGGCTTAGATGGATCCAACAGCACAGGTGTGGCCCTGACGTATGTATGATCCCTGTAGTTCGCACCATGAGGGGTATTCTCAAGAACGTGTAATAATCATCGCCAAAATAGGTTAACACAATTTTTCATATCGCCGTCCATCGCGGGAAAATAATTCCGTGTTTACGTCGGATTCACAACACGACGGTAACATGCAAAGGTTTCCAGATAACGCGTCAAATGTCCGAGATAAAATCACCTGGACGGCGATAAAAATCTAAACCCAAACGTGGAAAAACTTGCGATGGGCACAACTGTGATAAAAAATCCAGCAAGCGCCAGGCCTGCAAGTCCCACCAGTCAGGCGGCCAAAACCACTATAAAAGTGGCAACCAAAAACACAAACATGACACAAACAACTTCGAAGCACCATGGAGGTAGCCGGAGCAAGTACAGAGGACAACCAGAACCCCACAAGCCGCACGGAGGACCAGCCTGGGACCATCATTGGGGAGACAGTGGCAGGACTTGGGGTACCGGACACTGCACAACATTACCTGAGCCAACAGCAACAGGGTGAGTAACGACCAGGGACTGGGGGGACGGTGGGAGATGGGCACAATGGCCCACATGCACAATTAAGTACAGCACATCGGCGGACAAACCATGCCCAAGATCCACAACTCTGACCAAGAGCCCAAGTTACCCAAGTCTGCAACATCTCAGCACTGCATAAGCACAGAAGTGAAAGGCTCACCGCCTGAAAGGGATAAAGGCCAGCCAAATCAGAGCAGAAGGGGCAACTCACCCACAATGCAGCACACACACATAAGAATCTGAGCACCTCTACATTGACAACAATGTGGTACAAACTGCAACACTTTCACAACAGAACAGAGGACACAACTGCTGCTGCTTGTTTGTAGAAAATAGCCATTCGCATTTGGCATAGCACAAAACTGCGTGATGACAATGTACAAGTACAACCTCACATCCCTGATGGTGTAGAAATGTCAACTGTCCCGCATCAAATAGGCATCTCCTCACAAACAGTCACAATGTACATTGCCATACAGTCTGACAGTAAAATTCTACAATGCGTGAACATACATGTGAACACAATGTCAATCTGCATCTCCCCTTCATATTGCAGAGGGAGAATCAACACCTCCTGCAGAGCAGACCCAACAACACAGCACTGATGATGAAGTGGACCTCCCCAACATTTACACCGACGCACTCCAACAACTCATGGACAGGTCCGGCACCCCACCTCCAGGAGCAGGGCAGCCCAACTGCATGGATGAGACCCCACCCCCTGCACAGACCACACAGCAGGAAGCACCCACCACCATGGCTGTCTCCCAGGACCCCCACGACCAACTCATGGCATTCCAACGCCGTGTGTAAGGGTGCCTGGAGGAGATGGCTGACTAGCTGTGGGTGGGGTTCGACCTCATGGAAGCCAAACTAGATGCCATACGTGGATGTCTAAGTCCCATCAGGGACCACTTACCGTCCCTAACGGATACCCACTGTCCGCTCCATGCTCTCCAATAATCCATGGCTGACATCGCTGGAGCCATGACTCTGAGCCAAGGACAGCTGTCTAGTCAGAGTGGCTCCAGTGATGTCAGCCGGGCGTTGGGATACATAAGAATGATGGAGAGCTTGGAGCGGATGCAGGCGGAAAGAATGTTTGCCACGGCTGCACACCAGCGAGATGTAGCTGTGACCTTCCATGCCCTGCAGATCCTCTTCATGGCATTGCCACCACAAGGCCTGGTGCGGATGGATGCTGGCGCTACTACTACATCCACATCTCCTCCCCCTGAAGTGTCAGTGCCACACATTGCGGTAGAATTTCCAACTCTGTCCCCTGATGTGTCACTGCCACACAGTGATGCAGACAAAACACCACCACCCGCATGTGAGCCACCTGACATATCAGAGGATGAAGATGCTGATGAATCTGGCTTTGCGGAAAGAATGAAGTGCAAGAATTCATCTCCGCCATATGACCGGTTTCAGCTTGGTTCGGTCCTCTGCATCATGCCCTGGAATAACACCTTCCACTGTCCCCCTATACACTCAGTGACTCTCACCTTGGACCTCGACATGGACTGCCAAATTTTGTTTGGTTACCAATGACTCAGCAATCACATTGCGGTTTGTAATCTTCCACTCCCTATGAACTTGTCAATCCCGAAAGGACTCTGGCTGGCCCTCGATGGGCCAACAATGTAAAGTGGGGTTTGAATGGCCCTGTACTGGTCCAGCTTCAACGCTCCATTGAATGTGAATAAAACATTCAAATTCATACAGATGTGTCTTGGCCGTTATCAATCGAGTATGAAAGTATGGATGAATGTAGGGACAGTGATTCCACAAAAAGGTACTGCCTGCGTAATGCTATCAATGCACATGTATGGCTGTGACCCAGATAGGCAGTGAGACACACATTGTCATTCAAATCAACACTCATCACAGTTGAATACAAGTGAAGGCATGCAGACTTTATTAGCATATGCGTGTCAGTACGAGCAAGATAAGTGCCACAACATGCAGACCAATGCAGCAGTATGTCAGAATGAGGAACGTTGCCAAGCACCGCTGTCCACTCCGGGGGAGTGCCTCACCTTTCACAGGTGTGTGTTAACCCGTGTTATTGTCCGCTCATGTATTCGGAGTCCAGGCGAATGCAGCCATGTCCACTGTTGTCGTGGGATATGTGACCAGATCTCCAAGATGCAACAAGGTGTTGGGACATGTGCAATGGGTTCCAATCTGTTGTGGCTGCAGGTACGTAGTTACTCCTTCTTGAAAGCGATTGTAGCTTCGTAGGCCATCATTTCCAACATGAGGTCGTTGTCGACTTCATCAAACAGGACGGCGAGGCGATCCATCAGCAGGTTCGGACAGATGTACTGCGTCCACCCCCTTACACCAATTAGCACTACAGCCCAAGAGGGGACCGTTTCAATGTGGTCACTGCACACGAGGATTTGTGCAATCTCCCAGGTCTAGCTGCCAGCATATATCAAGTATCAAGGCATCCCTTAAACGGGTATCACAATGACACTCCTGGTCGTGGGCCAACAGGGGGCACACACACATGTCAAAATCCAATTCAGCTACCGCCCTGTTGGATAGGCAGACATCCACGGACCACTCGAATATGCACGATCGACAATGCAACACAGGATGAACACAGGTGACGTTGGCAAGGCGGAAGCTTAGCCGGTAACTGATCTACAGCACTGCCAATGGCAGTGCCCCCAGTAAATGCAGCATACGTGCACAGTACAGTTCCACGTGACAGGGGTTGTGCATGTGTCCAGGATGTTCTGCCATTGCGTTAGTGGCTCTGGATGAAGCTGCACTATTCTGACCTGCGCCAGTTCTGTGGATGAAATGCTACAGCTCGGATCAATGAGTTGTTTTAGTGTACAATGGTTGTACACCTGGGATGGTGTGGGAATAAGTGTGAAGACCATTCCATGTAAGATAACTTCGAGCAAGGACTCCTGTGTGTGGGGTGTGCATACGTTGGTCTCTCGTCGGGCTGTGCGTAGTGTGGGAGTCTGCATCAGCTGCTATAGTATCTGTCGGGGGTGCCGGCACATGCAATTCCGAGGTTTGAGGTGCAGATGTGCTTCCGCCTGTTAGTTCAGACAAAGGAGCTTTCATCCCTATTGTTGGTTTGTTATATGCTTGCATTCAGGAACTGTGAGGTGACTTGTTGGGGGTGGGGCGGGATGTGTGCGACTTTGGGATTCATGTTTGAGATGTCTTGCATGTGGCAAATGTGCGGCATCACTGTGTGTTACGTTGCCTCACTGCTGCTCCTCCCTCTCCACGAGCCCATTTACTTGTGTGCGCAGCACGGCTGCATCACTTGCACACCTACGGCACACCATTGTCATGCCTGTCTGCGCATGTCCACAAGCCTGACAATGACACTGTGAAGTTGGGCGGTGAAGGTGGTCAGCCACGTGAGTGTAGGCCTATGGTAAGGATAGGGCGGACACAGATGTAGAGTCCTTGCGTGGCTGAACTCGCCCTGCGAGTAGAGCTAGGCATTTTGCTCATGCTGCGGCATGACAGATACACACAACACTTGGCATGTATGAGCCAGGATCCCGAGTGTTCTTGCGTTCCTTCTTTTCTCCGTTCGTGCGAGCCCACCCTCAGGGTGCATGCTACATTGCAACATTGTTGATTGCAGGCAGGGTGGCGCCGACACTACAACAGAGACACACACATTAGTTACTTCCTTGTCCAGGCAAGAACTGAACCACGCCCAGAGCCCCGGGCAAATTCTTGACACCCCTACGCTGGACTGGCGTATGCCGGCCCAGCCCACTCCACTCACGCTTACAGAGGGGGAAGACAAAGCTACATGTCCATGGTCTTAGCCACTGCCTGAGGTGACATGGTTGCGTCCGCTGTCCACAGCACAGTTTATTGTGGTAGGGCCCGGACCCATCATGCATACATAAAGACCACACGGACACACTTAGATAGATAGTGGAACTGGCTATGGGCACGTGCGCCCAGCCCCTTTTTATTACCAGGGTCACATGTCCAGTGACGCCTGTGCTGGATGGGTGTGGGGTGAGTGTAAGCCAGCCCTCAGGGAGTGGTTGGTGCTGGCAACAACTGGAACAGTGATCTTTGGATCACACACACAGAAGATTCAATCATAAAGGGTCCATGACTTGCAGTGCACTGAGGCAGGGGCAGCAGAACTGGAATCACACATAGAAGATTCAATAATAAAGGGTCCATGACTTGCAGTGCAATGAGGTAGTGACAGCAGAACTAGAATCACACATAGAAGATTCAATAATAAAGGGTCCATGACTTGCAGGGCACTGAGGTAGGGGTAGCAGGACTTGAATGACACACAGAAGATTCAAACATAAAGGGTCCATGAATTGTGGTGCACTGAGTTGGGGCACCAAAGATGTGCGTGCTCATGTGAAGTAATTGTTAATGTTTGTGTCCCTACGTGAGATTCCTGCTGCAGCTGCAGTGAGGTGTGGTACGCCTGCCTCATCTTCATCATCATCGTCCCAGGTCTTCCCCACTGCCTGAGGTGACATTATTGCGTCAGCTGTCCACAGCACAAAACTCAATCATGTAGGGTCCGTGTCTTGTGGTGCACAGAGTAAGTGGCACCTGAAGAGCTCAGCGTGTGCGCAGCCTGCGATGATGCGTCGTCCGGGTGGGCCGCACTGGAAGCACTGTCTGTTGCCTACTGGCCTCCACCGTAAATAAATCAAGACTGGATTTAAATTGTGAGCCCAGCTGACCACAGTGTAGGCCAGAGGCAGTGGTAAGCTAGGGCCCACAGCCACGTGGCTTTGACTTGAGCTGCACACAGTTAGTGGCACCTGATGAGCTCAGCATGTGCGCAACCAGCGGTGACGGCGTGACCTTGCAAGTCAGGATTGGATTTGATTTGTGAGCCCTGCTGACTGCAGTGTAGGCCGTAGGCAGCGGTCAGCAAGGGCCCATAGCCACGTGGTGTTGACTTGAGCTGCACAGAGTTAGTGGCACCTGATGAGCTCAGCCTCTGCGCAGCCAGCGGTGATGCGTTGTCCGGGCGGGCCGCACTGGGAGCAATGTCTGTGGCCTACTTGACTCTACCATAAATAAATCAAGACTCAACTTGAATTGGGGGACCTGCTGACCGCAGTGTAGGCCGAAGGCAGTAGTCGGCGCACACATGACTCTGCCATGCTGTCCCGCTGGATGTGCTGGGGGCCTGTGTCGCGGAGGCCAGCGATCAGCTGAGGAGGCTGGCGGCCAAGGCGGAGGACCCGTGGCAGGGTGAGGTGCGCCACCCTGGCAGACGAATTGGCCATACCGGAAGTTAACCAGGCCCAGAGCCCCAGCCTATTTATTCACACTCCTACGCAGGACTGGCGTACGCTGGACCAGCCCACTCCACTTAGGCTTACGGGGGGGACGACAAAGCTACATGACTGAGGTCTTCCTCACTGCCTGAGGTAACATGGTTGCGTCCACTGTCCACAACTCTACAAACACCAGCAGTATATGTCGACATGGACATGTCTGTGCTCTGCATACGGAAGTCTGTCCAGCACATCACTGCCACACTTGTCATTGTGTACATTGTTGTTCATGGGTGACTTGCCTCCTTGACACATACTTGGTTCCCACCTCTCCCCAAATTCTGCAATTGTGTGGCTGAGGGGCCATGCCGTTTTAGGAAGGTCAGCTGTCTTGTTCTGCGCTGCCTGGGTGGTAGTCCGGGGGGGGGCCTGGGTGTGATGTAGGTGGGTGTTGTGGCCCTCTTGGGTCTCCGAGCTGCATGATCAGTAGCTCCATGACATGTGTTGGTCTTCAGATGTGACTCTGGGCTAGGCTCCCTTTCATACTGCAGGTTGTCGTCCTGCTTAACACCAGTAAAAGGCAGGTGTTAGATCCCTGCTGCTAATGCGCCTTATCGCCTGTTTTTGGTTCGCATCGCAGATCTGGCTGGCTGTTGTGAATGTCGCGCAGTGGTGTTTTCCTGTGTTTTTGCACGGGAACTCCTACTCTGCATATCATTAGCGTTAGTTATCGACTCTCACCCGTGGTGATGTTTTTTGTGGCAGCTATTGCTGGAAAACTGGGGATACAGGCAGTTTGCACCAGCTTGGGAATAGTGCGACAAATCTATTGCCACCTTTGCGGTGCTAAAGTGCAGATACATTGGCGACAAGTCCTTGAGAATATGCCCCCATGTTTTTTGCAGCTTTATGGGTAGTGCCTTTAGCAAGAGGTTACCCACACTGCCTTCCCTGTAAGGTGGGTGAGCCGTGTTGGGGAAATCGGGGGGAGGGAGGCATCCAAGACTGATGCTGCCACCACATGTACGACCCACCCTCCTTTAAGCTTAGCTACTTCTATGATAGATAAATGAGCTTCTTGCAGTAAGACAATGTCTGACTTCTGGGAACCTTGGTAAGAAACTACCATTTTCCATCATATGTCGGTTGTAAGATCATTGACGACGAAAGATCAGCCTCTCGTTGAGTGCATCTTTGGTGAATTTTAGGGGGTACATTTTCACACTGTCTGTCTACATTCTGAAATTCCTGTTTGCCACAAGTGATATGGCCTGATATCTCGTGCTGCGCTGGGTGTAACCCATGGGCAATGGTATATACTTGGGAGTTCTTGCTATGCATAGAAAGAGAAAGGGAAACGTGTTCAGGTGATCTAGAACAAGTCTGTGGGGAACTGCCTCGGTGTTTATATGGGTGAACAACCAACTGATCACACTGTGGGTCGCTCCCACTCCTAATTGGTAAAGAATGAAGTGGGCAACTTGATTGTCGACTCTGGGCTTTGAGGGGGGATCATGGTTTATATCTGTTTCTTAAGAAGTGGCCTTCCTGTGATTTGCCTCTGAGGAGGGGATTCTTGGAGGACAGAGAGGCAGGTGTACTAGATATTGCAGCGATAGAGTCTAATGTGTTGGACTATGATGATTCCTCACTTAGGAGAGGGGATGTTACCACTTCCATTTAAGTTTCCTCCAGTGTTTCCAGTCGGTCTTCGAGTTCTTGTGGGTCACAGTATTCCCATGTTTTGCCGAGTATCATAACTAGCATACTTACAGGATCAGGTATGCTATACTTGATTTTTGTTTTTTATTTTAGGTGCGCATCGTAGGAGAAGTCACCAGCAAAGTAGAGTTTTCTATCTTTATAGAAATTGGGGCTGTGTTGCTTGAATTGTCTGAAGAGTCGTTTTGGCATGGTGGTGGCATAATATGTACATCATTACTGGACAAGTCAGTAGGGATTAGTCACTTAATTCTCAATCAATGAGTTCTCTGGAGCTCTATGGCTAAGCCAAAGTCACTAGTCATATGTGTAGGCAGGAAGGTGGTAGGTTGTCCCCCTCGCAACCTCAGGCAAGCCATATATGTGGTTGTTGTCCCTCCTACTTCTGTCCTCGGGGTTAGTGGCCGTCTGTCATAACTTCCATATTTCAGACCCGAATAAGAAGCTTCTGAACCCTTTTTTTAACTTCTGGTAGTCATGTTTAGGAGTTGTTTAATTGTAGCATGAAGCCAGTAATTTCAGAATATATATCTTTCGATTCATATACAGTTTCAGCAGAGGATTGCTACACTGAATTTATTGAGGTTTTAATTTCCTTACGTTCATGCATTAGAGTGTCCAAAATAATGGAGAAAATTATGTGATTTGGAGGCGTAGCGTGTGCATATTTTTATATTAAATATTAAAGTAAATTTATTTCATGTATTTACTTTAAATGTAGAGAAAAACAGAAAAAATGCTACATACCGATTAAATTAATTTTCAGTTAAAACTTAATCAATTGAAATACATTAAATTAAATTACAATTACTTTTCTGTAATTCAAATTGAAAAATCAATTCCCACCTGAAAATGTTTTTAATGTGCATTAATAATTATTAAAATTGATGTAAAGAATTAAAATTAAAGCGTGTTAAGCTCCTCTTTGACTGCTTCAGTGTTGAAGCTATTGAATTATTGAGCCTGTTGCTTCAATGCTTTCAGATGTGGTTAGTCAATGGCATGGAGCAGATCAACGGCAATGGCTGTGTTGTCAGTCCAAGTGTTGTGGATTGTAGCAAAGGAGGCTGGTCAAGGAGGAGTAAATGAATTCCAGGAAGTTACCATTATGAGGTGATGAGCCCCACAATAGGAAGTCTGGGGGGCTACAGTCTAAATGAGTTGTCCAATGTTTCGAAGGGATGTGGCCCGAGGCAGGGTGGGGTATGGCATGGACGAGACATGGTCAGCAGAGGTGAAACACCTGTCAGAGGGCGGAGCTAAGACTTCATGGTAAATATGGGTTTTATACCACTGAATTTTGCACAATTATTGCACACACACACTCACACATACATGACACCTCTCTTTCACAGCTGCATCACAGGAGGATTCATGGTAAAGTGTACCCCTGACAGCAAAGAGAAAAGACAGTTTCAATTTAAGGGCAATTTTATTTCAATAAATACAAAATCCAATATTTTAAATAAGTTAAATACAATGTGTAGGTCCCTAAAACCAAAAATCTTCTATCAGTGATCCTTGAAGCTCCTCTCGATTGGGTGGCCGGCACAATCCAGTGAAGCCAATAGTTCTAGTTGCAACAATATGGGATGTCTGGATCTGACAGTATTCTGTCACACAAACCTGGTGAGAGGTCTAGCAGGACCAGACATCCTAAGAGTAACAAAATAAATAGAATTTTTCAACAACATCGGTATCAGCTATAAATTAAAATTCCTTTAGGGCAGAGGGTAAAAAAATAATTAAGGCTCCCTGTTTTCTGTTTTTACAGATTTTTACAGGCAAATACAGACAAAAAACATATTGTTTTCTGTCTGCATTTATTTTAAAAAAATGATAAATACAGAAAATGGTGCTTCTTTTAAGTGACTCTCCGTGCTGTCTTATATAAATTATAGGCCAGCAGCTGAGCAGATGGACAGCATGGGAAAACAGGATGAAATTTATTTATAATGGCATATGTCGACATACACTTATGGTATAATGCTAGTATTTACCACTGGATGTATTGTTATGTAATATTTGGCAGCTTAAATAGCTAAAACATGACGGACATCTAAGTATGATTGTGCGTCTATCACTTAAATAGATGTGGAAATGCACAGTTTTATAACTTCATTTATATGCAAAACACAAAATAAATATGGATAAATACAGATAGAATGGCCCAAAAATAAATATGGATAAATACAGACGGAAATGGCCAAGAAATACATACCATAAAACCCGGAGCCTTAAATATAATGTACAAGCAAAGAACACAAACAGAATGCAACAGTATATATACATTGGATCTGTGCAGCTGCATCCTGAGGGGCGTGGAATCGAGGATCTGTTGCTGTACACATCACCAAGCGCTGACTTTCAGGTCCATGCCCTGTTGGAGTGTGAAGGGTAGAAAATATCTGCAAATCAATCAAACTGAAGCATCCTGATAACAAGTATTGTGAGCTGTCTGTAAGAATGTCCGACTCCACTGCCGTCTGTAAGTCTGTTCTGGCAATGTCTTCCATTCAGCTCAGGCTCGACGCGGATATCTGGCCTCAGATTGGGATACTTCTATTTCTAGTTAATAAAGTGCAAATGGCAGCTGGCTCAGGTCTTGTGCGGATGCTGCTGTGGTCAGTAGAACAAGAGTTGTCGTAGCAAGTGGTAGCCTCACACCTGCGAGTTCTTCACCCGCTCGAACGTCTGCATGATGTGGGTGGTGGGGACGCAGCCCTCCCTCACGATGCTCAGGATCCCTGGAAAGGAAGAAGCACAACAGCATGAGATTGAGAGGGCTTAGAGAGTTCTGAGGTCTGTGAGCAGCAGAGGGAAGGGAAGAGACAAGCATAATGAGCACAGTAGGGATTGGCTCCTCAGCATCCAATGGGTGATGGAGTCCAGGAGGGAACCGCCCTCTCACATGGCATATACTGACTGGAGAAAGCGTGGGGTCTGCGCCCTCAAGGAGACATTGAATGTCTGGGGCAGGGTGGGATATCATGGAAACAACAAACTGCTAAAATACAGACTCGAAATCTTTCACTGCCAAAATATCTACCACAAACAACAATCCCCCTGCAAAAATGTCGACCCACAGTAAACTCACTATCAAGCACTTGACCAATAAATTCAGACAGGAGATGGACTAGTAAGTTAACTCTGTATTTCAATAATTATGGAGTGAGTCCCAGTGGAATTAGGAACTTTTATCAGGTCTAGTGCTCTTTAAATAGACATTTGTGGATATTTGTGCATGGTCAATATTTTGTAAATCTGCATGTCAGAATCTGTGATTCTGAGGTCTCTATTTTCAGATGGGACTAGAGTAAGGACCTTCAGACATTGGGTAACTTGGGTGGGTGGGATTGTCCCCGAGAAAGAACAATGGGTTTGGGGAAAAAATAAAAGATCCCACCTTGGGGAATATTGTCTTACTGGGGGAGGTTCTGGGTCCATGTGGTAACTAAGTCTGAGTGCATTTGTAAGCACTATTACTAAATTTGATGAATTTGCAGTATGCAATTTGCATAATTTCTTCTTCACTAGAGATGGTTTTGAGCATTAAATGCCTCCGTAAGAGAAATTTTTTGCTGATTAAGTCTTCTGCCAGTATCTAACATGACTTTTTGATGTGCGGTATATACTACCATGAAAATTTCATGCAAGATAAAGGCGAACTGAATTTCACACCGTTCATGTAATTTTAGCAAAATTTTGTGAAACAAATTATGCAAGATGGTACACCAATAGTGCAGACTAATGATAAAGAGAAATGCTTGTAAAGTTGAAAGTAGGGGTCAGGATTTGGCAGAGGTAAGAAACCTACGGTGACATCCCTGCAACCTTTGAACAAGCGCTTGGAGTTTTCCTCAGGGGCTTAATAAAGTGCATCTTTTTGTAACGCATTTATCTTAGCCCCTTTATGCTTCAGCTGTCCATTAATTCTGGGCTTTGTAAGTCTGTATGCCTTGGACACCAGGAATCCACTGGATTCGGACTGTTTTTCTCATGGCAGGTGTTTGGTGGGTGGGAAGGGGTGGGGGGTGCAGAGCCCCCTGTTCCTATCCAAGGATGCAACTGATCTAGTTTGGGAATAGCAGCGGACAGAGATGAAACAGAAACAAGCATTGGTTAAGACCCACCTTCGTCTATTCTCAGACAGTTCACCACTGTGGAGCCCACCTTCTCGTAGGAGTCCCCATCACACAGCACCCCCTCCAGCTTGTGCCGTAGACGCCTGAAACACAGAGCGGAAATACAAAATCACTCATTTAAAGAAATAATCAACAAAGGCTCAGGTGCTGGGGATTAAGGGAAAGCCGGAGGATGGCAAACATCTACCTGACCTCAAGCTCTACTAGTCAAACACACCTGTGTTTATTGCGCCCACATTTAGACCTATGCCAAGCATCTCAAATACCCTAAAACATATGCGTGAGATATCATCAACACCCTTTTCCCTCATTTCACCTTTCAGTAGGACAAGTCTAGTCACATGCTTAAAAAAAGTCTAACCTCATTCAAAATAGCTCACCGCCCATCAATACTCCAAGACTCTTCCATTCACCTTTCAGAATCTTCAGCTCACGCCCTTCCACAATCCTTGCCCCTGCCCTCAGCTCCTAGCAGCCATCTAGTAACTCTCAAACCCCAGGCACCATCTCTTACGCAGAAGGCCCAATCACAGCCTTTTCCTGATTTCAGCCCCTGTTCTGAATGAGTACTCACGAGATGACCATGTCATGGTGGGTGCTGTCACACTCCCCACTGGGATTGGCAGAAGTGATGGCCAGAGGGCCGGTCATGTCGGTCAGGTGGGCAGAGATAGTGTGGTCCGGCACTCGGATCATGATGGAGTCTTTGGTGCCCACAATGTCATAAGCTGGTCCAACTCCTACAGAAGGAGAACATAAAAAAATGAATCAGCAACAAGTCAGGTGTGAGTGATTGAGCATTTGAGTTTGACTGTATTTATTTTCTCAGCATCATGAACAGAGTTGCTGTACAGTGGCACCTTCATTTGGTTGTGCTTAATCTGAGCAGATGTTTGAATGGTCTAGCCTCAGAACATCAAGAGTTAATGAAGGTCCTTGAAGACGTGATTGCTCTAGTTGTGCAGTGGGCACACATTGTCCATTTAGTATGAAAGAAGCTCTACTAAAGCATTTCAAACAGCCACGGTCCATGCAGGATACAGTGGTGGGGCCGCGTTGGGGGGGGGTTCGAGGGACAAAGCAGAGGGGAAATTAAATAAAAAATTAATTTTCCCTCTGTATGGTCCCTCGATATCCCCCACAACGCGGCCCCACTGCCCCACCGCTGTTACCTGCACGGCTGATTAAAAAACTGTGAAGGGATGCACACATTTGTTTGTTATATCTTGAGAGGCCAGATGTCTGCAATACATATTGTTAAACATTCTTTAAAAAACGTATTTCTGTCTTACATAATTTTATGGCTGTTTGATATATCATTCTGTCTGCGCAAGGGACTATTTCACAACTGAAAAGTACACTGACTCAACACAATTCTTATACAGCCATAGTATACCGAGTGCAATCTTTCCTTGTTTTGCCATTGCTGCTGGGTTTAATTAATGTTTTAGTCAGGAATTGTGCGAGTCACATATATTTCTTCATCTGGTTTACACACATGTACACATACATCACACACACACATATATACATAATATATATAATATGTACATGCAATGGGTACATGAGATTTAAGGGTGAATGTGCATGTAATACCTGCATGAGATTGAGGTCGCTACATATTAAAGGGGGGACTGGACCCTGATATGTATATGCAATAGCTCCATGTGATAGGGACCTCTACACAGAATGGGGGTCACTGGGCCCTGATATGCACATGCAATAGCTATATGAGATGGGGATCTGTAAACATCAGGAGGGTGAATGTATATGCAATGCCTGCATGAGATGGGGGTCTGTAGACATCAAGGGGTGAATGTGCAGGTAATATCTGTATGAACTGAGGTATGCATATATTAGGGGGGGCTGAATGAACTCTGATATGTACATACAATAGGTATCTGAGATGGGGGTCTATAGACATTGGGGGGTGAATGGAGTGAAAGGTGCAAGTAATTTGTGCAAGAGATGGGGGTCGGTACACATAAGGGGGGTGAATAAAGCATGATCTAGACAAGCAACATATACATGAAGTGAGCACACCCCTGAATTTCCTGAGGCACAACTTCTGGCATTTGTAGCCCTCACCCCTCTAGCCTCCCCAGCCCACCCTTCTTTGACAAAGAAACAGCCCATGCAGAAGAGGTCACACTCACCCATCCTCTTCAGCCACTCCCCCTTCTGGACAATGCAGCTTATACCCCCAGGGAAGACGCTCCCCATGAAGTCCCACAACAGGGGGCTGAACGGGGGTCTCACGGCCCGCAGCTGGTCCAGGTGGGAGATGCAGATACAGATGGGCTTCTCCAGGGGTCGGTCCTGCAGAGGATGGAAGAGAGGGAAGTAATGAATGGTTTAGAGAGAGAAGGGGGAGGGCAGGGCCTTTAGACATTATGTGCAGGATCACGTGATACCTAAGTGACCTTAGAACCAGTCAAACCACCTCTGTAAATAAACTAAATGTCTCTAGTGCTAGCCAACAGATTGTACAAGTTAAAAGCCTGTATGGCCTTCTAATGACACTTACACCGTGACTCCTAATGTATGATGATTTATGTTGAGCACAAGTTGTCTTTTGGCATTGTGACTGTTCTAAATGTGTATCATTAATGTCACATATTGATGCAAATTCTTAGGTCTGAAAATCTGTTGATTTCCATACCCGTCACGTTACCCACTGAACTGTCAATGTTATTGTTCCTTTTTACTGCATGTTTAAATAAATACAATCCTTTCCATTTGGAAGTACCACACGGCTCTAATTGTAGTTCTGTGTTTATACACTTATGTTGTTTGGTAGGGACCTATGTCTCTTGCAATACACTACTACCCTCGGTCCCTCTTGACACACAGGGTTCCCTTGTTCTTTGTTACTCTCTTTCTAATGTCCTATAGCAGACAGACACTGGCCAAAGAGTTCAATGCAATGGAATCTGCACAGTCTGAGAATGCAGACTCACTGTGTAATCTGGGGCATTAGTATCTTTCTTGTGCATGTGATAGCATCTCGTTGGGATCTGGGACTGGAGCCCACACTTCCCTTATCACACCCATCTCGCACTCTACCCCAAAGTATGACAAGCTACCATTTTACCTGGCTGCTTTCCTTTTTTTTTTTTTTAAGTTTTGGAGTTTGAACATTCTAGGCAGGTATTACCATGAAAACCCTCACCTGTAGAATAGTTTTACCCTGCAATTTCCATGTCTATATATCCAACTGTACATACTCCAGGCTGGTATTACCATGGTAATCACACTCCTGAAGAATGGTTTTACCCTGATGTTTCCATGACAATATCTCCATCTATACATGCTCCAGGCTGGTATCACCATGGTAATCACAACCCTGCGACTGGTTTTACCCTGACGTTTCCGGGTAAATTCTGCGGAAGTCCGCTCCTCGGTGCTCACCTTGATGGTGTAAATCTTCTGGATGGCCTCGGGGTGTTTGCAGGAGGCCGCCAGGGCGTAGACCGTGTCTGTGGGGACCCCGCACACCCCTCCCTGGTCCAGCAGGGCAGCAATGGTCCTTAGACTGCTGGTTCGATAGGAATCGGGGCACACGCAGGAATCGGACGCCTCAACTTTCTCCTCTGACTTTGTTTCCTAAAAGTGCAAAGAGCAGACATGGGGTGAGACGGCGCCACCTACAGCTCTCCTTGAGCAGCACATGCACATCCCAGAGTTAGAGGACTAAGATTGACTAATATTTGAGAGACACATTTATCGGAACTGAGTGTTAATTTAAGAATAGTAATTGTAACATATTGCATGTACTTATCACTGTACCTTGTAGAGAGGTGGTCCCATGGGAATTAGGTCCTTGCTGAAAATGAAGTTTCCAAGAGATGCCGCCGCCCCGTAGATACAGACGACACTGAAGACGGACAATACTGTGACTGAAAAAACACACAAAGACGGGAAAATTAGACTTTAAGTTTAATATTATCAACAAAAAAAGAGGCGCGTGCTGATCACGTTGATGTTAAACCAAGACAGGGGTTTCTTCAGGAGGGATTTAAAAAAGATAAATGCCACCCAAGACGATAAAATATAAACATAAGACAGAGATAAATGTTTCACTCTACTTCGGTCTGTATGAAATTAAGTGTGGTAAAGCATTTAAACTGGTACATGAACCCCTGTGTTGGTTTATACTTAATTGCCCTGGTTCCTAGGGTTATGGGGCTCACCCCAACTCTTCGTATTATAACAAGGTGATGTTAAGGCAGCTATAACAAGGTGATGGAAAGGCAGCAGTGGAGAGACAGATACAAAAACTAAGAAATGTGGAGGTCTGGCAGAGAACCAGGCACGTGTCAGGGTTGTAACTGTCTCCATTCCAGCCAGGCTTGTCAGGCACACTCCAGTCCTTTCTACAGACCACTTCCCTTTAGCCCCCACCACATTACAGGTGGACTCGGGATGGCACTTGATAGAAATTGCCTGTTTATCATGAATTAACCCTTTAGAGATCACTGACATGCATTAACACAGAAGAGGAACCCACAGTGGAAGGTGTCCACTTACTCTCGAGCGCGAGGGGCAGGCATTCCAAGGTGAAGAGCAGGAAACAGACCATCACCGCCTCCATCAGCAGGGCGAGCAGCACCAGCACCACGTTGGCATAGGCGACTGTGGAACAAGCAGAACAGGATGGCGTCAGATGTCGGATATGACATAATTCAGAGGTCAGTGGGGGTCACAGTTGCTTAAGTCCTCAGATGAGGACACTACGATGCCCCAGATCTGTGCATATGGACCATCGAGTGACAGACACCGGCCCGTACCCACTACAGCCGGAAGCAGCTGCTGTCTGTCAGGGCACCTGGGCCTCAAGTATTCAACAGAGGGATGACCTGACATCGGTATCCCGAGAGACTTACCCAAGGACATCAGGAAGACATTGATGACCAGGAAGGTGACGGCACCAACAGTGAATGCACCATAACTGGCGACGTGGATATTCAGCAGGGGACCTGGAGAGGGTAGAGAAGGAGGAGCAGAGGGTTAGTCATGGATGAAACAGAACATAGGAAGGAGCTTTTCCTTCAAAGGCAGGAGATGGCTAGGAGTAGAGACAAGGGATGAAGGAGGACCATATACTGTCCAACACCTCACTTATCTAACAGCCAATCATGGTGCTAGATATTGGCTTCTGATGATGTGTAAAACTGTATCTTCCACCTCATCCTAAACAGATGCGCCCTGATTTGGTGAAACACACTTCTCGAAACACCTAATCCCAGTTTAAGTTGTTTTCTCGCATGTGTCAGAAGACAAGTGATAATTTAATTCTGGTAAATATGCCCCCGGGTACAAGAAATGATCAGTTATTTGAACAAAGGTGATAATAACTATTGGTTCTTCCCACAACTGGATTATCAACAATAGTTTATCCAGATCCATTAATGGTTCCATAAGTCATGAGTCCCCTCCTAGTGGCCACCAGCTGCACTCCTCTTCCACCCTTTGCCCTCCACCTGGCAGCCATCACATATGATCCTTAGCAGGTACTTCTTCAGGTCACTGCTTACAAGGGCCCCCAGTCAGAAAAAGAACTGCATGTGACATCATCAAGAAACTACCTGCATGCATGGCTACACCAAAGTAAACTAATAACCAAAAATATACATCACCCCCACTGCCCCTACTGGTATGCCTTAGAATATAAACCACACAGAAGCTTCATGACACTGGATCCCTAGGACTTTTCGGAAAACATTTTGCACATTGTAAAGAAGATTAAAAGATCACAAGTTACCTGCAAGTCGTAGCCACGCCCATGTGGCCCATACAGCAGCATAACAGAATGGTAGGACCGACCCAAATCTTCGACCTCTCTGGACCACGATCCTGCAGACATACAACTGGAAGAAAGCGCCAGGGATCAGCACCCAAGGGATGGAGAGGTGAGCTCTGGTAGGGTCATCGAGGGACCCCTGGATGGCAGAGAGTGAGGCCAAGCCATTGCAGATGAAGAAGAGGGCATCAGGGAGCTGGCATCTGGTAGTGCTGACCTCCTGGCCCTCCTTAGACCTGCTGGTGACGCGCTTCAGGCACAGCAGCAAGTCCTGGAGCGTAGCCGATGACATCACTTGGGGTCCAGTAGAGATCAACGACTTGTCAGCGATGGAGTTAATGAGGCTGGCAAAAGTGGCGTAGAGGGAGGTGGCTGTGTAAATGCTGCAGACCACTCCAAAGAAGATATGGGATCCCTGGAGTGGAATCTGTTGGATGGTGGAGACAGTGAGGAGGAGGAAGCATGAATTCTGAAGCACCTCCAGGAGGTCTCTGTTGAGGGACATCAGGCAGAGGATGCAAGCGGCGACCAGAAAGAACCAGCCCCCCACCATGCCCGCACGGCTCTTGTCCACATTGTCCCCGGAGAGGAGCACCGTGAGAATGAACTCTTCCCAGGACATCAGCAACCAGAACAGGCTGTGGAGTCCAAGCTTGGTGGTGTGGTAGACGTCTTCTCTCAAGTAACTGTAGTAGCTGGCGCAGAGCTGGGACAGCGCATTGATGCTGACCCAGATGGCGCCAATGTAGAAGGTCTTCATGTACCCAAAGCAATAAAAGGCAAAGATGAGCGAGGCCACCGCATCAGCGATGTGTCCCAAGGCCATGGGCTCCGCGTACTTGGAGTTCTTCTTGGTCTCCTCCCCGATGCCACTGGAAGAGGTGCTGTTGGCCGAGCCCAGAAGCAAGACGCTGAACATGGGGTTCCCGAAGCCTGGAAGGACGTTCCTCTGGGTCAGGCCCTTCAGGAGCAGGGCAGTGGCACCATAGAACCCAAACAACACAATGAGCAGCTCCAGGGTCCCGGAGACCACCAGCGCCCACTGTCCGAAGAGCCCCACCGCCTCGAAGACCAGCGTGAGGGTGATGGCGCCAAACACGAAAGGCATGACGTAGTTAACGGTGGCCGAGCAGAAGGAGAGGATGAAGGCGACGGCGGTGTATGCCACCAGCCCTGCTACTGCGCTCTCACTGACCGGAAGAGGGGAGGCAGCCATGATGGTCTGGCTGTTAGAAATGTTCAGGGTTTGTGTGGTGTTGTGGATGGTGGGATACGCTCCCAGGACGACACGTGTAGCCCCGTAGCTGCTCCAGAGGGCGGCGAATGCCACAAAGGCGGTGCTCCCCAGGTGATCGTACTTCCGGAAGCACAGGAAGCCTGCAATGAGTTGTGTCAGTCCTCCAATCAGGATGAGATGGACCCCTGCAAGAGATAACACAGGAATTGAGCAACACGTACGTGTGTGACTGTGTGCGCGAGTGTGTACCCCCTCCCTCCAAGTGCTTTATGCATGTTATCCCAGCGCCACCTGTAACCCTTTGTGTGATCTGTGGCTGCCACACTCACCTGCCAGGATGTTCTCCACACCTTCAGCGTTCACTTTGGTGTGGAAGGAAAAGAAGTTCTGTAGGGCCACCAGGAAGGCGCTGATGACGTTGGCGAGGAAGCCCATGACGGATGGTTCACTGTAGTACACAGAGGCGAAGCCTTCCATGGTGAGTGGCAGACCTGGGGAGGAGTCAATAGGTAAGAAATTAGCCACAGTTGAGAGGGAGCAAGAGGTGAGATTCGGACAGGAGGTGAGAGGGGCAGGAGGTAAGAATGAGATGGAAGACGGGTAGCTGGGTGGGTAAGACGCCAGATTCGATTGGTGCACGGGGTTAGATGGGGAACAGGAGGTGAGACAGGAGCCAGAGGCCTAATATCAGACAGAGGTGAGAGGGGAAGAGGATGTGAGAGTGGGACAGTGAGTGAGATGGAAGATACATGGGAGAGTGGGACAGTGAGTGAGATGGAAGACAACTGAGAGTGGGACAGTTGGTGAGAAGGAAGACAGATGTGAGAGTGGAACAATGGTTGAGATGGAAGGCACGTGAGAGTAGGACAGAAAGTGAGATGGAAGACACATGTGAGAGTAGGACAGTAAGTGAGAAGGAAGGCACATGTGAGAATGGGACAGTGAGTGAGATGGAAGGCACATCAGAGTGGGACAGAAAGACCTACGCAGACTCTACAGACCAGGAAAGTAGTAAAGTGTGACTGGGCAGAGTGCCCAGATCCCGACAGCAGCGTTAAGAGAGTGGCAGACTGAATACACTGGGAGGGCAGTGTAAAGAGAGACGGGACAGACTACAGATTAGGACAGGAGTATAAAGAGAGATAGAGGCGGACAGTGCAGAGCAGGACAGCAGTGTACAGAGAGACGTGCAGACTGCAGATCCGTGCAGTAGTGTAAAGTGAGACGGGCAGACTGCAGATCAGTGCACCAGTGTAAAGTGAGACCGGAGCAGACTGCACAGATCAGTGTAGGTCAGTGTAAAGGGGCCACACTGTGCAGTGTGGTGAGACACGGACAGGCTGTTCACACTAAATAGTGCAGCCGTGAACAGATTGTTCACAAGAGGAAAGTATCACAGAGATGGAAAGTTTGTACATACCGAGGGACGGGAGCTCTGTTTTCCGTCACAGGCCGCGCCTCCGTTTCCTTTGAGGGCTGCTCTGGTGAGGGTCGGTGCTGTCTCTCCTCTGTGGGGGCTGAGCTGCTGAGGGTCGTCTAGCTTCCTGTTTCCGAGGAACTCTCTTTGAGGGTTTGTCCTTTTCTGGTAAAACGCCCTGTGAGGGCTGGTCCTAACTCTGAGGACAGCTCTGTGAGGGCCGGTCTGGTCTCTTGGGGTGCACTTTGAGGGCCGGCCTTGCCTCCGAGGACTTCTCTGTGAGGGTTGATGGGTGTCTCCTGTTTTCGAGGGATGATCTCTGAGGGACAGTTTTGTCTCTGAGGAGTCCGCTGTGAGAGTCGTTCTTCTTTGGGGGTGCTCTGTGAGGGTCGTTCTTGTTTCGAGGAGCTCTGTGAGGGTCGTTCTTGTTTGCGGGTGCTCTGTGAGGGTCGTTCTTGTTTGGGGGTGCTCTGTGAGGTCCTGACCCCTCAGACAGCAGCTGCTCCTCTTCTGCCTGTTCTCCGCTCGCGCAGGTTTTATACAGTCTGAGGGGGGAGGGGCTGGTGGAGGTGGTGGGGGGAGCCCTGGAAGGTGGGTGGAATTTCCCCCTCGTCTCTCTCCATCCTCCCCCCCTCACCTCAACCTGTCCCTCCTCCGAGCTCCTCCCACTCCAGGGGGCTCGAGAATGACCCGTAACTTTTATTTATCTTGAAACCAAGTTTAAAACACAGAGATTTCTCTTCCTAGGGCAAAGGTCATAGCGTGGAATGTAATAAAACCAGAGGAAACTCCTGAAGTCAAAGTCGAGAGATGGATTAATATTTATTTTAAGAAATAAATATTTATATTCAAAATGATGTTTTGCCGCAGTACTGAAGCCCTGGATAACAACAGGAGCAGCATCATAATAACAACAACAACAACATTAATGATTATAACAAGAATAATAATGATAATGATAATAATTATATTAATGATGATAATAACAGCAATAATAATAATCTTATTATTAATACAATTAATAGTAGTAGTAATAATAATAAGAATAATATTTTCAGGTCAGGTTCGGGCGCCGAGATTGTGACACAGGGAGTGAAAGAGCAGGTCGCTCAGCCTTTCATCCTTTCACAAGAAGCTCCCCGCGGTGACTTCAGAGTGCCAGGGGTGGACCCGCGCCCGGACCCAGCCTTGTACAATATCATGGTGGCGGCACCAGGGCTGCGGGTGCTGTCTGGAGCCAGTGGCCTGGATTGAGGGGGGGGGGAGGGGGTGCGGAGCCCTTGGCCTCGATCACTCATTCACATGGAGATTACTGTGGTGACTTAGGGGGTGGACCCTTCCCAGGAGCAGCCTTGTACAATGAGATCATGGAGGTCACTCCAGGAGAGCAGGGAGTGGTACAGGGACCAGGGCACACATTCGCAAGGAGCTCTACGTGGTGCCGTCAGGTGTGGGGGAACTGGTGGCCAGGTATGTCTTTCACAAGAAGCTTAATGTGGTGACCTCACGACTAGGGTAGGTGGTGCCCAGGTATGTCTTTCACAAGAAGCTCACTGTGGTGACCTCACAAGTGGGGGAAGTGGTGCCTAGGTATGTCTTTCACAAGAAGCTCACTGTGGTGACCTCACGAGTGGGGGAAGTGGTGCCCAGGTACGTCTTTCATAAAATGCTCGGTATGTGAAACTAGGAGTGCAGAGAGAGGAGCAGGACCCAGCTATGCCTTTCACAAGGAGCTCAGCTCACTCTGGTGACAGGAGTGCAGGGAGTGGAGCAGGGCCGTGGTACGCTTATCTAAGGAGTGCATGAGGTTCCACCGAGGTTGAGGCGGTGATACAGGTCCTAGACATGTCTTTCACAAAGAGGTCTGTGTGGTGACAGCAGGGGACACAGAGAGTGGTGCAGGGCCCACGAATGTCTTTCACAAGCAGCTCCATGTGTTGAGATCAGGTGTTCCAGGAACGGCTGCAGGCCAAGGTTTGTCCACGATAAGAAGCTCCATGTGGTGACACCGAAGTTGAGGAAAGTGATGCAGTTTCTAGGCATGACTTTCACAAAGAGCTCCGTGTGGTGAAACCAAGGAGTGCAGCAATGACTTTCACAAAGAGCTCCATTTGTCACACCAGAGATAGATACAGTGAAATCGGTATGTGTTTGACAAGGAGCTCCATATGTCGCATCAGAGATAGATACCGTGACATCAGGAGTTCAGGGACTCAGCCACAGCCAGGTATGTGTTTCACAAAGAGCTCCATGTTTCACACCAGAGCTAGATACGGTGACGTCAGGAGTGAAGGGACTGGGCCACGGGCAGGTGTGTGTTTCACAAAGAGCTCCATGTGTCACACCAGAGCTAGATATGGTGACATCAGGAGTGCAGGGACGGGCCACGGCAAGGTATGTGTATGACAAATTGCTCCATGTGTCCCACCAGAGATAGATACCATGACATCAGGAGTGCAGGGACTGGGCCACGGCAAGGTATGTGTTTGACAAGGAGCCCCATGTGTCGCACCAGAGTTAGATACAGTGGCATCAAGAGTGCAAGGACTGTGCCACGGCCCGGTATGTGTTTCACAAATTGCTCCATGTGTCGCACCAGAGATAGATACAGTGACATCAGGAGTGCAGAGACTGTGCCACAGCCAGGTATGTGTTTCACAAAGAGCTCCATGTGTCACACCAGAGCTAGGTGTGGTGACACCAGGAGTCCAGGGAGTGGGCCACGTCCAGGTATGTGTTTCACAAAGAGCTCCATGTGTCACACAAGAGCTAGATACGGGGACATCAGGAGTGCAGAGACTGGGCCTCGGCTAGGTATGTTTCACAAAGAGCTCCATGTGTCACGCCAGAGAAAGATAAACTGACATCAGGAGAGCAGGGACCGAGCCACGGCCAGGTATGTGTTTCACAAGGAGCCCCATGTGTCGCACCAGAGATAGATACAGTGACATCCGTATGTGTTTCACAAGGAGCCCCATGTGTCGCACCAGAGATAGATACACTGACATCAGGAGAGCAGGGACCGAGCCACGGCCAGGTATGTGTTTCACAAGGAGCTCCATGTGTCGCACCAGAGATAGATACAGTGACATCAGGAGAGCAGGGACCGAGCCACGGCCAGGTATGTGTTTCACAAGGAGCTCCATGTGTCGCATCAGAGATAGATACACTGACATCAGGAGTGCAGGGTCCGGGCCACAGCCAGGTATATGTTTCACAAGGAGCTCCATGTGTCGCACCAGAGATAGATACAGTGACATCAGGAGTGCAGGGACTAGCCCACAGACAGGTATGTGTTTCACAAGGAGCTCCATGTGTCGCACCAGAGATAGATACAGTGACATCCGTATGTGTTTCACAAGGAGCACCATGTGTCGCATCAGAGATAGATACAGTGATATCAGGAGTTCAGGGACTCAGCCACAGCCAGGTATGTGTTTCACAAACACCTCCATGTGTCACACAAGAGCTAGATACTGTGACATCAGGAGTGCAGGGACTGGGCCACGGCCAGGTATGTGTTTCACAAGGAGCCCCATGTGTCGCACCAGAGATAGATACAGTGACATCAGGAGTGCAAGGACTGTGCCACGGCCAGGTATGAGTTTCACAGAGCTCCATGTGTCACACAAAAGCTAGATACTGTGACATCAAGAGTGCAAGGACTGTGTCACGGCCCGGTATGTGTTTCACAAAGAGCTCCATGTGTCACACCAGAGCTAAATACGGTGACATCAGTATTGCTGGGACTGGGCCACGGCCAGGTATGTGTTTCACAAAGAGCTCCATGTGTCACACAAGAGCTAGCTGTGGTGACACCAGGAGTGCAGGGAGTGGGCCACAGCCAGATTTGTGATTCAAAAGGAGATCCATGTGTCACACAAGAGCTAGATACTGTGACATCAGGAGTGCAGGGACTGGGCCGCGGCCAGGTATGTGTTTCACAAAGAGCTCCATGTGTCACGCCAGAGCTAGCTACGTATTTCACAAGGAGATCCGGTAGTGACATCATCAGTGAGGGAGAATAGTGCAGGGCCCGTGTGTGTCTTTCACAAGGAGCTCCATGTGGTGACACTAGGAGTGTAGGGGTGCATAGCCTCGGACAGGTTTCCTCAAGAAGATTACTGTGGTTATCTCTTTTTTTACTTCAGAATCTCCTGATTTACTAACAAATATAAAATAAATGTATAACCTAAAATAAATGATCCCTCTTTTTCAGGAACCTGTAAGGTGAGATCTCCGAAGCAGAGAGGCGCAGACGGGAGTGGGGTCACTCTGGGAATTCCCCAAAACTTTCAGATCCCGTTGGGACGTTCCATCTCTTCAGGGCGCGAGGGGTGTTGAAGTAGAAACCTGACATTCCGGTCCCGCGGGAAACCTCCACTCAAGGCCTTTGTTTGGGGACACAAAAAACTCTGGAAATAAACACCTTTTCATTCAATTATTTGAAAAGCGTGGCCTACGTCATTGCCACGTCAGAGCGCTTTACATAGTTGTCAACAAATATACAATGTATAATTACAAACAACATAACCTGCATAAAGAGAGGGAAACTCGTCGCGATATTTGAAATTAGCTCATTACGAGTGTTATCTCTATAGACAAAGCTCATACCCTTCTGCCCCCTCTCCTCCTACCCCCGGGACTGCGGAATGCAACAGGTTCAGATAGGGTGACCAACCGTCCGTAAATTACACGGACCGCCCGTTATTTGGGCCTCTTGTCCGTTGTGAATTCCTTTACGGGCGCCTTTTGTCCGTAATTTGGGACATCAGAGTGATGTGGCCGCCACCCTGCAAGCGCCTTAGAGTTCTGTAACTCACTGCAGGGCCAGCTCGCGCCCCTGCAGTGGTCAGTGGCCTGCAGCGCCCCCTCGCCAACCTGACACAGATTACTATCGGCCCATTATCATTCTGTATGTCGGCCTAATTAGCCCATACAGAATGATACTGGCCTGGGCCTCTCTGCAGTGACGCATTTGCTGTGTCTCCTGCCCCAGCGGAAGGCATGGCATTTTTCTTTTGTTTAGTGGCTGGTGTCAATTGAAAATCCAGTTGAATAAAAAAAAGCCATACTTTATAAATCCTGTTGAAAATGGGTGAAGAAACATTTTAAAATAAAGCGGATAAGTGAAAAATAAATTAATAAAAAAAAGAGGGGAATATTTTAGCAACATTTATGAAAAAGCGCGAGCTGTAGAAGCATTTTGAAATGATAAAACAGGCACATGTCGGTTGTAAGAGGTGTGTTAGGTACATCACACCGCTTGCTTGTGTTTTGTACATTAGTATGCCCCTAATACACCTTGGTCCGTGCCGAAGAGGGAAGTTTAAGGAAGAGTTTGTTTAGTGAAAGTAATTTCAAATCGGCTTTTCACAAACCTCCTGGATGTTTCAAGTGACAGGTTGAAAACAGCCCAGCTGAAAGGAGATTTTTTTCTTGGCATGCTGCCGTATAAGCGTATAAATTCCGAACCCAAACTTTTTTAAAGCAATACAGCATGCCAAACAAAGCATAAAAGGCAATCAATGCAGCTATAAGATGAGAGTTCAAGGGTGAGTAAAGGGTGGTCAGTGATTTGGAGGAGGTATTGCACGAGTTCAGAATGACAAGAACTGTACTGTATTCACCATTCACGTCTAGCAAAGAATCTTCAAAATGGCGGGGATGTGATTCCTTCTCTCCACCTTCATAATGCGATTGGCTGGCACGTTGAAAGCCATCTTTGCAGTGTACCAGGCACCCGAGCGCACGCCTCCCGCCTTCATCCAGGTGAGTAGAGAAGACCGCTGTGACAGCCCATTGCAAGGACTGTTGATGCCACAGACCAAATGATCTTCTGCAGAATCTGCTATCCCTCCACTGTAAGTCGTATGAGATCTAGCCAAGGTGGCACCCCCTGGCTAGTGATTGCCAGGGTCACTGGCCTCAAAGTAGACGCACCCCAGGGCAGTGAACAGAGAGACCCTGTGGAGAAATGACAGCGATAGTCAGAAGAAGCTCAAACTAACTGGGGAAATAATAGAATATATGTGGATATAGAGCGAATCCTCAGTGAGGAAGCCTGGTACTATAGCAAGCTTGATTGCTCCCTCTACACAAGCAAGCATTGACACAGCCAACAGGTCTGGGTTATATTTTGAGCCACAAATATCAAAAAGAGGGGGAGAGTGGACCACTTGTCCTGTGTACCAGGGTCTTAGTTAACCTGGGAAGTCATCGTTAAAAAACCCTCGTATACGTACACAAGCGTTGGGCGGTATATGTTGATTCTCCGCCTTAGTGTACCGTAATAGCATGATCATTGGGCTTTTTTTTGTCCAAGTGCTAACCTCCCCATGGAGGAAGACCAACTGGTTCTACAGTAGTGGCCAGAGATAAAAAAGAGGGTGTGCTCGTGCTCAAAGGATTGTGATATTTTAAATAAAATTCCCAATGTCAAAACTCGTGTCTTTTATTCCTGAGATGCATGACACGGGGAAATTTAAAATGGTTATCGTGCATGTGCAAACCTCGTTATTGGTTTAATGCACTGGTAATGGTCTTGTGTGGTCTACATGTTTCAGCCTCGTGTAGAGTCTAGAGGCTTTCGTCAGGACCAAAGAGTTTAGGGGAGCATCTTTTGGCTCACCTAAAATTGTGTGGGGTGGGTGTTTTGTACTCACCACCCTTGTTTTCAGGAATCAGACCTGTAGTATCTGTTCCTCTATTATAGTGAAGAAACCATCCCTTAGGGTACTCGTCAGTTGTAGAGAACCTATTTCGGTTGCTCGTACAGACTCGCTTGTTCTGACTCTGACGTTGATCCTGGGATGATATTTTGAGCCATCATTAAAACAAAGAATAATCTTTCTACTGTGAAAAGAAAAATCTAATGTTGCTCCCTATACATAAAGCATCGGAGACAAATATTTTAATATGTGTTGATTCAGATTACCTTTGAAAATAGTTCCACAGTCATTGCTGTGCAAATATCCCATATGAGGTGGAATGATTCAAGAAGCAGCCAGTAGCAAGAGGTGAGAGGGGTTTCTTTAGGCAAAGCCTCAATCCACTGTATGTATATATATTTTTTATTTAAATCGTAACAGTAGGTGTTGCAGATACTGCTCTGTCAAGCCAGACCTAAATAGGACGTTAAGAAGACCTTTTTGTTGAAATTTGGGGCCCTAGAGCTTCCTCAAGTCGCCTCGTGAGCCCCAACCCTGGTGGCTTAGGAAAGGGATCCACGCAGTGGGTGGCCAGGATACCGCCATTGCCTGGCTCCCGCTTCTTCAAGGGAATCTTGACAGCATTACCTGAAATCAGGTCGGAAATCCTTTCAGGCTGACCTCAGCGCACGGAGAATGAACGCGCAGAGCAGGGTGTGAGGCCGTCGAGAGCGCTCAGCCGGCACAGAACAGTAGAGATGCATTGGACAAAGTGAATGGGTTGATGAATCCCTTGCCCCCGGCGTCCTTTGGGTTGAACATACCTTCTTAGCCGGTGTCTGCTTTGAACATGAAGTGCTGTGTGTATAGGCTGTGGAGTTGAAATAGGCGCTGCCCTGGTTTCTGCTGGTTTGTCCATTCGCCCAGGAAATTAAGGCTTACTTAGATACATGGCTCACTTTGAGACCTCCTTCCTAATTCTGTTTATTTGAGATTTTTTTAAACAATGATACAGTTGTTGAAATCTGAAAGCTAGGGGTAACAATATTTCACTGAAACTCACCTTAACCTTGATTAACTTGAACAGTAATGCACTTGTAGGTTAGGTAATACTTTCGTTTGAAACGTTTTGTACTTTTTAAATGCAGCGCCTGGATATCCTCACGGGTGACGAAAAGCGCTCTACAAATATACGGATTGATTGATTGTGCTTTATGCGGCTGCGGGCACCAGTGCATTGACCAGTCTTATACTTATGAAATTAATGTGTATATTCGCAGGGATCAATAGTGGGAGAAGATGGGAGCGACTCTCTGTTGGTTAAAAGCAGCCCTTCCATCTCCAAGTGTGTATTTTCATGTGAGCTCTGGCTGTATATGACCCATTCAAAGTGTGGCCTCGCCTGATCTCTCTTGCTGGTCGCATTCCTCAACCAGGAAGAGGTGAAGTGCAGAGCAGGTGAAACATTAACTCTGTACCTTCCATCGAGGGAGGCGGAGACGGTTGTGACGTGTGACAAACATCTGGAGATCTGATTCCAGTCATGGTGGCGTCAGTGCTATGGATGTTTGAACTGGTGCAAAGAGGTTTGCACAACACCCGTCATGAGTGCATTTTTCGCACCGGGAGGTCGGTGTGAATATCAGTTTCATTCTCGTTGGTCACGGCTAATGTCTGTGTACAGTTACCCAGCACCGGAATCATTTACCAAATTTACCCCTGCTAAGCATACTGTGAAGGACAAGCAAATTCCACCTGTGCAATATGAGGTATAAAATATTTAGAAAATATATTTTTAGTAAAAATCAGCACAGGTAAAGGTGCTTTGAGTAAAGGTTCACCAGTAACTAATAACAAGTGCACGCGCGCTAAAAGTAAACAAGCACAAGTGTGCGCGCCTGGTGCGGCAGCAGGGGGAGGGGGAGAGAGGGGGCCTGTGCGTTTCCCTTGCGGGAACGAGCAGCAAGGCACGATGATTGCTACCATATGCCGCCACTCGCTCCCGCAAGGGAATCACCAGACGTGCACGCGTTGCCATTGGAAGCAAAGCTACGCATGCATGTTTTTGCCGGGAAAGGTGTGCTGATTACTAAAGATCTCTTTCCTATTCAGCGCATGAGCGCGGCGTAGGCGAGACCTAAAAAACGGGGACTGTTTATAGACATAGAAGTAGGACTAGAGTTTGCAGTAACAGTCGACATAAAAGTAGGACTATTTGACAACTGTCATAGACATGGAAAAGGGACTCAAATGACAGCCACCTCCACAGACACAGATGAAGAATTACAGACAAATCATATGTGTGACACAGACTTAGCCGAGAGAGATGTCGAGGTTTCAGTGACCGTTACCCGGGTGACCCGCTAATTGCACGGTGTGATAGCCTTACTTGGTGACACTCATGGTTCCCTGTGGATTGCAAAGTATGACTCACTGCACAGCCTGGACAACATGGCCTGGAGGCGCAGATTGAGCAGCAAACCCGAAGTGCCCACGCAGTGGCTCGTGGCCTGCTAGTGCCTGCAGCCTGGCCAGCCTTGGCAGAGTGTGTTACAGCCCAAGTAAGTTTAAGTTTTAAGCCTGGGTGCCAATGGCAGCGCGCCATCAGGCAGCTGCAGCGTCTGCGGTGTTACTCAAAACGGTGAAATGTGTTGCAAGTCTGGCACCGCGTGAAGTGTGTTTTATGTTGTTGGGGCCTCTCTGACATAGATTTCCTGTTGGGCCGGGTCACTCACATGACGTCAGAGAGGGCGACGAGTCCTGACTTCAGTTTGCTGGGAAGGGGGCACCTCAAAGGCTGGCAATCTTTATGTTGTTTCTCTGCTAGCCTATCCAACAACCGTAGCCACCAGAGTGTTAGCAGGGCCTTGCACATCCTGTTTGGGCTGGGTCCCACCTTGGAGAGAGTCCCTGGACTGAGTGATGCTCTCTGCGCAGCATCATTAATTACGAGGGAGGAACCAGGGGGTCCAGTATAAATAAGTCAGCAAAGGTTGAAGGTACAAGCCTCAAAAAACAAACAACCACAAAAAAATAAAAAACAGCTCCTGACTTAGTGTGCAGATAGAGCCTTGATTTAATATGTTGCAAGGGAGTTTCCTGATATTTGTACAATTCTAAGTTTATTTACTTAGACATGAGTATAAATAAAAGTTGTTTAACCATTATTTTTTACGCTTTTTACACGTAGAGTTTCAAGTTGCTCAAATGGGTGTCATATCTGATATTTATAAGTTTCCCTCGTTTTAATATCTTGATTTTGCTCGCAGGAAAGTACCACTAATAGTCGTTTTTTTTTTTTGTGCATATTTATATAGCGCGAACTCGACCCGAAGGTATTGGAGCGCTTTACATAGCACCGTATTTACAAAACACATTCAGGCACGGGGAGATTAAGTGATTTGCCTAGAATCACAGGATGTGGACGCGACCTCGAGGCTCGAACCCTGGTTTCCTGCACCAGAGGCGGCAGCGCAGCCAACAGACCAAATAAATTATGAAAATGTCACTCATAGAAATCTCGAACCTTGGCAGCTATGCATGTAATATCACACCGCCAACAAGCCAGGACTATTCGCTTTGTCAGTTGTTCTTAGCTGCATGAGATAAATAAGCAACAAACTTGTGCTTCGTTGTACATAACATTGAAAATGCTTCAGTTCTGGGATGATGAGACTGTGAAAGAACTAGAACGGATCTCTTTGAAGGCAGTTGAAGGCAGTGAAGGGTGGTATTGCTGCAGCAGTAAGATTGTTTTTTCATCCTTAGGGCAAAAATGGACATCCGAAGAGAGACCCGTCTCAGCACAGGTGCTACGTAAGCAGAGAAATGTCCCGTTTTTAAATAGTGTTTCAGTGCGAGACACTATTTAACAAGCATTGGCATAGCCAATAGGTCTCGCTTTTGGGACCTTATAAGTGTTTAGCCATGCAACAGTTGCATAACTAAATACTTATAAGGTCCCAAAAGCGAGACCTATTGGCTATGCCAATGCTTGTTTCTGTTTATTACTGCTCTGTAGTAATGGCTGCGCACGGGTGCCACCATTACTACATAGAAGTAATAAACAGGAAAAAAAAACTAGCTCACGGAGAACATCAAAGCGGCCATGCGGCCTCGAAAGTGAATGTGATCGCGATTGCGATAAAACATCATAGCGGCCGTGCGTCCGCGAAAGTGAGGCGCACGAGCCCGCGCACATGCACTGTAGCTCTAGGCTACAGTGGTAGCACTTTTTTGAGCCCTCACAAAATGTCTCACCAGACCAGCGCATGCGCTAGGTCAGGCGAGACCTAAAAACCGGGAGATTTCTCAGTTTTACCCGGGCACATCACAAAAACGGGGACACTTCTGTAATAGGGAGCAACGTGTCGGGACACGGGGACACTGCTCCGAAAACAGGGACCGTCCGGGGAAAACCGGGACGTCTGGTCACCCTGTTCAGCAATGTTATTAAAAGCTTTCAAAATATGAGCTGGTGAGGCCCCTCGTCCAGACAGATGCAAACGTCCGACCACAGAAAGAGAGCGGGGGAGATACATGTCAGTGGGAACCACCTATGCCCGCTTGAGTCTACGGCCCTGCGCTACCGGATGAACCGGTGTCTGGAACGGAACAACCAACGCGGCCTTAGCAGAAGGCCAAAGAAATACTGCCAATAAGAGGTTGTGACCACTCACAACATGCCATACGACTTTAAAGCCGATTAAAAAAATAGAAAGACAACTAGGAACGAAAATATAATAGAGTTAGGTGTATGTACACCTGCTCCGGAAGTATGGAGAAGAGAGCCTAACACAGCTACCGACTTTCAAACAACTGGGGAGATAGGTTTGGATCCCAGCGTTTGTTCATCATCCTGTGATTCTCGGCAAATCACGTATTCCTCCCGTGCCTAGAAACAGAAAATAATAAAGCTAAATTGACCTTATGTAATGTAATGTGGTGTTAATGTAAAGCCTGTAATATCCTTTGCCCAAACTCACGCCACATAAGACCACAAAAAATAAATAAATAGTCTCTTCTGTCCGTGAACATCTAAGACTGCCTCTGACGCGCGCTTGCAGACAGGTGCGCTGTGAGGGTCTGTCTTGTTAATGGGTTATGTCATTGCCCTATTACACGGAGTTGGGTTTTGCAATCCCTGAAATATTTACAAATCTCATCAGTAAAAAGTATAGGCAGGCATTGGTCAGAAGTATCTGGCATTGTTCAAAAGTATTGCTGTATTTGGTGGGTCAACAGGCGCGGGGGCTGGTAAAATCATCTATGTACCACGATCCCTCATTGGAATAGCGCCGGAACGGTGCAACATAGTACTGAGCCACAAAGACGATAACAATTGTGTTGTGTTTGGTTTGATAACTGTTGGCTGTGTTCGAAGGTTTTGTGCAATTTCCAGCTCATTGGTGCGGGGCATTAGCATAAGTAGTTGGGTGAGTGTTGTTGTGGTGCAGATTGCCCAGTTGTTCTAAACAATCTGCGAGGGTGACCCTGCGTACGCATTAGAGCTGCTACTTTGAGCTCAATTTAAGCTAATTGGGCGTGTTGAGTGGTTTATTGGGGTGGGTTTTTGCATTATGGCAGGAAAGGCTGAGAGAGGGGAGCAGGGCTCACGTATGGAGAGGCTGATGGAAGAGATGATGCGGAAGGTGACAGAGATGGGACAGGATCTAGCTAACCTCAGGGAGAAGGTGGAAGGACAGGAGGGTGAGAGGCCTAGGCGCCCGCAGATGACCCCCAAGGCTGCTTTTCCAGCAATCCCCAAGAGGGTGAGAACCAAGAAGCGCGCGACAACGGGAATATCTCCACCCGGACCCCGGGGGGCAATGATCAGGTGCCACATACCCCTGCTCCAGGCCCGTTGGTACCAGTTCCGGCATTATCACCACCGGTACCTTTACCCCCAGTGGAGCCACTAGCCCCACCTCTGCTGCCAGGGTCGTCAGCGGATCCAGTGGGCCCAGTGCCACAACCAGCACCCCTAGGGGTGCCAGTTCCTCCTACCCCGGGTCCCGTCCCAGTACCAACACCTTTGGGGGGGGCGATACCGGTGGGAGGGGAGGTCCCTCAGGATGTTGTGTCACACCTGGGGGCAATTCTGCCTTGGTTGGGGAAGGCAGGCATTTTAGCACCTGCCGTGGGAGTGAAAGAGTTGGGTACCGATGCGCTAGCAGAAGCAACGCGAATTGTGTGTGAGTTCAACGCAGGGCGTAAGGAGCAGAGCATTTCTGGTCCTGTTGTTCCGCTACCTGTCATTTCAGGGGGGGTACCGTCACTATGGAAAACAAAGGGGTGTCAGTCGCCGGTACGACAACTGGGATTCCGCCGGAGGCGCCGGGGACAATGGTAACAGGTAAACTGCCTACATTGCCAATGTTGGGCGTGGGCGAGATCAGCTCCGAGCGCGAGTTCTTGGGCAGGCATGTGTCGCAGGAGTTAAAAAACAGAATTTGGGCTGGTGAATATATTAACATGTTTTGCGCTACTGATCTGCGAGAGGGAAAGGGAGGAGTCAAGGAAGAACAAGGATTACATGCTCCCAAGGGAATGGGCTAGTGAGATGCAGAAATATAGGGTGGAAGAGAACTTACTTAATTGGATTAGAGCCTTTTCCATATTTATGGAAGTCACAGTGGAGCGTTTCCCAAACTTGCAGGCGCAGATGGCTTGTTACCAGAACAGGATAGTGTTGGATCATGATAAATTCGCGGGCGGAGGGTGGTTAGTTCATGACAAAAATTTCAGGGTGGCTAAGGCAGCGGACCCAACCCTGTCATGGGACCGAATTTACACAGTATCTTGGTTGGATCTCTTTGGTGGCGAGGGGCATGGAAACATAAAGAGTCAGTCCCCTCAGCCAGCTCAGCCTTTTCAGCCCTTTCGGTCACAGGGTAACACAAGCTACACCACGGGTTCAAGAAATAATAGTGGAAGGAAAGGGACGTGCTGGGACTTCAACAGGCGGACTTGCACCAGACCACAGGGTCAGTGCAGGTTCAAGCACGCGTGTTCCATTTGCGCCAACCCATCCCACCCTGAATCTAAATGCCTTAAAAGATCAAGGGATAAGGGCAGGAAGAAACAGGAGTTAGGTGGGGTCCCTGCTCAAAGCGTGCTCCCCCATTGATGTGACGGCACTGACTCCATGGCTCAACAAATACCCATGTCACTTAACAGCAAGAACTCTGTTGGAGGGTTTTAGGGACGGTTTTAGGATACCAGCTCCTAATTATGTGGGGGCATCTGACTGCCAGTACCAACTCTCCGCCCGGACCAATCCGGACATAGTCTCCAAAAAGATTGCCAAGGAGTTGCGCCTAGGTAGGGTGGCTGGCCCTTTTAAGTCTGTGCCTGTTGAGAACTTTGTATGCTCCCCTTTGGACGTAGTCCTCAAGAAGGTAGAAGGGGAATTCAGACTCATACACAACTTGTCCGCTCCCAGGGGTAACTCTTTGAATGATGCTATTAACGATGAGTTCTGCAGTGTTAAATATGCTTCATTTGACCAAGCAGTGGAGATTCTCAGGGGGTTGGGCCCAGGAGCGCTGATGGCGAAATCTGACATAGAATCAGCCTTTCGGTTACTCCCGGTACATCCGGACGATTATCATGTGCATGGTTTTAAATTTCAGGATAATTATTAGAAGGATATGTGTATGCCTATGGGATGCTCTGTTTCATGCGCATACTTCGAGAAATTCAGTTCATTCTTGGAATGGGTTTTCAGACAGAAGTCAGGGCACCAATGGGTCATGCATTACCTTGATGACTTTCTTATCCTGGGGTCACGGGGCTCCCCGGAATGTGGGTGGGCGCAGCATGAATTTTGCGCGCTCATGCAGGCTCTGAGGGTTCCCGCGGCCCCGGGGAAGACGGTTGGCCACGCATCTACTATAGAGTTCCTAGGCATTGAGCTGGATTCTGTCCAGAAGTGTTTTAGGTTACCCTTAGACAAGGTCAAAAAATTCAGGGCATGTTTACAACTATGCTTGAGCAAGCAGAAGGTCACTCTACATCAGTTGCAGCAGACAGTAGGGCAACTCAATTTCACCCTGCGGGTCATTCCTATGGCCAGACCCTTCTCCAGATCCATCTCCCACGCCATGACTAGCCTCAAAGAAAAACATCACCACACAAGGCTGTCAGCTGAGGTTCGGCAGGACATGCGGATTTGGATGGCATTCCTGCGGGATTTTAATGGCAGGGTAGTGTGGCCGGGTCCACCCATTGCATCCGCGGAGTTGGGTTTAATGACTGACGCCGCGGGCAGTGAGGGATTTGGCGCCATACTCGGTACCGAGTGGGTGGCTCAACGTTGGCCAGCATGGTGGGTGGAGAGCGGTTTAGCAGGGAACATTGGCTTCCTTGAACAGTTCCCCATCTTGGTGGCATTGATTGTATGGCCGGAATAATTGCGTAATCAGTCAGTGATTTTCTGGTCAGATAATATGACCGTGGTTGAGTGCATCAATCAGCAGGCAGCCCGATGTCAGATGATTCTCCGCCTCTTGAAGGAGATTGTTCTCACCTGTATGAAATTGAATGTACAATTTAGAGCAAAACATGTGCCTGGTGTACTTAATCATGCGGCTGACGCGCTTTCTCGCTTTAAGATGCAGGTTTTCAGGGCTCACCACCCGACAGCGGCAGAGCAGGCAACCCTCTTCCCAGAACGTCTTTGGCAGATTGGTGCCCCCGCTTACCAGACCTCGTGGCAGCGAGTCTAGCACCCAGGACCAGGAAAGCATACGAAGGGGCGTTCTGGCAGTATTGTTCTTTCTTGGGTGAGGGGTGGGTGGAGCGGTGGCATGACACAGGGGCACTCATTTCATACTTGGGTTGGTTAAGGACCAACGGGCGCTCGGCGGCCGCAGCTAGGAAACAGGTGGCGGCAATTTCCTTCTACGCTCAGATCAGGGACAGGGGTGACCCCACTAGCAGTTTCACGGTAAAAAAGGCTCTGAAATGGTGGCGACGCCTCCAGGGGTCGGCCCCAGACACGAGGCAGCCAATTGGGGTGCAGCTTCTCACGTCAATACTAGCAGCCCTCCTCGCAATTTGTAACACATCAAGTGAGGTCCGGTTATTCACTGCTGCCTTTTCATTAGCCTTTTATGGTGCTTTTCGTATTGGGGAGTTGGTGGCCCCAAACAAACTAGACATGCACGGCGGCCTGCAGTTTGAATGCCTCAAAATCAGGGCAGATGCCCTATTAATATCAATCAGGAAATCCAAGACTGATTAGGAGGCCCGGGTTGATGGGGTGGTTCTCCACCGGGCACAGGGTAACCCATGCTGTCCTGTATCACACGTTGAGAGCTACTTGCAGGGTAGACCACTTAACGTAGGGGGGCCTTTCTTGATCCATGAAGATGGGGTCCCGCTGACACGCTTCCAATTTAAAAGGGTATTGGACATGGCAATTCTGAAGGTAGGTCAGAACCCAGAGTGCTTCGGCACCCACTCCTTTAGGATAGGTGCTGCCACTGAAGTAACGGCCAGGGGTCTATCAACCGGCGACGTACAGAAGATAGGGAGATGGGTGTCCAATTGTTTCAAACGTTATATGCGCCTACACATGTTGTGACTAAGGGAGGCACACAATGCTGATGCATGGTCTTTCTGCTTTCTTTACAGTTTCTCGAGCCTGTCACGCAGGGGAGAAACTCAAGGCAGTACACCAGCAACAAGCGGCGGAGCGGATACCAGCACCACAAAGGGAAACTTTTCAGACAGTGTGGATCATAGGCCACTCATATGTAAGGCGTCTGTCTAACCTTTTTTGTACAGGTGATTACAGGGAAAGAGCGCGGCAGGCAGGGTTTGAGATAGCATGCCATGGAAAAGGGGGGCTTTGTTTTGATCGGTTCCGGGATATCATTCTGGACCTCTTAAGGAAATGGGGGTCGCCCCCGGATATAATCATCCTGCACTTGGAGGGGAACGATTTAGCAAGACTGGAAGGAGAGGGTTGGTGGAAACTATAGTCACTGAGATAGGCTGGTTAGCTAGGACTTGTCAGGGCTGCACTATTGGGTGGTCCCAGTTGATACTACGTTTCCAATGGAGAGGGGGGGGGAGTCTGTAAAAGCGTTGAATCATTCTGCAAGGAGAATAAACAATAAACTCGAGCGACATTTTTTAGGGCTCCCCACTTACAGACCATCGCCCATGGATGCATCAGGGGTGAGCCGTGCTTCTTAAAAGATGGCGTTCACTTATCCCAGGTAGGCAACGAGGTGTTCCTGGAGAATATGTTGGCATGGCTGAAGGGCCTTAGGCGCAGGGAATGACCTTTCTAGTGAGCGCAGGGGGGGCTAGATAGTCGGTCAACTATGCTAGCCTGTGGCGGTAAGGTCATGATTGGTGAGCAGTAAATTTAAGGTCCTTAGAGGGCGGCGCCATTCCCGAATGGTGTCGCTCAAGTGGGAGGGACAAGTGGTCTCTCCTAGAACTCCAGGGGCAGTTGGGTGCGGGGGAGGAGGGAGTCACGCTTTCTCTAGGCTGATGGGCCATCCCGCACGTGCACAGCGGCTGCAAGGGCCCCTTTATGGAGATCAGGTATAGAGCGTACGGGGGTAACCGGGGGGGGGGGAAGTACCCTCACGGTGAATGGGCCCTCTGCGCATGCGCACTCCGGCTGGAGGGCGTGGTTACAATTTGATAAGGATCTGACACCAGTTAGTGACCTTGCCGTAGGCCCAATTTAGTAATGCAGAAAATAAAGTTTGTAAAGATTGATAAAGATATGTTTAGATATGGATAGGAAACCTTTGTATTAGAGTTATGTTAAGGTTAGCCACTTGATATCTGTAAACATATTATTTGTAATCTGTGTAAAGTATATTTTCTGTGATGTGTTTTTAAAATGTAATTTTTTATGTTTAATAATTTCGTATAATAAATACAGCCGGGGGTGTCACACCCCCTGCCTCCAAAGACTTCTCCCCTGTCACGGGTTTTCATTGTGGGGAGGAGGGGGTGTAGGGAGTACCTGGCTATATCAGACGTGTGCACCACCCGGTCCGACCATCTCTGCTACCGTTCTCTGTGCACCTTTTATCTCATAGCGCTGTGAGGGAGCATTGACGCGCTATGTACGCATCTCAAAAACCCAAACAACTGCATTGTCACTGCTGGGTAATGTGAACCATCTTTGTGCACACGGTGACGTACAATGTTAATCACTTGAGTCTCTGTATGAACGGACGTGGTCTCCTTGTGTGTCCGGTCCTGGACCTGTGGAGGCTGCTCTGTAGGGGGCGGGGAGGGGGTGATATGAACTGTCCCAAACGGGGGGCGACCCCTAGGAGGTGTTTATTGTACTTAACCTCCAGGCTTTCCTGACTTCGGAAACAAAGGCAGTGAGTGGAGCCCCCTGCAGGGCCCAGGGCAGGCGTTACTTGAAGGGAACCCCCATCTCCAGCCCCCCAAAAGACTGAACTTCATAGTGGAAAAGTCAAGGTCATTATGGGGGATTCCAGCAGGACCCCCTCCTCGCAGACTCCGGGCCCCAGCATCAGAGGTATGACATCACAGGTTTCCAAAAAGAATCACTTCCTCTTACTGTTTAAAGCCGTTTCTTATTAAGAAGGCATTCCAACAATTAAACCACAGAAAAATATCAGTTGTTTTAATGTATTTCTGATGAAAAAAAATATGTATTTTTACCTCAAATTACGAGTGAGATTTGCGAGAGTTATTCAATTGTTCTTATGTGTCAATGTAACCGTTCGATTGTAACTAAAATTGCAGTTTCATTTATACATGCATATATGCTCAGATTTAGAAGTATACAGAAGAGGAGCTATACATCTCAGCGCGCGCACACGCCTTCTGACATCACCGTCACTATTATCTAAGTCCATCCGCCATCCTGGGAAGCCAGGGGAGGGCTCGCGGACACTTCCAAGCACTCTGGGATGTCTCCTGGGGTTTCCCACAGGCCCCTCCCCCACCTTTGTTCTTTTCTCCAGTATATGGACTGCAGGAATTTCCAAGAGGTCTTCCTGGTCTTTCCCAGAGGGTGATGCCTGGCCCAGGTTACACCTCGCCCCGCCCCTTTTAGTGATGTCACTACGTAGAGCTTTTCTAGGGGAGGTCACTTCCCGCTTAAGCGTATATAACCCCTGGCTGGAGAGAGACACAACACCTGTCAGCACTAGAGGCACAACCTGCCCCTTCCTGTCAGCACTGGAGAGAGAGCGAAGGACTGTCCCAGGACAGGGACAGGAAAGACCCCTCCCAGGTGGACAGAGAACATCTATCTCGAAAGACAGCGACTGATTGAGACCTCTCTTGGAAGTAAGACTGACTGCAGAGACAGAGGAGACCTCTCCAGAGACTGACTGACGCACCAGAGAAAACTTCACTTAGGACAGCAGCAGACATCAGTGCACAACATGCTTCAAGGCGCCTTCCAGGTGAGCCCCTGCTACAGCCATCGGGGTTTCGCAGCTGTAACCGCTGTATTTGTGTATTTTGCTTCAGTTTGGGGGCATCATTTGTTTCCATTGGTTGAACGCCTATCTCTAGATCTCGAAATTCAATTTGTTTTCATAGAGAGATTTATTTTAAAATAGAGCAGAGAGTGAATTCACTTATTAGAAGATGTGCATGGCCATAATACTCCTTTCACACGTTTACTCGTCTCTTATTTCACGTTAGCATTCTCGTAATTTTAAAATACTTTTTATACGGATATTTTTTTAATGCTTTTCCGTTTTTAAATGAACCTTTGTGAATAAAAGGATGGCACCTTTTATCCTTACCTCGTCATGTGATTTTCTATCGTGTGCTCTGAGTCCATTAGTCATGTGTTTCTGTGCTGTTCATGATATGAATGTGCATGTCTACCGTGAGCAGAACAGGAGCATTTTAGGTAATTAAGGTCTGTTGTAAGAGGGGTTTGGGACTGGATTGTAAGTTCTTCTTTCACAACGTGTAATAATGCACGTTACACAACGTTTTCAAATAGCCATTGTCTTCACAGGCAGCCCTGAGGGGAATTTTCAAAATAACACTGTACTTTAGCCGATCCGAAGTCTGTGCCAATAGATACATGGGGTCCCAGATGACATGGTTGTGCCATTTGGTAAACACTGGTGCTACACTGTGCCCTAGGGAACATTGTCCATTTTACGCCCATGACAGGAGCAAGATGAACAGTTTCATACTGTGCAAACTGATATCATAAGCACACTGTGCCGGTGCCAACATCTCACCAGAGTGCCTGCACCAGAACAAAAACCACCTCAAGTGCTGACATGATGTGCCAAGGTGCTGGCAACATCTCCCAGCGCGCTGGCGTCATAGGCCAGAAGACGAGCATCCTTTGTGAGAGTGCTGTGACCAGATGTATGCCAACTTAAGGTGCTGGCATAACACCCCAGTATGGTTCCTATAGTGCCGGGTACTTTCATTGTATACCAGTGTGCTGACTTCATTTGCCAAGGTGCTGGCATAATTTATCAGAGTGCTGACATCACATGTGTGTCCAGATGTTGGCATCATATGCCAGAGTGGTGCCTATAAATCCCAGGTGCTATTCAAAGCGCTAGCGGCGCTGTTTACATAGACCAGGTTTGATCCTTGAGACAGAGTGTCTACGGTGCCAGCCTGCAGCCAATATGCAAGTCTAGGGCTGTTTATAAACCAGGCGTTAACTGCTGATATGGCAGGCAGTGATGTCTTATGTGCCATGCTGGGAGAGGGCAGGTGCCCTCCTCGGATTGCTTTTATGCAAATCTGGGACTGCCCATGGGCCAGCCGGAAGTTTCTCATTTGCCAGTCTTGTACTGCAACTTGACAGACTGGTGCCTCTAACAGTGACCACCCTCAAATCTCCCCTCTGTTATTTCTCCTTCTCTGTCCTCTTTCCCTTCTCAGCCTCGTTGCCCTCTGCTCTTCTAGCCCTTTACTCTCCTTTCCATGTTCTGATGCACTGCAACAACTCAGCTAATGTCACTCTCTTTCTTCTTCCAGAAGCCACAGGCCATCCTCAGGGTGTCTAGGCGGGTGCACACAGCGGCAGTGGAAGGTAAGTGTCTCTGCACTCACAACCCCTGGTATGAGGTCTCTCTGTATTTTGTGCCCAGTTACTGGTTCTGGTGTCCGTCCCCCCGGTCTGAGACCTCTCTCTATGTCCTGGGTCCGGTTACAGGTTCTGATGTCACTGCCCCTGGTCTGAGACCTCTCTCTATGTCCTGGGTCCAATTACAGGTTCTGATGTCACTGCCCCTGGTCTGAGACCTCTCTTTATCTCCTGAGTCCAGGTACTGGTTCTGGTGTCACTCCTCCTGGCCTGAGACCACATTCTATGTCCTGAGTCCAGTAACTGGTTCTGGTTTCAACCCCCTGGTCTGATACCTCTCTCTATGTCCTGGGTCCAGTTACTGGTTCTGGTGTCACCCCCCCCCCCCGGCCTGAGACCTCTCTCTATGTCCTGGGTCCAGTTACTGGTTCTGGTGTCACCTCCCCCCCCCCACGGTCTCAGACCTCACTTTATGTCCTGGATCCAGTTACTAGTTCTGGTTTTACTCTCCCTGCTATGAGACCTCTCTCTATGCCCTGAGCCCAGTTGCTGGTTATGGTGTCACTCCCCCTGGTCTGAGACCTCTCTCTATGCCCTGAGCCCAGTTGCTGGTTCTGGTGTCACTCCCCCTGGTCTGAGACCTCTCTCTATATCCTGAGCCCAGTTGCTGGTTCTGGTGTCACTCCCCTGGTATGAGACCTCTCTCTCTGTCCTGAACCCAGTTGCTGGATCTGGTGTCACTCCCCCTGGTATGAGACCTCTCTCCATGTCCTGAGCCCAATTACTGGTTCTGGTCTCACTCTCCCTGCTCTGATGCCGCTCTGTATCACTTGGGCCCAGTAACAGGTTCTGGTGTCACTCACACTGGCTTGAGTCTTCTATGGGTCTACACTCCAAGGGTCCTGAGTAATGATTGTCCCATATACACATGATCTGGTTCTGGTCCGGACACGCTGGACCCTTGTCTCATGTCAACCCTGAGTGCCAGTAGTTCTGATCCTGTCTCTTCTTCTCATGTAGCGCTGGAGGGGAGCCCCCTGGAGAAGGCGGTCACCAGCAGCTTTGCTTCCTTCATACATGGAGTCCAGGCAGATCACCTGTCCCAAGCTGTGCGGCACCGAAGCAAGCGTATGATCCTGGACAGCATCGGGGTTGGACTGGTGGGAAGCACGACCCATGTGTTCAATATCGCCCTGGGATACTGCCAGGTAAGAAGAAACATGGAGCACACCAAGTAACATACCATGCAACACACGTCTGTTAAAACCCCCTCTAGAAAAACAGTGTGAAAATCAGCCTGGGATACAGCCAGGTAAGAGAGACATGCAACATACCAAGCAAGGCATTATGCAACACACATCCATAAAAACACTTAAAGGCCAACAGTGTGGCCATCGCCCTAGGATACTGCCAGACAAGAGGTGACATGGTACACATCAGGCAACACACGTTGCAACACACATCCATAAAAATCCCTTCTAGGACAACAGTGTGCACTATCTCCCTGTAATCCGGCCAGGTAGGAGGAGACATGGAAGACACCATAGACCACACCATGCAACACACAGCCATTAAAAAAACCTTTTTAGACCAAGAGTGTGACCATCTTCCTGTGATCCTGCCATGTAAGTGGCAACAAGTACCGCACCATGAAATACACCATAGAACTCCAAAGCAACAATCATCAATTAAACCCCTCTAGACCTATGCTGATCACCATCTCTCTCTGATCCAGCCTGAGACATGGGCCACAACAAGCACACCCACTATCCACCACCCAGCCATTAAAAACCAACTATGCCATAATGTCCTCGGGAGTCCATGTTTTAAAGGGAGGCAGGGTCCAAACCAGAAAGCACACCATGAAGTACATGTCCTCTAAAACCCCATATATCAGAAGAGGGGACCATCTGCCAAGGGCCCTCTCAGTTAAAGTGAGACTGGGAGCAAAACAAACACTACAACCTGTAACACACCACCATTAAAACATATTATCAGGACCCAGAAAGTTAGCATGACCTTGAGATACTCAAAAGGAAAAGGCAACTTCGACAAAAAACGCAACGTCTCATGAATCAAACCATCCCTTAATCAGAATCTCTTCAGAGTTTAGTTGTTCAGTATCACCATCAGATTTTACCTGCTTATCGGAGTCTTGGATCTAACCAAGCATCACACCATGGACTCCCCACCCATTAAAAGCCCTCCCACGGGTATTCATAGTACGGCCCGCGGGCCGCCTGCGGCCCGGTAAGCCTTCCTTGGCGGCCCGCGGACCTTTCAGACATCGTAACTGTGTGTTTTAAAAAAAATAATTAATGAGTGTTCCCAAACACTGTCAGTTGCACCAGCGCGACTCGGACTCTGCTCTGTGGGGGCCGGGCGGTTCCAGGGATAGTCAGAGTGGAGCTGCGGGGCCTAAGAAGAGGTGAAATACAACAAAGCCTCATTAACATGCAAATGGTCTTTTAAAGACCTGTGAAGTACTCAGGGGCGTTTGTGCCCGTCTCAGCCCCGGCTGACACCCGTGTGAGATGACAGAGGGAGGGAGACAGAGGGAGAGGGAGGGAGGGAGAGGGAGAGGGAGACGGAGGGAGAGGGAGACAGAAAGGGAGAGGGAGATAGAGACAGAGTGAGAGGGAGATAGAGACAGAGTGAGAGGGAGATAGAGACAGAGTGAGAGGGAGATAGAGACAGAGGGAGATAGAGACAGAGTGAGAGGGAGACAGAGACAGAGTGAGAGGGAGACAGAGTGAGAGGGAGACGGAGTGAGACAGTCAGAGGGAGAGGGAGGGAGGGAGACGGAGGGAGGGAGGGAGGGAGGGAGACGGAGGGAGGGAGGGAGGGAGATGGAGGGAGGGATACAGACAAAGGGAGGGAGGGAGGGAGACAGACAGAGGGAGGGAGGGAGACAGACAGAGGGAGGGAGACAGACAGAGGGAGAGAGGGAGACAGACAGAGGGAGGGAGGGAAACAGAGGGAGGGAGGGAGACAGACAGAGGGAGGGAGACAGACAGAGGGAGGAAGACAGACCGAGGGAGGGAGACAGACCGAGGGACGGAGGCAGACAGAGGGAGGGAGGGGGAGAGAGAGAGAGATGTGTGTATGCCGGGTCTGGTGGCTCAGTGGACGAAGGCGTCCGCTGCAGGGACCTGTGCTCAACCTCATGGTCACAGTTTTTTGTGGCTCCAGCCCTGCCCCCCTCCCCCACTGACCCCGCCCCACCCCGAGAGGAAGTTTGTGAGTACCCATGCTCTAAACCAACAGTGTGACCCGCTACCTGAAATAATAGGTAAGAAGAGAGAAAGACCAAGTCATAAAATCCATCTTGAGTTTTCACAAATCACACCCTAAGCTCCCTGCAGATGTTAAGAAGTTAATATCTCGAGAGAATACCAGGAGAGAGAGTATCATCTGGGGTAAGCAGATAAACATGGGGACCTCTGATCTCATACACAACTGTCCTTCAGGAACACTACTCCCTCTCATGGACATCCCTGACCTGCTCCTGTCTTTCTCCTAATACACCCCTCCAGGTATGAGATGTCCCATCCTGTGTTTAGACTTGAGTAACCCATCCTCTAACAAGCTACCTTCTTCCTCCACTAGGTGTCTAGGAGCACGGTTCATTCATCACTTTATTCTCTCTCCAACAGGACATGTTCTCCTTGTCTGCGATCAGCTCTGTGTACGGAAAGAAAAGAATGAGACTCCCTCCCACGCTGGCTGCATATGTCAATGGAGTGGCGGTAAGGAATTTGACAGCTGCTTATGAATGTATCTATCAATCGTAGACTAAAAGTGGTGACATTCTGAGAATTGTTTTAATGCTGTCTACTCCAGTGTTCAATCTTGTCTGTTTCCACTTCTGTAAAGAGACAGTATTGGGCAATTGTGCAGTCAATAAACAACATTTTAAAATATGGATCCTCCATGTCTGTAAATTGTTTCCATAGGTTGATGACACGATCTCTCTGTTTAACATCACTTCCTGGTCCTCTTCTTAAAGAACCTCCTAACCCTCTTCTCCTCTTCTACAGACTCACTCCATGGACTTCGATGACACTTGGCACCCTGCCACTCACCCCTCGGGGGCTGTGCTGCCGGCTCTCATGGCGGCTTCACAGATGCTCCCCGTGGGCTCCCGACCGAGTGGCTCAGACTTCCTGTTGGCATTCAACGTAGGCATTGAGGTGCAAGGAAGACTAATGCGTTTCTCCAATGAAGCCAGCAATATCCCCAAGAGGTATGTGTGATGCCCACAAAGGACATTAATACCCTATGACTAACACAGAATGCCCTCAGGGGGCTGCAGGATGTGAAGGCCATGGTTATGATGCTAACATAGGGTAGAAATAGCTCTTGAGTTATGAGTGAGATCCCTAGAGGGGGTAATGTTATGATCTGTGCCTGATGTGCACAGAGGGCAGAAATATCCAGAAGAAGAGCCTGTGATGCAAACAGATTCATGTATGTGTATAGCACACAATGTAAACATGGTAAAGATAATTTTTTTGTTCACTGTAACTGGATTATATATTTATGTTGAGTGCCTGATTAGATCTTAGCATATTGTCAATGCCTCCTCACTGCATGATGGCATTAATGGTACATGTCTGACATGCTCCTAGCATATTTCATTACTTCACACTTATTATTAGTACTATCCATAAAAAACTATCTTGCTATTGTCCTTATTCCATGTCTGACACTGTTCTTTGTATCTCCAAACAGATTCCACCCACCATCTGTTGTTGGCACCATGGGCAGTGCTGCCGCTATAGCGAAACTTCTTTCCTTGAATGCAGACCAATGTGCCCATGCTCTGGCGATCGCCGCCTCTCTGGCAGGGGCACCTATGGCCAATGCAGCGACTCTTGCCAAGCCTCTCCATATTGGCAACGCCACCCGCCTTGGCATGGAAGCAGCACTTTTAGCTGCCCGTGGAATGGAAGCCAACCCACTCATCTTGGACGATGTGCCCGGCTGCTCAGGGTTCAGTGCTTTCTATGGTGACTACCAGCCCTCGCCCCTGGCAGTACCAGATCAAGATTACAGCTTTCTGTTGGAGAAACAAGACATCGCCATCAAGAGGTTCCCAGCTCACTTGGGCATGCACTGGGTCGCAGACGCTGCCATCTCAGCCAGAAACCGAGTCATCAATATAATGGGCTCCTTCAACCCCGCTGCCATCCGCTCTATTCTTCTGAGGGTCCCAGTCTCCAAGTACATCAACAGACCCTTCCCAGAGTCTGAGCACCAGGCACGACACTCCTTCCAGTTCAACGCCTGCACAGCCCTCCTGGATGGGAATGTGGGCATCTCTTCCTTCAGTGAGGACAGCCTCAGGAGACCTGACCTCATCAACCTGCTGAAGAAGGTGGTGGTGGAGCACCCTGAGGACAATGTGGCTAACTTCGACAGGATGTACGGAGAAGTAGCGCTGCTCCTGGACAGCGGAGAGATCGTGACAGGAAGATGTGACACCTTCTATGGACACTGGAGAAAACCCCTCAGCCAAGAATCACTCCATGAGAAATTCCGCTCCAACGCTAGCTATGTGCTCCACCAAGACCAGGCAGAAGCCATTATTGAAGTGGTGGAGGAGATTGAGAGCCTGGAAGACAGTTCACAACTAGCATCTTCTCTGTTGTAAAGGTGTAGACAGCTCACATTTGGTAGCCTCCCTGCACTAAAAGTGTTTAATCAAAATACATCCCTCTCACAAACTTTAAATGACCTACCTGGTGCACTCATCTTTAACTTAAGTTGTTATACACAAAATTGAAAATCGCCTCAAGGAGAGGAACAGTACCTAAACATTGCATAAAACAATGAGTGACAGCCATGTACTCTCCTCTCATGAAAAGTGCTGTCATGTCTCACAGTACAACAAGGTCCTATTTTGATCCGTACAAACACAGAAGCATCTGGCTGGCCAAAAACAATAGGATTAATATTCCTAGAACCTCATTAGTACTTTCTAAGGACTGTAAAATGTCATTTTTATTTATTGTTATTTAATGTTTGTTTATTGTTTAATAATAAGCCCTGATCTCACTGAAATATCATCTCTGCTTCACAATGAATGATCCGCCCCATGGGGGCCAAAGTAAGGGTCAGCTGGATGTTCAATTTTATTCCAGTATTGAATTCCCCGTGTCCCGCTCTATCACGTGTACTTTTCTAAAGCCACGGGACAAATTAGGTCAATGCAAGGACTTTCTATTCGTCTCTCATGTTTTATTAGTGAAACATATTTTGTGCTTTCTGTTGTTATTTATTTAATTTTGAATAAACGCTCTGTATTTATTTTACAATGATTGTAATTTTTGATATAAAAATAAGTTGACATTTTAGATGCAACTTACAAGGGAGCAACAGCTTGGTGCAGAGAGAATGGAGCCTCTCACACAAACTCTCATTTCCAGCTGTTCCTCAGCATGCTGCCCCCTTGCTAGAGTTTCACAACCTGTACCAAAAAGCTTCCCCGTTGTAAGAAGCTTCCCTCACATGCACAACCACACAAATAACAGCTGAATATACACACCTGAACAAGTACTTAAGATTGATCAGGTCATGGCACAAACTTAAAATGTTAACATTCTTCGGCTGATGTCATCCAGTTTGCACCACTGTGGTCATTCTCCGCTCTCGACAATCTGCTACGTGCGCTGGAAAGCAGAGCATATTGTGAAGTAATCATACGTGTGGGAAATACCAAAGAGATCATAGATTTAACAGCCAATTCTGTTACCCACTCCACTTACTTAAATGCACCCACCATATTTAGAAACACCATTAGGGAAACCTACTTAGTAGAGTCTTTCGATATTAATTTATTGATGAAGATCAGTAAAAGTGACCATCCCACATCCTTTAGGATGCCATATATTCCCAAATAAAGAGCTGATTGAGTCTTGCAAGGGTTAGCAACTCCAGCTGGAATGTCAGGTTGAGCAAGACACTCTCCAAGTGCATGGTTTGTGGTCTGATGACACCAACCGCTCCCTGTATTTTGACCAAAGTCCACAGATATCTTTCCAAAGGAGAATGACATGATTTTGAGTCCTTCAAATAATCTGTGCACACATTTTAGGGTTTCAAGGAGCTTGATGCATTTTACAAATAAATCACACACTGATATCGCTTTTCATTCACAGAGGTTTGAACAAACGCTTTAGTGATTTTAGTGCTGTTTAATTAATATTAAAGGTCAGAGACCCCTCATTCAGAAATAGCCTGGTTTTGTGTCAGAGAACATAATAAACTCTGTTTCATTCAAATTGGAATATATTCCAATTAGTCCCCTGTTCCATTCTCAATGTATGTAAAGACAGGTCATTTTTGGTCATAAAAAACATAAATTCAAAATCAAGAATTCATATTGTAAGTAGGATATTTTGTGACAAGAGAAGGACATGGACATAAATGATAAGAATGAAAGGGTTTGTACCATGAATTAAGATAATTAAATCTGGAATCACTGACAGAATCTTGAAAGTCAGTCATTAGAAAAAAGGTTGAGCTTCGGGTTGGTGCTCGACATCCAGCTCTGGATGATGTGCGGGCAGTATCTGAGACGTTGGGTGTCTGAAGCAGACTTGACTTTCAAGCAGAGATGAGTGTCTTCATCATAGTGGTGAATCTTGATGCTGTTTTCTGTGAGTTGAGCACCAAGCAGCTCCATGTAAATGTTGAAGAGGAGAAGAGATAGTATGAAACTATGGGAGACTTTGCAGATAATTGGAATCTTTTGTGATTTGGAGGTGCCCGTGTGAACAAGCTGGAATCACTTGGAAAGGTAGAAGGAGAACCAGTGAAGTACATTGCTGGCGAATTCCAACGGGGCTCTAGAGTGTGTACGAGGGTGGGACAGTCTACTGCGTCAAATGCAGCTGAGCGGACCAGCAATATTTGGAGGAAGAGGTCATCTTTATCTTTGTTGTCCATCAATATCTGGAGGAGGTTCAGTTGTGGTCAAGAGGGAATCATCTACAATGTGTAATTAGGCATTCTCTGTGCCGCAGCGTGATCTGAAGCCAGACTGGTAGTCGAGCAGGAGATGGTTAGCTTTGATGTGATCTCGGAGCTCAACATATACTGCGTTTTGCATCTGAATACCTTTATTGAGATTTTTACATTAAACAAGTAATATATCCAATTTCAATCCAAGAGGATTCAGAGCCTGAATTACTCAGGTAGCACTGGCCCAATAGATAGATACAATACAATACAAACATTTTTAAAAGAGAAAATATTAGGAAAAAGAAGAAATGAGAGAGGTTAGGCTTGGTGACCCGAAAAATCAGCGATTTACTTTGCCAGCCTCTCCGTGGTCGGTCCAGTGGTCATAGCTGGCAGGGATTCCCAGAATGTGTAGCTGGAGAGGCCTGAATGAGCCACTGAAGAACAGTCATTAGAAGAGACGCAGTTATATGATCAGCTTATGTCACCTATAGATATGCATCACTCTTCCAGGGATATATATTCAAGTAAGCCCCCCAAATGTCTCCAAATACTTATAGCTGGTCATTCAGCTTATATATCTCTTGTTCATTGTATTGTACCAGTCGTCAGTATCTCATAGTAAGGGCTATTCACAGTGTCTTAGAATGCAAACCATTATAAAGGCTAATGCTGCATCAAGCCATCTTTTCTTGTGGTTTTTGATTCTTATGACATCCTGAGTGCTGTGTAACAGGGCAGGTTGAGCTGTTGACTCATCTAGCGGAGGTGTCACCATACTGACTCCCAGTATGATTGCAGTATGGACAAAGCCATAGGATGTGTATCATGTCTCCCTTGGGGAGTGTGCAACACCAGCATTCTGCAGTTCTGGCGAGTTTTGACCTGCAGTGTTTATAGGGAGACCTGTGCCATTGTTGCAAAATTTTGAAAAAGCTGAATTTCAGCTGTGCTTCTCATAAACATCTCTCATGAGCGCAAATCAGTTCTTTCCAATCCTCCTAATCATAATGCCTATCAAGATTTGATTGCTATCTGTTGTTGAGGTGCTCTGGTGTGTCTCTTGCACTGAAAGTCTTGTGCTCACACACGGGCAAGGATGATATTGCTGTGCTCCCATCTGGGTTCCCAGTAATGCAGCGATGCACACACAGTGTCTTCCACAGTTTCACGGGGCAGTTCTGGGTCAACCCTTGTCGCTTCGCGGTGACCCAAGCGTCACAGCTCAGATTTCTCAGGTGACGCCCCGATCCTCGCAACCACTTAAATATCGGCAGCCTCTCCTGGAATCCGGGGTTGCCACTAGGCTCCACACATGCTTTTGCCCTTCCAATCTGGCAGTAACTTGCACAGCGGTCCCTCCTGGCATTGGGGGTCACTGCCACAAGTGCCAGATGGCTTCACTTGACGTGCATGGTACTCCGCTTATGGCTATCTTCACAGCAGCCCCCTTCTAGCATACGGGGGTCGCTGCCTATTGCACTGGGAGTCCATTTGGCTGAGATCCCCACGGGGCCTCACTTTCTCCCCACTGGTCTTGGCAAGCAAACAGGTGCTGATGCTCCAGGCTCTACAACAGGTGGTCTTGGTTTCCCTTGGTAATGTCGCCTCAACCAGCAGGGAGACTAGCAGGCCTTGGCCCCAAATCCTTCTCTCAGATAGAAGTCTTACAGAGCTTCCCCTCCTCACACAGCCCTTCTGGCTGCTTGGCGGCTGACACATTTTGTGGTCTGAACCTCCTCTTCTTATAATCCATTTCCAGAAACCAAATGTTATTTAGGATATGGGTCTCTGAAGTTTTATGTTAAGGATTCTGCTTCTTTTCAAGTGTACACTTTTCTCTCTCGGGAAGCTGTCTGTCACAGCAGGAGAGACTCTGAAGTTGACACTCCCACAACACAGGCTATGGGAGTGACTAGAGTTCAGACCTCGATGTCAGCCACAGTCATACGTGCATCAAAAGGTTAATCCCTGGCTCACAGCCCTACTCTTTATGAATCCCTTATAAGCCCCATCTCCTTCCTGAGATGTGTTCAGGTCCTTCCCTCGTGATCTATCACCGAATCAAAGAGCCCCCCTTTGAAGTGTACAGGAGGAGTCTCTCTCTCCCTTCCTCCAGTGTGTCCCACTCAACTCTCAGCAATGCAGCACTACACAAATCTGTCTGGAGGGATTCCTCTACTCCTCATGTCTTCACCAGTCAGGCCTGGGTTTCCCAGGATCCTCCATGTAATGTATCTTTCCGACCATACTTGCACTTATTGGACATATACAGCACACACACTGTCCAGTATTGTCATCTCCATGTATCCTTTCTGTATTGTGCAATGGTGTGCTACATGCAAACACACCCATTGCTAGTACACATATTCCCCATACACGCAGTGCACAACACTTCACCCTTCATGTATTGTACTTCTCGCAAGCACACACACACCCAGCACATGCTTTCGCTGCACACACACCGCACTGCATCTCTCATGTAATATATTTCTCTCTGTTATACATACACCCAGTACATGCACTCACCATGCATGTACTGCTCTATACACTCCCCACACACACCCACAGCCCTCAGAGCCCAAGCTTAGTGTGGCCACAGAGTTTACCCATCTTAAAAATTACTAAAGTAGGTAGGGTTTGCCCCAGGAACTTTTACCTCATTTATTAAGCCATGTTCTGGAGTCATTCCCACAGACTAGCTCACGGCAGGCATAAATGTGGCATTGCCAGGCACCCACTACTGAACATTTTCCAGACCTGAGGACAGAAGAGGACTGGGCCCGTTATCTGCGACCTGAGACCATCTCTGAAGGACTGGACCTGCTCCCTCTTGTACCCAGCACAATAAGTGGACTCCAGGGGTCATAAGGCTGGCCTCCTGCTCAAGCTACAGGGATACAACAAGTCACAAGAGGCGGTGGGTGGGCGCACACTGCCTCACATCCCAGCATTTACTTTGCCCCGATGCATCATAGTAAATGCAGTGCATGATAACACTTAATTCGGTGCGTGGGCTTCAGTTTTTCACCCTTGTTGGTGCAGCCAGTGCTGTGTATCTCTAGACACGTGTTTCAGGATAGTTGTCCTTCTTCAGTAGAGAGCAACACATTCTTTTTGGGGGTGCTGCAAATGCTGGTACATCTTTTTTGCAACTGCCCAGCTGACCAGTGGCAACTGGACTTGGAATGGACCCTGCTGTTGGACCCTGTGAGTCTCTAAGTGCCTTCCCTGAGATCCTGGTTGGCTTTAGAAGTGTACTCCTGTGGTGGATTAGGACTTAAAGGACTTAGGGGCACATGCATCAAGTATTTTTGTCTTCGCAAATGGGCCGATTCCGCCCGTGTGCGAATGCAAAAAATGCTTTCCAGAGGCAGCAAACACTATTTCGTAATTTGGTGACCTGTTACCGAATCGCAAAATGGGTTTGCGATTCCGTATTAGGAAGGGGCGTGTTTAGGGCATACCTTTCTAATACCGAATCGCATCGTTATGTAGGAATGTTTTGTGACTGAAATGCGGTCGCAAAACATTCGCATTTTACCACCTACTTTAAGTAGTTGGTAACTCATTCGCAAAGGGACCCCTTCCCCTTTGTGAATGTTTGTAAAAGCATTTTTTAAGAGCAGGCAGTGGTCCCACCACTGCCTGCTCTTAAAAAATGAAAGGAAACTTTTATTTTTTATTTTTGTAAAGCATCCTGTTTTCCTTTAAGGAAAACGTGCTGATTTACAAAAAGAAAGATTACTTTATTTAAAAGCAATCACAGACATGGTGGTCTGCTGACCCCAGCAGGACACCATCTATGTGATTTTTGCGATTCCTAGGGGGTCGCAAATTGCGACCTACCTCATTATTATTCATGAGGTAGGTCATTTGCGATCCCCTAGGAATCACAAAAAGTGTTTAACACACTTTCATACATGCCGTATTGCGATTTCCTAATTGCGTATCGCAATGATTCGCAATTAGGGAATTGCAAAAAGGTGTATTGATGCATCTGGCCCTAAGTCATCAGAATGTAAAATATTTGACTGAGAAAAAACAGGTTGGTGTATCTCACCTGTGATAGATAGCGCCAGCCTCAAATAATGCCTAGGTCCCGTTAACGATGACTATTTACCATCATGATATCTCACAACAATGTCACAAGAGCTATCATGTAAAATAACTAGTTTCTATCATTCGTACAATACTATATATCAATATATTGTGTATATAAGTAAGTTACCAAAAATATATAGCCAACTATAATCCATAATACGTTATTTGGGGAGAGGATGTGGCCCTATGGCCAGAGCTGCCGACTTTGGAGCTGGGGAACCAGGTGCGAGTCTCAGTTTTGGCTCGGCATCTTGTGATTCTGGGAAAATCACTTGATCACCCCGTGCATACCAAAAATGAATGTGTCCTTGTGTAACCTAACTGGGGCCGTATTACAGATGACTGTGCCAGAGCTAATTGTCGCTGTGCACCAGAGTATGCGCCCGACGCCATTACAGAGGATCAGTCTGTAATACCATCGTGATGTTGCGCAGTCTTTGAACTTTGTGTTTATGTACGTTTGCGTCTGTGCGCATATTGTATTAGCGCGCAAATGCACATAAACACAGACATACTCTGGCGCACAGTGACACTTAGCGCTGGCGCAGTCATCTGTAACACGGCCCCTAGTGTTCATCTAAAGCGCTCCAATACCTTCGGGTCGAGTTTGCGCTATATAAATCTGCAAAAAAAAATTTGATATTTATCAATTATATCTATTTGTATATTTAAACTGTGGAAGGTCGAAATGCCATCAACAGATTTCCAGCTAAAAAAATATTTTATTGTGCAATGATTAACATATATGAACCTTCTCATCTATTTATTTTCATGCATAATATTGGACCATCGTTTCTTTTCACCATTGCCTTTGTTTTTGGGGTGTATCACTTTGCGCCATCCACTTCAATTTCACGAGCACTGTGTGTTCACTTTGCACATTGAACATTTTGCATTCACACTTGATGCTGCCATTAATCAAATACATATATAGATATAAATGAAAACTATTAGATAATACCTTCTGGATTATAGTTGGCTATATCTGTTTTGTAATTTACTTACATATGCAATATAGTGATTTATATTAATGTACAAACTATAGAAGCTGGCTATTTTAAATGATGTCCTTTGGGACATTGTTGTGAGATGTCACTATTACCCCGGTCCCTCTGGGTCTACGGGTTGCTCCTGTTGTCCATAATATATTCACTATCATGGGCATCTTGCGCTTCTTGGCGCCATTCCTACGTTAAACTTTATAAATTCATATCTCCAATTCCCCTTTTTGGAATTTTGTCCATGTGGTGTATTTTTGTTTATCAAATTGCGTGCTGTTTTTCTAATTCGATTTGGGATTTTTATTACTTTGCATTTTCACATTATTACTATGTTTGTACTCATTTGGGGTGGGGGTAGTAGTCCCCCACCCCAAATGATCATACAATTTCTTGCAATTGTTGATTACAGAAGCGTGCCTGTAGTTGCTGCAGTAGAGCAGGTCAGGTATGACTCTGATGTAGGCTCTATTGTAGGCATGAGGCATTTCCTCAGCAGACACTATTCCTCTGAACATTTTTCCTGGTGGAGAAGCTGTGAGTGGTGCTGTCAGCTTATAATATTCTGTGGGAAAGCAGTCTTCTCCTGGTGCTTGTCCTGTAGGCATATCACTGAAGGATGTCAGCACTTCGGCATCTATTGTTTCTTTATCTAGTTTTTCTCGTGTTAGTCGTTGTGTGCGAAGCCCTTTAAACTGTTGTTTTGCAGCCTCGTTTTCAGAGCCTCTGATGTGTACAGAGTAGCAAAGAAGAAGGCAGACTCCTTTGTAATGTCCCTGGGAGGGCTGAGTTGACATTCTTGGGGTTGATAATCCTCTGTTGTGCTTCACAATGTCTCACCTTCTTCTGACTGAAGAGCAAGCAACCTGCCCGCCTTTTCTCCTTGTTCATAGTGATGGCTCTTACTTCCCTGAGGACTTTCTTAACCTTCACCGTTAGGGGCGCGTTGAGTTTGTGTTTTGTTTACCATAAGTAAGCGGTGCATGGCATCGCCAGTTGTTTGTGAAATGTTTGTGTTGATTTTAGATTCCAGGTTTAGTTTTTCGCTTCAGCCACTTTGCCGGCCTCGATGAGTGTCTTATTGTTATGCCTCGAATGTATGGTTTTCCAGCGGCTCTCTGGGAGTGGGATGAGGCTACTGAGTTTTCTTGAAAGGCAAGTATTCCTGGAGGTAGCCAAGCCTCTTTTCCTTGGAGAATTTATATTTTTGTATGTCAATCCTCCAGGTCTTACCCCTAGGAACCTTTATTCTGAGATCTAATGGCAATGCAATCGGGGCGTGATTCGAATCCATTGGACACCTATGTCGCACCCTGTGATTGTATCCAATATCGCAGGACTCGTCAGAAAGTAGGAGATTATGCTCTCAGTTCCAAGGGGGCACGAGAAGAATGGATAGTCTTTGTGTGTCTGGTATATGAGCCTCCATGGATCAATAAGGGAGTGATCTGCCTCAAGATCCCACAATAGGCCTCTATCTTTGTTGAAACACTGGTCCGGGTGGCTGGATCCATCAAGGGTGGGGTCGAATGAGGGCTTACAGTCTTTGCCGATCACTAGCTGTGTAGGAACTGTCTCTGTTATCACACTGTTGAATTTGGGAAAGAATTCCAGTTTTCCAGCGTTTGGGGCTTAGATGGATCCAACAGCACAGGTGTGGCCCTGACACACCAGTTTTACAAGGACATATGAACCCTGTAGTTCGCACTATGGGGGATATTCTGAAGAACGTGTGATAATCATCGCCAAAATAGGTTAACACAATTTTTCATATCGCCCTCCATCGCGAAAAAATAACTCTGTTAACGTCGGATTCACAACACGTCGGTAACATGCAATAGCTTCCAGATAATGCGTCAAATGTCAGAGATAAAATCACCTGGACGGCGATAAAAATCTAAACCAAAACATGAAAAAACTTGCGATGGGCACAACTGCGATAAAAAATCCTGCAAGACGCAGCGCCAGACTTGCAAGTCCCACCAGTCGGGTGGCCAAAATTACTATAAAAGTGGCAACCAAAAACACAAACAAGACACAAACAACTTCGAAGCACCATGGAGGTAGCCAGAGCAAGTACAGAGGACAACCAGACCCCACAAGCCCCACGGAGGACCAGCCTGGGACCATCATTGGGGAGACAGTGGCAGGATTTGGGGGACCGGACACTGCACAACATGACATGAGCCAACAGCAACAGTGTGAGTAACGACCAAGGACTGAGGGGATGGGGGTAGATAGGCACAATGGCACACATGCACAATTAAGTATAGCACATCTGCGGACAAACCATGCCCAAGATCCACAACTCCGACCAAGAGCCCAAGTTACCCAAGTCAGCAACATCTCAGCACTGCATAAGCACAGACGTGAAAGGCTCACCGCCTGAAAGGGATAAAGGCCAGCCAAATCAGAGCTGAAGGGACTACTCACCCACAATGCAGCACACACACATAAGAATCAGAGCACCTCTACATTGACAACAATGTGGTACAAACTGCAACACTTTCACAACAGAACAGAGGACACAACTGCTGCTGCTTGTGTTTAGAAAATGGCCATTCGCATTTGGCATAGCAGGAAACTGCGAGATGACAATGTACAAGTACAACCTCAGATCCCTGATGGTGTAGAAATGTCAACTGTCCCGCTTCAAATAGGTATCTCCTCACAAACAGTCACAATGTACATTGCCATGCAGTCTGACAGTAAACTTGTACAATGCGTGAACATATATGTTGTAGGAAGGTGGAATCTGACTATATGGTTGCCCCCACTTTTTTCCTGGTGTTTGAATGGTTTTTGACTAGTCTGGCTGGGATCCTGCTATCCAGGACCCCAGCCTATCTGCTTACTCCCTTAAATGATTGGTGTGCATATTAGATGCACTAGTGATTGGATACTGTGGTACCTTATGAGCCCCTAGTATATGGTACCTTAGGTACCTAGAGCATTGGTACTTCACAGGCCTACCAGGGGCTGCAGCATGTATTATGCCACCCCTGGGAAGCATTCACAATCTGACACCACAGGCCTGCTACTGCAGCCTGTGTGAGGTAGTGTTAGCACTCCTCACTGAGGTATAGGTTCCTATATCTCACCATACACACACATATAAACCTATCAGTCACCCCTCTAGCAGGCCCTAACAATCCTGAGGGCAGGGTGCTTGGTTTACTATGTGAGGGGGTGCTTCTGCATGAGCAGGACCCCTCTGCAGCTGGCAGAGTCTATTCTCTGCTACTGTTTATGGATGCGGTTAAACCATATACTCTTAAGTGCATTATAACCTCGCGGTAAATGCTAACTTTGGAATGACTGCATCAAAACATGGTGTGTTTGGTGTCAAACAACTTGGAATCCTACACCCACACCAGTAACTGGTGTGGGTGTAGGATCCCACCCTTCCAGAGGGGACGACATGTACCCACTGTACTACACGGTAGAAATCTTCTAGAGCCCTAGCATCACAAAATGGATGCCACCAGCACAGACACCGGGCTGCCCTCCTGCTGCTGACCGAAACTCACAGTGGAGGGAGCCCAAAAAAGAGTTTCCTGTTACAGGGAGGTGTCACCACCTCCCAGACAGGATTTAGTGTATTGGAGCTGGGTGGGTGCACTCATAGAGTGCTTTGAAGTCCTGCACTGGGGGAGCAGTAGGCTCCTCTGTGCATATGCCAGCTCAAACCGGTTCAGGGGCTACCTGCCCCTGCTCTGGCGCGAAACTGGACAAAGGGAAGTGGGTGTAACCACCCACTACCCTGACCCTCCTAGAGGAGTGGTCATAAAGCTAGTCCCTCCCATCTTTTCACTATAAGATACCAAACATTGCCAATGCAACTTAGATTACACCTGGATGACGCTCTACAAAGAAGAATCATGGCCCTTCGATGTTCCACTATCTCTGGAAGACTGAAGAATCCCCTGCTTGGCAGGCACCAAAACTCTTCAACAACGGTTGCAAACTTTACCGCTCCCGCCGAAGCCCGAAGTCCCTGCATTCCCCTGAAGTGGATTTCCTGACCTCTCGACGGCCATTTTGAGTCCCCAGTGAATCTGTGGCATCTGGACCCCACGAGTGACGAGGAACAGCAATACCAGGGAACCGTGCACTGATTTCGAGTGCAAGCCCTAATCTACGTTCAACGAAGTTGTGCTTTGGACCATTTGTTGTCCAAGTCCCTAGCAGGTCTAGTACTAAAAATCAGCGGCCTACCCCGTCCTGAGTGACCGTGGGCTCCTGTGAAACTTTTCCTGCAAAGGCGTCTTTGCGGTTGCTTGCCCGTTGGCTAGTAACTCACCTGAAGACTTCCACATCAACTTCAAGGGCTCGCCTAGTTGCTCTGGGCCTGCCCTCACTTACCCTTGCTGGGTAAGTCCATCAGACCTTGCTGGTCTGCACCATTGACAATCTTTACTCCACACGAGACTTGCAGTTGCCAAAGCTTGTTGGCTCCAATCCGGGTGCCGACACTGTCGACAGCTGCAGATGTTGTGGGACCCTCCGAATCCAGCTGCTGGTCATTGTCGATCCCTCCTGGACCTCGTGAGCGAAGAGACAAAACACCATCATTGACCTGAAGAGACGCGACAGCTGTGGTCATCCATCTTGCTGGCCACCGGTTACTCGCAAGTGACTTTGAACTCTGTCCCCTCAATTTCTAGGTCTTCTGCAACTCCAATCCATCTTCGGATTCCAGCAGACACCTCTCCAGTCGTCACAAGCAGCAAGTCTTCATTGATCTCCATTGAAAACAGCATCGCGACCCGACACCAAAGGACACCTATGCACCCGGCTTCCCTGGGTGAGGTAACTCGTGCACTCCGGTGCCCAAGTGTGTGTTGGCCCTCGAAATACTTACCCTGTAAATTGCTTGCTTGTTGACTTTTGCGAAGTGCCCTCAAACTGTAAATTACAAACCGCGACATTTGCCATTGAAACGTATCGGAAACCCGCGTGTGTGTTTAGACACTGCATGCGTCTCCCGTGGGCTGATAACTTACCTGCTAACACTGCAGAAGTGAAGCCCCAGCGATTCCCAAGGCCCCTGGCCTCTTCATTTTGCAAGTCGAGTTTGTTACACCATTTTTTTAGTATATGGTCTGGTACGCCCCTAGGGCTACAGCCATATTTGTGCTTAATTTATTGAGAACTGTTGATCTTTTGAATGTTTACCTGGCTCTAATCTCATAAAGAGATTAGTAGAGTATATTTGGAAATAAATACATATATATTTGATATATATACCTGTGTGGTGTCTTTTCATTTGGTAATTCAATAGATTATAAGGTAAAACAAGCTGCTTTACATTCCTCAGAGACTTAGCCTAAAGGCTGCTCTCCACAGCTACCACTAGGATAGCTTTCTTTAAAAGGTTGTCTTAAACCTATCTACCAAGAGTCGAATTGGACTGGTGCAAGGTGGCCACTATAACTAGTGACCAGCATATGACAGGCCAACTTCTCACATTGGTGGGCAGCGTGTGGGATTCCAGCTTGCCATTGTTTTACCAGAAAATCTCTATTTTGAATTACTAACTGAAAACCACTAAAGGTACTCAAGGTACATATAAAAGTCAAGCTAGTATCAATAAGTTCTACTGAACTTAGAGCTGTTTGTGAAGGGATAAGCACACCCTTGCTACAGCTCAAGCTAGGTCCAGTAGGCCTCAACTGGTGTAGGTAGTACAACACTGCACAACACTAGTATGTCTCACCAAGGTGGAGCCAGTGGGTCCACCCCCTCTCAGTACAAAGATATAGCCTACACTGAACTGAAGGCCTTATGCTTTGAAAGACAACTGAGGGTGGGCAAGAGTCCCTCATCACAACACCTGATAGATCTGTTAGTAGCAGATGACCTGAGACAAGCTCTAGGAGCAAGTGGGTCTGCATCAGGGAGTGGGTCAACCATAGTCTCTGGGTCTGATGATGAAAATCAAGATGACCTGGAGTCTGTGATTGAAGGGCCAGACCCAGAAGGGTCTGAAAAGAACAGAGGAATTCTCCCTAAGAGAACTGACAAAGTGGGAGAAAGGCCTAGGTCCCTTTCAAGGGACTCTGACCATTCATACCACTCTGGAAGAGAATCTGTTCACCAGAGGAACTCCAACTTTCCCAGGGAGTCCACCTCTGAAAGAAGGTTCAAGATGCTCCAGTATGAGGAAGCTAGGCTTGCCCTCAGAACCAAGCAATTGGCCTTAGATAGGGAAGCCTTCGAGCTCCATAGAGCTTCTAAGAAGGAGGGGTTAGATACCCCTGGTGGCAGCAACAGTGTCCCTAGAGGCAGAGATTACATTCCAAACCATAGGAACCTGTCCAAGGTTGTTCCTCCCTACCAGAGTGGGGATGATATCCACAAATGGATAACTGCTATGGAGAGGGCCTGTAAAGTTCAACAGGTCCCCCAGAAAAAGTGGGCAGCAATCTTGTGGCTCTCCTTTTCAGATAAAGGGAGAGACAAGCTCCTCACTGTTAGAGAAGAGGATGCTAATGACTATGAATCCCTGAAGAGTGCATTAATAGATGGGTTTGGCTTAACCACTGAACAGTACAGGTTCAAGTTCAGAGATACCCAGAAAGCACAGACTCAGGATTGGGTGGACTTTGTAGATTGTGCTACCAAGGCTCTGGAGGGTTGGATAGTTGGCAGTAGAGTCACTGACTTTAAAGGATTGTATAATTTGATTATGAGAGAGCAGATCCTTAATAATTGTCAAAACCAACTCTTACACCAGTACCTGGTGGACTCTGATCTGACCTCACCCCAAGAATTGGGAAAGAAGGCAGACAAATGGGTCAGAACCAGGGTTAGGCCCAAGAACCAAGGTGGTGACCAGAAGAAAGATTCCACTAAGCCCAAAGAGAAAGGTGGGGATAATAAAACAAAAAAGTCCTCTGAAGGGCCCCAAAAACCCAGTTCTGGGGGTGGGTCCCAAAATCCTTCCTCTTCCAATAAGAAACCATATTGCCATGTGTGCAAGCAACCTGGACACTGGAAAACTGACTCCAGCTGTCCAAAGAATGGCAATAAAGAAAATGTTCCTCCCACTGTAGCTCCAACACCTCCTGTTACTACCAGTAGTAATCCCCCAGGTGGTGGGAGTGCACCCAAAAACTTAGTTGGGTTTTCTTGGGGAACTCAGGGGGACTCTGGCCTAACCAGGTCCCCTACACAAGCAACTTTAGTCTGTGATGGTGGCATGGGGTTTGCCAACTTTACCATGAGTCCCAATATCTTGGGCAGGTACAGACAAGAGCCCATGATCAATGGTCAGAAGGCTATGGCCTACAGGGACGCAGGGGCTAGTGTCACCATGGTGACAAAGACACTAGTGCCCCTAGAACAGCTTTTACCTGAGTTTAGCTACCAGGTGACCAATATTGATGGAATTAGGACAGACCATCCCATGGCAGTGGTAAATATCAGCTGGGGAGGGGTCACTGGCCCAAAGAGAGTGGCAGTGTCCCCAACCTTGCCTGTGGATTGTCTACTGGGGAATGATCTGGAAATCTCAGCCTGGGCTGAGGTAGACCAAAATGCCCATTTAAGAATGTTAGGCATCCCTGAGAGAGTGAATGAGACCCTGAGGGCCTCACCTCCACCCCAGGAGAAAGTAAGGGGAGTGAAGCCTGAAACTATGGATCACTCCACACAAACAGAGAGCATATGGGGTGAGGAACAGTCCTCCCCCCACCAGACTAAAGGTAAGGGTCAGCTTTCTAAGGGAACTGCCCCTGCCCCTTGTGAAGTAACTGCCCCAGAAGTGGTCAGGCATGTCTTGGCCACAACTCTGATGGCAGGGGATACTTCCAAGGTGGCACCCAGTCTGGAGCAGGTACCCTGCCCCTCTCTACCCTGCCTCAGTCAGCCCAGGGCTGCAGAGGTCAGGGAGGTCAGTGGACCCTTAATGGGCCCCTGTCCAGAGGAACCCCCTCATCAGCAGATTAGGGACACCCAGCAGAGTAGTTCTAGCCAGGTGAATATTCCTCTACAAACTGAGGAATCCCCCTTACCCCTAGGTACAGGTACCCCCCAGATGGATTTTGTTGGGCACAGGGAAACCTGGGGCATAGTTGTCCCAAACATTCCAATGCCCCCCACTACTCCAACCAGAGGGACCCAACCCCCAGCTGTAGGCAGCCAGAGGTTGACCCTTAGGGCCAGATATGACACAGTCATGGACAGAAAGGCTTCCATGGTGACCAGTGTGCTGAGGAAGTTGAGACAACCCCAAATAGGGCCTCACTTCCAGACTCAGACACCCCACCAGCCCACTTCTGTACCAGGAAACAATACAGGTAATTTCCCTAGACTTTGGAGAAACTCCAAAACCCCTTGGGGTAGGATTTCCCAAGTGGACCATGAGACAGGGAGCAACCATGCTAGTGCAGGTTCTTCCTTATATGGCCACTCAGGAAATAAAGGCTTAACTGGGCAAGGTTAGCCTTATCTCCTTTCGTTTGGGGGGGGAGGGGGGGATTATGTAGGAAGGTGGAATCTGACTATATGGTTGCCCCCACTTTTTTCCTGGTGTTTGAATGGTTTTTGACTAGTCTGGCTGGGATCCTGCTATCCAGGACCCCAACCTATCTGCTCACTCCCTTAAATGATTGGTGTGCATATTAGATGCACTAGTGATTGGATACTGTGGTACCTTATGAGCCCCTAGTATATGGTACCATAGGTACCTAGGGCATTGGTACTTCACAGGCCTACCAGGGGCTGCAGCATGTATTATGCCACCCCTGGGAAGCATTCACAATCTGACACCACAGGCCTGCTACTGCAGCCTGTGTGAGGTAGTGTTAGCACTCCTCACTGAGATATAGGTTCCTATATCTCACCATTCACACACATATAAACCTCTCAGTCACCCCTCTAGCAGGCCCTAACAATCCTGAGGGCAGGGTGCTTGGTTTACTATGTGAGGGGGTGCTTCTGCATGAGCAGGACCCCTCTGCAGCTGGCAGAGTCTACTCTCTGCTACTGTTTGTGGATGCGGTTAAACCATATACTCTTAAGTGCATTATAACCTCACGGTAAATGCTAACTTTGGAATGACTGCATCAAAACATGTTGTGTTTGGTGTCAAACAACTTGGAATCCTACTCCCACACCAGTAACTGGTGTGGAAGTAGGATCCCACCCTTCTAGAGGGGACGACATGTACCCACTGTACTACACGGTAGAAATCTTCTAGAGCCCTGGCATCACAAAATGGATGCCACCAGCACAGACACCGGACTGCCCTCCTGCTGCTGACCGAAACTCGCAGTGGAGGGAGCCCAACAAAGGGTTTCCTGTCACAGGGAGGTGTCACCACCTCCCAGACAGGATTTAGTGTATTGGAGCTGGGTGGGTGCACTCTTAGAGTGCTTTGAAGTCCTGCACTGGGGGAACAGTAGGCTCCTCTGTGCATATGCCAGCTCAAACCAGTTCAGGGGCTACCTGCCCCTGCTCTGGCGCGAAACTGGACAAAGGGAAGTGGGTGTAACCACCCACTACCCTGACCCTCCTAGAGGAGTGGTCATAGAGCTAGTCCCTCCCATCTTTTCACTATAAGATACCAAACATTGCCAATGCAACTTAGATTACACCTGGACGACGCTCTACAAAGAAGAATCCTGGCCCTTCGACGTTCCACTATCTCTGGAAGACTGAAGAATCTCCCTTGGAGTCAAGGAGTGACTCCCCTGCTTGGCAGGCACCAAAACTCTTCAACAACAGTTGCAAACTTTACCGCTCCCGCCGGAGTCCGAAGTCCCTGTGTCCCCTGAAGTGGATTTCCTGACCTCTTGACAGCCATTTTGAGTCCCCAGCGAAGCTGTGCCATCTGAACCCCACGAGTGCCGAGGAACAGCAATACCAGGGAACCGTGCACTGATTTCGAGTGCAAGCCCTAATCTATGTTCAACAAAGTTGTGCTTTGGACCATTTGTTGTCCAAGTCCCTAGCAGGTCCAGTACTAAAAATCAGTGGCCTACCCCATCCCGAGTGACCGTGGGCTCCTGTGAAACTTTTCCTGCAAAGGTGTCTTTGCGGTTGCTTGCCCGTTGGCTAGTAACTCACCTGAAGACTTCCACATCAACTTGAAGGGTTTGCCTGGTTGCTCTGGGCCTGCGCTCACTTACCTTCGCTGGGTAAGTCCATCAGACCTTGCTGGTCTGCACCATTGACAATCTTCACTCCACACAAGACTTGCAGTTGCCAAGGCTTGTTGGCTCCAATCCGGATGCCGACACCGTCGACAGCTGCAGACGTTGTATGAAGCCTCCGAATCCAGCTGCTGGTTATCGTCGATCCCTCCTGGACCTCCTGAGCGAAGAGACAAAACACCGTAATCGACCTGAAGAGACGCGACAGCTGTGGTCATCCATCTTGCTGGCCACCGGTCACTGGCAAGCGACTCTGAACTCTGTCCCCTCAATTTCTAGGTCTTCTGCAACTCCAATCTATCGTCGGATTTGAACGGACACCTCTCCAGTCATCACAAGCAGCAAGTCTTCAGTGATCTCCATTGAAAACAGCATCGCGACCCGACACCAAAGGACACCTATGCACCCGGCTTCCCTGGGTAAAGTAACGCGTGCACTCCGGTGCCCAAGTGTATGTTGGCCCTCGAAATACTTACCCTGTAAGTTGCTTGCTTGTTGACTTTTGCGAAGTGCCCTAAAACTGTAAATTACAAACCGCGACATTTGCCATTGAAACGTATAGGAAACCCGCGTGTGTGTTTAGACACTGCATGCGTCTCCCGTGGGCTGATTACTTACCTGCTAACACTGCAGAAGTGAAGCCCCAGTGATTCCCAAGGCCCCTGGCCTCTTCATTTTGCAAATCGAGTTTGTTTTTTTTAGTATATGGTCTGGTACGCCCCTAGGGCTACAGCCATATTTGTGCTTAATTTATTGAGAACTGTTGATCTTTTGAATGTTTACCTGGCTCTAATCTCATAAAGAGATTAGTAGAGTACATTTAGAAATAAATACATATATATTTGATATATATACCTGTGTGGTGTCTTTTCATTTGGTAATTCAAGAGATTATAAGGTAAAACAAGCTGCTTTACATTCCTCAGAGACTTCGCCTAAAGGCTGCTCTCCACAGCTACCACTAGGATAGCTTTCTTTAAAAGGTTGTCTTAAACCTATCTACCAAGAGTCGAATTGGACTGGTGCAAGGTGGCCACTATAACTAGTGACCAGCATATGACAGGCCAACTTCTCACATATGTGAACACAATGTCAATCTGCATCTCCCCTTCACATTGCAGAGGGAGAATCAACACCTCCTGCAGGGCAAACCCAACAACACAGCACTGATGATGAAGAGGACCTCCCCAACATCTACACCGACGCACTCCAACAGCTACCCCTACGCTGGACTGGCGTACGCCGGCCCAGCCCACTCCGCTCACGCTTACAGAGGGGGACGACAAAGCTACATGTCCAAGGTCTTAGCCACTGCCTGAGGTGACATTGTTGCATCCACTGTCCACAGCACAGTGTAATGTGGTAGGGCCCGGGGCCATCATGCATATATAAAGACCGCACAGGCACACTAGATAGATAGTGGAACTGGCAACGGGCACGTGCGCCGGGCCCCTTTTTATTACCAGGGTCACATGTCCAGTGACGCCTGTGCTGGATGGGTGTGGGGTGAGTGTAAGCCAGTCCTCAGGGAGTGGTTGGTGCTGGCAACAACTGGAACAGTGATCTTCGGATCACACACACAGAAGATTCAATCATAAAGGGTCCATGACTTGCAGTGCACTGAGGTAGGGAAAGCAGAACTGGAATCACACACAGAAGATTCAATAATATAAAGGGTCCATGACTTGCAGTGCACTGAGGTAGGGACAGCAGGACTGGAATCACACACAGAAGACTCCAACATAAAGGGTCCATGACTTGTGGTGCACTGAGTTAGGGGCACCAGAGATGTGCGTGCTCATGTGAAGTAATTGTTAATGTGCGTGTCCCTTCGGGAGATTCTTGCTGCAGCTGCAGTGAGGTGTGGTACACCTGCCTCAGCTTCATCATCATTGTCCCAGGTCTTCCCCACTGCCTGACGAGACATTGTTGCATCAGCTGTCCACAGCACCAAACTCAATCATAAAGTCTTGCGGTGCACAGAGTCAGTGGCACCTGAAGAACTCAGCATGTGCACATCCTGCGATGATGCATCGTCCGGGCGGGCCGCACTGGAAGCACTGTCTGTTACCTACTGGCCTGCACCATAAATAAATCAAGACTGGATTCGAATTGTGAGCCCAGCTGACCGCAGTGTAGGCTAGAGGCAGTGGTCAGCAAGGGCCCACAGCCACGTGGCGTTGACTTGAGCTCCACAGAGTTAGTGGCACCTGATGAGCTCAGCCTGTGCGCAGCCAGCGGTGATGTGTCGTCCGGGCGGGCCGCACTGGAAGCAATGTCTGTGGCCTACTTGACTCTGCCATAAAAAAATCAAGACTCAATTTGAATTGGGGGACCTGCTGACCACAGTGTAGGCCGAAGGCTGTAGTTGGCACACACATGACTCCACCGTGCTGTCCCTGAATGCGCTGGGGGCCTATGTCACGAAGGCCAGCGATTGGCTGAGGATGCTGGTGGTCAAGGCGGAGGATTCGTGGCAGGGTGAGGTGCGCCGCCCGGACAGACGAGTTGGCCATACTGGAAGTGAACCACGCCCAGAGCCCCAGCCCATTTATTCATGCTCCTACGCAGGACTGACGTACGCCGGACCAGCCCACTCCGCTTAGGCTTACAGGGGGGGACGACAACGCTACATGACCGAGGTCTTCCCCACTGCCTGAGGTAACATGGTGGCGTCCACTGTCCGCAACACTACAAACACCATCAGTATTTGTCCACATTTACATGTCTGTGCTCTGCATACGGAAGTCTGACCAGCACATTACCGCCACACTTGGCATTGTGTACATTGTTGTTCATGGGTGACTTGCCTCCTTGACACATACTTGGTTCCCACCTCTCCCCAAATTCTGCAATTGTGTGGCTGAGGGGCCATGCCGTTTTGGGAAGGTCAGCTGTCTGCACTGCCTGGGTGGTAATCCGGGGGTGGGGCCTGGGGGTGATGGAGGTGGGTGATGTGGCCCTCTTGGGTCTCCGAGCTGCATGATCAGTAGCTCCATGACATGTGTTGGTCTTCAGATGTGACTCTGGGCTGGGCTCCCTTTCATACTGCAGGTTGTCGTCTCGCTTAACACCAGTAAAAGGCAGGAGTTAGATCCCTGCTTATAACGCGCCTTATCGCCTGTTTTTGGTTCACATCGCAGATCTGGCTGATTGTTGTGAATGTCGCGCAGTGGTGTTTTCCTGTGTTTTTGCACGGGAACACCTACTCTGCATATCATTAGCGTTAGCTATCGCTCTCATCCGAGGCAATGTTTTTTGTGGCAGCTATTGCTGGAAATCTGGGGATATGGGCAGTTTGCACCAGCTTGGGAATAGTGCGACAAACCCATTGCCACCTTTGCGACGCTAAAGTGCAGATACATCGGCGATAAGTACTTGAGAATATGCCCCCATGTTTTTGCAGCTTTATGTCTAGTGCCTTTAGCAAGAGGTTAGCCACACTGCCTTCCCTGTAAGGTGGGCGAACCGTGTTGGGGAAATCAGGGGGAGGCATCCAAGACTGATGCTGCCACCACCTGTACGACCCACCCTCCTTTAAGCTTAGCTACTTCTATGATATATAAATGAGATTCTTGCAGTAAGACAATGTCTGACTTCTGGGAACTTTGGTAAGAAACTACCATTTTCCATCATATGTCGGTTGTAAAATCATTGACGACGAAAGATCAGCCTCTCGTTGAGTGCATCTTTGGTGAATTTTAGGGGGTTCGTTTTCACACTGTCTGTCTACATTCTGAAATTCTTGTTTGCCACAAGTGATGTGGCCGGATATCTCCAGCTGCGCTGGGTGTAACCCATGGGCAATGGTATATAGTTGGGAGGTCTTGCTATGCATACAAAGAGAAAGGGAAACGTGTTCAGGCGATCTAGCACAAGTCTGCGGGGAACTGCCTCGGTGTTTATATGGGTGAACAACCAACTGATCACACTGTGGGTCGCTCCCACTCCTAAATAGTAAATAATGAAGTGGGCAACTTGATTGTAGACTCTGGGCTTTGAGGGGGATCATGATTTATATCTGTTTCTTAAGAAGTGGCCTTTCTGTGATTTGCCTCTGAGGAGAGGATTCCTGGAGGACACAGAGGCTGGTGTACTAGATATTTCAGCGATAGAGTCTAACGCGTGGGACCATGATGATTCCTCACTTAGGAGAGGGGATGTTACCACTTCCATTTAAGTTTTCTCCAGTGTTTCCAATCGGTCTTCGGGTTCTTTTGGGTCATAGTATTCCCATGTTTTGACGAGTATCATAACTAGCATACTTACAGGATCAGGTATGTCATACTTGATTTTTATTTTTTATTTTAGGTGCGCATCGTAGGAGAAGTCACCAGCAAAGTAGAATGTTCTCTGTTTATAGATATTGGGGCTGTGTTGCTCGACTTGTCTGAAGAGTCGTTTTGGCATGGTGTGGCATAATAAATACATCATTACTGGGCAAGATCGGTCAGTAGAGATTAGTCACTTAATTCTCAATCAATTAGCTCTCTGGAGCTCTATGGCTAAGCCAAAGTCACTAGTCATAAGTTTAGGCAGGAATGTGGTAGGTTGTCCCCCTCACAACTTCAGGCAAGCCATATAAGTGGTTGTTGTCCCTCCTACTTCTGTCCTCGGGGTTAGTGACCGTCTGTCATTACTTCCATATTTCAGACCCGAATAAGAAGCTTCTGAACCATTTTTTTTAGTTCTGGTAGTCATGTTTAGGAGGTGTTTAATTGTAGCATGAAGCCAGAAATTTCAGATTGTATAACTTTCGATTCACATACAGTTTCAGCAGTGGCTTGCTACACTGAATGTATTGAGGTTTTAATTTCCTTAAGTTCATGCATTAGAGTGTGTAAAATAATGGAGAAAATTATGTGATTTGAAGGCGTAGCTTGCGCATATTTTTATATTAAATATTAAAGTAAATTTATTTCATGTATTTACTCTAAATGTAGAGAAAGACAGAAAAAATACTACATATTTATTAAATTAATATTCAGTTAAAACTTAATCAATTGAAATATATTAAATTAAATTACAATTACTTTTCCATAATTCAAATTGAAAAATCAATTCCCACCTGAAGAAGAATTTTTTTTTAATGTGCATTAATAATTATTAAAATTGAATTAATTACAATTAAAGCGCTGAAGGACCAGAACCTTTTGGGCCTGGCGGCGCAGGGTACGCCTTAATCTCCTGGGCTCTCCTGCTCAGCTACACAGAGACACGGGACACTCTGTTAGGCGTTAGAAGATCAGATTTATTAGCTGCAGCTAGTACAGTTATCCCAGAAGTACACAACAGGTAACATATACAGTAACCAAATACACACCCAGAATATACAAGAAAAAGCCAATAAGAAACGTTGGAAAACAGGACAGAACCAATAGGAAAGGTTTGAAAACAAAGTGTCAGATGACTCGAAGAAACCTCTCCTCCAACTATGTTTGTCACCCCTCCCTCAAACTAATTCATTAACGGATTCGTAACTAACTTGCAGGTGGCGAGATACGTTTGTGTGTGTTGGAGGACAGTTGTGAAACGAGAGAATGCTAGCAGAGGACAGTGAAGGCCAGACGATAAGATAAAGTCAGAAAAGAATAGTGTGAACTAACAGATAGTTGAGACGGGGATTAGAAAAACCAGACAGGGATTAGTGTACTCGGCCAGTCCTAACACCAGTTTTGCAAATAGAGGCAGAAGGGTTATTCCAACACGAAGCTGCAGAAAAAGCAGAATAGACTTTGTTCGCCGTGCTGCCTGAGCGATGGCAACACAAAATGGCGGCGGAGCACAAAATGTCGGGTCGATACGATCATGATCAAAAATCGAAGTTCCTCAGACCCTCCTTTTGCCAGAACTCAGGCAAGATAGACTCATGTTAATCTGAGTCAATGTCGATAGCCATGAGGTCATCGAGCTGTTGCTGTAACATCATTCTTATGTTTTCTGTTCTTGGTGATTTGGGTTTAGGGATGCACATAGTAGCACAAAGGTCACAGATGGCGGGACCACAGTGCATACAAAGGCAACAAGAGAAAATAATGGTCAAAATGATTCCAAGGAATGTCAATGCTTTCCAACCCCATTTGGACAGTAGTCCCCAAAACCACCCTGAAAAGGACCAATCTCCTTCGTCCTGATGAATCGACTCAGAGATTATATGCAACTTGGAGATAGCTTGGTATACTGTCGGAGCGTCATTAGGTATGAAAATACAGCAACTTGACCCGATCAATTTGCACACTCCACCACGATCTGCAAGAACAAAATCTAAGGCAACTCGATTTTGTAAGGTCATAAGACGGTCCGCCTGTAGTTCTGCCGTGATATTACTTAAGGCTCCTACAGTGATGTCTATTGTGGTCTCTACGACACGGACCAGTTGCCTTATATTTCTGCTGTTGGCCATTGGACCCCAAAAAGGAAGAAATCCTTTGAGGAAATCTCCTCCCTCTTGTCCTGCTGTGTCTTTCGAATCAATAATCCCTCTGCCATATCTGTTCCGATGATAGTTTGCAGAAGCGGTGTATGTAGGGGGAAGAAGGAAAGCTATATAGCAGGTACCAGAAAAACCCGTTGGTAACCATGTGTAAGCTCTATTGTGGCAGATAAAATACGTGCCTTGAGATGGCACTAGAGGAGGCGAGTTCTGAGAGGAATAAACGTATGTGTGGGAACAGTTATTTCTTTGTATGGTGTCAGAAGAGCGATCATTTATCTGCAGACCGAAATTTCCCTGATGAGGAATCGTCCAAATTGATGGAGATTTTCTTTGTTTAACCTTATCACTAAGGCTAGTGACATAATGGGTGACGTTCCAGTTTGTATACGCTTTCCTTTCATCAACGGAAATCTTACTATTTTCCATGATTTTAGCCATAGCTACCATTCCCTTTATCAATGAGCTATGACTAAAATCTGGACCACCAATATATGAACTAACGGATCGTTTGAACTTGCTTTGGTAGGCATTGGAGAAAATCACAAAATAAGCCCAAGCAGAACCCTCATAAGAAAACGGGAGAACTAAATATGGCATTCCTTTCTCAGTGGTATGTGGCATAAGTCCACACACCCAACAATCAGTCATATTGACCACTAGCTGGTGTTGATGTAATAACTGGACAAAGGAATTGTTATAATATTCAGTTCTTATAATGAGTTCATGTTGAGGAAGGGTATGAAATAGATGTGGAGAGACAGTAGAAGAAGACGAAGAGGAAGAAGGAGAGACAACTTTTTGCGGCAGAGCATAAATAATCCAACCTATAGACGCCAAAACAATACACAATAATATAATAACACATAAGGTTATATTAAAACGACTGTACATTAATTTACAGGATTCTTTCTTCATTTTATCCTTTCTCTCTCTTTTGCCTAGTGTAGTCTCCATCTTTCTAATCGATGCTCACGGCAATCTTCCTCGATCACTCAATTATGATTATCTGCCGTCCTATGACACTGCAAGTCCTGCAGGCCTATTGCCACTACTCAGGTCACAATCAAGACTCCTACCGTGACCCTGCAACCGGGACAGAATACTACACAAGAGAGAAAAAATCTTAAGTGTTCTTTGGTCTAGGTCTCAAATTATAATGTTCTTTGTTTGGTACAGTCTGGTCTTGGAAGAATGTTCATGGATTTGTTGTATCTAAGCGACGATGTGGTGTTATCGCTTCCTGCAGAATGTCGTCGTCCTCTTTCTCAGACAATGTCCCATTCAGGCGTGCATCACTAAAAGGTACGAATCGTGGAACCTTCTCACTCTCAGAGTCACCAATGCCCCTGCGCACCCATTGATCGTAGGGTAAAGGCAAAGGCACTTTCTTAAAATGCACGCCGTGAATCCAATTTTTCTTTCCTTCAACTCTGACTGCTGTTCTCATGGTCAAAAGCACCAAACGAGGCTCCCTCCACCTGGGCTCCAAATTTCGCGTCCTTTGGAAATTCTTGGTGCAGACCCAATCACCTGGTCGGATGGAATGACCTGGGTCTGTGGAAGCCTCTGGTAAAGCACTCTGAACCTGTTGATGGAGAACACGCAATTTAGTCGTAAGATCATGCAGGTAGTCAATCAACATTGGATATGGCTAGTCTGAGTATTTCTTAGGGCGAGGGACTCCCCATATATTAGCCGGGCGTCCAAAAACCACTTCGTAAGGGCTAAGTCCCAAACGAGAGTGTACTGCAGTTCTGGTGGACAGCAGAGCCAATGGTAAAGCATCGGGCCAATTGAGTCCTGTACTAGCCTGAGCTTTTGCTAGTTTTAACTTTAATGTACCGTTGTAGCATTCTACTAAACCCGCTGACTGTGGATGATTTGCCGCATGGAACTTTTGCTTGATACCAAGACCCGCACAAACGTTTTGCATGACTTAGCCAACAAATTCGCTCCCATTGTCACTCCAGACAATATGCGGCGAACCAAACCTGGGGAAAAATTATTTTAGTAAAGCTTTAGCTGTGGATAAGGCTGTGTTGTCTTTTAAAGGGTATGCTTCTATCCATCTTGAAAAGGCGCATACTACCACCAGAACGTATTTAAGGTTGTTGCATCGCTCCATATGAATATAATCGATCTGCAACACCTCAAATGGATATGTTGGAGGAGCAAAGTGACCCGCTGGAGTTGGGGTTCCTTTTCCCGGATTGTACATTAAACAAACAATACAATGTTTCACTACATTGTCTGCACATTTTGGGAATCCTTCATTTTGCCACACTGGAGCCAGAAATTTGCATATACCTTTTGCACTTAAGTGGGCTGGACCATGCGCCATAGTAACCACTGGGAGTACATAGGCATCTGGTAACAGCCAACGTTGATGTTCAGATAATTCCACCCAACAACCCATTTCATCTAACATTCCCGTGCTTTCTTTCCACCTACTTAATTCCTTCTCTGTAGCCTCTTCCTGAATTGATTTTACACTTTCTACTGTATTCTCATACATTCCTCTCTCTCTGACCCAATTCGCAGGACCCGCCACATACATTCGACTTGTAACATCTCTCGCTGTCTTTTTCGCTACTTCATCTGCAAATGCATTTCCTCGGCCAACATCATCTGTAATCTTTTTGTGTGCACTACACTTCACAATCGCTATTTGGGTGGGTAAGGCAAGTGATTCAAGGAGATCAGTCACTAACTGACCATGTTGTATTTTAGGGCCATGTGAAGTGAGGAATCCCCTTTCCTTCCAAAGACGCCCAAAGTTGAACGCTACACCAAAGGCATATTGGCTGTAGGTGTACACGTTCACTCTTTTCCCTTTTGACAATATACATGCTCTCGTTAAAGCTATCAGTTCTGCTGCTTGAGCTGAATTGTGTCTGATACGTGCTGTTTCCACAACTGTATGTAAAGTAGTTACAGCATAGGCTGAAACTGTATCTCCATTAGGCATTTTAAAGCAAGAACCATCTACCCATAGAGTTCCATCCGGATTCTCTACCGGTGTGTCTTTCAAATCAATTCTTCCTTTTGTCTCTTACTCAGTTTGAAAGAAACAATCATGTTGCTCCTCAACACTTTTCTCATCTGGAAGGGGCAACAGAGTAGCTGGATTTAGGGTATTACATTGTTTGATGTGTACGTGACTAGATAAAAGCGTCAGCTCGTATCCAGTTAGACGAGCACTCGTAAGATGCTGCGTTTTCGTTCTGTTTAGTAAGGTATCCACTATCCACTGCATGAGGTACCATGACAATGAGAGTTTTATCCAACACCACTCCAGCAGATTGTCGAATAGAAATTGCTGCTGCTGCTGTCGCTTTGAGGCAACTGGGCAATGCTTTAGCTACTGGGTCTAACGTAGCTGAAAAATAGGCACATGGCCGCTGTTTGTCCCCAAATTGCTGTGTTAAAACTGATAACGCACAACCTTCTCTCTCATGAACATAGAGCGTAAAAGGCTTACTGTAATCAGGAGTACCCAATACAGGAGCAGAACACAGAGCAGTACGTAAGTCAGAAAATCTCCTTTGGCACTCATCAGTCCAAGGAAGGGGCTGAGGCGTATCTTTCAAAGTGAGTGCCAACAAAGGCTTGGCCAACAGAGAGAAGTTAGGGATCCACTGCCTACAATAAGAGGTGATACCCAGAAAGGCATGTACCTCCCTTTGTGTGGATGGCACAGACATTTGCGTAATCGCCTGAATTCGTTCTGGTGTTAATCGTCGTCCCTCCTTTGATAGGAGATGACCCAAGTAGGTAACCTCTCGACGGACATATTGTAGTTTGGAAGGTGAAACCTTATGATTCAGATTAAACAAATGGCGTAACAATGCAACAGTGACATTTTTGCAAATATCTTCTGAATTAGCAGCGATCAACAAGTCATCCATATATTGGATAAGGGCAGCACCAGACGGCAAATGAAAAGTATCAAGATGACATTTTAAAGCTTGACTGTAAATGGAGGGACTTTCACAATAGCCCTGAGGTGCGCGCTTAAACCGGAAGCTTCGGCCTCCAGAAAGAAGCCAAAAATGTCCCTACTCTCTTCTGCAATGGGAATACTAAAGAAGGCATTCTTTAGATCGATAACAGAGAACCAAGTCGCTGTGGAAGGTATCATTGTCAACAGAGCAGTGATATCTGGAACAACAGGAAATTGTGGTACAACAATTTTGTTTACCTCCCGAAGATCAATTACGAAATGATATACAGGTGGCTGAGAAAGATCAGTGCGTTTAAGAACAGGAAGAATAGGACTATTGCATGTGTTACCTCTCATTTCTTCAACCACACCCTTCTGAATCAAATCATGAATGATTTCCAAAAGCGCTTTTTCACCTTCAGTGGAAATTCTATACTGCTGGATGCGCGGTAATTCAACATTGGGCTTGAGAGTGACAACATAAGGTGGAATTTCGAGACAGCCCACATCATTCGGACCCGTGGCCCAAAGCGTTGCTGGAAGAGAAAGCAATTCAGGTGGAAACTGATCTTTGGACAAATACATTGGAGAAGTCAATTTCTGTCCTAAAGTAAGATGTACACCAGAAGGAGAACAATATATCGTAGCTTGCATTCTTTTCAATAGGTCCAAACCCAACAGATTCTCACCGCAACCATTCATCAAAAGAAGTGGAGCTTCCAAATCATAAGGGCCAATTGAAATAGGCAACGGGCAAGAAACCGGATTGCGAACGGGGGCGCCAGAAAATCCTACAGATACATTCGTTAAGCCAGACAAAGGTGCCCCAGGGAGTTTAGAATGAATGATAGAACTTCTCATCGCCCCAGTATGTAGAAGAAATGGCTCTCAAACACCCATTGTAGTGACGTTAACATAAGGACCACTCTGTTCTACTGGAACCGACACAACTCCCTTACTTTGTCCACGGCTGTCCTTGTTGGCATGAAGACTTTCATTTCCGTTTTCAATATAATGATCTTCATTGTAGTACTGAGCAGACTTAACATTTTGCTGATCAAAGTAGTTCATGGAATTGGGAGAAGGAAGGGCACGTTGTTCTTGAGTCAACACACCTCGACCTCTACCTCTGTTTGCTGACTGGAGGCCAGTACGACCTCGTGGAGCAGACAACGCTCCATTGCGCTGCAATAAAACCGGACAACTATTCTTAAAATTACCTTCCTCTCTACAATAGGCACATTGATTAGGTCCTAACAAAGGTCGCGGAATGTATGGCTCAGGTTTTTGATACAACCTCTGAAACTGCGAAGGCTGTTGAAATTGAGGCTGAGGAGGATAGGCTTGTTGCAAGAGAACCTTCGTTTTTAATTCTTTCGTCTTTTTCTCTTGCTTTTCTTTTTCTTCTTTATCTCTGTTTTCATAATATTGTGCAGTAGCCAATATTTGGGCAGAAGAAGAAACAGCCCATGAATTTTCATAATCTTTCAATTTGTGTGACAGCTCAGGAAGCAAATTAAATACGAATTTGTCCACAAATAATCGCTGTCCACCCTCTGTAGCCATATCTTGACCACTGTAATCGATAAATGTCTCCTCGAAACGAGTAAAGAAATCAGAGACACTCTCATCTTTCTTTTGTTTGCATGATGCTAGTTTATCCCAATTAACTCTCAATGCAGGCATCATCGTTTTCATTAATGTAATAATCCTACCAGGGAGTTCTGAAATCAAAGCATCAGGCTTTGCACCACCCACTTGGTCTCTATCTGTGGCAATTATAACATCCCAGTTAGCACCTAATTCCTGTGCGTGATTCTCCTTACGAATCTTAGCCCATATTGTCTGTGGAACTACATTTCCCATCAACATATCGATATCGGCTAAATTCATGATGCAAGCTTCAACTATTTGTGATAATTCTTTATAATAACCCGCAGGGTTTTTTTGAGGATCCGGTAGAGTCTGTTTAAGGGCCAAAACTTCAGATCTCTTGCAAGGGACATGTACCCATATACGCTGAAAATGAGCGGGAATAGCTGGATTAGCACCTGCTGCTGCAACCTCTTCCTTCCATACTGGAGGAACCTCTCTCATGGGATAATTTTTCAGTGTCAGTTTAACCGACGGATCAGAATCAAGGAAAGTCTGAGAGGATAATACATTTCTAAAGGAAATACGTGTCCTTACAGCATTTTCAACTTTAGGACCCACTACAAGTCCTTTACGAAAGTCAGCCTGAACATCTAACAGACCCTGAGGAACCGAATTTAAATTAACATCCTCCCAGTCTTTAATGAGAGTATCACACATTATATCAAAAATATATCTCTGTGTAGGTGCATTCCATTGTGAGAAGGTAGGCATAATATCGGGCACACTGTATTGGGGACGCTTTTTGATCCATCTATGTGCAAGAGATTCCAACCTCTCTCGTTCTTCCGAATCTGGGAACTGACTACGAGACTGTCTTCGAGCAAAAGCCGGAGACACATTTAAAGCTTCAAAGAAAGGAGATAGAATACTAGTGACAGTGTCCGTAAGTCGCTTACGCATGGACGGAGAATTGGACATGAGAATAGGAGACAAAGTATTAGGCGAACTGACAGGAGGAGAACCGATAATTGCAGGAGGTGCAGAAGGCAAAGGGATCGAAGATCAGGAGATGAGGGTAAAGAAGTCGAAGTTAATGGTAAAACTGGCAAAGGCGGTAATGCTGGAGGAGGCACATGCGGAAAAGCCGGAACAGGCGGAGGTACCGCTGGTGGCTGAACAGGCTGTAACAATTGGGGTGCATTGGCATTTTGTGCATAGGGCGGAGGCAATCTCAATAAGTGAGACATTAGGGGATCTTCTTCTAAATCTTTCTTTTTTTCGGAAGGGGAAACTGGCAACACCGGATAGCATTTCTCTATCGCGATACGATGCTGTCTCTCTGAAATCACAGTCGCATTATTAATTTCATCATCTTTAAATTGTTGGGCAGCCTGTATAATTGTCATACTCTGCGCTTTTCTATCTCATTTTGCTTGCTTAATTTCTTTCTGGTTGGCTTCCTTACGCCAAAGGCGGAAAGAGTCAAACATTGCCGGCCGGGCTTTTCTTTTGAATAGAACTGCTTCTAAATTAACTAGCACATCAGGCTCAAAGCTACCATTTTCTGGCCATTTTAGAACACCATCTTTCTTTGTGTATCGGGTCCATGCCTCGTTAAAGGCAATGGGGCCGATACCATGTTTCGAATAGTGCTCATATGTGGGAGTTCCAACCGAAGGAATCGGACAAGAGTCCTCAAGCCGGGAATCCCTTTTACAACCAAAGCAACAAAATTTTCCAAACTTAGTCAGACCAGGCATCTCGTGATATCACCGGACTGTTCACAAACTTCAAGGGGGTAAAACTCAGTTAACGCAGCACAAATGCACTTACCCCTCGGCTTCGGCTATTGCAATAGTCGAATCTAAGGACCAAGAGGTACTAAGGAACAAAGGACAAAAATTGTGGGCACGACCCACGAAATACTTAACTAAGGACGTCTTCTTACCCCAACAGAGGCCCGTCTATCATCTCGCCTTACCATACATCACCAAAGGAAGGGCCAAGGTAGGGCGGCAGTCAGGGCAGCGGTCGACAGTAGCCGTCAGGAAGGAGTAACCGCGCTGCAAAGGACCTTCGGACCACTTTCGACATACAGGGGTCGCTTGACGTGGCTCTCGAATCCTCCGGAATTTTCTTGCGGGGTTCCTCACGACCTTCAGGCAGAACTGGTACCACTGAAACCGGCCTACGTTGGGCGCCAGTTGAAGAACCAGAACCTTTTGGGCCTGGCGTGTTAAGCTCCTCTTTGACTGCTCCAGTGCTGAAGCTATTGAATTATTGAGCCTGTTGCTTCGACGCTTTCAGATGTGCTTAGTCAATGGCATAGAGCAGATCAACGGCAAAGGCTGTGTTGTCAGTCCAAGTGTTGTGGATTGTAGCAAAGGAGGCTGGTCAAGGAGGAGTAAATGAATTCCTGGAAGTTACCATTATGAGGTGATGAGCTCCACAATAGGAAGTCTGGGGGGCTACAGTCTAAATGAGTTGTCCACTGTTTCGAAGGGATGTGGCCCGAGGCAGGGTGGGGTATGGCACGGACGAGACATGGTCAGCAGAGGTGAAACACCTGTCAGAGGGCGGAGCTAAGGCAGGAAGTTACAAGGTGTCACTCGAGTTATATTGTTTCCCTGTTCAATTGCATCTGAACTTTGGAGGATGACTTTTGGCGAAATGCATCCACAGAAATGAAGACATATATTGGTGGGATTGTTAATTAGGGTGAGAAGAGTTTTATAGGGATTAATGGGTAAAAGGTTGGTACTGCATACACTTAAATTATTCTCATGTTCTTGTGTGACAAGGTCTGATTAGTAAATTCAACGTAAGTTTTATATGGAGAAATCAGAACAGAAGCGTTCAGCGGAATATCGTGTGCAGATCATGTTTGCTGTATTTTGCATAAGTCAGTAAAAGTCTAACATATTACTATTTTTTGTTTTATATTGAGCTTCATCTTGCTTTTCTGCCAAACCTAGATGCTGTACATAACATAACCAGCATTACTATTGCAATATTTTCTTGTCACTCCTTAAACCACGTGTCCAAAGGCTGAGTGGTTTATAAATGTCGCCAGTACTCCGAGGTGGCAATACAGCAAATCTATATATGTCAGTAATGGAACATATTACAAGTCACCTGTTATGCATTCTTTAGTTTTTATGTTTTCTATGGGGTAATTAGCTGGCAAAAACCTGTTCTCTTAATGGGCACCGATTGGAATTAGAATGTTTAGGGTTTGTTTCCCTTTCATTAATAATAACTCATAAAATAATGGGCAACGGCGAAGGGTTTTGGATTTATGTGATTCTGTGGCTGCAGCGTTTACTGCGTAATTTATCACATTTAACACATAATTTGCGGATTTCAACAGAACCTATTGTGTCTACCTCAAATGGATAAAAATAATATTTTCAGAGAATGTGCTACATAATTTGCCTTTTATTTCCTTAGTTTTGATAGCCATGACACATATTTTTGTTCTCCCTTGAGCCTAATTCTAGTAGCCCAGACAATGGTAAAGGTCTGATGCAGAGTGCTTTTTGGGGCTGTGATTATGATGATGAAACCCATATTTCAATGAACACTATTAAATATTTCCCAAACTTCATGGTAAATATTGGCTTTATACCACTGAATTTTGCACAATTATTGCACACACACACTCACACATACATGACACCTTTCTTTCACAGCTGCATCACAGGAGGATTCATGGTAAAGTATACCCCTGACAGCAAAGAGAAAAGACAGTTTCTATTTAAGGGCAATTTTATTTCAATAAATACAAACTCCAATATATTAAATAAGTTAAATACTATGTGTAGGTCCCTAAAACTCAAAATCTTCTATCAGGGATCCTTGAAGCTCCTCTCGGTTGGGTGGCCGGCACCATCCAGTGAAGCCAATAGTTCTGGTTGCAACAATATGGGATGTCTGGATCTGACAGTATTCTGTCACACGAACCTGGTGAGAGGTCTGACAGGACCAGACATCCTAAGAGTAACAAAATAAATAGAATTTTTCAACAACATCGGTATCAGCTATAAATTAAAATTCCTTTAGGGCAGAGGGTAAAAAAAATACATTTATGGTATAATGCGAGTATTTACCAGTGGATGCATTGTTATGTTATATTTTGCAGCTTAAATAGCTAAAACATGACGGACATCAAAGTATGATTGTGCGTCTATCATTTAAATAGATATGGAAATGCACAGTTTTATAACTTCATTTACACGTAAAACACAAAATACATTTGGATAAATACAGATAGAATGTCCCAAAAATAAATACGGATAAATACAGATGGAAATGGTCAAAAAATAAATACCATAAAACCGGGAACCTTAAATATAATGTACAAGCAAAGAACACAAATAGAATGCAACAGTATATATACATTAGATCTGTGCCCCTGCATCCTGAGGGGCGTGGAATCGAGGATCTGTCACTGTACACATCACCAAGCGCTGACTTTCAGGTCCATGCCCTGTTGGAGTGTGAAGGGTAGAAAATATCTGCAAATCAATCAAACTGAAGCATCCTGACAAAAAAGTATTGTGAGCTGTCTGTAAGAATGTCCGACTCCACTGCCGTCTGTAAGTCTATTCTGGCAATGTCTTCCCTTCAGCTCAGGCTCGACACGGATATCCGGCCTCAGATTGTGATACTTCTATTTCCGGTTAATAAAGTGCAAATGGCAGCTGGCTCAGGTCTTGTGCAGATGCTGCTGTGGTCAGTAGAACAATACTTGTCGTGGCAAATGGTAGCCTCACACCTGCAAGTTCTTCACCCTCTCGAATGTCTGCATGATGTGGCTGGTGGGGACGCAGCCCTCCCTCACGATGCTCAGGATCCCTGGAAAGGAAGAAGCACAACAGCATGAGATTGAGAGGGCTTAGAGGGTTCTGAGGTCTGTGAGCAGCAGAGGGAAGGGAAGAGACAAGCATAATGAGCACAGTAGGGATTGGCTCCTCAGCATCCAATGGGTGATGGAGTCCAGGAGGGAACCGCCCTCTCACATGACATATACTGACTGGAGAAAGCGTGGGGTCTGCGCCCTCAAGGAGACATTGAATGACTGGGGCAGGGTGGGATATCATGGAAGCAACAAACTGCTAAAATACAGACTCGAAATCTTTCACTGCCAAAATATCTACCACAAACAACAATCCCCCTGCAAAAATGTCGACCCACAGTAAACTCACTATCAAGCACTTGGCCAATAAATTCAGACAGGAGATGGAATAGTAACTCTGTATTTTAATAATTATGGAGTGAGTCTCACTGGAATTAGGAACTTTTATCTGGTCTAATGCTCTTTAAATAGACATTTGTGTATATTTGTGTATGGTCAATATTTTGTAAATTTGCATGTAAGAATCTGTGATTCTGAGGTCTCTATTTTCAGATGGGACTAGAGTAAGGACCTTCAGGCATTGGGTAACTTGGGCGGGTGGAATTGTCCCTGAGAAAGAACAATGGCTTTGGGGAAAAAATAAAAGATCCCGCCTTGGGGAATATTCTCTTACTGAAGGAGGTTCTGGGTCCATGTGCTAACTAAGTCTGAGTGAATTTGTAAGCACTATTACTAAATTTGATGAATTTGCAGTATGCAATTTGCATCATTTCTCCTTTATTAGAGATGGTTTTGAGCATAAAATGCCTCCGTAAGAGACATTTTTTGCTGATTAAGTCTTCTGCCAGTATCTATCATGACTTTTTAATGTGCGGTATATGCTACCATGAAAATTTCATGCAAGATAAAGGCGAACTGAATTTCACACCGGTCACGTAATTTTAGCAAATTTTGTGAAACAAATTATGCAAGATGGTACACCAATAGTGCAGACTAATGATAAAGAGAAATGCTTGTAAAGTTGAAAGTAGGGGTCAGGATTTGGCAGAGGTAAGAAACCTCCGGTGGCATCCCTGCAAACTGAACACGCGCTTGGAGTTTTCCTCAGGGGCTCAATAAAGTGCATCTCTTTGTTACGCATTCATCTTAGCCCCTTTAATGCTTCAGCTGTCCATTCATTCTGGGCTTTGTAAGTCTGTATGCCTTGGACACCAGGAATCCACTGGATCCGGACTGTTTTTTCCCAAATCTCATGGCAGGTGGGAAGGGATGGGGGGTGCAGAGCCCCCTGTTCATATCCAAGGATGCAACTGATCTAGTTTGGGAATCGCAGGGGACAGAGATGAAACAGAAACAAGCATTGGTTAAGACCCACCTTCGTCTATTCTCAGACAGTTCACCACCGTTGAGCCCACCATCTCGTAGGAGTCCCCATCACACAGCACCCCCTCCAGCTTGTGCCATAGACGCCTGAAACACAGAGCAGAAATACAAAATCACTCATTTAAAGAAATAATCGACAAAGGCTCAGGTGCTAGGGATTAAGGGAAAGTCGGAGGAAGGCAAACATCTACCTGACCTCAATCTCAACTAGTCAAACACACCTGTGTTTAATGCACCCACATATAGGCTTATGCCAACCATCTCAAATACCCTAAAACATATGCGTGAGATATCATCAACACCCTTTTCCCTTCTTTCACCTTTCAGTAGCACCAGTCTAGTCATATGGTTAAAAAAGCCTAAACTCATTCAAAATAGCTCACCGCCCATCGATACTCCAACACTCTTCCATTCACCTTTCAAAATCTTCAGCTCACGGCCTTCCACAATCCTTGCCCCTGCCCTCAGCTCCTAGCAGCCATCTAGTAACTCTCAAACCCCAGGCACCATCTCTTATGCAGAAGGCCCAATCACAACCTTTTCCTGATTTCAGCCCCTGTTCTGAATGAGTACTCACGAGATGACCATGTCATGGTGGGTGCTGTCACACTCCCCACTGGGATTGGCAGAAGTGATGGCCAGAGGGCCGGTCATGTCGGTGAGGTGGGCAGAGATAGTGTGGTCCGGCACTCGGATCATGATGGAGTCTTTGGTGCCCACAATGTCATAAGCTGGTCCAACTCCTACAGAAGGAGAACATAAAAAAATGAATCAGCAACAAGTCAGGTGTGAGTGATTGAGCATTTGATTTTGACTGTATTTATTTTCTCAGCATCATGAACAGAGTTGCTGTACAGTGGTGCCTTCATTTGGTTGTGCTTAATCTGAGCAGATGTTTGAATGGTCTAGCCTCAGAACATAAAGAGTTGATGAAGGTCCTTGAAGACGCGATTGCTCTAGTTGTGCAGTGGGCACACATTGTCCATTTAGTGTGAAAGAAGCTCTTCTAAAGCATTTCAAACAGCCACGGTCCGTGCATGAAACAGTGGTGGGGCCACGTTGGGGGGGTTTCGAGGGACGATGCAGAGGGGAAATTAAATAAAAAAATAATTTTCCCTCTGCATTGTCCCTCGATATCCCCCCCCAACGCGGCCCCACCGCCCCACCGCTGTTACCTGCACGGACTGCGGCTGATTAAAAAACTGTGAAAGGCATGCACACATTTGTTTGTTATATCTTGAGAGGCCATATATATGTAATATGTACATGCAATGGGTACATGAGATGGGGGGGTCTGTGTGCTTTAGGGGTGAATGTGCATGTAATACCTGCATGAGATTGAGGTCGCTACACATTAAAGGGGGGACTGCACCCTAATATGTATATGCAATAGCTCCATGTGATAGGGACCTCTACAGAGAATGGGGGTCACTGGACCCTGATATGCACATGCAATAGCTATATGAGATGGGGATCTGTAAACATCAGGAGGGTGAATGTACATGCAATGCCTGCATGAGATGGGGTTCTGTAGACATCAGGGGGTCCATGTGCATGTGATACCTCCATGAGATGGGGGTCTGTAGATATCAAGGGGTGAACGTGCAGGTAATATCTGCATGAACTGGGGTATGCATATATTACGGGGGGCTAAATGAACTCTGATATGTACATACAATAGGACCTGAGATGGGGGGTCTGCAGACATTAAGGGGTGAATAGACCCTGATCTGTACATACATTAGCTACATGAGATGGTGGTCTATAGACATTGGCGGGGTGAAGTAATTCCTGCAAGAGATGGGGGTCGGTACACATGGGGGGGTGAATAAAGCATGATCTAGACAAGCAGCATATACATGAAGTGAGCACACCCCTGAATTTCCGCAGGCACAATTTCTGGCATTTGTAGCCCTCACCCCTCTAGCCTCCCCAGCCCACCTTTCTTTGACAAAGAAACAGCCCATGCAGAAGAGGTCACACGTACCCATCCTCTTCAGCCACTCCCCCTTCTGGACAATGCAGCTGATACCCCCAGGGTAGACGCTCCCCATGAAGTCCCACAACAGGGGGCTGAACGGGGGTCTCACGGCCCGCAGCTGGTCCAGGTGGGAGATGCAGATACAGATGGGCTTCTCCAGGGGTCGGTCCTGCAGCGGATGGAAGAGAGGGAAGTAATGAATGGTTTAGAGAGAGATGGGGGAGGGCAGGGCCTTCAGACATTATGTGCAGGATCACGTGATACCTAAGTGACCTTAGACCCAATCACACCACCTCTGTAAATAAACTATGTCTCTATGTCTCTAGTGCTAGCCAACAGATTGTACAAGTTAAAAGCATGTATGGCCTTCTAATGACACTTACACCGTGACTCCTGATGTATGATGATTTATGTTGAACACGAGTTGTCTTTTGGCATTGTGACTGTTCTAAATATGTATCATTAATCTCAGATATTGATGCAAATTCCTGAGGTCTGGAAATCTGTTGATTTCCATACCCGTCACATTACCCACTGGACTGTCAATGTTATTGTTCCTTTTTACTGCATGTTTAAATAAATACAATCCTTTCCATTTGTAAGTACCACACAGCTCTAATTGTAGTTCTGTGTTTATACACTTATGTTGTTTGGTAGGGACCTATGTCTCGCAATACACTATTACCCTCGGTCCCTCTTGACACACAGGGTTCCCTTATTCTTTGTTACTCTCTTTCTAATGTCCTATAGCAGACAGACACTGGCCACAGAGTTCAATGCAATGGAATCTGCACAGTCTGAGAATGCAGACTCACTGTGTAATCTGGGGCATTAGTCTCTTTCTTGTGCATGTGATAGCATCTCGCTGGGATCTTCTGCCCCTAAAGCAGGGTTCTCTCCTGCGACTATGTGTGGACTGGAGCCCACACTTCCCTTATCACCCCCATTTTGCACTCCCCCCCAAAGTATGACAAGCTACCCTTTAACCTGGCTGCTTTCCTTTTTTTTTAAGTTTTGGAGTTGGAACTTTCGAGGCAGATATTACCATGAAAACCCTCACCTGCAGAATGGTTTTACCCTGTCATTTCCCTGCCAATATATCCAACTATACATACTCCAGGCTGGTATCACTATGGTAATCACACCTCTGCAGAATAGTTTTACCCTGTAATTTCCATGTCAATATATCCAACTGTACATACTCCAGGCTGGTATCACCACGGTAATCACACAGAATGGTTTTACCCTGACGTTTCCATGACAATGTCCCCACCCACAGGGTGACTTCTAACTGTTCTAGTAAAAGGCATCCCTTATTCTTGAATGACAGAGCATCTGTCTCGGCCTCGGGTAAATTCCGCCGGAAGTTTACTCCTCGGTGCTCACCTTGATGGTGTAAATCTTCTGGATGGCCTCGGGGTGTTTGCAGGAGGCTGCCAGAGCGTAGACAGTGTCTGTGGGGACCCCGCACACCCCACCCTGGTCCAGCAGGGCAGCGATGGTCCTTAGACTGCTGGTGCGATAGGAATCGGGGCACATGCAGGAGTCCGACGCCTCAACTTTTTCCTCTGACTTCGTTTCCTAAAAGTGCAAAGAGCAGACAAGGGGTGAGACAGCGCCACCTACAGCTGTCCTTGAGCAGCACATGCACATCCCAAAGTTAGAGAACTAAGATGGACTGGTTATTTGAGAGACACATTTATCGAACTGAGTGTTAATTTAAGAATAGTTATCGTAACATATTGCATGTACTTATCACTGTACCTTGAAGAGAGGTGGTCCCATGGGAATTAGATCCTTGCTGAAAATGCAGTTTCCAAGAGATGCCGCCGCTCCGTAGATACAGACGACACTGAAGACGGACAATACTGTGACTGAAAAAACACACAAAGACGGGAAAATTAGACTTTAAGTTTAATATTATCAACAAAAAAAGAGGCGCGTGCTGATCACGTTGATGTTAAACCAAGACAGGGGTTCCTTCAGGAGGGATTTAAAAAAGGTAAATGCCACCCAAGACGATAAAATATAAACATAAAACATAGATTAATTTTTCACTCTACTTCGGTCTGTATGAAATTAAGTGTGGTAATGCATTTAAACTGGTACATGAACCCCTGTCTTGGTTTATACTTAATTGCCCTGGTTCCTAGGGTTATGGGGCTCACCCCAACTCTTCGTATTATAACAAGGAGATGTTAAGGCAGAAGTGGAGAGACAGATAAAAAACACTAAGAAATGTGGAGGTCTGGCAGAGAACCAGACACATGTCAGGGTTGTAACTGACTCCATTCGAGCCAGGCTTGTCAGGCACACTCCAGTCCTTTCTACAGACCACTTCCCTTTAGCCCCCAACACATTACAGGTGGACTCGGGATGGCACTTGATAGGAATTGCCTGTTTATCATGAATTAACCCTTTGGAGATCACTGACATGCATTAACACACAAGAGGAACCCACAGTGGAAGGTGTCCACTTACTCTTGAGCGCGAGGGGCAGGCATTCCAAGGTGAAGAGCAGGAAACAGACCATCACCGCCTCCATCAGCAGGGCGAGCAGCACCAGCACCACGTTGGCATAGGCGACTGTGGAACAAGCAGAACAGGATGGCGTCAGATGTCGGAAATTACATATTTCATAGGTCAGTGGGGGTCACAGTTGCTCAAGTCTTTAGATGAGGACACTATGATGCCCCAGAACTATGGACCTATGGTGCATATGGACCATCGAGTGACAGACACCGGCCCGAGCCCACTACAGCCGGAAGCAGCTGCTGTCTGTCAGGGCACCTGGGCCTCAAGTATTCAACAGAGGGATGACTGGACATCAGTATCCGGAGAGACTTACCCAAGGACATCAGGAAGACATTGATGACCAGGAAGGTGACGGCACCAACAGTGAATGCACCATAACTGGCGACGTGGATATTCAGCAGGGGACCTGGAGAGGGTAGAGAAGGAGGAGCAGAGGGTTAGTCATGGATGAAACAGAACATAGGAAGGAGCTTTTCCTTCAAAGGCAGGAGATGGCTAGGAGTAGAGACAAGGGATGAAGGAGGACCATATACTGTCCAACACCTCACTTATCTAACAGCCAATCATGGTGCTAGATATTGGCTTCTGATGATGTGTAAAACTGTATCTTCCACCTCATCCTAAACAGATGCGCCCTGATTTGGTGAAACACACTTCTCGAAACACCTAATCCCAGTTTAAGTTGTTTTCTCGCATGTGTCAGAAGACAAGGGATAATTTAATTCTGGTAAATATGCCCCCGGGTACATTTTGCACATTGTAAAGAATAAGATTAAGAGATCACAAGTTACCTGCAAGTCGTAGCCATGCCCATGTGGCCCATACAGCAGCATAACAGAATGGTAGGACCGACCCAAATCTTCGACCTCTCTGGACCACGATCCTGCAGACGTACAACTGGAAGAGAGCGCCAGGGATCAGCACCCAAGGGATGGAGAGGTGGGCTCTGGTAGGGTCATCGAGGGACCCCTGGATGGCAGAGAGTGAGGCCAAGCCATTGCAGATGAAGAAGAGGGCATCAGGGAGCTGGCATCTGGTAGTGCTGACCTCCTGGCCCTCCTTAGACCTGCTGGTGACGCGCTTCAGGCACAGCAGCAAGTCCTGGAGCATAGCTGATGACATCGCTTGGGGTCCAGTAGAGATCAACGACTTGTCAGCGATGGAGTTAATGAGGCTGGCAAAAGTGGCGTAGAGGGAGGTGGCTGTGTAAATGCTGCAGGCCACTCCGAAGAAGATATGGGATCCCTGGAGTGGAATCTGTTGGATGGTGGAGACAGTGAGGAGGAGGGAGCATGAATTCTGCAGCACCTCCAGGAGGTCTCTGTTGAGGGACATCATGCAGAGGATGCAAGCGGCGACCAGAAAGAACCAGCCCCCCACCATGCCCGCTCGGCTCTTGTCCACATTGTCCCCTGAGAGGAGCCCCATGAGGATGAACTCTTCCCAGGACATCAGCAACCAGAACAGGCTGTGGAGTCCAAGCTTGGTGGTGTGGTAGACGTCTTCTCTCAAGTAACTGTAGTAGCTGGCGCAGAGCTGGGACAGCGCAATGATGCTGACCCAGATGGCACCAATGTAGAAGGTCTTCATGTACCCAAAGCAATAAAAGGCAAAGATGAGCGAGGCCACCGCGTCAGCGATGTGTCCCAAGGCCATGGGCTCCGCGTACTTGGAGTTCTTCTTGGTCTCCTCCCCGATGCCACTGGAAGAGGTGCTGTTGGCCGAGCCCAGAAGCAAGACGCTGAACATGGGGTTCCCGAAGCCTGGAAGGACATTCCTCTGGGTCAGGCCCTTCAGGAGCAGGGCAGTGGCGCCATAGAACCCAAACAACACAATGAGCAGCTCCAGGGTCCCCGAGACCACCAGCGCCCACTGTCCGAAGAGCCCCACTGCCTCGAAGACCAGTGTGAGGGTGATGGCGCCAAACACGAAGGGCATGACGTAGTTAACAGTGGCCGAGCAGAAGGAGAGGATGAAGGCGACGGCGGTGTATGCCACCAGCCCTGGTACTGCGCTCTCGCTGACCGGAAGAGGGTAGTCGGCCATGATGGTCTGGCTGTTAGAAATGTTCAGGGCTTGTGTGCTGTTGTGGATGGTGGGATACGCTCCCAGGACGACACGTGTAGCCCCGTAGCTGCTCCAGAGGGCCGCGAATGCCACAAAGGCGGTGCTTCCAAGGTGATCGTACTTCCGGAAGCACAGGAAGCCAGCAATGAGTTGTGTCAGTCCTCCAATCAGGATGAGATGGACCCCTGCAAGAGATAACACAGGAATTGAGCAACACGTGCGTGTGTGTGTCTGTGTGTACGAGTGTGTACCCCCTCCCTCCAAGTGTTTTCTGCACGTTATCCCAGCGCCACCTGTAACCCTTTGTGTGATCTGTGGCTGCAACACTCACCTGCCAGGATGTTCTCCACACCTTCAGCGTTCACTTTGGTGTGGAAGGAAAAGAAGTTCTGTAGGGCCACCAGGAAGGCGCTGATGACGTTGGCGAGGAAGCCCATGACGGATGGTTCACTGTAGTACACAGAGGCGAAGCCTTCCATGGTGAGTGGCAGACCTGGGGGAGGGGAGAGAGGTCAATAGATAAGAAATTAGCCACAGGTGAGAGTGGGACAGGAGGTGAGATTGGGACAGGAGGTAAGAGGGGCAGGAGGTAAGAATGAGATGGAAGACGGGTAGCTGGGAAAGACTCAGATTAGATTGGTGCACGAGGTTAGATGGGGAACAGGAGGTGAGACAGGAGCCAGAGGCCTAATATCAAACAGAGGTGAGAGGGGAAGAGGATGTGAGAGTGGGACAGTGAGTGAGATGGAAGTCGTGAGAGTGGGACAGTGAGTGAGATGGAAGTCGTGAGAGTGGGACAGTGAGTGGGATGGAAGTCATGAGAGTGGGACAGTGGGTGAGATGAAAGACACGTGAGTGGGAAAGTAGGTGAGATGGAGGAGACATTTGTGAGTGGGACAGAGAGTGAGATGGAAGAGACATGCCAGAGTGGGACAGTGAGTGAGATGGAAGAGACGTGAGAGTGGGACAGTGGGTGAGATGGAAGACAAATGAGAGTGGGACAGTGGGTGAGATTGAAGGCATTTGAGAGAGGGACAGTGGGTGAGACGGAAGACATGCGAGAGTGGGACAGTGAGTGAGATGGAAGGCGTGAGAGTGGGACAGTAGGTGAGATGGAAGGCACATGACAGTGGGACAGTGAGTGAGATGGAAGGCAGGTGAGAAAGGGGCATTGGGTGAGATGGAAGACATGTGAGAGTGGGACAGTGAGTGTGATGGAAGACGTGAGAGTGGGACAGTGAGTGTGATGGAAGATGTGAGAGTGGGACAGTGAGTGTGAGGGAAGACAGGTGAGAGTGGGACAGTGGGTGTGATTGAAGGAGTGAGAGTGGGACAGTGAGTAAGATGAAGACGTGAGTGGGACAGAAGGTGAGATGGAAGACACATGAGAGTGGGACAGTGAGTGAGATGGGAGAGACATGAGTGAGACAGTGTGTGAGATCAAAGACTCTTGGAGGAGTGGGACAGTGGGCAAAATTCGAGCCAGAATTCAGATAGGAACCGGGTGTGGGGGGGGGGGGGTTGAGGGACAGGTAGTAAAATGAGAACAGACACTGAAATCGGTGCAGGGGATGAGATGGGGCTGGGCAGTGAAACTAAGACTAGGGCAGGAGATAAAATGGAGCTTAGAGGAGAGAACAGGAGCTGAAATTTGGTGAAAGTTTACGAGGTGAGACGAGTTAAAGTTAAATGTGAACCAAAGGTGAGATGCACAGAGAGACGGGCAGGTGGAGATCGGACAGGTGTAAGTAAAGTGAGAGCCAGGCAGCCTGTCGATCAGTGTAAAGCGCCACACTGTGCAGTGTGGAGAGACAAGGACAGGTTGCTCACGCTAAACGGTGTAGGCGTGGGCAGGTTGTTCACAAAAGGAAAGTATCACAGAGGGACGAAAGTTTGTACATACCGAGGGACGGGAGATCTGTTTTCCGTCACGGGCCGCGCCTCCGTTGTCTTTGAGGGACCCTTGGGTGAGGGTCGTCTAGCTTCCTGTATCCGAGGGACTCTCCTTGAGGATATGGTCTGGAAAGACGCCCTGTGACGACCGGTCCTATTTCTGAGGTGTACTCTGTGAGGGTAGGACTTGCCTCTTGGGGTGACCTATGAGGGCCGGTCCTGCCTCCGAGAAGGTGTCTTTGAGGGTTGATGGGTCTCTTCTGTTTTTGAGGGATGATCTCTGGAGGGCCGGTGTGCCTCTTCTGTCTCTTAAGAGTCCTGTGAGGGAAGGTCTCGTCTCTGAGGAGTCCGCTGTGAGAGTCGTTCTTGTTTGGGGGTGCTGTGAGGGTCGTTCTTGTTTGGGGGGTGCTGTGAGGGTCGTTCTTGTTTGGGGGTGCTCTGTGAGGTCCTGACCCTTCAGACAGCAGCTGCTCCTCTTCTGTCTGTTCCCTGCTCGGGCAGGTTTTATACACAGAAGGTGGGAGGGGCTGATGATGGTGGTGGGGGGGGGGGGGGGGGGGCGAGCCCTCGAAGGTGTGCGGAATTTCCCCCTCGTCGCTCTCCATCCTACTCCGTCACCTCAACCTGTCCCTCCTCCGAGCTCCTCCCACTCCAGGGGGCCGAGAATGACCCGTAACTTTTATTTATCTTGAAACAAAGTTTAAAATACAGAGATTTCTCTTCCTAGGACAAAGGTCACCGAAGACAGAGCGGAATATAATACAACTAGAGGAAACACATGACGGTGGAGCTCGAGAGATGAATTAATATTTAGTTTGAGAAATGTATATTTAGAAGTTATTTTTTGTAATAAAGATGATGGTGGTTATTAATATTATTATATCCAAGGCAGGTCTGGGCGACGACTCCGCAGGGGCGGCTCTAGGCTCATGGTGGCCCTGTGCAGGGAGCGCAGGTAGGGGGCCACGGAAGAGGGGGTCCGGGCGGGGCGGAGCTCAGGAAGGTGTTTTAATAAAACGTCCAGAAAAGGCGTTAGATGACCAGTAACATGGTAACAGAAAAACGACGTTTACTTTTTGAGTGCTCATCACTTGGATACTTTGTTTTAGAATCTGGGTCTCTGGAGGGACCCCTTTCAACAAGAAAAACACGTTGCGCGTCCATAAGAGAGTTCGGCCACAAAGTAGGATCCCTCCAATCACATAAATCATATTCAGAACACGGGTCTGTAACATGGTCTTGCTCTTTGGCTTCCTCTTCAATACCAGCATCATCCGTCTGTAAACTCTGAACCTCCTTCAGAATGCCAGATGAATGATGTTTCAGTTTCTCTGTCTGAGGGTCTTTTGTAATAATCCTCATCCTGAGTTGATAATTGCTGCATATTTGTATCAATTTCAGAGTCACCTTGTTCATTTTCATTGGTCTGCTCATGAGTATCATTCTGCTCATGGATATCATCATTTTTTTGTTCTTTATGGTCGTCAGCGCCTGTTTTACCTAGTGCATCAGCAGTACTCTGGCCAGAGGATTCTTCATCTTTAGGTTTCCCTTGGGTGATAAAGTTCAGGATTGCTCCTTCCTGTGACACTACGAAAGCCTGCTGAGCCACCTTTCTCTTTCGTTTCGAATAACCAGATTTGTGTACTCGAATTCTCTTCATTTTGCTTGCAATGCAGCGGGCGAGGCTAGCAGTGGGTAGGGAAAAAAAGAAGACAATCAGCAGTGGCGGCTGCTGAAAGATTTTAATGTGTCATTTTTATTTTCTTGCAAAAACAACAGTTGATGGACAGAATGCAGAACAATGTCATACATTCACCCCAGTACAGAGATCTGGGCCTAAATCCATCGTTTTTTTGCTCACCACACCACCCCAGTCCAGACATGGCCATATGCAAATCAGCCTTGACGCTGTGCCTCATGGGAACAGTCCAGCCCGAACTGCCAAGCCATGTCTTCCCTGGACTACAACCAAAACCCTCAGTGGTAGGGACAATTGCGCAGAGAAATGATGAATCAATACAGTATATCAATACAAACCCTTGCTACAGGTTAACAATACGACGACCACCAACATCGTAATATAGGCTAACAAAGGTTAACCACAAGCATAAACAAGTTTGGAAACCGAGCAAAAGGGTCTCTAAAGGTCAACAAGCATGTAAAAGTGCGAGTGCACATTAAACGAAATATTTCAAATTAAATTTCAGGTTTGCATATTTTGTCTTTATTTCTTGATAGAGACTTCTTCGATGCAAGACCACTGCCAGCCTCTTTTTCCCAGAGGAGAAGTAAGTCCTCCTCGAGGTCGTCATATGTTGGGAAGATAGTAGATCTCAAACCTCGTGGGATTCTTTCCAATCTAATGTATTCTTTAAGTGTGGCTCCATCCCACCATTTGCCTATTTCAGTTTTTTTAAGTCTTTCCAATCGCATAAATTTAGCTTTTAATCCTTCATTAACCTTTACATTGCCTTGCGAGACAGCTTTGTTAATAGAAATTCCTGCGTGAAGGTTTTTAAACAGTTCCTCAGCAATTTTACTTCTGTCACTTCTAGCACTCATGATAATAATAGTGTCTAAGCTAAGTAGCTCACTTCCCGCAGCAATCCCAAATATGAAACAACCAAAACCCTCAGTGGTAGGGACAATTGCGCAGAGAAATGATGAATCAATACAGTATATCAATACAAACCCTTGCTACAGGTTAACAATACGACGACCACCAACATCGTAATATAGGCTAACAAAGGTTAACCACAAGCATAAACAAGTTTGGAAACCGAGCAAAAGGGTCTCTAAAGGTCAACAAGCATGTAAAAGTGCGAGTGCACATTAAACGAAATATTTCAAATTAAATTTCAGGTTTGCATATTTTGTCTTTATTTCTTGATAGAGACTTCTTCGATGCAAGACCACTGCCAGCCTCTTTTTCCCAGAGGAGAAGTAAGTCCTCCTCGAGGTCGTCATATGTTGGGAAGATAGTAGATCTCAAACCTCGTGGGATTCTTTCCAATCTAATGTATTCTTTAAGTGTGGCTCCATCCCACCATTTGCCTATTTCAGTTTTTTTAAGTCTTTCCAATCGCATAAATTTAGCTTTTAATCCTTCATTAACCTTTACATTGCCTTGCGAGACAGCTTTGTTAATAGAAATTCCTGCGTGAAGGTTTTTAAACAGTTCCTCAGCAATTTTACTTCTGTCACTTCTAGCACTCATGATAATAATAGTGTCTAAGCTAAGTAGCTCACTTCCCGCAGCAATCCCAAATATGAAACAACCAAAACCCTCAGTGGTAGGGACAATTGCGCAGAGAAATGATGAATCAATACAGTATATCAATACAAACCCTTGCTACAGGTTAACAATACGACGACCACCAACATCGTAATATAGGCTAACAAAGGTTAACCACAAGCATAAACAAGTTTGGAAACCGAGCAAAAGGGTCTCTAAAGGTCAACAAGCATGTAAAAGTGCGAGTGCACATTAAACGAAATATTTCAAATTAAATTTCAGGTTTGCATATTTTGTCTTTATTTCTTGATAGAGACTTCTTCGATGCAAGACCACTGCCAGCCTCTTTTTCCCAGAGGAGAAGTAAGTCCTCCTCGAGGTCGTCATATGTTGGGAAGATAGTAGATCTCAAACCTCGTGGGATTCTTTCCAATCTAATGTATTCTTTAAGTGTGGCTCCATCCCACCATTTGCCTATTTCAGTTTTTTTAAGTCTTTCCAATCGCATAAATTTAGCTTTTAATCCTTCATTAACCTTTACATTGCCTTGCGAGACAGCTTTGTTAATAGAAATTCCTGCGTGAAGGTTTTTAAACAGTTCCTCAGCAATTTTACTTCTGTCACTTCTAGCACTCATGATAATAATAGTGTCTAAGCTAAGTAGCTCACTTCCCGCAGCAATCCCAAATATGAAACAACCAAAACCCTCAGTGGTAGGGACAATTGCGCAGAGAAATGATGAATCAATACAGTATATCAATACAAACCCTTGCTACAGGTTAACAATACGACGACCACCAACATCGTAATATAGGCTAACAAAGGTTAACCACAAGCATAAACAAGTTTGGAAACCGAGCAAAAGGGTCTCTAAAGGTCAACAAGCATGTAAAAGTGCGAGTGCACATTAAACGAAATATTTCAAATTAAATTTCAGGTTTGCATATTTTGTCTTTATTTCTTGATAGAGACTTCTTCGATGCAAGACCACTGCCAGCCTCTTTTTCCCAGAGGAGAAGTAAGTCCTCCTCGAGGTCGTCATATGTTGGGAAGATAGTAGATCTCAAACCTCGTGGGATTCTTTCCAATCTAATGTATTCTTTAAGTGTGGCTCCATCCCACCATTTGCCTATTTCAGTTTTTTTAAGTCTTTCCAATCGCATAAATTTAGCTTTTAATCCTTCATTAACCTTTACATTGCCTTGCGAGACAGCTTTGTTAATAGAAATTCCTGCGTGAAGGTTTTTAAACAGTTCCTCAGCAATTTTACTTCTGTCACTTCTAGCACTCATGATAATAATAGTGTCTAAGCTAAGTAGCTCACTTCCCGCAGCAATCCCAAATATGAAACAACCAAAACCCTCAGTGGTAGGGACGATTGCGCAGAGAAATGATGAATCAATACAGTATATCAATACAAACCCTTGCTACAGGTTAACAATACGACGACCATCAACATCGTGATATAGGCTAACAAAGGTTAACCACAAGCATAAACAAGTTTGGAAACCGAGCAAAAGGGTCTCTAAAGGTCAACAAGCATGTAAAAGTGCGAGTGCACATTAAACGAAATATTTCAAATTACATTTCAGGTTTGCATATTTTGTCTTTATTTCTTGATAGAGACTTCTTCGATGCAAGACCACTGCCAGCCTCTTTTTCCCAGAGGAGAAGTAAGTCCTCCTCGAGATCGTCATATGTTGGGAAGATAGTAGATCTCAAACCTCGTGGGATTCTTTCCAATCTAATGTATTCTTTAAGTGTGGCTCCATCCCACCATTTGCCTATTTCAGTTTTTTTAAGTCTTTCCAATCGCATAAATTTAGCTTTTAATCCTTCATTAACCTTTACATTGCCTTGCGAGACAGCTTTGTTAATAGAAATTCCTGCGTGAAGGTTTTTAAACAGTTCCTCAGCAATTTTACTTCTGTCACTTCTAGCACTCATGATAATAATAGTGTCTAAGCTAAGTAGCTCACTTCCCGCAGCAATCCCAAATATGAAACAACCAAAACCCTCAGTGGTAGGGACAATTGCGCAGAGAAATGATGAATATCAATACAAACCCTTGCTACAGGTTAACAATACGACGACCACCAACATCGTAATATAGGCTAACAAAGGTTAACCACAAGCATAAACAAGTTTGGAAACCGAGCAAAAGGGTCTCTAAAGGTCAACAAGCATGTAAAAGTGCGAGTGCACATTAAACGAAATATTTCAAATTTCTTCCCTGGACTACACAATGAAGGACCAGCATACCTTAATGAACAAGTGAATTTCCACCAACCTACCAGGAAAATATGTTCCAGAACCATCTCCCTAGCAGCCACCCAATGCAGCCGCTGATAAAACAGTGGAGGCCGCTACTTCTCCCACCTGGCAGTGAAGACCTGAAAACCCTCCCCCTGCACCTCAGAGCCTCACCATCGCTCCAGCAGTTCAGGAAGGACCACAAGACCTCGCTGTTCAACCAACAAGCAGCATGATCCAGCAGCATGAATCCCACACCGCCTCGAGACCCTTATGTGTGAAGCAGCTGAGCTTTACAAACCCTGACTGATTGATAGTAATTACCCTTCCCACTACATGTATGACACATTATGAGGACTAGCCACACACGGAAGGTTTATTTGAAGAGTGTTATAAAACTATAGGGTAGATCATGTGACTTGGCATACAAGGTCTGTTTTCTCAGTCCACTGAGAACAGTAGAGCCTGGAGAATAGTTCATGATCTATTTGGGAAGTGACCTTAGCAGGAAGAGAGTAAGCTACCTTGAAATCATGGCACACAGAGACCTGTCTCAGTACGTCACTAACTGATCCTGAAGACAGCCTACAGATAACCAAAGACTCGTCCACTCTACCACATTGTCAAAAGACAAAATACAATATATTTAATTAAGGTTTCTTGTATAGTGCCATATTCCAGCAACCAGTTCTGCTCGCTTTACAGAGCACCTATTAAACAAGGATTAATTACAGTGAGTCCTAAGGCTATGACAAGGCACTAGAGGTTCACTGAAGCAAAATTAATGTGCAAGGAACATCCAGTCAGGAGACAACTTTCAAGCAGACGTACGAATCACTAGCACAGCGTACCAACGACCCCATGGGCCGTGGCATAAGCAAGGAAAATGGCCCCTTTGGCTGCTGCTCAGGAAGAAAAATATAGCAATTATCAGGGTTCAATGGGCCCCTGAGGGTTTTGGGTCTCAGTACCACTGTACTTGCTGAACCAATGGTAACTATGCCCCTAGTATGGACAGAGAAGGCTGCTTTACCAATTGCAAACTGAGGACTAGTTAAACTAGTTTTCTCTGCTAGTCACATGACAAGCACTGGAATGTAATTAAAGAAATGATCAAGAAGCCAGTCTCCTACCAAGGTCTCTGCAAAAGGGCATTAGATTGAGTTAACATGGGTAGGCACTGCCATCCTATTCCAGGCGGCAATCCAAAGGTGCTTGTATTTCATGTCTGCCTCAACACCATATAAACAGACATAACCAAATGTCAAGTACATTCGAACACTCGATGTTTTAAAAGATTTGTGCAGGCAGATCCACTCATTAGATCACAAGTATCAACTTCATACTATGTTTTCATGATTGTTGATAAGTAATTGTAATCATTTTAATGAATCCTTAACATTACGTCTAACACCTCGTACCCTGCTCTCCTCTTCCCCCCAATACGACCGTGCCTCCCAAGTTACACCTCCAAAAGTCACCATGCCTCCCCTCAGCCACAAGTAAACACCGCCCCTGCACTCCTGACTCACTTTTCCCTCAACATACAGCGCCGATCTGTACCACTCCCTACCCCTGGCGCACAGTGACCACCTCTCCGACCGCGCCCTCTCAGAGATGAATCGTGAGAGAGAGGCTCTCTCTCACGATTCATCATGCCCTCCCTTCCCATGACCACCAGAATACCTCCAGCTCGCCACCTCACATGGCTTACCTCCACCCAGACCCAAAGCACACACCATCTACAATAACATCCTCACCCAACCTTCCCCACGCCCCCGGCTCCTCACCCCCACGGGCTGGGATACATTCCTATGCCTGATCTGCCCTCCTACCCAGGGCTCCCCACACCCTCGTCCAATGGCTCACCTTCCCTCGGGTTCACTCTGCAGTGGCGCACGCTGACCTCCTCACTCCCCCTCCCCATGCCCTGACCCTCGGGCTGCTCACCTCGCAGCTGGCACCAAAGGTTGCACACTGGCATGCTATCCTCTGCAAGGCGGCTTTTCTTGCCCAGGGTCTCTAGGCGCGCCGGTGCATGGCCTCGGCCGGTCTCGGTGCTGCTCGCTGCACGCCGGGCACGGGTGCTGCCACCCCTCCTGCCGCCAGTGATGCATGGTGCTTCTGTAACCCCTTCGCTGCAGGACTCGCGGGCACTGCGCATGCGCGCGCATGCGAGCCTCCGGAGGTGCCAGATCTGGACTATTAAAACAAGCTCGATTCTCCTGAAAAAAAAGTTCTAAACAAGCACAAGACCTACCAGAAGAGCCCGAAACAAGGCAGACCCCACACAAAGACGAGACTGGGTTAGAAAGGAAAAGAGTATAAGAACAACCATTCAGCGTGCATCACATTAGATTTAGCACGCCTCAGTCGTTCATGCGCCAAATCCCTGCCAGGGGCCGCCACGAATATGTATTGTATCCGATTCCTCATGGTGGCCCCTGGGGTTTGGTGGCCCTGTGCAGGTGCACAGCTTGCACATGCCTAAGGCCGCCCCTGCGACGAGACGCAGTTCCCACAAGGACAAAGTCTGCGCGTGGATTGTCCCCCGCACGCGCTGCCGCGCGCAGGGGTTTCCTCGTGAATACTCGTGGCAGCGCCGTAAGGAAGTGAGTCTGATTGTGAGAGAGGGAGTAAAAGAGAAGCTGGCTCATCCTTTCACAAGAAGCTCCCAGTGGTGACTTCCCGGCTCAAGCAGAGGACCCACGCCCAGAATCAGACTTGTGCAGTATCATGGTGTTGGCACCAGGGCTGGGTGTTGTGCTGAGACCTTCGCCCTGATCACTCATTCACAAGGGGGTAATTGTGGTGACTTAAGGGTGCAGGGAGTGAACCCTCCTCAGGAAGACACCTTGTGCAATCAGATCAGAGTGGCTGTACCAGGAGGGTAGGTAGTGGTACAGGGTCTGGTGCCTGGGTCACACATTCAGAAGGACCTCACTGTGGTAGCTTAGGGGGTGCCCCCCCCCCCCCCCCCCCAGGAACAAACTTGTACAATGAGATCAGAGAGGTTACACCAGGAGGGCAGGGAGTGGGACAGGGACCAGTGCTTTTTTTTTTTACATTGTTTTATTTAGCGCGAACTTGACGAGCACCAGTTGCGTTACATTTTTGTTAGGCGGGGGAGATTAAGTGATTTGCCCAGAATCACAAGAGTTGATCGTCCCTGCCAAGACTCGATTAGAGGTCGACAGTCCTTGCTGTTGGGCCAACTCCTCTCCTGCTTGGGTCACACATTCACAGGGAGCTTCACTGGTGCCCTCAGGTGTGTGGGAAGTGGTGCCCAGGTATGTCTTTCACGAGAAGCTCAGTGTGGTGACATCACGAGTGGGGGAAGTAGTGCCCAGGTATGTTGTTAACGAAATGCACTGTGTGGGAAACTCGGAGTGCAGAGAGAGGTGCAGGCTCCAGCTATGCCTTTCACAAGGAGCTCAGCTCACTCTGGTGACATCAGCAGTGCAGAGAGAGGTGCAGGACCCAGATATGCCTTTCACAAGGGGCTCAGCTCACTCTGGTGACATCAGGAGTGCAGAGAGAGGTGCAGGACCCAGCTATGCCTTTCACAAGGGGCTCAGCTCACTCTGGTGACATCAGGAGTGCAGAGAGAGGTGCAGGACCCAGATATGCCTTTCACAAGGGGCTCAGCTCACTCTGGTGACATCAGGAGTGCAGAGAGAGGTGCGGGACCCAGCTATGCCTTTCACAAGGAGCTCAGCTCACTCTGGTGACAGGAGTGCAGAGAGAGGTGCAGGACCCAGCTATGCCTTTCACAAGGGGTCAGCTCCATGTGGTGACACCAGGAGTACAGGGAGTGGAACAGGGCCTTGGCTCACCTATCTAAGGAGTACTTGTGGTTCAACCGATGCTGAGGAATTGAAGTAGATCCTATACATGTCTTTCACAAAGAGGTCTGCACGGTGACAGCAAGGGACACAGGGAGTGGTCCAGGGCCCACGAATGTCTTTCACAAGCAGCTCCATATGGTGAGACCAAGGGTGCAGGGAGTGGTGCAGGCCCAGGTATGTCCACGATAAGGAGCTCCATGGGGTGAGACCAAGGGTGCGGGGAGTGGTGCAGGGCCCATGAATGTCTTTCACAAACAGCTCCATATGGTGAGACCAAGGGTGCAGGGAGTGGTGCAGGCCCAGGTATGTCCACGATAAGGAGCTCTATGGGGTGAGACCAAGGGTGCGGGGAGTGGTTCAGGGCCACAAATGCCTTTCACAATAGTGAGACCAAGAGTGCAGGGAGTGGTGCAGGGCCTTGGCACGCCTATCTAAGGAGCTCATGTGGTTCCACCGAGGATGAGGAGGTGATACAGGTCCTGGGCATGTCTTTACAAAGAGCTGCATGAGGTAACATTAGGAGTCAAAGCACTGGGGAAGTCCCACATGTGTGTTTCACAAGGAGCTCCATGTGGTGACATTCAAGTTGAGGGAAGTACTGGAGGTACAAAGAACTCTGTATGATGAAACTAAGGGGTGCAGGAGTTGTGCACTGCCCAGCAATGTCTTTCACAAGGAGCTCCATGTGTCACACCAGAGCTAGATACGGTGACGTCAGGAGTGCAGGTACTGGGCCACGTCTAGGTATGTGTTTCACAAGGAGCTCCATGTGTCACACCAGAGCTAGATGTGGTGACACCAGGAGTGCAAGGAGTGGGCCACATCCAGGTACGTGTTTCACAAAGAACTCCATGTGTCACACCAGAGCTAGGCATAGTGACATCAGGAGTGCAGGGACTGTGCAACGTCCAGGTATGTGTTAGACAAAGAGCTCCATGTGTCGCACCAGAGCTAGATGTGGTGACACCAGGAGTGCAAGGAGTGGGCCACATCCAGGTACGTGTTTCACAAAGAACTCCATGTGTCACACCAGAGCTAGGCATAGTGACATCAGGAGTGCAGGGACTGGGCCACGGTCAGGTATGTGTTGCACAAGGACATCCATATGTTACACAAGAGCTAGATACGGGGACATCTGGAGTGCAGGGACCGGGCCACAGCCAGGTATGTGTTGCACAAGGACATCCATATGTTACACAAGAGCTAGATACGGGGACATCTGGAGTGCAGGGACTGGGCCACAGCCAGGTACGTGTTTCACAAAGCGCTCCATGTGTCACACCAAAGCTAGGTATAGTGTCATCAAGAGTGCAGGGACTGGGCCACGGGCAGGTGTGTGTTTCACAAAGAGCTCCATGTGTCACACCGGAGCTAGATATGGTGACACCAGGAGTGCAGGGACGGGGCCACGGCCAGGTGTGTTTCACACATAGAGCTCCATATTGTGACATCTGGAGTGTAGGGGGCATGGTCTCGTACAGCATCCCTGCAAAAGATCACTCTGGGTGTCCCTCCTTTCCATTCTGAATCTCCTGATTTTATCACAAATATGCAATAGATTTTTACTGTAAAAAAATTCACCCCTTTCTTAGGGTTCATGTGAGGTGAGATCTCCGAAGCCGAGGGGCGCAGACGGGAAGATGGGGCTCACTCCGGGAATTCCCCATAACTTTCAGCTCCCTTTGGGAAGTTTCATCTCTTCTGGGGGCGGAGGGGTGTTGAAGCAGCACGGGACTGACATCTCGGCTCCGCAGGGGACCTCTACTCAAGGCCTTTGTTTCGGGACAGAAAAGACTCCGTCAATTAACATATGACCTCTTCATTTAATTATTTTAAAAGAGGGGGCACGTCATTGCCGACGTCAGTGCGCTTAAATATCTGGTAGCGTATAATAATTACAAGCAAGATAGACTGCCGAAAGATAAGAAAAGACAAAGCGATATTTGACAGTAGCTCCTTCCGAGAGTTATTGTTATAGCGGGGCAGCCCCTCTCTCCACCCCCCTTAGACACAGCTCATACCCTTCTGACCCCCTCTCCTCCTACCACCGGACTGCAGAATACAACAGGTTCAGAGGGGGCTTTCAGTCAAAACTGGCAGCACGTCTGTCAGAGACAGTCTCAAGGAGACTTTTTATTTATTTTTTGCTGTCTAATGTGGCGCGAGCTTGGCCCAAGGATATTATTCCGCTTTACATAAGCATCAGATTACATTATATACGGTCAGTTTCGTTTTATTCTTTTGTTTTTCTGGGAACGGGAAGATCAAGTGATTTGCCTAGAATCACAGGATGGTGAACAGGCGCTGAGATCCAAACCTGGTTCCCCAGTCTCATAGTCGACGGCTGTGTTCAGCCACATCTTCTAGAACCTCAGCAGCTGCAGGACACACGGCTAACTCTAGCATGGGTTACAGCTGGGAAGTGTTTCACATTTTACACAGACTGCCCTGCTGAGCCGGGTGTCATGTGTGCCCCGTATATATTGACATGTGTGTAGTTTGTCGTGCTCACAGTCAGAGCCAGGGCTGCGATGGGCACAATGAAAAATAGCTAATGTCTTAGATCTGCACTTTCTTCTGAAATTGACTTGGGCCCCTGCCATTATTTGCTGAGTCTGAGCGCATGCGCTGCCGCATGTTTGGAGAAAGAGGAAAACACCTGAGTCCTGTCCATCTTCGAACCCCTGACGTCACTCTCGGTGTCTGAAGCCTGTATCGGAAGCAGGCCCGGCTCCAGGAATTTTTATTTGGGTGGGCCAAGGGTGCATTTGGGTGGGCCACTGTGGGCTCGATTTATCGCATATATGTCTGGGCAGGCCTGCTTCAGGGCCCTCCTTTATCTCTTCTTAGTCTTACAGGCCCAGTAAAACGCACTCTTTTCCAAATCTCTGTCTAAATATTATCACTCTCAAAAAGTGTTTTTTCCATGTAATGTCCCTTTGATGGGAAGAGGAGGTTTCTGAGGTGGGAGTATCAGGCAAGTGACACTTCTCGGGCTCCCTCTGTGCGAGCCTTCAGGGAGAATCCCTCTTCATTACCACCTCCACCTGACCCCGGACTCTCCAACGCACTCCCTTACAGGCTCCCTCTGTGCGAGCCTTCAGGGAGAATCCCTCTTCATTACTACCTCCACCTGACCCCGGACTCTCCAACGCACTCCCTTACAGGCTCCCTCTGTGCGAGCCTTCAGGGAGAATCCCTCTTCATTACCACCTCCACCTGACCCCGGACTCTGCAACGCACTCCCTTACAGGCTCCCTCTGTGCGGGCCTTCAGGGAGAATCCCTCTTCATTACTACCTCCACCTGACCCTGGACTCTGCAACGCACTCCCTTACAGGCTCCCTCTGTGCGAGCCTTCAGGGAGAATCCCTCTTCATTGCTACCTCCACCTGACCCCGGACTCTGCAACGCACTCCCTTGCAGGCTTGATTATCCACTACTCCTCTCCAGTGCACCTTATCTCACAGCTGACCTTGGGCCCCAGCCCCATATCAGGCACCATCAGGCTCCACTTTCATTTTTCCCAGTAAAAACATTAGTAAAATCCACTTCAAACTTAAAACATTGAATATAGCAGTAAATATAATTAGCACACACTTTAAAGTATGTTCCACAGTGGCCCCTATGACCCAACTGCTAATTAAATAAACAAAAACCGAAAGGCCATGACAGGGCCGGCTTTAGCGCTGATGCGAAAGTCTTTTTTGGTGCTGCACCAATAACCTCTTTCTCCGTAAATAATCTTTACTACCACCTTCCAACAGTGCCCCTCATCCCTCCATGGCCCCCCTATTGACCTCCTCCTCGGATTCCCTCACTGCCACACACCACAAGTGCCCCTCATCTCTCCGTAGCCCCTCCCCCTCATGACCTACTCCTCAGACTCCCTCACTACCACCCTACACCAGTGCCCCTCATCTCTCCCTATCTCCCCCCTCCACCCCTCCACCCCATGGCCTCTTCCTGGGATTCCCTCACTGCCACCCTCCAGCAGTGCCCCTCATCTCTCCCTAGCTCCCCCCTCCACCTCATGACCTCTTCCTCGGATTCCCTCAGTGCCACCCTCCAGCAGTGCCCCTCATCACTCCATAGCCCCTCCCCCTATAGACCTCCTCCTCGGATTCCCTCACTGCCACCCTCCAACAGTGCCACTCATCTTTACGTAGCCCCTCTCTCATATGCATTTCATTTGTTGTACAGCGCTACTCATATCAGTGTAGTGTGTGTCAGTACTTTACACCACGCACACATTATACAGAGACAACGAATCATACAAGTATGTAAATCAGTCTACAGGGAATGTCACATAAGCCAATGAGGATTACAAGGTGTATGAATCACGTCATCCATACTGGTGAGCAGTATATTTTAAGAGGGTTTGGTCTGGAGAAGCACAAACTCGGGATTTAGAGAGTACTCCAGTGGTTGCGGGTTGGCTTTACTGATAAAAATGTATACCTGCCCAAACATACTCATTTTAGAAACTTTAGAATAATAAAAGACTGAGGAAGTTCTAACTATATCACAAAACAAAAAAAGCGAAATTCTAACTATACCATTCAGGATTGCATGCAGCTCTTTGATGACAGTTCATTGGTCACTGTCCTATGTTAGGATTATAACTTCTGAACTGCAAGTAACACAATGATATCTGTGACAAAGGCAGTAACCCACTGAGCTATCCACATAAAATACTGTTCATCTGCATTTAAAAACTACTAACAGACAAATGATTGCTCCCAGCAGGATTATTAATCACCAGCGTTATCTGGGCATTTTTTATTGTCTTATTGTTGTCCTGCATCGGCCATGATAATGGTACAAACTGTTTATATGAAGCACACACGAAGTATGTGTCCTGCTGGGCCTGTGCAGATTTTAAAAAGAAAAACAAATAGTAACACATTCTCTTACCTACTCCATTAGTCAAACTTTGTGTCACAGCCTGATGTGATAAGCATCTGCCGGGGTCAGGAAAGGTGAATAGGAATAAACAAACTTATTTTCTCCTGCACTGCATAGAAAAAGAAATATCCACGCAGCAGGACAGTAGGCAAAGGTTACCCTTGTCAAACAAAGGATATGTCCCTTTCGCCATGTGGAGATGAAGGGATGAAAAAATAAACAAAGCCTCGATAACATGTAAATGGTCTTTTAAAGACCTGTGAAGTACTCGGGTGCGGCTGCGATAATCTCAAAAACTGTCTGTGTGTGTGTGTGCGCCCCAAAGCTGTCTCAGCCGGGCTGACACGCACGACGGGGCGGGGGGTTGAAGCCCTTTGAGCGCTATGGCATTGCGCGCCTGCAAGCCCTCGCTGTGAGGGCCAAGGCTCAAGTTTGGGTGGGCCAGGCTCATGTTTGGGTGGGCCTGGCCCACCCGGCCCACCTGCTTGAACCGGGCCTGATCGGAAGTCTCATGCGGAGACTGTAAATGTCCCAACCAATGCATTCTGGGCCTCATTTACAATATTTTGTTGTAGGGCAGCGCTGCAAGCCTTCCTGCTGCACTGCCCTACAGTAAAAGGAAAGGGCAGGAATGCGCCATATCTATCAGATACAGCGCATTCCTGTCCTCTTTCCCCACCCTGGAGCTCCATTGGCTGCCATGCGCCAACACATGGTCACAGGCACCCTTGCACCAACCATGGTCACAGGCACCCTTGCACCAACCATGGTCACAGACACTCTTGCACCAACCATGGTCACAGACACTCTCGCACCAACCATGGTCACAGGCACCCTTGCATCAACCATGGTCACAGCACCCTTGCACCAACCATGGTCACAGGCACCCTTGCACCAACCATGGTCACAGACACTCTTGCACCAACCATGGTCAAAGGCACCCTTGCATCAACCATGGTCACAGAACCCTTGCACCAACCATGGTCAGAGGCACCCTTGCACCAACCATGGTCACAGCACCCTTGCACCAACCATGGTCACAGACACTTTTGCACCAACCATGGTCACAGACACTCTTGCACCAACCATGGTCACAGGCACCCATGCGCCAACCATGGTCACAGGCACCCTTGCACCAACCATGGTCACAGACACTTTTGCACCAACCATGGTCACAGACACTCTTGCATCAACCATGGTCACAGGCATCCTTGCACCAACCATGGTGCAAGGGTGTCTGCGTTTTGCAGGTTGGTTTTTTTTTCCGAAAAAGTATTGTCAGCTAGAGAACTCAGTCACTGCACCACCTAAGGTAATCACAAATGCAAGACTGCATAGACATTGCCCAACCTCAAACGTTCAGCTTCCAGATGGTCATACATGAAGCATTTAGAAACACACAAAATGAGAGGCAAATGAAAAACTCAAAGTCTCATCTAAATTTGTTGCTGAAGTATGCAATGAGTCGGTTTATGCTTGATTTTCCTTTTATTTCTTTTCTTTCTTCTCAAAGACAGAAAAGCATACGCAGCCAACGTGTTTCTCCCAACACATGGGCTTCTTCAGGGCAGTGTGATTCTAGCAAGAGTAGTGCAGTGGATGATTGACAGCGTCCTATCGGAGATTTACATCATACGTTACATGCTAATTGCTTGGCCCTGGAAGCTAGAAAAAGTCAGCAAATCTTGGCTGTCCAGAAAATCACGATTCCTTCTGAGTGAATCTTGTTTCTAGTGCAGGTAATATTTAAAGCAATATACCATGTTTGGCAAGGCACTCCGACCTTCCGTGTCTATTTCCACGCGCAGGAAAAAAAGAAATATTAAATATATAGCGTGAACCCGACCCAAAGGTATTCAAGAGGCTACATGAGCACCAGCTATATTACAGAAGGACACATTAATTTTTTTTGTAGGCATGTGGAGATTAAGTAATTTGCTCAGAATCACGGGAGGCTGAGCCGACAACGAGACTCTAACCTGGTTGTCAGCTCTATCCATTAGGCCACATCCTCTTCGCTGTAGATATGATTGTTTTTGTGCAGGAAGGATCACATTCCTGCACAAAAACAATCAATGGAGGCAATTTTCTCCTTCTACGTAAGCTGCTGAAAGCACCACACATAGAAAGAGGAACAAACGAGGAGAAATAAAGTTATTTCCCCTCGTTCCGCTTCACCTACGTAGCCTTTTGATGCATTCCCAGGTTTACCGAAGGAAGTAAATAAAGTGTCCTCTCAACAGACGTTTGCTGTTTATTTAATTGCCTGCATTACAACAACTTTTTGGCGACAAGTGAAGGGATCCTGAACCTCCCCTTTCAACATCCGTCAGGCTGCTGTCATTGTTGCTGGTTGGGTACGCAGTTGCCGAGAACTGTTTGCAGAATCTGGTTGCAGCGAGGCGAGTATGATCACAGTGATGCAAATTGTGTGTTTAGGCGATGCTGCAACTGCTGACTTTGGCCTTCCCATGCTTGAAGGAGTTGCCAGGGACCATGAGGTGAGAGGCAGGCTTGTCAGAAAGGATTTTGAAAAGGCCACCTCCTACGTCCTCATTTTCCAGATGCTCCATGATCAGTACGGCGGTTCAAACCTCGTTTTCTCATGGAGGCCGCCAATTTAATTTGCAGTGCTTGGCCATTGATCCATGCATTCCAGCCACAATGCAGCCATTTTGAATTATATAATTTACCTCGACAATGCCGGTTTGGCTAGAGACTGTTGCTAATGGACCTGCCTCATTTCAGGAGGCAGTGGAGATAGTTACATTGGGAGAAAACATTGACATTTTAAAAATATGCTGGATCAAACAAGAATGGTTGCCACTTTATACCATGAGTTACCATACCTGCTTCAGATTTTCAGCAGAGGAGATATGTTTTGATATTACTGGTGCAAAACTGGTGCAAGACTGAACAGTTTATTGAGCAAAGTACATTTACCTGTCAACTTTTGCACGCTACAGCTTTCTGCTGCATCTCTAGTTACATTCATTATCACAGGTGAAGAGCAAACCTTGAATTCTTGCTCTTTATTTGTTAACAAAGCCAGTCAACACGAATACAGTTACTATTGTCAAACTCTTTACTTATTGTATTAGCATGACAACAACATCATGCAATTTGATCTACCTCTCAAATTATTACTGACGAAGGGAGCTCCACCAGTTGAGTGTAAAAGGTGGAAGGAAAAGTTTACTACCTCTCTTACAGCCATAGATGCGTACAATATGCCTGCTGAAAGGAAAAAGTGCATCTTACTCTACCTACTAGGCTCAGAAGGTCAAGAAATCTTTAGATCGCTACCCAAAGTACAATCGCCGAATGAAGATTCAGATGAATTCGAGAAGGCTATGCTGAGACTAGAAATAAGGTTCAAGCCTACTAGAAGTACCACTTCTCCACCAGGAGGTAAAGGGAAAATGAGTGTTTCAATGAATTCTTGACAGCCTTGAGAAGCCTTTCCACCGCCTGCAAATTTGGTACAAAGACCGCTGAAATGATCACGGTCCAACTGATAGCGAATACCAATATAAGGAAGATTCAAGAACATTCGTGGGTTATGGGTGAACCGTCGCCAGAAGAAGTGGTGAAATTACCAAAAGCCACTTAGCAATCTATGTCCTGGGTTAAGGAAGTTAATGAAGTCAAAGAACAGAAGAAGGATGTAGAAGCATGTTTTATTAAGGAGAAGAAATTTGGCAACCAAAGCCACCTACAAAAAGAGAATAGGGCAGGATCCAAAATGGAATGTTACAGATGTGGAAGCCTATCTCATATCGCTAACTTCAAAGGATGCCCTGCCATGAACAAGGAGTGAAGTGCCTGTCATCGGCGGGGCCACTTTGCAAAGGTATGCAGAGAAGCAAAACAGGGCAATACTAAGGTTGTCCAAATATCTGAAGAAGAAATCTGTGAAATTAATGCGAGAAGGGAGAAAGAAAACACTAATCTAGTATTGATGATTAGACCAGATGAAAACAATGACAATGAGAATTTAAAACCTCCCAGATGCGTCCTCTAACTGATGGAGGCAGAGTTAACATTCCTAGCGGAATCAAGATCACCAGTATAATAGCTAGAGACATTATGGAGGCAACTTGATCAACAGATCACATATCATTGCTCCCAGCTGATATCCAAGCAGTGACGTTCGATGGACACAGGATAAGTCTGATTGGACATTTCTGCACCAAAGTGTCCTTCAAGAGTAGATCAGCAGAAGCAAAACTATACATTGCCCATACAGGAGTCTGTTTGTTGGCTCGGAGAGACCAAAGTCTCTTAAAGATAATATTGAATCCTTATGCTTCTGAACTAGTCATGGTCATCAATGAAGATGATCCAGGAATGCAATTTCATCCATTGTTTCCAGAAGTTATCTGTGATAGGATTGGAAAAGATAAGGATGATATCAACGAAGAAATAGAATTATCTAATTGGATATCTCCAGTAGTACTAACCAAGAAGTCTGATAGAAACAGGAGGTTATGTGTAGACCTCAGAGCTGTCAATGCATGTTTCATAGCAGATAGTCATCCCCTGCCTGGGATCAATGATCTCCTTTCACTGTTGAATGGTGCAACTATCTTTTGCACTCTGGAATTACACCATGCATATTATCAGAATGAATTGTCAAAGAAGTCCTGTCACTTGATAGCTTTCATTACCCCTTTCAGACTATTGCAGTGTGTAGGAAGGTGGATATCTGACTATGGTTACCCCCAAATTTTTGCCTAGTGTCTAGCTGGTTTTTCGACTTAGTTGGCCTGAGATCCTGCCATTCAGGATCTCAGCCTGGCTGTTCTCTCTTTAAAATGGACTCCATGTACCCTAGGTACATACCAAATTGGTTGGATCACCCTGTGAGCCCCTGTACCAGTGTACACTAGGTACCCAGGGCATTGGTGTATCTAAGGCCTGCCAGGGGCTGAAGCATGTATTATGCCACCCCAGGCTTGGCCTAACAAATTTGACACAACTGGCTGATCACTCAGCTGGGGTAAGTTGGTGTAACCACCTCTTACTTAGGTGTAGTATACCTATGCCTAACCTTAAATGGGACACATGTTAACCTATAAGTCACTCCTATGGCAGGCCTTAACAATCCTGAAGGCAGAGTGCTTGGTTCCATGTGAGATGGTGCTCTGGCATGAGCTGAGCCTGTCTGCAGTGGTCGGAACCACTTCCTTCTACTGTTTCCAGATATCGTCATACCATATACTCTTAAGTGCATTATGAACCTTGCGGTTAAATGCTATCTTTGGTTTGGCTTTATCAAAACATGTCGAGTAAGGTGTCATACGAATTGGAATACTAACCCCTCGCCAATTCTGGCGACGGGGTTAGCATTCCACCCTTCTAGAGGGACACGACATGTACAGTACCTGAAACCCGGGTAAAATCAGACATAGCCTCAGCTCCACAAAATGGATGCTGCCAACACAGACACAAGTCTGCCCTCCTGCTGCTGGGAGTCCTTCCAGCTTGGGAGACGTGGACAAAGGGTTTCCTGCCAGGGGAGGTGCGAGCACCACCCCAGACAGGATTTTGTGTATTGGTCAGGTAGGGCTTGAAAGAAACCAGACATGCCTGAGGCTCACAAGGAGCCTCGGTGCATATGCCAGTTCAATCCGGTCCTGGGGCACACCAGCCCCGGACCTGGGGCGAGCTGGACAAAGGATTGGGGGTGTAACCACCCCCTTCCTGGTCCCACCCTTAGGGAGGGACCTAGCAGGTAGTCCGGCCCTTAGAATCCGCTTAAAGGTAGGAGCTGTGTCCTAAGACTTCAGACATCCTGGAATCAACTTAACCACAAGAAGAAGACGGGAACTTCGACGCTCTGCTGCACAGAGGACTGAAGGAAATCTCCCCTATGGTCAGGGAGTGACCATCTTGCTAACGCAAGCACCAACCAGCTATTGAATGTCTGCTTTGCTGCCGCCTCCTGCCGGAGCCCGAGCCCAGAGCCCGACAAGACCTGGACCTCCAGACCTCTCACCGCCCGATCCACAGTCCCTGCAAGGAAGGAACCCGTGGAGGCACCGAGACACGTGGAGCCAGCCATCTTGAAAGACCGACGACAAGCTGCAAGCGCAACAACAGAGGCTCCCTCCAAGTTGTGCTTTGGGTCCTGAGAAGCCCAACACCCGAGCAGCATCTGCAACAAAGGTGAGCCCTCCAGCATCTCCACGATCTGCGTGGGGCCCCTCTGCACTTTGCATCTCGACGCGCCTGCCCGGTCCCTGGCCCGTTGGCTAGTGGCCATTTTGGCGACCTATTTGAAAATCAACGACACTGGTCTGGTTGCTCCAGACTGGCCCTAGCTGCTCTCCAAAAGAGCAGCCCCTCTGACCATACTGGTCAGAACAAACAGCTTTCTTGAACTTCCACGACTCCTGCCTTTTCCAAGGCTTGTTTGCTTCTTTCGAGTCGCCGACACCGCCGACAGCGAGAACCTACATGGGACAGCTCGTGACTTGACTCCTGGACGTCGTCGACCTTCAGGGACCACGTGGCTGCGGAGACAAGCTACACCTCTTCACCTGTTTGCACCCGACATCGCCTGGTACCTACCTGGTGCCACGCCGGTCACTGGCTAGTGACTGTAAACACTGTCCCCTCTGCTTTCAGGTCTTCTACAACTCCGATCCACTATTGGATCCACCGCATCTCTTCTGGACCGACCGCCTGCAGCATCTTTGTCATCAGGCTCCATTGAATCGATAGAAGAAACCCGACGCACTTCGAGACCTATGCACCCGCTTCCTGTGGGTGAGGTAAAGCTGGCACTCCGGTGCCCAAGTGTAGAGAATCATCTCTAGTGTCTGTGTTTCGAATCTTGAGATCGTAGTCTATCCAGAAGAACCTTTCTGCAGTAACTTTGTAACTTTTACGCACCCATTGAAAACCTATGGGAGCACGCGTGTGACTTTCCTCACTGCACACGCAACCCGTGGACCTCCTGGTCACTAACTAAAGTTAGCTCCTTGTAGGCCCAGCGATTCTAGAGGCCCTAGGCCTTTTCCCTTTCCTGTTCGTGGTACTTATACCACTATTTTAGTATATGGTTTGAGTGGCCACCAGGGCCCATCCATATAAAGTGCAACTTCTGTGTATTATAACATTGTCTTGTTTAACGATTTGTGCTCCTGTGCTCATAAAGAGTCTAGGGGATACTTTGAGAAATAAATACATATATATTTTGAATATATATCTGTGTGGTGTCCTTTCATCGGTATAAAAGGGGGTTACATTTGGTAAAACAGCCTGCTTAACACGCTTTAACGAGTTTAGCCTCAAAGACTGCTTAGCCTACGCAACCACTAGGGCAGCTAGTCCGAAAAGGTTGACTTACAACCACACCATAAGGGTTGCTTGGCATGGTACAAGGTGGTCACTTTAACTAGTGAACATCATATACCAGGCCAACTTCTCACACAGTGCAAGAGAATGCCCTTCGGTTTATCATCTGCCGCTTCCGTGTTCAAAAAGATGATATTTCATCTTTTTAAGGATATGGGGCCCGATTCACAGAACTAACTTGAGACAAAATCCTAAACTTACTACCATTTTGGTATTCACAGACGGCACTTACTCATTTCGGTATTCACAGAAGTTAGGAGTCCTAACTTTAGGACTCCTAAATGCCTTCTGTGAATACTGAAAGTCTTAAAGTTAGGATTTTTCTCAGTTTAGGAGTAGTAAAGTTAGGACTCCTAACTTTAGGACTCCTAAATGCCTTCTGTGAATACCGAAAGTCTTAAAGTTAGGATTTATCTCAGTTTAGGACTAGTAAAGTTAGGACTCCCAACGTTAGGAGTCCTAAATGCCTTCTGTGAATACCGAGAGTCTTAAAGTTAGGATTTTTCTCAGTTTAGGAGTAGTAAAGTTAGGAACTTTACTACTGAGAAACTGAGAAAAATCCTAATTTTAAGACTTTCGGTATTCACAGAAGGCATTTAGGAGTCCTAAAGTTAGGACTCCTAACTTCTGTGAATACCGAAATGAGTAAGTGCCTTCTGTGAATACCAAAATGAGTAAGTGCCTTCTGTGAATACCAAAATGGTAGTAAGTTTAGGATTTTGTCTTAAGTTAGTTCTGTGAATCGGGCCCAGTGAGACCAAGGTATGTTGATTTCAGGATAAGATGCTGATCTTCACAAAGAATGAGAAGGAACACGCAAATGTACTCAGAGAAGTAAGTAGAAGGCTGAGAGAGGCAGGGTTAGTTCTAAGTTCTCAGAAACATAAACTATTCAAACCAGAGGTGGAATATCTATGCCACTTGATCTCGGGAAGTGGAGTACAACCAAAGAATTTACTAGTTGATGCCATACGCCATTCCCCTCCACCCGATGACAAGGTTAAACTGAGATCCTTTGCTGGATTATACAAATACTATAGTAAACTTGTTGAGAAATTCAACACTTTAATGGAACCCTTGCACAAATTAAGAAAGGATGCAGAATTTGTGTTGTGTGGGGTGACTAACAAAATAAGGCTTTCATCAGCATCAAGGGACAGATAACAGAGGCACACACATTGTTAATATATGATTTTTTGTATATTGGGAATAAGGCAATCTCTCCCAAACCCAAACCAAAAACCCAAGGTTCAAATTCGACTTATATCCCATGCTTTGTTTAATAACCGCACATTTATTTTCTACTAGCGGAGAAAAATCAACCTCCTCCTCGAGGAGCTTGATACATTTAATATATTTAATTTCACAACATCCAAAATCCTGCAGCATAAGTGGTAGTTTAAGGCATTAGAGAAGCCTTTCTTGAACTGGCTCCCTGTGAAGTCCTGGATTTTGTTGCATGGATCAGTGAGAAGTGTTCATTCCCAGGGCGCTCCATGGAATCCCTCAGCAATTAGTACAAAGGTCCACTCCCAGCTACTTGCTAATACCTGCCACCACAAATATGCCTGATATGGTGTGAAAATAGATGTATACAGGCTTCAAAGTTTAAGAATATTTTTATTTATTTATTTTCTTTGGAAAGACTGGTTGTGGCAGATAGCCATAGATAGAACTGGTGCCAACAGTGAGACATTTATTACCACTGCCAAGCCTTCACAGGTGATTGTGGCTCTATGAAAAGGAGCATTGAGAAGGTCACAATGAATTGTCCGTGTCCAGTTTCTTTACTAATGGAAGAGTAGTTCCAGTTAGGATGTGAATGCCTTGTTATGCAGCTCGTCTTTTTTTCTTAAATAATGTAAGATTTGAGAGCTCTAGCACTCGGATAGATCTCCTTCCATGACCTGTTGTTGAATCTGGGCTGTGTGATCAGGTTAGTATTGCTCGATTTTAAGTTGTGGCAGGGCAAAAAGAAATTAAAATTCGCAATATTTGGGGTCACGGCCTTCTCAAGCTCTGAAAACAGTGCAGAGAAGTTTTAATTATATTTCCTGTGTCATAGGAATCTAATGAAGTCCTTTGGATGCTGGACTAATATGAGTTGATGGCTTTAAGGTGAGACAGAGTCTGGCATCTTGGTTTTGCACCTGTTGCAGCTTGACAAGCTCTTTTGGGATCTGGCATTGACAATGTTGCAGTAGTCAAATCTTGAGTGCACCAAGGCCATGGCCAGTCCAATCCGATGTTATGTTAATTTAGTTTTATAAGGCGTACAGCTACCCAACAAGGGTTTCCTGGCACCAGCCTGAGAGGAATCAAGAGAGAGTCGAATTATTGGTTAAACAGCCAGGTTTTGAAACTTTTTTGAAAGTTTCCGCACACAGTTTCGTTACGGAGCGACATAGGAAGGGAGTTCCACAAAGAAGGACCCAACCAAGCGAAGGATCGACCACCCATCTGTAACAGTCTGATCCTAGGGACAGAAAAATTAGCTTGAGTGGTGGAGCGAAGAGAGCTGGATGGCAGGTAAGGGCAGACCAATGCTTCCGCCTGGTCTTGGTGGAGCACATAGCTAGCGTTTTAGTGGAATTTCTCATGGAGTGATTCTTTGCTGAGGGGTTTCCTCCAGTGACGGCTAGGGCGCTCGACCTCGGACCTGGGGAACTGGGTTCGAGTCTCGGTAATGACACTAAACATCCTGTGATTCTGGGCAAAATCACTTAATCTCCCTGTGCCTAACAAAAATAAAAAATAAAAATGAATGTGTGTCCTCATGTAACGTAACTGGTGCTATGTAAAGCGCTCCGATACCTGATTGGATTCGGGTCAAGTTCGCGCTATATAAAACTCTGCAAAAAAAAAGAATAATAAAGGTGTCACATCTGCCCGTCACGATCTCTCCGCTGTCCCGGAGCAGCGCTACTTCTCGGTACATCCTGTCAAAGTTAATCACATTGTCCTCAGGGTGCTCCACCACCACCTTCTTCAGCAGGTTGATGAGGTCTGGTCTCCCGAGGCTGTCCTCACTGAAGGAAGAGATGCCCACCTTGTGATCCAGGAGTGATGTGCAGGCGTTGAACTGGAAGGAGTGTTGGGCCTGGTGCTCAGACTCTGGGAAGGGTCTGTGGATGTACTTGGAGACTGGGACCCTCAGAAGACTAGCGCAGATGGCAGCGGGGTTGAAGGAGCCCATTATATTGATGACTCGGTTTCTGACTGAGATGGCAGCGTCTGCGACCCAGTGCATGCCCAAGTGAGCTAGGAACCTCTTGAAGGCTATGTCTTGTTTCTCCAACAGGAAGCTGTAGTCTTGATCTGACACTGCCAGGGAAAAGGGCTGGTAGTCACCATATAATGCACTGAACCTGAGCACCCGAGCACGTCGTCCAAGATTAGTGGGTTGGCTTCCATCCCCCGGGCAGCTAGAATTGCTGCCTCTATGCCAAGGCGAGTGGCACTGCCAATGTGGAGAGTCTTAGCAAGAGTTGCAGCAATGGCCAGAGGTGTCCCTGCCAGAGAGGCTGCGATCGCCAGAGCATGGGCACAAAGGTCTGCATTCAAGGAAATAAGTTTTTCTGTGGCAGCAGCACTGCCCATGGTGCCAACAACAGATGGCGGGTGGAATCTGATAGGAGATAAAAATAACAGTGTCAGACATGGAATAAGGATAATAGAAAGATAGGGGCAGATTTATGAGGCCCTTGCGCCTCATTTACGCCGCCGTTGCGTCACTTTTGTGACGCAGCGGCGGCGCAAATCCTGCGCAATGCTGCGGGGTATTTACAACGTCACGCATCTGGGAGATGCGTCACGTTGTAAAGCCCTGCGCCAGCAGTAGGCGTACCTGTGCAGGGGGGGGCGTTCTGTCGCAGGAACGCCTCCTAAAAGTGGCTGAGTGAAATCTACAAGATTTCACTCAGTCACTTTTGAGCCCATGCTGCGTCAAAACCCTGCACCTGCTTGAAGCAGGCGTAAGGATTGACGCAGCATTGTGAAGATAGGTCCCCCCAAAGCATTGCTGCAGCTGCGTCGCGCTTGCGACGCAACTCCAGCAATGGGCCACTTGTACGGCACAGATGCGTCACGCATCTGTGCCGTTTTTGCCCCATGGTGCACCGCATTGTAAATGCGGCGCATCCATGGTGGCGGAGCTGTGGCGCACAATAACTGGCGCATCCCTGCTGATATGCAGGGATGCGCCAGTTATTATGAATCTGCCCCAATGTTTTGTATGGGTAGTACTAGTAAGAAGTGTAAAGTAAAGAAATATGCCACGAGCATGTCAGACATGAAGTGATATGACTGAGTGATATCACTCAGTTTGAGCAGCCACAGAGACTATACTAAGATCATATCAAATATTCCACACTAATAAAGAGTGCAATTATAGTGCTCTGAATGATGTATCCTGGGAATAGAACGGCACTCTGGGGTCATCACATGTGGGACATGGTATATTTATGTCCTTTGTGGTCATCATACATACATAACTCTTAGGGATATTGCTTGCTCCATTGGAGAAATGCATCAGTCTTCCTTGCACCTCGATGCCCACGTTGAATGCCAACAGGAGGTCTGAACCACTGGGTCATGAGCCCACAGGGAGCATCTGGGCAGAAGCCATTCGAGCTGGTGGCACGGCACCCGAGGGGTGAGTGGCAGGGTGCCATGTGTCATCAAAGCCCATGGAGTGAGTCTGTTAGAAGAGGAGAAGAGGGTTAGGAGGTCCTCGGGGATCAGCAAGTGATAATAACCATGGTGATTGCTCATCGACCTATGGAAATACTCCCCAGTAGAAGAAGATCCAAACTCTATGAGGTTTAATTGAGTGAGCGGACAATCACTCAACAGGCACTTTATAGAATGCTAGAGAGGAAGGATCCAATATTGGAATAAAATTACCATGTGCTCTTGGCTCACACCATTGGTTTAAAATGATCATGTCTACACCTTTACTGCATGGCAGTATTCCAGGGTGATGATGAACACATGGGTCGTGCTTCCCACCAGCCTCGATGCTGTCCAGGATCATACGCTTGCTTCGGTGCCGCACAGCTTGGGACAGGTGATCTGCCTGGACTCCATGTATGAAGGAAGAAAAGCTGCTGGTGACCGCCTTCTCCAGGGGGCTCCCCTCCAGCGCTGGATGAGAAGAAGAGACAGGATCAGAACTACTGGCACTCTGGGTTGGCATGAGACAAGAGTCCAGCTAATCTGGACCAGAACCAGATCATGTGCATATGGGACAAGCATTACTCAGGACCCTTGGAGAATAGACTGAAAACAGAGCTAAATTAGGGTGATCAACACCAGAACCAATAACTAGGATACAGAATATCCTATTACAGGGAATGTGGTGAGGTGACACCAGGACCAATAATGTGGTCGAGGGGATACAGAGCACCCTCAGTCTGAGGCTGTGGGCTGGAAGGAGGTAACACCACGAGCAGTAACTGGTCCTAGTTGATACAGAGTAGCCTCTGACCAGGGTGGGTGGCACCCACCCTGTAGCTGGGCCCAGTAGATATAGAGTGGTCGCAGACCAGAAGGAGTGAACCAGAGGAGGCATCTGGCCCCAGAAGATAGGGACACTCCTCTGACCGGGGGTGGAGGGATTGACAGCCCACACACAGAGGGCACAGATTGGTCTCAGACCAAGGGGCTGTGAGTGCAGAGACACCTACCTTCCACCGCCGCTGTGTGCACCTGTCTGCACAGTCTGAGGATGTATTGTGGTTCCCGGGAGAAGAAAAAGTGATATTGCCCAAGTTGCTGCGTTGTATCAGAACAGACAAACAAGAGTAAAGGGGTCGAAGAACTGAGGGCAAGAAGGTTGAAAACGGGAAGTGGACAGAGAGGGGAAAACACAGACAAGAGATTTCAGGGTGGTGACTGTTCAAACCCCCAGTCTGTCAAACTGCAGCCCTAGACTGTCATATGTGTAAGGTTAGCCTGGCACATGAGCACTCCTAGCCTGGCATATGCGCATTCACAGCATGGCATAGAAGCAATCCAAGACTGACACATGAACCTCCCCAGCATGACACATGGGTAGCCAATGCCCGACTTAGAAGCAGTCCAAGTCTGGCAAATGTCCACCTCCTACACATTAGCAGCACAACTGGCAGATGTACATGTTTGTACCTGGCATATGTAATGAGCACCGCTGGCACACTGGGCCTCACCATGGCATAACCGGCATTACCATAACATACGATAGCAGCACCTTGACTTATGATGCCAAAACCAAGACATATGGTGCCAGCACCTTAGTATATGACACACGCACCTTGACTTATAATGCCCTGACATATATAAGAGCCCTAACATATGATGTCATCAACCTGCAATTATAGGCACCACCCTGACTTACGATGCCAGCACCTCGACATACGACACCAGCACCTTGACATATGTTGAGAGCACCAGGTTATGATATTTACATTATAGGCACCACCCTGACATACGGTGCCAGCACCTCAACATACCACACACGTGATGCAAGTACCCAGTCAGTACACCTACTTGGAGCAGGGTTTTTCGCGTAAAAATAAAGCCTGCTCAGATTGAACCCTCAGTAACATTTCCGTTTGCAGTGAAATGATAAACAAGAAAAATTTAACATGGGAAAATGCTTCTGCGCAAGCGCAAACTAAACTACGGAAGTAGGCAGCAAAAGGCTTCTGACTAATGAAAAACAGAGGACTAATGCTGCTTTAGTGCACGTTATTATTAACAGCTGTAATGCAAACATTTAACATGGGTTTGTGCTGGGATAAATGCAGCATCTGGGTTGGTGCGTAGAAAATGCATTTCAAATAAGAATAAATGTTTGTGTTTTGTTCATTGTAGAGATAAACATGGGTTTCATTCTGCATTACAGATAAAGGGTTAAAAGTCACCCACGCTGAAAATTAAATCCTAGAAAAAGCTTCCTCTGCAGAGAGATGCTCAGCGGGAAAAACAATGTAGAAGATGACTGCCGGAGAAGAGAAAACAAGCGATAGAGATTTGAACATTATTTCCTGAGGAGAAAGTTGATGTCATTATGGATGACTAAAACAAAGAAGTCTTTGAAACCTATGTGTGCGTAGAGAGTGGCGTGACAGTACACCCCCTTCCTAAACCAATCAAATGTGAAGCATGACCTAAATCATATATTTCGGTGGCTTGGTCTTTTGGGTTTTAGGGTATGATTGAGGTATTTTGAACAGACATTTTTCTGACTTATGGTGAGAGATCGTCTCATGTCGTCGGTTTGCTGTTCTTCTTTTGTTTCCTGTCTTAGTCTTTGCTTCTTCAAATCTTCTTGAGGGGCCCTTGCTGTTTACTCTGGCCAGGTGACAGTGTTTTCCTAACTGGGTTAGTATTAGCCTGATATTCTGAATTTGCATAACTTTTGCAAATGTATTTTGTCTCTGAACCTTTTGTCTCTTCTCCTATCCACTCCTAATGCATTGTCATTGATTATGAATTTGTCATTTTCTCTTCTGATGTTGTTTGCTTTGTGATGGTCTATGATTGGTACTGAATGTTTGTACTTTATTAAGCATTATGTACATAATTTATATAAATATTATACATTTACAAATGAGTCTGTCTTTATTAGAGTGTTATTTTCATGAGTACTGATTTGTTCATATGATGAGCAACACAAAGATTACATCGCCATATTTGGTAAATTAGGGAGACATAATAATGAAGATTTGTAAACTGGTTTAGTTTTTAGAATCACACTAATCCCAGGGCAAAGGAGCTTGTTGGGTAAAGGAAATTTGGCCCTTGTCTTTGGAAATTATAAGTTCCTGAGCACTGGATCAGTTTTGGTAGCGGAGGATGGTTGTTTTGATTATCTAGTCAAATCAATAATCGATTTTAATGATTTTGATTATTAATATGAAAAGTTAGTGTTTTGTTTTTATGTAGTTTAGAAGAAGTTTGGGTACGAAGTTGTCTAAGATCCTAGGATGTTATTAAGCCCATGTGGTAGTCGTAATGTGGAGTAGAACAATGCTGAAAGTCATAGTGAAGAGAAATACTACATTGGAAGTTCTTTCTCTGCTGTTGTAATATCAAGTGGTGAAAGGCCATTGATGTTATTGTAGGGAATTGCTCTGTTGTAAGAAGAGTGTATGAAATAGTTGTAAGTCCGCTTCTGAAACTCTGGCCTTATCCCCAGAGGAGTACCAAGACCTCTTTTAATAAAAAATTCCTCTTGCAAAACTTTGGCCTTATCCTTAGAGGTGTACCAAGACCTCTTTTCACTTGTTTGAAGGTAGAGTGACGCTAGTCGTTATTTTACTGAAAGTAAAAGGGAATCCTATTGAGTATTTGAACTATATCTTTACTAGTGGAGTAGACAAAAAGCAGCGCTGGAATTGGTTGGAGTAGCGGGTGTGTATTGTGCTCTGATTAGTCGGTTGGTGTGAGTCACCCTGGTATTGGACGAGCATGAACCAATAGAGTGAGTGGAATTCCCAAAGGTTTTCTGATTTCTTTAGAATATTTAGAGAAGAAAACGAGTGTTGAAAAATGAAGTTGTTAAAAGTGATTCCGGATTTCTTTATAAAGGATAAACCAATAGTGACTAAAGAGGGACTCCCTGTGTCTCCTCCAAGATCACCTGCTTCATTTATGATGTTAGAGCGTGGGTACCATACGTGTACATGGTTGGAGAACTGGGTGAGGTATACCGAGGATGATGGAGTGTTAGCCTTTCCAGAACATGGTACTTACAATGTAAAGATTTTATAGAATTTGAGAAGGCGAATGAATTCCTTGAAACCAAATCCTAGGCCTATGCAGTACGGGGAATTGGAAGAATGGGAGCATGAAGGGTACAGGATAGAGAAAGATAGGAATGGATTAAAATATAAGAATATGATGAGATGGTTTTCAGAGGCTAAGTGGGATGCTCAAATAAAAAGATGGAGGAGAGATGTGATCCTAGATGGACTATATCCTGTATTGGTAGCTGAAGATCAGGCTGGTGGAAAGTTTAATGAGAAAAAGAATAATGTAGAGACTTCTGAATTAGAAATTGCTGATGAGTTATTAGAAGAAATGTTTATTGAGAACCTCCACCATATCAGGAGAATCGGGATGGGGTTACTCCAAGTGCACCTTTGATTGAAATAGAAGATCACCAAGCTCCTCAAGCTTCACAGATTACATAGGGACAAGAAATTGAAATGCTTGATAGAGCAAAAGAAAAACTGACTCAGAAAATTAATCAGTTGAGTTTGAATGCAGAAGCGTTGTCAGTTCCAGTGACGATTGGTCCTATAGTTCCATATTACAGTGAGAGTCAAAATATTTCAAGAGTACATGCATTGACAGTTCCGGTAAATGGTGCTAGGAATATTAGCTCATCAGAGTCAGGTGAGATAACTACGTCATTGATTGATCTTACAGTGAATGAAATGTAACTGAAACACCAAAAAGGAGTGTGCAGATAGATCCTAGGAAAAGTTTGTCACATGTGAGGGAAACGACTCCAATGTCAGAGGGTACTGGTTCTGTGGGACCTTCGCAGGAGAAGTTAGATGAAAGGATAAAAGGAATGGCACCTAGTAAGTCTAAACCAAGAACGGATATAGGTAGATTGAGAGTGGATTTGGAAGAAATGTTTATTGGTACAATTATTCCAGAGAGATCGAGTACTTATCAGGATGAAGATTTGTTATTCTTGTGCAAGAATATTACATGGAAAGTGAAAAATTTGCTGAGAAATTGGCAGAAGCTGCACAAGAATTTGGCATTGATATTGAGAAGTCGAAAGCTTTGCAAAAGACATATAGATTGGATTTTAGTGATAAGTACTTAGAGAGTTTGAATGCTTCTGGGAAGCAATTGCAGATTAAAGAGTTGAGAAATACTCTGAAGAGATGGGGTGATGTAGAATGATGGAAGGGTAGATAGACGAGAAAGAAAGAGGAGGCTCTTGCAAATAAGGGTGTGGCTGCTTCTTTTCTGCTTCCATTAAAAGAGACAGAGCCTGCTGAAATGATATATCCCATGAGAGAAGTTCCAGGTGGTCGATATGTTCATATCCCTTGGACAAGGCAGGATATATTGTCTTTTACAAATGAGTTCCCCAGACTAAGAGAGAGACCAGTTAAATGGTAAAAGCAAGTAGAGAGATTTGTAAAAGTTACAAATGTTTTGTTTAAAGACTTGGATGGTTTGTTTGATATTGTAGTTCCAGCTGATTTGTGGGCCAAGTGTAAGACTGCAGTTGATTGGCCAAAGGAAGAATATCCTAGAGATATGAAAACTGAAGCACCCTCAGAAGAGGTGATGAGAAAATATAATGAGGTGATTAATTTCTTTTTTTTATACTTTGTTTATTGATTTCCAAAAGAAAAGACAGTACAGAGAAACAAATGGTAGCATAACACGTTAGATGATAACATAATGGCGCATATCACTGAGGTTACATCATTTCTTCACAACAGAACCTAGGGAGGAAAAAAAATGGATCAATGCAAGGCACCTTCATAATACAAATCACTATATTGAAATTAAAGTGTGGTGTTCGAGAACTGGATAGTGGGGAAGTAGGGCGAGGGTCAATAGCAATGCCTTCATTAATGATTGAAGAATCTCTAATGGGGGAGCCGGGTGAAAAGCTGTCAGTGGCCTGCATACAATGAAGATAAGAGACAAGGGGGGGGCAAATGTCAGGAGGATGGCTAGCAGCAGGCATTAGGTCCCAAAACTCGCCCAGAAGCGTTTGACAATGGGCAGCATCGTCTAGCCACCAGGGACTGTGGGAGCCGGTTTACGTCCCCAGTGGAGAGACACTCTGGACCTGGTAAGGACCAAAAGCATGGCAGTGAGTTTACGGTTGGCGTTGGGGACGTTCTTGATATAAGCAAGGAGACACACCACCGGATCAGGAGTAAGGTGATTAATGTTTTGAAGGGTAAAATTTCCCCAAAAGAAACTGATTGGGTTAAGATTGATAGGACTACTCAGGAGTCTTTAGAGTCAGTAAATGCTTATTATGAAAGGCTTTTACAAGTGTTTAAACAGTATAGTGGTTTTGAGAGCATCACAGACAAGGATATGGGACATTTTGTCCATAAATTTGTGTTTGGATTGAAACCGGAGATTAGTAATATGATTCAGCAGCATTTTATTTGTTGGCAAAATAAGACTGTTGATAGAATTCTGAGGTATGCAAAGTATTGTAGTGATGATATTGAATCTATACATAAGAAATTGAAGAAGAAAGTGATGTGGGCACAGGTGAATGTGGCAAATCAGAAAAATGGGGTTCTGATGGTTCACAAGTAAATTTTCAGGTGAAAGGTCAGAATCTGAATTTTCAAAATAGTCAAGTTCCTATGAATATTATACCAAATGAGGTTCTTCAAGTACAGTTACCAGGAAGAGATAGGGGTAAGGGTAACAAAAAGGAGATGAAAAAGAAATTTCTGTGTCATGGATGTGGACAGTTAGGACATTGGAGGAACGAGTGTAAGGCTTTACTAGGAAACAATGGAATGACTCAAAATTTCAATCCACAGATGCAGAATGAGGTGGTTGTGAAACAACAACAATTACAGCAGCAGCAACAGTTAGTTACACCACAGGTACAACAGGTACAACAGGTACAAGTTCCTCAAGCACCTATGCCGAATAATGTGAATGCTCAAGTGCAGAGATACAGTGCGAACGCTGGATTTCACACGAGTGAACAAGTTGGTACGAATCAAAATGTACAAATGGTTCCGCCATATTGGTTGCAATATTCTGAGTGATTCAGATTCATCTCAACGACAGTGCCTGAGGGGGGAGGAAGAGTGTGTGCTTGGCGCATCTCTAGAGGTAGATTAGTCTCGTCCTTTTGTGAATGGAAAAGTGGAAGGTAATGATATTACATTCCTTGTGGACACTGGTGCTACCCGTTCTACTGTGAGAACAGCAGAAATTCCAATCCTACCCCTCTCGGGAGAGACTATCCAAGTTGTGGGAGTTTCAAATAAGCATATTTAGACACTCCAGTAACGAAACCAATGGAGGCTCATATTGGAAGGTTCAAAGATTTGCATCAGTTTGTGATGTGTGACTTGAGTCCGGTGAACCTTTTAGGAAGGGATTTGTTGTGTAAGATGAATTGTACCATCTATTGTACACCATATGGCATTGCTTTCCAAACTCCAGATTAGGATGTTGCTTTTAAAATGATGATGGCAAAGCAAGGGACAGAAGTGAATGATTTATACCCTCTGTTTACAGAAAATGAATTGCCTACTGAATTGAGAGATGCAGTGACAGCTGATGTGTGGGATTTTTCAGGAAAAGACATTGGGTGGATGAAAGGTGTAGATCCTTTACAGATTTTCATCAAACAAGGTGCAGAGTTTCCAAAAACACCATAGTACAAGATGAGTCCTGAGACTATAGGGGGAGTTACTCCTGCGATTGAACAGATGATTGAACAGGGAATCTTGAGAGAAATACGTGGAAGCCCATGTAATTTACCTATAATGGGAATTATGAAACCGAGTGGGAAGTATAGGATTGTGCAAGATTTGAGAAGGGTGAATAAAATAGTGGTGCCTTGTTGTCCGATAGTGCCCAATCCAGCAGTGATTCTTTATCAAATTCCTTGTGACGTAGAGCGGTTCACAGTGATTGATTTGTTTCAAGCATTTTTCTCGATACCCTTACATTTGTATAGCCAGTATTTATTTGCATTCCGGTTCTGAGACCGTGTCTTGGCATGGTGCCAAGTTCCTCAAGGGTATACAGAGAGTCCTTCAATTTTTAATCAGATCCTGAAAAAATGTTTAGAGTCATTGGTTATGCAAGAAGAATCAGTTTTGGTCCAGTATTTTGATGGCCTACTAGGGACATCAAAAACACGAGAGGCATGTGTGACAGATACAATTGCCTTACTGAATCATTTGGCAGAAGGTGGACATAAAGGTGCCGATTCCGATCCGGGAATGTTTTTTCACGTACGAATCGTACAAGTACCGTACAAACTGCGAAGTACGATTCGTACGTGAAAAATACATACAAATTGCGTCGGGAAAATGGTCGGAGAGGGAGCCGTACATTTTTACGTCCGAATAGCGTCGGGAAAAGTGTCCGATAGGGAGCCGGACATTTTTACGTGCAAATCGTAAAACAGAAGTCCGAGCGCGCAAGTACGATCCGTACCGCCTGTCCGAATACACAACCGCATGTGAAAGGCCCCGTACGGAGCGAACGCTGTAGCCTACATGTACACGGGTAAGCTTGTGCCCGGATACGAGTCGTACAGCCCCCCTCACCCCGCACATGTCAGCACCGTACCCCCGTATGTCAGCACCGTACCCCCCTCCGCACCGTACCCCAACACCGTAGCACAGCCCCGCACCTGTACGCGCCGCACCCCAGGCCCGTCTCCCAGCCCGCACCTGTACGCCCCATACCCCAGGACCATACCCCAGCCCCCCACCTGTACGCGCCGCACCCCAGGCCCGTCTCCCAGGCCCGTACCTTTACGCACCGTACCCCAACACCGTAGCCCAACCCCGTACCTGTATGCACCGTACCCCAACACCCTAGCACATCCCCGCACCTGTACGCACCGTACCCCAACACCATAGCACAGCCCCGCACCTGTACGCACCGTACCCCAACACCGTAGCACATCCCCGCACCAGTACGCACCGTACCCCAACACCGTAGCACAGCCCCGCACCTGTACGCACCATACCCCAACACCGTAGCACAGCCCCGCACCTGTACGCACGGTACCCCAACACCGTAGCCCAGCCCCGTACCTGTACGCACCGTACCCCAACACCGTAGTACAGCCCCGTACCTGTACGCACCATACCCCGACACCGTAGCACAGCCCCGCACCTGTATGCACCGTACCCCAACACCGTAGCACAGCCCCCCACCTGTACGCGATGCACCCCAGGCTCGTACCCCAGCCCCATACCTGTACGCACCGTACCCCAACACCGTACCCCAGCACCCTCACCCAGCATCGCGTATGTACGGACCTTACCTACGCGAAAAAGAATCGTACAGAACCAGGAGACTGTAAAACAGCACAAGGAGGGTCAATTCGACTCGCACAACACCACAAAACACGTCAACGTGACAAAATACATCTCCATTACTGACCTGGCACATCCAAACACGCAAACAGAGGCCCTAAATCACAACCACCTCTTATAACACACCCACCACAAATTCAAACCCAGCCACACCCACAAATGGACCAATAAAAAGGGCCCACACACACAACCCATGAGCCTTTGCAACAGACCCACTGCTGACAGACCCCACAGACAAACAACTGCACCTTACTTACACCTTAACTACACCTTAACTTACAGACCTTCACACAACCTCATTCACAAACACCCCCTCTTCACATTCACACACACACCGTCACATTCACCCCCACACACCCACAACCATCCACACCCACACCCCACACCATGCCCACAGACAAGAATCCAAAGTTCACAAGGGCGGAGCTGGACCTCCTCGTCAACGAAGTCATCAGAGCCGAGCCACAGCTGTTTGGAACATTGGTCAGACAGACCAGCATAGCCCAAAAAACAAGCCTGTGGCAGAGGATCGTCGATAAGGTGAATGCTGTTGCGCCCATCCGAAGGACCAGGCATGAATGCCAAGCCAGGTGGTACGATATGCGCAGGGCAGTCAAGAGGAAAATGAACGAGGAATACGCCCAGAGTAACATCACTGGAGGTGGGCTGCCCCGCAGACCCGTACATTACCATCCCTGGGAGGAGAAGGTGATGGCCATGCTTCCGCCGGTGGGAGTACACGGAGTCGAAGGAGTCGCAGAGCCTGGTGAGTACACAAACAACTCACGTAACATGGGGGAATGCCATCCACACCACAAACACACCAAATGCACGCAACTTCCCCCAAGCCCTCACCGCACACAACCACACTCAAAAACCACGCTCATGCCACTAACGTCTCCATGCCCCATTCACAAATAAAGGCAATGCCATGTCCCAGGCCACACCAACCACAAACCCAAGACTGGATGTTCGGGATGCTGGGAGGGTGGGGCTCACATAACACATTGTGCAACTCAGAAGCAGACACCAATGCCCTCAGCCCATATGGCCTAGGTACATACCCATGCACCATGCCCAATGCACAGGGACTGGCAAAGTACTGACAAGGTAGCTGACACTTGGCCCTGCTGTATGCAGCACAAGGCCCTCCTGTGACCACTGTACACTCAAACACCAACTACACAAGCTCAGATATCTAGCACAGGAACTCACACTTACTGTCATGCCAGCATGCACCATGAGGGGACAGACACATCACCTGGGAGACCCAATGACAAATCACACTACACACAACAGCAGGCCCGGTCACACACCCCTGTAGTGAAGATTGCTATCTATATACGTACAATGCTAAGTTAGCACAACCGCGTTACATGCTAGAAAGCCATCTTGCCGCTTTTGCTGCTTTTGCACACGACACTGTAGTCACATGTTATTAATTGAGAAATGCTTGCTCGACTTTGCTTCACATGAGAACTGTCTGTTGTTCACATCCCAAACAGTGAGCAGCGACCTTGGTCTGCACATCGTGTAAAGAAACAGTCTGGGTCGCTAGACGGTGCATGTTGTTGGGTTCAGGTTGATCGGCCTACTATTTAGCCATAACACGCACGCAGCTGCAAATACCTGAAAGTCGGGTGCTTTTAATATTGCAGTTATATTGTTTCATCTGTAGTAGACATTGTGCAGGACGATTTGTCTGTATTGTATCATGGTCAAAATCAATTGCGTTCTATTATGCAGTTTGCATGGACGTTGCAAATGTTAAAGGCTGGGAAAGTCCCTTGGGATTACATGAACACTTCATCTTTGTTCCTTCCTTTTAATTTAACTGCAAAACAACAGTTCATGCCCATGAAAGATGCGACTTATTCGTTGCTACACATTGAAAAGTTAGAACCTTTACCTTTCTCTGTTGCTGAATTAAATTCCGCTGTGTGGCTTATACATGGGTTGATCACATTACCGTTCCCTCTGTTTAAGTTCAGTTCGTGCATGAAACATTATGCCCTTGGCAGATATGAACAACTTGGTACTGCCTTCCTGCACGAAGTTTGGTACTCCCATTCACGTATAGATGTGTGAGAGACGGAAAGGAGGTATACTTAAAAGGTGAAGAGTGCACTTCCACTCCGGATCACTCTGTAGTGTGTAGGCACATTCAATTGCATGGTGCATGTAATGTGCACGCTCCTAATTTAGCTTGCGTCCTGAAAGGGATCCCTGTGCCAGTTATAACACCATCTTTTACGCTGCTGGCTAACGGTAGTTATTTGCTATTAGATAATGAAGCTTGCTGTGGGATGTTAGTGGGGATTCCCTACATAGTGACTGTTTCACAGAGAGTAGTTTGCTGTAATAACGTCCTTTTCCCGCCCCCGCATGGACGGCTCGATGTATCCATCTGGCCTTCCATTCCAACCTTGAAAGCAGAGTTCAATAAGATGAGCAGAATAAGGGCTCTATTGTCTCAAAAAGAAGTCGCACTGACTTCATCCCGGGAAACCTTTGTCCTTCACGTAGCAAACACGCGCACTGAGGTGCAAGCGCTTTTGAATACTGATCTCCCACTTCATTTTGGGACCCTGATTCAGACTATCTTTAATGCCTCGTCAACAAGTGTCCTGGCTCATTTTTTTAAAATTGTGGGTTCCGACCTCGTGACCTCCTTTCAAACTATTTTTGGTGTGATCCCGGCATTTTTTCATTCTATTTTTTCCAGCATCTTCGGAGGTCTCCCTTTACTTCTCGCCCTTGTAGCTGGGGTACTTTTGTTGATCTGCGCACTACGCTATGGATGCACAACTTGCGTCTCGCGACAGCAGGTCCCGGCTGTTACATCTTCGTAATCGGATGCTTGAATCCTATGGCACCTTACCACTGGCGACCTTAAGCATAGCCTATGGATTGTCCTTCCGGTTTCCCTACTTTACTTGTGTACAGCCCGTCTTTCATTGCCTAGATTGTCCGTTCCAATGGGCTCTGGATTTGTGTCTGTCGAACTCGGTGTCTCCTGCCCCGGATTATGATCGGCTGATGAGCCCCTTAGTGGCTCATGAGTTGGACTGTTCTGGCGTTGGGATTATGGCCTGTGGAGCAGCAAATGGAGTCCTTGGGAATTGGGACATCGGAACGGCTGCAACTGAATTCTTAGCGAGAAGCTATCTTGAAGAGCACGCCAGTTGTCCTCGAATGGTGCTGGAGGCTCCGGTGGTCGAGGAGCATGTATGTTCCTTTCCCGTGCTGAACTGGATGGCAGATAATTTTGCAGAACGTTCCAATGATTTCCTCTTGGAAGCTGTTGCAACTTATTGTGCTTATACATTGATGGATTGACTTTTTTGCACTTTCATTTCGTCATAAGTCCTTCAATGATGTTTTTTTATCCTTTAATTGGGTTTTTTTCAATTCTTTTTTATTTATTTTTTCTCTTTGAACTTTTTCACTTACCTTATATGGACTTATAGTTCATGCCCTTGGTTCCGTTCTATCAAACTTGAACTCTGCGTTCTTGCAAGTGCGCCCCTACTGGTTAGTGGTCCGATCAGGGGGGGTGTAGTGAAGATTGCTATCTATATACGTACAATGCTAAGTTAGCACAACCGCGTTAGATGTTAGAAAGCCATCTTGCCGCTTTTGCTGCTTTTGCACACAACACTGTAGTCACATGTTATTAATTGAGGAATGCTTGCTCGACTTTGCTTCACATGAGAACTGTCTGTTGTTCACATCCCAAACAGTGAGCAGCGACCTTGGTTTGCACATCGTGTAAAGAAACAGTCTGGGTCGCTAGACGGTGCATGTTGTTGGGTTCAGGTTGATCGGCCCACTATTTAGCCATAAACATGCACGCAGCTGCAAATACCTGAAAGTCGGGTGCTTTTAATATTGCAGTGTTACATGTTTTCATTACATTCGGAAGAAGAGCTTTCCCAGGAGCAGAGCATAGCTGATCCTGTGATGTGATCTCACTGACCTGATCTTTACGGTATGGGGTTCCCCATTCAAGCCTAGAGACCTTTTACTAGTCTAATAATAATAATATTAGTTTGCTAGCGAAAGGAAGGTGGCTGAGATCCACTGTCACTTTAGTATGATTACTCCTTTCATTTTCTATGGTATTGTAACTATGCTGATGGTTTTGATTTTAATCATTTGTCTGCTTATGTTAGCCAAACTACTGCATCTTTGGACACGAGGTTTATAAAATAAACTCTTTAAACTTTACAGTGTCTCTGTTTATTCTGTTGTGGACTGATATGAGAATAATTACGAACAGGTATTTCTGATTCCCACCATTCCTGAGAAATACACTAAGTCGCTTGTTCTGGGTTGTCTATACATTGGGACCGCCGAGCTAAACCTCAGATAACAAATGGGACACTGATGCTGGTCGGATAAGGGGGTTCTGGGTTCTGAGGTGAGTTTTTGGTACACCGCAATTCACTGAGGTCCTGGTTTCCTGTGTATAGTTCTGTGCATAAGCAGAATCACTGCAACACCCCCCCCCCCTCACACAAGCACACACCCGCGGGGCAGGCAACAGATCTACCCACTCCCACAATGGACATGTGACACTAAAAGACCAATCCATAGCCAAATAAGCATCCCAGCCCAAAATCTACTGGTCAAACAATCAGGAGAACATATCAATCTGTCCCCCGCAACATACCCATCCCCAAGTGTACATTGAGACGAATTCTAGGCACATCCAACTACCTGGGGGAACTGTGACAACTTGAATATGTATGAAACATGGATGTGGCATGAAACAGCATTAACATTGTCTCTCTCTCTCACACACAGGGCAATGTCATCGACCTCCCCCCAACAATGGGGGGGAACAATCACAGTCCCAGGCTCAGCGTGAAGATGATCCCACCGGCAGCGACGACTCTCACCATTCCGTGGATGACCCCGACCAACCTGGCCCCTCTGGTGCCCAAGCCCCTGCAGCACCTGCGTCAGGTACATCTGTGCCAACCCCCACCCCCATTCCTGCCACATCCCAGGAGACACCCAGGAGCCCTGCTCGCACTGAACAACACAGCCAGTCTGACCAGGAGGGGCAAGGTTCTCCGGGCACCCAGGAGGAGGCAGACAACCCAGCTAATGCCATCCCTCAGGGATCCCGTAGACCCGATGTTCCCACAACGGCAGGCCAGGCTCGTGTGGGCAGGGGTGGTGGGAGTGGAGGCAGGCGGAGGCGAGAACCTCACCAGGCAGCTGAGGGAACCGGTATGTCACACATACGCCACATCCTGGACACATACTGGCATGACACCAGGGGCATCAGCCAGGTAGTGTCGGGCCTCACAGAGATGAAGGGGACCCTCGACGAGATGAAGAACCTGCAGGCCGAGCAACATGCCAGTCAACAACAACACCAAGGACGGATGGAGGCAAGACTGGCTTAGCTCCTGGCGGTGCAAACGGACATGAGCCGTTCACTCCGTCGGATCGCCGACAACATGGGCAAACCTCCCTGTGCCACCAGGCGAAGACCACCACCAGCCACAGGGAGGGAGGAGGAGGAGGATTCGTCCAACGGAGAATCACAGACATCGTCAAGGCCTGCATCTGAGGGTCCCCCAGGAAGGTGGGTCGTCCACGGAAAAGACCGCGAGAGTCAGCGGACCATCCACATCTCCCAGGTCACCTGGCCTGGCACCTGGTCCACTGGGGCAGCAGCACCACCTCACCCAATGACATTCTCTGCCACATGGACTTGCTGGTCACAGTCTGACCAATGATGACCAACACTGTGGTCTGGACTCTGATGACTCTAACTGACAAGGATGCCATCTCCCCCTGTGAACTTTGGATTCTATGCACCCGGTAGAGCACCTTACTTCATCTACCAAAAGACTTAACCCACCAAAAATAAATACTTTATTTTGTCATGAGATGTTGCTGTCATTTGGCATTATTCCCCAACATATGTGTGTGTAAATGTCAAACTATGCCTGAGTGTTGAACTAACTCCACACATCCATACCCTGGGATGGGAGTCTGGTACAGGACACACATGGGTCACAAGGAATCATTCAATGCAGACATGGAGCACAATACTCACCTGTGATGGCCTCAAGCTGCTGAGGGGGTGCAGTGCATGCAATACTGTGCCGACAGACCTATTTGGAAGAGTATCATTAAGGCATAGAGGTCATGCCTCATTCGGAGGTTCCCAGGGAGGGAGTCCCAGGTATGTGTTCCCAGGTGGGAGAACTATGTCCTGCATGCTGGAGTACGGTGGATCTGAAGAATGGCGGCCAGGTCAAGGTTGGATGCACAGAGATGGCACTACGGGTTCTCGGATGACAGTGGTACAAGGTTGGTGTTGGGTCGGGGTTGTGGCCTGCCTCCTGAGTGTGGGTGGGGAGTCTGAAGGTCATCCTTCAGCACACAGTGATCCATTGCAGCTATCTCTGCTGGACGGTGATGTGGCTGGGGCACGGGATGTTGCAGCTGAGGTGTGCAGATGCAGCCTGGATGTGGACAAGTGTCCTGGGAGTTTGGATGTGGCTGCCTCGTACAGGGCAGGGCGGTATTTGACACGGATGTTGTCGTGGACCTGGGGGATGGTCCATCTTTCCTTGGAGTGGATCTATCTGGAGATCATGTGCATAATGCAGAGGGTGTTGCAGTCTGAGGCACAGATGCTGGTGATTACCATGGCAAATGTGAGCAAGCAATCCATGATGCACACCATCTTGTGTGCATGGACACTCGTTGCTTGTGCGGGGCTTCGCGGGTGGGACACAAGCAGTTGACCCAGCTGTAAGGGGACAATCCTCAGATGTTGACCTCAGTCCTGTACAAGTCCATCCTCAGGTGGCTGCTGTTCTGCCATTCATCAATGGATCTCATGCAATCTAGAATATTGGAACTGGCAATGTCTGCATCCTTGGTGATGGTGAGGAGCACCCGGCTGTCAATGGCATACGAGTTGATGATGAAGTTGTGTGCGCATGTGATGGTGGAGAGGGCGGTCCTGGACACACTGTAGATTGACACGCTGAGAGATGATACCTGTGCCACGTGCCTCACAACGACAGCATACTACATGCAGAAGCCTTGAGTCCCACTCCAATGGCGTTGCCGGGGTACAGAGCTGGTGGGGAGTAGGAGGGACATGACCTGGTGGGTGTGACAGGGCCTGGAAGGCGTGGCAGCGCTGTGTAGGCAGTCGGAGTTGCACACTCATCATGCAAAGGTGTTGTGTGTGCGCTTAGTGTATGCCTGAGAGCTGGCGGCAGATGTGTGGATGGACATTGCTTGGAGGGTGGCTGCAACATCAGACTGTAGTGTGATGTGGGTCATGCAAGGACATGAGGGTCGTGCAATGTGCACGTTGCATGTGCAGACGGTCCAGCCTTTGGCACCGCGTGGCCGCAACTGTGGCACAGACAAGCTGATGACAGCCAAATGAATGGGTTGATGGAGGAAGGGAGGAGCATCTTTGATGTGTGTGTGTTGCCAAATCAGGAAACTTTGTGTGCCCTTGCTGCAGTGGCTGCAACAGCAGGCGGCATGTCCTGGGAACAATGCCACAATTTCCACACAAAGACTAGCATGTCAGAAAGGACTACTGCAACAGGTGTATGTCAAGGAAGGAGTGACCGGTTTTCAATGGCACACCCAGAGACAAAGGATGCACAATCCCCAAAGATGACTGACACCGGATCATGAAACTGAAGGGCAAGCTGCGCACAGGAAACACACCCCAGAAGGTGTTGATGGCCCGTTGTAGGGACCAACATACCAAAACACATACACAGCCTTGGACTTCATGCACAATAGAGAATCAAATACATGTAGAACAGCATGCAGGTTGCTAATCTACACATAGACTCATATGCACAATCCTTGACAACCATGCCAGAGATGGCGCATGCACAGTGGCAAGAGACCTGCATTGACAGAGATGAGGCACCTTGGAGGCTGAGGAACACCTTTATTACTCAGGCTCACACCTATGGAAATGGATCAATATTAACAGACTCACAGGTCTTTTGGATTAACATGTGGGACCTACACTGGACACCCCCTTCGCACCACAGATGCTGTAAATCCATGGGAGTGGCACACAAGTGAAGGGGGTGAGCCAAACATCCCCTGCTGCACATGGAGAGGCTGCAATTCCCCATTGAACATCTTATGGGGATGTCCCGCAATATGTCCACCCGTAGCCTCCCGTATGTTTCCGAGGGAAGTTGTACACACATTGATGCCTTCATCACAAACCACAATCCCATAACAGATGACTGTCACGAAGTGTGAGTATCAATTCATGTGAGTCATGCTACATGTCATGTGCCCCATGGTGAGTCGACATGTATGCATAGTAACAAAACCTGCACAGGAGCAGTGCCCACACATTACAAACAACTACCACACCCAAAAAGCCTTGCTGCAATCCTTACCCAAAGGAGACTTTTCACCATGTCTGTGCATGTAACGCTGATTCAGCATACGTTGCATTACTCATGAGGAATAGCAGGAGCACAACGATGCCACGAGCAGACAGCATGCGCAACTACCTGGGGATGAGAGACACACAAGAAGTCAGGAAAAACACAGTCATCCACATGCATGGTCATGTACTCTACATGAATAAGGTTGACACCATGCTCGTTGTCAATTGAGTGTGTCAGCTAAAATGTGTGGAATGACATCAGCACTCGAGTGACACATCAGCACACACCTCAAAGTCACTTAGCATACAGTCAGCTGGACACACACATTGCAACACATGCCACACAAGGCTCCAAGTGTGCACACTCAGACCCAGGGACTCACCATTATGAGAAGAAGTTGCGTATGAGCTGACTCCGGATGTCCTCCTCCTCCTCCTCCTCCTCCTCCTCCTCCTCACTTGCCTCGTGACCAAGCCCGTCATCCTCCACGGGTGGATGTTCCTGCTCATCGGGATCCAGGATGAGTGGCACAGCTTTCTCCACTGCCAAGTTGTGCAGCATGCAGCACACGAGGAAGATTTTGCAGACCTTCACCGGTGCATATGGGAGGGACCCGCCGGTCTTGTGGAGGCAACGGAATCGGCTCTTCAGGAGGCCAAACGTCCTCTCAATCCCTCGCCTGGTCTGCCCATGGGCGTTGTTGTAACGGTGATCTGCAGCTGTTCTCGGGTTGCGGAGAGGCGTCACCAGCCATGGCATGTTGGGATAGCCAGAGTCCCCTACATGGAAACATCATTTAAAGAAGTGGGTCAGGAGATGCCGTCACATACTAAGATACTGCTGAATACTGGACAAACAGAGTCTACCCACCAACAAGACATGCTCGTTCGTTGTGCAGCTGCAGCATCATTTCTGGCACCCTGCTACGCCTCATGATGTAGGCATTGTGTGCTGACCCTGGAAAACGTGCACAGACATGGGAAATCAGCATGTTAGCAAGACACACCACAAGGGCATTAATGGAGTGGTAATGTTTACGGTTACGAAAGGCTACCTCCTGTGCCTGTGGTGGTACCAAAGACACATGTGTCCCATCAATGGACCCAATTACATGGGGCATCCCTCCCAGGGCATAGAACTCACCCTTGATACCTGTCAACTGCTCAGGAGTTGGAAAATGGATGAATTCATCCAGGTGCTCCAACATGGCTTCTAAAACATCATGCAGGAAACGGCTGAACATGGTCTGGGACATGCCACCCACATCAGCTATGGTCAATTGAAACGTACCGGTGGCAAAGAAATGTAGGGCTGACATCACCTTCATCTTGGGGGTCAGCGCAGTCGGATAACTGTGTCGCGGTTGGAGGTGTGGTGCCAGCCTGTTTGTCAGGTCCACAATTAACTGTTGGGGGAATCTGTAGCGGCGTATGCAGTCACGTTCCCTCATGGCAGCCAAGTCTGGCATTGGTCGGGGGAGAGGCGGTGCCCTGCAGAAATTAGGAAGGAATAACAAAGATTGAGTAAATTACTACACCAATGTCAATAAACTGAGCACATGTTCAACAGCTAATACACATATGCTACGTACAGAGTCTGGTCTGTGCAATACATCCTGGTAGTGTTGCCGTAGGCGTACGCCATAGTGCTACGGGCCGTACCCGCGTGTGTAAGGCCCATAGCACTATGGCGTACGCCTACGGCAACACTACCATAGCTCTACGGGCCCTACACACGTGGGTATGGCCCGTAGCACTATGGCGTATGCCTACAGCAACACTACCATGGTGCTACGGGCCGTACACACGTATGTACGGCCCGTAGCACTATGGCGTACGCCTACGGCAACACTACCATAGTGCTTCGGGCCCTACACACGCGTGTACGGCCCGTAGCACTATGGCGTACGCCTACGGCAACACTACCATAGTGCAACAGGCCGTACACAAGCGTGTACGGCCCGTAGCACTATGGCGTATGCCTACGGCAACACTACCATAGTGCTACGGGCCCTACACACGCGTGTACGGCCCGTTGCACTATGGCGTACGCCTACGGCAACACTACCATAGTGCTACGGGCCGTACACACGCGTGTACGGCCCGTAGCACTATGGCGTACGCCTACGGCAACACTGCCATAGTGCTATGGGCCCTACACACGCGTGTACGGCCCATTGCACTATGGCGTACGCCTACGGCAACACTGCCATAGTGCTACAGGCCGTACACACGCGGGTACGGCCCGTAGCACTATAGCGTACGCCTACGGCAACACTGCCATAGTGCTACGGGCCGTACGCACGCGGGTATGGCCCGTAGCACTATGGCGTATGCCTACGGCAACACTGCCATAGTGCTACGGGCCATACACACGTGGGTACGGCCCGTAGCACTATGGTGTACGCCTACGGCAACACTACCATAGTGCTACGGGCCGTACACACGCGGGTACGCCCCGTAGCACTATGGCGTACGCCTACGGCAACACTACCATAGTGCTACGAGCCGTACACACGCGTGTACGGCCCGTAGCACTAGAGTAGTGGTGCCCTAGGGGTACGTGTGAAACGCACCGTACCTGTGTGGGGATTTGAAATTTATAATGTGGACACATAAGGGACAAGTATTAGGGCCTACATGCATGCTGGTTGTCATGAATACCCAGTTTGAAGTTCACATTTTTCCATCCGGTGGCCTGGAAAAAGCAGTTGGCCACAATATACATTGTTGCAAAGTGGTTGTTAATTTGACATGATGCTGCAAATTAGAAAAAATGCTAATGCTGTCACTGGTGTATGTTTAAAGGGATTGGAGGAAACGTAGGATGCAAAGGAGTCTGACCAATCACTCTGCACTCCTGTTACTGAAATAGGCCAGCAAGGCAGATATAAGTCAGGCAGAACCCATGAGAGGGCACTTGCCTGCACAACCTGTGATTCAACACCACTGCTGCTGCTTGTGATTCCTCTGGCACCATGTCGCGGTCTGTGGAGAGGGTCCAGCCATTCACACAGGAAGAGAATGAGGCGTTGCTGGACGTCATCCTCCCACAGTTCCCCAGCCTGTATGGTAGACCTGGGGTGCAGGTGAGTGCTGACTCCGCTACCTTTGACTGTGCCCCTTCTTTTTGTGACTGGCACTTCTGGCATTGTGTCCAGATGTGACAGACATGAAATGTTGTTTAGAGTGGGTCCCAGGGGGAGGGGGAATGGCTCATGTCTGTCATGCAGAGCATGATGTGGTTCATGTGTGCACTCCTCACTTGCATTGTGCCTACTGTGACATTCACTGCATGCTGCATGGCACATTCAGCATAGCTAATCCTCTTGGCCCTTCCTGTTCTATAGTCCTGAGGTGATTCAGTGTTCCAAAAGCCGATTGGCCGCACTCTGCTAGTCCTATCAGCGTGTGCCCCAAAGAATTGTGGTCCATGAAGTAGCGTCGGCGGGTACGCCTATGCCAAAAGTTTAAAATGAAAATGAGTGTCGCGTTAGCCATCCCTGGACACGTGTTTCGAGGTAGTTGCCTCTCGTCAGCAGGGAGTAGGTATGTGTGTGGGGTTGCTGCGTAGGCTGCCAAAAAATATTCTCAGGTAAAGTACCACTCAAGGCGCGCAGGTGCGTAGCCATGGGCTCGTCAGCCCCACCGGCTCAAGGGAGCCTGAATATAAACAAAAATCCGATTGGCCGCACTCTGCTAGTCCTATCAGCGTGTGCCCCAAAGAATTGTGGTCCATGAAGTAACGTCGGCGGGTACGCCTATGCCAAAAGTTTAAAATGAAAATGAGTGTCGCGTTAGCCATCCCTGGACACGTGTTTCGAGGTAGTTGCCTCTCGTCAGCAGGGAGTAGGTATGTGTGTGGGGTTGCTGCGTAGGCCATTCAGTGTTCCCCCCCCGTGTGACAGGTGACTGTACCCACAGATGTGTGTGAGTTGAGTGGAGCTGTGGTGAGAGTGTCCAAATGATCTGGACATTGATGTGTGTGAATGTTCCTTGTCATGTGGGTGAGTGTCTATGTGGAGTGTTGCACCACAGCTGTATGGAGGAGGCAACAGCTCGACCCATCTGATGTGAGAAGTGATCCATGCTGTGTGTCTGACTTGCTGGTCTAGCCCCATGCCTGGGACACCCCCAAGGCAAGTGGCACATGTGCAGAGTGAGGTTTGTATCGGCTGTTGCCACTGGCAGGTGAATGATCTGTGCCTGTGTGTGTCTATGTAGTCTGCTGTTGTTGGGTCAGTGGCCTGGGGCATGTGACTGCTTGGAGGTGCTGGCCATCAGCTTTGTGTTGCTTGTGATGTCCAGTGTGTGCCATGATCAGGGAGTGTGTCGCACCCCTCATGCCACCTGTGTACTTTCAATGCCATGTAGTGCATTGGGGCTTCCAAAGAGCCTAATGTCCCTATGACAAAGGTGCTATTCGTTGGCAACATACTATGCCCTGTTCAACATATCAAAGATGTTCAAATGTGTGTCTCTGTGACATGGAGCAGGTGTAGTGATGTTGTCTCACTTTGTCATCCTCACAGGTAACCGCCTACGAGAAGGGGGAGATATGCAAGCGGGCCATCAGGGCCGTGAGATCTGTGGAGGGTCGCAGTCGGCGCCTGGCACAGATGAGGAAACGCTGGCAGGACATCCGGTGCTGGACCAGGAGGATCGCCCGGGTCCTGCTGGGGGACTCACCAGACGGCAAGAACCGCGGGCGCCGGCGCCTGACCCACCAAATGAAGCGTGTCCTGGCGATGGTCTTCGCTGACATGGATAGGCAGTTACAGGCGATGCAGCAGCAGCAAGGGGGTAGGTACATGTGTGTTTGTTGTGTGTCACCAGCTTTGGGAAGTGCCCAGTCGCATGGATACACTAGCAGGGTTAATATGTGCATTGCATTTCCTGTTCCCCAAAGTCATCCGCTGCTGTTCTTCCTCCTTTCCCCTCCTTGACATGTGTTCCCTGGTCTGTGTGTAATCACTATTGCACATGGTCATCTAGGCTGGCGGTTAATCCAAGTGCACATTGCTGTCTGCATCATGTGGGGGTGGGGTCGGAGACATGTGTTGTTACCTTGCCTGTGCCTTGTCCTTTTCAGTCATTTGTGGGTCCATATCAGTTGGCACTGATGCTGAGTTTCAACATAGGAGTGTGAGTGTTCAAATGAATAGACTTGCAGCATGCATTACCGATGTTGTGGCCTCAGACATGATGTGCATGAGTGGGAGATATGCATAGTGCCGGGACGGTAGCTCATGTTACAGTCAGATAATTCCAGGCCCATGGAGCAGTGTGCCCACTTCAGTACCCTAAGACACCCTTGCCTCGGTATCATGTGTGTCATCCAACACTGTGCCCATTCTCAATGTGTTCAGCATAGTTTTCCCTCTGTGGCATTGTTCCCTGGCCTCACTTGTATTTATCTAGTGTGCTACATGTGCCCATTGTACAGGCTGACCCCATTTTGCTTCTGCATCCTCACACTGGCCAGTGCCTGTGTGTCTATGTCCAACAATCTGTTGAGGTTTTGTGTCACAAATATGTGTTGGCAGCCTCACAAGGTGTTGTGGAGTACATTTAGGATTTCCTGATGCACTTTTTAGTAAACCCAGATTGAGAGGTGTCACTTTTTGAGATGTCTCAATCACATTGTCTCAGGTATGGGTTGTTTTTGCGGGCAAGGACTACATGTCCATACCTTATGTCTCCTTGCCAGGTCTGACCAGTGTGTGATGATTGTCTGGACAGGCACTCAACGTGCAGTGACCCAGGCATGTTGTGCAGGGTGTCATGTTTGTGCTTTTGCAGCATGAGTCACAAGTTAAAAAACATGTTTCCTGCTCATCCATTATTGGCACGGGTGTGAGATCCAGATGCTATGTGGTTTGGTCTGTGTGTGCTGACATCTGTGTGGACATTCTTCGTTCACATCAGGGTGTCTCCTCAGTGGAGGTGCTCCTTATTCCAACACAATTTCAGGGCCATTTGCTAATGCAGTGTCCTGTGTCTGGACATGTGTGCCACTCCACATGACAGGTAGTGTGTCAGATGTGTTGCCAACTGTGTCATCATGGTACGGATGGCCATGTGACAGGTGGCATGTTTTAAGTTGTTATTCAAGAAGGCATGTGCCCTGGCACTCACTACACTTGTCAACATGTCCCAATAGTTTATATGCTTCACTTTGATTTTTGTGAAGGACAATGATGTGCCTGTATGACAGAGGTCTCCCAAGGGAGTGCACAAGTACCACTTTTACACTTTTGTGGAACACGCTGGCACAATTAGAACATGGTCACATTTCAGGCCAAAAGTTATTTAGGATTTATACATATCCATGTTCCCACAGTGTGTTAGCATTTGGGTTAGTCCTTGGTTGTTGCTGAAGGCAACTTACCGGTATCAAGTCATCCCGACCACCGTGGTGCCATGTATGTGTACTTCCTGATACCACATTTCTTCTTAACATTGGCTTCTTGGCATTAGGCGGGCAGCTCATACTATGACTGTGTAAATGTAGTTTTGTGTGCACCTCCTTGTGTGACTTCTGATATTCATGCACATGTGTGTTCTGTTCCACAGGTGGGACATTCACACATTCCAAATATGTCAATTGTGTAAAGTTTTGTGCTTCCCAATGGATCAGATAGTATTACATTTGCTTTTCTACAGTACTCACAGGTCTATGAGTGTGGGGACCCCTTCAGCATTGGAGTCTGTTATTTGGCATTGGGTGCACCAATACTATTTCGTTCACAGTGACTAGGAGGTGGCATGCCGTCATGGTCTGCCTGTGCTCCACTGTTCACAGACACTAGCTTCTCTGTATAATTGGATATCCAGTTATTTGCTGTGGTGTCCTGATTTTCATTATTTCAGGGGGCATATTGGGTGAACCAACTGGGGAGTGCAGGGCTTACATATGTGCTGGGTATTCTAGATGTTCCTCATGATGCTTTTCATGATATGCACTGTGACCTATTTAGTTTGGACTCATGTGTCAGATGTACACAGGTGACTGATTATTTCCTGTCTCTTCACCTTGCCCACAGCATCATCGGGGGACACCGAGGGAGACACCTGCACGGACATGGAGGAGGGATCCAGCACCAGTGCCACCACACCTGGCGAGTCGGCAGCATCAAGTGGCACGGAGGGAGAGGGGAGTGCGGCGGAGGACCTTGCTAGTACCATCACCGACAACGACGCAGACGGGTCCGAGACTGAACTCCCTGAGGGGGCAGAGCCTGCTCCAACAGCTGGCAGCAGCACTGCAACTGTCACCGCCCCCTCCATTCCCATCACCGCCCTCCCACTTGCTCGGGTCCCTTCTGTCCGTGTAGGGCAACAACGTGTCTCCTTCGTGCCAGGCACCGCACCCCCTGCCCCTGTCTCCCCTGCTGCCCTCACTGCCGAGTCTGTGGACATTCAGCGGCAGTTGCAGGTTGGGCAGACATCGATCCTGACTGTCCTCCATGGCCACACCAGACTGTTGACACAGATGGTGTCGTACATGAAGGGCATGTCATCAGCGATGTCTGACCAACGGATGTTGCTGAGGTCCATGGACTCGTCACTGACGGCAGCAGTGAGTCTCCTGCAGCGCTTCATCCCCCACCTACCTCTGCGCCATCCACACTTCCCACTCCCATTCCTGTCCCAAGCACACACACATCTTCCCAGGCAGGCACCACACCAGACACAGGCAGCACACCAACAGGGAAGGGCAAGTGCACACCTTCTGTCACGCACACTCAGGGGGAAGAAGGCACACCCACTGGGTCTAGGGCACACAGGCGGACACGCAGCCACAGTAGGATCCACATGGCTCACTCCCCAGTCCCTCCGATGTCACTCCCCTCGGCTCCCCTGCCCCACAGTCTGAGAAGGAGACCTACTTGGCTGTGCTGGGCCTCAGCCCCACTGTTTCACCTGCGTGCAAACGGGCAAGGCACTCCACGGGTAGGGGAGTAGAGTCCCCCCCTGTCCACCACCTCCCCCAGTAGCGCTGCAACCCATCCCTCCGACCCCCCCCCCCCCCTGTGGTTCCTTCGGGTGCAGGGGAGACGCTGCAAGATCTTGCGGACGTGTGCAGCGCAGTACTGACCTCCACCTTTGGCGCTGCCCCACCCCCTGTGGTGGAGTCGTCCGTCCCTGCACCCCCAACACCTGCCCTACCCCCTCCTGTCCCTACGGTGCCTGGTCCTTCCCCACATGATGCCCCCACCCCAGTCTATCAACCAGAGGTATCTGATGTGCAGGCAAGCTAGGGGAGACGCATGGCCATGTGTCGTCCCCCAGGACTTCGTGTCTGGACTGGCCTATGGCCTTTGTAAATAGTGTCCTTTTCTACTTTTTGTTTTCATGCTGAATAAAGCATTTTGTTTTTCCTTTGCACACAATTGCTTTTCAGGTATTGATGTTGGTGCTGATGCTCCATGAGTTGGGGTGGTGATCATGTGTTGGGTATCTGGGAAATGTAGTAGTCTGCTGCTCATGGGGTGGACCCTGGTATCTGCGTGGCATCACAAGGTCCCTGCAATGATTCTTTGGTCGTGTATGCTCTTTGTGTTTTGAGACATTGTCCCAAGGAGTGTTCCTTCCTCTGTGGCACCTGACATCTTCCCTGCAGGGAGTTGCACCATTGTTGTGCTGACCTGTGTCTACATTCCCTTGGTGGCTGATGGATCCCTTCAACTATGTCCATGCCTGCTCAGCAATGTGTCCGGCTGCATCGTCTGTGCCATCCTTGGTAGTCACTGTACTTGTGTACAGAGTATGTTGCCATGCCTCCATGGGGAAATGGTCCCTTTTCTGCACTATGCATGTGTGTACTCCCAGCCTAGCACACATATGGTACTTGTTCTGCAGGGTATTTGGTCACCTGACTGACAATTGTGGGCATTGTATCTGTGGGAAGTCCACCCTATTCCTTCCATAGGAGACAACAACTTGGTGGCTGTGCCAGCACCTGTACATTCCTATGAGTCCTGGAATGTGCGTGACAGTGTGTGTTCCCTTTGGCTCTCTTAGTTTAGTGGGTTTCACATGACTTACAGTCTTGTGACGTTATCTCAGTGTGTGTATTGTGCAGCCTTCGCAAGGGGTGGGTATGCATGTGTCATTTGTCATCGCACCCACATGTGGTGTGTCATGCAGTGGGGGAATGACATCCATCCTCATGGGAGTGGGACACTGCTGTCAGTGATGTGTTGATATGGCACTCTCAACAGAGTCGCACATTGGGGATGCGTTCATGGACCCATGGAGTTGTGGTCATCTGAGGATGATGCACCCACCCCTCATATGTCTGGGCACTGCTGGGAGTGATATGCACCCACCCCTCATATGTCTGGGCACTGCTGGGAGTCCTCTGCACCCACCCCTCATATGTCTGGGCACTGCTGGGAGTCCTCTGCACCCACCCCTCATATGTCTGGGCAGTGCTGGGAGTGATATGCACCCACTCCTCATATGTCTGGGCACTGCTGGGAGTCCTCTGCACCCACCCCTCATATGTCTGGGCACTGATGGGAGGCCTCTGCACCCACCCCTCATATGTCTGGGCACTGCTGGGAGTGATATGCACCCACCCCTCATATGTCTGTGCACTGCTGGGAGGCCTCTGCACCCACCCCTCATATGTCTGGGCACTGCTGGGAGGCCTCTGCACCCACCCCTCATATGTGTGGGCACTGCTGGGAGGCCTCTGCACCCACCCCTCATATGTCTGGGCACTGCTGGGAGTGATATGCACCCACCACTCATAGGTCTGGGCACTGCTGGGAGTGATATGCACCCACCCCTCATATTTCTGGGCACTGATGGAAGTCCTCTGCACCCACCCCTCATATGTCTGGACACTGCTGGGAGTGATATGCACCCACCCCTCATATATCTGGGCACTGCTGGGAGGGATATCTGCACCCACCCCTCATATGTCTGGGCACTGCTGGGAGTCCTCTGCACCCACCCCTCATATGTCTGAGTACTGCTGGGAGGCCTCTGCACCCACCCCTCATATGTCTGGGAGCTGCTGGGAGTGATATGCACCCACCCCTCATATGTCTGGGCACTGCTGGGAGTCCTCTGCACCCACCCCTCATATGTCTGGGCACTGCTGGGAGGCCTCTTCACCCACCCCTCATATGTCTGGGCACTGCTGGGAGGCCTCTACACCCACCCCTCATATGTCTGGGCACTGCTGGGAGTGATATGCACCCACCCCTCATATGTCTGGGCACTGCTGGGAGTGATATGCACCCACCCCTCATATGTCTGGGCACTGATGGGAGTCCTCTGCACCCACCCCTCATATGTCTGGGCACTGCTGGGAGTGATATGCACCCACCCCTCATATGTCTGGGCACTGCTGGGAGTCCTCTGCACCCACCCCTCATATGTTTGGGCACTGCTGGGAGTCCTCTGCACCCACCCCTCATATGGCTGGGCACTGCTGGGAGTGATATACACCCACCCCTCATATGTCTGGGCACTGCTGGGAGTGATATGCACCCACCCCTCATATGTCTGGGCACTGCTGGGAGTGATATGCGCCCACCCCTCATATGTCTGGGCACTGCTGGGAGTCCTCTGCACCCACCCCTCATATGTCTGGGCACTGCTGGGAGGCCTCTGCACCCACCCCTCATATGTCTGGGCACTGCTGGGAGTCCTCTGCACCCACCCCTCATATGTCTGGGCACTGCTGGGAGTGATATGCACCCACCCCTCATATGTCTGGGCACTGCTGGGAGTGATATGCACCCTCCCCCATGTCTCTGTCCACTGCTGGGAGTCCTCTGCAGCCACCCACCCACCCGCCCCCTTGGTGCAGTACACTGCTGTCCTGTGCATACATACACACACACCAATATACTGCTTATATGCTGCAACAGGCCCTATGCCAACATTCGTGGCGTGTGTACGCCTGTTCCATTCTGTACTGGTGCCGTAGGGGTACAGGTGGGACGGACCTTAACCCCGCATTCATAGGGTGTACGTGCCGTACCCACGCTGTGGGGGCATGGGTACGGGCTGTACCACCAGTGGAGTGGTGATGGAGGGGTACGCGCCGTACCCACGCTGTGAGGGAGTGGGTATGACGCGTACCCCTCCATCACCACAACAATAGTGGTACGGGCCGTACCCACGCCCCAACAGCGTGGGTACGGCGCGTACACCTCCATCACCACCCCAATGGTGGTACGGCACGTACCCACGTCCCCACAGCGTGGGTACGGCACGTACACGTCCATCACCACTACAATGGTGGTACGGGCCGTACCCATGCTCTGGGGGGCGTGGGTACGGCCCGTACCACCTGTGGAGTGGTGATGGAGGGGTACGTGCCGTACCCACGCTGTGAGGGCGTGGGTACGGCGCGTACCCCTCCATCACCACTCCACTGGTGGTACGGGCCGTACCCACGCCCCCACAGCGGGAGTATGGCGTGTACACCTCCATCACCACCCCAATGGTGGTACAGCCCGTACCCACGCCCCCACATGCTGGGTACGGCGGGTACACCTCCATCACCACTACAATGGTGGTACGGGCCGTACCCACACTCTGGGGGGTGTGGGTACGGCCCGTACCACCAGTGGAGTGGTTGTGGTGGGGTACGCGCCGTACCCACGCTGTGAGGGCGTGGGTACGGCGCGTACCCCTCTATCACCACTCCACTGGTGGTACGGGCCGTACCCACGCCCCCACAGCATGGGTACGGTGCGTACACCTCCATCACCACTACAATGGTGGTACGGCCTGTACCCACTCCCCCCAGAGCGTGGGTACGGCCCGTACCACCATTGTAGTGGTGACGGGTGCGCGTCCACGTCCACTTCCGTTGTGGCGGTACGTGGGATTGGTGGACACGCCCCCCAAAGTCACCAGACCATGGGGGTAAGTTATGTGCAGGATATATATGTTTTAACTTGGGGGGGGGTTATGTTTTCTGCCCCTCGCCCCCCCCCCACCTCTTTGCCCCTGGGTGTTGTTCTGAACTTCTGCGGCGTCTGCGTCGGTTTCGGTGCACCAGGTCGTAGGCTAGGAGGGCCAGGATGACATGTAGGATGGGGTCCATGGCTGTCCGTCGCATACCGGTGCTCCTTGTTCGCGTCGTCCTCAATTTCCCGGCAGTTTTTGGCTCCCGTAAAAAATGCTACGTGCGGAGTGACGTAGGCAGGAATCGTACTTGCTGGTCCGTAAAACGCTGCCTGACTCCGTCCGGACGTCACGTATGCGATGTCCCGGATCGGAATTGTGGGTATTTTTTCGCCGCACGTAGTTTTGTACGATTCGTACGGAAATGGTATTTCTGTACGAATCGTACTTGCTGCTTTGTAAGGTGGATTTCCCGGGTACGAGTCGTATGGAGAATACGCTCCGTACGACCATTCGTACCCGGGTTTTACAGGATCGGAATCGGCACCTCAGTGTCACCAGCAAAATTACAGTTTTGTCAGAAAGAGGTTAAATATTTGGGACATAAGATTGAAAGAGGAGTAAGGAAAGTATCACAAGATTTCTGTGATCTTGCAAATGGAACCTCCAAAAATGCAGAAAGAGATTTGAATGTTTTTGGGTATGGTTGGATACTGTAGGCAATTAATAAATGGGTTTTCAGTGATACCCAAGCCATTACAGAGGCTGACCCACAAGGATGTTTGTTGATCCGATCCAATTGGATGAAGAAAGTATGAAAGCATTCATGGAATTGCGAGATAGTTTGTGCCATGCACCTGGATTGGGAATGCCTGATGATGGTAAAGAGTTTGCATTGTTCTTTTGTCAGAGAGATGGGTCTGCGCTTTCAGTTTTGACACAGACACATAGAATGGCATGTCGTCCAGCGGCATATTTCTCTGCTACTTTGGATTCAGTGACTGCAGTGTTGCCAGGTTGTTTGAAAGCAGTGGCTGCTACTTGTGTGAGTTTGGAGCAGAGTGAATCGATTGTAATGGGACATCCAGTGAGAGTGTACATGCCATAATCTGTTGAGATTCTATTGACGCGCACCAGGACCCAGCATATGACAAGTAGTCGTTTGACTAGATATGAAAGAGTGATCCTGGGTGCTAAAATGTGACAGTGACAAGATGTAGTACATTGAACTCAGCAACATTGTTGCCGAGTTCAAGTTGTGAAGAAGCAGATCATGATAGTTTGGATGTGACAGAGTTATGCACGAAACCAAGACCTGACATAAAAGATGTACCGTTGTCAGATTGTGTTATATTTGTGGATGGTTCCTGGTTGAGGGACGAAAACTGTGTTTTGCGTGCTGCATATGCTGTATTGACAGAGGCCATGGTTCTTGGAGCATCTTGTATAAGAGGGATAGATTTGGCTAAAATTTCTGAGTTGGTCGCTTTGACCAGGGCCTGTATAATTGGCAAAATTTGACAATAACCATATTTAAAGACAGTAAATATGGTTTTGGGGTGGTACATGATTTTAGTCAATTGTGGATACAGCGGGGATTTCTGACTTCTTCAGGATCACCTATAAGAAATAGAAAAATATGTAAAAGATTTGTTGAATGCACTACAATTGCCAAAAGAGATTGCAGTGATCAAATGTCCAGCACATAAATCAGGAAATGATCATGTGACTAGTGGAAACAGATACACAGACCAAGTGGCGCATTTCTGTGCACAAAATTCAGTTTCAATTAACAAAGGATCAGAAAAGAAAAATACAGATTGTCATTTGATGGGATCCATGTTAAAATATCGATGTTAAAAATATTGATGAAAAATATATCAGTGTAAAAATATCGATAACAAAAATATCGACTTCCTATACTTGAACAGGTAAGTACAATAATATCGACTCAAAAATATCGAAGTAAAAAATATCGACTTAAAAAAATTACATAACTAAAATAAAATTAATTAAATAATATTAATATTATTAACATAATTAATTAAATTTAATATATTTTAACTAATTATAACAAATAAACTTAATTTAATAAATATAAACACACAAAAATGTGTACATATACTTATCTTTACTTAAATACATTTTATTAACTATTATCTATATTTAATTTATAAACTTTTTAAATTGTATAAAAATAAAATATACACATATATAAATAATTTAAAATAAAATAAAATATTCTATATTTAATTAACACATTAAAATATTAAAAAAAGAATAAAACATACATTTAGGTGCCGATCACAATCCGGTAAAAAATTCCCCCGTGCGACTCGTATCGGGTCTTTTTACCGTACGAATCGTACAAGTGCCGTACGAACTGGCAATCACGATTCGCATGGTAAAAAGTCCATACGAACCGCACTGGGAATCATTCCCCACATGTCCTCGGGTCGGAAAATGTGTCCGACACGTCCTCGGACGATTTACCTTACAAACGTGAAAAGCCAAGTCCGACCGAGGAATCACGATCCATCCCGTGCGTCCGAGCGTACAACCGTATGGAAAAAACACCGTCCGCACCGAACACCCATAGCAACCATGGAGACATGTGCCCGCATACGCGCCCAACACTCCCCCCAGCCCCCGTACGTCCGACACGTACCCCCCGTGCATGTATACCCCCACCCGTCTAGGTACACCCCAGTACGTTCCAGTCGAACCCCCACCCCAGTACGTGACATACCCCCGTCAATGTACACCCCCCCACCCCTGTACGTGTCGTACCCCCGTGTACCCCCACCCCAGTACGTTCCAGTCGTACCCCCACCCCTGGACGTGTCGTACCCCCGTGTACCTACACCCCAGTACGTTCCAGTCGTACCCCCACCCCAGTACGTGTCGTACCACCGTCAATGTACACCCCCCACCCCTGTACGTGTCGTACCCCCCGTGTACCTACACCCAAGTACGTTCGAGTCGTACCCCCACCCCAGGACGTGTCGTACCCCCCCTGTACCTACACCCAAGTACGTTCCAGTCGTACCCCCACCCCTGGACGTGTCGTACCACCGTGAACCTACACCCCAGTATGTTCCAGTCGTACCCCCACCCCTGGACGTGTCGTACCACCGTGAACCTACACCCCAGTACGTTCGAGTCGTACCCCCACCCCAGGACGTGTCGTACCCCCCCTGTACCTACACCCAAGTACGTTCCAGTCGTACCCCCACCCCTGGACGTGTCGTACCACCGTGAACCTACACCCCAGTACGTTCCAGTCGTACCCCCACCCCTGGACGTGTCGTACCACCGTGAACCCACACCCCAGTACGTTCGAGTCGTACCCCCACCCCAGTACGTGTCGTACCACCGTCAATGTACACCCCCCACCCCTGTACGTGTCGTACCCCCCGTGTACCTACACCCCAGTACGTTCCAGTCGTACCCCCACCCCAGTACGTGTCGTACCACCGTCAATGTACACCCCCCACCCCTGTACGTGTCGTACCCCCGTGTACCTACACCCCAGTACGTTCCAGTCGTACCCCCACCCCAGTACGTGTCGTACCACCGTCAATGTACACCCCCCACCCCTGTACGTGTCGTACCCCCCGTGTACCTACACCCCAGTACGTTCCAGTCGTACCCCCACCCCTGGACGTGTCGTACCCCCCGTGTACCTACACCCAAGTACGTTCCAGTCGTACCCCCACCCCTGTACGTGTCGTACCCCCCGTGTACTTACACCCCAGTACGTTCCAGTCGTACCCCCACCCCAGTACGTGTCGTACCACCGTCAATGTACACCCCCCACCCCTGTACGTGTCGTACCCCCCGTGTACCTACACCCCAGTACGTTCCAGTCGTACCCCCACCCCAGTACGTGTCGTACCCCCACCCCAGTACGTTTCTGGCGCACCCCCAACACAACCTCCTAAGTACGGAGCGCACCCCATGCCCCAACATCACAACCGCATGTACGAGTCTTACAAAGCCACACACAAGGACAAAATCGTACAACCAAATGGCCCATGTACACACCGTACACACGCTCAAAACGCACGTACACAACCAGGACAAAATAAAACAACACAAGAATACACCAGTCGAAAGGCACACAGCCACTAAACATGGCCAACAACCACTTAAATAACACAATCACTGACCTGCAACTGCCAAAAACAAACAGAGGCCCAATACACCACCACTCCTTATAACACACCCACCCAAAATTCAAAAACTGCCACACCCACCCATGGACCAATAAAAAGGGCCCACACACACAAACCATGAGCCTTTCCAACAGACTCACTGCTGCCAGACACCACAGAACCAGACTACAAGCTACACCACACCTTACACTTGCACACCTTCAAACGACCACCCTCACAAACACCCTCTCATCACATTCACACACACACACAACCATCCACACCCCCCCCCCAACATCCACACCCCCCCCCACACCCACACCATCCCCACCCACACCCCTCACCATGCCCACTACCAAGAATCCAAAGTTCAGTCACCGAGAGTTGGAGGTCCTTGTTGATCAAATCCTCAGAGTCGAGCCACAGATCTTTGGAACATTGGTCAGAAGCACCAGCCAGGCAGCCAAAACAGCCATGTGGCAGACCATCGTCGATGCTGTGAATGCTGTTGCGGACACCAGGAGGACCAAGCAGGATTGCCAGAACAGGTGGTACGATCTGCGGAGGAGGGTCAGAGCCAAGAGGCAGGAGGAACACGACCAGGCCAACGCCACCGGAGGAGGGCCCTCCCGCAGAGCCGTACAGTACCATCCCTGGGAGGAGAGGGTGATGGCCATACTGCCGGTGGAGGCAGTTGAAGGAGTAGAAGGACTCCGAGACCCGGGTGAGTACACAAACAACGCACCTCACATGGGGGGAACTGCAACCACAACCAAAATTAATAACAGGCACGCAACCACCACAAGCCATCGCATTACTCAACCACACTCCATGAGCAGGCACATGCCACTGCTGCCACCATGCCCCATGCACCCAGCTGGACAATGTCAAGTCACAGGCCACAGAAGACAACAACACATGACACGGTAACCCGGATGGCGGGAGGCTGGGCACCAAGAATCACATAGTGCGACTCCAAAGCAGACAACAATGCCCTCTGCCCATATGGCCTAGGTCACAGCCAGACAAACACTGTGTCCCAACACAGGAATGACTTGCCAGCAAATGGCGGACGCCTTGCATCAACACATGGGGGTGAAGGCACTGTTTTGCACATGCCAGCAGCTAATGAACAGCCAACAGTGTGAAAGAGTGGCAGCACACACCACCACAGCAGCAGCGCACAGACACACAGCAGACAAAATGGGTGCCTGGAGATCAGAAACAAACTCACATCAACAGGCCAAGGGCCACTCAAAGATCTGCTAACAGTGTGTGCCCAGGAAGCTGGGCCAAGGTGACAGAGGGTGACACACGGAGGGAGGGAGAGGGGGACAGAGAGGGAGGGAGAGGGGGACAGAGAGGGAGGGAGAGGGGGACAGAGAGGGAGGGAGAGGGGGACTGAGAGGGAGGGAGACGGACAGAGGGAGGAGGCTGACACACGGAGGGAGGGAGAGGGGGACAGAGAGGGAGGGAGAGGGGGACACAGAGGGAGGGAGAGGGGGACAGAGAGGGAGGGAGAGGGGGACAGAGAGGGAGGGAGAGGGGGACTGAGAGGGAGGGAGACGGACAGAGGGAGGAGGCTGACACACGGAGGGAGGGAGAGGGGGACAGAGAGGGAGGGAGAGGGGGACAGAGAAGGAGGGAGACACAGGGAGAGCAAATCAGTCCTTTGGTGTGTGGGAATGTCTGCTCGTCAGCAGGTGGACTGTGTGCATGTAGACAAGGGTGGCCAGTGCCAGAACCCCCCCTCTTCATCATGGCAAAACGCAGGGCCATGTTACAACCTGTACACGAGCACAAGGACAGCCACCTGCATCATATGAGTGTGTGGATCCACTCCATGTGCACATGTACAGTGCTACAAGGAAGGCGCAAACGCATAGCTCGGCACACATGCACACTCCACTGCTGACTGCAGTCACACTTGACGCAGCAAGTAAGACTGTGCCACACATAGTTAAAGGGGCCAAATTGGTGCCCAAGGGACACACACATGCACAAGTGCACTGTGAGTGGAATGCAAGACAGATCCTAATTCCAAGAGGAAATGTGCCAACTTTGTAACGGATGAAACATGGATGTTGCATGGATCAAAATTAACATTGTCTCTCTCACACACAGGTCAACGTCGTGCTGCACCCCCCAACACTGGGGGGGAACACTCACAGGACCCGGATCTGCAGGAGACCGATCCCACCGGCAGCGACCACTCTCACCACTCTGCGGACGACCCCGACCGACCTGGCCCCTCTGGTGTCCAACCACCTGCAGCACCTGCGTCAGGTACAACCGTGCCAACCACCACCCCCACTCCTGCCACATCCCAGGAGACACCCAGGATCCCTGCCCCAACACCACAATGCAGCCAGGCTCGCCAGGAGGGACACGGTGTCCCGGGCACCCAGGAGGAGGCAGGCGACAACGCCAATGCCACCCCTCAGGGGTCCCGGAGACCCCATGTGCCCACAAGTGCAGGCCAGACGCAAGTGGGCAGGGGTGGTGGGAGTGGAGAACGGCGGAGGCGCGAGCCTGACCAGTTTGCTGGGGATCCGGTATTTTCCCATGTCCGTAACATCCTGGACTCATACCGGCAGGACACCACGGGCATGGCCCAGGTTGTGTCCGTCCTCGAGGGGATCAAGGTCCAGCAGGCCCAGCAACATGCGGAGCTAATAGCCTGTCTACAGCTACACCAACGGAGGATGGAGGACAGACAGGCTCAGCAAGTGACGGCGTCCCAGGGGATTCACGCTGAACTCCGTCGGATGGCCGACACCATGGCCGACCCTCCCTGTGCCAGAAGGCGGAGAACATCACCACCCACAGGGAGGGATCATGAGGAGGAGGAGGAAACATCCGACGGAGCATCCCAGACGTCGTCACGGCCTGCTGCTGAGGTTCCCCGCAGGAAGCCGGGTCGTCCACGGAAAGGACCGTGAGGGTGGCTGCTACATCACCATCTCCCAGGACACCTGGCCTGGCACCTGGCCCACTGGAGCAACAGCATCACAGCATCAAGAGACATTCTCTGCCACATGGCCCTGCTGGTCACTGGCTGACCAATGTTGACAAAGACTGTGGCATGGACTCTGAGGATTTCCAATGGCAAGGACACCAACTCCCCTACTGAACTTTGGATTCCCTAATCCCGGAAAGGCCCTCACTTGGCCCCCCCCCCCAATAATAAATCACACTATTAAGAGTAGATGCCTGCTGGTAGCATTATTACCTAACATGTGTCTTGTACAGTCTAAACATGCCTGAGTCATCTGTTCACTTCAACCATCCACACCCTGGGGCCTGAGTCTGGCACAGGACACATGGGTCACAGTTTTCTAGGCAAGACAGACATGGAGCACCATACACACCCGTGATGGTCAGAACCAGCTGAGGGGGTGGCCGAACAACCGTGCTGACAGACACATTGAGTACAGCAACAGTCATGCGCAGAGGTCAGGGATCCTGGCCCGTGTCCTGGGGGGCACCCAGGTACGTGTAGACAGGTGGCAGAACCATGTCCTGCAAGCTTGAGTCCGGTGGATGCAGAGAATGGGGTCATGGACAACGTTGGATGCATGGGGATGGCACATGTCACAATACCCACACAGTCATGGACATCATGCCCATTACACAGTCTCAGCACACACACACAGCTTGCATCTTGCCACTCGACACATTGACACATAGCCACAATCAGGGAATACCATGCCAGACATGCAGGATGCACCGTGCCAACACACCAGCATTGACTGAGAAGAGGCACCTTGGAGGCATAGGGACACCTTTAATAGTCATGTGTTTGGGATTGCAGAGGCAACTTGAAGTACACATGAACACATCATGTGGAGTAACATGTGGCTCCAACACTGGCACCCCCCTTCTGCAGCACAAATGCGTGATAGCCATGGAACTGGCACACAAGTGTCGGATAACAGCTAAATACCCACAGCTGCTCACGGAGAGACTGCCATACACCATACATCCGCTGATGTGGAAGTCCCACGCCATGTCAAGACAATGTTAACCGTATGTGTCCGAGGGCAGTGTCACACACATTGATGCCTTCATCACAATCCACCATCCCATCACTGATGACTGACAACCAGGCAGCCCATCTATTCAGGTGTACCCAGCTGCATGTCGTGTCCCATGGGGATGCCACATGTCTGCAGAGGACCCAAACCCCGACCGGGGCAGTGTGCACACATCGTGAACAACTGCCACACCCAATACACCCCAGATGCATCCCTTACCCCATGGAGACTTCCAAACGTGTCCGTGCCTGTAACGCTGAGTCAGCCCACGATGCCATGTCCATGAGGAATAGCAGTGCCACAACAATGCAACCAGCAAACGGCATGCGCAGGTACCTGGGGAAGAGAGACACACAAGAAGTCAGCCACAAGAAGCACAGCCACTTGCATGTGCATTTACTCGACACATGTATGTATGACAACATGCTAGGTCACAATTATGACTGGGGAAATACTACCATCACTGCCACCATCACTCCAGTGACACACCCACACACACACCTCTGACCCACGTGCCATACATGCAGGTGGAGACACACATCACAACGCATGCCACACGGGGACCAATGCGTGCACACTCAGACACTGGTACTCACCACTAAGCAAAGAAGTCGCGTATGAGCCGAGTCCGGATGTCCTCTTGCGGCTCAACATCCTCCACATCACTAGCCCCATTGCCAAGCCCTTCGTCCTCCACGGGTGGATGGTCCTCGTCATCTTGATCCAGGATGAGGGGCACAGCTCTTTCAACTGCCATGTTGTGCAGCATGCAGCAGACCATGAAGATCTTGCAGACCTTCGCCGGGGCATATGGGAGTGCGCCGCCGGTCTTGTGGAGGCACCGGAATCGGCTCTTCAGCATGCCAAACGTCCTCTCTATCACTCGCCTTGTCCGGCCATGGGCGGTGTTGTAGCGGAGCTGGGCCGGCGTGATGGGGTTGCGGAGAGGTGTCAGCAGCCAAGGCATGTTGGGATAGCCAGCGTCCCCTAAATGGAAAGCACATGGATATCGTTAGAACTGGCGAAGCGGTAGTGCTGCTCGGCCAAACAGAATACAGGACAGACAGACTGTACCCACCAACAACACATGCACGTTCGTTGCGCAGCTGCATCATCATATCAGGCATCCCGCTACGCCTCATGATGTAGGCATCGTGTGCTGATCCTGGAAAACGAGCACAGACATGTGAAATCACCATGTTGGACAGACACACCACAAGGGCATTGATGGAGTGGTAGTGCTTCCGATTGCGGTACGCCACCTCCCGTGCGTGTGGTGGTACCAAACCTACATGTGTCCCATCTATGGACCCAATGACATGGGGCATCCCTCCCAGGGCATAGAAACCACGCTTGACCTCAGTCATCTGTTCAGGGGTTGGGAACTTGATGAAGTCATCCAGGTGAATCAACATGGCCTCCAAGAAATCATGCAGCACACCGCTGAACATGCTCTGGGACATGCCACCAACATGAGCTATGGTATATTGGAAGGTACCCGTGGCAAGGAAATGTAGGGCAGCCATTACCTTCAGCTGGGGTGTCAGTGCCGTAGGATACCTGTGCTGCGGTTGCAGGTGTGGTGCCAGTCTCGCCGTCAGCTCCAGAATCAACGGTTGGGTGAAGCGGTAGAGCCGGATCCTGTCATTCTCCTGCATGGTGGCCAAGTCTGGAATTCTTCGGGCAACAGGAGGCGCTCTGCAGTAATTTGGAAGTGACAAGGAAGAGTGAGTGCACTACGAGAACAACTCATGTCTACTGAGCACATGTAAATCTGCCAATACACACATGCCACATAGGGAGTCAGGCATGTGCTACATGCCCAGGACACGTATGGATGCAAGGTGACACTCCTTCCAAGACCCAGCTACACACGGTGATTGAGAACCTCCCCATGCCACGCCATGGGAATAGCTGTGTCCCAGTGCAAGTGCACTGCCCGACGCAAGACAGGAGTGACATACACCCACACATCAGCAGAAGTGTGATGCTGATTGCAGAGACTGGCAGCGGAACACTTGAGCCACAGGTCACATGACATTACACTAGTCCAGCCCACACACCTTGCCATGAAGGTGCACATGTCATGACTCCCCACACATTCCTTGTGAGTTTGCTGACATGGCCTTGTCACGCTACTCCGTGTCCCTTGCATACATGTGCACCTCACATCCGGTAACACATGTGGCATGGTGTTGGGAACAGTGTGCAATGACAATCTACACACAGCCACATGTTGGTTGCTGCAACGGCTGCAGCTTGTGAGGGTGCTACAACATCAACCCGATGTAAATCCCGGACACATATATGGCATAGTCACATTGTGCACTGTGGGTAGTGATGAGTCATGTGTCATGACCCCTGTACCGGGCATCATGGGACACTTCCGTGTGTTGGTGTCCGTGCCATGCCAGTGACGCTCACCCCAAGTGCGCAGTCCCACATGCACACATGTCAAAGGAGTCAAGGGCATGCCTGGCACACATCGCACCCTCACACAGTACACATGTACACATCTCATCATACATCTGGTGCCTTCTCCACTCAGGAGGCATGTTCCACATCACAGCCTGTGACACCTGTGCCCCACACATGTGGTAATGCACAGACGATGCCTTGGTGTCCATTCCTGGACAAGTATGTCCATCCATGGACAAGTATGTCCGCCCTATTCCGACATGTGTGTCGCCTATCACCACAGTGATGTCTAAAATCCGCCGTACTGCTGCTGAGAGGGCCTGTGCATGTTCCCAAATCACTGTGGGAGTGCTGCCGTATGTGTACCCATCGTGATGGCGAGCGTAGATGCGAGTGTACGGTCCGTACCACTACGGGTACGCATACGCGTGCAGACCCATAGTGATAGTGAGCGTAGATGCGAGTGTACGGTCCGTACCACTACGGGTACGCATACGCGTGCAGACCCATAGTGATAGTGAGCGTAGATGCGAGTGTACGGTCCGTACCACTACGGGTACGCATACGCGTGCAGACCCATAGTGATAGTGAGCGTAGATGCGAGTGTACGGTCCGTACCACTACGGGTACGCATACGCGTGCAGACCCATAGTGATAGTGAGCGTAGATGCGAGTGTACGGTCCGTACCACTACGGGTACGCATACGCGTGCAGACCCATAGTGATAGTGAGCGTAGATGCGAGTGTACGGTCCGTACCACTATGGGTCTGCACGCGTATGCGTACCCGTAGTGGTACGGACCGTACACTCGCATCTACGCTCACTATCACTATGGGTCTGCACGCGTATGCGTACCCGTAGTGGTACGGACCGTACACTCGCATCTACGCTCACTATCACTATGGGTCTGCACGCGTATGCGTACCCGTAGTGGTACGGACCGTACACTCGCATCTACGCTCACTATCACTATGGGTCTGCACGCGTATGCGTACCCGTAGTGATAGTGAGCGTAGATGCGAGTGTTCGGTCCGTACCACTACGAGTACGCATACGCGTGCAGACCAAAAGTGATGGAGAGCGTAGGCATGCATGTACGGGCCGTTGCCATGCATTTGGGGTGCCCTAGGGCCCCCACACGCACCGTACCTGTGTGTGATGCTCCAAATTACATGGGGGACAAGTATTAAGGCCTACATGCATGCTGGTTGTCATGGAGACCAAGTTCAAAATTGGAAATTGTTCTGGAAGGTGCACAGCAGAAGTCAGTTGGGATTTGTCTACTTTGTTGCAATGTGTTTGTGGGGCTGACATCATGCAGGAGAATGAAACCGATAGAGAACCCACAGACTGCTAGGTTTGAAGGGATTGGTGGAAACATAGGATGCAAATGTGAGTGACCAATCACTCTGTACTCCTGTGCATGAGACTGGGCAGAAGGGCACATATAAGGCAGCCAGGTCCCATGAGGGAGCACTTGCCTGCACATCTTTGCATTCGTCGACCCAGCTGCTGCTACTGATTCCCTGGAACCATGTCAAGGGCTGTGGAGAGGACACAGCCATTCACCCTGGAGGAGAACATGGCTCTGCTGGATGTGATCCTCCCACAGTACTCCATGCTGTATGGGCGACCAGGTTATCAGGTGAGTGCATAGGCCACTGCCACAGACTGTCCCTATGTGGTGACTGTGACTTCTGCCATTGCGTCCAGGTGTAACACACATGCCATGTACTGTCGGGGAGGTACCAGGGGGGGGGGGTGCCTGATGTCTCCCAGCAGTGCCCTGAGACAGGAGGGGTGGGGGCCTATCACTCACAGCAGTGCCCTGAGACAGGAGGGGTGGGTGCAGAGTCCTCCCAGCAGTGCCCTGAGACAGGAGGGGTGTGTGCAGAGTCCTCCCAGCAGTGCCCTGAGACAGGAGGGGTGGGTGTGGAGTCCTCACAGCAGTGCCCTGACACAGGAGGTGTGGGTGTGGAGTCCTCACAGCAGTGCCCTGAGACAGGAGGGGTGGGTGCAGAGTCCTCCCAGCAGTGCCCTGAGACAGGAGGGGTGTGTGCAGAGTCCTCCCAGCAGTGCCCAGAGACAGGAGGGGTGTGTGCAGAGTCCTCCCAGCAGTGCCCTGAGACAGGAGGGGTGTGTGCAGAGTCCTCCCAGCAGTGCCCAGAGACAGGAGGGGTGTGTGCAGAATCCTCCCAGCAGTGCCCTGAGACAGGAGGGGTGGGTGCAGAGTCCTCCCAGCAGTGCCCTGAGACAGGAGGGGTGGGTGTGGAGTCCTCACAGCAGTGCCCTGACACAGGAGGGGTGGGTGTGGAGTCCTCACAGCAGTGCCCTGACACAGGAGGGGTGGGTGTGATGCACAGTGTGAGCCTAGATCATTGATTGTGACATTGCCATCATTCCACCTGTGTACCCACTGTGGCACGTACTGCTTTTTCCCTCACCAGGGGATGATGTCCCTATGACAAAGGTGCAATGCGTTGGCTGCATGACATGCCTTGTTGTTACCAGCTAATTTGTACCCATATGTCTCTCTGTGACATGTGGCTGGTGTATTGATGTGGTGTCACTTGTTCCTCCTCACAGGTAGGCGCCACTGCCAAGGAGCAGATCTGGCTGACCGCCGTCAGTGCCGTGAGGGGTGTGGATGGTCGGAGGCGGCGCCTGGCCCAGGTGAGGAAACGCTGGCAGGATATCCGGTGCTGGACGCGGAGGATTGCACGGCTCCTGCTGGGGGACTCACCTGAGAGCCACAAGAACCGCGGCCGCTGCCGTCTGAGCCACCTCCACAGGCGTGTGCTGCCGGTGGTCTTTCCAGACCTGGAGAGGCGCTTACAGGCGATGCAGCAGCCGGAAGGGGGTAGGTACATGTGTGTTTGTTGTGTGTCACCGGCATTTGTAAGGGCACAGTAGCATGAATCCACTGGCAGGGTTTAAAGGTGCTGTGCAGATCCTGTTTGCCCCAGTATAGCGCTGTGCCCCTGCCACCCTTCCCCTCCTTGCAATGTGTTCCCTGGTCTGTGTGTAGTCACTCCTTCCCAGGGTAATGTAGGCTGGCGCTTTGTCCACGGGAACAATGTCTGTAGCATCATGTGTGGGGGTGGTGTGTAACAGGTTGTGGGACCTTGCCTGTGCACTGTCAAGTTCACTGCATGTGGGTTCCATGTCAGTTGGCACTGATGCTGACTCCAGACATGGGAGTAGGTCTCTCATGTGTCATGCCTTACAGCGCGCATGTCCTATGTAGTGGCCTGTGACATGATGTGCATGACTGTGCGATACACATAGTGCAGGGATGGTGACGTGTGTTGCTGTCATTACCATTCAGTAGCATGTAGTTGCGTGCCCACTACTGTCCCCTGGGGCACCTTTTCCTCAGTGGTGTATGTGTCATCATGAACGTGGCCACTGTCAGTGTCTACAGCGTAAGTTGTGCTCTGTGCCATTGTCCCCTGTCACCATGTATATAGACGTGCTAATTTGTACAGGTGTCCACTGTGCAGCCTGACCTGATTGTCCTTCTTCATACTCACAGTTGCCAGTGCCTGTGTGTCTTGTTATACTCATCTGAGGATGGGCACTGGTACCTCATTATTTGTACAGGCGCACCTTGGCTGTTTGGCGTCCAATCTTGCTTTTTGCCTGCCCCTGTGTGTATCACCCAGACCATGAGATGTTGGTGCCACCTGTGTCTCCACAATTTGCCTCGTGTAGGGTCTTGTTGGGGCGGGCAATGCCTATGTGTTAAATCCTGATTACCACTTGCTGGGTCTGGGCAGTGTGTGATGTGCCTGGACACACACGCAATGTGCAGTGACCGAGTCATGTTGTGCATGTTTTCAGCATTACCTATGCAGCATGTGTCTCAAGTTCATGGATATGGTCCCTGGTCATCGGTATTTTCGCAAACGCTGTGTGGTGCAGATGCAGTGCTGGATTGTCCCCAGGACCTGGGTGCTATGTCAGACTCCTTTTCCTGTGTTTAGCTATTGTCTCATGCTCTCCATGGTATTTCAGTGGCATGGTGGCTCAACCAACTATGTGTTGCATGCCCTACATTGGTACCCTGTTCAGTAGATGTTAGGGATCTTCCTTTTCAGGCCATGCAATGTTACCTATGTAGATTGGACTCATGTGACAGATGTGTACAGGTGTCTGAATAATTTCTGTCTCTCCACCCTGCCCACAGCATCGTCGGGGGACACAGAGGGAGACATGGACACAGACCAGGCGGAGGGACCGAGCACCAGTGCCAGCCGTGACATCGGGTCTGGCACATCGAGTGGGACAGAGGCGGAGGAGAGTGTGGCCGAGGACCTGTCGACTGGCACATCAGACTACGAAGCTGACAGGTCCGGGGACGATGTCTCCGAGTGGGCGGAGGCTGCACCAGCAGCTGACAGCGGAACAACACCTCGCACCGCCCCCTCAGTTTCCACCAGCCGCCTCCCACTTGCTCGTGTCCCTTCCCAGCGTGCCCGGTCACAGCATGTCTCCTTCCTGCCAGGCACCGCGCCCCCTGCCCCTGTCTCCACTGCTGCCGCCAATGCAGAGTCTGTGGACATCCAGCGGCAACTGCAGGTTGGTCAGGCTGCGATCCTTAATGTCCTCCATGCCCACGGCAAAACCCTCACCAACATCGAGGCTTTCTTGGAGGGCATTCATTCATCGCAGGCTGACCAACGCAACTTGCTGAGGTCCATCGACTCCACACTGACTGCAGCAGTGGGTCTCCTGCAGCGCGACCTCCCCCCACCTACCCCTGCCCCATCCACACTTCCCACTCCCATGCCTGTCACACGTACACCCAGACGTCGGCATGCACCCACATCAACGGACACGGGCACCACACCAGCAGGGAAGGTCCACCGCACTCCTCCTGACACGCACACACAGGGTGAGGTAGGCACACCCACTGGGTCGGGGGGCAAACGTGTGACACGCAGCCATAGTGGGAGTCCGCATTCCACCCAGTCCACTCCCTCCAAATCCCCTCCCCTCAGCTCTCCTGGCCACATCTCCCCCAAGGACTCCTTCATGGCCGCTCTGTCCCTGAGCCCCACAGTTACACCACCACGCAAGCGGTCAAGGAGGTCCCCGGTCAGGGTGGTTGAGTCTCCCCCCCTGTCTCCACCCTCCCCCGGTGGCGCTGCGACCCATCCCTCTGACCCCCCCCCCTCCTTGGGGCCTGAGGTCCCTTCGGGTGCAGGGGACTCCCTGGAGGACCTTGCAAAGGTGTGTAGTGCCATCCTGGCCTCCGCCTTTGGCACTGACCCACCCCCTGTGGTGGTCTCCTCCATCCCTGCACCCACAACGCCGCCCCTTTGCCCTGATGTCCCTGCGGTGCCTGTTGCTCCCCCCCCCCCCTGATGCCCTCACCAGTGTGGAAGACGATGCCATTTGACTGTGCAGGCAAGGTAGGGGACACGCATCCCACTGTGTCCCCCATCCAGCTGAGAATCATTGACTGCCCTATGGGCTTTGTGAAGATTGAACTGCCTGCGATCCACGGACATTGTGCTCCTGCTGAATAAAGCTTAATTATGTTTTCATTATCACACAACTGCTATGCTGGTATTGGTGTTGGTGGGGCTGCTACATGGTTTTGGGTGGTGTGTAAGGGTTTGGGTGTGTGGGATATGTAGTAGTGTACTGCTCATTGGTGGGACCCTGTGATCTGTGTGCCATCACAAGGTGTTGGCTAACTTTCTTTGTTCATGTAGGCAGTTACTGCATGGTGCACTTGTCCAAGGGTGTATTCCTCCCTCTGTGTACCCAGCTTTCTTCCCTGCAGGGTGTTCCCAATGTTTAGCGCAGAGCTGTGTCTACATGAGCTGTGTGTGTGACGGAGCCCTTCTACTTTGGCCATGCATGCAGGGCCATGTCTCCACCTGCGACAATCGTGGCATCCTTGGTGATCACTGTACTTGTGTGTGGAGTCTGTTGACATGAGTTCATGGGGACATGTTCCCTTGTAGCCAGTATGCATGTGGATAATTCTGGCCTCACACACATGTGTTACACCCCTCCAGTCTCAGGGCACTGCTGGGAGGAATCTGCACCCACCCCTCCTGTCTCTGGGCACTGCTGGGAGTGATGGGCACCCACCCCTCCTGTCTCAGGGCACTGCTGGGAGGACTCTGCACCCACCCCTCCTGTGTCAGGGCACTGCTGGGAGGACTCTGCACACACCCCTCCTGTCTCTGGGCACTGCTGGGAGGACTCTGCACCCACCCCTCCTGTCTCTGGGCACTGCTGGGAGTGATGGGCACCCACCCCTCCTGTGTCAGGGCACTGCTGGGAGGACTCTGCACCCACCCCTCCTGTCTCTGGGCACTGCTGGGAGTGATGGGCACCCACCCCTCCTGTCTCAGGGCACTGCTGGGAGGACTCTGCACCCACCCCTCCTGTGTCAGGGCACTGCTGGGAGGACTCTGCACACACCCCTCCTGTCTCTGGGCACTGCTGGGAGGACTCTGCACCCACCCCTCCTGTCTCTGGGCACTGCTGGGAGTGATGGGCACCCACCCCTCCTGTGTCAGGGCACTGCTGGGAGGACTCTGCACCCACCCCTCCTGTCTCAGGGCACTGCTGGGAGGACTCTGCACCCACCCCTCCTGTCTCAGGGCACTGCTGGGAGGACTCTGCACCCACCCCTCCTGTCTCAGGGCACTGCTGGGTGGACTCTGCACCCACCCCTCCTGTGTCAGGGCACTGCTGGGAGGACTCTGCACCCACCCCTCCTGTCTCAGGGCACTGCTGGGAGGACTCCACACCCACCCCTCCTGTGTCAGGGCACTGCTGGGAGGACTCCGCACCCACCCCTCCTGTCTCTGGGCACTGCTGGGAGTGATGGGCACCCACCCCTCCTGTCTCAGGGCACTGCTGGGAGGACTCCACACCCACCACTCCTGTCTCAGGGCACTGCTGGGTGGACTCTGCACACACACCTCCGATTTCTGGATATGTGCGCTTGGCACATACACGGTGGGGTTACGCACACTGCATTAGAGGTGAGGGTACGAGTCTACTGACACTGGTGTGGTGGGGGTACGCTCCGTACGTCCGCGGGTGTGGGTACGGGTCGTACTTACACTGTTGGGCAGGGGGGTACGCTCCGTGCATTCGTGGGTGGGGGTTCGAGTCGTACTTACACTGTTGGCATGGGGGGTACGCTCCATGCATACGTGGGTGGGGGTACGGGTCGTACTTACACTGTTGGGCAGGGGGGTACGCTCCTTGCATTCGCGGGTGGGGGTACGGGTCGTACTTACACTGTTGGGCAGGGGGGTACGCTCCTTGCATTCGCGGGTGGGGGTACGGGTCGTACTTACACTGTTGGGCTGGGGGTACGCTCCGTACGTCCGCGGGTGGGGGTACGGGTCGTACTTACACTGTTGGGCTGGGGGTACGCTCCTTGCATTCGCGGGTGGGGGTACGGGTCGTACTTACACTGTTGGGCTGGGGGTACGCTCCGTACGTCCGCGGGTGGGGGTACGGGTCGTACTTACACTGTTGGGCTGGGGGTATGCTCCGTACGTCCGCGGGTGGGGGTACGGGTCGTACTTACACTGTTGGGCTGGGGGTACGCTCCGTACGTCCGCGGGTGGGGGTACGGGTCGTACTTACACTGTTGGGCTGGGGGTACGCTCCGTACGTCCGCGGGTGGGGGTACGGGTCGTACTTACACTGTTGGGCTGGGGGTATGCTCCGTACGTCCGCGGGTGGGGGTACGGGTCGTACTTACACTGTTGGGCTGGGGGTACGCTCCGTACGTCCGCGGATGGGGGTACGGGTCGTACTTACACTGTTGGGCTGGGGGTACGCTCCGTACGTCCGCGGGTGGGGGTACGGGTCGTACTTACACTGTTGGGGTGGGGGGTACGCTCCTTGCATTCGTGGGTGGGGGTTCGAGTCGTACTTACACTGTTGGCATGGGGGGTACGCTCCATGCATACGCGGGTGGGGGTACGGGTCGTACTTACACTGTTGGGCAGGGGGGTACGCTCCTTGCATACGAGGGTGGGGGTACGGGTCGTACTTTCACTGTTGGGGTGGGGGGTACGCTCCTTGCATACGGGGTGGGGGTAGGGTCCGTACATATCCGTCCCCACGCTAGGTGATGTTTGTGCGGCCCGTACCCAGGCCTTTGCCACGTGGGTGCGATCCGTCCCGCCATTGTTGGGGTGACGTGTGTGGGCGTGGTCCGACTCGTACCCACGCTCTTCAGGCGTGGGTACGGGACGTACCTGTCTGGTTGTGTTGCCGGTTCGCGTGGTGACGGACTTCCGTTGTGGCGGTCGCTGGATTATCAGGACACGCCCCCACCCCCTCGTGGTGACCAGGGCATGGGAGTCAGGTATGTCCAGGCCATGTGTAGTGTGTCACTCATGTGGTTGTTTTGTGGCCTGCCCTGGTAGTGCCACCCCCACCCCACCCCACTTTCCCCCCTCCCTTAGTTATTCTGACCTTCTGCGGCGTCTGCGTCGTAACCTGTAGAGGAGGTGGACTGCTATGAGGGCAGGGATGACTCGTAGGTTCGGGTCCATGTCTGTCCGTCACGTACTGGTCCTCCTTGTTCGCGTCGTCGTCTGTCCGTCGCGTACTGGTGGTCCTTGTTCGCGTCGTCCTGATTTCCCGGCAGTTTTTGGCTGCCGCAAAATATTCACCGTGCGGGGTGACGTCGGTGCGAATCGTGATTCCTGGGTCGTGAATGGCTGGCTGCGTGCGTCCCGACGTCAGGTCGGCGCTTTCCCGGATCGCATTGGTAGGTGTTTTTTGTTCGGTCGGGCTTTTTTACGATTCGTACGGTAATGGTGTACCCGTGCGAATCGTAATTCCATGTTTGTATATTTTGACGACCGGGTACGCGTCGGACGGAGAATATGCTCCGTCCGACGGTTCGTACCCGGTTTTTACCGGATCGTGATCGGCACCTTAATAACAAAATAAACACAATAGTAGTGAAAACGTTGGATAGCGAGGGGGTAAAAATTACTATTCCCACTCTAGTGAGTGCAACAGTAGGGAAAGCGTTGGATAGCGCAGGGGTAAAAATGACTATTCCCACTCCAGTGAGTGCAACAGTAGGGAAAGTGTTGGATAGCATAGGGGTAAAAATTACTATTCCCGCTCCAGTGAGTGCAACAGTAGAGAAAGCACTGGATAGCGGAGGGGTATAAATTACTATTCCCACTCCAGTGAGTGCAACAGTAGGGAAAGCACTGGATAGCGGAGGGGTAAAAATTACTATTCTCACTCCAATGAGTGCAACAGTAGGGAAAGCGCTGGATAGAGGAGGGGTAAAAATTACTATTCCCACTCCAGTGAGTGGAACAGTAGGGAAAGCGCTGGATAGTGGAGGGGTAAAAATGACTATTCGCACTCCAATTAGTGCAACAGTAGGAACAGCGCTGGATAGAGGAGGGGTAAAAATTACTATTCCCACTCCAGAGAGTGCAACAGTAGGGGAAGCACTGGATAGCGGAGGGGTAAAAATTACTATTCTCACTCCAATGAGTGCAACAGTAGGGAATGCGCTGGATAGTGGAGGGGTAAAAATTATTATTCCCACTCCAGTGAGTGCAACAGTAGGGAAAGCGCTGGAAAGTGGAGGGGTAAAAATGACTATTCCCACTCCAATGAGTGCAACAGTAGGGAAAGCGCTGGATAGTGGAGGGGTAAAAATTACTATTCCCACTCCAGTGAGTGCAACAGAAGGGAAAACGTTGGATAGCGAAGGGGTAAAAATTACTATTCCCACTCCAAAGAGTGCAACAGTAGGGAAAGCGTTGGATAGCGGGAGGGTAAAAATTGCTATTCCCACTCCAGTGAGTGCAACAGTAGGGAAAGCGTTGGGTAGCGGGAGGATAAAAATTACTATTCCCACTCCTGAGAGTGCAACAGTAGGGAAAGTAATGATTTAATATTAAAATAAGATGAAATTAATTATCAATACTAATAAAAATGTTATTAAAAATCATTACCAATTAATAAAAATGAATTACCATTGAAAAAAATTAATTACCTATTAATAAAAATTAATTACCAATTCATAATTAATTATCAATTAATTATCAATACATATAAATAAAAATGTATATTTACTTTATTACAATTAATTTACTTCCCACCCAATTCCCCTATAAAGCCACAACCCACTCCCAATAATAAAAAATACAATTAACATTATTATCAATCAATCAATTAATAAAAATGAATTAGCAATTAATAAAAATGAATTGCCAATTAATAAAAATTAATTGCCAATTAATAATTAAATATCAATTATTTATAATACACATAAATAAAAATTAATATTTACTTTATTACAATTAAATTACTTCCCATCCAATTCCCCTATGAACCCACAACCCGCTCCTAATAATAAAAAATACAATTAACATAATTATCAATTAATCAATTATTAAAAAATAATTAACAATGAATAAAAATTAATGACCAATTAATAATTAATTATCAATCAATTAATTATCAATACATATAAAAAAAAATAATATTTAATTTACTATCATTAAATTACTTCCCACCCTATTCCCTTATAAACCCACAACCCGTTACAGAATTAAATTACGCAAAAATTAAATTACATAACATTCATTACTTTAAAAAAATTAAACATACATTACACAAATAATACATAATTTTAACACATATTCTACAATACATAACACAATTATTTTTCTCGATATTATGGAAATCTATATTTTTAAATTCGATATTATGGAAATCGATATTTCATACCCCAATTTCGATATTCTGTCCTATCTATATTTTGGTAATTCGATATTCTGTGCTGTCTATATTTTAGAGTCGATTCAAGGAGAGTCCCAAGTACACTTGAAAGACAAGAAGACGAAAGGCGACTGGTGGCGAGACAAGAAGAGCCAGAAACTGTAGAACGTGAAACAGCAGAATCTGAAGTTGCGGATTCCGAAAGTGTGTGACACGTAGTTGAACAGGGAAAAAGACTAATAAAGTGGGCACCAGCCACTGGGTCTCAAAATACTGCTGTTGAAAGTGACAATGGAGAAGTGTTGAATGTAAATCAGGAGCAAGTACGGCAACAAGAGAAATAACTTAGTAAAAGAACTTGCGAACTTGACAACGAAGCAGAAGAAGCAGTACAGGCTAAAAGAGCACGAAAAGGTCATGTGTGCCCAAAAGGAGTAAAAAGACTGAAACACACTCTGAAACAGAAATCACCAAGACAATAACAGAAATATCGGATCAAGTTGAATAAAGTGAATAAGAAGACGAAACAGTTAGAAAGACAAAAAGAATAAGGGTTCCAAATAAAAAGTACACAGCTCCAGAATGGACATATATAGTACTAGAAGAAGTTGAAGATTCAGATCAGATCCAACAAGAAGTTCGTACAAGGCAAAGTGAAGGAGACAGTTTTGAACCACCTGAAAAAGAACTGTGTAAAATTAAGGTGCAAAGAAAGTAGAGAATTTTTAAATTAATTGAAAAATTGAAAAGAAATCTGAAGAACAAGAAGGCCAGATTAAAAAAAAAGAGGGGGTAAAGAAGAAAGTCATAAAGTGTGCAGATAAACTGGATACACTATTTTGCATAGATCCTACAAAATTCTAGATTACATTTTATAGATTAGATTTTTGAATTTCCTTTTATTTCCAGTTTTATATTAGAAATAGCAGAAAAAGCAGAGACTGGACATCAAAATCATAGTTTTTAAACGTAGATGTAGTAATGGTTGTTTATTTAGTATTTTACTACTAATGGTGTTATGGTTAATACTAAGGTGCCGATTCCGATCGGGTAAAAAAAATTCCCGTATGACTCGTATCCGTATATTTTTATGTACGAATCGTACAAGTCCCGTACAACCGGTGAAGTATGATTCGTACGTGAAAAATACATACGAATCACTTCGGGAAAAGGTGTACGAGAGGGAGCCGGACAGTTTTACGTACAAATCATAAAACTGAAGTCCGAGCGCACAAGTACGATCCGTACCGCCCTTCCGAATACACAAGTGCATGGAAAACGCCCCGTACGGAGCGAACGCCGTACCACTCATATCAGGGTAAACTTGTGCACCGTACCCCCGTATGTCAGCACCATACCCCCCCATGTCCGCACTGTACCCCAGCCCCATATGTGTACGCGCCGTACCCCACCACCGTAGCCCAGCCCCGTACTTGTACGCTCCGTACCCCAACACCGTGCCCCAGCCCCGTACTTGTACGCACCATACCCCAACACCGTACCCCAGCCCCGTACTAGTACGCACCGTACCCCAGCCCCATACTTTGATGTGCCGTACCCCAGCCCCGTACTTGTACGCACCGTACCCCACCACCGTACCCCAGCCCCGTACTTGTACGCACCATACCCCAACACCGTACCCCAGCCCCGTACTAGTACGCACCGTACCCCAGCCCCGTACTTTGATGTGCCGTACCCCAGCCCCGTACTTGTACGGACCGTACCCCACCACCGTACCCCAGCCCCGTACTTGTACGCACCGTACCCCAGCACCGTACCCCAGCCCCATACTTTGACGTGCCGTACCCCAGCCCCTTACTTGTACGCACCGTACCTCACTACCGTACCCCAGCCCTGTACTTGTACGTACTGTACCCCAGCACCGTACCCCAGCCCCGTACTTTGACGCGCCGTACCCCAACCCCATACTTGTACACACCGTACCCCAACACCGTACCCCAGCCCCGTACTTGTACGCACCGTACCCCACCACCGTACCCCAGCCCCTTACTTTGACGGGCCGTACCCCAGCCCCGTACTTGTACGCACCATATCCCAACACCGTACCCCAGCCCCGTACTTGTACGCACCGTACCCCACCACCGTACCCCAGCCCCGTACATGTACGCACTGTACCCCACCACCGTCCCCCAGCATCGCGTATGTACGAACCTTACAACAACATTGCATATGTGAGCACGGTACAACAACATCGTGTATGTACGCACCTTACATACGCGAAAACGACTCGTACGGAACCAGGACACTGTAAAACAGCACAAGGAGGGTCAATTCGACTCGCACAACACCACAAAACACGTCTACAGTAGAAAATACATCTAAATGACTGACCTGGCACATCCAAACAGGCAAACAGAGGCCCAAACTCACAACCACCTCTTATAACACACCCACCAAAATTTCAAACTCAGGCACACCCAAAAATGGACCAATAAAAAGGGCCCACACACACAAACCATGAGCCTTTTCAACAGACCCACTGCTGACAGACACCACACACAAACAACTGCACCCATACACCTTAACTTACACACCTTCACACAACCTCCTTCACACAGACCCCCTCTTCACATTCAAACCCACACCGTCACATTCACACCCACACACCCACAAACTTCCACACCCACACCCCACACCATGCCTACAGACAAGAATCCAAAGTTCACAAGGGAGGAGCTGGACATCCTTGTCAACAAAGTCATCAGAGTCGAGCCACAGCTCTTTGGAACATTGGTCAGACAGACCAGCATAGCAGAAAAATCACGCTGGTGGCAGAGATCGTTGATAGGGTAAATGCTGTTGCGCCCATCAGAAGGACCAGGAATGAATGCCAAGCCAGGTGGTACGATCTGCGGAGGGCAGTCAAGCAGAAAATGAACGAGGACTACGCCCAGAGCAACATCACTGGAGGTGGGCTGCCCCGCAGACCGGTACATTACCATCCCTGGGAGGAGAAGGTGATGGCCCTGCTTCCGCCGGTGGGAGTACACGGAGTCGAAGGAGTGGCAGAGCCCGGTGAGTACACAAACAACTTATGTAACATGGGGGTAATGGCATCCACACCCCAATTACATCAAATGCACGCAACTACGCCCAAGCCCTCATCGGACACAACCACACTCAAAAACAACGCTCATGCCACTAACTTGTGTATGCCCAATTCATAAAGCAAGGCCATGCCATGTCCCAGGCTACACGAACCACAAACCCAAGACTGGATGTCCGTGATGCTGGGAGGGAGGGGCTCACAAAACACATTGTTCAACTCAGAAGCAGACACCATTGCCCTCAGCCCATATGGCCCAGGTATATACCCATGCACCATGCTCAATGCACAGGGACTGGCTAAGTACTGACAAGGTAGCTGACACTTGGCCCTATTGTAGGCAGCACAAGGTCTTCCTGTGACCACTGTAAACTCAAACACCAACACCACAAGCCAGATATCTAGGACAGGAACTCACACTCACTGTCATGCCAGCATGCTCCATGAGGGGACAGACACATCACCTGGGAGACCCAATGCCAAATCACACTACACCCAACAGCAGGCCCTGTCACACACACCCCTTACACAAGCACACACCCCCGGGGCAGGCAATGGATTTACCCACTCTCAAAATGGACATGTGACACAACAAGATCAATCCATAGCCAAATAAGCATCCAAGCCAAAAATCTACATGTTAAACACTCAGGAGAACATATCAATCTGTCCCCCGCAACATACCCATCCACAAGTGAACATTGAGAGGAATGCTAGGCACATCCAACTACCTGGAGGAACTGTGCCAACTTGAATAAGTATGAAACATGGATGTCGCGTGAAACAGCATTAACATTGTCTCTCTCTCACACACAGGGCAACGTCATGGATCTCCCCCCAACAATGGGGGGGAAGAATCACAGTCCCAGGCTCGGCAGGAAGCTGATCCCACCGGCAGAGACGACTCTCAACACTCCGTGGATGACCCCAACCCACCTGGACCCTCTGGTGCCCAAGCCCCTGCAGCACCTGCTTCAGGTACATCTGTGCCAACCACCACCCCCATTCCTGCTACATCCCAGGAGACACCCAGGAGGCCTGCCCGCACTGAACAACTGAGCCAGTCTGACCTGGAGGGACAAGGTTCTCCGGGCACCCAGGAGGAGGCAGACAACCCCGCAAATGCCATCCCTCAGGGGTCCCGTAGACCCAATGTGCCCACAACGGCAGGCCAGGCTCGTGTGGACAGGGGTGGTGGGAGTGGAGGCAGGCGGAGGCGAGAACCTGACCAGCCAGCTGAAGGGACCGGTAAGTCACACATACGCCACATCCTGGACACATACCGGCGTGACACCAGGGCCATCAGCCAGGTAGTGGAGACCCTCACAGAAATTAAGAACCAGCAGGCCGTGCAACACGCCAGTCAACAACAACACCAAGGACGGATGGAGGCAAGGCTGGCTGAGCTCCTGGCGGTGCAAACGGACATAAGCCGTTCACTCCGTCGGATCACCAACAACATGGGCAACCCTCCCTGTGCCACCAGGCGAAGACCACCACCAGCCACAGGGAGGGAGGAGGAGGAGGATTCGTCCGACGGAGCATCACAAGTATCGTCAAGGCCTGCATCTGCGGGTCCCCCAAGGAAGGTGGGTCGTCCACGGAAAAGACCGTGAGGGACAGCGGACCATCCACATCTGCCAGGTCACCTGGCCTGGCACTTGGCCCTCATGCGCAACAGCAGCACCTCATTCACTGACATTCTCTGCCACATGGACTTGCTGGTTACAGTCTGACCAATGATGACAAACACTGTGGTCTGGACTCTGATGACTTCAAATGACAGTGGGCCCGATTCACAGAACTAACTTGAGACAAAATCCTAAACTTACTACCATTTTCGTATTCACAGAAGGCACTTACTCATTTTGGTATTCACAGAAGACACTTACTCACTTCGGTATTCACAGAAGTTAGGAGTCCTAACTTTAGGACTCCTAAATGCCTTCTGTGAATACCGAAAGCTTTAAAATTAGGATTTTTCTCAGTTTAGGAGTCCTAAAGTTAGGACTCCTAACTTTACTACTACTAAACTGAGAAAAATCATTATTTTAAGGCTTTCGGGAGTCACAGAAGGCATTTAGGAGTCCTAAGGTTAGGAGTCCTAACTTCTGTGAATACCGAAATGAGTAAGTGCCTTCTGTGAATACCAAAATGAGTAAGTGCCTTCTGTGAATACCAAAATGGTAGTAAGTTTAGGATTTTGTCTTAAGTTAGTTCTGTGAATCGGGTCCAAGGATCCCATCTCCCCCTGTGAACTTTGGATTCAATCCACACTAAACACGCCCCCCACCGAGAATAAAACTAAATTTCTTTAATTAGATGTTGCAGTCATTTTGCATGAGTACACAACCTACGTGTGGGGAAATGTCAAACTATGCCTGAGTGTTGAACTAACTCCAGCCATCCATACCCTGGGATCTGAGTCTGGTACAGGACACACATGGGTCACAATGTATCATCCAATACAGACATGGAGCACAATACTCACCCGTGATGGCCTCAAGCTGCTGAGGGGGGGCTTGCAATACTGTGCGGACAGACCAATTTGGAAGAGTATCATTAAGGCGTAGAGGTCATGGCTCTGAAGAACCAGGGCCTTATGGGCCTGGCGGCGCAGAGCACGCCTTAATCTTCTGAGTTCACCTGCTTTGTTAAACAGAGACACAGGACATTCTGTTGCGCATAGAGAATCAGATTTATTAGCTGCAGCTAAGTACAGTTGTCCCAGAAGTACACTCAGTATATTCTTAGGAGACTGCCACTTTACTCCGTGGCGCACAATCTTTTATAGCACATAGATTCACCAAGAACACTCCCAATGCATACATAGTTATCCAATGAGAAGAGTTTGAAAACAAGATATAACCAATGAGAAAAGTTTGAAAACAAGATATCAAGTAACCCAAATAAACCTCTTTCCAACTGTTTTTGTCACCCCTCCCCACAAGTTAATCAGTGGTAGTGTCTACAACTCAACTTGCAGGTGGCAGGACATATTTGTATGCTTTGGAGGACAGTTATGAAATGAGAGAATACAAGTAGAGAATAGCGAAGGCCAGAAGATAAGATAAAGTCAGGAAAGAATGGTGTGAGCCGACAGACAGTTGAGACAGGGTTTAGTCAAACCAGACGAGGATTAGTGGACTCAGCCAGTCCCTGACATCAGTCTCGTAAACAGAGGCAGAAGGTTATTTGACACGTCGCAGTAAGATCAGCAGAAAAACTTCGTTCATTGTGCTGCCTGAGTGAGAGCAACACAAAATGGCGGTGGAACACAAGATGGTGGCTGAATACAAGCGAGATCGAAAATCGAATTTCCTCAGACCCTCCTTTTGCCATAACTCAGGCAAAACACACAGATTCACGTTAATCTGAATCAATGTCAATAGCCATGAGGTCGTCAAACTGTTGCTGCAACATCATTTTAATGTTCTCTGTTTTCTGTGACTCAGGTCTTGGGACACACAGAGTGGCACAAAGACCGCAGATGGCGGGGCCACACTGCATACAGAGACAACAGGAAAAAATGATGGCCAAAACCATTCCAAGGAAGGTTAGTACCTTCCATCCCCATTTAGATAGTAATCCCCAAAACCATCCTAATAAAGACCAATCTCCTTCGTCTTGATTAATCGATTCGGAGATCATGTGTAATTTGGAGATGGCTTGGTATACCGTAGGGGCGTCGTCAGGTATATAAATACAACAGCTAGATCCAATCAATTTACAGACTCCACCACGATCTGCAAGAATAACATCTAGTGCAATCCGGTTCTGCAAAGTCATGAGACGATCCGCCTGAAGTTCAGCTGTGAGATTACTCAAGGCTCCCACAGTGACATCTATGGTAGTCTCAACAACACGAACCAGCTGTCTCATGTTTCTGCTGTTGGCCATTGGGCACCAAAAAGGAAGAAATCCTTTGAGGAAATCACTTCCCTCTTGTCCTGCCATGTCTTTAGAATCAATAATCCCTCTGCCATATCTGTTTCTATGATGGCCTGAAAGAGCAGTGTATGTAGGAGGGAGAAGAAAAGCTATATAGCATGTTCCTGAAAAATCCGTTGGTAGCCACGTGTAAGCTCTATCGTGGCAGACAAAATATGTGCCCTGGGATGGCACTAACGGCGGTGAACTCTGAGACGTGTAGATGTATGTATGGGAACAAAAGCTTTTTTTTTGTCCAGTGTCAGTAGTCTGGCCAGACATTTGTAAACAGAAATTACCTTGATGAGGGACAGTCCAAATTGGTGGAGATTTCCCCTGTTTAGTTTTGTCTGTAAGACTAGTAATGTAACGAGTCACGTTCCAATTAGTATATATTTGTCTCTCGTCAACAGGAACCTTATTATTCTCCACAATTTTAGTCATAGCCACCATTCCCTTTATCAGAGAATTATGACTAAAATCTGGCTTACTACCATAGGAACCAACTGGACGTCTGAATCAGCTCTGATATGCATTTGAAAATATTACAAAATAGGCCCAAGCGGAACCTTCATAAGAAAATGGAAGGACTAAATATGGCATCCCTTTATCTGTGGTATGAGGCATAAGTCCACACACCCAACTACCAATTGGTGTTGGTGCAACAATTGGATAAATGAATTATTAAAATTATCTGTTCTCCTGATTAGTTCATGTTGTGGAAGTGTATATAATTGATGTGGGGAGATAGTAGAATGAAGAGGCAAGGAGATAGGATTAGGGACAACTTTTTGCTGCATAGCATGAATAACTCAACCTACACAAGCCAATAAGATATACAAAAATATAGACACACACAATGTTACGCCACATCGACTGTACAATATTTTACAATATTTCTTTCTCATCTCTTCCTTATTATCCTTCTTTCCTAATTTAACATCCATCCTCTAAAATTGTTGCTCACTGCAATCTTCCTTACTCACTTATCTGTGATTATTAGCCGTCCTATGACACTGCAAGTCCTGGGGGCCTAGCCACTATACAGGTCACAAACCAAGACTCCTACCGTGACCCTGCAACCTGGACAGATGATAAATGTAGCAGAAGAGATGGAAATCTCAGGTGTCCTTGACCAATCTAGGTCTTAAATTGTATCTAGTCCTTGTTGGTACAGTTTGGTCTTGAAATAGGGTCTGTGGCTCTGTAGTGTTTAATCGGAGATGGGAAGGTACGGCTTCTTGTAGAATGTCGTCATCTTCTTTCTCTGATCGAGTTCCATCCAGGTGTGCACTACTGAAAGGAATGAATCGGGGGAATTTTTCTCCTTCAGAATCACCTATACCCTTACGAACCCACTGATCAAAAGGCAAGGGCAAGGGCACTTTCTTGCAGTGCACGCCGTGGATCCAGTTCTTTTTCCCTTCGACTTTTACTGCTGTGCGAGTTGTCAAGAGAACTTGTCGAGGCGTCTTCCAGCGAGGTTCCAAATTCTTTGTCCTCTGAAAATTTTTCACACAGACCCAGTCTCCAGGTTGGATAGAATGACCTGGGTCTGTGGAGGCTTCTGGTAAAACTTGTTGGTGAAGAACACGTAATTTAGTGGTGAGGTCATGTAAATAGTCAATCAGCATTGGATACTGTATATCAGAATACTTTTTAGGGCGAGGGACTCCCCATACATTAGCTGGGCGCCCGAAAACAATCTCGTATGGGCTGAGTCCCAAACGAGAATGTACAGCTGTTCTAGTGGACAGGAGAGCCAAAGGTAAAGCATCGGGCCAATTAAGACCTGTGCTGGCTTGTACTTTTGCAAGCTTAAGTTTGTGAGTGCCGTTATAGCACTCTACCAAACCCGCGGTCTGAGGATGATTTGCCGCATGAAACTTCTGCCTTATACCAAGATTGGTACACACCTTTTGCATAATTTGGCCTACAAATTCACTTCCATTGTCACTCCAGACAATGCGCGGCAAACCAAACCTAGGGAAGAACTCTTTTAGAAGAACCTTGGCAGTGGACAAAGCAGTGTTGTCTTTCAGGGGGTAAGCCTCTATCCATCTGGAAAAGGCACATACCACTACCAGAACATATTTAAGATTGTTACATCGATCCATGTGAATGTAGTCGATTTGCAACACCTCAAAAGGATATGTTGGGGGAGCAAAATGACCTGCCGGAGTTGGGGTTCCCTTTCCTGGATTGTACATCAAGCAAATGATACAATGCTTCACCACATTATCTGCACATTTTGGAATCCCTTCGTTCAGCCACACTGGAGCCAGAAGTTTACATATTCCTTTTGCACTGATGTGGGCTGGACCATGCGCCATAGTAACTACAGGCAGTACGTAGGCATCTGGTAACAGCCAACGCAGGTGTTCTGACAATTCTATCCAACATCCTGTTGCGTCTAACATTCCTGTACTCTCTTTCCACTTTCTCAACTCTCTTCTCTGTAGCATCTCCCTGAATCGATCTCACACTTTCTATTGTGTCCTCACACATCCCTCTTTCCCTGACCCAATTCGCAGGGCCCGCAACATACATGTGACTTGTAGCATCTCTGACTGTCCTTTTTGGTACCTCATCCGCAAAAGCATTTCCGCGACCAACATCATCAGTATTCTTCTTGTGCGCACTACATTTCACAATTGCTATCTGGGTAGGCAAAACAAGTGACTCAAGAAGATCAGTTACCAATTGACCATGCTGTATTTTAGTACCGTGGGAGGTAAGGAATCCTCTTTCCTTCCACAAACGACCGAAGCTATGCGCCAACCTGTACTGTAAGGGCTGTCGGTATACACATTCACTCTCTTTCCTTTAGATAACACACACGCTCTGGTCAAAGCTATCAGTTCAGCTGCCTGAGCTGAATTATGTCTGATGCGTGCTGTCTCCACGATTGTATACAAGGTGGTAACAGCATAAGCTGAAGTTGTCTCACCATTTGGGAGTTTGAAACAAGACCCATCCACCCATAGGATCCCATCTGGATCCACTAATGGCGTATCTTTCAAATCAATCCTGCCTTTTGTCTCCTCCTCAGTATGGAGAAAACAATCATGTTGTTTCCGAATATCTTTCTCTTCTGGAAGAGGTAACAATGTGGCTGGATTTAAAAGATTACACCGTTTGATGTGCACATGACTAGCCAAGAGCGTCAGCTCATATCCAGACAATCGAGCACTTGTAAGATATTGTGTTGTCGTCCTATTTAGCAAGGTATCCACTGCATGTGGTACCATAACAATGAGAGTATTATCTAGCACCACTCCAGCAGACTGACGAATAGAAATCGCTGCTGCTGCTGTAGCTTTAAGACAACTAGGCAATGCCTTGGCTACTGGGTCTAACGTAGCTGAAAAATAGGCACATGGCCGCTGTCTGTCTCCAAATCATTGTGTTAAGACTGACAACGCACAACCCTCTCTTTCATGGACATAGAGCGTGAAGGGCTTACTGTAATCTGGAGTACCCAACACAGGAGCAGAACACAGAGCAGTATGAAAATCTGAAAAACTCTTCTGACATTCGTCAGTCCAAGGAAGGGGTTGGGGTGTGTCTTTCAAAGTGAGTGCTAACAAAGGTTAGGCCAACAAAGAAAAATTCGTAATCCATTGTCTACAATAAGAAGTGATGCCCAGAAAGGCGCGCACCTCTCTTTGTGTAGATGGCACAGACATTTGCGCAATTGCTTGAATTCGTTCTGGGGTTAATCGCCTTCCCTCCTTTGATGAGCGATGACCCAAATAGGTAACTTCTCGACGGACATATTGTAGTTTAGAGGGCGAAACCTTATGATTAAGATCAGACAAGTGACGTAACAGTGCAACAGTCACATTCTTGCAGACATCCTCTGAATCAGCAGCAATCAACAAATCATCCATATATTGAATTAGAGTAGCACCTGGGGACAAAGGAAAAACATCGAGCTGACATTTCAGAGCTTGACTATAAATGGAGGGGCTTTCACAATAGCCTTGGGGTGCGCGCTTGAACCGGAAACTGCGGCCTCCTAGAGAGAAACCAAAAATATCCCTACTCTCTTTGGCAATGGGAATGCTGAAGAAAGCATTTTTCAGATCAATAACAGAAAACCAAGCCGCTGAGGCAGGTATCATAGTTAACAGGGCAGTGATATCTGGAACAACAGGAAACTGTGGTACAACAATTTTATTGACCTCCCGAAGATCAATCACAAAACGATAAACAGGAGGCTTAGAAGGATCAGTGCGTTTAAGAACAGGAAGAATAGGACTATTACATACATTTCCTCTCGTTTCCTCAATCACACCCTTCTGAACCAAATCATAAATGATATCCAAAAGCGCTCTTTCACCTTCATTGGAAATTCTGTATTGAGGAATGCGTGGCAATTTAGCATTGGGCTTGAGAGTAACAACATAAGGCGGGATCTCAAGACAACCAACAACATTTGGACCCGTAGCCCAGAGCGTTGCAGGAAGAGAGAGCAATTCAGGTGGGAATTGATCTTTAGACAAATACATTGAAGAAGTCAATTTCTGCCCTAAAGTAAGATGCACACCAGACGGAGAACAATATATCGTTGCATGCATTCTTTTCAATAGATCCAAACCCAACAGATTCTCGCCGCAACCAGTCGTTAAAAGAAGAGGAGCTTCCATATCATAAGGGCCAATTGAAATAGGCAAAGGACAGGAGACCGGGTTACGAACTGGGGCGCCAGAAAATCCTACCGATACATTTGTTAAGCCAGACAAAGGTGCCCCAGGGAGTTTAGAATGAATGATAGAACTTCTCATCGCACCAGTATCTAAAAGAAATGGCTCTGAAACACCCATTGTAGTGACATTGACATAAGGCCCATCCTGATTTACTGGAATCGATACAACTCCCTCAATTTGTCTATGGCTGTCCTAGTTAGCGTGAAGGCTTTCATTTTCACCTTCAACATGATAATCATCATTGTAATACTGTGTAGACTGAGTATTCTGCTGATCGAAGTAGTTCGTAGAATTTGGAGGGGGTAAGGAACGCTGTTCTTGAGGCATCACACCTCGACCTCTACCCCTGTATATTATCTGGAAACCACCACGGCCTCGTGGAGCAGATAGTTCTCCCTTACGTTGCAATAAAACCGGGCAGCTATTCTTAAAATGACCTTCCTCTCTACAATAGGCACATTGGTTAGGACCTAATAAAGGTCGCGGAATAAAGGGCTCAGGCTTTTGATACACCCTCTGAAACTGTGGAGGCTGTTGAAACTGGCGCTGAGTATAACAAGGAGGATAAGCTTGTTGCAGAAAAACCTTTGTTTTTAATTCTTTCGTCTTCTTCTCTTGCTTATCTATCTCCTCTTTATCCCTGTTCTCATAATATTGAGCAGTAGCCAATATCTGGGCAGAAGAAGAAACAGCTCATGAACTCTCGGAGTCTTTCAACTTATGTGACAGTTCGGGAAGCAAATTAAATACGAATTTATCTACAAATAATCGCTGTCCACCCTCCGTAGTCATATCCTGACCACTGTGATCAATAAACGTCTCCTCAAAACGAGTGAAGAAATCAGAGACACTCTCATCTTTCTTCTGCTTACACGCAGCTAATTTATCCCAATTAACTCGCAAGGCGGGCATCATCGTTTTCATTAAAGTAATAATCCTACCAGGGAGTTCTGAAATCAAAACATCAGGCTTAGCACCACCCACTTGGGCTGCATCCACGGCAATTAAAGCAGCCCAATCGCCACCCAATGCTTGGCCGTGATCCTCTCTACGAATCCGAGCCCATAATGCTTGTGGGACTACATTTCCCATCAACATATCAATATCGGCTAAATTCATAATACAGGCATCAACAGTCTGGGACAACTCCTTATAATAGCCAGCAGAGTTTTTACGGGGATCCGGTAGAGACTGTTTAAGAGCCACAACTTCAGATTTCTTCCAGGGGACATGTACCCATATACGCTGGAAGTGCGCAGGAACAGCTGGATTAGCACCTGCTTGTGCAACCGCTTCTCTCCACACTGGAGGAACCTCTCTCATGGGATAATGTTTGGATGTCAGCCTAACAGCAGGATCGGAATCAAAAAAAGTCTGTGAGGAAAATAAGGACCTAAAAGTGACAAGTGTCCTTACGGCATCCTCAACCTTAGAACCCACAATGAGTCCCTTATCGAAATTAGCCTGAACATCTAACAAACCCTGAGGAAGTAAACCCAAATCCATATCCTCCCATTCTTTAGCGAGAGTGTCACACATAACATTAAATACATATCTCTGCGTGGGCGCCTCCCACTGATGAAAGGTGGTCATGATATCTTTCACACTATACTGGGGACCCTTCTCGATCCATTTGCGAGCGAGAAAGTCCAATACCACCCGTTCGTCGGAACCTGGGAGTTGACTACGAGACTGTCTTCGAGAAAAAGCCGGAGACATATTCAAAGTCTCAAAGAAAGGAGACAGAAACCCAGAGACAGTATCTGTGATTCGTTTGCGCACAGTAGGAGAATTAGACATAAGAACAGGGGACAAGGTATTAGGTGAACTAACAGAAGAATTAACAGTTATAAGGGGAGCCGAAGGCAAAGGAGATTGATGTTCAGGAAACGGAGGCAAAGAAGTCGGTGGCGGAAGAGGTGGGGGTGGCACTACCGGAAGGGGCAAATGCGGAAGCCGGAGCAGGCGGAGCCGCAACTAATGGCTGAACTGGTTGTAACAATGGGGGTGCATTAGCACCTTGTACATAGGGAGGAGGCAATCTCAATAAGTGAGACATCAAAGGGTCTTCCTCCGGATCCTTACTTTTATCAGAAGGGGAAATAGGCAACACCGGATAGCATTTATCTATCGCCATACGATGCTGTCTCTCTGAAATTTCCATTTCACGATTAATCTCATTCAGCCTCATGCATCAACCCAAAATCCAGTCGGTAAAATACCGATTCGCTAATAGCTCCCGGTATTAAGTTAAAAATACCCAATCCCAATGCATCAACCCAAAAGCAGAAATCGCTATTTAAGGAATCCTTAAATACCGATTCTTTAAATAGGGATTCCTTAAATACCGATTCCTTAAATACCGATTCCTTAAATAGGGATTCCTTAAATAGCGATTGCATTTAAGGAATCCCAAAGTGAGATTGCTTAAATGCAATGCATCAAAGTTAAAAAATTAGCGATTTCGCTAATAGGGGGAGCAAATTACCATGAAGATGAACTGCATGGTAATTTGCAAAAACTTTGAAAAATGCACTTTTGTGCATTTTTCAAAGTTTCATGCTGCGCACACACATGCCCTTAGAGCATGTGTGTGTGCAACATATGTGCACATATCATTTTCAGGGGTGCTGTAGGGTGTCATTTTGACACCCTTGCACCCTTGAAATTGCATGAGCAATTAGCGAGAACCTACTGGTACTCGCTATTTGCTCATGCAATCTCCGATTCATTCCTATGGGCCTGGAGGCCCATAGGAATGATTGGGACGGCATTCCTTAATTGCTACTCGCTATTTTCTAGTAGCAATTAAGGAAAGTTAAGGAATCGCTATTTGAATAGCGATTCCTACATGCATAGCCTTTTGCTATTCCTTATTAGCGAATCCTTATTTTTCGCTAATAAGGAATCGCAAATGCTAATGTTGATGCATATGCCCCTGTATCTTTAAACTGCTGGGCAGCCTGTATAATCGTCATACTTTGTGTTTTCTTATCTCGTTTTGCCTGTTTAATTTCTCTCTGTTTGGCTTCCTTACGCCAGAGGCGGAAAGAGTCAAACATTGCCGGCCGGGCTTTTTTTTTAAACAAAATTGCTTCCAAATTATCTAATATGTCAGGCTCAAAGCTACCATTCTGTGGCCACTGTAGAACACCATCGTTCTTTGTGTATCGGATCCATGCCTCATTAAAGGCAATGGGGCCAACACCATGTTTAGAATAAAGCTCATAAGTGGGAGTTCCAACCGGAGTAATTGGACAAGAGTCCTCCAGCCGGGAATCCCTATCACAACCAAAACAACAAAACTTTCTAAACTTACTCAGACCAGGCATCGTTATTTCACTGGACTGTTCACAAACATCAAGGGGTTAAATCAAATAATATAGCACAAACGTACTCACCCCTCGGCTTCGGCTTTTGCAATAGCCGAATCAAAGACCCAAATCAAAACAAAATAGTGGGAGCTACCCACCAATACTTAACTAAGTGTCTTCTTACGCCAACAGAGGCCCGTCTAACGTCTCGCGATACCATACATCACCAAAAGGGGCCAAAGCAAGGCGGCAGTCAGGGCAGCAGTCGTCAGCAGCCGCCAGGAAGGAGAAACCGCGCTGAAAAAGACCTTCGGACCACTTCGACATACAGGGGTCGCTTGACGTGGTTCGCGATTCCTCCAGAATTTTCTTGCGGGGGTTCCTCACGACCCTCAGGCAAAATCGCTACCTCTGAAGCCGCCTCACAGAGGGCACCAATTGAAGAACCAGGGCCTTATGGGCCTGGCGGCGCAGGGCACGCCTTAATCTTCTGAGTTCACCTGCTTTGTTGAACAGAGACACAGGACATTCTGTTGAGCGTAGAAGATCAGGTTTATTAGCTGCAGCTAAGTACAGTTGTCCCAGAAGTAAATCTTTTATAGCACATAGATTCACCAAGAACACTCCCAATGCATACATAGTTATCCAATGAGAAGAGTTTGAAAACAAGATATAACCAATGAGAAGAGTTTGAAAACAAGATATCAAGTAACCCAAATAAACCTCTTTTCCAACTGTTTTTGTCACCCCTCCCCACAAGTTAATCAGTGGTAGTGTCTACAACTCAACTTGCAGGTGGCAGGACATATTTGTATGCTTTGGAGGACAGTTGTGAAATGAGAGAATACAAGTAGAGAATAGCGAAGGCCAGAAGATAAGATAAAGTCAGGAAAGAATGGTGTGAGCCGACAGACAGTTGAGACAGGGTTTAGTCAAACCAGACGAGGATTAGTGGACTCAGCCAGTCCCTGACATCAGTCTCGTAAACAGAGGCAGAAGGTTATTTGACACGTCGCAGTAAGATCAGCAGAAAAACTTCGTTCATTGTGCTGCCTGAGTGAGGGCAACACAAAATGGCGGTGGAACACAAGATGGTGGCTGAATACAAGCGAGATCGAAAATCGAATTTCCTCCGCTCATGTGGATGTTCCCGGGGAGGGAGTACCAGGTATGTTTGGCCAGGTGGGAGGACTATGTCCTGCATGCTGGAGTTCGGTAGATGTGAAGAATGGTGGCCAGGGCAAGGTTGGATGCACGGAGTTGGCCCAACGGGGTCTCGAATGACAGACGTCCAAGGTTGGTTTGGGGTCTGGGGTTGTGGACTGCCTCCTGAGTGTGGGTGAGGAGTCTGAAGGTCATCCTGCAGCAGACAGTGATCCATTGCAGCTATCTCAGGTGGACGGTGATGTGGCTGGGGCGGGGGATGTTGAAGCTGAGGTGTGCAGATGCACCCTGGATGTGGACAAGTTTCCCGGGAGTTTGGATGTACTTTCTCCGTAGAGGGTGGGGCTGTAGTTGACACGGCTGCTGGCGTGGACCTGGGGGATGGTCTGTCTTTCCTTTGAGTGGATCTATCTGTGGATCATGTGCATCATGCAGAGGGTGTTGCAGCATGAGGTACAGATGCTGGTGATTTGCATGGCAAATGTGAGCGACGAATCCATGATGCACACCATCTTGTGTGCGTGGCCACCGGGTGCTTGTGCAGTGCCCTGGCTGGTGGGACACAAGGAGTTGACCACGCTGTAAGGGGACAATCCTCAGATGATTACCTCAGTCCTGTACAAGTCCAGCCTCAGGTGGCTGATGTTCAGCCATTCATCAACGCACCTCATGCCTTCTTGAATGTTGGAACTGGCTATGGCTGCGTCTTTGGTGAGGGTGAGGAGCACCTTGCTGTCAATGGCATACGAGCTGATGATAAGGTTGTGTGCGCATGTGATGGTGGAGAGGGGGGTCCTGGACACATTGAAGATTGACACGCTGAGAGATGATCCCTGAGCCATGTGCCATATGACGCCACTATACTACATGCTGAAGGCTTGAGTCCCACTCCCATGGCCTTGCTGGTGTACGGAGTCGGTGTGGAGTAGGAGGGACATGACCTGGTTGTTGTGACAGGGCGTGGAAGGCGGGGCAGCGCTGTGTAGGCAGTTGGAGTTGCACACTCAGCATGCAAAGGTGTTGTGTGTGTGCTTAGGGTATGCCTGAGAGCAGCCGGTTGAATTTTTGGATGGACATTGCTTGGAGGGTGGCTGCAACATCAGACTGTAGTGTGATGTGGGTCATGCAAGGACATGAGGGTCGTGCAATGTGCACGTTGCATGCGCTGACGGTCCTGCCTTTGGCACCGCGTGGCCGCAACAGTGGCACAGACAAGCTGATGACAGCCAAATGAATGGGTGGAGGGAGGAAGGGAGGAGCATCTTTGAGGCATGTGTGTTGCCGAATCCGGCAACTTTGTGGGCCCTTGCTGCAGGGGCCACAGCAGCAGGCGGCATGTCCTAGAAACGATGCCAAAAGTAGCACACAAAGACAAGGATGTCAGAAAGGACAACTGCAACAGGCGTATGAGTGTCCGGTTACCCATGGCACACCCAGAGAAAATGGATGTACAATCACCAAAGATGACTGACACAGGATCAGGAAACAGAAGGCCAAGCTGCGCACAGGAGACACACCCTCAGCAGGCGTTGACGGCCCATTGTGGGGACCAACCTTCCCAAATACATACACAACCATGGACTTCATGCACAATAGAGATTCTAATCCATGAAGAACTGCATGCATGTTGCCAAACTACACATAGACTCATATGCACAATCTTTGACAACTATGCCAGAGATGCCGCATGCAAAGTGGCAAGAGACCTGGATTGACAGAGATGAGGCACCTTGGAGGGTGAGGAACACCTTTATTACTCAGGCTCACACTAAGGGAAATGCATCAATGTGAACAGACTCACAGGTCATTTGGCTGAACATGTGGGACCTACACTGGACACCCCCTTCACGACACAGATGTTGTAAATCCAAATGAACTGGCACACAATTTAAGGGGACGAGCCAAACACCCCTTGCTGCGCACGGAGAGGCTGCAATTCCCCTTTGAGCCTCTTATGGGGATGTCCCACACTATGTCCACCCGTAGCATCCCGTATGTTTCTGAGGGAAGTTTTACACACATTGATGCCTTCATCAGAATCCACAAACCATTACAGAGCAATTCATGGGAGTCATGCTACATGTCATGTGCCTCATGGTGAGTCGACAAGTATACATGGTAACACAACATGCACAGGAGCAGTCCCCACACATTCCAAACATGTACAACCCCCAAAATGCCTTGCTGCAATCCTTACCCAAAATGACTTTTCCCCATGTCCGTGCATGGAACGCTGATTCAGCACATGTTGCAATACTCATGAGGGATAGCAGGAGGCCAACGATGACACGAGCAGACAACATGCGCAAGAACCTGGGGATGACAGATACACAAAAAGTCAGGTAAAAGATTTTCATCCGCATACATGGTCATTTACTCTACAGGAATAATGTTGTCACCATGCTAATTTAAAATTAAGTGTCTCAGCTAAAATGTGTGGAATGACATAATCACTCGAGTGACACATCAGAACACACATCTAAGTCACTTAGCATACAGTCAGCTGGACACACACATTGCAACACATGCCACACAAGGCTCCAAGCGTGCACACTCAGACCCAGTGACTCACCATTATGAGAAAAAGTTGCGTATGAGCTGACTCCGGATATCCTCCTCCTCCTCCTCACTTGCATCGTGACCAAGCCCTTCATCCTCGACGGGTGGATGTTCCTGCTCATCCTGCTCCAGGATGAGTGGCACTGCCTTCTCCACTGCCATGTTGTGCAGCATGCAGCACACGAGGAAGATTTTGCAGACCTTCGCCGGTGCAAATGGGAGGGACCCGCCTGTCTTGTGAAGGCACCGGAATCGGCACTTCAAGAGGCCAAACGTCCTCGCCTGGTCTGCCCGTGTGCATTGTTGTACCGGTGATCTGCAGCTGATCTTGGGTTGCGGAGAGGCGTCATCAGCCATGGCATGTTGGGATAGCCAGAGTCCCCTACATGGAAACATCATGTAAAGAAGTGGGTCAGGAGATGCCGTAAGATACAAAGATACCGCAAAACACAGGACAAACAGAGTATACCCACCAACAAGACATGCTCGTTCGTTGTGCAGCCGCAGCATCATTTGTGGCACCCTGCCACGCCTCATGATGTAGGCATCGTGTGCTGACCCTGGAAAACGTGCACAGACATGGGAAATCAGCATGTTAGCAAGACACAAAACAAGGGCATTTATAGAGTGGTAATGTTTACGGTTGCGATAGGCTACCTCCTTTGCCTGTGGTGGTACCAAAGCCACATGTGTCCCATCAATGGACCCAATTACATGGGGCATCCCTCCCAGGGCATAGAAATCACCCTTGACACCTGTCAACTCCTCAGGAGTCGGAAAATGGATAAATTCATCAAGGTGCTCCAACATGGCTGCTAAAACATCATGCAGGACACGGCTGAACATCGTCTGTGACATGCCACCAACATCAGCTATGGTGAATTGAAACGTACCTGTGGCAAAAAAAGTAGGGCGGCCATCATCTTCATCGTGGGAGTCAGCGCAGTAGGATAACTGTGTCGCGGTTGGAGGTGTGGTGCCAGCTTGGCGGCCAAGTCCTCAATCAACTGTTGAGTGAATCTGTAACGTCGTATGCAGTAACGTTCCCTCATGGCACCCAAGTCTGGCATTGGTCGGGGGACAGGCGGTGCCCTGCAGAAAATTGGAATGAATAACGAAGAGTGAGAACATAACAACATCAATGTCAATGAACAGAGCACATGCTCAACTGCTAATACACATCTGCTAAATACAGAGTCTGGTCTGTGCAATACATCCAGGACACGTATGCCAGCTTGGTGAGACTCCTACGAAAAGCCAAATACACCCATTGATTGGCAATTCTACATGACATGCCCTGAAACAAGCTGTGGGCCAGTGTAAGTGAACAGCCAGAGACATCACAGGAGTGACATACATCCACATATCTGCATTTGAAGGATGTCATCTCATACAGACAGCTGACGGCAAGCTAGACGCACAGGTCACATGGAATGTCAAATGTACAGATCACACACATTGCGATGAAGGGGTACACGTGAAAACAGAAAATACAGACATTGAGACGACGCAGATATGTCCTCATGTCAAAATATCATGTTCGATACATACAGACACACGTTACGTGGGAATCCACATGTGGCATGGTGTGTGTAGATGTGTGCCATGCCCATCTCCACACATACACATGTTGGATGCAGCGACAGCAGATGCAGTTGACGGAACACCAACAGCAAGGTCATGGGAACACATGACACACACATGACATAGTCACATCGGGGCACGCTGATCATTAAATGTCAGTTGTTAGTGTCCCTGTCCCCCAGGGGACAGTTGCGGGTGGTGGTGACTGTGCCATACCAGTGATGCTGTGCTTGACACGTTTGTACTACAGGCACACATGTGCAAAGTGTGAAGGGGAAGTGTGCCACATAGTGCCCCATCACACATGACATGTGTACACAGGTCATCACACATCAATTGTGCAACTACATGAGGAGACATGTGCAATATCACTGCCTGACACACCTAGGCCCTGCACATGAAGGACTGCAATGACAATGACTTGATGTACATCCTTGTGCGAGTCTGAGACCTCCATTCCTTTCGTGTGTGCATCCTATCACCAGTGTAAGCGTGTGAAATGCACCGTACACACGCTCTGAGGGCGTGTGTACGGTCCGTATCACTATAGTTGTGGTGCCGTAGGAGTACGCGTGTGTGTACGGTCCATCCACACGCGCGTACTCCTACGGCACCACTACTATAGTGATGCGGACCGTACACATGCCCTCAGAGCGTGTGTACGGTCCGTATCACTATAGTTGTGGTGCCGTAGGAGTACACGTGGTACAGACCGTACACATGTCGTGTGTACGGTCCGTATCACTTTAGTAGTGGGGCCGTAGGAGTACGCATGGTACGGACCGTACACACGTCGTGTGTACGGTCCGTATCACTGTAGTAGTGGGGCCGTAGGAGCACGTGTGGTACAGACCGTACACACGTACGTGTACTACCTTAGTACACGTACGTGTACAAGTACGTGTACACACTGGTAGTACACGTACGTGTACTAAGGTAGTACACGTACGTGTACGTACGTGTACGCACTAGTTGTACACATACGTGTACATGTACGTGTACTAAGGTGGTACACGTACGTGTACAACTAGTGCGTACACATACTTGTACACGTACATGTACTACCTTAGTACACATACGTGTACAAGTACGTGTACGCACTGGTAGTACACTACGTTTACTAAGGTAGTACACATACGTGTACGCACTGTTAGTACAGGTACGTGTACTACCTTAGTGCACGTACGTGTACAAGTACGTGTACGCACTGGTAGTACACGTATGTGTACTAAGGTAGTACACGTACGTGTACGCACTAGTTGTACATGTACGTGTACACGTACGTATACACGTACGTGTACAAAGGTAGTACACGTACGTGTACAACTAGTGCGTACACGTACTTGTACACGTACGTGTACTACCTTAGTACATGTACGTGTACAAGTACATGTACGCACTGGTAGTACACGTACGTGTACTAAGGTAGTACACGTACATGTGCGCACTGGTAGTACACTTAGTACACGTACGTGTACAAGTACGTGTACGCACTGGTAGTACACGTACGTGTACTAAGGTAGTACACATAGGTGAACACACTAGTTGTACACATACGTGTACACGTATGTGTACTAAGGTAGTACACCAGTGCGTACACGTACGTACACGTATGTGTACTAAGGTAGTACGTGTACAAGTACGTGTACTCACTAGTTGTACACGTACGTGTGCTACCTTAGTACGTGTACAAGTACGTGTACGCACTGGTAGTACACGTATGTGTACTAAGGTAGTACACGTACGTGTACGCACTAGTTGTACACGTACTTGTACACGTACGTGTACTAAGGTAGTGCACGTACGTGTACAACTAGTGCATACACGTACTTGTACACGTACGTGTACTACCTTAGTACATGTACGTGTACAAGTACGTGTACGCACTAGTTAGTACACGTACGTGTACTACCAGTGCGTACACGTACATGTCAAACGCACTGTGCAACTGGTGCCGTAGGGGTACGTGTGAAACGCACCGTACCTGTGTGTGGATTAGAAAATTACATAGGGGACACATAAGGGACAAGTATTAGGCCCTAAATGCATGCTGGTTGTCATGGATACCAAGTTTTCAGTTCCAATTTTTCCATCAGGTGTCCTGGAAAAGTCAGTTAGCCACAAAATACAATGTTGCAAAGTGGTTGTTGACTTGACATGTTGCTCAAAATTTGAACAAAGCAAATGCTGACACTGGTGAATGTTTAAAGGGATTGGAGTAAACGTAAAATGCGAACAAATCTGACCAAACACTATGTACTCTTCCAAAGGAATGCCCCTCAGCAAGACAGATATAAGTCAGCCAGAACCCATGAGAGGGCACTTGCCTGCACAACGTTCCTGTTGACAACACTGCTGCTGTCTGTGCTTCCTCTGGCACCATGTCAAGGTCTGTGGAGAGGGCCCAGCCATTCACCCAGGAGGAGAATGAGGCATTGCTGGATGTTATCCTCCCACAGTACCCCAGCCTGTATGAGAGACCAGGGGAGCAGGTGAGTGCTGACTCCACTACCTTTGACTGTGCACCTTTTTTGTGACTGTCAATTCTGGCATTGTGTCCAGGTGTGACAGACATGCAATGTTGTTTCGAGTGGGTCCCAGGGGGGGAATGGCTTATGTCTCTCATGCAGAGCATGATGTAGTTCATGTGTGCACTCCTCACTTGCATTGTACTTACTGTGACATTCACTGCATAGTGCATGACACATTCAGCCTGGCAAATCCTTTGTGGCATTTTTGGTCTATGGTCCTGACGTGATTCAGTGGTCCCCCTGGTGTGACAGGTGACTGTACCCACAGATGTGTGTGAGTTGAGTGGAGCTGTGGTGAGAGTGTCCAAGTGATGTGTACGCCCCCTGGACATTGATGTGTGTGAATGTTCCTTGGCATGTGGGTGAGTGTCTATGTGAAGTGTTGCACCACAGCTGCATGGAGGAGGCAACAACTCTACCCATCTGATGTGAGAAGTAAGCCGTGCTGTGTCTGACTTGCTGAGCTAGCCCGACACCTGTGACACCCCACAGGCAAGTGTGTGCCATGATCAGTGAGTGTGTCGTACCCCTCATACCACCTGTGTACTTTCAATGCCATGTAGTGCATTGGGGCTTCCACATAGGCCAATGTCCATATGACAAAGATGCTATTCCTTGGCAGCATCCTATGCCCTGTTCAACATATCAAAGATGTTCAAATGTGTGTCTCTGTGACATGGAGCAGGTGTAGTGATGTTGTCTCACTTTGTCATCCTCACAGGAAACTGCCTACGAGAAGGGGAAGATCTGGAAGTGGGCCGTCAGGGCCGTGAGATCGGCGGGGGGTCGCAGTCGGCGCCTAGCCCAAGTCCGAAAACGGTGGCAGGACATCCGGTGCTGGACCCGGAGGATCGCCCGGGTCCAGCTGGGGCTCTCACTTCCACACCCCCACGGCGGGCGCCGACGCCTGACCCACCGGATGACGCGTGTCCAGGCGGTGGTCTTCCCTGACATGGATAGGCAGTTCCAGGAGAGACAGCAGCAAGGAGGGGGTAGGTACATGTGTGTTTGTTGTGTGTCACCAGCTTTTGGAAGTGCTCTGTCGCCTGGATACACTGCCAGAGTTTATATGTGCAGTGCATATTCTGTTCCCCCAAGTCAACCGGTGCTCTTATTCCTCCCTTCCCCTCCTTGACATGTGTTCCCTGGTCTGTGTGTAACCACTATTGCACATGGTCATCTAGGCTGCCAGTTAATCCAAGTGCACATTGCTTTCTGCATCATGTGTGGGGGTGGTATGCGACATGTGTTGGTACCTTGCCTGTGCCCTGTCCTGTTCAGTCAGTTGGGGGTCCATATTTGTTGCCACTGATGCTGAGTCTCAATATAGGAGTGTGAGGTTTCAAATGAACACACTTGCAGCATGCATGACCGATGTTGTGGCCTCAGACATGATGTGCATGAGTGGGAGATATGCATAGTGCCAGGACGGTTGCTCATGTTACAGTCAGATAATTCCAGGACCATGGAGCATTGTGCCCACTACAGTCCCCTGAGACACCCTTGCCTCGTAATCATGTGTGTCATCCAACACTGTACCCCTTCTCTGTGTGTTCAGCATAGGTTGGCCTCTGTGGCATTGTTCCCTGGCCTCATTTGTATTTATCGAAAGTGTGCTACATGTGTCCACTGGACAGGGAGACCCCATTTGGCTTGTTCATACTCACACTGGGCAGTGCCTGTGTGTCTATTCACAACTATCTGTTGATTGTTGTTTGTCACAAATATGTGTTGGCAGCCTCACAAGGTGATGTGGAGTACATTTGGGAATTCTTGCTGCACATTTTGGTAAACCCTGATTAAGAGGTGTCACTTCTTGATCTGTCTCAATCACATTGTCTCAGGTATGGGGGGTTTGTGCGGGCGAGGCCTACATGGCCAAACCTTTTGTCACCTTGCCAGGTCTGACCTGTGTGTGATAATTGGCTGGACAGAGACTCAACATGTAGTGACCCAGTCATTTTGTGCAGGGTTTAATGTTTGTGCTTTGCAGCATGTGTCAATACTAGTTTAAATACACGATTCCTGCTCATACATTTTTGGCACCAGTGTGTGGTCCAGATGCTACGTAGTTTTGTCTTTGTGTGCTGACATCTGTGTGGACATTCTGGCTTGCCATGAGGGTGTCTCCTCAGTGCAGGTATGCCTTTTTCCAACACAATTGCAGGCCCATTAGCTTATGCATTGGCCTGTGTTTGGACATGTGTGCAACTCCACATGACAGGCAGTGGGTCAGATGTGTTGCCAACTCTGTCATCATGGTACGGATGGCCATGTGACAAGTGGCATAGTTCAAGTTGTTAGTCATAAAGTATTGTACCTTGGCACTCACTACACTTGTCAACATGTCTTCATGTTTTCAATGCTTGAGTTTGATGTTTTGTTGTGAAGGACAATAATGTGCCTGCATGACAGATGTCTCCCAAGGAAGTGCACAAGAAACCACCTTTACACTTTCAGGGAACACGCTGGCACATTTTAAAGAAAGGCACAGTTCGAATAAGACTGTTTTTCAGATTATACATATACATGTTCCCACAGTGTGGTGGAATTTGGGTAAGTCCTTGGTTGTTGGTGATACCCACTTACGGGTGTCAAGTCATCCAGACCGCCGTGGGCCCATGTATATGTACTTTCTGAAACACCATTTCTTTCTAACAGTGGCTTCTTTAAATAAGGCTGGCAGCTTATACAATGACTGGGTAAATGTAGTTTTGTGTGCACCTCCTTGGGAGACTGCTTTTATACAGCCACATGTGTGTTCTGTTCACAAAGTTGCACATTCACACATTCTAAACATGTCGATTGTGTAAAGTGGTGTGATTCCCAAGGAACAAAATGTATTTTGTTTGGGTTTCCAAAGTACTTACAGGTCTCTGAGTGTGGGGACACCTTTAGCATTGAGGTCTGTTATTTAGCCTTGGGTGCACCAATACTGTTTCTTTCCAGGTAAACAAGAGGTGGCATGACTTCATAGTATTGCTATGCTCAACTGTTCCCAGACACTAGCTTCTCAGTATATTTCTCATCCAAGTTTTTGGCTGGTGTGTCCTATTTTTCCTTGTTTCCAAGTGGCATGGTGGGTCAACCAACTGGGGAGTACAGGGCTTACATATGTGCGGAGTAATCTAGATGTTACTCATGATGCATTGCCTGATATGCACTGTGACCTATTTTGTTTGGACTCATGTGTCAGATGTATACAGGTGACTGATTTTTTTCTGTATCTTCACCTTGCCCACAGCATCATCGGAGGAAACCGAGGGTGACACCTGCACGGACCTGGAGGAGGGATCCAGCACCGGTGCCACCAGTGCTGGCGAGTCTGCAGGAGCAAGTGGCACGGAGGGCGAGGGGAGTCAGTCGGAGGACCTGTCTGGTGGCGAGACCAACTACGACGCTGACGGGTCCGAGGCTGACCTCATCGAGGGGGCGGAGGCTGCTACAACACCTGGCAGCAGCACAACATCTGTCCCCGCCTTCTCCATTCCCATCACCGCCCTCCCAGTTGCTCCGGTCCCTTCTGTCCGTGCAGGGCACCACCATGTCTCCTTCGTGCCAGGCACCGCACCCCCTGCCCCTGTTACCCCTGCTGCCCTCACTGCAGAGTCTGTGGACATTCAGCGGCAGTTGCAGGTTGGGCAGACATCGATGCTGAATGTCCTCCATGGCCACACCAGACTGCTGACACAAATGGTGTCGTTCATGGAGGGCATGTCAGCAACGATGTCTGACCAATGGATGTTGCTGCGGTCCATGGACTCTTCACTGACGGCAGCAGTGAGTCTCCTGCAGCGCTTCGTCCCCCCCCTACCCCAGCCCCATCCACACTTCCCACTCCCATACCTGTCCCATGCACACCCAGGCATTCCCAAGCACGCACCCCACCAGACACAGGCAGCACACCACCAAGTAAGGGCAAGCACACACCTCCTGTCACGCACACTCAGGGGGATAAGGCACACCCACTGGGTCTGGGACACACAGACATAGACGCAGCCACAGTTTGAGTCCGCATGCCTCACAACCCAGGCCCTCCAAAAGCACTCCCCTTGGCTCCCCTGCCGAACAGTCAGACAAGGAAAGCTACATGTCTGTGCTGGCCCTCAGCCCCACTGTGCACCACCCCGCAAGTGGGCGAGGGACTCCACGGGCAGGGGAGTTGAGTCCCCCCCATGTCCACCCCCTCTCCCAGAAGCGCTGCACCCCATCCCTCGGACCCCCCCTCCTTTGTGCCTATGGTTTCTTCCGGTGCAGGGGATACTCTGGACGACCTGGCAGAAGTGTGCAGCGCCGAGCGCACCTCCACCTTTGGCGCTGCCCCACCTCCTGTGGTGGAGGCGTCCAGCCATGCACCCACCACACCTACCCTTACACCTCCTGTCCCTGCGGTGCCTGGTCCTTCCCCACATGATGCCCCCCCCCCCGGTCGACAAACCTGAGGGTTCCACTGTGCAGGCAAGCTAGGGGAGACGCTTGCCCGTGTGTCCCCCCAAGGACTTCTATTATGGACTGGCCATTGGCCTTTGTATATAGTGTTCTTTCAAAATGTTTGTGTTATGCTGAATAAAGCATTTCCTTTTTACTTTGAACACTATTGCATTTCAGGTATTGATGTTGGTGCTGATGCTCCAGGAGTTGGTGTTGTGGTAATGTGTTATGTTTCAGAGAAATGTTCTAGTCTGATGGTTATGAGGTGGACCATGGTATCTGCGTGCCATCACATCATCACAAGGTCTCTGCAAAGAATCTTTGGTAGTGTGTGTTATTTTTGTTTTGAGACATTGTACCAAGGAGTGTTCCTTCCTCTGTGGCACCTGACATCTTCCCTGCAGAGAGTTGCACAATTGTTGTGCTGACCTGTGTCTACGTTTCCTTTGTTGGTGATGGATCCCTTCAACTATGGCCATGCCTGTTCAGCAATGTCTCCGGCTGCATCGCATGTGCCATCCTTGCTGGTCACTGTACTTGTGTATTGAGTATGTTGAAATGCCTTCATGGAGAAATTCTCCCTTTTCAGCACTATGCATGTGTGTAATCCCAGCCTAGCACACATATGGTACTTATTCTGCAGGGTATTTGGACACCTGACTCACAATTGTGGGCATTGTATCTGTGGGAACTCCACCCTATTCCTTCCATGAGAGACAACATCTTGGTGGCTGTCCCAGCACCTGTACATTCCTATCAGTCCTGGGATGTGCGTGACAGCGTGTGTTCCCTTTGGCTCTCTTAGTTTAGTCGGCATTGACATGACTATACAGTCTCGTGGCATGATCTCAGTGTGTGTATTGTGCTGCATCCGCCAGAGGTGGGTATGCATGTCTCATTTGTCCTCACACCCACATGTGGTGTGTCATGCAGTGGGGGAAAGACATCCATCCTCCTGGGAGTGGGACACTGCTGTCAGTGATGTGTTGTTATGGCACTATCATCATAGTCGAAAATTAGGGATGCGTACATACACCCATGGAGTTGTGGTCATCTGATAATGATGTACACACTGCCATGACTCTGTCCACTGCTGGGTGTGATAGGCACCCACCCCCATGTCTCGGTCCACTGCTGGGAGTGATAGGCACCCACCCCCATGTCTCTGTCCACTGCTGGGAGTGATAGGCACCCACCCCCATGTCTCTGTCCACTGCTGGTATTCCTCTGCACCCACCCCTCACATGTCTCTGTCCACTGCTGGTATTCCTCTGCACCCACCCCTCACATGTCTCTGTCCACTGCTGGTATTCCTCTGCACCCACCCCTCACATGTCTGTCCACTGCTAGGATTCCTCTGCACCCACCCCTCCCATGTCTCTGTCCACTGCTGGTGTTCCTCTGCACCCGCCCCATGTCTCTGTCCACTGCTGGTATTCCTCTGCACCCACCCCCATGTCTCTGTCCATTGCTGGGAGTGATAGGCACCCACCCCATGTCTCTGTCCACTGGTGGGAGTGATAGGCACCTACCCCCATGTCTCTGTCCACTGCTGGTAGTGATAGGCACCCACCCCCATGTCTCTGTCCACTGCTGTTATTCCTCTGCACCCACCCCTCCCATGTCTCTGTCCACTGCTGGTATTCCTCTGCACCCACCCCTCACATGTCTGTCCACTGCTGGGAATCCTATGCAGCCACCCACCCACCCACCCGCAACCTTGGTGCAGTACACTGCTGTCCTGGGCATACACACACCCCAATATACTGGTAATATGCTGCACCAGGCCGTAAGCCAACATTCGTGGCGTGTGGACGCCTTGTATCCAAAATGTACTGGTGCCGTAGGGGTACGGGTGATACGGACCGTACGCCCGCATTCATAGGGTGTGTGCGGTTCGTACCACGCGTACCCCTACGGCCCCAATCCAATTGTGATACGGGCCGTACCCACGCTATGAATGTGTGGGTACGGTCTGTATCACTATAGTAGTGGTGCCGTAGGAGTAGGCGTGGTACGGCACCACTACAATCGTGATACGCACCGTACACACGCTCTGAGAGCGTGTGTACGGTCCATACCACACGTACCCCTACGGCCACAATCCAATAGTGATACGGCCCGTACCTACGCTATAAATGTGTGGGTACGGTCCGTATCACTATGGTAGTGGTGCCTTAGGAGTACGCGTGGTACGGCACCACTACAATCGTGATAAGCACCATACACACACTCTGAGAGCGTGTGTACGATCCGTACCACGCGTACCCCTACGGCCACAATCCAATAGTGATACGGCCCGTACCCACGCTATGAATGTGTGGGTACGGTCCGTATCACTATGGTAGTGGTGCCATAGGAGTACGCGTGGTACGGCACCACTACAATCGTGATACACACCGTACACACGCTCTGAGAGCGTGTGTAGGGTCTGTACCACGCGTACTCCTACGGTACCACTACAATCGTGATACGCACCGTACACACGCTATGGATGTGTGAGTACGGTGCGTATCACTATTGTAGTGTTGCCGTAGGGGTACGCGTACACGTCCACTTCCGTTGTTGCAGTACGCAGGGATTGGTGGACACGCCCCCCGAAGTGACCAGACCCTGGAGGTAAAGTATGTCCTCAATATTGTAGGTTTTAATTTGGGTAGGGGGTATGTTTCCTGCCCCTCACCCCCCCTTGACCCCTGGGTGTTGCTCTCACCTTCTGCGGCGTGTGAGTCGGGTTCGGTGCACCAGGTCGTAGGCTAAGAGGGCCGGGATGACACGTAGGATGGGATCCATGTCTGTCCGTCGCGTACCGGGGCTCCTTTTTCGCGTCAGACTCAGGTTTCCGGGTTTTTTCTAGCTGCCGTAAAAAAATAGCTGTGCGGAATTACGGAAGGACGAATCGTACTTGCTGGTCCGTAAAACGCTGCCTGACTCCGTACGGAATAGTTGGAAATTTTTTAGCCGTACGGTGTTTTTTACGATTCGTTTGGAAATGGTATTTCTGTACGAATCGTACTTGCTGGTTTGTACGGTGGATTTCCCGGGTACGAGTCGTACGGAGAATACGCTCCGTACGACCATTCGTACCCGGGTTTTACAGGATTGGAATCGGCACCTAATTGTTATCCTGCCTGTCTTAATGGTAACTAATCATCAGAATAACACTAATACAAATGGTGTGATGAGTGAAAAAGTAGATGCTAAAAACCTTAATAGAACTCCAAATACTAATATAGTGATGGAAGATGACAGTATCTATCATCATGATAAATCAATTAATGATTTTTCTTAAATGTATTCACAAAATTATTGTATAGTATGTTGATAGAATGGATGCAAGAGATTATGTGTGCGTGCAATTACCGTTGTCTGTATCAGAGGGGGTGATTTACCATCACCTACCTTTAATGTATGTTATGTCTTGTAGTGTACTAACAAGTCTCTTTTATGAGACAGGGAGATTGCAATACTTTTATTCGAATGTGGATTTAGTGTTCTCAGAAATTCCTATTAGAAAGAATATGAATAAAATAAATAGTGCTAAAAATGCAGGTAGAATTTTTTCATACTACACAGACACTGGACACAGTACATGCACATAGACACAATCTTACATGTAGCCTACGGTTTGAAGAGTTAGAATTTATTAACATGGTAGAAGATAAAAGACAGGAATTCCAGAGAAAAGCTGCTACACAAAAGTCCCATGTACCTCCATGGGCTTTCAGAGAAGGAGATTATAAGAAAGGCGAGACTTATGATTCAATATCTCTAGATTGGTATCATAGAGGGAAGCTTTGCTTACTTAGACAAAAGACTGATTTCAATAATTATTTCATTGGTTCTAGTGAATGTGTTCATACCTTTCTAATCACGGGAGGATGGGGAATAAAAGGAGGAACTGATCCTGTCTTTCCAGGAATTTGTTATGTGTGTGGTAAGAATGCTTACTACAGGTTGCCTGCACAAAGGTATGGATGTTCGTATCTTGGTGTAGTCTTTCCAAAGATATACCATATGGATAAGAATCATAGAATCAATTAAGTAAAGCATGGACTAATACGCAATAAGAGAGCAAGTTTTTCAAAAATAGTTGGGGATATTTTTGGAGCACTGATACCTTCAGTTGGAGTTATTTTGAATTCACACAGAATTAGAAAATTGTCCACAGTTGTTGATCGTTTATCAACAGACACTGATGGAGGATTCTTAATGGTTGATACTGAAATGGTTGCAATTAGGTCTATGGTTTTGCAAAATCGACTTGCCCTTGATGTACTTTTGGCTAAAGAGTCTGCAATATGTTGAAAATACAACAGTGTTGCACTTATATCCCTGACAAGAGTAAAAGTCTTGAGGAGTATATTAGGAATATTACAAATCTTCATCAAGATATGTCTGAATTGAAGGTTGATGGTGCTTGGGAGAAACTTGGTAAGAGTTTTTCCTCAGTAGGTAATTGGTTTTCTAACTTTGGTAATAGTGTTCTAGGGAGGATACTAACACCTAATATAGCAGTGGCTACAGCAACACAAATGATTCTCTTGATTTATAAATGTTGTAGATGCAAAAGAGATACTTCAGATAATAAACGTAGAACAAGAAAAAGAAAGAGAGAAGAAATAGAATTAAAGGCTATGAAAGGGAATTATTATGAAGTCATGAGGGACTTAGATGGGATAATGATTAAGCGTGATAGAACATCTGCCTTTTACGAAATGATAATCTGTATTGGTGGGTATTTTGGTAATGGCTTCAAATGCCATCAAAGGGGGAATTGATGGAGCAAGGTTTTTGGTGTTAAATAAAACCTGCTCGGATTGAACCCTCAGTAACATTTCCTAACCGTTTGCAGTAAAATGATAAACGAGAAAAATTAACATGGGAAAATGCTTCTGCGCAAGTGCAAAGTAAACTACGGAAGTAGGCCGCAAGAGGCTTCTGACTAATGAAAAACAGAGGACTAATGCTGCTTTAGTGCACGTTATTAAGAACAGCTATAATGCAAACATTTAACATGGGTGTGCGCAGGGATGAATGCAGCATTTGGGTTCGTGTGTAGAAAATGCATTTCTAATAAGAATAAATGTTTGTGTTTTGTTCATTGTAGTGATAGGCATGGGTTTCAAACTGCACGACTGATAAAGGGTGAAAAGTCAGCCACGCTGAAAATTAAATCCTAGCAAAATCGAAATGTGAGCAAGAGGGAAAGATGGATCTGCCTTGTCCTTCAAATCCTGACTGCCTGCCAATATCCGAATGAAAAGAACAATGTTATGAACGTGGAGGGAGGCTTCCTCTACAAAGGGGCATTCAGCGGGAAAAATAATACAATGTAGAAGATGACTGCCAGAGAAGAGGAAACAAGCGATAGAGATTTGAATTAGGGGTGGGCGGAATTTGCGAAAGCGACTTTCGCAAATTATCGCGAAAATGTTTAAAATCTCCGCAAACACGCGGAAACATCGCGAAGATGGGGACGTTTTTTTCCCGCCCGTTTGCGGTATTTTCTGCGTGTTCGTGGCTCGCCAATTTACCCATGCGGTTGCTTGCGGGCGCGGCCATCTTGTTTTCACTCTTCTCGTGAAGATGGCTACCAACAATCCAACATCTCGTGGAGAATGCGACCGGATCGGGAAAACTTGTTGGCGAACGCGGGGATTCAGGTAAGGCGATCGCGCGCGCAAGAATGTATTATTTTACAGCGTGAGCAAGAACCAAATTATCCCTAAGCTGCGGAATGCGGAAATTTAGACATTTTCGAGCTCTCCGCGGAACGCGAAAATGTCAAATTATCGCAATTTCCACGAGCGGAACGGAAATTTAGCCCAGGCCTAATTTGAATATTATTTCGGGAGGAGAAAGTTGATGTCATTATGGATGACTAAAACAAAGAAGTCTTTAAAACCTATGTGTGAGTAGAGAGTGGTGTGACAGTACACCCCCTTCCTAAACCAATCAAGTGTGAAGCATGACCTAAATTAGATATTTCGGTGGCTTGGTCTTTTGGGTTTTAGGGTATGATTGAGGTATTTTGAACAGACAATTTGCTAACTGATGGGGAGAGATTGTCTCATGTCGTCGGTTTGCTGTTCATCTTGTGTTTGCTGTCTTAGTCTTTGCCTCTTCAAATCTTCTTGAGGATCCCTTGCTGTTTACTCTGGCCAGGTGACAGTGTTTTCCTAACTGGGTAGTATTAGCCTGATATTCTGAATTTGCATAACTTTTGCAAAGGTATTTTGTCTCTGAACCTTTTGTCTCTTCTCCTATCCACTCCTTAATGCATTGTCATTGATTATGAATTTGTCATTTTCTCTTCTGATGTTGTTTGCTTTGTGATGGTCTAGGATTGGTACTGACTTTTTGTACTTTATTAAGCATTATTTACATATTTTAAATACATATTATACATTTACAAATGAGTCTGTCTTTGATAGAGTATTATTTTCATGAGTACTGATTTGTCTATATGATCAACAACACAAAGATTACATCGCCATATTTGGTAAATTAGGGAGACATAATAATGAAGATTTGTAAAATGGTTTAGTTTTTGGAATCGCACTTATCCCAGCGCAAAGGAGCTTGTTGGGTAATGGAAAATTGGGCCCTTGTCTTTGGAAATTATAAGTTCCTGAGCGCTGGATGACAGGCACCACCCTGGCATATGGTGCCAGCACCTCAACATACCGCACATATGGTGCGAGCACCCTGTCAGTACACTTACATTACAGGCGCCACCCAGACATACGGTGCCAGTAATATCTCGACATACGACACCAGAACCTTGGCATATGATGCGAGTACCAGGTCACGACACTTACATTATAGGCGCCATCCTGACTAATGATGCCAGCACCCTTGGAATATGATGCCAGCACTTCTAGTGGTCTCTGCTCTAGTTCAGGGACTCTGGTAGGAGATTGGCACATGAGCAGTGAGGGGCATGAGATCAGCTGGCACAATATAAAATTGTGTGTCTTGCTCCTGGTCTAGATTTTTGATGGATTATGTCTCCGTTGAGGCATGATGTACCGGAAAGGCGACTATTGATCCTATGGCCAGACAAACACGTGCCATATGGCCACCCCTTCTATCCTGGGCACATAATTTTTTCATCAGCCCAAGGGTTCTTTTGAAGACTGTTTAATTAAAGAATGTTGTGAAACAAATACTGGGGAGCGAGCCCCAAACTCTTTTCAGTGTAACCTGACATTCTCAAGGGCTGTTGTGAGCTTCAGACTCTGAACTGCAAGCTACAAACTTGTAACAAACGTTACAAACCCGCACACCTTTTCAAGATTCCTGCCGTATTTCTCAGAAGAAACTAGCATCTAATAGCTCCTGTTTGGTGTGCATCTCTTTCATAGCAGGCCTAACATTTCAAGACTCTTCTATTATGATTACTGCAGACAGACACGGACAGACATAAATGGGCTCAGGGCAGGAGATATTTAAAAACATGGAGACCATGAGGGAAGAATAAAAGGTGTGCGCCATTTATTTATCAACAGATATTAAAAATTAAAGCATTTTATCTGAAATTATACATATACGAGAAACAGATACGAGAACGAAACAAAAATTGAAGAAACAGGATGAAGGAGTATTTATGAACATGTGCCTCCCCTCTTAAATAAATGGAGTCTTTGATGCATTAGAAATGTATCTCTAAAATGGCAATTAATTGCAAGCTCGAAAGACATGTGTGTTACCAACCAAAGAAACAATCGAAACAAGTGATGTCTTCCAAACAGCCGAAAAATATAGAAACGCAACAATTAAATCTGCGAAAACCTGATGTCTGTAGCAGGGGCTCTCCTGGAAGGCGCGCAGTAGGGTGACCAGAAGTTTAAAGCCAAAAACCGGGACCTTTCCCAAACATAGAAGAAGGGGTACAATGTTACTTCAATCCAGCGCACAGAATGACAGTGCTCCTTAGCAGAAAACTACAGAGGAGGCAGTAAGAACATTTTTATTAGATCTCGCCTAGGCAGCGCTTGCGCTGTCTCATTGAGACATGCAGTATACACTATAGTAGGGAAGCTTCGTGGAAGCTCCGCCCACTCTCCACCCATTATTTTCATTGGCTTATGTCTTAAATGCTGCCTTCAGATTGGTTGTAGGCTTGTTAGTCCCTCCTTATGATGGACATGCCTTCATGTGTGTCCTTCCACGGCTATTGGCCCCTTTACTGCAGACAACTTTCATCCTGTGCCTCCCCTCCCCCCTCCGATGCCTGGTTTGCCTTTATCGACTTGGAGCAAACATTTTGTTTTGCAGATTTATATAGCGGAACGGTAAAGTTAAGCTCCATCACGAGTGCCTGGAATGCCTTTATCACCTAGGAGCAAACTGTTTTATTGCGCGAGCGGTCAAGTTATTGGAGCGCTTTATAGGAGCACCAGTTACCGTTATGCAAGGACACATTCATTATTTGGTAGGCGTGGGTCAGATTAAGTGATTTTCCCAGAATTACGTGACGTTGAGCGGACGCCGAGGCTCGAACTCAGTTCCCCAGCGTCTAAGTTTAGCAGTCTAGCTCTCCCCTGATTTGCCCAGAATCAAGTGACGTTGAACCGATGACGAGACTCGAACTCAGTTCCCCAGTGCCTAAGTTTAGTAGTCTAGCTCTCCCCTTTCAAGAACTTTGAAGGTATGGGAACGATAGTGGTAGGCACGTTTTTGAAGAAAAAAGGGAGGCAGGTAACTTAATGTTGTAGTTTCACTTTGTTTTTGCAGTTCCTGTTGTCATGTTAAATTCGAGCGCTGTGGGATGTGCTTGACCACTTGCAGCTGGACTTGTGAATTCTGTGTGAGGATTCAGCCTCTTGTTTCAAACCGTCAGTGTATTAACCCCTTCGGTGCTCACGACGGCTGGGAGCCGTCATGGCACACAGTGGGCGTGTGCTCATGACAGCTCCTAGCCGCCGTGACACCCACCCACGGGAGAAGCGCTGGCGCTCCCCCCGTGGGACACCGATTTTGTTGCCCGTACCGGGGGAGGCAGGGGAAGCCCTTCCCCTGCCTCCCCCACCCCCCCTCCACGTCATCAATGCCCTCAGCGTGCGAGGCGTGCTGACGTCATTGGAGGTTTCCCTTTGTTTCCAACGCGCTGGAAGCCATTTGCTTCCAGCGCATCGGGAAACTAAGAGGTGAGTTTTGCCTCGTGGAGGGTGGGGGGTACATTTTCAAAGGCATCGGAGGAAAGGAAAGGGTTTTCTTTTCCGCCAATGTCTTTTGAAAAATGCATTCCTTCTGCATGATCGCGCCTGGGGCGCGATTGTACAGCAGGAATGCTTTTTTTTTTTTTGATGGCCCAATTTGTGTCGGGGAGCGGCCCCTGGGTCAAGGGTCGCTCTCCCTGGGGGGAAAAATTGTACAGTTGGGTCAGCCCCCCTTCGGGGGGGGCAGGTCCGTGTTATTTTTTTTTCAAACCGTGTGTGTGGCCCCACTGGGCCAGTATATTTATTATTTTCTTTAAATGCCCTATCTGTTTTGGGGAGCGGCCCCTTGGGCAAGGGCCGCTCACCTTGCGGGGAAAAATTGTACAGCTGGGTCTGTCCCCCTTTGGGGGGGCATATCCGTGTTATTTATTAAAAACAACGGTGTGTGTGGCCCCACTGGACCAGTAAGATTAATTATTTTTTTTAAATGCCCTATCTGTTTTGGGGAGCAGCCCCTTGGGCAAGGGTCGCTCCCCTTGGGGGGAAAAATTGTACAGCTGGGTCTGCCCCCCTATGGGGGGGGGCAGATCCGCGTGTTTTATTTAAAAAATGGGATGTGTGCCCCCACTTGGCCAGTATGATTTTTTGTTTTTTTTCAAATGCCCTATCTGTTTTGGGGAGCGGCCCCTTGGGCAAGTGTCGCTCCTCTTGGGGGAGAAATGTGTAGGTGGTTCTGCCCCCCTTGTGGGGGGGCAGATTGGATCATATAAAAAAAGTATGTGACGCCCACTGGGCCACCAGGGATGTGTGTTTTTTTGTAAATGCCCTTTGTGTGTCGGTGTTAGAATCTGGGGTCTCTGGTTGGCGCAGGTATACACTTGCGACAAGCAGGGACCCTTTCCTCTAAGTCAGGGCGTAGGATTACCTCTTTAAAAATAACCCCTGCTCACCCTCTAGGTAACGTGGCGCGAGCAGTCAGGCTAGATTTCAGAGGGCATTAGGTTAAGCATTCAGGGTATCCCACACAATAATCACCACCCCACCACACAAAGACACAAGGCTGTATTTATATCCAAAATAAATTCTTTATGTAGAAGATTTCTTCAGGCAAAATACAGTTATCTTGCTTAAATAATGTTCCAGTTACTTGTAAATGCTTTGAGGCAGTCCACAGATCTAAAAATGGCACAGTTCTGTTAAAAATAAGCTTCTTTGGGATGTTGCGCGCTTCGTAGCGCCTCAGGTACGCTTCGTACCGCTATCTGGGTATGTCGTGCCGTTTCTCACGCTTCTCGCGTGAGTACGCGTATGCCGGCCGTGAACCGTACGGACCGTATCTTCGTAGGTACGCGTCGTACACGTTCAAGGCTTCCCTTGCCAAATCTCACGCTTCCCGCGTGAGCGCCGGTAATGCTTCTGAGGCTGTACGGACCGTACAGATGCCTGGACGCGCCGTACACGGACGGCAGGGCAGGTACGGCTCGTAAGAGGCAAGTACGGGTCGTACCAAGGGGCACAAGTCACAATACCTTAGATGCAGGGACGCGCCGTACACGGACGGTGGAGCAGGTACGGCTCGTACGAAGGCAAGTACGGGCCGTACTACAGCGTACCAGTCACAAATCCCTTAGTTCTTTTGGGGGCAATGTCGCAAAGGCTTGCAGACGTCTTTTACGAGCGACCCGCGTCGCATTGTCGTCCTTTGCAATCAGAGGGCGGCGGTGCTTCGTGGCACACTCGAGGATGATCCCAGCCACAGGACAGAGCTCAGAGGAGGGGAGGGCAGCTCGGGGGCAATTCTTAGCGCGTTGCAGCGCCGTCAGCTTTCCAGGGGGATCACCAGTGCGTCGTAGGTCCTCGCGGTGATCTCGGCAGCGCAGGGTCGCAGAGGCTCGGTGCTTAGACGGTCGGGTTCTTTTCCTTGCGTTGCGAGCTACGGCTCGGAGGGGCAGTTACTTGCGGTGCTGGGACCAGATGGACAGGTCCTTGCGGTGCTCGTGGTTGCCCCAGGTGACAGATGTCGCGGTGCTGGGAAAGAGAGAGGGGCGCACAGGTTCTCTGGGGGTCAGCGTCACAGGATCACTTCCAGCAGCTTCTCCTCTTCTGGGGGAAAGGTAGCGCCCACTGTTCCTGGGGCGCAGTTCAGGGGGCAAGTTCACAAGCAAGCCCTTGGAGATTGTTTGAAAGCACAAGTTGATGCAAAGTCTTTTCCTTTAGTCTTTTCCTCTCCTTCCAGCAGACAGGCACCCACTGCAGGCCAGTCTCTCAGGCAGAGAGACAGTATTCCTCCTTCAGCTTCTCCAGGTCCTTCTCCTTCAGGCAGAGGTTCGTCATGGCGCAAACAGGATCTGATTTCTTAGGAGCAGGGCTCCTTCTTTTATAGCACAATTCTTTTGTTCTTTGTCGCCAGGGGGCCTGGGCCTGGCTCAGTCCAGTTTTGGAGCACTTTGTTGTGGTGACTCTGCTCTTTCCTTTCAGCAGCAGGGCAGAGACATCAGCCGCTCCACAGGGGGCGGAGCCGGCTTTATGGTGGCAGAGCACAGGTCTATTCAGAGTCAAAGGTGTACTCCTCCCACCCATCCTGGTGTAATCTCTCTACCCACCACCTGGCAGCCAGCCTGTCTCCTGGAATTCCCCAGCCCTGCTCTTCACTGTTGCTAGGCAGAACACACACACACAGCAGAGGCGGACTGAAATGGCCAGGTCAGTAAATACTAACTTTCTAAAAGTAGTATTTACAAACACAGGATATTAAAATAAACTTTACTAAAAGAAGTATTTTATTATTCTGAGTTCAGGCATACTAAACTTGACTTTCTACCATGCTCTCTGAGTCCACTGGGATTACAGCGTGTAGTAATTCCAGCAGCCCATTCTGGCCTATGGAGAGCAGGTAGCCTTCAATAGTGAAAAACAAAAATGGCTGTAATTCACTATTAGGACATGCCACACACATCAGGGCATGTCCTACCTTATACCTACAATGCACCCTGCCCTTGGGCCTACCAGAGGGGTGACTAATATGTAGTTAAGTGAAGGTTTGGGGACTGGCAAGTAGGTGCACTTGCGCAATCAGCGCGACAGTACCAGACCGCGCGCAGGTTCTGCAGTGGCAGACCCTAGACACATTTTACTAGGCCGCTTCTGTGGGTGGCGCAACCAGTGCTGCAAGCCCACCAGCAGCATTTGTATTTACAAGCCCTGGCACTCCTGGTGCACTTTACTAGGGGCTGATAGTAAACCAAATAAGCCAAACATGGACACCAATCAATGTATACATTTTACCATAGGGAGAGCATATGCACCTTAACACTGATCAGCAGTGGTAAGGTGCCCAGAGTCATAAAACAGCCAACAACAGGTCATAAAAAATATAGGAGGAAGGCAAAAAGCTTAGGGATGACCCTGCCAAAAGGGCCAGGTCCAACAGTGGAGGAGCGGCCCCTTAGGCAAGGGTCGCTCCCATTGGGGGAGCAATTTGTTTAATTGGAATTGGGTCTGCCCCCCTTGGGGGGGCAGATCTGATTTAAAAAAAATAATAAGTAGGTGTGTGCCCACTAGGACACAAGGGAAGTTTTTTTTTTTGCAAATGCCCTTTTTTGTAGTGACTAGCTGCTGGTCACTACACACACTGCTAGACAAACGCCACTCCATGCAATCCGTGAGCTGGTGTGGTTGCTGTGTCAGGAATGTGGGCGTGTGAAAGTGATGGGCCCTTGAATGGCGCTGTCTGCTGGTGTGAGTGTTGTAATGTGCTGGGCCCGCGGCTGGAGGTGTGAATGGTTTTGTATGTGTCACACGTATGAAAGGTGTATGAATGGCCTGTAAAGAGGTTGGTGCCTTGTCGTGGCTTTACAGCTCACGAGCTGTGAGTCAATGGTTCAGTTTCTCATCATTTCAATTATTAACAGTGCATTTCTTTTTTGTGAAATCTCTGGTTAATACAACTATATATACTGAACCATCGCTCACCCTCGTGCCAAATCCAACCAGTATGTATATGTGCTTGAGGAATAGGTGGTTGTGTAGAAAAAAATGTATTTTCTGGTTTTGTCAAGCAGTGTGTACCTTGTCCCTTTTTGTGAATGTTGTAATGTGCTGGATTTGTGCCTGGTGGTGTGAACGGTCTTGTGTGTATCATGTATGAAAGGTGTGTGAATGGCCTGTAAAGCGGTTGGTGCCTTGACGTGGCTTTACAGCTCACGAGCTGCGAGTCATTGGTTCGGTTTTTTGTCCATTTAATTATTGACAGTGCATTTCATTTTTGTGAAATCTCTTGTTAAGAAAATTGTACATACTGAACCATCACTCGCCCTCGTGCCAAATCCAACCAGTATGTGTGTGTGTTTGAGGAATAGATGGCTGTGCAGGAATGTTTGTCTTTTTAGTCTCTCTGCCAAGGTGTACATTCCATCTAAGAATAACCTACCAACTGTAGATATTGTTGTAAACCCATGGGAGTACATGGTGATGTCTCTCTCGTGAATTCCAACAAGTTATTTTATCCACAATGTCCTGCAAACCTCAATACCTCACATTTTCCTTGCAATATTGTGCCAAAATTCTCACGCTGCAGAAATAAACAACTAATTATGTCAAAACGATTTTGTTTTGAAAGGGGAACGCCTACTCTGCATATCATTAGCTTTAGTTATCGCTCTCATCCGTGGCGATGTTTTTTGTGGCAGCTATTGCTGGAAAACTGGGGATATGGGCAGTTTGCACCTGCTTGGTAATAGTGCGACAAATCTATCGCCACCTTTGCGGTGCTAAAGTGCAGATACATCGGCGATAAGTCCTTGAGAATATGCCCTCATGTTTATTGCAGCTTTATGAGTAGTGCCTTTAGCAAGAGGTTACCCACACTGCCTTCCTTGTAGGGTGGGCGAACCGTGTTGGGGAAATCGGGGGGAGGGAGGCATCCAAGACTGATGCTGCCACCACCTGTACAACTCACCCTCCTTTAAGCTTAGCTACTTCTATGATAGATAAATGATATTCTTGCAGTAAGACAATATCTGACTTCTGGGAACCTTGGTAAGAAACTACCATTTTCCATTGTATGTCGGTTGTAATATCATTGACGACGAAAGATCAGCCTCTCGTTGTGTGCATCTTTGGTGAATTTTAGGGGGTTCGTTTTCACACTGTCTGTCTACATTCTGAAATTCTTGTTTGCCACAAGTGATGTGGCCGGATATCTCCAGCTGCGCTGGGTGTAACCCATGGGCAATGGTATATAGTTGGGAGGTCTTGCTATGAATACAAAGAGAAAGGGAAACGTGTTCAGGCGATCTAGAACAAGTCTGCGGGGAACTGCCTCGGTGTTTATATGGGTGAACAACCAACTGATCACACTGTGGGTCGCTCCCACTCCTAATTGGTAAAGAATGAAGTGGGCAACTTGATTGTAGACTCTGAGCTTTGAGGGGGATCATGATTTATATATGTTTCTTAAGAAGTGGCCCTCCTGTGATTGGCCTCTGAGGAGAGGATTCCTTGAGGACACAGAGGCAGGTGTACTAGATATTGCAGCGATAGAGTCTAACGTGTCGGACCATGATGATTCCTCACTTAGGAGAGGGGATGTTATCACTTCCATTTAAGTTTCCTCCTGTGTTTCCAATCAGTCTTCGGGTTCTTGTGGGTCATAGTATTCCCATGTTTTGACGAGTATCATAACTAGCATACTTACAGGATCAGGTATGCCATACTTGATTTTTATTTTTTATTTTAGGTGTGCATCGTAGGAGAAGTCACCAGCAAAGTAGAATGTTCTCTGTTTATAGATATTGGGGCTGTGTTGCTCAACTTGTCTGAAGAGTCGTTTTGGCATGGTGGTGGCATAATATGTACATCATTAATGGGCAAGATCGGTCAGTAGAGATTAGTCACTTAATTCTCAATCAATTAGCTCTCTGGAGCTCTGTGGCTAAGCCAAAGTCACTAGTCATATGTTTAGGCAGGAAGGTGGTAGGTTGTCCCCCTCACAGCCTCAGGCAAGCCATATAAGTGGTTGTTGTCCCTCCTACTTCTGTCCTCGGGGTTAGTGACCGTCTCTCATAACTTCCATATTTCAGACCCGAATAAGAAGCTTCTGAACCCTTTTTTTTAGTTCTGGTAGTCATGTTTAGGAGGTGTTTAATTGTAGCATGAAGCCAGAAATTTCAGATTGTATTATTTTCGATTCACATACAGTTTCAGCAGTGGCTTACTACACTTGGGTGCCGATTCCGATCCGTTAAAAATAATTTGCGTACGACCCGCATCCGTAATTTTTTACGTACGAGTCGCACAAGTACCGTACAAACTGGCAAGTACGATTGGGACGTGAAAAATACCTACGAATAGTGTTGGGAAAAGTCTACGAGCGTGCGTTGGAAAGTGTCCACGTCCGAATATCGTCGGGAAAAGTGTACGAAAGTGATCCGGACAGTTTCACTTACAAATCATAAAACACAAGTCCGAGCGCGCAAGTACGATCCCGACCGCCCGTCCAAATACACAATCGCACGTAAAAAGGCCCGTACGGAGCCAACCCAGTAGCACACATGTACACGGGTAAACTCATGGCCGTGTACGAGCCGTACAGCCCCCCCACACTCAAATATGTCAGCACCGTACAACACCCAGTCTGCACTGCACCCCAGGCCCGCAACTGTACGTGCCGTACCCCCCCACGTATGCGCAGCACCCCCTCATGTACGCGCCGTACCACCGCATGTACGTACTGCACCCACAGCCCCCCACCGCATGTACGCACTGTACCCCCAGCCCCCCACCGCATGTATGCACCGTACCCCTGCACCGCATGGACGCACTGTACCCCTAGCCCGCCCACCGCATGTACGCACCGTACCCCTGCACCGCATGGATGCGCCGCACACCAACACCGTACCCCAGCCCCCTCACCCAGCATCGCGTATGTAAAGATCGCACCTACGCGAAAAATACTCTTACAGAACCAGGACACCGTAAAACAGCACAAGGAGGGCCAATCCGACTCGCACAACAACACAAAACACGTCGACATGACAAAATATATCTCAAAGACTGACCTGGCACATCCAAACAGGAAAACAGAGGCCCAAAATCACAACCACCACTTATAACACACCCACCAAAATTCAAACAGAGCCACACCCAAAAATGGACCAATAAAAAGGGCCCACACACACACCCCATGAGCCTTTGGTTTGGTTCAAAATCTTTATTCGATTCATACAGTGAATCATAAAAGCACAAAGTTACAAAACATGAGTACACAATTAAGATGAACCATCTGTGACACAATAATTGTAATTGAGAGATCATCATACAGCATAGATACAAATTCCCATGGCAGAATACAGGTCTACAGCTAAATTATCCATGAGCCTTTGCAACAGACCCACTGCTGCCAGACCCCACGGACAAACAACCCCACACAACTCATACCTTTGCCACACCTTCACTCACACACCTTCACACAACCACCTCCACAAACATCCCCCTCTTCACATTCACACCCACACACCCACAACCATCCACACCCACACCCCACACCATGCCCACAGACAAGAATCCAAAGTTCACCACGGCGGAGCTGGAGCTCCTCGTCAACGAAGTCATCAGAGTCGAGCCACAGCTGTTTGGAACATTGGTCAGACAGACCAGCATAGCTGCAAAATCTGCCATGTGGCAGAGGATTGTCGACAAGGTGAATGCTGTTGCGCCCGTCCGAAGGACCAGGCATGAAGGCCAAGCCAGGTGGTACGATCTGCGCAGGGCGGTCAAGAGGAAGATGAATGAAGAACATGCCCAGACCAACATCACTGGAGGTGGGCCGCCCCGCAGACCCGTACACTACCATCCCTGGGAGGAGAAGGTGATGGTTATGCTACCGCCGGTGGGACTACACGGAGTGGAAGGAGTCGCAGAGCCTGGTGAGTACACAAACAACTCACGTAACTTGGGGGGAATGGCATCCACACCCCAACCACCAGAGGCGCAACTAGAGCAAAATTTCGGGGGAGGCTAAGAAAACATTTCGTGGGGGTATGAATCTTTTAAGCCATAGGCAGAGTGGAGCTGCAGGGGCTGTTAAGGGGGTGAAACAACAGCGAGGCCTCATTAACACGCAAATGGCCTGTTAAAGACCTGTGAAGTGCTCAGGTGCGGCAGTGTGTGCGCCGGGACGCTGTCTCATCCCGGGCTGCCACACACGATGGGGGGGCTGAAGCCCTGTGAGTCCAATGGGTGTTGCGCGCCTGCCAACCACAACAAATGCACGCACCTACTCCCAAGCACTCACCGCACACAACCACACCCAAAAACCACGCCCATGCCACTAACATCACCATTCACCCATCACAAATCCAGGCAAGGCCATGTCCAAGACTACAGCAACCACAAACACAAGACTGGATGTCCGGGAGGCTGGGAGGGTGGGCCCCACACAACACATTGTCAAAATGAGATGCAGACAACAATGTCCTCAGCCCATATGGCATAGGTACATACCCATGCACAATGCACAGGGACTGGCAAAGTACTGACAAGGTAGATGACACTGGGCCCTGCTGTATGCAGCACAAGGCCCTCCTGGGACCACTGTTCACCCAAACACCAACTCCACAAGCACAGGTATCTAGCACGGGAAATCACACACACTGTCATGCCAGCATGCACCATGAGGGGACACACACATCACCTGGGAGACCCAATGACAACTCACATTACACACAACAGCACGCAGGGTCACACCCCCCCCCTAACACAAGCACACACCCCCGGGGCAGACAACGGATTCACACACTCCCACAATGGACATGTGACACAACAAGACCAATCCAGAGCCAAGTATGCATCAGAGCCAACTATCTACAGGTCACACACTCAGGAGAACATCCCAATCTGTGCCCCGCAACATGCCCATCCCCAAGTGGACACTGAGAGGAATGCTAGGGACATCCAACTACCTGGGTGAACTGTGTCAACTAGAATATGTATGAACCATGGATGTGGCATGAAACAGCATTAACATTGTCTCTCTCTCACACACAGGGCAACGTCGACGATCTCCCCCCAACACTGGGGGGGAAGAATCACAGTCCCAGGCACCGCGTGAAGATGATCCCACTGGCAGCGACGACTCTCACCACTCCGTGGATGACCCCGACCAACCTGGCCCGTCTGGTGTACAAGCCCCTGCAGCACCTGCGTCAGGTACATCTGTGCCAACCACCACCCCCATTCCTGCCACATCCCAGGAGACACCCAGGAGCCCTGCTCGCACTGAACAACACAGCCAGTCTGACCAGGAGGGACAAGGTTCTCAGGGCACCCAGGAGGAGGCAGGCAACCCTGCAAATGCCATCCCTCAGGGGTCCCGGAGACCCGATGTGCCCACAACGGCAGGCCAGGCTCGTGTCGGCAGGGGTGGTGGGAGTGGAGGCAGGCGGAGGCGCGAACCTGACCAGCCAGCTCAGGACCCCGGTATGACAGACATACGCAACATCCTGGACTCATGCCGGCGTGACACCAGAGGCATGGTCCAGGTCGTGTCCAGACTTTCCGGGATGCAGGGGACCCTCGATGAGATTAAGAACCTGCAGGTCGAGCATCATGCCAGTCATCAACAACACCAAAGACGGATGGAGGCAAGACTGGCTGAGCTCCTGGCGGTGCACAGGAACGTGGGACAATCACTGCGTCAGATCGCCCAAAGTCCTTGTACCACCAGGCGTAGACCAGCACCAGACACAGGGAGGGACGAGAAGGAGGAGGATTCGTCTGACGGAGTGTCCCTGACATCGTCAAGGCCTGCATCTGAGGGTCCCCGGAGGAAGGTGGGTCGTCCACGTAATAGACCGTGAGAGTTAGCGGACCATCACCGTCTCCCAGGTCACCTGGCCTGGCACCTGGCCCTCTGGCGCAACAGCAGCACCTCACCCAATGACATTCTCTGCCACATGGACTTGCTGGTCACAGTCTGACCAATGATGACCAGCACTGTGGTCTGGACTCTGATGACTCCAACTGACAAGGATGCCATCTCCCCCTGTGAACTTTGATTCTATTCCCCTGGTAGAGCACCTTGGCACATCTACCAAAAGACTCACCCCACCAAAAGTAAATTCACATTGTTCTGCACATGAGATGTTGCTGTTATTTTGCATTATTCAATGACATATGTGTGTGGAAATGTCTAACTATGCCTGAGTGTTAAACTAACTCCAGCCATCCATACCCTGGGATCAGAGTCTGGTACAGGACACACATGGGTCACAAGGTATCATTCAATGTAGGCATGGAGCACAACACTCACCTGTGATGGCCTCTGGCTGCTGAGGGGGGGCTTGCTAAACTGTGTGGACACACCTATTTGGGAGATCATCATCAAGGCGTAGAGGTCATGGCCCATGTGGAGGTACCCGGGGAGGGAGTCCCAGGTATGTGTTGCCAGGTGGGAGAACAATGTCCTGTATGCTGGAGTACAGTGGATGTGAAGAACGGTGGCCAGGGCAAGGTTGGATGCGCGGAGATGGCCCAACGGGATCTAGGATGACAGACGTACAAGGTAGGTTTGGGGTGGGGGTTGTGGACTGCCTCCTGAGTGTGGGTGGGGAGTGTGGAGGTCATCCTGCAGCAGACAGTGATCCATTGCAGCTATCCATGGTGGACGGTGAGGTGGCTGGGGCGCAGGGTGTAGAAGCTGAGGTGTGCAGATGCCCCCTGGAAGTGGACCAGGTTCCTGGGAGTGCGGATGTACTTACACCGTAGAGGGCAGGGTAGTATATGAGACGGATGTTGTCATGGACCTGGGGGATGGTCTGTCGTAACTTGGAGTGGATCTATCTGTGGATCATGTGCATAATGCAGAGGGCGTTGCAGCATGAGGCACAGATGCTGTGGACTAGCATGGCATATGTGAGCGAGCCAAACATGATGCACACCATCTCATGTGTGTGTCCACTGGGTGCTTGTGCAGGGCACGCAGCAGCCGGCGTCATCTCCCTGAAAAATGCCCCATTTAGCACACAAAGACTAGGATGTCAGAAGGACAACTGCAACAGGCGCGTGTGTAAAGTAAGGAGTGTCCAGTGTCACATGGCACACCCAGAGACAATGCATGCACAATCACCAAAGAGCCATTACACCGGATCAGGAAACTGGAGGGCGACCTGCGCAAAGGAGACACACCCTCAGCAGCTGGTGATGGCCCATTGTGTGGTTGACCTTGCTAAAAAACATACACGACCATGTACTTCGTGCCCAATTGAGAGCCTAATCCATGACCAACTGCATGCATGTCGCAGGACTACACATGGACTCCTATGCATTATCGACAGCAAGTATGCCAGAGATGCCGCATGCCAAGTGGCAAGAAACCTGCATTGACAGAGACGAGGCACCTTGGAGTGTGACGAACACCTTTATTACTCAGCCTCACACCAATGGAATTGCATCCATTGGAACAGTATCACAGGTCATTCGGCTGACCATGTGTGACCTACACTGGACACCCCCTGCAACACACAGATGTGGTAAATCCTACTGAGCTGGCACACAAGTGAAGGGGTTGAGCCTCACACCCCTTGCTGCACACGGAGAGTGTACAATTCCCCGTTGAGCCTCATATGGGGATGTCCCACACCATGTCCACCATTGGCATCCCGTATGTTCCTGAGGGACGTTATACACACATTGATGCCTTCATCAGAATCCACAATCCATGACAGATGACTGTCAGGAAGGGTGACTATCAATTCATGGGAGCCATGCAACACGTCAGGTGGCCCATGGTGAGTCGACATGTATGCACGGTAACACAACATGCACAGGAGCAGTCCCCACATATCACAAACACGTACCACCCACAAAACGCCTTGCTGCACTCCTTACCCCAAATTAGTTTTCACCATGTCTGTGCATGTAACTCTGATCCAGCCCACGTTGCAATACTCATGAGGAATAGCATGAGTGCAATGATGACATGAGCAGACGACAGCCGCAGGAACCTGGGGAGGACAGACACACAACAAGTCAGCGAAGAGCTAGTAATCCGCAGACATGCACATCCACTCTACAGGATTGATGTTGTCACCATGCTAATTGTGAACTTTGTGTACCCGCTGAAATTTGGGGAATGACATCATCACTTGAATGACCCATCAGAACACACCTCCAAGTCACTTAGCACACAGTCAGCTCGACACACACATTGCAACACATGCCACACAAGGCCCTAAGCGTGCACACTCAGACACAGGGACTCACCATCATGAGAAGAAGTTGCGGATAAGCTGACTCCGGATGTCCTTATCCTCATCCTCATCCTCACTTGCCCCGTGCCCGAGACCTTCATCCTCCACGGGTGGATTATCCTGCTCATCCGGATCCAGGATGAGTGGCACGGCCTTCTCCACTGCCATGTTGTGCAGCATGCAGCACACAAGGAAGATTTTGCAGACCTTCACCGGGGCATATGGGAGTGCGCCGCCGGTCTTGTGGAGGCACCAGAATCTGCTCTTCAGGAGTCCAAACGTCCTCTCAATCACGCGCCTCATCTGCCCATGGGTGTCGTTGAAGCGGTGTTCTGCGGCTGTTCTGGGGTTGCGGAGCGGCGTCATCAGCCATGGCATGTTGGGATAGCCAGCGTCCCCTACATGGAAACATCATGGACAGAGGTGGGTCAGGAGAAGCAGTAAGATATTAAGATACCGCTAAATACAGGACTAACAGAGTATACCCACCAACAAGACATGCACGTTCGTTGCGCAGCTGCAGCATCATTTCAGGCACCCTGCTACGCCTCATGATGTAGGCATCGTGTGCTGATCCTGGAAAACGGGCACAGACATGGGATATCATCATGTTAGCAAGACATACCACAAGGGCATTGATGGAGTGGTAATGTTTGCGGTTACGGAAGGCTACCTCCTGTGTGTGTGGTTGTACCAAAGCCACATGTGTCCCATCAATGGCCCCAATGACATGGGGCATCCCTCCCAGGGCATAGAACTCACACTTGACACCTGTCAACTGCTCACGAGTCCGGAAATGTATGAATTCATCCAGGTGTAACAACATGGCCTCTAACACATCATGCAGGACACGGCTGAACATGGTCTGGGACATGCCACCTACATCAGCTATGGTCAATTGAAACGTACCCGTGGCAAAGAAATGTAGGGCTGCCATCACCTTCATCTTGGCTGTCAGTGCAGTAGGATACCTGTGTAACGGTTGGAGGTGTGGTTCCAGCCTTGTGGTCAAGTCGTCAATCAACGGTTGGGAGAAGCGGTAGCGGCGTATATAGTCACGTTCCCTCATGGCAGTCAAGTCTGGCATTGGTCGGGGGAGAGGCGGTGCCCTGCAGAATTTTGGAAGGAATAACGAAGATTGAGTACAGCACTACACCACTGTCAATGAACTGAGCACATGTTCAACAGCTAATACACATATGCTACATACAGAGTCTGTACTGTGCAATGCATCCAGGACACGTATGCCAGCCAAGTGACACCCCTACCAACAGTCAGCTACACACGTGGGTGCTCAAGGTCAACATGACATGACATGGAACTAGCTTTGGGCCAGTGTAAGTGAACAGGCAGACGCATTACAGGAGTGACAGACAACCATATATGTGCATGAGTCGTTTTGGCATGGTGGTGGCATAATATGTACATCATTAATGGGCAAGATCGGTCAGTAGAGATTAGTCACTTAATTCTCAATCAATTAGCTCTCTGGAGCTCTATGGCTAAGCCAAAGTCACTAGTCATAAGTTTAGGCAGGAAGGTGGTAGGTTGTCCCCCTCACAGCCTCAGGCAAGCCATATAAGTGGTTGTTGTCCCTCCTACTTCTGTCCTCGGGGTTAATGACCGTCTCTCATAACTTCCATATTTCAGACCCGAATAAGAAGCTTCTGAACCCTTTTTTTAGTTCTGGTAGTCATGTTTAGGAGGTGTTTAATTGTAGCATGAAGCCAGAAATTTCAGATTGTATTATTTTCGATTCACATACAGTTTCAGCAGTGGCTTACTACACTTGGGTGCCGATTCCGATCCGTTAAAAATAATTTGCGTACGACCCGCATCTGTATTTTTTTACGTACGAGTCGCACAAGTACCGTACAAACTGGCAAGTACGATTGGGACGTGAAAAATAACTACGAATAGTGTTGGGAAAAGTCTATGAGCGTGCGTCAGAAAGTGTCCACATCCGAATATCGTCGGGAAAAATGTACGAAAGTGATCCGGACAGTTTCACTTACAAATCATAAAACACAAGTCCGAGCGCGCAAGTACGATCCCGACCGCCCGTCCGAATACACAATCGCACGTAAAAAGGCCCGTACGGAGCCAACCCAGTAGCACACATGTACACGGGTAAACTCATGGCCGTGTACTAGCCGTACAGCCCCCCACACTCAAATATGTCAGCACCGTACAACACCCAGTCTGCACTGCACCCCAGGCCCGCAACTGTATGTGCCGTACCCCCTACGTACGCGCAGCACCCCCTCATGTACGTGCCATACCACCGCATGTACGCACTGCACCCCAGCCCCCCACCGCATGTACGCACCGTACCCCCAGCCCCCCCACCGCATGTACGCACTGTACCCCCAGCCCCGCACCGCATGTACGCACCGTACCCCTGCACCGCATGGACGCACTGTACCCCCAGCCCCCCCACCGCATGTACGCACCGTACCCCTGCACCGCATGGATGCGCCGCACACCAACACCGTACCCCAGCCCCCTCACCCAGCATCGCGTATGTAAAGATCGCACCTACGCGAAAAATACTCTTATAGAACCAGGACACTGTAAAACAGCACAAGGAGGGCCAATCCGACTCGCACAACAACACAAAACACGTCGACATGACAAAATACATCTCAAAGACTGACCTGGCACATCCAAACAGGCAAACAGAGGCCCAAAATCACAACCACCACTTATAACACACCCACCAAAATTCAAACACAGCCACACCCAAAAATGGACCAATAAAAAGGGCCCACACACACACCCTATGAGCCTTTGGTTCGGTTCAAAATCTTTATTCGATTCATACAGTGTATCATAAAAGCACAAAGTTACGAAACATGAGTACACAATTAAGATGAACCATCTGTGACACAATAATTGTAATTGAGAGATCATCATACAGCATAGATACAAATTCCCATGGCAGAATACAGGTCTACAGCTAAATTATCCATGAGCCTTTGCAACAGACCCACTGCTGCCAGACCCCACGGACAAACAACCCCACACAACTCATACCTTTGCCACACCTTCACTCACACACCTTCACACAACCACCTCCACAAACATCCCCCTCTTCACATTCACACCCACACACCCACAACCATCCACACCCACACCCCACACCATGCCCACAGACAAGAATCCAAAGTTCACCACGGCAGAGCTGGAGCTCCTCGTCAACAAAGTCATCAGAGTCGAGCCACAGCTGTTTGGAACATTGGTCAGACAGACCAGCATAGCTGCAAAATCTGCCATGTGGCAGAGGATTGTCGACAAGGTGAATGCTGTTGCGCCCGTCCGAAGGACCAGGCATGAAGGCCAAGCCAGGTGGTACGATCTGCGCAGGGCGGTCAAGAGGAAGATGAATGAAGAACATGCCCAGACCAACATCACTGGAGGTGGGCCGCCCCGCAGACCCGTACACTACCATCCCTGGGAGGAGAAGGTGATGGTTATGCTACCGCCGGTGGGACTACACGGAGTGGAAGGAGTCGCAGAGCCTGGTGGGTACACAAACAACTCACGTAACTTGGGGGGAATGGCATCCACACCCCAACCACCAGAGGCGCAACTAGAGCAAAATTTCGGGGGAGGCTAAGAAAACATTTCGTGGGGGTATGAATCTTTTAAGCCATAGGCAGAGTGGAGCTGCAGGGGCTGTTAAGGGGGTGAAACAACAGCGAGGCCTCATTAACACGCAAATGGCCTGTTAAAGACCTGTGAAGTGCTCGGGTGCGGCTGTGTGTGCGCCGGGACGCTGTCTCATCCCGGGCTGCCACAAGGTAGATGACACTGGGCCCTGCTGTATGCAGCACAAGGCCCTCCTGGGACCACTGTTCACCCAAACACCAACTCCACAAGCACAGGTATCTAGCACAGGAAATCACACACACTGTCATGCCAGCATGCACCATGAGGAGACACACACATCACCTGGGAGACCCAATGACAACTCACACTACACACAACAGCACACCCGGTCACACCCCCCCTAACACAAGCACACACCTCCGGGGCAGACAACGGATTCACACACTCCCACAATGGACATGTGACACAACAAGACCAATCCAGAGCCAAGTATGCATCAGAGCCAACTATCTTGAGGTCACACACTCAGGAGAACATCCCAATCTGTCCCCCGCAACATGCCCATCCCCAAGTGGACACTGAGAGGAATGCTAGGGACATCCAACTACCTGGGTGAACTGTGTCAACTAGAATATGTATGAAACATGGATGTGGCATGAAACAGCATTAACATTGTCTCTCTCTCACACACAGGGCAACGTCGATGATCTCCCCCAACACTGGGGGGGAAGAATCACAGTCCCAGGCACCGCGTGAAGATGATCCCACCGGCAGCGACGACTCTCACCACTCCGTGGATGACCCCGACCAACCTGGCCCCTCTGGTGTACAAGCCCCTGCAGCACCTGCGTCAGGTACATCTGTGCCAACCACCACCCCCATTCCTGCCACATCCCAGGAGACACCCAGGAGCCCTGCTCGCACTGAACAACACAGCCAGTCTGACCAGGAGGGACAAGGTTCTCAGGGCACCCAGGAGGAGGCAGGCAACCCTGCAAATGCCATCCCTCAGGGGTCCCGGAGACCCGATGTGCCCACAACGGCAGGCCAGGCTCGTTTCGGCAGGGGTGGTGGGAGCGGAGGCGCGAACCTGACCAGCCAGCTCAGGACCCCCGTATGACACACATACGCAACATCCTGGACTCATACCGGCGTGACACCAGGACCAGGTCGTGTCCAGACTTTCCGGGATGCAGGGGACCCTCGATGAGATTAAGAACCTGCAGGTCGAGCATCATGCCAGTCATCAACAACATCAAAGACGGATGGAGGCAAGACTGGCTGAGCTCCTGGCGGTGCACAGGGACGAGGGACAATCACTGCGTCAGATCGCCCAAAGTCTGGCAAACCCTCCTTGTACCACCAGGCGTAGACCAGCACCAGACACAGGGAGGGACAAGAAGGAGGAGGATTCGTCTGACGGAGTGTCCCTGACATCGTCAAGGCCTGCATCTGAGGGTCCCCGGAGGAAGGTGGGTCGTCCACGTAAAAGACCGTGAGAGTTAGCGGACCATCACCGTCTCCCAGGTCACCTGGCCTGGCACCTGGCCCTCTGGCGCAACAGCAGCACCTCACCCAATGACATTCTCTGCCACATGGACTTGCTGGTCACAGTCTGACCAATGATGACCAGCACTGTGTTCTGGACTCTGATGACTCCAACTGACAAGGATGCCATCTCCCCCTGTGAACTTTGGATTCTATTCCCCCGGTAGAGCACCTTGGCACATCTACCAAAAGACTCACCCCACCAAAAATAAATTCACATTGTTCTGCACATGAGATGTTGCTGTTATTTTGCATTATTCAATGACATATGTGTGTGGAAATGTCTAACTATGCCTGAGTGTTGAACTAACTCCAGCCATCCATACCCTGGGATCAGAGTCTGGTACAGGACACACATGGGTCACAAGGTATCATTCAATGTAGGCATGGAGCACAACACTCACCTGTGATGGCCGCTGGCTGCTGAGGGGGGGCTTGCTAAACTGTGTGGACACACCTATTTGGGAGATCATCATCAAGGCGTAGAGGTCATGGCCCATGTGGAGGTACCCGGGGAGGGAGTCCCAGGTATGTGTTGCCAGGTGGGAGAACAATGTCCTGTATGCTGGAGTACAGTGGATGTGAAGAACAGTGGCCAGGGCAAGGTTGGATGCACGGAGATGGCCCAACGGGATCTAGGATGACAGACGTACAAGGTAGGTTTGGGGTGGGGGTTGTGGACTGCCTCCTGAGTGTGGGTGGGGAGTGTGGAGGTCATCCTGCAGCAGACAGTGATCCATTGCAGCTATCCATGGTGGACGGTGAGGTGGCTGGGGCGCAGGGTGTAGAAGCTGAGGTGTGCAGATGCCCCCTGGAAGTGGACCAGGTTCCTGGGAGTGCGGATGTACTTGCACCGTAGAGGGCAGGGTAGTATATGAGACGGATGTTGTCATGGACCTGGGGGATGGTCTGTCGTAACTTGGAGTGGATCTATCTGTGGATCATGTGCATAATGCAGAGGGCGTTGCAGCATGAGGCACAGATGCTGTGGACTAGCATGGCATATGTGAGCGAGCCAAACATGATGCACACCATCTCGTGTGTGTGGCCACTGGGTGCTTGTGCAGGGCACGCAGCAGCAGGCGCCATCTCCCTGAAAAATGCCCCATTTAGCACACAAAGACTAGGATGTCAGAAGGACAACTGCAACAGGCGCGTGTGTAAAGTAAGGAGTGTCCAGTGTCACATGGCACACCCAGAGACAATGCATGCACAATCACCAAAGAGCCATTACACCGGATCAGGAAACTGAAGGGCGACCTGCGCACAGGGGACACACCCTCAGCAGCTGGTGATGGCCCATTGTGTGGTCGACCTTGCTAAAAAACATACACGGCCATGTACTTCGTGCCCAATTGAGAGCCTAATCCATGACCAACTGCATGCATGTCGCTGGACTACACATGGACTCCTATGCATTATCGACAGCAAGTATGCCAGAGATGCCGCATGCCAAGTGGCAAGAAACCTGCATTGACAGAGACGAGGCACCTTGGAGTGTGACGAACACCTTTATTACTCAGCCTCACACCAATGGAATTGCATCCATTGGAACAGTATCACAGGTCATTCGGCTGACCATGTGTGACCTACACTGGACACCCCCTGCAACACACAGATGTGGTAAATCCTACTGAGCTGGCACACAAGTGAAGGGGTTGAGCCTCACACCCCTTGATGCACACGGAGAGTGTACAATTCCCCGTTGAGCCTCATATGGGGATGTCCCACACCATGTCCACCAATGGCATCCCGTATGTTCCTGAGGGACGTTATACACACATTGATGCCTTCATCAGAATCCACAATCCATGACAGATGACTGTCAGGAAGGGTGACTATCAATTCATGGGAGCCATGCAACACGTCAGGTGGCCCATGGTGAGTCGACATGTATGCACGGTAACACAACATGCACAGGAACAGTCCCCACATATCACAAACACGTACCACCCACAAAACGCCTTGCTGCACTCCTTACCCCAAATTAGTTTTCACCATGTCTGTGCATGTAACTCTGATCCAGCCCACGTTGCAATACTCATGAGGAATAGCAGGAGTGCAATGATGACATGAGCAGATGACAGCCGCAGGAACCTGGGGAGGACAGACACACAACAAGTTAGCGAAGAGCTAGTAATCCGCAGACATGTACATCCACTCTACAGGATTGATGTTGTCACCATGCTAATTATGAACTTTGTGTACCCGCTGAAATTTGGGGAATGACATCATCACTTGAATGACCCATCAGAACACACCTCCAAGTCACTTAGCACACAGTCAGCTCGACACACACATTGCAACACATGCCACACAAGGCCCTAAGCGTGCACACTCAGACACAGGGACTCACCATCATGAGAAGAAGTTGCGGATAAGCTGACTCCAGATATCCTCATCCTCATCCTCATCCTCACTTGCCCCGTGCCCGAGCCCTTCATCCTCCACGGGTGGATTATCCTGCTCATCCGGATCCAGGATGAGTGGCACGGCCTTCTCCACTGCCATGTTGTGCAGCATGCAGCACACAAGGAAGATTTTGCAGACCTTCACCGGGGCATATGGGAGTGCGCCGCCGGTCTTGTGGAGGCACCGGAATCTGCTCTTCAGGAGTCCAAACGTCCTCTCAATCACGCGCCTCGTCTGCCCATGGGTGTCATTGTAGCGGTGTTCTGCGGCTGTTCTGGGGTTTCGGAGCGGCGTCATCAGCCATGGCATGTTGGGATAGCCAGCGTCCCCTACATGGAAACATCATGGACAGAAGTGGGTCAGGAGAAGCAGTAAGATATTAAGATACCGCTAAATACAGGACTAACAGAGTATACCCACCAACAAGACATGCACGTTTGTTGCGCAGCTGCAGCATCATTTCAGGCACCCTGCTACGCCTCATGATATAGGCATCGTGTGCTGATCCTGGAAAACAGGCACAGACATGGGATATCATCATGTTAGCAAGACATACCACAAGGGCATTGATGGAGTGGTAATGTTTGCTGTTACGGAAGGCTACCTCCTGTGCGTGTGGTTTTACCAAAGCCACATGTGTCCCATCAATGGCCCCAATGACATGGGGCATCCCTCCCAGGGCATAGAACTCACACTTGACACCTGTCAACTGCTCACGAGTCCGGAAATGTATGAATTCATCCAGGTGTAACAACATGGCCTCTAACACATCATGCAGGACACGGCTGAACATGGTCTGGGACATGCCACCTACATCAGCTATGGTCAATTGAAACGTACCCGTGGCAAAGAAATGTAGGGCTGCCATCACCTTCATCTTGGCTGTCAGTGCAGTAGGATACCTGTGTAGCGGTTGGAGGTGTGGTTCCAGCCTTGTGGTCAAGTCGTCAATCAACGGTTGGGAGAAGCGGTAGCGGCGTATATAGTCACGTTCCCTCATGGCAGCCAAGTCTGGCATTGGTCGGGGGAGAGGCGGTGCCCTGCAGAATTTTGGAAGGAATAACGAAGATTGAGTACAGCACTACACCACTGTCAATGAACTGAGCACATGTTCAACAGCTAATACACATATGCTACATACAGAGTCTGTACGGTGCAATGCATCCAGGACACGTATGCCAGCCAAGTGACACCCCTACCAACAGTCAGCTACACACGTGGGTGCTCAAGGTCAACATGACATGACATGGAACTAGCTGTGGGCCAGTGTAAGTGAACAGGCAGACGCATTACAGGAGTGACAGACAACCATATATGTGCATGAGAAGGATGTTTCATCATACAGACCGGTTGCGGAACACTAGAGGCACAGGTCACATGTCCTTGAAACAGGACAGTCCACACACCTTACCATGAAGGGGTACATGTCAGGAATGATCACACATACATTGAGACTACGCAGATATGTCCGTGTCTCGCAAGGCCATGTGCGATGCATGCATACACCCATTACGTCTGATTCCACATGTGGCCTGGTGTGCGTAATAGTGTGCCATGCCCATCAACACGCACACACATGTTGGATGCAGCAACTGCAGATGCATGTCACGGAACAACTACAGCAAGCTCATGGGAACACTTGACACACACATGACATAGTCACATCGTGCAACGCCGGTAGTTACATGTCAGGTGTCATTATCCGTGTCCCTGGCATCAGGGGACAGTTGCGGGTGTAGGTGACTGTGCCATGCCAGTGATGCAGTGCCCGACTGTCCACAGAGGGTAGCTCCTCTGTATCAATTGATATCAAGTAAATTTGCTGTTGTTTCATGCTCCCCATTGTTTCACAGTGGCATGGTGGGTAAACCAACTGTGTGGTGCAGGGCCTACATATGTTTGTGGTATTGTAGATGTCACTCATGTTGCTGTTCATGCTCTGCGCTGTGTCCTATGTAGTTTGGACTCATGTGTCATATGTATACAGGTGTCTGATCATTTCCTGTCTCCTCACCTTGCCCACAGCATCGTCGGGGGAAACCGAGGGAGACACTGGCACGGACGTGGGGGAGGGATCCAGCACCGGGGCCACCAGTGCTGGGGAGTCTAGCGCAGCAAGTGGCACGGAGGCCGAGGGGAGTCACGCGGAGGACATGTCGGGTCCCATCACCGCCCTCCCACTTGCTCGGGTCCCTTGTGTCCGTGCTAGGCGACAACAGGTGCGTGAGAGGCGGCAAGGAGGTGTATTTAAAAGGTGAAGGGTGCACTTCCACTCCGGATCATTCTGTGGTGTGTAGGCAGATTCAATTGCATGGTGCATGTCATATGCACGCTCATGATTTAGCTTGTATTCTGAGGTGGATTCGTGTGCCAGTCATGACCCCGTCTTGTACGCTGCTTGATAATGGTAATTATGTGCTGTTCAATGAAGAAGCTTGCTGGGGGTTGCTTCCGGGAATTGCTCACATCGTGACTGTATCAGTACGAGTGGTTTTCTGTCATTATGTCCTTTTCCCACCCCCGCATGGCCGGCTAGATGTATCCATCTGGCCTTCCATTCCAACCTTGAAAGCAGAGTTCAACAAGATGTGCAGAATAAGGGCTCTATTGTCTCAAAAACAAGTCGTGTTGACTTCATACCGAGAAACATTTGTCCTTCACGTAGCTCACGCGCACACAGAGGTGCAAGCGCTTTTGGACACCGATCTCCCACTACATATTTGGGACTCGGATTCAGACTATCTTTCATGCCTCATCAACAGGTGGCCTGGATGTTTTTTTCAGAATTGTGTGCTCCGGCCTCGTGACCTCCTTCCATACTCTGTTTTGTGTGATCCCCGCATTTCATCATTCGATTTGTTCTAGCGTCTTCGGAGGTCTCCCTTTGCTTCTCGCACTCGTGGCTGGGGTGCTATTATTGATCTGCGTACTACGCTGTGGCTTCACAACTTGCGTTAGAAGACAGCATGCACCGGCTGCTCCATCTTCGGAAACAGATGCTTGAATTCTACGGCACTCTGCCGCTGGCGACCTTAAGCAGTGCCTATGGATTGTCCTTCCGGTTTCCCTTCTTTACCTGCGTGCAACCTGTCTTTCATTTCCTAGATTGTCCATTCGAATGGGCTCTGGATTTGTGCCTGTGTAACTCGGTGTCTCCTGACCCGAATTATGATCGACTGATGAGCCCCTTAGTGGCTCATGAGTTGGACTGCTCTGGCGTCGGGATTATGGCCTGTGCTGCAGCACATGGAGTCCTTGGGAATTGGGACATCGGAACGGCTGCAACTGAATTCTTATCCAGAAGTTATTTTGATGTCCCCACCAGTTGTCCACAAATGGTGCTGGATGCCCCGATTGTTGAGGAACACGTATGTTCTTTCCCCCTGCTGAACTGGATGGCAGATAATTTTGCGGAACGTTCTAATGATTTCCTCTTGGAAGCTGTTGCGACTTATTGTGCCTATACCTTGATGGATTGACTTTAGCCCTGCTCATTTCATGGTGCATCCATCGATGTTATGTTTTTCCCCTTTTACATGGTTCATTTCCCTGCAACATCGTTCATCATTGACATTTCTTTTCTGACTTTTTCGCTTCCCTTCTATGGACTTCCAGTTCATGCCCTTGGTTCCGTTGTATCAGACTTGAACTCTGCGTTCTCGATTTTGCGCCCCTAGTGGTTAGTGGTACGAACAAGGGGGGGTGTAGTCATGATTCCTATCTCCCTATGTACAATGCTAAGTTGGCACCACCGCGTTAGTTGTTAGTGAGCCATCTTGCCAACTTTGCTGCTTTTGCACGCGACACTGTAGTTGCGTGTTATCCATTTTAAAATGCCTACTCGAGTTTGCTTCACATGAGGACTGTCTGTTGTGTGACATCCTTCACAGTGAGCAGCGAGCTTGTACTGTACATTGTGTACACAAACAGTCTGGGTGACTAGACGGTGCATGTTGTTGTGTGCAGGTTGATCGGCCCACTATTTAGCCATTACATGCACGCAGCTGCAGATACCTGATAGACGAATGCTTGCCATATTGCAGTGCAGCACGTTTGAGTTTCATTGTGATGGGGATCTTTCGCAGGAGAAGAGACTAGATGATCCTGTGATGTGATACCACTGAGCTGATCTGTACGGTGGGGGTTCCCCCATTCAAGCCTAGAGACCTTTTATTAGTCGAATGATACTACTATTGGTTTACTGGCGACAGGAAGGCTGCTGTTTCCACTGTCATTTACTCATGATTGCTCCTTTCATTGTCTATGATATTGCAACAATGCTGATGCTTCTGAACTTAACCATTTGTCTGCTTATGTTAGCCACAGTACTGCATCTTAGGACGCGAGGTTCATTGAATGAACTCTTTCAACTTTACCGTGTCTGTGTCTATTCTGTTGTGGACTGATCTGAGAATAATGACGTACAGGTATGTCTGATTCCCACCATTCGTGAGAATATTGTCATGCGCTTGTTCTGGGTTGTCTATACATTGGGACCGCCGAGCTCAACCTCGGCTAACGAATGGGACACTAAGCTAGTCGGATGAGGGGTTCTGGGTTCTGAGGGGAGTTTGTGTTACACCAAACATGTCTTCTTCGTGCCAGGCACCGCACCCCCTGCCCCTGTCTCCCCTGCTGCCGTCCATGCAGAGTCTGTGGACAATCAGCGCCAGTTGCAGGTTGGTCAGACATGGCTCCTGCGTGTCCTCCATGGCCACACCAGACTGCTGACACGGATGGTGTCGTACATGGAGGGCATGTCATCAGCGATGTCTGACCAACAGATGTTGCTGAGGTCCATGGACTCGTCACTGACGGCAGCAGTGGGTCTCCTGAAGCACTCCGTCCCCCCCTACCCCGGCACCATCCGCACTTCCCACTCCCATGCCTGTCCCATACACACCCAGACGTCCCCATGCTCGCACCCCACCAGACACAGGCAGCACACCACCAGGGAAGGCCAAGCGCACACCTCCTGTCACGCACACACAGGGGGGAGAAGGCACAGGCATTGGGTCGGGGGGAATACAGCAGCCACGCTGTCACAGTAGGAGTCTGCAGTCCTCACGACCCACTACCTCCGAAACCACTCCCCTTGGCTCTCCTGCCCAACAGTCGGACAGAGTCCTTCATGGCCAGTCGTCCCCTGCCCCAGTGTGACACCACCCCGCAAGCGTTTGAGGGATTCCCCGTGCAGGGTAGTTGATTCCCCCCCCCCCATCCACACCCTCCCCCAGTTGCTCTGCGACCCATCCCTCCGACCCCCCCCTCCTTGGTGCCTGTGGTTCCTTCGGGTGCAGGGGAGACACTGGAAGAGCTTGCTGCCGTGTGCAGCGCCATACTGACCTCCTCCTTTGGCGCTGCCCCACCCCCTGTGGTGGAGTCGTCCGTCCCTGCACCCACGACACCTACCCGTGCCCCTCCTTTCCCTGCGGTGCCTGGCTCTTCCCCCCCACATGATGCCCCCCACTCTGTGGATGATATGGTACAGTGCACTGTGCAGGCAAGCTAGGGGAGACGCGTCCCGACGTGTCCCCCCCTAGGACTTCGCATCTGGCGTGGCCCATGGGCTTGGTGAAGAGTGTACTGTAGCTACTTTTCTTTGAAATGCTGATTGTGGTTTTTTGTTTTTCCTTTGCACACTATGGCTTTTCTGGTATTGCTGTTGGTGCTGCTGCTCCCTGAGTTGGGGTGGGGTTGATGTGTTGTATGTCTGGGAAATGTTGTAGGGTGCTGCTCATGGGGTGGACCCTGGTATCTGCATGCCGTCACAAGGTGACTGCATGTATTCTTAAGTGATGTTAGCTCTTACTGCATGGTGACATTGTCCCAAGGTGTGTTCCTTACTATGTGGCACCTGCCATCTTCCCTGCAGGGTGTTTCCCAATTGTTGTGCTGATCTGTGTCAACATTTTCTGGGTGTGTGACACATCCCTTCGACTTTGGCCATGCATGCTCTGCTATGTCTCCACCTGCATCGTTTGTGGCATCCTTGCTGGACACTGTACTTGTGTATGGAGTGTATTGACATGACTTCATGTGGACATTTTCCCTTTTCCGCACTATGCATGTGTGTACTCCCTGCCTCACACACATGTGTTACGTGTTCTGCAGGGTATTTGGGCACCTGACTGACAATTGTGGGCATTGTATCTGTGTGTACTCCACCCTTTTCCTTCCATGGGAGGCTACAACTTGTTGGCTGCCCCGGCACCTGTACATTTCTATCATTCCTGGAATGTGGGTGACAGTGTGTGTTCCCTTAGGCTCTCTTACTTTAGTGGTGTTTGACAAGAGGATACAGTCTTGTTGCATGATCTCAGTGTGTGTATTGTGCTGCCTCTGCCAGGGGTGGGTATGCATGTGTAATTTGTCATCACACCCACATGTGGTGTGTCATGCAGTGGGGGAAGGTCATCCATCCTCATGGGAGTGGGACACTGCAGTCAGTGATGTGTCGTCATGGCACTCTCAAGATTGTCGCACATTGTGTATGCCTTCATGCACCCATGCAGTTTGGCTCATCGGAGGGTGATGTACACACCCCCATGGCTCTGTCCACTGCTGGGGGTCCTCTACACCCACCCCTCATATGTCTGGGCACTGCTGGGAGTGATAGGCACCCACCCCTCATATGTCTGGGCACTGATGGGAGTGATATGCACCCACCCCTCATATGTCTGGGCACTGCTGGGAGTGATATGCACCCACCCCCATATGTCTGGGCAGTGCTGGGAGTGATATGCACCCACACCTCATATGTCTGGGCACTGCTGAGAGTGATGGGCACCCACCCCTCATATGTCTGGGCACTGCTGGGAGTGATGGGCACCCACCCCTATGTATGTGTCCACTGTCGTGGTACGAGCTGTACCCACGCACTTTGGGGGTGCGGCCCGTACCCATGCCTTTGGGACGTGGGTACCGGCCGTGCCTCCATTGTTGGTGTGACGTAGGGGTAGGCGTGGTACGTCCGTACCCACGCTCTGGGGGGCGTGGGTACGTCCCGTACCACCATTGTGGTGGTGACGGGTACGCGTCCACGTCCAATTCCGTTGTGGCGGGACGTGGGATTGCTGGACACGCCCCCCGAAGTGGCCAGACCATGGAGGTAATTGATGTGCATGATGTTTCAGTAATTTGTGGGGTGTGGGTTCTGTTTCCTGCCCCTTGCACACACACACGCCCCCCCCCCCCTTTGCCCCTGGGGGTTGTTCTGACCTTCTGCGGCGTCTGCGTCAGTTTCTGTACACGAGGTGGTAGGCTATGAGGGCCGGGATGACGTGTAGGTTGGGGTCCATGGCTGTCCATCGCGTACCGGTGCTCCTTGTTCGCGTCGTCCTCAATTTCCCGGCAGTTTTTGGCTCCCGTAAAAACTGCTGCGTGCAGAGTGACGTCGGCACGAATCGTACTTGCTGGTCCGTAGAACGCTGCCTGACTCCGTCCGGACGTCGCGTAAGCGCTGTCCAGAATCAGATTTGTATGTATTTTTTTGCCGGTCGGTGTTTTTTACAACTCGTACGGAAATGGTGTTTCTGTGCGAATCGTACTTGCGAGTTTGTAAGGTGTTTTTCCCGGTTACGAGTCGGACGGAAAAAACGCTCCGTACGACCATTCGTACCCGGGTTTTACAGGATCGGAATCGACACCTGAATGTATTGAGATTTTAATTTCCTTAAGTTCATGCATTAGAGTGTCTAAAATAATGGAGAAAATTATGTGATTTGAAGGCGTAGCGTGCGCATATTTTTGTATTAAATATTAAAGTAAATTTATTTCATGTATTTACTTTAAATGTAGAGAAAAACAGAAAAAATGCTACAAATCTATTAAATTAATTTTCAGTTAAAACTTAATCAATTGAAATATATTAAATGAAATTACAATTATTTTTCCATAATTCAAATTTAAAAATCAATTCCCACCTGAAGAAGAAAATGTTTTTAATGTGCATTAATAATTATTAAAATTGATGTATAGAATAAATTAAAATTAAAGCGTGTTAAGCTCCTCTTTGACTGCTCCAGTGTTGAAGCTATTGAATTATTGAGCCTGTTGCTTCGATGCTTTCAGATGTGCTCAGTCAATGGCATGGAGCAGATCAACGCAATGGCTGTGTTCAGTCCAAATGTTGTGGATTGCAGCAAAGGAGGCTGGTCAAGGAGGAGTAAATGAATTCCAGGAAGTTACCATTATGAGGTGATGAGCCCCACAATAGGAAGTCTGGGGGGCTACAGTCTAAATGAGTTGTCCACTGTTTCGAAGGGATGTGGCCCGAGGCAGGGTGGGGTATGGCTCGGACGAGACATAGTCAGCAGAGGTGAAACACCTGTCAGAGGGCGGAGCTAGGACAGGAAGTTTCAAGGTGTCACTCGAGTTATATTGTTTCCCTGTTCAAGTGCATCTGGAACGTTGGAGGATGACTTATAGCGAAATGCATCCACAGAAATGAAGACATGTATTGGTGGGATTGTTAATTAGGGTGAGAAGTGTTTTATAGGGATTAATGAGTAAAAGGTCGGTACTGCATCCACTTAAATTATTCTCATATTCTTGTGTGACAAGGTCTGATTAGTAAATTCAACGTACGTTTTACATGGAGAAATCAGAACAGAAGCGTTCAGCGGAGTATCGTGTGTATATCATGTTTGTTGTATTTTGCATTAGTCTGTAAAAGTCTAACATATTAGTAATTTTTTCTCTTTATATTGAGCTTCATGTTGCTTTTCTGCCAAACCTAGATGCTGTACATAACATAACCAGCATTACTATTGCAATATTTTCTTGTCACTCCTTAAACCACGTGTCCAAAGGCTGAGTGGTTTATAAATGTCGCCCGAACTCTGAGGTGGCAATACAGCAAATCTATATATGTCAGTAATGGAACATAGTACAAGTCACCTGTTATGCATTCTTTAGTTTTGATGTTTTTTATGGGGTAATTAGCTGGCAAAAACATGTTCTCTTAATGGGCACTGATTGGAATTAGAATGTTTAGGGTTTGTTTCGCTTTCATTAATAATAACTTTTATAAAATAATGGGCAACGGTGAAGGGTTTTGGATTTATGTGATTTTGTGGCTGCAGCGTTTACTGCGTAATTTATCACATTTAACACATAATTTGCGGATTTCAACAGAACCTATTGTGTCTACCTCAAATGGATAAAAATAATATTTTCAGAGAATGTGCTACATAATTTGCATTTTATTTCCTCTTAGTTTTGATAGCCATGACACATATTTTTGTTCTCCCTTGAGCCTAATTCTAGTAGCCCAGACAATGGTAAAGGTCTGATGCAGAGTGCTTTTTGGGGCTGTGATTATGATGATAAAACTCATATTTCAATGAAAACTATGAAATATTTCCCAAACTTCATGGTAAATATGGGTTTTATACCACTGAATTTTGCACAATTATTGCACACACACGCTCACACATACATGACACCTTTCTTTCACAGCTGCATCACAGGAGGATTCATGGTAAAGTGTACCCCTGACAGCAAAGAGGAAAGACAGTTTCTTTTTAAGGGCAATTTTATTTCAAGAAATACAAACTCCAATATATTAAATAAGTTAAATACTATGTGCAGGTCCCTAAAACTCAAAATCTTCTATCAGGGATCCTTGAAGCTCCTCTCGATTGGGTGGCCGGCACCATCCAGTGAAGCCAATAGTTCTGGTTGCAACAATATGGGATGTCTGGATCTGACAGTATTCTGTCACACGAACCTGGTGAGAGGTCTGACAGGACCAGACATCCTAGGAGTAACAAAATAAATAGAATTTTTCAACAACATCGGTATCAGCTATAAATTAAAATTCCTTTAGGGCAGAGGGTATAAAAATACATTTATGGTATAATGCGAGTATTTACCAGTGGATGTATTGGTATGTAATATTTGGCAGCTTAAATAGCTAAAACATGACGGACATCAAAGTATGATTGTGCGTCTATCATTTAAATAGATATGGAAATGCACAGTTTTATAACTTCATTTACACGCAAAACACAAAATAAATTTGGATAAATACAGATAAAATGGCCCAAAAATAAATATGGATAAATACAGATGGAAATGGCCAAAAAATAAATACCATAAAACCGGGAGCGTTAAATATAATGTACAAGCAAAGACCGCAAACAGAATGCAACAGTATATATACATTAGATCTGTGCCCCTGCATCCTGAGGGGCGTGGAATCGAGGATCTGTCGCTGTACACATCACCAAGCGCTGACTTTCAGGTCCATGCCCTGTTGGAGTGTGAAGGGTAGAAAATATCTGCAAATCAATCAAACTGAAGCACCCTGACAAAAAAGTATTGTGAGCTGTCTGTAGGAATGCCCGGCTCCACTGACGTCTGTAAGTCTGTTCTGGCAATGTCTTCCCTTCAGCTCAGGCTCGACGCGGATATCCGGCCTCAGATTGTGATACTTCTATTTCTGGTTAATAAAGTGCAAATGGCAGCTGGCTCAGGTCTTGTGCAGATGCTGCTGTGGTCAGTAGAACAAGACTTGTCGTAGCAAATGGTAGCCTCACACCTGCAAGTTCTTCACCCTCTCGAATGTCTGCATGATGTGGCTAGTGGGGACGCAGCCCTCCCTCACGATGCTCAGGATCCCTGGAAAGGAAGAAGCACAACAGCATGAGATTGAGAGGGCTTAGAGAGTTCTGAGGTCTGTGAGCAGCAGAGGGAAGGGAAGAGACAAGCATAATGAGCACAGTAGGGATTGGCTCCTCAGCATCCAATGGGTGATGGAGTCCAGGAGGGAACCGCCCTCTCACATGGCATATACTGACTGGAGAAAGCGTGGGGTCTGCGCCCTCAAGGAGACATTGAATGACTGGGGCAGGGTGGGATATCATGGAAACAACAAACTGCTAAAATACAGACTCGAAATCTTTCACTGCCAAAATATCTACCACAAACAACAATCCCCCTGCAAAAATGTCGACCCACAGTAAACTCACTATCAAGCACTTGGCCAATAAATTCAGACAGGAGATGGAATAGTAAGTTAAATCTGTACTTCAATAATTATGGAGTGAGTCTCACTGGAATTAGGAATTTTTAACAGGTCTAGTGCTCTTTAAATAGACATTTGTGTATATTTGTGCATGGTCAATATTTTGTCAATCTGCATGTCAGAATCTGTGATTCTGAGGTCTCTATTTACAGATGGGACTAGAGGTAAGGACCTTCAGGCATTGGGTAACTTGGGCGGGTTGGAATAGTCCCTGAGAAAAAACAATGGGTTTGGGGAAAAAATATAAAAGATCCCGCCTTGGGGAATAGTGTCTTACTGAGGGAGGTTCTGGGTCCATGTGCTAAGTCTGAGTGAATTTGTAAGCACTATTACTAAATTTGATGAATTTGCAGTATGCAATTTGCATCATTTCTTCTTTACTAGAGATGGTTTTGAGCATAAAAATGCCTCCGTAAGAGACATTTTTCGCTGATTAAGTCTTCTGCCAGTATCTAACATGACTTTTTAATCTGCGGTATATACTACCATGAAAATTTCATGCAAGATAAAGGCGAACTGAATTTCACACCGTTCATGTAATTTTAGCAAAATTTTGTGAAACAAATTATGCAAGATGGTACACCAATAGTGCAGACTAATGATAAAGAGAAATGCTTGTAAAGTTTAAAGTAGGGGTCAGGGTTTGGCAGAGGTAAGAAACCTCCGGTGGCCTCCCTGCAAACTTAGAACACGCGCTTGGAGTTTTCCTCAGGGGCTTAATAAAGTGAATCTTTTTGTTACGCATTCATCTTAGCCCCTTTAATGCTTCAACTGTCCATTCATTCTGGGCTTTGTAAGTCTGTATGCCTTGGACACCAGGAATCCACTGGATCCGGACAGTTTTTTCCCAAATGTCATGGCAGGCGTTTGGCGGGTGGGAAGGGGTGGGGGTGCAGAGCCCCCTTTTCATATCCAAGGATGCAAGTGATCTAGTTTGGGAATAGCAGGGGATAGAGATGAAACAGAAAAAAGCATTGGTCAAGACCCACCTTCGTCTATCCTCAGACAGTTCACCACCGTGGAGCCCACCATCTCGTAGGAGTCCCCATCACACAGCACCCCCTCCAGCTTGTGCCGTAGACGCCTGAAACACAAAGCGGAAATACAAAATCACTCATTTAAAGAAATAATCGACAAAGGCTCAGGTGCTGGGGATTAAGGGAAAGCCGGAGGAAGGCAAACATCTACCTGAACTCAAGCTCAACTAGTTAAACACACCTGTGTTTAATGCACCCACATATAGGCTCATGCCAAGCATCTCAAATACCCTAAAACATATGCGTGAGATATCATCAACACCCTTTTCCCTCCTTTCACCTTTCAGTAGCACCAGTCTAGTCATATGTTTAAAAAAGCCTAAACTCATTCAAAATAGCTCACCGCCCATCAATACTCCAACACTCTTCCATTCACCTTTCAGAATCTTCAGCTCATGCCCTTCCACAATCCTTGCCCCTGCCCTCAGCTCCTAGCAGCCATCTAGTAACTCTCAAACCCCAGGCACCATCTCTTACGCAGAAGGCCCAATCACAACCTTTTCCTGATTTCAGCCCCTGTTCTGAATGAGTACTCACGAGATGACCATGTCATGGTGGGTGCTGTCACACTCCCCACTGGGATTGGCAGAAGTGATGGCCAGAGGGCCGGTCATGTCGGTCAGGTGGGCAGAGATAGTGTGGTCCGGCACTCGGATCATGATGGAGTCTTTGGTGCCCACAATGTCATAAGCTGGTCCAACTCCTACAGAAGGAGAACATAAAAAATGAATCAGCAACAAGTCAGGTGTGAGTGATAGAGCATTTGAGTTTGACTGTATTTATTTTCTCAGCATCATGAACAGAGTTGTTGTACAGTGGCGCCTTCATTTGGTTGTGCTTAACCTGAGCAGATGTTTGAATGGTCTAGTCTCTGAACATCAAGAGTTGATGAAGGCCCTTGAAGACGTGATTGCTCTAATTGTGCAGTGAGCACGCATTGTCCATTAAGTATGAAAGAAGTTCTACTAAAGCATTTCAAACAGCCACGGTCCGTGCAGGATACAGTGGTGGGGCCGAGTTGGGGGGGTTTCTAAGGGACTATGCAGAGGGGAAATTAAATAAATAAATAATTTTCCCTCTGCATGGTCCCTCGATATCCCCCATAACGCGGCCCCACCGCCCCACCGCTGTTACCTGCATGCACTGCGGCTGATTAAAAAACTGTGAAAGGCATGCACACATTTGTTTTATATCTTGAGAGGCCAGATGTCTGCAATACATAATGTTAAACATTCTTTAAAAATGACATCAGCCAGAAAAGTATTTCTGTCTCACATAATTTTATGGCTGTTTGATATATCATTCTGTCTGCGCGAGGGACTATTTTACAACTGAAAAGTACACGAACTCAACACACTAAACATTTTTTCTTATACAGCCATAGTATACCAAACGCAACCTTTCTTTGTTTTGTCATTGCTGCGGGGTTTAATTAATGTTTTAGTCAGGAATTGTGCGAATCACATATATTTCTTCATCTGTTTTACACACATGTACACATACATCACACACACACATATATACGTAATATATGTAACATGTACATGCAATGGGTACATGAGATGGGGGGTCTGTGTGCTTTAGGGGTGAATGTGCATGTAATACCTGCATGAGATTGAGGTCGCTACACATTAAAGAGGGGACTGCGCCCTGATATGTATATGCAATAGCTCCATGTGATAGGGACCTCTACAGCGAATGGGGGTCACGGGACCCTGATATGCACATGCAATAGCTATATGAGATGGGGATCTGTAAACATCAGGAGGGTAAATGTACATGCAATGTCTGCATGAGATGGGGGTCTGTAGACATCAGGGGGTCCATGTGCAGGTAATATCTGCATGAAATGGGGTATGCATATATCAGGGGGGGGCTGAATGAACTCTGATATGTACATAAAATAGGACCTGAGATGGGGGGTCTGTAGACATTAAGGGGTGAATAGACCCTGTTCTGTACATACAATAGCTACATGAGATGGTGGTCTATAGACATTGGGGGGGGTGAAGTAATTCCTCCAAGAGATGGGGGTCGGTACACATGGGGGGGGGGTGAATAAAGCATGATCTAGACAAGCAGCATATACATGAAGTGAGCACACCCCTGAATTTCCCCAGGCACAATTTCTGGCATTTGGAGCCCTCACCCCTCTAGCCTCCCCAGCCCACCCTTCTTTGACAAAGAAACAGCCCATGCAGAAGAGGTCACACGTACCCATCCTCTTCAGCCACTCCCCCTTCTGGACAATGCAGCTGATACCCCCAGGGTAGACGCTCCCCATGAAGTCCCACAACAGGGGGCTGAACGGGGGTCTCACGGCCCGCAGCTGGTCCAGGTGGGAGATGCAGATACAGATGGGCTTCTCCAGGGGTCGGTCCTGCAGAGGATGGAAGAGAGGGAAGTAATGAATGGTTTAGAGAGAGAAGGGGGAGGGCAGGACCGTCAGAGATTATGTGCAGGATCACGTGATATCTAAGTGACCTTAGACCCAGTCACACAACCTCTGTAAATAAACTAAATGTCTCTAGTGCTAGCCAACAGATTGTACAAGTTAAAAGCCTGTATTGCCTTCTAATGACACTTACACCGTGACTCCTGATGTATGATGATTTATGTTGAACACGAGTTGTCTTTTGGCATTGTGACTGTTCTAAATATGTATCATTAATCTCATATATTGATGCAAATTCCTGAGGTCTGTAAATCTGTTGATTTCCATACCCGTCACATTACCTACTGGACTACAATGTTATTGTTCCTTTTTACTGCATGTTTAAATAAATACAATCCTTTCCATTTAGAAGAACCACACAGCTCTAATTATAGTTCTGTGTTTATACACTTATGTTGTTTGGTAGGGACCTATGTCTCTTGCAATACACTATTACCCTCGGTCCCTCTTGACACACAGGGTTCCCTTGTTCTTTGTTACTCTCTTTCTAATGTCCTATAGCAGACAGTCACTGGCCACAGAGTTCAATGCAATGGAATCTGCACAGTCTGAGAATGCAGACTGACTGTGTAGTCTGGGGCATTAGTATCTTTCTTGTGCACGTGATAGCATCTCGCTGGGATCTTCTGTCCCTAAAGCAGGGTTCTCTCCTGAGACTATGTGTGGACTGGAGCTCACACTTCCCTTATCACCCCCATCTCGCACTCTCCCCCAAAGTATGACAAGCTACCCTTTAACCTGGCTGCTTTCCTTTTTTTTAAAGTTTTGGAGTTGGAACTTTCTAGGCATATATTACCATGAAAACCCTCACCTGCAGAATGGTTTTACCCTGTAATTTCCATGTCAATATATCCAACTGTACATACTCCAGGCTGGTATCACCACGGTAATCACACCCCTGCAGAATGGTTTTACCCTGACGTTTCCATGACAATGTCTCCGCCCACAGGGTGACTTCTAACTGTTCTAGTAAAAGGTGTCCCTTATTCTTGAATGACAGAGCATCTGTCTCGGCCTCGGGTAAATTCCGCCGGAAGTTTACTCCTCGGTGCTCACCTTGATGGTGTAAATCTTCTGGATGGCCTCGGGGTGTTTGCAGGAGGCCGCCAGAGCGTAGACAGTGTCTGTGGGGACCCCGCACACCCCACCCTGGTCCAGCAGGGCAGCGATGGTCCTTAGACTGCTGGTGCGATAGGAATCGGGGCACACGCAGGAGTCCGACGCCTCAACTTTCTCCTCTGACTTCGTTTCCTAAAAGTGCAAAGAGCAGACAAGGGGTGAGACAGCGCCACCTACAGCTGTCCTTGAGCAGCACATGCACATCCCAAAGTTAGAGGACTAAGATGGACTGGTTATTTGAGAGACACATTTATCGGAACTGAGTGTTAATTTAAGAATAGTAATCGTAACATATTGCATGTACTTATCACTGTACCTTGAAGAGAGGTGGTACCATGGGAATTAGATCCTTGCTGAAAACGCAGTTTCCAAGAGATGCCGCCGCTCCGTAGATACAGACGACACTGAAGACGGACAATACTGTGACTGAAAAAACACACAAAGACGGGAAAATTAGACTTTAAGTTTAATATTATCAACAAAAAAAGAGGCGTGTGCTGATCACGTTGATGTTAAACCAAGACAGGGGTTCCTTCAGGAGGGATTTAAAAAAGGTAAATGCCACCCAAGACAATAAAATATAAACATAAAACAGAGATTAATTTTTCACTCTACTTCGGTCTGTATGAAATTAAGTGTGGTAAAGCATTTAAACTGGTACATGAACCCCTGTCTTGGTTTATACTTAATTGCCCTGGTTCCTAGGGTTATGGGGCTCACCCCAACTCTTCGTATTATAACAAGGAGATGTTAAGGCAGAAGTGGACAGACAGATAAAAAAAAACTAAGAAATGTGGAGGTCTGGCAGAGAACCAGACACATGTCAGGGTTGTAACTGACTCCATTCGAGCCAGGCTTGTCAGGCACACTCCAGTCCTTTCTACAGACCACTTCCCTTTAGCCCCCAACACATTACAGGTGGACTCGGGATGGCACTTGATAGGAATTGCCTGTTTATCATGAATTAACCCTTTGGAGATCACTGACATGCATTAACACAGAAGAGGAACCCACAGTGGAAGATGTCCACTTACTCTCGAGCGCGAGGGGCAGGCATTCCAAGGTGAAGAGCAGGAAACAGACCATCACCGTCTCCATCAGCAGGGCGAGCAGCACCAGCACCACGTTGGCATAGGCGACTGTGGAACAAGCAGAACAGGATGGCGTCAGATGTCGGAAATTACATATTTCATAGGTCAGTGGGGGTCACAGTTGCTCAAGTCTTTAGATGAGGACACTACGATGCCCCAGAACTATGGACCTATGGTGCATATGGACCATCGAGTGACAGACACCGGCCCGAGCCCACTACAGCCGGAAGCAGCTGCTGTCTGTCAGGGCACCTGGGCCTCAAGTGTTCAACAGAGGGATGACTTGACATCGGTATCCGGAGAGACTTACCCAAGGACATCAGGAAGACATTGATGACCAGGAAGGTGACGGCACCAACAGTGAATGCACCATAACTGGCGACGTGGATATTCAGCAGGGGACCTGGAGAGGGAAGAGAAGGAGGAGCAGAGGGTTAGTCATGGATGAAACAGAACATAGGAAGGAGCTTTTCCTTCAAAGACAGGAGATGGCTAGGAGTAGAGACAAGGGATGAAGGAGGACCATATACTGTCCAACACCTCACTTATCTAACAGCCAATCATGGTGCTAGATATTGGCTTCTGATGTTATGTAAAACTGTATCTTCCACCTCATCCTGAACAGGTGCGCCCTGATTTGGTGAAACACACTTCTCGAAACACCTAATCCCAGTTTAAGTTGTTTTCTCGCATGTGTCAGAAGACAAGGGATAATTTAATTCTGGTAAATATGCCCCCGGGTACAAGAAATGAGCAGTTATTTGAACAAAAGTGATAATAACTATTGGTTCTTCCCACAAATGGATTATCAACAATAGTTTATCCAGATCCATCAATGGTTCCATAAGTCATTAGTCCCCTCCTAGCGGCCACCAGCTGCACTCCTCTTCCACCCTTTGCCCTCCACCTGGCAGCCATCACATATGATCCCTACCAGGTACTTCTTCAGGTCACTGCTTAAAAGGACCCCCAGTCAGAAAAAGAACTGCATGTGACATCATCAAGAAACTACCTGCATGCATGGCTACTCCAAATAAAACTAATAACCAAAAATATACATCACCCCCACTGCCCCTACTGGTATGCCTTAGAATCTAAACCACACAGAAGCTTCATGACACTGGATCCCTAGGACTTTTCGGCAAACATTTTGCACATTGTAAAGAAGATTAAGAGATCACAAGTTACCTGCAAGTCGTAGCCACGCCCATGTGGCCCATACAGCAGCATAACAGAATGGTAGGACCGACCCAAATCTTCGACCTCTCTGGACCACGATCCTGCAGACGTACAACTGGAAGAGAGCGCCAGGGATCAGCACCCAAGGGATGGAGAGGTGGGCTCTGGTAGGGTCATCGAGGGACCCCTGGATGGCAGAGAGTGAGGCCAAGCCATTGCAGATGAAGAAGAGGGCATCAGGGAGCTGGCATCTGGTAGAGCTGACCTCCTGGTCCTCCTTAGACCTGCTGGTGACGCGCTTCAGGGACAGCAGCAAGTCCCGGAGCATAGCCGATGACATCACTTGGGGTCCAGTAGAGATCAACGACTTGTCAGCGATGGAGTTAATGAGGCTGGCAAAAGTGGCGTAGAGGGAGGTGGCTGTGTAAATGCTGCAGACCACTCCGAAGAAGATATGGGATCCCTGGAGTGGAATCTGTTGGATGGTGGAGACAGTGAGGAGGAGGAAGCATGAATTCTGCAGCACCTCCAGGAGGTCTCTGTTGAGGGACATCATGCAGAGGATGCAAGCGGCGACCAGAAAGAACCAGCCCCCCACCATGCCCGCTCGGCTCTTGTCCACATTGTCCCCTGAGAGGAGCACCGTGAGGATGAACTCTTCCCAGGACATCAGCAACCAGAACAGGCTGTGGAGTCCAAGCTTGGTGGTGTGGTAGACGTCTTCTCTCAAGTAACTGTAGTAGCTGGCGCAGAGCTGGGACAGCGTATTGATGCTGACCCAGATGGCGCCAATGTAGAAGGTCTTCATGTACCCAAAGCAATAAAAGGCAAAGATGAGCGAGGCCACCGCGTCAGCGATGTGTCCCAAAGCCATGGGCTCCGCGTACTTGGAGTTCTTCTTGGTCTCCTCCCCGATGCCACTGGAAGAGGGGCTGTTGGCCGAGCCCAGAAGCAGGACGCTGAACATGGGGTTCCCGAAGCCTGGAAGGACATTCCTCTGGGTCAGGCCCTTCAGGAGCAGGGCAGTGGCGCCATAGAACCCAAACAACACAATGAGCAGCTCCAGGGTCCCCGAGACCACCAGCGCCCACTGTCCAAAGAGCCCCACCGCCTCGAAGACCAGCGTGAGGGTGATGGCGCCAAACACGAAAGGCATGACGTAGTTAACGGTGGCCGAGCAGAAGGACAGGATGAAGGCGACGGCGGTGTATGCCACCAGCCCTGCTACTGCGCTCTCGCTGAGCGGAAGAGGGGAGGCGGCCATGATGGTCTGGCTATTAGAAATGTTCAGGGCTTGTGTGCTGTTGTGGATGGTGGGATACGCTCCCAGGACGACACGTGTAGCCCCGTAGCTGCTCCAGAGGGCGGCAAATGCCACAAAGGCGGTGCTCCCAAGGTGATCGTACTTCCGGAAGCACAGGAAGCCTGCAATGAGTTGTGTCAGTCCTCCAATCAGGATGAGATGGACCCCTGCAAGAGATAACACAGGAATTGAGCAACACGTACGTGTGTGTGTCTGTGTGTACGAGTGTGTACCCCCTCCCTCCAAGTGTTTTATGCATGTTTTCCCAGCGCCACCTATAACCCTTTGTGTGATCTGTGGCTGCAACACTCACCTGCCAGGATGTTCTCCACCCCTTCAGCGTTCACTTTGGTGTGGAAGGAAAAGAAGTTCTGTAGGGCCACCAGGAAGGCGCTGATGACGTTGGCGAGGAAGCCCATGACCGATGGTTCACTGTAGTACACAGAGGCGAAGCCTTCCATGGTGAGCGGCAGACCTGGGGGAGGGGAGAGAGGTCAATAGATAAGAAATTAGCCACAGGTGAGAGTGGGACAGGAGGTGAGAGGGGCAGGAGGTAAGAATGAGATGGAAGACGGGTAGCTGGGTAGCTGGGAAAGACTCAGATTAGATTGGTGCACGAGGTTAGATGGTGAACAGGAGGTGAGACAGGAGCCAGAGGCCTAATATCAGACAGAGGTGAGAGGGGAAGAGGATGTGAGAGTGAGACAGTGAGTGAGATGGAAGTCGTGAGAGTGGGACAGTGAGTGAGATGGAAGTCGTGAGAGTGGGACAGTGAGTGAGATGGAAGTCGTGAGAGTGGGACAGTGGGTGAGATGAGAGACACGTGAGTGGGAAAGTAGGTGAGATGGAGGAGACATTTGAGAGTGGGACAGAGAGTGAGATGGAAGAGACATGCCAGAGTGGGACAGTGAGTGAGATGGAAGAGACGTGAGAGTGGGACAGTGGGTGAGATGGAAGACAAATGAGAGTGGGACAGTGGGTGAGATTGAAGGCATTTGAGAGGGACAGTGGGTGAGAAGGAAGACATGCGAGAGTGGGACAGTGAGTGAGATGGAAGGCGTGAGAGTGGGACAGTAGGTGAGATGGAAGGCACATGACAGTGGGACAGTGAGTGAGATGGAAGGCAGGTGAGAATGGGGCATTGGGTGAGATGGAAGACATGTGAGAGTGGGACAGTGAGTGTGATGGAAGACGTGAGAGTGGGACAGTGAGTGTGATGGAAGACGTGAGAGTGGGACAGTGAGTGTGATGGAAGACAGGTGAGAGTGGGACAGTGGGTGTGATTGAAGGAGTGAGAGTGGGACAGAAGGTGAGATGGAAGACACATGAGAGTGGGACAGTGAGTGAGATGGGAGAGACATGAGTGAGACAGTGTGTGAGATCAAAGACTCTTGGAGGAGTGGACAGTGGGCAAAATTCGAGCCAAAATTCAGATAGGAACCGGGGGGGGGGGGGTGGTGAGTGACAGGTAGTAAAATGAGAACAGCCAGTGAAATCGGTGCAGGGGATGAGATGGGGTGGGGCAGTGAAACTAAGAGTAGGGCAGGAGATAAAATGGAGCTTAGAGGTGAGAACAGGAGCTGAAATTTTGTAAAAGTTTACGAGGTGAGACGAGTTAAAGTTAAATGTGAACCAGAGGTGAGATGCACAGAGAGACGGGCAGGTGGAGATCGGACAGGTGTAAAGTGAGAGCCAGGCAGACTGTCGATCAGTGTAAAGCGCCACACTGTGCAGTGTGGAGAGACAAGGACAGGTTGCTCACGCTAAACGGTGTAGGCGTGGACAGGCTGTTCACAAGAGGAAAGTATCACAGAGGGACGAAAGTTTGTACATACCGAGGGACGGGAGCTCTGTTTTCCGTCACGGGCCGCGCCTCCGCTTTCTTTGAGGGACCCTTGGGTGAGGGTCGTCTTGCTTCCTGTATCCGAGGGACTCTCCTTGAGGATATGGTCTGGAAAGGACCTGTGACGACCGGTCCTATTTCTGAGGTGTACTCTGAGAGGGTAGGACTTGCCTCTTGGGGTGACCTATGAGGGCCGGTCCTGCCTCCGAGGAGGTGTCTGTGAGGGCTGATGGGTCTCTTCTGTTTTTGAGGGATGTTCTCGGAGGGCCGGTGTGCGTCTCCTGTCTCTTAAGAGTCCTGTGAGGGCTGATCTTCTACTCTGTGAGGGACGGTCTTGTCCCTGAAGACTCGTTGTGAGGGTCCTTCTTGTTTGGGGGTGCTGTGAGGGTCCTTCTTGTTTGGGGGTGCTGTGAGGGTCGCTCTTGTTTGGGGGTGCTCTGTGAGGTCCTGACCCCTCAGACAGCAGCTGCTCCTCTTCTGCTTGTTCTCCGCTCGGGCAGGTTTTTTTATACAGTCTGAGGTGGGAGGGGCTGGTGGTGGTGGGGGGAGGGGCTGGTGGTGGTGGGGGGGGGGGGGGGAGAGCCCTGGAAGGTGTGTGGAATTTCCCCCTCGTCTCTCTCCATCCTCCCCGTCACCTCACCCTGTCCCTCCTCCGAGCTCCTCCCACTCCAGGAGGCTCGAGAACGACCCGAAACTTTTATTTATCTTGAGACAAAGTTTAAAATACAGAGATTTCTCTTCCTAGGACAAAGGTCCCCGAAGACAGAGTGGAATATAATAAAATAAAACTAGGGGTACATAAGGTAGAGCTCGAGAGATTAATTACTATTTAGTTTGAGAAATGTATATTTAGAAGTTATTTTTGTAATAAAGATGATGGTGGTTATTAATATTATTATATTCAAGGCAGGTCTGGGCGACGAGACGCAGTTCCCACAAGGACAAAGTCTGCGCGTGGATTGTCCCCCGCACGCGCTGCCGCGAGCAGGGGTTTCCTCGTGAATACTCGTGGCAGCGCCGTAAGGAAGTGAGTCTGATTGTGAGAGAAGGAGTGAAAGAGAAGCTGGCTCATCCTTTCACAAGAAGCTCCCAGTGGTGACTTCACGGCTCAAGCAGAGGACCCACGCCCAGAATCAGACTTGTGCAGTATCATGGTGGTGGCACCAGGGCTGGGTGTTGTGCTGAGACCTTCGCCCTGATCACTCATTCACAAGGGGGTAATTGTGGTGACTTAAGGGTGCAGGGAGTGAACCCTCCCCAGGAGGACACCTTGTGCAATCAGATCAGAGTGGCTGTACCAGGAGGGCAGGAAGTGGTACCGGGTCTGGTGCCTGGGTCACACATTCAGAAGGAGCTCACTGTGGTGGCTTAGGGGGTGGACCCCCCCCCCCCCTCCCCCCCCCCCCCCCCGAACAAACTTGTACAATGAGATCAGAGAGGTTACACCAGGAGGGCAGGGAGTGGTACAGGGACCAGTGCTTTTTTTTTTTTACAGAGTTTTATTTAGCGCGAACTTGACGAGCACCAGTTGCGTTACATTTTTGTTAGGCGGGGGAGATTAAGTGATTTGCCCAGAATCACAAGAGTTGATCGTCCCTGCCAAGACTCGATTAGAGGTCGACAGTCCTTGCTGTTGGGCCAACTCCTCTCCTGCTTGGGTCACACATTCACAGGAGCTTCACTGGTGCCCTCAGGTGTGTGGGTGTGTGGGAAGTGGTGCCCAGGTATGTCTTTCACGAGAAGCTGAGTGTGGTGACATCACGAGTGGGGGAAGTAGTGCCCAGGTATGTTGTTAACGAAATGCAATAGATTTTTACTGTAAAAAAATTCACCCCTTTCTTAGGGTTCATGTGAGGTGAGATCTCCGAAGCCGAGGGGCGCAGAAGGGAAGATGGGGCTCACTCCGGGAATTCCCCATAACTTTCAGCTCCCTTTGGGAAGTTTCATCTCTTCTGGGGGCGGAGGGGTGTTGAAGCAGCACTGGACTGACATCTCGGCTCCGCAGGGGACCTCTACTCAAGGCGTTTGACTCCGTCAATTAACATAAGACCTCGTCATTTAATTATTTGAAAAGAGGGGGCACGTCATTGCCGAAGTCAGTGCGCTTAAATATCTGGTAGCGTATAATAATTACAAGCAATATAGACTGCCGAAAGATAAGAAAAGACAAAGCGATATTTGACAGTAGCTCCTTCCGAGAGTTATTGTTATAGCTGGGCAGCCCCTCTCTCCACCCCGCTTAGACACAGCTCATACCCTTCTGACCCCCTCTCCTCCTACCACCGGACTGCAGAATACAACAGGTTCAGAGGGGGCTTTCAGTCAAAACTGGCAGCACGTCTGTTAGAGACAGTCTCAAGGATAGAAGAGACTTTTTATTTATTTTTTGCTGTCTAATGTGGCGCGAGCTTGGCCCAAGGATATTATTCCGCTTTACATAAGCATCAGATTACATTATATACGGTCAGTTTCGTTTTATTCTTTTGTTTTTCTGGGAACGGGAAGATCAAGTGATTTGCCTAGAATCACAGGATGGTGAACAGACGCTGAGATCCAAACCTGGTTCCCCAGGCTCATAGTCGACGGCTGTGTTCGGCCACATCTTCTCGGAACTTCAGCAGCTGTAGGACACACGGCTAACTCTAGCATGGGTTACAGCGGGGAAGCGTTTCACATTTTACACAGACTGCCCTGCTGAGCCGGGTGTCATGTGTGCCCCGTATATATTGACATGTGTGTAGTTTGTCGTGCTCACAGTCAGAGCCAGGGCTGCGATGGGCACAATGAAAAATAGCTAATGTCTTAGATCTGCACTTTCTTCTGATAGTGACTTGGGCCCCTCGCCATTATTTGCTGAGTCTGAGCGCGTGCGCTGCCGCATGTTTGGAGAAAGAGGAAAACACCAGAGTCCTGTCCATCTTCGAACCCCTGACGTCACTCTCCGTGTCTGAAGCCTGTATCGGAAGCAGGCCCGGCTCCAGGAATTTTTATTTGGGTGGGCCAAGGGTGCATTTGGGTGGGCCACTGTGGGCTCGATTTATCGCATATATGTCTGGGCAGGCCTGCTTCAGGGCCCTCCTTTATCTCTTCTTAGTCTTACAAGGCCCAGTAAAACGCACTCTTTTCCAAATCTCTGTCTAAATATTATCACTCTCAAAAAGTGTTTTTTCCATGTAATGTCCCTTTGATGGGAAGAGGAGGTTTCTGAGGTGGGAGTATCAGGCAAGTGACACTTCTCGGGCTCCCTCTGTGCCAGCCTTCAGGGAGAATCCCTCTTCATTACAACCTCCACCTGACCCCGGACTCTGCAACGCACTCCCTTGCAGGCTCCCTCTGTGCGGGTCTTCATGGAGAATCCCTCTTCATTACTACCTCCACCTGACCCCGGACTCTGCAACGCACTCCCTTACAGGCTCCCTCTGTGCGAGTCTTCAGGGAGAATCCCTCTTCATTACTACCTCCACCTGACCCTGGACTCTGCAACGCACTCCCTTACAGGCTCCCTCTGTGCGAGCCTTCAGGGAGAATCCCTCTTCATTACCACCTCCACCTGACCCCGGACTCTGCAACGCACTCCCTTACAGGCTCCCTCTGTGCGAGCCTTCAGGGAGAATCCCTCTTCATTACCACCTCCACCTGACCCCGGACTCTGCAACGCACTCCCTTACAGGCTCCCTCTGTGCGAGCCTTCAGAGAGAATGCCTCTTCATTACTACCTCCACCTGACCCCGGACTCTGCAACGCACTCCCTTGCAGGCTTGATTATCCACTACTCCTCTCCAGTGCACCTTATCTCACAGCTGACCTTGGGCCCCAGCCCCATATCAGGCACCATCAGGCTCCACTTTCATTTTTCCCAGTAAAAACATTAGTAAAATCCACTTCAAACTTAAAACATTGAATACAGCAGTAAATATAATTAGCACACACTTTAAAGTATGTTCCACAGTGGCCCCTATGACCCAACTGCTAATTAAATAAACAAAAACAGAAAAGCCATGACATTTAGCTCTGATGCAAAAGTCTTTTTTGGTGCTGCACCAATAACCTCTTTCTCCGTAAATAATCTTTACTACCACCTTCCAACAGTGCCCCTCATCCCTCCATGGCCCCCCTATTGACCTCCTCCTCGGATTCCCTCACTGCCACACACCACAAGTGCCCCTCCTCTCTCCGTAGCCCCTCCCCCTCATGACCTACTCCTCAGACTCCCTCACTACCACCCTACACCAGTGCCCCTCATCTCTCCCTATCTCCCCCCTCCACCCCATGGCCTCTTCCTGGGATTCCCTCACTGCCACCCTCCAGCAGTGCCCCTCATCTCTCCCTAGCTCCCCCCTCCACCTCATGACCTCTTTCTCGGATTCCCTCAGTGCCACCCTCCAGCAGTGCCCCTCATCGCTCCATAGCCCCTCCCCCTATAGACCTCCTCCTCGGATTCCCTCACTGCCACCCTCCAACAGTGCCCCTCATCTTTACGTAGCCCCCCTCTCATATGCATTTCATTTGTTGTACAGCGCTACTCATATCAGTGTAGTGTGTGTCAGTACTTTACACCACGCACACATTATACAGAGACAACGAATCATACAAGTATGTAAATCAGTCTACAGGGAATGTCACATAAGCCAATGAGGATTACAAGGTGTATGAATCACATGTCATCCATACTGGTGAGCAGTATATTTTAAGAGGGTTTGGTCTGGAGAAGCACAAACTCGGGATTTAGAGAGTACTCCAGTGGTTGGGGGTTGGCTTTACTGATAAAAATGTATACCTGCCCAAACATACTCATTTTAGAAACTTTAGAATAATAAAAGACTGAGGAAGTTCTAACTATATCACAAAAGAAAAAAAGCGAAATTCTAACTATACCATTCATGTTTGTATGCAGCTCTTTGGTGACAGTTCATTGGTCACTGTCCTATGTTAGGATTGTAACTTCTGAACTTCAAGTAACACAATGATCTCTGTGACAAAGGCAGTAACCCACTGAGCTATCCACATAAAATACTGTTCATCTGCATTTTAAAACTAAATGATTGCCCCCAGCAGGATTATTAATCACCAGAGTTATCTGGGCATTTTTTATTGTCTTATTGTTGTCCTGCATCGGCCATGATAATGATAAAAACTGTTTATATGAAGCACACACGAAGTATGTGTCCTGCTGGGCCTGTGCAGATTTTAAAAAGAAAAACAAATAGTAACACATTCTCTTACCTACTCCATTAGTCAAACTTTGTGTCACAGCCTGATGTGATAAGCATCTGCAGGGGCCAGGAAAGGTGAATAGGAATAAACAAACTTATTTTCTCCTGCACTGCAAAGAAAAAGAAATATCCACGCAGCAGGACAGTAGGCAAAGGTTACCCTTGTCAAACAAAGGATTTGTCCCTTTCGCCATGTGGAGATGAAGGGGTGAAAAAATAAATAAAGCCTCGATAACATGTAAATGGTCTTTTAAAGACCTGTGAAGTACTCGAGTGCGGCGGCGATAATCTCAAAAACTGTCTGTGTGTGTGTGTGCGCCCGAAGCTGTCTCAGCCGGGCTGACACGCACGACGGGGCGGGGGGTTGAAGCCCTTTGAGTGCTATGGCGTTGCGCGCCTGCAAGCCCTCGCTGCGAGGGCCAAGGCTCAAGTTTGGGTGGGCCAGGCTCATGTTTGGGTGGGCCTGGCCCACCCGGCCCACCCACTTGAACCTGGCCTGATCGGAAGTCTCATGCGGAGACTGTAAATGTCCCGACCAATGCATTCTGGGCCTTATTTACAATATTATGTTGTAGGGCAGCACTGCAAGCCTTCCTGCTGCACTGCCCTACAGCAAAAGGAAAGGACAGGAATGCGCCATATCTATCAGATACGGTGCATTCCTGTCCTCTTTCCCCACCCTGGAGCTCCATTGGCTGCCATGCGCCAACACAGGCACCCTTGTACCAACCATGGTCACAGGCACCCTTGCACCAACCATGGTCACAGGCACCCTTGCACCAACCATAGTCACAGGCACCCTTGCACCAACTATGGTCACAGGCTTCCTTGCATCAACCATGGTCACAGAACCTTTCACTAGTCGACTTTCCCGAGGACCGCAGAGACATCTTTTCTACTCTCACAGGAAGACTGTGTTGATTAATATTCACCGCCTTGAAAAAGCCCACGGCCAATGGGCCACTAGGGCGAAACACGTGTCGGCTTTTGTTTTTCTCTTCACAATTTGAAATTTTTGCGCTCCTTTGATAAAAAGATAAATAAAAACAACACAAATGATCTTCATTCGAGCAATGTCTCTGATATTGATTATCCACTGACGTGGACCAATTAAGAAGGCACTACCCTCCATCGTTTTCTTAACCATGGTCACAGGCACCCTTGCACCAACCATGGTCACAGACACTCTTGCACCAACCATGGTCACAGGCACCCTTGCATCAACCATGGTCATAGCACCCTTGCACCAACCATGGTCACAGGCACCCTTGCACCAACCATGGTCACAGGCCCCAATGCACCAACCATGGTCACAGGCATCCTTGCACCAACCATGGTCACACACACCCTTGCACCAACCATGGTCACAGGCACCCTTGAATCAACCATGGTCACAGGCATCCTTGCACCAACCATGGTCACAGACACCCTTGCACCAACCATGGTCACAGGCATCCTTGCACCAACCACGGTCACAGGCACCCTTGCACCAACCATGGTCACAGGCACCCTTGCACCAACCATAGTCACAGGCACCCTTGCACCAACCATGGTCACAGGCACCCTTGCACCAACCATGGGCACGGGCACACTTGCACCAACCATGGTCACAGCACCCTTGCACCAACCATGGTCACAGCACCCTTGCATCAACCATGGTCACAGGCACTCTTGCACCAACCATGGTCACAGGCCCCCTTGCTCCAACCATGGTCACAGGCCCCCTTGCACCAACCATGGTCACAGGCACCCTTGCACCAACCATGGTCACAGACACTCTTACACCAACCATGGTCACAGGCCCCCTTGCACCAACCATGGTCACAGACACCCTTGCACCAACCATGGTCACAGGCCCCCTTGCACCAACCATGGTCACAGCACCCTTGCACCAACCATGGTCACAGACACTCTTGCACCAACCATGGTCACAGACACCCTTGCACCAACCATGGTCACAGACACTCTTTCACCAACCATGGTCACAGACACTCTTGCATCAACCATGGTCACAGGCCCCCTTGCACCAACCATGGTCACAGGCACCCGTGCACCAACCATGGTCACAGGCCCCCTTCCACCAACCATGGTCACAGCACCCTTGCACCAACCATAGTCACAGGCACCCTTGCACCAACCATAGTCACAGGCACCCTTGCACCAACCATAGTCACAGGCACCCTTCCACCAACCATGGTCACAGGCATCCTTGCACCAACCATGGTGCAAGGGTGTCTGCGTTTTGCAGGTTGTTTTTTTTTCTGAAAAAGTATTGTCAGCTAGGGAACTCAGTCACTGCACCACCTAAGGTAATCACAAATGCAAGACTGCATAGACATTGCCCAACCTCAAACGTTCAGCTTCCAGATGGTCATACATGAAGCATTTAGAAACACACAAAATGAGAGGCAAATGAAAAACACAAAGTCTCATCTAAATTTGTTGCTGAAGTATGCAATGAGTCGGTTTATGCTTGATTTTCCTTTTATTTCTTTTCTTTCTTCTCAAAGACAGAAAAGCATATGCAACCAACGTGTTTCTCCCAACACATGGGCTTCTTCAGGGCAGTGTGATTCTAGCAAGAGTAGTGCAGTGGATGATTGACAGCGTCCTATCGGAGATTTACATCATACGTTACATGCTAATTGCTCGGCCCTGGAAGCTAGAAAAAGTCAGCAAATCTTGGCTGTCCAGAAAATCACGATTCCTTCTGAGTGAATCTTGTTTCTAGTGCAGGTAATATTTAAAGCAATATACCATGTTTGGCAAGGCACTCCGACCTTCCGTGTCTATTTCCACGCGCAGGAAAAAAAGAAATATTAAGGGGTTCATTTATGAGTCCTTGCGTCACTTTTGCGCCGCCGGTGCGTCACTTTTTGTGATGCATCAGCGGCGTAAAAACTGGACCTTGTTGCACCATATTTACAAAGTGACGCATCTAGGTAGATGCGTCACTTTGTAAACCCCTGCGCCACATTATACCTGCGTCAGGTATAATGTATGCATGGTGGGCGTTCCCACGTAAGTAAGCATCGTAGAAGTAACGCAGTGAAATCTACGAGATTTCACTGCGCCACTTCTAGGGTGCAAATGCGTCAATATCTTGTGCCTGCCTCACAGCAGGCGTAAGACTGACGCAGGCCCTTTCACATGGGGCTTGCCCCATGTAAAAGTACACATTGCTGGAGTTGCGTCACTTTGGTGACACACTCCAGCAATGCGTCACTTTTGCGCCTACAGATACGTAAGAAATACTGACGTATCTGTGACTCCTTGCGACATGATGCGTCATACTGTAAATATGACGCATCATTGGAGTCGCAGGGAGGGCGCAGTGAAAAGTGACGCATCACTGTTTTCACGCAGTGATGCGTCACTTTTCATAAATGAGGCCCACTATATATAGCGTGATACCCAAAGGTATTCGAGAGGCTACATGAGCACCAGTTATATTACAGAAGGACACATTAATTTTTTTTGTAGGCATGGGGAGATTAAGTAATTTGCCCAGAATCACGAGATGCTGAGCCGACAACGAGACTCTAACCTGGTTGTCAGCTCTAGCCGTAAGGCCACATCCTCTTCGCTGTAGATATGATTGTTTTTGTGCAGCAAGGATCACCTTCCTGCACAAAAACAATCAATGGAGGCAATTTTCTCCTTCTACGTGTGCTGCTGAAAGCACACACATAGAAAGAGGAAAAAACGAGGAGAAATAAAGTTATTTCTCCTCGTTCCGCTCCCCTACGTAGCTTTTTGATGCATTTCCAGGTCTACCGAAAATTATAAATCTTGGAATGTGTCAAATGCCACGGGTGTTACGTGGGAACACCCACCGTAATACCCATGGCACGCCTCCCCATCACAGTGTGAGGTAACGCAGCAACTTTTTATTTATTTTGTGAGTTTTATATAGCGCGACCTAGACCTGTAGGTATCAGGGTGCATTACATGAGCATCAATCGTGTTACAAACGAACACATAAATTTTTGTTAGGCACGGTGAGATTAAGTGATTTGCCCAGAATCACAGGAAGTTGAGTGTCCCTGCCGAGACTCACTACATTTACTTTTACATACCCACTGTCTCTGCAACATGTTTAATTCATAATGCAGATCACATACCTTTCCCCATTACACTGATTCCTGGTGAGACTGCATGTCATCAGACAGGTTCCAGGTGGTTTGACACTCTATGGGGCTTTGGTAGGTCTGTGCTTCCAACTACGCCCAGGGTGCTCGCTCACCTTCCTCAGTGAGTAGACTTGAAGTCATCGAGGGAATGACTGGTGAGCTGGTGGGAGGGCTCACCCTCCGTAGGCTCTTACGATCCACCAAGATTTGGGAAAGGCTGTACTCCCTGTGTAAGGGCTAGGGCATGTTCCTACTTGTGAACAAGTTCTCGGATGTACTGTCTCTGTATAATGAAGGGGGGCGTACCTATAGCAAGGGTGTTTAAGACAAGAGTTACTCCACTTTTCACTTTTTTGCTTCTTCCACTTGGGACATCTGTGTATTATTTCAGCTTCTTGTCAACAGCGCTTTGTGTTACATCATCTGTAGCTGGCACATGTTTTGGCGCTCCTACATATTCCAATAGAAGCCCATGTTGACACCAGAACATGGGCTTCTATGGGAATTCTCAAGGGCATATTATCAAGCCCATTATCGCCGCTTTAGCGGATGTTTTCTGCCGCTAAAGCGGCGATAAGTTTAACGCTGTGCTTGATAATATGCCCCCACATTCTTTTGACGAGTGGAGGGGTTTTGTCGTCCGACTTCATGAGTAAGACATGCTATCCTCTGATGCCCTGTCCTCATGGACTTTACACCGACCTACTCACCCCCTTAATTTCAAGAAATGATCATAGGAGCAAGCTGGAATCTGGACTATGATTTGTATTATTACTACAATAAGGATTCAGCCTTATGATTCCAATTATGGGCACCTTGCACGCTGCTTTGTTCTGGTAATGTAGATATGCATATACATCGTGATGTCTGTCTTGAGGCTCACATCTATTTATTGATCATATCTGTTTATTAATTTGCTCTTTGGATTTGACACACAAAAGCTCACCTAGTGTTTTCCTTCTTTAATTTGTATGTTATGTTTACATTCCTTCTGTCTATATATTTCTCCTTTTTATGAGGAGTTCCTAATTTTGAAGCATTGTTGTTCATACTTTTCTCTTTGTAAAGGAACTCTGGAATTATACATTTGTTGAAACTGGTATTTTCTTCTTGTAGCTGAGACGTTTTGTCCTTTCCACTCGTTATCTTTTAGCAACAAAGCTTGGAAAACACCGCGCATTTCAAGCCTTGCTTTCATTTGATTCTAGAAAGCGCATTCTAATCATGCGCTCGTACTTGCGATTGACAGTGACGGCAGTCATCGTTCAATAATCAATTAGGGTGTGAATGCGTGCCACTATATGCCCTGCACTATATCTACGATCCCCAGATTTCAGGGGCTTTCAGGTAACTGCTGGTATTGCTTCTCTTAATTACCACACCACGGAAGCAACTTTTTCTATCCTATACACATTCTTTCGGTATTTCTGGATGTCCCTTTATCTTCTTAGTCCTGATGAGACCCTAGTATCCTAATCAAAAGGTCGAAACGTTGCCAACACGGTTAGGTAGAAAATAAACATGGAACCTTTCTCATTGCAACACAGAGGGCCCAATTCCGATCCGGGTCGGAAGGGCACCGAACGCGATCCGGCCGGAAAAACTACGTGCCGTACACGTGTTTTCCGGCCGACTCGTACAGCTGTACGAGCGAGCAAGTACGATGCGAGCTACATGAAATTCACCGACCGACTCGTTTCCGGGTCCGAACCGCTCCGTACATCTCGGTCGGAAGCTAACCATGGCGTGCAATGGATGCGATTCCCGACCAAGCCAGTACGATGCACGCGTCGGACAGCCTGTGCAAGCCGGAATGTCTGGCTCGCAAATCGTCTGGGTGGTTGCCTTTGAGGGTCCGCGTCGGACCCCCTGTCACCCGTAGCCCTACAACTTGGACACAGGGGGAGACCCATGGGTCTCCCCAACACAGGCATGTACGGTGCGGATGGCACCGATGCGTACTCACTGTAGGGGGGGCACTTGTCCGCGACGTACCCATTCAGTCAATGGGAGCCCATGTACACGTCGTACAACCGGCTCCCATTGACTTCTATGGGAGTCCGACAAACCGAGTCCGGCAGCATACGACCATATCGTACTCACTAGGTTGGACTGCAGGACTCCGGCTCGGTCGGAAAACACTCCGGATCCGGCTCGGTCGGAGTGCTTTCCGACCCGGATCGGAATTGGCCCCAGAATGTTTTCAATCATTTTGGGTTATTTGTTACTTATACATTAGTCTTTGTTCACCTTTTGATTGATTGTTATATTTGTTTACGCTTTGGCTTTGGCACTGAGGGCACATTGCACTATGTTCTAACTTGTTACTGTGTTGTTTTTTACATCCGGTTTAGATCTTATACATAAATTGCTTTTCTTTTTTAATCAAGGTGGCTTATTGTGGATTAAATTCTGTATGCCCTTAATTGCATAAGGCTATTTAGTCTGTCCATTGAAAATACTTGCTGTATAAATAATACCAATCTGACCTAATATTGCTCTAAAAATCCATTTTTTTTCAGTCACAGTCTGTCCGTCCTCAGTGTCGTCTTTATCTATAGGGCTGGGGCACTTCTCGGGGTCTGCATTTTGAACAAAAACTATATTCCCATGGGACCCGCTTTTTTCAATGTATAGTTATGAGTATATGTACAGCTCACCTCCTATCTTTGTTGGGGGAGCTATGGTGTAGTTTGTAACCTACCATCACCCCCAGTGGATGGAAACTGATTAATACAGCTCACCGGGGACTTCTCAGTCCTAGGGTGGTCACATTATACTGACGTTAAGCAGAAGCACATGAGAATCCTCGAGAAGGTGTCAGACTGCTATAAAGTGTGATCTTTCAAGATCATAGGCAACAGTGCCTTCTTTCAAAGTGACTGAGTCACACACTGAAAAAGTATAATGTGGTACCAGCCTATCAGCTATTTAAGATTATTTGTATTATATCAGATGCTATTGTTTTTAAGAAAACTTAGTTCTACGATTCTGAGACAGACAATACCGGGGTATAATATTATTCTTGGAAGTAAATATGGCAACATTACAATTTTAAATGATTTCTTAAAGTGACATCCAAATATGAATTTAAACATTTAAAAAAAAAATTAATTTGCACATCTAAATACTTTATGAAACGTTTTTGTTTATGAAAGGAATGGCACAATTTTTTTAAAATCATCAGTCAATTAAATTATGCCCTGAAAGACGCGCAATGTCTCACCAAAAATCACAGATTTTGAATCGTACAACATGAATGAGAGACAACACATTCACAATTGAATTTGTAAAGTAAGAAACAGTATTTCCATTAAAATGAACAAATTAGTCCATAATTTCCAGATTTGCTTGAATCTTCTTTTTTTAATTGTTTTGTTGCTTTCCCTCTTCTTTTTCCTTTTCCACACTTGGAGGTGTTAATACATACAGATGCAACCAACGCGTTTGGTCCAAGACAAGGGCTTCCTCAGTGCATTATCACTTTTAAGCAAATGGTGATTGACGTAAAAGCTGGTTTGAAATGAAACACGGCGGGCCGGATGGCGTTGCTGAAATAAGTACTCTTCTTCTTAGTGGGAATACGAATTTCCATATACGTGGATTTCTGTAATGAAAGGATACATGACTTGGCAGGACAGATCGATATTCATTAATTTTCAAGTGAATGACTGCAGATATTAGAGGACTCTCTATAGAAGGCAACAAAGAATTTGGAATCCAGGCAAGACTCTAGTTACTTTTACGTCAATCACCATACTGTTTCTTACTGTACGAATTCAGATGTGAATGTGTTGCCTCTCAATCATGTTATGAGATTGTCTTTCATATATAAGCATGTGGTAGCTGGTCATTTGAGGTGGGCATCATTAATGGGAAAGGTTATAATTTGTTTGTGACACTTTTGGGTGGTGCTGTGATTATCCACCTAGCTGCCACTATTTCCACATTTTTTATTGTGTTTGAAAAAGGTAAGACAACATGCCACCAAACATTGACATAATTTTTTGCCTACTCCAAATTTGGAATTTTTCCTTGTTGAAGTTGTGGAAATTGTCATAATATTGTCATAGGAAGTGTGGTTTTCATCTTTTCACATAGGAAAATTATTTATACGAAGCATTTCACAACGTGTGAAACAGAGAATATAATCCAATTTTTATGATTGGTCACTGGTAGTAACTGACTCTGACTGTCCCTGGGCTCTGCCTATCCAGGGCCAGGGCCAGCGTTATACTGAGAATACAGTGTAAACACCTACATACAGTAGGGTACACTATGGGATAGGGTACCCCTATGATTGGCATGACCTCCCTGATAAGGACCTAGTATATTATAGGGCAGTGAAATTACAATGACCTTTAAGTCCCTATTATATAATAGGGCAGCACAGTTTAGAGGCCAGCAGCCTTTCTGCACTTGCATGTGTGCACTGCTGAAGCCTGAGGTCAGTTTAAAAGCAGCCCGGTGTTGCAGTACTGCTTTTAGAATGCAAATTGTGCCCGAACACAACTTTGGTGTTTTGGGGCACTTACAAATGAATAATCTACAATGTTTAGGTATATTAAGAACCCCTAGGGTCTCCCCTAGGTGTCCCAGGGGTGGAGGGCTAGGTACTTATAAGAATTACCCTTATAAAAAGATTTTTATGTGCCCTGGGGTTCGTGAAATTGCACATTTCACTCCCCATATAGTAGTAAAGTACTTCCCAAAATCGATGTTTGTGCTAGGAGCACTGTGAAGTGAGGATCTGCAATATTTCGACATATTCAGAACCCCTAAAGTCTTCCCTAGGTGTTCCAGGGGTCCTTATAAAATTGGTGTTGGAGAAATTGCCCAGTTCATTTTTTCCATGGCAGAGCTCTATAGGTTAACATGGCAAGAAGTTATTAGGTAATAACTGAAGACAGGGGTGCCATAAAATATCATTCAGGGACTCAGTAGAATGGTATTGATAAATCCAACAATATGCTATTGTTGAATTTATCCTAAAATGCACAGGCAAGAAGTTATAAGACGTTCTTGTCTGTATGCCAAAATTCAGCCTTCTAGTGCTCTGACCTGATTGGCCAGAGTTAAGTGGATTAGCCAGGCTGCTTTGATGAGGTAATAAGTAGCCCATGGGTGTCAGAGACCCATACTGTGAGGAGAAGGGTTCAGCTACGGAGGAATGCTATGGCAAGGGGAGGGGTCGTAAAACATACTCTTCAAAGGGAGGAGGGGACAGATAATGTAAGTCAGGTCCAGTTACAGTCCTACCCTTTGAATCCAGCCAGATGGCATGCTTAAGAAAGGAACTTGCGGATGCAAAGGCGAGGGAGACTATGGCGATGAGCCATCCTGTGCACTGGTTTAGTTAGATCTTCTCACTCTGCTGGAAAATCAGCCATATTGAATTTTGGGGAAATGGTGCTCTCTGGGAGAATATAGTGCCACACTCTGGAGGATGTGATCATACCCTGGGATGTTGTTGCCCTGCACCACATTGGACAGGAGTGCTCTCCTGCTTGTCTCAAAGGATTTGGAATAAGTATCTGAGAGGGGCCGAGCCTCTTACCTCTGCTGCTTGAAACTGAGAGAAGAAGGATTGCCAAGCTGGAAACTTGATCAGGCCCTGCACTCTGAAAAGACTGCGCCTTATACATTATCTGGAACTACAGCACTTTGAGTGTACTTCGTTTCAAGAGGAATAAAGAGGGGACGCCAAAGTGAAAACTTGATTTGCACCATCAGGCCCTGCTTTCTGACAGACTGCGCCTGCTGCATTATCTGAAACTACAGCCCTTTGGATGTACCTTGTTTAAGGAGGAATAAAGAGTGGGCTCCCTGCAATCTACAGGTTAGCAGAGCTCACCTGCATCAACTCCACCAAGAGTCCCTTGCCTGAAGTGCATCCAGTGGACGTTTAAGGGTGTTGTCCAGGTGCATTGTGGGAATTGTGGTCTCAACTTTTCAAGGACCCTCTTGGAGATTCCAGACTCTTGGATTGTGTTTTGGACAATTTGAACACTCAAGAGGAACTTCAGGAAGAAGTTCCAGAAGTATGGTGAACTTTTGTGAAAAAGCTCCAGAGGGTGCACGGACTCTCACAGAAAGGCAATCCCATGAACCTTAACTGAATCCGGCCTGCTGGAGGAGGCTGCACGAGGTTTGATGAGAAATCCTCACGAAAAGTTTTGAAGTGTGAATGAAAAATCTTGACCGGGTCCTCCTGCTTAGTGTATCCGACCAGGGCTCCATCGCCGTCGGCCTCAAGCTTATACTTTGTCCCTTTTAGAGGCAACCAAATGTCCAGAAGTGGCACTATTGGTTTCAAAGCACTGGGAAGTGTTCAATCTTTAAAAATTCATACCTCTGGTTTCCTATAGCGGATTTTTAGCGTTTTGGTGTAATTTTAAAGCTAAAAATTATTTCCATTTTTATAAATTGATGTTGGATTTTTAATGCGTGTTGTGTCTTAATTATTTACTGAATTGGTGTTTTTAAATGCTTTACATACCTATCTATGAAGCTACGTCTGCCTGCTTGCAGCCAAGCTACCAAGGGTTGAGCATGGTAATACTTTTCTGAGACCTATTCTGAGCCTTAGTTTGTGTTAGTTGCCTTGTGGGCAGAGGTAGATTTACCCCTACTAATAAGCCACTTTCAAACAAAGACAAACTAAAATGGATCCACATACACCTGCTATATGTAATAATAATGTTAAATTGTTAAATCCAAAGTGTCTGCTCTGTAGTTCTTTTTAGTAAACGCCTACAGATGGTGCCCCGCACATCACTCTGATGCCAATAAAGAGAACCCAGAGTGTTTGCAAATAAGAACTCAGGCCACCGGTCCGAATGAGAGTGAGTGGGCAGAACCAATCCAACGACAGCTGAGCTAAAGCGCCATGGTACGATTCAGTGAGCTACGTGTTTGACATGAATCCTCAGGGGTGGTTGTGATCTGTCATGTGATGAACCAGAATCAAATTGGGGTCAACCACTCCAGACTGCTCTAACTATAGTGCCTCGTAGATGAAGTGCTATGAAGAGCCGTAGGATCTTTTAAGGATGTAAAATGGCCTTATTTAGCTTGTGAACTGGATACAAGATTGAACTGATGGACTGATTTAAAAAAATGGTGAACGACATAGGTTCAAACCTGAGTTTATTCATATACAAAATACCAAAAATAAAAAAATACATTGATAAATACACATATTTTGAAAACCTGCTAATAACATGATGCACACATTGAAACAATCTCAACAATGTGATATGGAACATATTAAAGAGTTTTAGTACAGGTGTGCACTATCAAACACTAGTGATGCAGTGAACCCTCGCGAGGCAGGCGAGGTCCCGGCCATCTATGACTTTGCAGTGATCTATGACTTTGGAATTATCGCCGAAGATGGTAAAGGTTTTTTGCATTTTTATTAATGGCACCAGACTTTTCGGGTGCCACTACATTCCACGATGAGTGTTTATTTAACCTGTTGTAGGGTTGGCGTTCCTTTCTCCTTGCTTCGACTAGTGTCACTGGCACCCTTGCTGTGCCACTAGGAGGCAGTCTCACCACACAAGTCCATCACAACTTCTCATCCTCCATGCTGAATCCTCCATTGACGTACGACAGCTGGGAAGGGTCCTCGGAGCTAATGGAGAGCGTGTCATCTGTGATGGAATTGGACAAGTATGGAGGCTCCAAGGGGACCTCGGTGAAGGTGCTGGACACATAACCGAAGCTGTGCTTCATCTGGACCTGCTTGAACAGCTGCAGCACCTGCAAAGAGAGACACTGGCGCCATTACTGAAGGAGCAATGTCATGGCTTCTCATCAGGGGGTCTGGACAAAGTATGACTGACTGTATGCCTCCCCCTCAGAGAGAGCTAGAATGGAGTCTTCCACTCTCCCGACAGTGCATTCAGGCTGTAGTCAGAAGCTGTGCCAGAACGTGAGGGCTGCAGTAATTCAGTGTCTGTTCTTCTAAGCTAACTAATGCATATCTGCCAAGGTTTCAGATTGCTATGTGTGACATTTTCATAATTTCAGAGTAATTATGAGTGACATTTTAACAACTATGAGTAACACTTTCTTGAGAGCTCACCTCAGTCGTCTACTCACTAGTCCCCTCTCTGAACTCACTACCTTCCCTGATATGCTCAACTAGCCCTTACTTCAAACACCTACTCTTGGCATCACAGGAACACAGGATGCACTCCTGCTGACATGTTTATGCCCCACAGTTTCTTCTCCCTAGAGCTCCTGCATTTTACTTTATCGTCAGCATTGTATGTGGCTTCAAAGTAAAGTGAGAAATGTCCTTAAATGTGGCCCCTGAGAACTCCAATCTTCAGGTTTGCTTCCTACCTAGATAATCAAACCTCCTCCTTGTGATGGCACTCCTCCAACTCCACATGCAACCCCCTAGCCCTGGACATCCAACATCCTAGGCTCCACACTCTCCTCTCTCTCTCTTTCTCCTCCACATGTTCAGATGACATTGAGTGCTCTCCTACCCACTCTCGCCTTTCAATTTCCAAGATCACGTGATCAGTTGCCTTCCTTGTATTTGCCACTGGATGACACTACACACACACATGTAAACAAAGGGACAATCAAACAGACAACCACACACAGAGACACACAAATGCACCAGCACGCACACACACACTCTACTTACGTGGGATTTGGGCACCATTCCTATCCTGAAGAACCCGATGGTCCCACTGTCGATCTTGGTACAGTTGACGATGGTGGAGGCGATGTTCTCTGGAGAAGGCCCATTGCAGAGGACTCTGTCCACCTGAGGAGCAAAGCCACACGTGAGATCACCGCCCCCAGATTCCCATAACACAAGCAGCTGTGGGGCTTCCATGGACACTAAAACAATGGCATCATTATCTTCATTTCAGGGTCTGGTTGGACCTCCTTATCACCAAAGACATGGTGGCCACCTCAACAGGGAGCTCTCTGCGCTACTGAACAATTCTGTTGTATCATCATCCAGTCATTAGTCTCCGGAGTGTTTAATAATAACTGAACCCTCTTATTAAATGTAAGGTTCCATCTCCCCTATCAATCAGGATTCCTCCAGTAGAGAAGCTTCACTTTCACTGCGGTATGACTGACATCACATAACACCTTCACTTATATCCATCATCTTTATGTCCTACAAATACTAGTCACAACCGCCTGGAGGCTTTGCATGGACAACAATCCATTCTGATCCTCTCTGGAAACAGCCTACATTTTCACCATCCAACTCTAGGATCAGAACTGATGTTCCAGTACTTTAAATAAGCATTGTTCAATCTTGGAGCCCCCAGGATACAGCATGCTTATTCAGCATCCTGTTGTGGGGATCACTTACAGGTACAGTACACCCCTCAGCCATTTCCACTAGGGCTCCCCGCCGCACATACGAGATATCTTCACCATCCTAATCACAGGACTACCCTCAGATACTGTGTGCATCTCCTCACCCTGTTGTGGGTATCCCCCACACATACTGTGCACACCTTCAACATCCTACTCTGGGATCTTCCCTAGATATGGAAAAGGTGACCATCACACCATTTTGAAATGCTTTGCAGTCTGTAAACTAAGTTGTCAAAGGTCACCTGGTCCCATTTAGCAATTTTATTCTTTTAAACCAAATCACATTTGTAAACTTTATCCAGACTTTATCCAGTGAATATTTGGCAAAACAACCTACTTAATATTAGCCACTGAATCAGAACTATCTAGAAAAACCTTCTTTCATCAGGATAATCGACAGTGCAAATGGGCTATCCCTGGTAAATGTTGTCTGTTCAATGCAGGCCACGCAGAAGACTCCTTGGTCTATTAGGACTCTAGGTTCTGAACACAGTTTTTCTCAGATACACCTCTTGTGTTACCTTTTCTCCCAACTTGGCGTACACTTGGTTGTGGTGAGTGGTGTTGGCTTCTCCGCTCGGATTGACTGAGGAGACCACAATGGGCTCAACCTGGTCAGAAACAGAGAAACAGAGTGGGTTATTCCTTATTTCACAGTCCTTACACACACACATGCCCACAGACACACACACGCACACATATACACACACGGTCACATATACACACATGCAACCAACATTACACATTTTGTCTGAATTATACTTTATTCAACTAGAAAATATAATTATCTGTTGAGAAATAAAATAATGTGATATCCTTGAATACAGGTGTATGATAGTAAATGTCAATTTTAGCGCACATACATCTAATGACCCTCAGCAATGGAGGCTTGTCAGACATGAGTTGCTATGGCACCGAGATCTGTTTAAAAGGAAGTGATGGATGGAGTGCCTGAGTTGATGAATTATTGTCAGACACCAGTGATTACTCTAGGTCTGTATTCCAATAGGAACCTCCAGTGCACAACCACAGCAGATCACTGTGCCCAGCTGTTTACTGCACAAAAAAAATAACTTGGCCCATCGTTAGGGTTGCCACCTTTTCCCCCAACCTGTACTTAACTGTAAATGCCAGGTAAACACTGGTGCTACACTTTACTATAAGGAACATTGTCCATTTCACGCCCATGACAGGAGCAAGATGAACAGTTTCATACTGTGCAAACTGATATCATGAGCACACTGTTCCCGTACCAACCTCTCACCAGAGTGCCTGAACCAGAACGGAGACCACCGCTAGTGCGGACAAGATGTGCCAAGGTGCTGGCAACATCTCCCAGCGCGCTGGCGTCATAGGCCTGAAGACGAGCATCTTTTGTCAGAGTGCTGCGACCAGATGTATACCAACTTAAGGTCCTAGCATAACATCCCAGTATGGTACCTATAGTGCCGGGTACTTTCATTGTATACCAGTGTGCTGACTTCATTTGTCAAGGTGCTGGCATAATTTATCAGAGTGCTGACATCACATGTGTGTCCAGATGTTAGCATCATATTCCAGAGTGGTGCCTATAAATTCCTGGTGCTGTTCAAAGCGCTAGCGGCGCTGTTTACATAGACCAGGTTTGATCCTTGAGACAGAGTGGCTACGGTGCCAGTCTGTAGCTAATTTGCAAGTCAAGGGTTGTTTATAAACCAGGCGTTAACTACTGATATGCCAGGCAGTGATGTCTTATGTGCCATGCTGGGAGAGAGCAGGTGCCCTCCTAGGATTGCTTATATGCAAATCTGGGACTGCCCATGTGACAGGCTGAAGTTTCTCATCTGCCAGTCTTGGACTGCAGCTTGACAGACTGGAGCCTCTAACAGGAGCCACCCTCAAATCTCTCCTATGTTATTTCTCCTTCTCTGTCCTCTTTCCCTTCTCAGCCTCGTTGCCCTCTGCTCTTCTATCCCTTTACTCTCCTTTCCATGTTCTGATGCACTGCAACAACTCAGCTAATGTTACTCTCTTTCTTCTTCCAGAAGCCACAGGCCATCCTCAGGGTGTCTAGGCAGGTGCACACAGCGGCAGTGGAAGGTAAGTGTCTCTGCACTCACAACCCCTGGTATGAGGTCTCTCTGTATTTTGTGCCCAGTTACCGGTTCTGGTGTTAAGCCCCCACCCCCGGCCTGAGACCTCCCTCTATATCCTGGGTCCAGTTACTGGTTCTGGTGTCATTCTCCGGGCCTGAGACCTCTCTCTATGTCCTGGGTCCAGTTACTGGTTCTGGTGTCACCCCCCCCGGTCTCAGACCTCACTTTATGTCCTGGGTCCAGTTACGAGTTCTGGTTTTACTCTCCCTGCTATGAGACCACTCTCTATGTCATGGGCCCAGTTCCTGGTTCTGGTGTCACTCTCCCTGGTCTGAGACCTCTCTCTATGTCCTGAGCCCAGTTACTGGTTCTGGTGTCACTCTTCCTGCTCTGATGCAGCTCTGTATCACTTGGGCCCAGTAACAGGTTCTGGTGTCACTCACACTGGCTTGAGTCTTCTATTGGTCTACACTCCAAGGGTCCTGAGTAATGATTGTCCCATATACACATGATCTGGTTCTAGTCCGGATACGCTGGACACTTGTCTCATGTCAGCCCAGAGTTCCAGTAGCTATGATCCTGTCTCTTCTTCTCATCCAGCGCTGGAGGGGAGCCCCCTGGAGAAGGCGGTCACCAGCAGCTTTGCTTCCTTCATACATGAAGTCCAGGCAGATCACCTGTCCCAAGCTGTGCGGCACCGAAGCAAGCGTATGATCCTGAACAGCATCGGGGCTGGACTGGTGGGAAGCACGACCCATGTGTTCAACATTGCCCTGGGATACTGCCAGGTAAGAAGAGACATGGAACACACCAAGTAACATACCATGCAACAAACGTGTGTTAAAACCCCCTCTAGAAAAGCAGTGTGAAAATCAGCCTGGGAAACTGCCAGGTAAGAGAGACATGGAACATACCAAGCAAGGCATTATGCAACACACATCCATAAAAACACTTAAAGGTCAACAGTGTGGCCATGGCCCTGGGATACTGCCAGGCAAGAGGTGACATGGTACACATCAGGCAACACATGTTGCAACACACATCAATAAAAATCCCTTCTAGGACACCAGTGTGCACTATCTCCCTGTAATCCTGCCCGGTAGGAGGAGACATGGAAGACACCATAGACCACACCATGCAAAACACAGCCATAAAAAAAACCTTTTTAGACCAAGAGTGTGACCATCTTCCTGTGATCCTGCCATGTAAGTGGCAACAAGTGCCGCACCATGAAATACACCATACAACTCCAAAGCAACAATCATCCATTAAACCTCTCTAGACCTATGCTGATCACCATCTCTCTCTGATCTAGCCTAAGACATGGGCCACAACAAGCACTCCCACTATTCACCACCCAGCCAATAAAAACCAACTATGCCATAATGTCCTCGGGAGTCCATGTTTTAAAGGGAGGCAGGGTCCAAACAAGAAAGCACACCATGAAGTATATGTCCACTAAAATCCCATATATCAGAAGAGGGGGCCATCTCCCAAGGGCCCTCTCAGTTAAAGTGAGACTGGAAGCAAAACAAACACTACACCTGTAACACACCACCATTAAAACATATTATCAGGACCCAGAAAGTTAGCATGACCTTGAGATACTCAAAAGGAAAAGGCAACTTCGACAAAAAACGCAACGTCTCATGAATCAAACCATCCCTTAATCAGAATCTCTTCAGACTTTAGTTGTTCAGTATCACCATCAGATTTTACCTGCTTATCAGAGTCTTGGATCTAACCAAGCATTACACCATGGACTCCCCACCATTAAATAACCCTCTAAACCAACAGTGTGACCCGCTACCTGAAATAATAAGTAAGAAGAGAGAAAGACCAAGTCATAAAATCCACCTTTAGTTTTCACAAATCACACCCTAGGATCCCTGCAGATGTTAAGCAGTTAATATCTCGAGAGAATACCAGGAGAGCGAGTATCATGTAGGGTAAGCAGATAAACATGGGGACCTCTGATCTCAGACACAGCTGTCCTTCAGGAACTCTACTCCTGCTCATGGAGATCACTGACCTGCTCCTGTCTTTCTCCTAATAGACCCCTCCAGGTATGAGATGTCCCATCCTGTTTTTAGAGTTGAGTTACCTATCCTCTAACAAGCTACCTTCTTCCTCCATTAGGTGTCCAGGAGCACTGTTCATTCATCACTTTATTCTCTCTCCAACAGGACATGTTCTCCTTGTCTGCGATCAGCTCTGTGTACGGGAGGAAAAGAATGAGACTCCCTCCCACGCTGGCTGCATATGTCAATGGAGTGGCGGTAAGGAATTTGGCAGCTGCTTATGAATGTATCCATCAATCGTAGACTAAAAGTGGTGAAATTCTGAGAATTGTTTTAATGCTGTCTACTCCAGTGTTCAATCTTGTCTGTTTCCACTTCTGTAAACAGACAGTATTGGGCAATTGTGCAGCCAATAAACAACATTTTAAAATATGGATCCTCCATGTCTGTAAATTGTTTCCATAGTTTGATGACACAATCTCTCAGTTTAACATCACTTCCTGGTCCTCTTCTTGAAAGACCTCCTATCCCTCTTCTCCTCTTCTACAGACTCACTCCATGACCTTCAATGACACTTGGCACCCTGCCACTCACCCCTCGGGCGCTGTGCTGCCGGCTCTCATGGCGGCTTCCCAGATGCTCCCCGTGGGCTCCCGACCCAGTGGCTCAGACTTCCTGTTGGCATTCAACGTAGGCATCGAGGTGCAAGGAAGACTAATGCGTTTCTCCAATGAAGCCAGCAATATCCCCAAGAGGTATGTGTGATGCCCACAAAGAACATTAATACCCCATGACCAACACAGAATGCCCTCATGGGGCTGCAGTATCTGAAGGCCATGGGTATGATGCTAAACAAAATAGGGTAGAAATGGCTCATGAGTTATGAGTGAGATCCCTAGAGGGGGTAATGTTATGATCTGTGCCTGATGTGCACGGAGGGCAGAAATATCCCCAAGAAGAGCCTGTAATGCAAACAGAATCATGTATGTGGATAGCACACAATGTAAACATGGTAAAGATAATTTTTCTCTTCACTGTAACTGGATTATATATTTATGTTGAGTGCCTGATTAGATTTTAGCATATTGTCAATGCCTCCTCACTGCATGATGGTGTTAATGGTACATGTCTGACATGCTCCTAGCATATTTCATTACTTCACACTTATTATTAGTACGATCCATACAAAACTATCTTGCTATTGTCCTTATTCCATGTCTGAAACTGTTCTTTGTATCTCCTATCAGATTCCACCCTCCATCTGTTGTTGGCACCATGGGCAGTGCTGCCGCCGCAGTGAAACTTCTTTCCTTGAATGCAGACCAATGTGCCCATGCTCTGGCGATCGCCGCCTCTCTCGCAGGGGCACCTATGGCCAATTCAGCGACTCTTGCCAAGCCTCTCCATATTGGCAACGCCACCCAACTTGGGATGGAAGCAGCACTTTTAGCTGCCCGTGGGATGGAAGCCAACCCACTCATCTTGGACGATGTGCCTGGCTGCTCAGGATTCAGTGCTTTCTATGGTGACTGCCAGCCCTCACCCCTGGCAGTGCCAGATCAAGATTACAGCTTTCTGTTGGAGGAACAAGACATCGCCTTCAAGAGGTTCCCAGCTCACTTGGGCATGCACTGGGCCGCAGACGCTGCCATCTCAGCCAGAAACCGAGTCATCAATATAATGGGCTCCTTCAACCCCGCTGCCATCTGCTCTAGTCTTCTGAGGGTCCCAGTCTCCAAGTACATCAACAGACCCTTCCCAGAGTCTGAGCACCAGGCCCGACACTCCTTCCAGTTCAACGCCTGCACAGCCCTCCTGGATGGGAATGTGGGCATCTCTTCCTTCAGTGAGGACAGCCTCAGGAGACCTGACCTCATCAACCTGCTGAAGAAGGTGGTGGTGGAACACCCTGAGGACAATGTGGCTAACTTCGACAGGATGTACGGAGAAGTAGCGCTGCTCCTCGACAGCGGAGAGATCGTAACAGGAAGATGTGACACCTTCTATGGACACTGGTGAAAACCCCTCAGCAAAGTTTCACTCCATGAGAAATTCCGCTCCAACGGTAGCTATGTGCTCCACCAAGACCAGGCGGAAGCCATTATTGAAGTGGTGGAGGAGATTGAGAGCCTGGAAGACAGTTCTCAACTAGCATCCTCTCTGTGGTAGAGGTGCAGACAGCTCACACCTGGTAGCCCCCCTGCACTAAAAGTGTTCAATCAAAATACATCCCTCACACAAACTTTGAATGACCTACCTGGTGCACTCATCTTTAACATAAGTTGTTATACACAAAATAGAAAATCGCCTCAAGGAGAGGAACAGTACCTAAACATTGCATAAAACAATGAGTGACAGCCATGTACTCTCCTCTCATGAAAAGTGCTGTCATGTCTCACCGTACAACAAGGTCCTATTTTGATCCTTACAAACACAGAAGCATCTGGCTGATCAAAAACAATAGGATTAATATTCCTAGAGCCTCATTAGTACTTTCTAAGGACTGTAAAATGTCATTTTTTTATTTATTGTAATTTAATGTTTGTTTATTGTTTAATAATAAGCCCTTATCTCACTGAAATATCATCTCTGCTTCACAATGAATGATCCCCCCGGGGGCCAAAGTAAGGGTCAGCTGGATGTTCAATTTTATTCCAGTATTGAATTCCCCGTGTCCCGCTCTCTCACGTGTACTTTTCTAAAGCCACAGGACAAATTAGGTCAATGCAAGGACTTTCTATTCGTCTCTCATGTTTTATTAGTGAAACATATTTTGTGGTTTCTGTTGTTATTTATTTAATTTTGAATAAACGCTCTGTATTTATTTTACAAAGATTTTAATTTTTGATATAAAAATAAGCTGACATTTTAGATGCAACTTACAAGGGAGCAACAGCTTGGTGCAGAGAGAATGGAGCCTCTCACACAAACTCTCATTTCCAGCTGTTCCTCAGCATGCTGCCCCCCTTGCTAGAGTTTCACAACCTGTACCAAAAAGCTTCCCTGTTGTAAGAAGCTTCCCTCACATGCACAACCACACAAATAACAGCTGAATATACACACCTGAACAAGTACTTAAGATTGATCAGGTCATGGCACAAACTTAAAATGTTAAGATTCTTCGGCTGATGTCATCCAGTTTGCACCACTGTGGTCATTCTCCGCTCTCACAATCTGCCACGTGCGCTGGAAAGCAGAGCATATTGTGAAGTAATCATACGTGTGGGAAATACCAAAAAGATCATAGATTTACTAGCCAATTCTGTGACCCACTCCACTTACTTAAATGCACTCACCATATTTAGAAACACCATATGGCAAACCTACTTAGTAGAGTCTTTCGATATTAATTTATTGATGAAGATCAGTAAAAGTGACCATCCCACATCCTCTATGATGCCATATATTCCCAAATAAAGAGCTGATTGATTCTTGCAAGGGTTAGCAACTCCAGCTGGAATTTCAGGTTGAGCAAGACCCTCTCCAAGTGCATGGCTTGTGGTCTGATGACACCAACCGCTCCCTGTATTTTGACCAAAGTCCACAGATATCTTTCCAAAGGCGAATGACATGATTTTGTGTCCTTCAAATAATCTGTGCACATATTTTAGGGCTTCAAGGAGCTTGATGCATTTTACAGATAAATCACCCCTGATATCGCTTTTCATTCACAGAGGTTTGAACAAACGCTTTAGTGGTTTTAGTGCTGTTTAATTAATATTAAAGGTCAGAGACCCCTCATTCAGAAATAGCCTGGTTCGGTGTCAGAGAACATAAGAAACTCTGATTCATTCAAATTGGAACATCTTCCAATTAGTCCCCTGTTCCATTCTCAATGTATGTAAAGACAGGTAATTTTTGGTCATAAAAAACATACATTCAAAATCAAGAGCTTCATGGCATGTTCTAAATGTCCAAATATTACAATCCTTTTGGACTTTGAATTTTACATAAATATTGTGGCCTATATTTTGTCTATAAACATATTGCAGGACCATTCAGAAAGTAGGAGATTCTGCTCTCAGTTCCAGGGGGCACGAGAAGAATGGATAGTCTTTGTGTGTCTGGTACATGAGCCTCCATGGATCAATAAGGGAGTGATCTGCCTCAAGATCCCACAATAGGGCTTTATCTTTGTTGAAACACTGGTCCGGATGGCTGGATCCATCAAGGGTGGGGTCGAATGAGGGCTTACAGTCTCTGCCGATCACTAGCTGTGAATGGACTGTCTCTGTTATCACACTGTTGAATCTGGCAAAGAATTCCAGTTTCCCAGCGTTTGGGGCTTAGATGGATCCAACAGCACAGGTGTGGCCCTGACACACCAGTTTTACAAGGGCATATGAACCCTGTAGTTCGCACCATGGGAGATATTCCCAAGAACGTGTGATAATCATCGCCAAAATAAGTTAACACAATTTTTCATATCGCGGGAAAATAACTCTGTGTTAACGTCGGATTCACAACACGATGGTAACATGCAATAGTTTCCAGATAACGCATCGTATGTCCGAGATAAAATCACCTGGACTGTGATAAAAATCGAAACACAAACATGAAAAAACTTGCGATGGGCACAACTGCGATAAAAAATCCAGCAAGAAGCGGCGCCAGGCCTGCAAGTCCCACCAGTCAGGCGGCCAAAATCACTATAAAAGCGGCACCCAAAAACACAAACAACTTCGAAGCACCATGGAGGTAGCCGGAGCAAGTACAGAGGACAACCAGAACCCCACAAGCCCCACGGAGGACCAGCCTGGGACCATCATTGGGGAGACATTGGCAGGAGTTGGGGGACCGGACACTGCACAACATGACCTGAGCTAACAGCAACAGGGTAGGTAACGACCAGGGACTGGGGGGACAGAGGGAGATGGGCACAATGGCACACATGCACAATTAAGTACAGCACATCTGCGAGCAAACCATGCCCAAGATCCACAACTCCGACCAAGAGCCCAAGTTACCCAAGTCAGCAACATCTTAGCACTGCATAAACACAGAAGTGAAAGGCACACTGCCTGAAAGATATAAGGGCCAGCCAAATCAGAGCTGAAGGGGCAACTCACCCACAATGCAGCACACACACAAGAATCAGAGCACCTCTACATTGACAACAATGTGGTACAAACTGCAACACTTTCACAACAGAACAGAGGACACAGCTGCTGCCACTTGTGTGTAGAAAATGGCCATTCGCATTTAGCATAGCACGAAACTGCGAGATGACAATGTACAAGTTCAACCTCACATCCCTGACGGTGTAGAAATGTCAACTGTCCCGCTTCAAATAGGCATCTCCTCACAAACAGTCACAATGTAGATTGCCATACAGTCTGACAGTAAACTTCTACAATGCGTGAACATACATGTGAACAAAATGTCAATCTGCATCTCCCCTTCACATTGCAGAGGGAGAATCAACACCTCCTGCAGAGCAGACCCAACAACACAGCACTGATGATGAAGAGGACCTCCCCAACATCTACACCGACGCACTCCAGCAGCTCATGGACAGCTCCGGCACCCCACCTTCAGGAGCAGGGCAGCCCAGCTGCATGGATGAGACCCCACCCCCTGCGCAGACCACCCAGCAGGAAGCACCCACCACCATGGCTGTCTCCCAGGACCCCCACGACCAACACATGGCATTCCAATGCTGTGTGTAAGGGTGCCGGGAGGAAATGGCTGACCAGCTGCGGGTGGGATTCGACCTCATGGCAGCCAAACTAGATGCCATACTTGGATGTCTAAGTCCCATCAGGGACCACTTACAGTCCCTAACAGACACCCACTGTCCGCTCCATGCTCTCCAACAATCCATGGCTGACATCGCTGGATTCATGACTCTGAGCCAAGAAGAACTGTCTAGTCAGAGTGGCTCCAGCGATGTCATCCGGGCGTTGGGACACATGAGAATGATGGAGAGCTTGGAGCGGATGCAGGCGGAAAGAATGTTTGCCACGGCTGCACACCAGCGAGGTGTAGCTGTGATCTTCCATGCCCTGCAGATCATCGTCATGGCATTGCCACCACAAGGCCTGGCGTGGATGGATGCTGGTGCTACTACTACATCCACATCTCCTCCCCCTGAAGTGTCGGTGCCACACATTGCGGCAGAATTTCAAACTCCGTCCCCTGATGTGTCACTGCCACACAGTGATGCAGACAAAACACCACCACCCGCATGTGAGGCACCTGACACATCAGAGGACGAAGATGCTGATGAATCTGGCTTTGTGGCTGGAATGAAGTGGTAGCATTCATCTCCGCCATATAGCCGGTTTCAGCTTGGTTCGGTCCTCTGCATCATGCCCTGGAATAACACCTTCCACTGTCCCCCTATACACTCAGTGACACTCACCTTGGACCTCGACATGGACTGCCAAATTTTGTTTGGTTACCAATGACACAGCAATCACACTGCGGACTGTAGTCTTCCACTCCCTATGAACTTGTCAATCCCGAAAGGACTCTGGCTGGCCCTCGACGGGCCAACAATGTAAAGTGGGGTTTGCATGGCCCTGTACTGGTCCAGCTTCAACGCTCCATTGAATGTGAATAAAACATTCAAATTCATACAGATGTGTCTTGGCCGTGATCAATCGAGTATGAAAGTATGGATGAATGTAGGGACAGTGATTCCACAAAAAAGTACTGCCTGGGTAATGCTATCAATGCACATGTATGGCGCTGACCCAGATAGGCAGTGAGACACACATTGTCATTCAAATCAACACTCATCACAGTTGAATACAAGTGAAGGTGTGCAGACTTTATTAGCATATGCGTGTCAGTACGAGCAAGATAAGTGCCACAACATGCAGACCAATGCAGCAGTATGTCAGAATGAGGAACGTTGCCAAGCGCCGCTGTCCACTCTGGGGGAGTGCCTCACCTTTCACAGGTGTTTGTTAACCCGCGTTATTGTCCGCTCATGTATTCGTAGTTCAGGCGAATGCAGCCATGTCCACTGTTGTCGTGGGATATGTGACCAGATCTCCAAGATGTAACAAGGTGTTGGGACATGTGCAATGGGTTCCAATCTGTTGTGGCTGCAGGTACACAGTTACTTGTCCATGAAAGAGATTGCAGCTTCATAGGCTATTATTTCCAACATGAGGTCGTTGTCGACTTCACCAAACAGGAAGGCGAGGTGATCCATTAGCTGGTCCGGCCAGATGTGCTGCGTCCACCCCTTACACCAATTAGCACTACAGCCCAATAGGGGAGCAGTTCAATGTGGTCACTGCACACAAGGATTTGTGCAATCTCCCAGGTCCAGCTGCCAGCATATATGTCAAGTATCAAGGCATCCCTTAAACGGGTATCACAATGACTACTCCTCTTCGTGGGCCAACAGGGGGCGCACACACATGTCAAAATCCAGTTCAGCTACCATCCTGTTGGATAGGCAGACATTCATGGACCACTCGAATATGCACAATCGACAATGCAACACAGGCTGAACGCAGGTGACGTTGGCAAGGCGGAAGCTTAGCCGGTAACTGATCCACAGCACTGCCAATGGCAGTGCCCCCAGTAAATGCAGCATACGTGCACAGTACAGTTCCACGTGACAGGGGTTGTGCATGTTTCCAGGATGTTCTGTCATTGCGTTAGTGGCTCTGGATGAAGCGGCACTATTCTGACCTGCGCCAGTTCTTTGGATGAAATGCTACAGCTCGGAAAAAAGAGTTGTTTTAGTGTACAAAGGTCGTACGCCTGGGATGGTGTGGGAATAAGTGTGAAGGCCATTCCATGCAAGATAACTTCGAGCAAGGACTCCTGTGTGTGGGGTGTGTATACGTTGGTCACTCGTCGGGCTGTGCGTAGTGTGGGAGTCTGCATCAGCTGCTATAGTATCTGTCGGGGGTGCCGGGCACATGCAATTCCGAGGTTGGAGGTGCAGATGGGCTTCCGCCTGATAGTTCAGACAAAGGAGCTTTCATCCCTATTGTTGGTTTGTCATCTGCTTGCATTTAGGAACTGTGAGGTGGCTTGTTGGGATGGGATGTGTGCGACTTTGGGATTCATGTTTGAGATGTCTTGCATGTGGCAAATGTGCGGCATCACTGTGTTACGTTGCCTCACTGCTGCTCCTCCCTCCCCCAAGCCCATTTACTTGTGTGGGCAGCACAGTTGCATCACTTGCACACCTACGGCACACCATAGTCATGCCTGCCTGCACATGTCCGCAAGCCTGATAACGACACTGTGAAGTTGGGCGTTGAAGGTGGTCGGCCACATGAGTGTAGACCTACGGTAAGGATAGGGCGTGGCTGAACTCGCGCTGCGAGTAGGGCTGGGCATTTTGCTCATGCTGCGGCATGACAGATACACACAACACTTGGCATGTATGAGCCAAGACCCCGAGTGGTCTTGCATTCCTTCATTTCTAAGTTCGTGCGAGCCCGCCCTCAGGGTGCATGCTACATTGCAACATTGTCGATTGCCGGCAGGGTGGTGCCGACACTACAACAGAGACACACCCATTAGTTACTTCCTTGTTCAGGCAAGAACTGAACCACGCCCAGAGCCCCGGGCAAATTCTTGACACCCCTATGCTGGACTGGCGTATGCCGGCCCAGCCCACTCCTCTCACGCTTACAGAGGGGGACAACAAAGCTACATTTCCAAGGTCTTAGCCACTGCCTGAGGTGACATGGTTGCGTCCGATGTCCAGACCACAGTGTAATGTGGTAGGGCCCGGAGCCATCATGCATACATAAAGAACACATGGACACACTTAGATAGATAGTGGAACTGGCCATGGGCACGTGCGCCCGGCCCCTTTTTATTACCAGGGCCACATGTCCAATGATGCCTGTGCTGGATGGGTGTGGGGTGAGTGTAAGCCAGTCCTCAGGGAGTGGTTGGTGCTGGCAATAACTAGAACATGGATCTTCGGATCACACACACAGAAGATTCAATCATAAAGGGTCCATGACTTGCAGTGCACTGAGGTATGGGCAGCAGAACTGGAATCACACACAGAAGATTCAATAATATAAAGTGTCCATGACTTGCAGTGCACTGTGGTAGGAGCAGCAGAACTGGAATCACACACAGTAGATTCAAACATAAAGGGTCCATGACTTGCAGTGCACTGCGGTAGGAGCAGCACAACTGGAATCACACACAGTAGATTCAAACATAAAGGGTCCATGACTTGTGGTGCATTGAGTTAGGGGCACCAGAGATGTGCGTGCTCATGTGAAGTAATTGTTAATGTTTGTGTCCCTTCGGGAGATTCCTGCTGCAGCTGCAGTGAGGTGTGGTACACCTGCCTCATCTTCATCATCATCGTCCCAGGTCTTCCCCACTGCCTGAAGTGACATTGTTGCATCAGCTGTCCACACAACAAAACTCAATCATAAAGGGTCCGTGTCTTGTGGTGCACAGAGTTAGTGGCACCTGAAGAGCTCAGCGTGTGCGCAAACTAAGAAGATGCATCGTCCGGGCGGGCCGCACTAGAAGCACTGTCTGTTGCCTACTGGCCTGCACCATAAATAAATCAAGACTGGATTCGAATTGTGAGCCCAGCTGACCGCAGTGTAGGCCAGAGGCAGCGGTCAGCTAGGGCCCACAACCACGCGGCATTGACTTGAGCTGCACACAGTTAGTGGCACCTGATGAGCTCAGCGTGTGCGCAGCCAGCGGTGATGGCGTGACCTTGCAAGTCAGGATTGGATTTGATTTGTGAGCCCTGCTGACCGCAGTGTAGGCCGTAGGCAGCGGTCAACAAGGGCCCACAGCCATGTGGCGTTGACTTGAGCTGCACAGAGTTAGTGGCACCCGATGAGCTCAGCCTGTGCGCAGCCAGCGGTGATGCGTCATCCGGGCGGGCCGCACTGGGAGCAATGTCTGTGGCCTACTGGACTCTGCCATAAATAAATCAAGACCCAACTTGAATTGAGGGACCTGCTGACCGCAGTGTAGGCCGAAGGCAGTAGTCGGCACACACATGACTCCGCCGTGCTGTGCCACTGGATGCTCTGGGGGCCTGTGCCGCAGAGGCCAGAGATCGGCTGAGGAGGCTGGCGGTCAAGGCGGAGGACTCGTGGCTGGGTGAGGTGCGCCACCCTGGCAGACAAGTTGGCCATACCGGAAGTGAACCACGCCCAGAGACCAAGCCAATTTATTCATGCTCCTACGCGGGACTGGCGTACGCCGGACCAGCCCACTCCGCTTAGGCTTACAGGGGGGGACGACAAAGCTACATGACTGAGGTCTTCCCCACTGCCTGAGGTAACATGGTTGCGTCCACTGTCCACAACACTACAAACACCAGTAGTATATGTCCACATGGACATGTCTGTGCTCTGCATGCGGAAGTCTGTCCAGCATATCACTGCCACACTTGGCATTGTGTACATTGTTGTTCATGGGTGACTTCCCTCCTTGACACATACTTGGTTCCCACCTCTCCCCAAATTCTGCAATTGTGCGGCTGAGGGACCATGCCATTTTATGGAGGTCAGCTGTCTTGTTCTGCGCTGCCTGGGTGAAGTACGGGGGGGGCCTGGGGTTGATGGAGGTGGGTGTTGTGGCCCTCTTGGGTCTCCGAGCTGCATGATCAGTAGCTCCATGACATGTGTTGGCATTCAGATGTGACTCTGGGCTGGGCTCCATTTCATTCTGCAGGTTGTTGTCCTGCTTAACACTAGTAAAAGGCAGGTGTTAGATCCCTGCTGCTAATGCGCCTTATGGCCTGTTTTTAGTTTGCATCGCAGATCTGGCTGATTGTTGTGAATGTCGCGCAGTGGTGTTTTCCTGTGTTTTTGCACGGGAACGCCTACTCTGCATATCATTAGCTTTAGTTATCGCTCTCATCCGTGGCGATGTTTTTTGTGGCAGCTATTGCTGGAAAACTGGGGATATGGGCAGTTCGCACCAGCTTGGGAATAGTGCGACAAATCTATCGCCACCTTTGCGGCGCTAAAGTGCAGATACATCGGCGATAAGTCCTTGAGAATATGCCCCCATGTTTATTGCAGCTTTATGAGTAGTGCCTTTAGCAAGAGGTTACCCACACTGCCTTCCCTGTAAGGTGGGCGAACCGTGTTGGGGAAATCGGGGGGAGGAAGGCATCCAAGACTGATGCTGCCACCACCTGTACGACCCACCCTCCTGTAAGCTTAGCTACTTCTATGATAGCTAAATGAGATTCTTGCAGTAAGACAATGTCTGACTTCTGGGAACCTTGGTAAGAAACTACCATTTTCCATCATATGTCGGTTGTAAGATCATTGACGACGAAAGATCAGCCTCTCGTTGAGTGCATCTTTGGTGAATTTTAGGGGGTTCGTTTTCACACTGTCTGTCTACATTCTGAAATTCTTGTTTGCCACAAGTGATGTGGCCGGATATCTCCAGCTGCGCTGGGTGTAACCCATGGGCAATGGTATATAGTTGGGAGGTCTTGCTATGCATACAAAGAGAAAGGGAAACGTGTTCAGGCGATCTAGAACAAGTCTGCGGGGAACTGCCTCGGTGTTTATATGGGTGAACAACCAACTGATCACACTGTGGGTCGCTCCCACTCCTAATTAGTAAAGACTGAAGTGGGCAACTTGATTGTAGACTCTGGGCTTTGGGGGGGATCATGACTTATATCTCTTTCTTAAGAAGTGGCCTTCCTGTGATTTGCCTCTGAGGAGAGGATCCCTGGAGGACACAGAGGCAGGTGTACTAGATATTGCAGCGATAGAGTCTAACGTGTGGGACCATGATGATTCCTCACTTAGGAGAGGGGATGTTACCACTTCCATTTAAGTTTCCTCCTGTGTTTCCAATCGGTCTTCTGGTTCTTGTGGGTCATAGCATTCCCATGTTTTGACGAGTATCATAACTAGCATACTTACAGGATCAGGTATGCCATACTTGATTTTTATTTTTTATTTTAGGTGCGCATCGTAGGAGAAGTCACCAGCAAAGTAGAATGTTCTCTGTTTATAGATATTGGGGCTGTGTTGCTCGACTTGTCTGAAGAGTCGTTTTGGCATGGTGGTGGCATAATATGTACATCATTAATGGGCAAGATCGGTCAGTAGAGATTAGTCCCTTAATTCTCAATCAATTAGCTCTCTGGAGCTCTATGGCTAAGCCAAAGTCACTAGTCATAAGTTTAGGCAGGAAGGTGGTAGGTTGTCACCCTCACAGCCTCAGGCAAGCCATATAAGTGGTTGTTGTCCCTCCTACTTCTGTCCTCGGGGTTAGTGACCGTCTCTCATAATTTCCATATTTCAGACCTGAATAAGAAGCTTCTGAACCCGTTTTTTTAGTTCTGGTAGTCATGTTTAGGAGGTGTTTAATTGTAGCATGAAGCCAGAAATTTCAGATTGTATAACTTCCGATTCACATACAGTTTCAGCAGTGGCTTGGTACACTCAATGTATTGAGGTTTTAATTTCCTTAAGTTCATGCATTAGAGTGTCTAAAATAATGGAGAAAATTATGTGATTTGAAGGCGTAGCGTGCGCATATTTTTGTATTAAATATTAAAGTAAATTTATTTCATGTATTTACTTTAAATGTAGAGAAAAACAGAAAAAATGCTACATATCTATTAAATTAATTTTCAGTTAAAACTTAATCAATTGAAATATATTAAATTAAATTACAATTATTTTTCCATAATTCAAATTGAAAAATCAATTCCCACCTGAAGAAGAAAATGTTTTTAATGTGCATTAATAATTATTAAAATTGATGTATAGAATTAATTAAAATTAAAGTGTGTTAAGCTCCTCTTTGACTGCTCCAGTGTTGAAGCTATTGAATTATTGAGCCTGTTGCTTTGATGCTTTCAGATGTGCTCAGTCAATGGCATGGAGCAGATCAACGCAGTGGCTGTGTTGTCAGTCCAAGTGTTGTGGATTGCAGCAAAGGAGGCTGGTCAAGGAGGAGTAAATGAATTCCAGGAAGTTACCATTATGAGGTGATGAGCCCCACAATAGGAAGTCTGGGGGGCTACAGTCTAAATGAGTTGTCCACTGTTTCGAAGGGATGTGGCCCGAGGCAGGGTAGGATATGGCATGGACGAGACATGGTCAGCAGAGGTGAAACACCTGTCAGAGGGCGGAGCTAAGACAGGAAGTTTCAAGGTGTCACTCGAGTTATATTGTTTCCCTGTTCAAGTGCATATGGAACGTTGGAGGATGACTTATAGCGAAATGCATCCACAGAAATGAAGACATGTATTGGTGGGATTGTTAATTAGGGTGAGAAGAGTTTTATAGGGATTAATGAGTAAAAGGTCGGTACTGCATCCGCTTAAATTATTCTCATATTCTTGTGTGACAAGGTCTGATTAGTAAATTCAACGTAAGTTTTATATGGAGAAATCAGAACAGAAGCGTTCAGCGGAATATCGTGTGCAGATCATGTTTGTTGTATTTTGCATTAGTCAGTAAAAGTCTAACATATTAGTAATTTTTTGTATTTATGTTGACCATCGTGGTGCTTTTCTGCTAAACCTAGATGCTGTACATAACATAACCAGCATTGCTATTGCAATATTTTCTTGTCACTCCTTAAACCACGTGTCCAAAGGCAGAGTGGTTTATAAATGTCGCCCATAACTCCGAGGTGGCAATACAGCAAATCTATATATGTCAGTAATGGAACATATTACAGGTCACCTGTTATGCATTCTTTAGTATTGATGTTTTCTATGGGGTAATTAGCTGGCAAAAACCTGTTCTCTTAATGGGCACTGACTGGAATTAGAATGTTTAGGGTTTGTTTCCCTTTCATTAATAATAACTTTTATAAAATAATGGGCAACGGTGAAGGGTTTTGGATTTATGTGATTCTGTGGCTGCAGCGTTTACTGCGTAATTTATCACATTTAACACATAATTTGCGGATTTCAACAGAACCTATTGTTTCTACCTCAAATGGATAAAAATAATATTTTCAGAGATTGTGCTACATAATTTGCCTTTTATTTCCTTAGTTTTGATAGCCATGACACATATTTTTGTTCTCCCTTGAGCCTAATTCTAATAGCCCAGACAATGGTAAAGGTCTGATGCAGAGTGCTTTTTGGGGCTGTGATTATGATGATAAAACTCATATTTCAATGAAAACTATTAAATATTTCCCAAACTTCATGGTAAATATGGGTTTTATACCACTGAATTTTGCACAATTATTGCACACACACGCTCACACATACATGACACCTTTCTTTCACAGCTGCATCACAGGAGGATTCATTGTAAAGTGTACCCCTGACAGCAAAGAGAAAAGACAGTTTCTTTTTAAGGGCAATTTTATTTCAATAAATACAAACTCCAATATATTAAATAAGTTAAATACTATGTTCAGGTCCCTAAAACTAGAAATCTTCTATCAGGGATCCTTGAAGCTCCTCTCGATTGGGTGGCCGGCACCATCTAGTGAAGCCAATAGTTCTGGTTGCAACAATATGGGATGTCTGGATCTGACAGTATTCTGTCACACGAACCTGGTGAGAGGTCTGACAGGACCAGACATCCTAAGAGTAACAAAATAAATAGAATTTTTCAACAACATCGGTATCAGCTATAAATTAAAATTCCTTTAGGGCAGAGGGTAAAAAAATACATTTATGGTATAATGCTAGTATTTACCAGTGGATGTATTGGTATGTAATATTTGGCAGCTTAAATAGCTAAAACATGACGGACATCAAAGTATGATTGTGCGTCTATCATTTAAATAGATATGGAAATGCACAGTTTTATAACTTCATTTACACGCAAAACACAAAATAAATTTGGATAAATACAGATAGAATGTCCCAAAAATAAATACAGATAAATACAGATGGAAATGGTCAAAAAATAAATACCGTAAAACCGGGAGCCTTAAATATAATGTACAAGCAAAGAACACAAACAGAATGCAACAGTATATATACATTAGATCTGTGCCCCTGCATCCTGGGGGGCGTGGAATCGAGGATCTGTCGCTGTACACATCACCAAGCGCTGACTTTCAGGTCCATGCCCTGTTGGAGTGTGAAGGGTAGAAAATATCTGCAAATCAATCAAACTGAAGCATCCTGACAAAAAAGTATTGTGAGCTGTCTGTAGGAATGCCCGGCTCCACTGCCGTCTGTAAGTCTGTTCTGGCAATGTCTTCCCTTCAGCTCAGGCTCGACGCGGATATCCGGCCTCAGATTGTGATACTTCTATTTCCGGTTAATAAAGTGCAAATGGCAGCTGGCTCAGGTCTTGTGCAGATGCTGCTGTGGTCAGTAGAACAAGACTTGTCGTAGCAAATGGTAGCCTCACACCTGCAAGTTCTTCACCCTCTCGAATGTCTGCATGATGTGGCTGGTGGGGACGCAGCCCTCCCTCACGATGCTCAGGATCCCTGGAAAGGAAGAAGCACAACAGCATGAGATTGAGAGGGTTTAGAGAGTTCTGAGGTCTGTGAGCAGCAGAGGGAAGGGAAGAGACAAGCATAATGAGCACAGTAGGGATTGGCTCCTCAGCATCCAATGGGTGATGGAGTCCAGGAGGGAACCGCCCTCTCACATGGCATATACTGACTGGAGAAAGCGTGGGGTCTGCGCCCTCAAGGAGACATTGAATGACTGGGGCAGGGTGGGATATCATGGAAACAACAAACTGCTAAAATACAGACTCGAAATCTTTCACTGCCAAAATATCTACCACAAACAACAATCCCCCTGCAAAAATGTCGACCCACAGTAAACTCACTATCAAGCACTTGGCCAATAAATACAGACAGGAGATGGAATAGTAAGTTAAATCTGTACTTCAAAAATTATGGAGTGAGTCTCACTGGAATTAGGAATTTTTAACAGGTCTAATGCTCTTTAAATAGACATTTGTGTATATTTGTGCATGGGCAATATTTTGTAAATCTGCATGTCAGAATCTGTGATTCTGAGGTCTCTACTTACAGATGGGACTAGAGTAAGGACCTTCAGTCATTGGGTAACTTGGGCGGGGTGGAATTGTCCCTGAGAAAAAACAATGGGTTTGGGGAAAAAATAAAAGATCCCGCCTTGGGGAATAGTGTCTTACTGAGGGAGGTTCTGGGTCCATGTGCTAAGTCTGAGTGAATTTGTAAGCACTATTACTAAATTTGATGAATTTGCAGTATGCAATTTGCATCATTTCTTCTTTACTGGAGATGGTTTTGAGCATAAAATGCCTCCGTAAGAGACATTTTTCGCTGATTAAGTCTTCTGCCAGTATCTATCATGACTTTTTAATCTGCGGTATATACTACCATGAAAATTTCATGCAAGATAAAGGCGAACTGAATTTCACACCGTTCATGTAATTTTAGCAAAATTTTGTGAAACAAATTATGCAAGATGGTACACCAATAGTGCAGACTAATGATAAAGAGAAATGCTTGTAAAGTTTAAAGTAGGGGTCAGGATTTGGCAGAGGTAAGAAACCTCCGGTGGCATCCCTGCAAACTTAGAACACGCGCTTGGAGTTTTCCTCAGGGGCTCAATAAAGTGCATCTCTTTGTTACGCATTTATCTTAGCCCCTTTAATGCTTCAACTGTCCATTCATTCTGGGCTTTGTAAGTCTGTATGCCTTGGACACCAGGAATCCACTGGATCCGGACAGTTTTTTCCCAAATCTCATGGCAGGTGTTTGGCGGGTGGGAAGGGGTGGGGGTGCAGAGCTCCCTGTTCATATCCAAGGATGCAACTGATCTAGTTTGGGAATAGCAGGGGACAGAGATGAAACAGAAACAAGCATTGGTTAAGACCCACCTTCGTCTATTCTCAGACAGTTCACCACCGTGGAGCCCACCATCTCATAGGAGTCCCCATCACACAGCACCCCCTCCAGCTTGTGCCGTAGACGCCTGAAACACAGAGCAGAAATACAAAATCAGTCATTTAAAGAAATAATCGACAAAGGCTCAGGTGCTGGGGATTAAGGGAAAGCCAGAGGAAGGCAAACATCTACCTGACCTCAAGCTCAACTAGTCAAACACACCTGTGTTTAATGCACCCACATATAGGCTTATGCCAAGCATCTCAAATACCCTAAAACATATGCATGAGATATCATCAACACCCTTTTCCCTCCTTTCACCTTTCAGTAGCACCAGTCTAGTCATATGCTTAAAAAAGCCTAAACTCATTCAAAATAGCTCACCGCCCATCAATACTCCAAGACTCTTCCATTCACCTTTCAGAATCTTCAGCTCACGCCCTTCCGCAATCCTTGTCCCTGCCCTCAGCTCCTAGCAGCCATCTAGTAACTCTCAAACCCCAGGCACCATCTCTTACGCAGAAGGCCCACTCACAACCTTTTCCTGATTTCAGCCCCTGTTCTGAATGAGTACTCACGAGATGACCATGTCATGGTGGGTGCTGTCACACTCCCCACTGGGATTGGCAGAAGTGATGGCCAGAGGGCCGGTCATGTCGGTCAGGTGGGCAGAGATAGTGTGGTCCGGCACTCGGATCATGATGGAGTCTTTGGTGCCCACAATGTCATAAGCTGGTCCAACTCCTACAGAAAGAGAACATAAAAAATGAATCAGCAACAAGTCAGGTGTGAGTGATTGAGCATTTGAGTTTGACTTTATTTATTTTCTCAGCATCATGAACAGAGATGCTGTACAGTTGTGCCTTCATTTGGTTGTGCTTAATCTGAGCAGATGTTTGAATGGTCTAGCCTCAGAACATCAAGAGTTGATGAAGGTCCTTGAAGACGTGATTGCTCTAGTTGTGCAGTGGGCACACATTGTCCATTTATTATGAAAGAAGCTCTTCTAAAGCATTTCAAACAGCCACGGTCCATGCAGGATACAGTGGTGGGGCCGCGTTGGGGGGGGTTCGAGGGGCAATGCAGCCCAACGCGGCCCCACCGCCCCACAGCTGTTACCTGCATGCACTGCGGCTGATTAAAAAACTGTGAAAGGCATGCACACATTTGTTTGTTATATCTTGAGAGGCCAGATGTCTGCAATACATAATGTTAAACATTCTTTAAAAAAGTATTTCTGTCTTCCATAATTTTATGGCTGTTTGATGTATCATTTTGTCTGCGTGAGGGACTATTTTACAACTGAAAAGTACACTGACTCAACACACAAAACATTTTTTCTCATACAGCCATAGTATACCGAACGCAACCTTTCTTTGTTTTGTCATTGCTGCAGGGTTTAATTAATGTTTTAGTCAGGAATTGTGCGAGTCACATATATTTCTTCATCTGGTTTACACACATGTACACACACACACACATATATACATAATATATATAATATGCACATGCAATGGGTACATGAGATGGGGGGTTTGTGTGCTTTAGGGGTGAATGTGCATGTAATACCTGCATGAGATTGAGGTCGCTACACATTAAAGGGGGGACTGCACCCTGATATGTATATGCAATAGCTCCATCTGATAGGGACCTCGAGAATGGGGGTCACTGGACCCTGATATGCACATGTAATAGCTATATGAGATGGGGATCTGTAAACATCAGGAGGGTGAATGTACATGCAATGCCTGCATGAGATGGGGGTCTGTAGACATCAGGGGGTCCATGTGCATGTGATACCTCCATGAGATGGGGGTCTGTAGATATCAAGGGGTGAACGTGCAGGTAATATCTGCATGAACTGGGGTATGCATATATTAGGAGGGGCTGAATGAACTCTGATATGTACATACAATAGGACCTGAGATGGGGTTCTGTAGACCTTAAGGGGTGAAGTAATTCCTGCAAGAGATGGGGGTCGGTACACATGGGGGGGGTGAGTAAAGCATGATCTAGACAAGCAGCATATACTTGAAGTGAGCACACCCCTGAATTGCCACAGGCACAATTTCTGGCATTTGTAGCCCTCACCCCTCTAGCCTCCCCAGCCCACCTTTCTTTGACAAAGAAACAGCCCATGCAGAAGAGGTCACACGTACCCATCCTCTTCAGCCACTCCCCCTTCTGGACGATGCAGCTGATACCCCCAGGGTAGACGCTCCCCATGAAGTCCCACAACAGGGGGCTGAACGGGGGTCTCACGGCCCGCAGCTGGTCCAGGTGGGAGATGCAGATACAGATGGGCTTCTCCAGGGGTCGGTCCTGCAGAGGATGGAAGAGAGGGAAGTAATGAATGGTTTAGAGAGAGAAGGGGGAGAGCAGGACCGTCAGAGATTATGTGCAGGATCCTTAGACCCAGTCACACCACCTCTGTAAATAAACAAAATGTCTCTAGTGCTAGCCAACAGATTGTACAAGTTAAAAGCCTTTATTGCCTTCTAATGACACTTACACCGTGACTCCTAGTGTATGATGATTTATGTTGAACACGAGTTGTCTTTTGGCATTGTGAATGTTCTAAATATGTATCGTTAATCTCAGATATTGATGCAAATTCCTGCGGTCTGGAAATCTGTTGATTTCCATACCCGTCACATTAACCACTGGACTGTCAATGTTATTGTTCCTTTTTACTGCATGTTTAAATAAATACAATCCTTTCCATTTGGAAGTACCACACAGGTCTAATTGTAGTTCTGTGCTTATACACTTATGTTGTTTGGTAGGGACCTATGTCTCTTGCAATACACTATTGCCCTCGGTCCCTCTTGGCACACAGGGTTCCCTTGTTCTCTGTTACTCTCTTTCTAATGTCCTATAGCAGACAGACACTGGCCACAGAGTTCAATGCAATGGAATCTGCACAGTCTGAGAATGCAGAGTCACTGTGTAATCTGGGGCATTAGTATCTTTCTTGTGCACGTGATAGCATCTCGCTGGGATCTCCTGCCCCTAAAGCAGGGTTCTCTCCTGAGACTATGTGTGGACTGGAGCCCACACTTCCCTTATCACCCCCATCTCACACTCTCCCCCAAAGTATGACAAGCTACCCTTTAACCTGGCTGCTTTCTTTTTTTTTTTACATTTTGGAGTTGGAACTTTCTAGGCAGATATTACCATGAAAACCCTCACTTGCAGAATGGTTTTACCCTGTCATTTCCATGTCAATATATCCAACTATACATACTCCAGGCTGGTATCACCATGGTAATCACACCCCTGCAGAATGGTTTTTCCCTGTATTTTCCATGTCAATATATCCAACTGTACATACTCCAGGCTGGTATCACCATGGTAATCACACCCCTGCAGAATGGTTTTACCCTGTAAATTCCATGTCAATATATCCAACTGTACATACTCTAGGCTGGTATCACCATGGTAATCACACCTCTGCAGAATGGTTTTACCCTGACGTTTCCATGACAAGGTCTCCGCCCGCAGGGTGAATTCTAAGTATTCGGGTAAATTCTGCGGAAGTCCGCTCCTCGGTGCTCACCTTGATGGTGTATATCTTCTGGATGGCCTCAGGGTGTTTGCAGGAGGCCGCCAGAGCGTAGACCGTGTCTGTGGGGACTCCGCACACCCCACCCTGGTCCAGCAGGGCAGCGATGGTCCTTAGACTGCTGGTGCGATAGGAATCGGGGCACACGCAGGAGTCCGACGCCTCAACTTTCTCCTCTGACTTTGTTTCCTAAAAGTGCAAAGAGCAGACAAGGGGTGAGACAGCGCCACCTACAGCTGTCCTTGAGCAGCACATGCACATCCCAGAGTTAGAGGACTCAAGACTGGTTATTTGAGAGACACATTTATCGGAACTGAGTGTTAACTTAAGAATAGTAATCGTAACATATTGCATGTACTTATCACTGTACCTTGAAGAGAGGTGGTCCCATGGGAATTAGGTCCTTGGTGAAAATGCAGTTTCCAAGAGATGCCGCTGCCCCGTAGATACAGACGAGACTGAAGACAGATAATACTGTGACTAATAAAACACACAAAGACGGGAAAATTAGACTTTAAGTTTAATACTATCAACAAAAAAAGAGGCGCGTGCTGATCACGTTGATGTTAAACCAAGACAGGGGTTCCTTCAGGAGGGATTTAAAAAAGGTAAATGCCACCCAGATAAAATATAAAAATAAGACAGAGATTAATTTTTCACTCTACTTCGGTCTGTATGAAATTAAGTGTGGTAAAGCATTTAAACTGGTGCATGAACCCCTTTGTTGGTTTATACTTAATTGGCCTGGTTCCCTGGGTTATGGGGCTCACCCCAACTCTTCGTATTATAACACGGTGATGTTAAGGCAGCAGTGGAGAGACAGATACAAAAACTAAGAAATGTGGAGGTCTGGCAGAGAACCAGACAAATGTCAGGGTTGTAACTGACTCCATTCGAGCCAGGCTTGTAAGGCACACGCCAGTCCTTTCTACAGACCACTTCCCTTTAGCCCCCAACACATTACAGGTGGACTCGGGATGGCACTTGATAGAAGTTGCCAGTTTATCATGAATTAACCCTTTGGAGATCACTGGCATGCATTAACACAGAAGAGGAACCCACAGTGGAAGGTGTCCACTTACTCTCGAGCGCGAGGGGCAGGCATTCCAAGGTGAAGAGCAGGAAACAGACCATCACCACCTCCATCAGCAGGGCGAGCAGCACCAGCACCACGTTGGCATAGGCGACTGTGGAACAAGCAGAACAGGATGGCGTCAGATGTCGGATATGACATATTTCAGATGTCAGTGGGGGTCACAGTTGCTCAAGTCTTTAGATGAGGACACTACGATGCCCCAGAACAAAGGACCATCGAGTGACAGACACCGGCCCGTACCCACTACAGCCGGAAGCAGCTGCTGTCTGTTAGGGCACCTGGGCCTCAAGTATTCAACAGAGGGATGACTGGACATCAGTATCCGGAGAGACTTACCCAAGGACATCAGGAAGACATTGATGACCAGGAAGGTGACAGCACCAACAGTGAATGCACCATAACTGGCGACGTGGATATTCAGCAGGGGACCTGGAGAGGGAAGAGGAGGAGGGGCAGAGGGTTAGTCATGGATGAAACAGAACATAGGAAGGAGCTCTTCCTTCAAAGGCAGCAGATGGCTAGGACCAGAGACAAGGGATGAAGGAGGACCATATACTGCCCAACACCTCACTCATCTAACAGCCAATCATGGTGCTGGATATTGTCTTCTGATGATGTGTAAAACTGTATCTTCCACCTCATCCTGAACAGGTGCGCCCTGATTTGGTGAAACACACTTCTCGAAACACCTAATCCCAGTTTAAGTTGTTTTCTCGCATGTGTCAGAAGACAAGGGATAATTTAATTCTGGTAAATATGCCCCCGGGTACAAGAAATTAGCAGTTATTTGAACAAAGGTGATAATAACTATTGGTTCTTCCCACAAATGGATTATCAACAATAGTTTATCCAGATCTATTAATGGTTCCATAAGTCATTAGTCCCCTCCTAGTGGCCACCAGCTGCACTCCTCTTCCACCCTTTGCCCTCCACCTGGCAGCCATCACATATGATCCCTAGCCGGTACTTCTACAGGTCACTGCTTACAAGGGCCCCCAGTCAGAAAAAGAACTGCATGGCTACTACAAATGAAACTAATAACCACAAATATAGATCACCCCCACTGCCCCTACTGGTATGCCTTATAATCTAAACCACACAGAAGCTTCATGACACTGGATCCCTAGGACTTTTCGGCAAACATTTTGCACATTGTAAAGAATAAGATTAAGAGATCACAAGTTACCTGCAAGTCGTAGCCACGCCCATGTGGCCCATACAGCAGCATAACAGAATGGTAGGACCGACCCAAATCTTCGACCTCTCTGGACCACGATCCTGCAGACATACAACTGGAAGAGAGCGCCAGGGATCAGCACCCAAGGGATGGAGAGGTGGGCTCTGGTAGGGTCATCGAGGGACCCCTGGATGGCAGAGAGTGAGGCCAAGCCATTGCAGATGAAGAAGAGGGCATCAGGGAGCTGGCATCTGGTAGTGCTGACCTCCTGGCCCTCCTTAGACCTGCTGGTGACGCGCTTCAGGCACAGCAGCAACTCCTGGAGCATAGCTGATGACATCACTTGGGGTCCAGTAGAGATCAACGACTTGTCAGCGATGGAGTTAATGAGGCTGGCAAAAGTGGCGTAGAGGGAGGTGGCTGTGTAAATGCTGCAGACCACTCCGAAGAAGATATGGGATCCCTGGAGTGGAATCTGTTGGATGGTGGAGACAGTGAGGAGGAGGAAGCATGAATTCTGCAGCACCGCCAGGAGGTCTCTGTTGAGGGACATCAGGCAGAGGATGCAAGCGGCGACCAGAAAGAACCAGCCCCCCACCATGCCCGCTCGGCTCTTATCCACATTGTCCCCCGAGAGGAGCACCGTGAGGATGAACTCTTCCCAGGACATCAGCAACCAGAACAGGCTGTGGAGTCCAAGCTTGGTGGTGTGGTAGACGTCTTCTCTCAAGTAACTGTAGTAGCTGGCGCAGAGCTGGGACAGCGCATTGATGCTTACCCAGATGGCACCAATGTAGAAGGTCTTCATGTACCCAAAGGAATAAAAGGCAAAGATGAGCGAGGCCACAGTGTCAGCGATGTGTCCCAAGGCCATGGGCTCCGCGTACTTGGAGTTCTTCTTGGTCTCCTCCCCGATGCCACTGGAAGAGGTGCTGTTGGCCGAGCCCAGAAGCAAGACGCTGAACATGGGGTTCCCGAAGCCTGGAAGGACATTCCTCTGGGTCAGGCCCTTCAGGAGCAGGGCAGTGGCACCATAGAACCCAAACAACACAATGAGCAGCTCCAGGGTCCCGGAGACCACCAGCGCCCACTGTCCGAAGAGCCCCACTGCCTCGAAGACCAGTGTGAGGGCGATGGCGCCAAACACGAAAGGCATGACGTAGTTAACGGTGGCCGAGCAGAAGGAGAGGATGAAGGCGACGGCGGTGTATGCCACCAGCCCTGCTACTGCGCTCTCGCTGACCGGAAGAGGGGAGGCAGCCATGATTGTCTGGCTGTTAGAAATGTTCAGGGTTTGTGTGGTGTTGTGGATGGTGGGATACGCTCCCAGGACGACACGTGTAGCCCCGTAGCTGCTCCAGAGGGCGGCGAATGCCACAAAGGCGGTGCTCCCCAGGTGATCGTACTTCCGGAAGCACAGGAAGCCTGCAATGAGTTGTGTCAGTCCTCCAATCAGAATGAGATGGACCCCTGCAAAAAATAACACATGAATTGTCAGCACTGGTGTGTGTGTCTGTGTGCGCGAGTGTGTACCCCCTCCCTCCAAGTGTTTTATGCATGTTATCCCAGCGCCACCTGTAACCCTTTTTGCGATCTGTGGCTGCCACACTCACTTGCCAGGATGTTCTCCACCCCTTCAGCGTTCACACTGGTGTGGAAGGAAAAGAAGTTCTCTAGGGCCACCAGGAAGGCGCTGATGACGTTGGCGAGGAAGCCCATGACGGATGGTTCACTGTAGTACACAGAGGCGAAGCCTTCCATGGTGAGCGGCAGACCTGGGGGAGGGGAGAATGGTCAATAGACAAGAAATTAGCCGCAGGTGAGAGCGGGATAGGAGGTGAGAGTGGGACAGGAGGTGAGAGGGGCAGGAGGTAAGAATGAGATGGAAGACGGGTAGCTGGGTGGGTAAGACCCAGATTAGATTGGTGCCCGGGGTTAGATGGGGAACAGGAGGTGGGACAGGAGCCAGAGGCCTAATATCAGACAGAGGTGCGATGGCAACAGGATGTGAGAGTGGGACAGTGGGTGAGATGGAAGACTCATGTGGAGTGGGACAGTGGGTGAGATGGAAGTCGTGAGAGTAGGACAGTGGGTGAGATGAAAGACACGTGAGTTGGAATGTAGGTGAGATGGAGGAGACATTTGAGAGTCGGACAGAGAGTGAGATGGAAGAGACATGCCAGAGTGGGACAGTGAGTGAGATGGAAGAGACGTGAGAGTGGGACAGTGGGCGAGATAGAAGACACATTCGAGAGTGGGCCAGTGGGTGAGATAGAAGACTCATGTGGAGTGGGACAGTGGGTGCGATTGAAGTCGTGAGATTAGGACAGTGGGTGAGTTGAAAGACACGTGAGTGGGAAAGTAGGTGAGATGGAGGAGACATTTGAGAGTCGGACAGAGAGTGAGATTGAAGAGACATGCCAGAGTGGGACAGTGAGTGAGATGGAAGAGACATGAAAGTGGGACAGTGGGTGAGATAGAAGACACATGCGAGAGTGGGACAGTGGGTGAGATAGAAGACGTGTGAGTAGGACAGTAGTTGAGATGGAAGACATGTGAGAGTGGGGCAGTGAGTGGGATGAAAGACATGTCAGAGTGGGGCAGTGGGTGAGACGGAAGACATGCGAGAGTGGGACAGTGAGTGAGATGGAAGGCGTGAGAGTGGGACAGTAGGTGAGATGGAAGGCACATGAGAGTGGGACAGTGGGTGCGATGGAAGGCACATGAGAGTGGGACAGTGAGTGAGATGGAAGGCAGGTGAGAAAGGGGCATTCGGTGCAGGGGATGAGATGGGGCTGGGCAGTGAAACTAAGACTAGGGCAAGAGATAAAATGGAGCTTAGAGGTGAGAACAGGAGCTGAAATTTGGTGAAAGTTTACGAGGTGAGACGAGTTAAGAAGTGAAATGTGAACCAGAGGTGAGATGCACAGAGAGACGGGCAGGTGGAGATCGGACAGGTGTCAAGTGAGAGCCAGGCAGCCTGTCGATCAGTGTAAGGCAGTGTACAGGGCCACGCTGTGCAGTGTGTAGAGACAAGGACAGGTTGCTCACACTAAACGGTGTAGGCGTGGACAGGTTGTACACAAGAGGAAAATATCACTGAGGGACGAAAGTTACATACCGAGGGACGGGAGCTCTGTTTTCCGTCACGGGCCGCGCCTCCGTTTTCTTTGAGGGACCCTTGGGTGAGGGTCGTCTAGCTTCCTGTATCCGAGGGCCTCTCCTTGAGGATATGGTCTGGAAAGACGCCCTGTGACGACCGGTCCTATTTCTGAGGTGTACTCTGTGAGGGTAGGACTTGCCTCTTGGGGTGACCTATGAGGGCCGGTCCTGCCTCCGAGAAGGTTTCTTTGAGGGTTGATGGGTCTCTTCTGTTTTTGAGGGAAGATCTCTGAGGGCCGGTGTGCCTCTTCTGTCTCTTAAGAGTCCTGTGTGGGAAGGTCTCGTCTCTGAGGAGTCCGCTGTGAGAGTCGTTCTTGTTTGGGGGTGCTGTGAGGGTCGTTCTTGTTTGGGGTGCTCTGTGAGGTCCTGACCCCTCAGACAGCAGCTGCTCCTCGTCTGCCTGTTCAAGTCAGTGTGTCTTGTTTTCGCCTGTCAGATTCCATCTGACAGCGGTGAGTTTTTGGATACCGAGGCGATAGCCTCATTACTCCACATTCATTTTTGAGTTTTTTAGTCGCTGTTTCGGTTGTCTTATTGATGTGACGCTTTGTCACAGTTGAGGTTGGATCACAAGGTCAGCGCTGTGAAAGGCCGCAGGTTGCGGTCAATATGGTTTGCGGAGGTGTCAGCAAGTTTAGTCGCAGAGTCTTGTATTCGTCTGCCAAATGTCTTCTGGCGGTGATGAGCTTTTGATGGCTGCCGCGGCGGTTGCCTTCTGACAGTGATGAGTTTTGGGTACCTGCCGGGGCGATTTGCCCTCAGGCAGTGATGGGTTTTTGGATGCTGTGTTGTTGTTTCAGTTTCACAAGTTTAGCGCTTCGATGGGCCTCGGGTAGCGGTCAAATGGGTTTGTCGAAATGTCTGCAAGTTTCCTGATCAGTGGGTTATCTTTTTGATCCAGTCCTTTGTAGAATGTCATGTTGAGTTTGCGGAGATGGTCGTCCAACATCTCAACGCCTAGGTCTCTGTGGAGGTCTGCTGTTCTTGTGAAGAGTGGAGCACCTGCTGCGATCCGTAAGGCCCTGCTCTGTAGTCTCTGCAGGTCTTTCCGAAGCTGCGGGCGGCAGCCACTCCAAACTGGCGCAGCGTACGTCATAGTTGGTCGAATTATTGCGGTGATTACTCGCACCTTGCTCTGCAAGGGCATCGACTTGGTCTTCAGGAGTGGGTATAGTGCAGACAGTTTTGTTGCTGCTTTCTGGCAGGTCTTCTCTATGTGGTTTCTCCATGTGAGTTTAGAGTCCAGAGTCACCCCCAGGTAGGAGCTGCTGTTTTCCCATTTGATCTCATCCCCATTGAGGAGGATCGCTGGGTGTTTTCTGTTCAGCTTCCTGGTGAATAGTGTTGCTGTGGTTTTGCTAGTGTTCAGGGTGATCTGCCAGTCGCTGTACCATTCGGAGAGTCTGCTGAGTGATGCCTCAAGGTTCTTAGCCACTTCCTGTTCGCTGAAGGATTGGGAGATGACTGCTGCATCATCGGCGTAGAGAGCCAGATCTGTCTTCTTTAGGTCCGTGGGGATGTCGTTTGTGAATATGTTAAAGAGGAATGGTCCTAGGATTGATCCCTGGGGCACTCCAGCGAGGATTGGGCGTGGCGTTGAGCATTCGTCTCGTACCGCCACGTGGAAGGTCCGTTTTGACAGGTAGCTAGACAGCAGTTTAATCAGGTAGCTTGGAAACTTGAGCTTGATAAGTTTGCAAAGCAGTCCCTCATGCCATACTCGGTCGAATGCTTTGGCTACATCCAGAAAGACTATTCCAGTGGACTTGTTGATGTTGAATCCATGGCTGATGATGTCCACAACTCTGAGGAGTTGGTGATTTGTCGAGTGGTCTTTCCGGAACCCAAACTGTTCTTTGGCGAGGAGGTTTTCGCTTGTCACAAAGTCCACAAGGCGGGCAAGGATAACTTTTTCGAAGAGCTTTGATAGGCCAGATAGCAGACTTATAGGGCGGTAATTTGCAGGATCTCGTAATGGGTTCCCAGCCTTGGGGAATACGATGACTCTTGCTTCTTTCCAGGCTTTAGGGAAATACTGGTGCTGCATGCAGGCGTTGAATATCTCAGCAAGGTGGTCCACTGCAGCGTCTGGGAGCATCTTGATGGCTTGGTTGACTATTCTGTCCTTTCCAGGTGCCTTGCCGTTTTTTAGTGTCTTTACCAGGGCCGATAACTCGCCTGTGGAGCATTCCTCAATGTTTGCAGCTTCGGTTTCTGGTGGGTGCTCCCGGTGGTGCTTAGCGACCTCTTGCTCAACTTCTGCTGCCAGTTTGCTAGCCTGGTTAGGCCTGAAGGATGCCTCCAACGTGTCAGCAAAGACCTCAGCCTTGTCCCTGTTGCTGCATGCCAGGTGAGTCTTCCCTTGTATCGGTGGGTTTGGGTCCTTCTTTCCCGTCAAGCGTCGGGTCATTTTCCAGAGAGAGTTGTCCGAGTCCTTTAAGTTAGCCGTAGCTGCTTCCCACTTTTCACCTCTGTGCTGGCTTATTTGCATCTTCAGCTGTCTTGTCAGCTCGTTGTATTTCTTCAGCAGGTCGGGGGTGCGATTCCTTTGCCACTCTCTCCGGGCTCTGTTCTTGTCAGCAATCGACTGCTTGATGCCCTTCGGGAGGTCGTAGATGGAGCAGCGTTGGGGTTTCTGCTCGGGAACGCTGCGCTCGATGGCAGTGTGGACTGCAGCTGTGAAGTGGTGAACCGCCTGGTCAATGTCTTCAATGCAGCGTAGGGGACCAGGGGCCAGTGTCTCCTCCTCTTCTGTCTCTTAAGAGTCCTGTGAGGGAAGGTCTCGTCTCTGAGGAGTCCGCTGTGAGAGTCGTTCTTGTTTGGGGGTGCTGTGAGAGTCGTTCTTGTTTGGGGGTGCTGTGAGGGTCGCTCTTGTTTGGGGGTGCTCTGTGAGGTCCTGACCCCTCAGACAGCAGCTGCTCCTCTTCTGTCTGTTCTCCGCTCGCGCAGGTTTTATACAGTCTGAGGTGGGAGGGGCTGGTGGTGGTGGTGGGGGGAGCCCTGGAAGGTGTGTGGAATTTCCCCCTCGTCTCTCTCCATCCTCCACCCCTCACCTCAACCTGTCCCTCCTCCGAGCTCCTCCCACTCCAGGGGGCCGAGAATGACCCGCAACTTTTATTTATCTTGAAACAAAGTTTAAAATACAGAGATTTCTCTTCCTAGGTCAAAGGTCCCCGAAGACAGAGTGGAATATAATAAAATAAAACTAGGGGCACATAAGGTAGAGCTCGAGAGATTAATTACTATTTAGTTTGAGAAATGTATATTTAGAAGTTATTTTTGTAATAAAGATGACGATGGTTATTAATATTATTATATCCAAGGCAGGTCTGGGCGACGAGACGCAGTTCCCACAAGGACAAAGTCTGCGGTGGATTGTCCCCCGCACTCGCTGCCGCGAGCAGGGGTTTCCTCGTGAATACTCGTGGCAGCGCCGTAAGGAAGTGAGTCTGATTGTGAGAGAGGGAGTGAAAGAGAAGCTGGTTCATCCTTTCACAAGAAGCTCCCAGTGGTGACTTCACGGCTCAAGCAGAGGATCCACGCCCAGAATCAGACTTGTGCAGTATCATGGTGGTGGCACCAGGGCTGGGTGTTGTGCTGAGACCTTCGCCCTGATCACTCATTCACAAAGGGGTAATTGTGGTGACTTAAGGGTGCAGGGAGTGAACCCTCCTCAGGAGGACACCTTGTGCAATCAGATCAGAGTGGCTGTACCAGGAGGGCAGGGAGTGGTACAGGGTCTGGTGCCTGGGTCACACATTCAGAAGGAGCTCACTGTGGTGACTTAGGGGGTGGACCCACCCCCAGGAACAAACTTGTACAATGAGATCAGAGAGGTTACACCAGGAGGGCAGGGAGTGGTACAGGGACCAGTGCTTTTTTTTTTACAGAGTTTTATATAGCGCGAACTTGACGAGCACCAGTTGCGTTACATTTTTGTTAGGCGGGGAGATTAAGTGATTTGCCCAGAATCACAAGAGTTGATCGTCCCCGCCAAGACTCGATTAGAGGTCGACAGCCCTTGCTGTTAGGACAACTCCTCTCCTGCTTGGGTCACACATTCACAAGGAGCTTCACTGGTGCCCTCAGGTGTGTGGGAAGTGGTGCCCAGGTATGTCCATGATAAGGAGCTCCATGTGGTGAGACCAAGGGTGCGGGGAGTGGTGCAGGGCGACGAATGCCTTTCACAATAGTGAGACCCAGAGTGCAGGGAGTGGTGCAGGCCCAGGTATGTCCACGATAACGAGCTCCATGTTGTGAGACCAAGGGTGCAGGGAGTGGTGCAGGCCCAGGTATGTCCACGATAAGGAGCTCAATGTGGTGAGACCAAGGGTGCGGGGAGTGGTGCAGGGCCACGAATGCCTTTCACAATAGTTAGACCAAGAGTGCAGGGAGTGGTGCAGGGCCTTGGTACGCCTGTCTAAGGAGCTCATATGGTTCCACCGAGGATGAGGAGGTGATACAGGTCCTGGGCATGTCTTTACAAAGAGGTCTGTGTGGTGACAGCAAGGGACACAGGGAGTGGTGCAGGGCGCATGAATGTCTTTCACAAGCAGCTCCATGTGGTGAAACAAGGGGTTCGGGGAGTGGTGCAGGCCTGTGTATGTCCTTGCTAAAGACCTCCATGTGCTGTGAAAAAAAGGGAAGCCGGAGTGGTGCTGGAGTAGGTTACGTCTTTCACAAGGAACTCCATGTGGTGAACAAAGGGGTGCAAGACCTTGTCATGCCTTTCACAAAGAGCTGCATGAGGTAACATCAGGAGTCAAAGCACTGGTGAAGTCCCACATGTGTGTTTCACAAGGAGCTCCATGTGGTGACATTCAAGTTGAGGGAAGTACTGGCGGTACAAAGAACTCTGTATGATGAAACTAAGGGGCGCGGGAGTTGTGCACTGCCCAGCAATGTCTTTCACAAGGAGCTCCATGTGTCACACCAGAGCTAGATACAGTGACATCAGGAGTGCAGGGACTGGGCCACGTCCAGGTATGTGTTTCACAAAGAGCTCCATGTGTCACACCAGAGCTAGAAACAGTGACATCAGGAGTGCAGGGACTGGGCCACGGGCACGTGTGTCTTTCACAAGGAGCTCCATGTGTCACACCAGAGCTAGATATAGTGACACCAGGAGTGCAGGGAGTGGGCCACGTCCAGGTATGTGTTTCACAAAGAGCTTCATGTGTCACACCAGAGCTAGATATTGTGCCACCAGGAGTGCAGGGACTGGGCCACGGCCAGGTGTGTTTCACACATAGAGCTCCATATTGTGACCTCTGGAGTGTAGGGGGGCATGGTCTCGTACAGCACCCCTGCACAAGATCACTCTGAGTGTCCCTCCTTTCCATTTTGAATCTCCTGATTTTATCACAAATATGCAATAGATTTTTACCGTAAAAAAATTCACCCCTTTCTTAGGGTTCATGTGAGGTGAGATCTCCGAAGCAGAGGGGCGCAGACGGGAAGATGGGGCTCACTCCGGGAATTCCCCATAACTTTCAGCTCCCTTTGGGAAGTTCCATCTCTTCTGGGGGCGGAGGGGTGTTGAAGTAGCACGGGACTGACATATCGGCTCCGCAGCGGACCTCTACTCAAGGCCTTTGTTTCGGGACAGAAAGACCCCGTCAATTAACATAAGACCTCTTCATTTAATTATTTGAAAAGAGGGGGCACGTCATTGCCGATGTCAGTGCGCTTAAATATCTGGTAGCGTATAATAATTAGAAGCAAGATAGACTGCCGAAGTATAAGAAAAGACAAAGCGATATTTGTAAGTAGCTCCTTACGAGAGTTATCGTTATAGCGGGGCAGCCCCTCCTTCCCCCACCTGTCGTGTCTTCGTTGTGCCAAATGACGACAGACACGATAGGTTTCTTTAGGCTCTTTATTTCTGACCTTACATCAGCGTGGCCCTACTCTCACTGCCCTCACTCTGCCCCGCTCCGCCTCTTCCTGCCGGGCAGTCCTCCTCCTACTCCTCCCACTACGCTCCACCCTCGTAACCACTAGACCACCTCATCTCTACATCTCCCCCTTTGTTAGCAAATGAAGCGAGTCACTAAAGAGTTACATCTCTTCAATTAGCCGCTTGGGCTGGCGGATTGTTTGTCGTGGTCTAAGTGTACGTCCTTCAAGCGCTACAGTGGCGCCGGCACCGGGTTCCTGTCCCGGGTGGCTGTCGTCTTCGCTCCGTGCTTCTGACTGTCGAACTCTTGATGGTGTCATTCGCGACTCGAGCGTCTCTTGCAGAGCCGGACTGCACTTCTGAAAGTGAGACACGTTTCGGGTTACGCGCCTGTGGTCTGACTCCGCTGTCAGCATGGTGCCTTTCTGTCGAATGACTGTCAGAGGTTCCGCTCTGAATTTGCTATCCGTCTTCTTGCATTGCTCCTGCTTGACGACCACGCAATCTCCTTCGTGGAACGAGAGGGAGCGAGCTCGTCTTCTGCCATCCGCATACGTCTTCATGCTTTCTTTGCGAGCTTTGTCAGTGGCTTCCACTTCCCGATGGACGCGGCTGGGGCAAATTGGTCGTAGTGCTCCCTCCCAGGTGGGTATCCGTGTCCTGACCGGGCGCCCCAGCATGAGTGTTGCTAGACATTTGCCTGTGGTGGCGTGCGGCGTCGTCCGGTACGCTCGGAGTACATCGTTGAGTGCCGCCTGTGGGTCTTTCTTGTCAAGAGCGGCTTGCTGGAATGTCTTTTTGAGGGTGGCCATGAACCTTTCAGCTGTGCCGTTGGCCTGCGGCCATAGTGGTGTTATCCGTCGGTGCCGCACATTCATTAGTGTCATGAAGTCACTGAATTCCCGGCCGTTGAAAGGGGGACCATTGTCCGTTTTCACTTCTGTGGGTATTCCCCAGGCTGCAAAGACTTCATCCAGGATGGTGAGTGTGGCGGCCGCGTTGGTGGATGTCACAAACCGGGCGATGGGGAATCTCGAGTATTCATCTATTATTACCAACACATACTTGCCCGACGGCATGGGGCCATAGAAATCCATTGCTAGTTCTTGCCATACTCCTGGCGGTAGGGGCGTCATCTGAAGTGGGGCTGGCGGGTCTCCTTGCCTTACCACTTGGCATTGCAGACAGTCTTTCAGAGTGTGCTCTACCATTTTGTCCAGGAAAGGGACCCAGACGCGTTCACGAAGGGCCCTTTTCGTCGTGACCACTCCTCGATGGCTTTCGTGCGCCAAGTTGACGACTCCTTGCCTCAGTTGCTGGGGGATGACAATTCGGTGATCCCTTAACAGCAGGCCGTCCGTTGTGACTGATAGTTCCTCACACACGTTCCGGAATGCTTGCCACTCCTGACGCCTTGTTGGGTCACCGCTCTCGTCCTCCGAGTCTTCGTGCCGCCACCGGTTTGTTCGAACTCTTCGAATCACCTGTTGCAGCATTGTATCTTGCCGGGTGGCGTCCTGGATAGCCTCTAGGGGAACCGCTAGTGGCCGCGCCTGATCCACTACAAAGTGGATGTATTCGTCTGCAATGGAAGGTGTGGGACACTGTGAGTCCTCAGGGTGACGCGACATATAGTCGGCTGGGTTGGCCGCCTTCCCAGGTTTGTGCACAATGGTGAACGTGTATTCCTGCAGACGGAGTCCCCACCGTTCAATGCGGGGTGGCATTTTGGAACGTGGTTTGCCATAGATGGTGATGAGTGCTTGGTGGTCCGTCACCATGGTGAAATGTTTGCCGTAGATAAACACGTGGAAGTGTTCGCACGCCCACACCACCGCAAGGCTTTCCTTTTCAGGTTGGGAGTAGGCCTTCTCTGTGTCTGAAAGGCTCCGGCTGGCGTGGGCCACTATGTGACGTTGGTCCGTGTCTTTGTTGTATTGGGCCAGGATGGCACCTAGTCCGACGGGGCTTGCGTCCACGGTTATTTCGGTTTTGCGGTCTGGGCTGAAGTATGCCAGGCTCTCCACCGTGCCCACTGCCCGTTTTATGTCCTGAAATGCTCGCTCGCATTCTGACGTCCACTCAAACACTTGTCCCTGTTTGGTCAGTGTGCGAAGGGGGTGGCTGAGTGTGGCGTAGTCCTTAATGTATCTTGAGCAGTAGCTCGCCATGCCCAGGAAGGACCGTACATCACTGACGTCAAGTGGACTCCTGGTGTTGTTCAGAGTGCTCACCTTGTCAGGGTCTGGCTTCATCCCGGCTCCAGAAAAGATGTGGCCAAAGAATTTCAGTTGCGACTGGTGAAACTCACACTTCTCTCTGTTGAGCGTGAGGTTTGCTTCTAGGAGGGCATGGCAAACTCTGTCCAGGGCCGTGTCGTGGTCTTGGACGTTCGCCCCGTAGACTAAAATGTCATCGCTGTAGTTCAGCGTGTTCGGGATGTGATGGATTGTTTGTCTAATAGCCTCTTGAAATATCTCGGCGGCTGATGAGATGCCAAAATTCAGCCTCTTATATCTGAACAGCCCTAGGTGCGTTGCAAACGTTGTGATAAATCGGGAGCTTTCGTGGAGCTCCAACTGGTGGTAGCCTTTGTTGAGGTCCAGTTTAGAAAACACCCTCGCCCCATTTAGGGCAGCTATCATGTCACTTAAATGGGGTCCTGGATGACGCTCTCTCTCGATGGCGGTGTTGGGCATCCGCATGTCCACACAGAGTCGGACCTTCCCTGGTGTTCCTTTCTTCGGTACGACCACTACCGGAGATACCCACGGCGTGACGCCTTCTGTCCGTTCGATGATGTCGGCTTCCAGCAGATCTTGTAGCTCATCTTCCACCGCTTGCTGGAGGTGGAAAGGTACTTTCCGTGGATGCTGGGCAACTGGGCGGACCTGGTCATTTATGTGGAGGCGAATCTGGCCTCTGTTCATTTTGCCGAGCCCGGAGAACAGCTTCGGGAATTTGTGGATGGTGTCGTTGTCACTGTTGACACGGTAGAGTATCTCTACCAGTTTTAACCGTTCAGCTGTTGGCAGGCTGAGGAGACAGTCTGCTTCCGGCCCCTCGATGACATGTATCACGGCTGGAATAGATGTTGTTTGATGCCTCAGTGTCGTTGAGAACTTCCCAAGACATGGGAGCGGCTTCCTGGACATCCAGGTGTAGACGCGGACATGTGCTGGATTGAGCCGAGGCCGAGGGTTCATCTTCTTATACTCTGTCACGGGGATGTAGTTGAGGGATGCCCCACTGTCCATCACAAACTTCGTGGGATGCGTGCCTATGCTGATGTCCAGTCGGGGGTATTTTTTTAGTTGGTCTGGATCGGCAATCATGTTTGCATATTCCACGGAATATTCCTGTTCACTTGATAGTGACTCAGAGTCTCTAGACGGTGATCTTCTGGACCACCTTGAGGACCGTGACTCCCTGCTAGACTGGGAGGATTTGGATGATGACTTCCGACGGTCATGTACCGCTCGTGCATGATGGCGGCGCGTCTCGCCTCTTGGCAACCTTGTTGAATCTTTGTCTTTTTCACGGCGGTACTCCCCGCACATGGTCTCAAAGTGATTGTTCCGGCCACACTTGTGGCACTGCTGCCCCAGGGCGGGGCATGCTCCGATGTGTGGGAAGTCGTACCCGCATCTGTAGCACCTTCGCACTGGCGTCTTTTTCCCATGATCCTGACGCCTGCTCCTCCTCCCCGAGTCTGGCCGTCGATGTCCAGGGCGGCGGTGTCTCGACGGCGGCCGGGCGTGTCGCTCCCGCTCTCTTGATCCCCGGCGGGGGCGTTCGGTGCGTACTTGACAGGCTAGCTCCTTGCGTTCCATGCGTCCTGCCTCCATTGTCTTGGCCTGTTCCTCTGTCTGATCGTGTAGCCTCGTGAGTTCTTCTATTTCATCTAAGGTGTGGCTCTTCTTCAGTAATTTCCTGCGAAGTGACTCTGACTGACAGCCGTCAATCACACGCAGCCGTATGCCAACATCCGTCGAGAAAGCTTCGAAGTTGCAGTGGCGCGCCAATCGCCGTAGCCGCGTTATGTACGAGCCCATGACCTCATCTTTCTCCTGTCGCGCTCTCTGAAACACGTACCGTTCGTAGTCCACATTCTTCTTATGCAAAAACTTCTTATCCAGGGCTTCTCGCACTCTAGCATACGTTCCCGCGTCTGCCGCGGGGAGTTCTTTTATCATCTTGCTGATGTCCTTTCCCACGAGATTTCGAAGTGCGATCAGTTGATCTTCATCCCCTATCACTTTTGAGCCTTTGATATAGTCCTCAAAATCTTCTATCCATTCTTCCCAGCGAGGGCCCATGCTACTCCCGACCACGAGCGCCAGGGGCTCCGGAGGGCGCAGATGCGACAGTCCCACGACGATCGGCTTCGCTTCTGGGCGGGCTGGGGATCCTGGTTGCGACATCTTGTGTCACGTGAAGTGAACTCTGCTTCAGCACGGTAGATGCTCTGTTATGTCTTTATTGAATTGTTATTTTCTGAGGTGTCTGTCCCTTGTATGCTTGTGTGCTTTGTTCTCTTTTATTTTTTATTTTTTCGTTTGCTCGTGCTTGTTTAAATTTTGGTGATGCCTGACTTCAAAATGGCCACCCGGGTCTATTTGCATGGGACGTCTTGTACCCCGCCTGACTTCAAGATGGTCGCCGGCCGGATAACGCGCATGGGCTTCACACGTGCTGCCGTGCTTTCAGTTCATTCATACCCGGTCTGCGCACTGCTCAGGCGGCCTCCTCCCATCATCCGTCTCACTCAGGGCTTCACAACAGGCAGGTGAGTGAGAGAGTCTTCACGCTGCTCTAACCTGGAGACGCGCGTGTCAGCGTCGTCGCTTTCTTTCCTGCCCTTCGAACGCCGGCCCTCTTCCGATGCAGGGCGCGTTCCGCGATCTCGCTCCTCACGCTGCTGGGCTCTTCACACGCTCAGGGTGCGTCCCGTGGGTGACGATGCTTCTGCTGGTTTCCTCGCATCCAGTCCTTCGCCAGTCTCGTCAGCGTGCCAGTGTTCTGGGAGAGCATTTAGCTCCATCCCACCCTCGTCGCCAGCTGTCGTGTCTTCGTTGTGCCAAATGACGACAGACACGATAGGTTTCTTTAGGCTCTTTATTTCTGACCTTACATCAGCGTGGCCCTACTCTCACTGCCCTCACTCTGCCCCGCTCCGCCTCTTCCTGCCGGGCAGTCCTCCTCCTACTCCTCCCACTACGCTCCACCCTCGTAACCACTAGACCACCTCATCTCTAGACCACCCTCTTAGACACAGCTCATACCCTTCTGACCCCCTCTCCTACCTTACATTATATACGGTCAGTTTCGTTTTATTCTTTTGTTTTTCTGGGAACGGGAAGATCAAGTGATTTGCCTAGAATCACAGGAAGTTGAGTGTCCCTGCCGAGACTCACTACATTTACTTTTACATACCCACTGTCTCTGGAACATGTATAATTCATAATGCAGATCACATACCTTTCCCCATTACACTGATTCCTAGTGAGACTGCATGTCATCAGACAGGTTCCAGGTGGTTTGACACTCTATGGGGCTTTGGTACGTCTGTGCTTCCAACTACGCCGAGGGAGCTCGCTCACCTTCCTCAGTGAGTAGACTTGAAGTCATCGAGGGAATGACTGGTGAGCTGGTGGGGGGGCTCACCCTCCATAGGCTCTTACGATCCACCAAGATTTGGGAAAGGCTCCCTGTGTAAGGGCTAGGGCATGTTCCTACTTGTGAACACGTTCTCGGATGTACTGTCTCTGTATAATGAAGGGGGGCGTACCTATAGCAAGGGTGTTTAAAGAGTTACTCCACTTTTCACTTTTTTGCAGTCATCCACCGAGCAAGGAAATTTATAAAATATGTGGATTCCTCACAGATCAAATCTGATTTTTTTGCAGAACAGTTTTGAGCCAAAGATAAATAAAAACAAACATTGCCAAAACCTATAGCTCTGGTGCTGGGCACCAGCCTTTTGGCTTTGTCAATGCTTGTTTTTTTATGGATCTTGCACATCTTCATAGTTGGAGAATCTGGTGGCCATCACCCATGTGCTCAGAAACAGTCAGTACTACCATATTAGTTCCTGGCACTTAAGGGAACTGCTTGGTGTGTAGATGAGCTCTTCGTTGACGATTGAATACTCTCCCTCATAGTGAAGTTAGCCAGTGCAAAAATTGGCCTGAACCATCGCCCATGCTCTATGTTGTAGTGGGCAGAAGAAAAACAGGATTGACACAACAGACCATTGAATGAAGAGGGATAGCTGAGAGCTCATATAAGTAATTAGAACATTGGCTTGTTCAGCCCTCTTGTATTGTACATACTGTATAGTAATGCAATCAATTATGGTAATGTAATCACTTATTGTAATGATGTTTACCATTGTTCCTGTGTTTCCTCTGCACTAGCGGTCAGATTGGTTCCTCGTAGAACGTTATGTTCTGAAGGATTTCAAGCTGAGCGCCTTTTCATTGTGAGTGATGCTGACCAGCGAGAGGAAGTAAATAAAGTGTCCTCTCAACAGACGTTTGCTGTTTATTTAATTGCCTGCATTACAACAACTTTTTGGCGACAAGTGAAGGGATCCTGAACCTCCGCTTTCAACATCCGTCAGGCTACTGTCATTGTTGCTGGTTGGGTATGCAGTCGCCGAGAACTGTTTGCAGAATCTGGTTGCAGCGAGGCGAGTATGATCACAGTGATGCAAATTGTGTGTTTAGGCGATGCTGCAACTGCTGACTTTGGCCTTCCCCTGCTTGAAGGAGGAGCCAGGGACCATGAAGTGAGAGGCAGGCTTGTCAGAAAGGATTTTGAAAAGGCCGCCTCCTACGCCCTCATTTTCCAGATGCTCCATGTTCAGTACGGCGGTTCAAACCTCGTTTTCTCATGGAGGCCGCCAATTTAATTTGCATTGCTTGGCCATTGATCCATGCATTCCAGCCACAATGCAGCCATTTTGAATTATATAATTTACCTCGACAATGCCGGTTTGGGTAGAGACTGTTGCTAATGGACCTGCCTCATTTCAGGAAGCAGTGGAGATAGTTACATTGGGAGAAAACATTGACATTTCTAAAATATGCTGGATCAAACAAGAATGGTTGCCACTTTATACCATGAGTTACCATACCTGCTTCAGATTTTCAGCAGAGGAGATATGTTTTGATATTACTGGTGCAAAACTGGTGCAAAACTGAACACTTTATTGAGCAAAGTACATTTACCTGTCAACTTTTGCATGCTGCAGCTTTCTGCTGCATCTCTAGTTACATTCATTATCACAGGTGAAGAGCAAACCTTGAATTCTTGCTCTTTATTTGTTAACAAAGCCAGTCAACACGAATACAGTTACTATTGTCAAACTCTTTACTTATTGCATGAGCATGACAACAACATCATGCAATTTGATCTACTTTTGATCAAATTATTACTGACGAAGGGAGATCCACCAGTTGAGTGTAAAAGGTGGAAGGAAGAGTTTACTACCTCTCTTACAGCCATAGATGCCTACAAGATGCCTGCTGAAAGGAAAAAGTGCATCTTACTCTACCTACTAGGCTCAGAAGGTCAAGAATTCTTTAGATCGGGGCCGTGGCTAGCGCTCGAGGGAAATGGCGGCGATTCCCTGACTCTCCTCTGCAGCGATGATGACGGCGAACCTGACGCGGCACTCACCATCACCAGGAGCTTCGGGATGACGGCCTGACTTCGCCCGACGAGCAGGCACACGGAGGGATACTTCTTGACAGCGCTGACAGGCATGTAGGTGCTATTTTGCTCTCGCTTCCCTCTGAGCGGTTCCGTGAACGAAGCGGCCGCCATCTTAGATACGCGACCGACGGCAAATTCTCCTTCAGTGCGATACCAGCTGTTTTTTCATCCTTCAAATTCAGCTATGGCTAATTTTTAACTTCGGAACTGTTTTTGCCTACCTGCTTTATGTGCAACAAAAACTGCATGGATGCCTGCGTTGTCTCTATGGAGCGCTTCGGATATTCCTCATCAGAGAGGGTTTTACTGGACATCTTGAGGTAGTCTGTCATAATGAGGGGACAACCTCCACTCTACTAAGTAAGTGATTAATATCACTAGTTTTCTGTTTAAAATAGTTACTGGAGCACAGGCTTTGAAGATTTGAGAATATAAATAACTCTTACTTGGTGCTTTCTTCACATGAAAGGTTGATAGCTCTGTGGCTGGACTGTTTTGTGACACTATTTCCCGGACGAGACCTCGGGTTTCCTCCTCATTTTCTCAAATTCAGCTATTTTTGAGATGTTGGTATAGGAGTTGCTCTGCTGCCAATTAAACAAGCATTGGCAAGGTCGATGATGGTGAAGCTTCTCGTGTTGCGTCACAATGTTTATAATTGATAAGGAGATTTTGTTCTGGCAGCCATTTTGGGTGTTACCTCCCATGACACTTGCGCAATGGTCTTCTTCAGCATTTGAGTAACCAGCCTCTCAACTTATCTCTAAATTTTTCATCTATGCTGCAACCTCAATTGCTATCTATTTTCGATTTCTCCACTCATTGCCTCTGATGTTGGCTCCTCTGAAACAGCTCCAAGAGTAAGGGTTGAGTAGCTCTGACGGAGTGTAGTACATATACAGCAGTACTTGCAGGGCTTCTTCCGTTCAGGATAATATCTGCTTGATATTCTCACAGGATACGTCATCCTACCTGGCTGCTCATTCTTTACTCACGTACTACATACGTCGGACTCTTCATGGGTAACATACAGAATTTAAACCTGGCTACTTCAACTCAATTACCTGTGAACTCAGATTCGGACTCTCCTCCTCAGGACATGGAGGACGTCAGAGCTTCAAAATCAGACTCAATACGAGGAGCCATCCCAAAAGCTCGCAATAAAGGGAAGTTGGCGTCCTCTCTAGTTTCCTCTAAGTGTCTGAAAAAGGATCCACCGTCCCCAGAGAGTAACTCCTCATCCTCTCCCATGGATCTCATTTTGGAAGAACTTCGGGCGTTCAAACCCTTTATGGAGGCTACCACAAAGAACATGCAGGCTATGCAGGAAAAATGGTCGTCTCTGGAGTCTCGTGTTCAATCTTTGGAAGCGGCTACGGAGTCACTGCAATTCTCTTGCTCCCATGTTCCGTCAATGGAGTCGGAAATACTTCTACTTAAACGCCAGACGGAGGATTTGGAAAACAGGAATCGTAGGAACAATTTACGCCTTTATGGTCATCCAGAACTTACAGAGGGGTCAAATCCTACCGTCTTCTTCCAATCCTTCCTTGCCAAGATCTTAGATGCCCCAGCCATATCCTCCGTCAACATCCAAAGGGCTCATCGCCTTGGACCGAGGGTCGCTAGTAAGCCTAGAGGAGTCATCATGTTATTCCTGCAATTTACTGACCTCCTGCAGGTCCTTTCAGCTGCCAAGCTCAAGAAGCAAATCATGTGGGCAGGTCATCGCCTCTATCTTTCACAAGATGTCTCCAAGGCCACTGCAGATCGAAGGAAGAAGTTCTTGGACATGCGACCTCAACTACGGGCCCTGAAAGCTAGATATGGACTACTACATCCTTGTCTCTTCAAGGTCACATATAAAGATAAAACAACCACATATGAAGACCCTGCTGCCTTGCAGGCGTTTCTCCGACGGCACAGCCCAGATGTTATGGGTGTATCCAGACCTGCTTGACGGATCTTGCTACTTCTTTTGGAAATTGCTGTTTCGTGATTCTGTTGTCTCTCCTCTATTGCTGATGTCGAAAATCCCCTACTGACCGTTTCACGCTCATGTGTTCCCTATGTAGTTTCAATTGTTTTCTGTTTCCCTATGACATGTCTATCTCCTACAATTGTATCTCTCCCTTGTTTTTTACAGACATCTCCTTCCTCCCTCCTATCTTGATGTGCCATGCTATTTTCGATATGCTGCGTTTTTGGTCCTATGTTCGTTGTGGTTTAATTCTGCTCTGGATGTTGTCGTCGTCGTTGTCTCCCGGCGCCACCACCCCATCCTCGTTCTTGTGCTTTTCGTTCAGTAAGTATGTTTTTCAGTCGTTCGTCTCGAACATGTACTGTCTTTTTGTTGGTTTTTGTCCTTTTTTCTACATTTGACCTCTTATCTTTTGCTCTTTCTTCTCTCTTTTTTCCTTCTCTCTCCTCACTTTTCCCCTTTTTACTTCTTCCTTTCCTTGGTTTCAATATTTTATTCATGGTGGTTCCTCATTTCTTTTCCTTTTCCTTTCGTCTTCCTTACTCTCTTTCCTCCTACCCTCTCTCTCTCTTTAATTGGTTATGGTTCTCTCAGTTTTCTCAAGTTATTTTTTCTGCATTATTATGCATGTTGCTATTAGCTATTTTTCTTTGTTGTTCCATTCCGTGTTACATCGTGGAACGGTAAAGGTTTAAATAGTCCCATTGAAAGGTAAAGGGTTTTATCACATTTAGCGAGACTTAAATCTGATGTTGCCCTCCTTCAGGAGACTCATCTCTCTGAAACGGAGGCTCTGAAACTCAAGCGCTGCTGGGTGGGTCATGTTTTTTGTTCCTCCACAGTTTCCAAGAAAAATGGTGTTGTGATTTTATTACATAAAAGGTTAAATGTTTCTTCAATTTCCCATGAATGTGATGTTGATGGTCGTTGGGTTATTGTTACACTGCTTATAGATAATATTCCTATCACTCTGTTTAATGTGAATGCTCCAACTGGGATCGACAGATCATTTTGGCCCTCTATTTCAACTAAGCTGTCCTCCATTTCTGGAGATTACATACTTTTCGGGGGAGATTGTAATCAAGTTGTTGATCCCTTCCTCGATCGTCATTCCAATGTTAAATTTGTTCCTTCTAGGATGCACTCTCAATTTGTTAACACCTTTCAAAATAAGGCCTTGGTAGATATCTGGAGATTGTGTAATCCTGATATTACAGAATACAGTCTTTACTCCCCTCCCCATCAGTCACAATCCCGCATTGATTCTATCTTCCTTAGTAAATCCCTATCCCAACACGCTATACGTTCTAACATTGGTTCCATCCTAATCTCGGACCATGCTCCGATTCATGTGGACCTTGACCTACTTCTTGTTTCCCCTCACTCTGGTAGATGGCGTTTCAACAATGCTTTGCTTTTGGAACCTACTTTTTGTTCAGAATTTACTGCCTTTGCCACAGAATTTTTCCTTTTCAATCACACCCCTGATTCCTCTTTTGTAATTGTTTGGGATTCGTTTAAAGCAGCTTCTAGGGGTTTTATTATTAATTTTGTAGCCCGCCAGAAGAAACTTCGTGAAGCCAAATCCAAATGCATTTTAGCTGATATTAAGGCTTTAGAACTTGATTATCATGCTTCTAAATCTGAGGCTTCTCTTAAAAATCTTATAGATGCGAAAATTTCCTTCAACAAGTTCACAACTGATGCCGCCTCTAACCTTTTGCTAAAATGTAATTCCAGGTATTATGGGGGTAAAACAAAATGGGGAAACTTTTGGCCAATTACTTAAAGATAAGAAAGGAGCGTACGAAGATTAAGTCCATTAAGACTTCCACCGGGAACTCTTACTTTAAAGATAAAGACATTCTTTCTTAGTTTGTTAAATTTTATGATAATCTTTATACCCCCGAGCACATCCCGGAGACTACGGATCTTCTTTCATATTTTCATTCGCTTCCTTCCCCCCCGGCCTCTTCCGTTGATTTTGCTGCCCTAGAACAGGACATTTCGCTCTCTGAAATTTCCCATGCTGTTTCTAAATTGCGACACGGTAAGTCTCCAGGCCCTGATGGTTTCACTATTGAATTTTACAGTCACTTCGCCTCCCTTCTTCTCCCTAAACTATTACTATTATTCCAATCTTTCCTTACAGCTGGTTCCTCCAGTGGTTCCTTCCAACAGGCTTTAATCTGTTTGATTCCCAAAGAGGATAAGGACCACTCGTCTTGCAAAAATTATAGACCAATTTCTCTGGTCAATACGTATTATAAAATTTTGGCTAAAATTTTGGCTTTGCGCATGGACCCCCTTTTACCTGATCTCATCGGCCCTGAACAGTCCGGTTTTGTCAAGGGCCGTCTCTCTTCTGACAATTCCCGCGTTTTTCTTAATATACTTAGTAAAGCCTCCTCTTTGCCACTCCCTTTTGCGGCTATTTCCTTGGATGCAGAGAAGGCCTTTGATAGGATTGGATGGGATTTTATGTTTCACGCCTTGCGTTGGATTGGCTTTTCTCCCAAATTCATCTCTATTATTTCCTTACTCTATTCTAACCCCCAAGCTTCCATTTTTGTCAACGGGATGACCTTGGATTATTTCTCGTTACATGGGGGGTGCGACAAGGCTGTCCTCTTTCCCCTTTACTTTTTGTTTTAGCCTTGGAACCCTTTCTTACCAAAATTCGTCTGGACAACAGTATTGCTGGTTTTGAATTTGGTTCACGTCAGGTTAAACTTTCGGTCTATGCTGATGATATTCTTTTTTATTGCTCTGATCCTGTTTCCTCTATTCCCTCCTTTCTCCAACAAGTATCCTCCTTCTCTGCGGTCTCTGGCTATCATCTAAATGCTGATAAATGCGAGATTCTACCTTTAAACCCTATTTGTCAAAAGCATCTTTTCTCTCAAATGGGCTTCTCCTGGCAACCATCTAAGATCAAATATTTGGGTATTTGGTTCGCTCCTCTCTTGCCGGACACGCTCAAATTTAATTTTGATTATGTCTTCAAGAAAATGGATACAGCTATTCAACGTTGGAATCCGCTCTTTTTGTCCTGGTGGGGTCGGCTCAATTCTATAAAAATAATGTTAGCCCCTCTTCTTCTTTATACCATCTCTATGCTTCCGATACATATTCCAGTTTCCTTCTTTAAACGGATTGATTCTTTGTTGTTGAAATTCTTATAAAATGGCAAGCGGTCTTGGATAGCTTTGGCTTCATTGCGCAAAGATAAAACCCAGTCTGGTGTGCGCTTTCCGGATTTTAGGGAATATCATAGAGCTTTCTCTTTGAAGCAATCGACCCGTTGGTTCTCCTCTGATCTTTCGCACCACCCGCCCGTTTGGCTAAGTATGGAATCTTCCTTTCTATCCCCCTTTACCTTTCGCGAGTTCCTATCCTTTACGTCTTCTTTAGTTAGTTTTCGCATGCCTGTTATTTCCCATTCCCGTATTCTTCTTCTCCCTTACTTAATATCATCTTATCCCTTCCTTCTTTCCATTCACGAACAACCGATTTGGCACAACTCTCTTTCAAAATTTGTAATCGCACCATATTTTGGAAGACTTGGCATTCTCGAGGACTGTTTTGGATCTCTCAACTAATTTCCCAAGATACTCCTCTTACATTCCAAGAACTCCAATCCTCCTTCTCCTTACCCTCTTCTGCTCGTTCGCAATACAATGTCCTTCTCCCAGTCTTGATCTTATATCTTCGCTCTTTTGCACCATCTACTGATATTCCTTTAGAACGCAAAGCTACGTCTTTATTATTGGAGACATCTCCCTCAGCCTCCGCTATTTATAACTCTTTTCGTTTCTCCACTGATAGACTAAAATCTAAAATTGAGAACGCTTGGGAATTGGATCTTTGGCCAATACCTTTTTGGGACAAAATATGGGCTAAGCTTCATAAGGCTTTTAGAGCTGCTAATACTACCCAAACCTTATATTTAATTTATAACAGAACTTTATGTACTCCACATGCTTTATCCCGTTTTTCACCTGATACATCCCCTATTTGTTGGTCATGTTCCTGTCCCGTTGCAGATCTCAAACACATGTTGTTTGAATGTCCTCCTATCTCCAAATTCTGGCACCTAGTTTGGACGCAAATACAAAAGATATTCCGACTTCAAACTCCCTTTTCCCCTTCATAAGTTTTTCTAGGTTCCCTATCACCAAGACTCCCACAATCTCCTTCCCATTATCTACTACTTGACCTTCTAGTCGCTGTGGCTTTCCATACCATTACTTCTAATTGGAAACAGGCTGCAAATGTCTCCTACCAATCTTGGTGGAACGTAGTTTGCTTCCATCATCGCTTAGATACTAATTACTTATCCCCCGTTTCCCTAGCAATTAAACGCGACCTGATTTGGCTCCCTTTGGTATCCTACCTCTCCTCCTTTGCTCCTGCGCACGCCTCTCCAGACCCTAACACAGTGGAGGTGCGTAAGCCACCATGATTTTCTTGTGTCCATAATGCCTTTTTTGTTATGAGATTACGTTCTACTGTATTATATGGTAATTTTTTATTACTATACGTATGCTTTGTTCATGTCAGCTTCATGCTTGTTATATTTGCTTTTCATGAGAGTTTCTATTGAATTTCTTATACTTTGTATATGTTTATCATGATGACTACCCCCTTTTCCCTCCCTTCTTTCCCTTCCCTTCTTTATTTTCTTCAATAAACTCAAACTTAAAAAAAAGAAATCTTTAGATCGCAACCCAAAGTACAATCGCTGAATGAGGATTCAGATGCATTCGAGAAGGCTATGCTGAGACTAGAAATAAGGTTCAATCCTACTAGAAGTACCACTTCTCCACCAGGAGGTAAAGGGAAAATGAGTGTTTCAATGAATTCTTGACAGTTTTGAGCAGCCTTTCCACCACCTGCAAATTTGGTACGAAGACCGCTGAAATGATCAGGGTCCAACTGATAGTGAATACCAATATAAGGAAGATTCAAGAACATTCGTGGGTTATGGGTGAACCGTCGCCAGAAGAAGTGGTTAAATTACCAAAAGCCACTCAGCAATCTATGTCCTGGGTTAAGGAAGTTAATGAAGTCAAAGAACAGAAGAAGGATGTAGAAGCATGTTTTATTAAGGAGAAGAAATTTGGCATCCAAAGCCACCTACACAAAGAGAATAGGGCAGGATCCAAAATGGAATGTTACAGATGTGGAAGCCTATCTCATGTCGCTAACTTCAAAGGATGCCCTGCCATGAACAAGGAGTGAAGGGCCTGTCATCGACGGGGCCACTTTGCAAAGGTATGCAGAGAAGCAAAACAGGGCAATACTAAGGTTGCCCAAATATCTGAAGAAGAAATCTGTGAAATTAATGCAAGAAGGGAGAAAGAAAACACTAATCGAGTATTGATGATTAGACCAGATGAAAACAATGACAATGAGAATTTAAAACCTCCCAGATGCGTACTCTAACTGATGGAGGCAGAGTTGACATTCCTAACTGAATCAAGATCACCAGTATAATAGCTAGAGACATTATGGAGGCAACTTGATCAACAGATCACATATCATTGCTCCCAGCTGATATCCAAGCAGTGACGTTCGATGGACACAGGATAAGTCTGATTGGACATTTCTGCACCAAAGTGTCCTTCAAGAGTAGATCAGCAGAAGCAAAACTATACTTCGCCCATACAGGAGACCAAAGTCTCTTGAAGATAATATTGAATCCTTCTGCTGCTGAACTAGTCATGGTCATCAATGAAGATGATCCAGGAATGCAATTTCATCCATTGTTTCCAGAAGTTATCTGTGATAGGTTTGGAAAACAAAAGGATGATATCAACGAAGAAATAGAATTCTAGATTAGAAATACTAAGTAGTCCTTGTAATTCACCTATTATGGGGATTAAGAAACCAAGTGGAAAATAAAGAATAGTACAAGATCTGAGGAAAATTATTAAGTTTGTAGTACCCTGTTGTCCAATAGTGCCAAACCCAGCAGTGATTCTTTATCAAATTCCTTGTGATGAAGAATGGTACACAGTGATTGATCTTGGTCAAGCATTTTTCCCGATACCTTTACATCCGGATAGCCAATATTTATTTGCTTTCCGGTTCGGAGACCGTGTCTTGGCATGCAGTATACAGAGAGCCCTTTGATTTTTAATCAGATCTTGAAAAAGTGTTTGGAGTCATTGATCATGCAAGAAAATTCAGTTTTAGTGTAGTACATTGATGACCTACTGGTGGCATCAAAAACAAGAGAGGCCTGTGTGACAGATACTATTGCCTTACTGAATCATTTGGCAGAAGGTGGGCATAAAGTGCAGCAGCAAAATTACAGTTTTGTCAAAAAGAAGTACAATATTTGGGACTCAAAATTGAGAAACGAGTTAGAAAAGTAACGCAAGACTGAATAAATGTGATTTTGTAAATGAGTTCTCCTAGAACTCAAAAGGAAGTTTGAATGTTTTTGGGAATGGTTGGATACTGCAGACAATGGATCAGTGGGTTTTCACTGATGGCAAAACCTTTACAGAGGTTGACACATAAGGATGTGGTTGATCCTATTGAGTTGGATGAGGAGAGTATGAAAGCTTTTATTGAATTACGCAATAGTCTTTGTCAAGCACCTGCATTGGGAATGCCAGATTACACAAATATTTGGCATTATTATGCTGTGAGAGAGATAGATGTGCACTTTCGGTCCTAACACAAAAACATGGAATGGCACGTCGTCCAGTAGCATATTTTTCTACTTTGGATTCAGTGGCTGCAGCATTACCAGACTGTTTGAAAGCAGTGGCTGCTACTTGTGTGAGCCTTGAGCAGAGTGAAGCAATTGTTATGGGACATTGAGTGAAGGTATATGTGCCACACTCAGTTGAGATTCTTTTAACAAGATCACGAACTCAACATATGACGTGTAGTCGTCTGACTAGATATGAGAGAGTGATTTTGGGTGCTGAAAATGTGATGGTGACAAGGTGTACAACATTGATTCCAGCAACATTGTTGCCAAGTTCAAATTGTGAAGAAGTGAAGCATGAAGCAGATCATTATTGTTTGGGTGTGACAGAATTATGCACAAAATCAAGGCCTGACATAAAAGATACACCACTAGAAGAATCAGATAGTGTGATGTTTGTGGATGGATCCTGTCTGAGAGATGAAAAAGGTGTATTGAGTGCTGCTTATGCAGTATGTACAGTGTCTATAGTTCTTGAAGCATCCTGTCTAAAAGGGGTAAATTCTGCTCACATTTCTGAACTAATTGCTTTGACAAAAGTATGTAAAATTGGCAAAAATCTGAGAGTAACCAAATTCACTGATAGTCAATAAGGTTTTTCGATGTTGCATGATTTTGGTCAGTTGTGGATGTAACAAGGATAATTGACTTCTTCAGGATCCCCAATCCGGAATAGTAAAAATGTGAAGGATTTATTGAATGCATTACAAATGCCCAAAAAGATTGCTGTGGTTAAATGTTCAGCACACAAGTAAGGAAATGGTGAATTATCGCATCAATTATAATATGCTATTTCTTAAGCGCACGTTCACTAAGGCTTCGCAGCACTGACTTAAACAGTAAAATTGTTGCAAAACGTCTCTTCGGGTCCTGCCATGTCTTAGCACAGATGCAGGTGGGGGAGCAGACTGGGAGGTGGAGGGTGTGGACTTATGGGAATTCATCCCAACCTGCATAGCCAAATAGGAGGTTCTCTCTCGTCTGGGGACTTGGGAGACATTGGGTGAATCCTACAGGCAGCACCCATCCCGAGCCCTGCAGGGGGCTCCACTCATCGCGTTTGTTTCAGAATTCAGGACATCCTACAAGTTACTGAAAGTAAACACCTCATAGGGGTGAGCGTCTGTTTGGGACAGTTCATAATGACCTCGGCCCTCCACCTCCCCGGTCCTACAGAGCAGCATCCTTGGGTCCATAAAGGGCATGCACCCAGAAGGGAGAACACCTTGGTTTATACAGAGACTCCAGTAATTAACATTGTGTGTCACCATGTGCAAAAACATGGCACAGTTTACCTAGCATGGACAATGCAATTATTTGAGAGGATGTGGCATTACCACCAGAGCTGCCGACTCTGGATATGGCAAACCAGGTTCCAGTCTTGGCATTGGCTCAATAACCTGCGATCCTTGGTCAATCAGTTAGGTCCGGATTTCGAGTCTGTTGGTCTGAGGACTGCCAGACTCATGGTGGCGCAGCGGTCCGACCGTCATATTACGACTTCGGCATGTGGACCTCCATTGCACCGCCGCAGCCGCCAGGGAACCGCGGTTCCCTGGCAGTGGCACGGCGGTTAGGGCTATGTAATATGCAGGTGGTGCCACTGCGGCACCACCATGCATATTACTAGTTTCAGGAGCAATGGTGGTCTTTACTCCATGAAAAGGCTAGTGGTCCTGAAAAAAGAAGGCCCTACAGGGACCCCTGTTCCCCATGTGCATGGGGATTCAAGCAGTGGGGCACAACATGTGTTCCCCAGTGTGCATGCACCCCAGTTCCTGCACGGCATGGACTTTTCAGTTCATGCCATGCAGGATTTGTTTGTGAAGTTCCCATTGCGGTGCCCATGTTTAGAGGCACCACTTCTGGGAACTTTAAAAAACAGCCTGCCAAACAGGAGGAAACTCATAATCTGGCGGTGGTCAACCATGGCAATGGCACAGCAGGAGCATGTCTGTGGCATACCGCCCACTCTTGCTGCACCAAAAGTCGTAATCGGGCCCTCTATCACCTCGTGCCTAAAAACGAACCTGCCTTTGTGTAATGTAACCGGAGCTCATGTAAAGCAGATGCCTCAAAGGCTATGAGATAAAATGTACAAGGTGAGGTGTTCAGCCTGGAAAAGGCACAAGTCTCCTGGTGATTGGTGAGCCAAAGGTTTAGAACACTTGTGAGTGAGAGAAGCCTTGAGTGAGGCACCCAGGCCTTAGGCTATGACTAGCAAGTAGGCGAATAATGAAGTTGTAATGATGAGAAAAAGTGTGACTCAGTTCTTCAGTGGTTCAGATGTGGTGTCAGGAATCCAGAAACGACAACAGGAATCTCATGGAATGGACAATCATGTTTATTCCTTACTAGATCACCAACAATTAGCTCTCAATTTACAAGTCTCTTGTGAGAAAAAGCAGCATTCTAAGAATAGAACCAGGGCAGGGGGAATTGAAGGGAGATACCAAAGGGGACCTTAAGGAAGGTGAAAGGATATAAGGGACAATAAATCAGATTTTTGAAACAAGAAAACATAACTTCTCAAGAGTACAACAAACATTTTCCCTTACGCAGGCCCTTTCACATGGGGCAAGCCCCATGTGAAAGGGCCTGCGTCATGCTTACGCCTGCCATGAGGCAGGCGTAAGGTTTTGATGCATTGGCGTCCTAGAAGTGGCACAGCAAAATCTCATAGATTTCACTGCGCCACTCCTACGACCCTTTCTTGTGGGGGAAGTGACGCATCTGACTAGATGCGTCACTTTTTTAAATATGGCGCAACATAGCGCATTATTTACGCAGCCGCTGCCTCACTAAAAGTGACGCAACGGCAGCGCAAAAGTGATGCAGGCCTTCATAAATAAGGCCCTCAGTACGTAAGGGAAAGGAGACAATGCATTTACCAAATGAAGCCATGAAGGAGTGCCACCAGAAACCATCACCAGTGCATCATATACTGCCATAACCCGTGTCATGCCTTTTTGGCTATCACCCTATTACCTAGAGTGAACTAAATACTTTCAAAGCAGGCAGCAGATTATTACCAATATTTTCCACTAACCTGATCCAGGAATTTTCTAAAAAGCTAGAACCGTATTCTTCCAACTTGTCTAAAGAAAAAACAGCCACATTTTGCAACAAACCTTATCTGCTTATATGAGTTAATGGCTCACAGATACTATTGACTGTCATGCTATAAATACCTCTATATATGGGAATTATGATCAGCACTCTGCCCCCACTTCAAATATGTACCTTCCCTGCACTCAAAAGAATTGCTCTTATCCTATTACAGCTTCATGAGAAGCAGGGATTACACAGACAGTCGACCCATAACCCAAACATCACTTCCTCACATACTAGAAGCAAAGATTCAATGTAAATAAAGTAATGACGCGACCCACCTACTGAAACAAGGAGGACCAGAAGTATTCCCTCAGTTCTCTGAACCCAATGGTGCCTTCACACACCACAAATCTTGATGTAAATACTTATTTATATATTGGGTATTAATACATCAGGTTTAGCACGTGCGCCTTGTCATGGTCCCACTGCCCCCAAGTAGCAGTGGCTCTACATACTGTCAACCCAGCCTCAACCAGAAAGCAATTTTACCCTAAAAAGATGACTCAACTACACAAAAGCGTTAACATGAGACCCTCAAATTCATTATAGCCAAACATACTAAAGATGAAGGCTTACCAGGTAAATGAAACCTGTCACCATACTACCTCCCTGAGTCCGTTGATGGCATGCTCATGCTAACAGCCCACTTACCATTACACTTACTTCTCTCTTGTGTGTCAGCTTGCACATACTCGCCAAATAATAACCCTAGTGTCATCAAATTGGTTAGTTAAATACCACACAGTGATTGTAGGTGTTAAACAGGTGTAGGCCTACTCACAGATCACATGACCATCACAGGTGAAATGGTCAGCATCTTAGAACTATGTTTATCTACTGTATACCAATCCATGACCTACTGGTCTACCATCAGAGGCCCAAACTGTGAATGCATAGTCACCTAATGTCTCAACACTTATTTCCCTATAATGAAGTAGCCATCATAGCTTCAGCTTTAATTCCTCCAAACTAAAGTGGACACGTGCACTGCCCAGGTGACACCACACCAGCTGACATACTTTATGATCGCCATATTGTAATAGTGTTTTATTGTTGTATAACTGTACATGAACTGCATTAAGGCATTGTTGGTTAGAGCGGAACTTCAGCTCTAGCTGTAAACACCTTTCCTTGTTGAAGAATGCGAAGAAGGCTAATCAAGTCCTTCGACAGCCTTATCTGCCTGAGGACAATACGGCCACTGTGGCAAAGACACTGTTCCAACAGCTGTCTCGTTATTGTACACTGCTTCAGTTGTTCTAATAATGTATGTCGGTGTGAGGAAAACCAAATAAATGGCTTCTGAAAGGGCCGGTTTGGTTCTAAGATTAGTTTATTTAGCCAAAGAGAAGGGAGGGTTTCTCAAACCAATGAACCTTTCTCAAGTAATGCTCAGTGGGTTGTGGGCCGGGTTCGCTGTCTTATGTTGGTGCACTAAGGTTTTAGTATCAGAAGGTCCAGAGAATCCTTTCTCAGGCCATATTCTGCAGCAGAAATCCACAGGACATATCATTGGTGCTCATACAGAGGACCCTATCTTTAAGCAATTAAGTTTTTGCCAATTCTTACTAATGATGGAGACATCTCTCGTAATATTGGTCTCTTCCATCAGTTCACGCTGGTGCTCCCTCTCTCCTGTGGGTTTGTCAGGCACTTGAGTAATTAAAGGTAACTACATATTAATTTCAGTTTTAAAGGTTATGTTTTGAATCTGGCAGTGGTGCAGAAATCGATCCCAACAGGAGTAAATTTCACCCCACCTCTTACTCGACACCTCTTGGCTAAGGGTTTTCCTAACACAGGAGTTGGGGTAAATGTCACTGTAAATACTCATGCTGCATGCTCTTTCAAATGTTTCACTCATCAGTGGAGTTTGATGCTGTGGATCCCTATACGGAGAGCTTTCATTCATAAAGAGCTGCTGCATTATTTGCTAACTATAATCCCTACCATGACGTGGAAGTATCACTGGAATATCAAAACAAATATCAAAAACAACAACCGTGGTTTGGTGGATATCTACTGCATCTAGTTCAGAGTATCAGAGCTGGTCCTTTGAGCAATGAAGGGGCTACCTGGCACACATTAGCCGTGTATACACTATATCCTATTCCAGATTTACGACATTTACTAACCCAGATAGTAGCCATGTATAGGCAACGCTGATAGTTTGTTTTACAATCAACTGTGATCGGGTATTTATTCCCGTCACTGCAAAACAAGTGTATCCGCCACGTGGAAGCCCCTCACCATACCTGGTGAGACCCCAGATGTCCCACATAATTCCATAAAGAATAAAGGTGCTGCTCTCAAGGGTCTTACCACGCGAGAAGGCCACAGAGCCACAGACAAATTTTAGAAGCCCTCCAGCTACCACCACCGACGGTAGGACGACAGTGGCACGTGCATCTGTTGGGTCCACAGACATGGTGATTGCAAAGGCGGCCAAAATGCTGCCTGCGTGGCCAAGCACCTCTCCATCAGCATACTTAGAATAGCCGAGGTAAGGAACATGCAGGTCTTTTTCTTGACGTAACTTGAACATGCTAATAGGTGTGAACAGTCTCTTAACAATCCCCTACCCTGTTGGAATTGGTGGCCGCTTTCATGTTGTAAAGTTTAATGAGTGTCATAAGTGCTGAAGCGACGTAAATAGCCACATTCACTCCTTGGGGTCCACCTTGGAAGAAACCAGTGGGACGCAAAGCCAAAGCGATGGAGTAGGTCACAAAAAACAGCAGATACAGCCCATCCACTAGGTTCCTACCAGCCATGAATACAGCCAAGACCATAAATAGAAGCAAAAAGACCGCCAGTAATGGGACAGGGAAAATGGGTTCAGTTGCCTGCCGGAACCGGTAGAGCAAGGAATACCTTTCAGCGAACCGTAGGATGGAGATGAAGCCAAAGAAGATGGCCGCCAGGGTATCCAAGGATCGATACGACAGGATGTAGACCCCAATCTGGAAGAGCCCCACCATCCATAGCCAATGCACCTGCCCCACAAAGAGACTGGTGGTCACTCCCAGGACCCTGCATCCAAAGACGCTGGCGGACACCATATTCAAGGTCAGCCCAATGATGACCAGGTCGTTGCTGCTGGAGGCCATGGGTGAGCCATGGGTGATGGCTTTAGTTGTAGCCAGGTCTGTACCAGGGAGGATGACCATCTTCCCAGTAAGTATATGAAGGAGCCTCCCTCCACCACAGTATGCCCCAACGAGACAGACGATGAGGTGGTTAGATGCCACAGCCGAGGCACCAAAGCTACTGTCATAGTATGTGGCGGTTTCATGGGCAGAGTAGAGCAAGATGGCCAACGCCATCATGGCGAGGGCAGCCTCCTTCTGAAGGATGGCCACCAGACTGATGATGATCAGTCCCAGGATGAAGGCTGCAAGACCCGGGACCATGGCATTATGAAGATCAAGGGACCCACTGATGACCCCCTGACCGTCCATGATATGGATCACTCCCTTAGAGCACCATAGCGCTGAGACCATCAGGCAGAAGGACACAAACAAGGGGACTGGACCACGGCTCCTCCGGACTCCTGCAGGAGAGAAGAAGGGAGAAGTAAATAAAGGAAGGAAGAAAATTGGAGACCCAAGTAGATGACAAGGTAGAGATTGGAAAGAGAGTGAAATGTATGGAAGGAAGAAGTTAGTATAGGAAAGATGGATTTAAAGAGAAAGAAATCTGAATGGAGGGAAAATTAGAGGAATTAAAGAGATTGGGTGAGAGGAGACAGAGACTGAGAAATGGGAGACATACATTTAAGTAACAAGCATTGAAAATGCAATAGTTCTCGCCTTTGATTAAGTTAAAGCCATTTGCTTTGCTAATGGTATTGTGTAGCAAAGCAAATGGCTTTAACTTAATGAAAGGCGAGACCTATTGCATTTTTAATGCTTGTTAAGTGAGTGACCAGGTTCCAGTCTGTTTAGATTAGGTAAAACCATCTGACGAGTATCCCTTTGGCAATTAGAGTAAAATTTTGTCTAACTGTCCTAGATCACCCTCCTTTACATTATATTCAACTACCAACCTTGGTAATGCGTAACGGGGCACAGTGTGGTGCAGTCCAGGGTTAGTGTAGTGAGCAGTACACATACTTCATGGCACATTAACTGACATTCCGCAATATAGATGCAACCCGTTATGAGACTTACAGTAATACGTTTGACATCATTCTGAACACCATTGTACGATTATAATCAGATCCTCCGTTTTTAAATCTTGGTTCTCTGCAACTCACCATTATTGCATTTGCCATCACCCCCCCTCATGTATTACAACCTCCTTCTTTGAAACTATACCCCTGCAACCTAGCAATATGTGATCTCCTCTCGCCTATCCACGTACCCCACCAACCATTACATGAACTCACATTCCTCACTAATGGTCACGACTCCCTCTAATTAATCTACCACAGAGAAAATTGAGTAAATGTTTGGAATGGATTACTTGACACCAGAGAATTCAAATAACCAGTACCAGGCAATATCCAGGGCGACTAGTATTATGTGCCTGGGGAGGACCAAATTATGTGGAAGGGTGAAAAAATTATGTAGAAATTATGCGGCATACTGTAGAACATTTTATGATAGTATTAGTTTATTACTTTGACATGTTTACACATGATAACACTGTCTGTAAAAATATGTAATCTTGTTTGTACCAGGTTAACTTCCAAATACAGCAGTAAGCCAGTGAAAGATGGCCTGTCGATCTTTGTGATGGGCCTTCCACTGTGCAAGAACACAGAGTGATTAAACAAATGCATTCTGGGGTTTATGAGCTTGTGTTGCTTCCGTTGAAGTAAGTGGACTAGCACACTAGAAAGCAATGATTTGGAGGTTTGGAAACAGCGTCGTTGCAAGAGTGACCCATGTTAAGACTGTACTCATCAGACAGTCTCCTTTTTCCACATGCGGGCCTATGTTTACAAACTAAAATTACAAGTCCCAGTATGCTTAAGGCTGTTGACTTAAAACTCAATCAATCTCATAGTGTGTGGCGACATGGTCGCTAGAACAGTCAAATCCATTGTTTAAAATTTGTCTACGTAAGTGCCTTCTGTCCTATAAAACCACAAGGGGTTATTGCATGAAGATGAGAGAGGAAAGGAAGCATTGTCACCTTTTTTCAGTGCTGGACTTTTAATGTATTACCCTTTGTGTTCTGGGAATTGTGAGGAACCTAACCTTTAAGGGCCAAGCGGCGCAGAGTACGCCTGAAATCCTCAAGTTCTCCTGACTTGCAATACAGAGACATTGGACACTCCGTCTGGCGTAAAAGATAGAGTTTTATTAGCTGCAGCTAGTACAGTTGTCCGTGAAGTCACACAGGGATGGGTTCACAAGAGACTGCTCCTGACCTCCGTGGCGCACAAACTTTTATACAGTGAAATACAATGGATACAATGGATAACCCAAACACATATAGAATTTGAGACATCGACAAATGTTACCAACAATGGTTTAAGCTAAAAACTGACTCGGGTTCCAGGTGATGTTTATTGCTGGCCCCTTTAAGCAAATTGCAAAGAAATCCACATGATACAGTTTACAAGGAAAGAAAACATGGTTGTATGTTCTAGAAGGACAGTCGTGAGACCAGAGAATGCATGAGATGTGTAGCGAAGGGCAGTAGATAAGATAAGCGGGAGGAAAGAATGGTGTGAGCTAACAGATAGTTCGGGCGGGGATTATCCGGCTCAGACATGAATTAGTGTATTCGGCCAGACCCTGACACTAGTTAATAAACACGGGACGAAAAGCTACCTGACACGCAAGGGCAGAAATGACAAAAACATCTTGTTTAACAGCTGCCTGAGTGAGGGCAACCTAAGATGGCGGAAAACACAAGATGGAGTCTGGGTACGATCGAGAAACGACAAATTTCAGAACCTCAGACCCTCCTTTAGCCATTACTCAGGCAATAACACAATGACTGGGCTCATGTTAGTCTGAGTCGGAGTCGATATCAATTGCCATAAGGTCGTTTAACTGTTGCTGGACCATCATCTTAATATTCTCTGTTTGTTGGGTTACAGGCTTTGATACACATAAGGTAGCGAACAGACCTCAGATAGCAGGACCACAGTGTATGCACAAGCAACAAGAGAATATGATGGCCAGAATTGCTCCAAGGAATGTTAGTATCTTCCATCCCCAGGTAGATAATAATCTCCATAACCATCCCATGAGGGACCAATCTCCTTCGTCCTGATGGATCGATGCGGAGATGGTATGTCATTTTGAGATGGCCTAATATACAGTCGGGGCGTCATCAGGAATGTATATACAGCAGCTTGATCCAATTAATTTACAGACTCCTCCTCGGTCTGCTAGGATCACATCTAGCGCAATTCTGTTTTGTAACGTCATGAGACGGTCCGCTCGGAGTTCTGCAGTGATGTTACTTAAGGCACCTGCAGTAACATCGATGGTTGTCTCAACCACGCGAACTAATCGCCTAATGTTTCCGCTGTTAATCATTGGTCCCCAGAAGGGAATGAATCCTTTGAAGAAATCTCCTCCCTCCTGGCCAGCTGTGTCTTTGGCATCAAATACGCCTCTACCATATCTGTGTCTGTGATGGTCTGAGGTAGGCCTGGGCGGTAAATTCCGTTCCGTTCGCGGAATTTGCGGAATTTGGGTAATTTTGCGTTCTGCGGAGAACGCGAAATTGCCCAAAATTACGCTTTCTGCGTCTTCGTGAAATTTTTGCTTGTTTGCGTTCTCAAAATGCTTGTTCGCGAGATATTTCTCCCCGAGCACGCAAACAGCGATTGTGAACAGGAAAAAAGCATCGCGAACAAGCAATTCCGCGTGTTCGCGGAATTTCTGCGTGTTCGCGGAGATTTTTTACCGTTTCGCTGAGATTTGCGTAACGCGATTACGCAAATTCCGCCCACCCCGAGTCTGAGGGTGCAGTATACGTTGGGGGAAGCAAGAATGCTATGTAACATGTTCCCGAAAAGTCAGAGGGGAGCCATGTATATGCTTTGTCATAGCAGACAAAATAGGTTCCTTGTGATGGGATCAATGGAGGGTTATTTTGAGGCGTGAATACATATATCTGGGAACAGTTTTGTTGAGTGTCATTCTCCTTGCTATTGATTCGGAGACAAAAGTTGCCTTGGTGGGGTACAGTCCATGCTGGGGAAGACTTCTCTTGTTTGGTCTTGTTATTAAGACTGGAAATGTAATGAGTTACATTCCAACCTTCGTAGGCTTTCTTTTCATCCAAAGGAATCTTACTCTTCCCTAAAATTTTAGCCATGGTCACTATACCCTTTATCAAAGTACCGTGGCTAAAATCCATTCCATTCTCAAATGTACCTATCGGATATCGAAGTCTGTTGTGGTAGGCAGCCGAAAACATGGTCAGGTAAGCCCATGCTGAACCTTCATATGAGAAAGGCAATACTAAATAGGGCATCCCTTTATGGGCAGTGTGAGGCATGAGTCCACATTCCCAACAGTCAGATATGTTGACAACTAACTGGTGTTGGTGTAACAGCTGGATAAACAAATTATTTTGATACTCCATCCTTCTTATTTGTTCATGTGCGGAAAGGGCACTTATCTTGTGTTGAATTTTAGTGGGACGAGAAGGTACAGAAGTAGATAAAGGAACAGTTTTTAGTTGTAACACATGGACAATCCAACCTATACATGCTAATAAAACACATAGAATCAGCAACACACAGAAGGTTACGCCAAAACGACTACGTAATGATTTACAATATTTGGTTTGCATATTCTGTCTTCTATCTACCTGACGTGATGTACCATCCATCCTGGCTAGAAAAATTTGTCGCTCGCAGCAATCTTCCTCAATCACTTGGCTATTTGATAATCCTGAACCTAGCGGATCTTGACCATAAACCAGGTTCAGTCCAAGACTCCTACCGAGAGCCTGCGATGGGGACAGATGGCACAAATACTATCTAAAAAGGAAAAATAGTTCATTGGTGGCAAAAGTAACAAATGTTCAAGTCTTTGCTTCAGGCCTGGTCCTCAGGTTGTATCGTTTCTTTGTTGGAATCGTTTGGTCCTGAAAGATTATTTCCGGATGAGTAGTGTTCACTTGTAGATGTAATGGAATGGTTCTTCGAAGAGTGTCATCACTTTCTTCCTCAGTCTGGGTGTCTTCCAGCCGTGCGTTACTAAATGGTACGAACCGGGGAGTCTTGTCTCCTTCAGACTCACTTATGCCACCGCGGACCCACTGGTCAAAAGGCAAGGGCAAGGGTACCTTTTTGCAATGCACGGCGTGGACCCAGTTTTTCTTGCCTTCTATCCTTACTGCTGTCCGCGTAGCCAGTAGAACCTGGCGAGGAGGTGACCAGCGAGGATCAAGATTTTTCTTTCGTTGAAAGTTCTTGGTGCAGACCCAGTCTCCCGGTTTGATAGAGTGACCTGGGTCTGTTGAGGCCTCTGGCAGAGCACTTTGAACCTGTTGGCGAAGAATACTTAATTTAGCAGTCAAGTCATGAAGGTAATCAATAAGCATAGGGTACGGTATGTCTGAGTACTTCCTAGGACGAGGAACTCCCCAAATATTGGCGGGGCGTCCGAATATCACTTCATATGGACTAAGTCCCATACGAGAGTGTACAGTAGTTCTGGTGGATAGTAAGGCCAATGGTAAAGCGTCAGGCCAGGCAAGACCTGTGCTGGCCTGAATCTTTGCCAATTTCAGTTTGAGAATGCCATTGTAGCACTCTACCAAACCCGCTGATTGTGGATGGTTTGCCGCATGGAATTTTTGTCTAATACCAAGACCCGTACATACTTTCTGCATGATTTTGCCTACAAATTCACTTCCATTGTCACTCCAGACAATTTGCGGCAAACCGAATCTAGGAAAAAACTCTTTCAGTAATACTTTAGCAGTTGATACAGCTGTGTTATCTTTTAAGGGGTAAGCCTCTATCCATCTAGAGAATGCACATACTACCACCAGAACATACTTGAGATTGTTGCATCGATCCATGTGTATATAATCAATCTGTAATACTTCAAAGGGGTACGTAGGGGGAGAGAAATGGCCTGCAGTAGTTGGAGTACCCTTCCCTGGGTTATGCATTAAGCATATAATGCAATGTTTTACCACATTGTCTGCACATTTTGGAATTCCTTCATTTTGCCAAACTGGAGCCAGAAGTTTGCATATGCCTTTAGCACTAATGTGAGCTGGTCCATGAGCCATAGTCACTACAGGTAATACATATGCATCTGGCAACATCCATCGTTGATGCTCTGACAATTCTGTCCAACATCCATTCGAATCCAACATTCCCGTACTTTCTTTCCACTTACTCAATTCTTTCTCTGTAGCCTCTTCCTGAATCGTTCTTACGCTCTCAATTGTGTCCTCACACATTCCTCTTTCTGGGATCTGATTTGCAGGGCCTGCAACGTACATGTGACTTGTGATGTTCCTAGCTGTGTTTTTCGCTACCTCGTCTGCGAAAGCATTCCCGCGACCAATGTCATCTGTGACTCTTTTATGTGCACTACACTTGATGATGGCAATTTGGGTAGGTAATGTGAGAGAGTCAAGAAGATCGGTGACCAACTGGCCATGCTGAATCTTCGTTCCATGGGAAGTAAAGAATCCTCTTTCCTTCCATAAACGACCAAAACTGTGTGCCACGCCAAAGGCATATTGGCTGTCTGTGTAAACATTCACTCTTTTCCCTTTCGACAGCACACATGCTCTAGTCAAGGCTATCAATTCTGCAGCCTGGGCTGAATTGTATCTGATACATGCTGTCTCCACTACTGTATGTAATGTGGTGACTGCATAAGCTGAGGTAGTCTCGCCATTGGGTAATTTGAAACAGGAACCGTCAACCCACAAGGTTCCATCCGGATCCTCGAGCGCAGTATCCTTTAAATCTATTCTTCCTTTTGTTTCTTCTTCTGTGCGAAGAAAGCAATCATGATGATCCCGAGGATCTCTTTCATCTGGGAGTGGTAACAAAGTAGCTGGATTCAAGGTGTTACATTGCTTTATACGTATGTGGCTTACCAAGAGAGTCAACTCATAACCAGACAACCGAGCCCTCGTGAGATGTTGTGTTTTAGTTCTATTCAATAAAGTGTCCACAGCATGTGGTACCATGACAGTGAGAGTGTGGTCCAATACTACTCCAGCTGATTGACGAATAGAGATTGCTGTCGCCGCCGTAGCTCTGAGACAACTAGGTAACGCTTTAGCTACCGGGTCTAACGTAGCAGAAAAGTAGGCACATGGCCTCTGTTTGTCTCCAAATTGTTGTGTCAAAACTAACAATGCACAACCTTCTCTCTCATGGACATAGAGCGTGAAACATTTACTGTAATCAGGGGTACCTAACACAGGAGCAGAACACAGGGCTGATCGTAAGTCAGAAAAACTCTTCTGACATTCATCAGTCCATGGGAGTGGATGGGGCGTGTCTTTCTGTGTAAGTGCTAATAAAGGTTTGGCTAATAAAGAGAAATTAGGTATCCATTGTCTGCAGTAGGAAGTAATGCCCAAGAAAGCACGTACTTCCCTCTGGGTCGATGGTACCGACATGTGCGTAATTGCTTCAATGCGTTCGGGGGTCAGTCGCATTCCCTCCTTTGATAAGAGATTACCTAAGTATGTAACTTCTTGGCACACGTACTGTAATTTAGAAGGTGATACCTTATGATTGAGATCAGACAAATGCCGCAACAATGCCACAGTCACATCTTTACACACATCCTTTGAATCAGTCGCAATCAACAAATCATCCACATACTGAATAAGAGTGGCTCCGGGAGGCAAAGGGAATGTATCAAGCTGTGACTTAAGAGCTTGACTATAAATGGATGGACTTTCACAATAGCCTTGTGGTGCTCTCTTGAATCGGAAGCTTCGGCCTCCTAAACAAAATCCAAAAATATCTCTGCTCTCTTTAGCAATAGGAATGCTGAAGAAAGCGTTCTTTAAGTCAATCACGGTGAACCAAGCTGCTGAAGCTGGTATCATCATCAGTAAGGCTGTAATGTCTGGGACAACAGGGAACTGTGGTGAAACAATTTTGTTCACCTCTTGAAGATCAATCACAAATCTATAGACTGGTGGTTGAGAAGGATCATTTCGCTTAAGAATCGTAAGAATAGGGCTGTTACACACATTTCCTCTCGTTTCTTCCACCACACCCTTCTGGACCAATTCTTGAACAATAGCCAATAATGCTTTTTCACCTTCATGGAAATCTTATACTGAGCTATACGTGGCAGTTTAACATTAGGCTTGAGAGTGACAACATATGGTGGAATCGCAAGACGACCCACATCATTCGCACCCGTAGCCCAAAGACTTTCAGGAAGAGATAGTAATTCAGGTGGAAACTTATCTCTAGACAAATGCATTGACGATGTTAGTTTCTTACCTAGTGTAAGATACACACCAGAAGGGGAGCAGTGTAACGTGGCATGTAACTTTTCAACAGATCCAAACCCAATAGATTCTCACCACAACCAGTTGTAAGGATAAGTGATGCTTCCAGGTCATATGGACCAATCGAAACAGGTAAAGGGCAAGAGACTGGGTTACGAACTGGGGCGCCGGAAAATCCTACAGACGTGTTTATTAAGCCAGACAAAGGTGCCCCAGGGAGTTTAGAATGAATAATAGAACTTCTCATTGCACCAGTATCTAAAAGAAATGGCTCTGAAATACTCATTGCATTGACAGTGACATAAGGACCATTCTGATCTACTGTAATTGATACTACTCCCTTACTTTGTCTATGGCTGGCCTATTCATTTTGGAAACTTTCGTCGCCACCTTCAACATAATAGTCACTATAATATTGTGTAGACTGGACTCTCTGTTGGTCAAAAGATTTCACAGCGTTAAGAGAGGGAAAGGAACGCTTCTCTTGGAGGGACGAACCTCTACCTCTACCCCTGGAGACTGACTGGAAATTACCACGGCCTCGTGGGACAAACACTCCATTATTACGTTGGAGCAAAACTGGACAATTACTCTTAAAGTGTCCCTCTTCCTTACAGTAAGCACATTGGTTTGGACCTAGCATAGATCGGGGTACATAATGTTCGGGCTTCTGAAACACTTTCTGAAACTGTGGGGGCTGAGAAGACTGGTGCTGAGCAGGACGTGGAGGATAAGCCTGCTGTAAAAGAACCTTTGTTTTTAAATCTTTATTTTTCTTCTCCTGCTTATCTTTCTCTTCCTTGTCTCTGTTTTCATAATATTGTGCTGTAGCCAATATTTTAGCAGTAGAAGAAACAGCCCATGCACTCTCGGAACTTTTTAATTTATTCGATAATTCGGGAAGCAAGTTAAATACGAACTTGTCCACAAATAAGCGTTGTCCACCTTCCGTGCTCATATCCTGAGCACTATGATCCAGAAAGGTCTCCTCGAAATGAGTGAAGAAATCGGAGACGCTCTCGTCTTTCTTTTGCTTACAGGCGGTTAACTTATCCCAATTTACTCGTACTGCAGGCATAAGAGTCTTCATTAAATCAATGATTCTACCAGGAAGTGCTGTAATCAGATTGTCAGGCTTTGCGCCGCCAACTTATGCTGTGTCAGCAGCTCTAATAGCTGCCCAAACACCACCTAATTCGGCAGCATGTTCTTCCCTACGAATTTTCGCCCATATTGCTTGTGGAACAACATTCCCAAATAACATATCAATGTCAGCTAAGTTCATAACGCAAGCCTCAACTGTCTGGGATAGCTCCTTATAATAGCCAGCAGGATTTTTACGTGGGTCTGGAAGTGTTTGTTTAAGGGCTAAAACTTCGGCTCTTTTCCAAGGTTCATGTACCCATATACGCTGGAAATGAGCAGCTACCGGCTGAGAACCACCTACTGCCTCTCTCCATACTGGGGGAACTTCACGCATTGGATAATGTTTAGTTTTGTCAATAAGATCAGTTTCGGGGAGTTTTAGAGAGAGAAATTAAGTCCTAAATTCAATCAGCATAATCACCGCTTTCTCAACGTCTGCTCCTACTATAAAACCTTTATCAAAATCGGCTTGGAGCTTCATCAGTTCCATAGGAGCCGTGTCTAATTCCATATCGTCCCAACCCTTAATGAGAGTGTCGCACATTATGTAGGGTGACCAGACGTCCCGGTTTTCCCCGGACGGTCCCCGTTTTTGGAGAAGTGTCCCCGTGTCCCGACACTTTTCTCCAATTCAATGAAATGTCCGGGTTTTTAAACAGTGTCCGGGTTAAACATACAAATGTCCCGGTTTTTCATTTGTTTCGGTTGTTTGAGCATGCGCGTGCATGCTCTCTTTGCACTGATTAAAGCGTGACGTTTAGGTGAGCGTTGTAGCAGGAAGGGAAATCGGGCTTTGAATGGGATGGGGGGTGGGGAGAGGTGCTCCTTTCATTCCACAGCGCGAGGTTCAGCGCTTTGAATGCGACCTCTGTCTCCAGGCCGAGAAGTCAAAGGATGCAATCTGCATACATTCACACCTGAATGCCGGTCACTTAGGGTGCTTCCAGAGATACCTTTGTTTTGTTAATGCAGCGCTCCTGCTCCAACAGCTACTGATGGCAGTGCGTCTTTGAATGTCTTTATTTTGTAAAAGCCTACTTGCAGGAGCTGCTTATATCCTTGTTTAGAAACAGTAACCTGTTTGTACTTCGTGTCCAGGGCCGGCTTTAGGGCGGTGCGAGCGGTGCCACCGCACCGGGTGCTGGCTTCCTGGGGGCGCCTTAAAGTTTATTATGCTTTTGAAGCACCTGCTGCAGCGTTTCTTTACCCCCAGCAATTACCAGGCCTCACATAAATGTCAAGATAACTCGTGTGATTAATAATCTTCCTGGAGAGAGATCAGCATTTTGTATAGTTGAGGTTTTGACTTCGGTGAAGTTAGTGTAGAGGGTTAACATGCCTGCTGCAAAGAACCTGTACCAAGTAGATTACAGAGTGCGTATGATGTAAACAGATCAGCAGATTACTGCTTTCAAAAGAGATATCCTTTTGTTACTTGCAATTTATAACTTCAAGTCCTGATATAGAATAGTGAGCTATTAACTTTCATCCTAGAACTGCATACACACTGCAAAGTATACATTATTAGAGCATTGATTAATGTTGCAAAAAGGGATAATTTGGCTAGAAATCGATTCTTATTATTAAAGAAAACTCCCAACTATGCTGTTTCTTTTTCAACTCTGCGTTTGTGCTTCTCCACACAAAGCACTCTTAAACTATACTGCCTACCAGTATGGATGACATGTGACTCCCTACACTTTTAGTCCTTTGGCTTATGTAACATTTCCTATACACTGATTACACATGCATGATTGATTGTCTCTGTGTAATGTGTGTGTGATGCGAAGTGCTCGGACACCCTACACTGGTATGAGTGGCGCTATATAACTAATTCAATGCATCTGAGAGAGTGTGGTTATGGAGACTTGGTCACTGTTAAAGGGTGCTAGTGAGAGAATCCATGGTGGGGGTGGTCTTGGGGGTGCGCCAACAAACACTGTCGCACAGGGCGCCACCAGCACTAAAGCCGTGGTCACCAACTATAGCAAATGTTGAGGCAAAGTCTGTTTAAATGGAATTAATGGTTACAGCCAATAAAAGACCTCTGATTTGTCGTCTGTAATGCTTCATCTCGGTCTGTGGAGGGAGCTGTCTTTATAGTCCTTTTTCTATGTCCATGGCAGCTGTCAAATAGTCCTACCTTTATGTCGATGGTTACTGCAAACCGTAGTCCTACTTCTATGTCTATGACCTGTCCCCGTTTTTTGTTTTGAGAATCTGGTCACCCTAACATTATGTCAAAAACATATCTTTGAATGGGCTCTGTCCATTGACAAAAGGTGCTCAAAATATCCCGTGCACTATATATTGGACCTTTCTCAATCCATTTACGGGCGAGGGAACCTAATACTGCTTTTTCTTCCGTAAGAGGAAGCTGACAACGAGATTGTCGTCTAGAAGAAGACGGAGACAGATTCAGGGCTCCAATTAAGGGAGAAAAGAAACTTGTGACAGCATTTGTGAGTCTCCTCGGTGTACCTGGAGAGTTTCTCACCAGAACAGGGGATAGAGAGTAATTTAAAGGAGATGGAATAACAGGAGAAGGAGAAAACAAAGGCTGAGGAGGAAGAGAAGTATTATTTGGCTGAGCTGGTCTCTGAGCAGCTGCTGGCTGAGCCATAGGAGGTGCATTAGGAGTTGCACCCTCGAGAAAAGTAAAAAATCTGGGTGTAGTTTTGGATGATTGCCTTTCCATGCAAGCTCAGGTGAATGCGGTGGTCTCCTCCACCTCGTACATTCTCAGGAACCTGAGGAAAGTGCTTCCGCTTCTACCCATAGAATGTAAATCCAACGTAGTCACAGCGTTGATCTTGTCTCGCCTGGACTATTGCAATAGTCTCTATGTGAATACGCAGGAAGGTAACCTTTATAAACTCCAGTTGCTCCAGAACTCAGCAGCAAGGCTGCTCACAGGAACGTCTAGGTCTTCCTCTATTTCTGACGCCATAAGGAAACTTCATTGGCTACCTGTGAAAAAGCGTATTTTATTCAAAGCTCTTTGTTTAGTTTTCCGCGCTCTGCATGATTCAGGCTCTCTGCATCTAAGACAACAATTTCGCTGGTATGTTCCAGTAAGATCATTGCGCTCTCAGGGAGCAAAGCTTATCATCCTTCCCATCATAAGAAAAGCTAGATGGGGTGGGAGAAGTTTTGTGGCAGGAGCGGCCAGGGCCTGGAATCAGCTTCCTTTTGAGTTGAGGAACTCCAAGGATCTTCTTTCCTTTAGGAAAGCGCTCAAAACCTGGTTGTTTTGACTCTAATGTAGCAAGCGTTGGGAGAACTTCAGCAAGCGCCGGGACACCCTAGGGTAGCTGTGCGCTATATAAGTTCTAATAACATTAACATTAACATAGGGTGGAGGAGAATTCAACAAACAAGACATTAAAGGGTCTTCCTCTATATCTTTACTCTTCTCTGAAGGGGAAGTAGGCAACACCGGATAGCATCTATCTACTGCCAGGCGATGTTGTCTTTCTGATACCTCCCTAGCAGAGTCTACTTCGTTATTTCTTAACTGCTGGGGAGCCTGTAAAATCGACATATTTGTATCTTTTTGATCTCTTCTTGCTTGTTTCATTTCTTTCTGTTTGGCTTCCTTTCGCCAAAGGCGGAACGAGTCAAACATTGCCGGCCGGGCTTTTCTTCTAAACCAAGTGGTTTCTAAATTGTCTAATATATTAGACTCAAAACTGCCATTTTGTGGCCACTGCAAAACACCATCTCTTCTGGTATATCGGACCGATGTTTTGTTAAAAGTAATGGGGCCAATACCATGTTTTGAATAGAGCTCATAAGTGGGAGTTCCAACCGGAGGAATCGGACAAGAGTCCTCGAGCTGGGAGTTCCTAGTACAACCTAAGCAACAAAATCGACGAAACTTACTTAGACCAGGCATCGTTATTTCTCTGGACTGTTCTACAAACTTCAAAAAAGGGGGGGGGTGTCAATTCTTAACAAAACAGCACAAACGTACTCACCCTTGGCTTCAATTATTGCAACAATTGAAATACAAAAAGGAAACTCAAAAGACCCAAAAAGCAAAATTTGTGGGAGCGACCCACCAATCAAATACTTAACTAAGTATCCTCTTACGCCAACCGGAAGTCCGTCTATCGTCTCGCTCTACCAAATCTTCACAAAAACTGGGGCCAAGGCAGGACGGCAGTCAGTGCAGCAGTCGCAGCAGCCGTCTGAAAGGAGAAGCCACGCCGCAAAATCCTTCGGTCCACTTCCAACATACAGGGGTCAATCACGTGGGGCGCCTCCTCCGGATTTTCCTTGTGGGGCCCCTCACGATCCTCTGGCTGCACCGCTACCACTGAAGCCGTCCCTTCGTGGTCGCCATTTGAGGAACCTGACCTTTAAGGGCCAAGCGGCGCAGAGTACGCCTGAAATTCTCTAGTTCTCCTGTCTTGCAATACAGAGACACTGGACACTCCGTCTGGCGTAAAAGATCGAGTTTTATTAGCTGCAGCTAGTACAGTTGTCTGTGAAGTCACACAGGGATGGGTTCACAAGAGACTGCTCCTGACCTCCGTGGCGCACAAGCTTTTATACAGTGAAATACAATGGATACAATGGATAACCCAAACACATATAGAATTTGAGACATCGACAAATGTTACCAACAATGGTTTAAGCTAAAAACTGACTTGTGTTCCAGGTGATGTTTGTTGCTGGCCCCTTTAAGCAAATTGCAAAGAGAATCCACATGATACAGTTTACAAGGAAAGAAAACATGGTTGTATGTTCTAGAAGGACAGTCGTGAGACCAGAGAATGCATGAGATGTGTAGCGAAGGGCAGTAGATAAGATAAGCGGGAGGAAAGAATGGTGTGAGCTAACAGATAGTTCGGGCGGGGATTATCCGGCTCAGACATGAATTAGTCTATTCGGCCAGACCCTGACACTAGTTAATAAACACGGGACGAAAAGCTACCTGACACGCAAGGGCAGAAATGACAAAAACATCTTGTTTACCAGCTGCCTGAGTGAGGGCAACCTAAGATGGCGGAAAACACAAGATGGAGTCTGGGTACGATCGAGAAACGACAAATTTCAGAACCTCAATTGTAGTGTAGGAGAGTAGGATCTGCTTCACACTTTTTGCTGGTGTTTCACTGGTTGTCTACCTTAGTCTGGCTGAGGCCCTGCTAATCAGGACCACAGCCTAGCTGCTTCCTCTCTAAAATAGTTTCCATGTACATTAGGTACATATCTAATTGGATTCTGGAGTGCCTTATAAGCCCCTAGTATATGGTATACTATGTACCTAGGGCATAGGTACCTCAGAGGCCTCCCAGGGACTGCAACATATATTATGCCACCCCTGGGAAGCACTCCAAAATGGCACCACAGGTCTGCTACTGCAGCCTGGGTAAGGGTGTGCTTGCACCCTTACAGTGGTATAGGCTACCTATATCCACACATATATACAGACACATATAAACCTATAAGCCCCTCCTATGGCAGGCCTTGACAATCCTGAAGGCAGAGTGCTTGGTTTTATGTGAGAGGGTGCCCAAGCATGAGCTGAGCCCCTCTGCAGCTTTCAGAAATACTTTATTATGGCTGTTCTGTGATACAGCCATACTATATATTCTTAAGTGCATTTAACCTCGCGGTAAATGCTAACTTTGGAATGGTTGCATCAAAACATGTTGTGTTTGGTGACAAACGCTTTGGAATACTACCCCACCCCCAGCCAGTTCTGGCGGCGGGGGTAGCATTCCACCCTTCTAGAGGGAGAGACATGTTCACACTGGCTAAACCCGGTAGGACTTTGCTGAGCCCGGGCATCACAATTGGATGCCTCTGCCACAGACACAGGTCTGGCCTCCTGCTGCTGACTGAAACTCCGGCAGGGGAGGCCTGGACAATAGGTTTTCTGTCGAAGGGAGGTGTGACCATCTCCCCAGACAGGCAGATGTGTATTGGGGCTGGGTGGGAGCACTCTCTGGTGCTTGGAAGTCCTGCACTGGGGGCACGTTTGCTGTCCCTGTGCATAGCCCAGTTCAAACCGGTTGCAGGGGCTACCTGCCCCTGATCTGAAACTGGACAAAGTAAATGGGTGTAACCACCCCTCTTTCCAGGCCCACCCATAGGTGGGGCCTTAGAGTTAGTCCATCCCCTCAACTTACTATAAGTATAGGAATCCAGCCCCTAGGACTTTAGATTACCCTGGACGAAACTCTGCTACAGATATCCTGGACCTTCGACGTTCTATCCTGACTAGAAGACTGAAGAAATCTCCCTTGGGGTCAAGGCGTGACTTCCCTGCTTGGCAGGCACCAAAGAAACATCTGACTGGTCTGCATCGCTGAAGCTCCCGCCGGATGCTGGTGTCTTTGCATCACCAGAGGTGGATTTCCAGACTTCCCCGAGGCTACCCTGAGTCCACAGCAAAGCCGAGGCCCGTGGATATCGTGGGTGACGTGGAACCGTGACCCCAGGACACCGTGAACTTTTGCAGCAACACTATCTTCCTGGTCCTCCTTGAAGTTGTGCTTTAGGCTCTGAGTAGCCCCAGCCTGGCTCACCTTCTGCACCGAAGATTGTTGGCCTCCACACCACGAGTGATCCGTGGGCCAGCTTCAAGTGCGACCGCTCAAGGCTCCTTCGCGATCACTAGCCCGTTGGCTAGCAGGTCCCCACGAAGGCAACTCCATTTCTGCTTAGGCTTTCCTGGTTGCTCCAGATGTGCCCTGACTTACCCTTGCTGGGTGAGTCCCTCAGACCTTCTGGTCGCCAACACCGCAGTACTCGACAGACTTTGTGGGACAGATTGAACCCGGCTTGTGGACTTCGTCAACACCTCCTGGACCTCGTGGCTGAACAGTCAAGACACCCATCAACTCACCTGAAGCACCCGACATCTGTGGGCATTGGTCCATCCTGCCCTAAGTCACTGGCAAGTGACCCAGACTCTGTCCCCTCTGCTTTCAGGTTCCTTCCATCCTAGATCCGGCCTTGGATCTCTGCGGACACTTTTCCTCTTCACGGCAGCAGCAGTTCTTTGCAGGCTCCCATTGAAATCGACAACGCGACCCGACACCAAAAGACACCTATGCACCCGGTTTTCCTGGGTGACGTAACGCGAGTACTCCAGTGCTCTCGTGGGTGCTAGCCCTAGAACTTCTTAAGTACAAAAGGGTTTGGTCCTGACTCGATTAGAAGTGTCCCTAATCTTTAAATTTCCAACCGCGACATTGCCCATAGAAGATAACGGGAACCCGCGGTTGTGTTTACAAACTGCATACAGTCCCCGTGGGTCCCCTGTGTCACTACCTTGGGTGGTTCCTTGGGGTCCCAGCGATTGTAGAGGCTATAAGCCTAGTGTCTATTCCAGTCGTGGTTCTTATACCACTTTTTTGGTATATGGTTTGGTGCGCCCCTAGGGCCCAAACGTGTATTTGTGCTATTACTGATAATTACTGAGTTGTAAACTAAGTACTTCAAACTCCAGTCTCATAAAGAGACTAAAGGGTGTGTTTTATTCTAAATACATATTTTGAATATATACCTGGCGTGGTTGTCTTTTCATTTGATCATTCAAGAGATTATAGACAGGTAAAACAAGCTGCTTTACATTCCTTCAAGACTTAGCCTGAAGGCTGCACTCCATAGCTACCACTAGGATAGCTTTCAATAAAGGTTGTCTTTAACCTATCACCATAAGGGGTTGTTTGGACTGATACAAGGTGCCCACTAGAACTAGTGGACAGCATATATATCAGGCTACCTTCTCACATGTAGTCTTGGGTTTCTTCCTTTGAACCAGCTGGAGTAACTTCAAAGTAAGAAGAGCCCAGGTCTAGAGACATGGATTCCTGCGGTGACAAGCTTAATGGAAGGCTGACCACACTGCCCAGTTACACACATACGGTACCGACACCAATTAAAACCACGTGTAGCTTTAACAATACAGAAGTAGACAGTGGAGCAAAGATCACATGAATACGAGGCCTGTTATTAATTCTGGGGAGCGGGAAGGAAATGTCACCTTGGTTTCGAGTAGCACGGGGCCGCGTTCCTCCGAAACAAGCGTGACAGGCAATGGAAGTGAACGGGCAGATTGGCACATCAGAAAAAGAAAATTCACTATAAATTGAATTTCACTCTATCAGCGCTCTCTCAAAGAGAGATCGGAAGATGCATTCTCACTTCAGACACTTGGGCACAATGGTGAGCACTCGGCACAGTGACGGGACAGGGGAGACAACTCGATGGTAGGTTTGGTCTCTGGCCCCACCTTAGAAGGGGGCTATTTTAAACGTGCGCCTGTGTCGCAAGTTTGCGACGAGGCGCCGAGGGAAGCATCACCGTCGGTCTGTAGGGATGCCCGCTCCCTGAGGAATAGAGGTCAGATTGTCAACAAGCGCGGCCCGTCATAGGACGGACAGAAGATGTGGACGCGGGGACTGCCTTTACTGGCGGGGAAAAAAAAGTCCCCGGTGTATCACGCCACCAGTAAAGCATCCAATCCCCGCGTGCACATCTTCTGTCTCGTTTGTCTCCCCGTGTGCATGCTGGAATCAGGTGTGCAACACCCTATGGACTCAAAGGGCTTCAGCCCCCCCCCCCCCCCGTCGTGTGTGGCAGCCCGGGATGAGACAGCTTCCTGGGCACACACACAGACCCGCCCGAGCACTTCACAGGTCTTTAAAAGACCATTTGCATGTTAATGAGGCCTTGTTGTTGTTTCTCCCCTTCTAAGTCCCCTGCAGCTCCACTCTGCCTATTGCTTAAAGATTCAGCCCCCCCTCCCCCCCGAAATCAGCTCCACTCTGCCTATTGCTTAAAGATTCAGTCCCCCGAAATTTTTTCTGTAAAATCTCAGCCAGAGACGGGGTCAGGCTTTATTAGTTCCTAGACTGCACTTGTTTTGCCCGCCATTAACCCACAGAACAGGCCGCAGGTTTTTCGACATGTTTACTTTCCTTTCATTTTCCGTAAGAAAGGGTCTCTTCTCACTCATGACCCCGAGGCCCTCCCACAGGGTGGGCGAGGGAAGACTTCCTCTCTGGGCATCTCCACCTAGCATTAGTTTCAAGCACTACATTCCCATATCGAGTTGTCATAAGCGCATTGAAGCAATCGTTATGTATTTAGGCACTATGTCGCACAAAGTCTCAGCCGTGTGCCTCCCTCCCCAATTCCCCTGAACCCCACGCATGTGATCTCACCTGTATATCCCAGCAGAGCTGTCAATATGACCAGCAGGACCCCCAGGGATTTTGCTGGGGATGAGGGCGTGGCTCTGGAGGAGCTGTATGACGTCACTGACAGCAGGAGGGAGCCTGGAAGAACAGCAAAGACAGCCATTATGCAGCGATAAATAAAACACACGCCCGCCAGGGTCCCTCTTTAGGAGGGAATTTGGAAACACAACAGAGACAGACATGAAATGATAACTTTCACTCACCCCAGCCTCTCTCCCATCTTGGGAGGAGCCGGATACACACCAAAGACATCCGTGACACAAACACACATGTTCCTTTTAGATCTCGGCAGCACGCCCGTTAACCCAGGAAACACCTGTTCACCTCATTATTCCAATATTAAATATTGATCGGTTACAGGTGAGGAACTGTGGAAAAGCGGCCTACATGGCTGTATTCAGACATGAGCTGAGCTATAGGGGACCCAAGACTTCCCGAGACGCTTCTGCCTCCGAAGGCCGGTAGAGCTGAAACAGTCAGTCACACTGAGTTGTGAAGATAGCATGTCACTGACTCTCGCCAGCTCTACCGGCACCCGTAACCCATCCTAAACCATTCTCTTAGGCCTCAGAAAGCAACTCAACACTAATATGATTCCCCAACACCTCATCTAAAGAGAACCCATGACTCTCCATTCACAAAGCGCTTGCCTGCCTCAATCGGATTTTAGCGCTATTTAAACGAAGCAGTGTAGGTCCTACCTACAGAGATGGACAAGATCCCAATGGAATAGTGAAGGGGCTCTGGTGCCTTTCCTGGCTCCGGCATCCTGCGGCTGGAGTAAACCTAAAGGGCGGGCTGAATCCGCAGTGAGTCTGGAGTATGGGCTGAATCCGCAGAGTCTGAAGTGTGGGCTGAATCCACAGAGAGTTTGAAGTATGGGCTGAATCCGCAGAGAGTCTGAAGTATGGGCTGAATCCGAAGTGAGCCTTAAGTATGGGCTGATCCTGCAGTGAGTCTGGAGTGTGGGCTGAATCCGAAGAGAGTCTGAAGTATGGGCTGAATCCGAAGTGAGTCTTAAGTATGGGCTGAATACGCAGTGAGTCTGGAGTGTGGGCTGAATCCGCAGTGAGTCTGGAGTGTGGGCTGAATTCGCAGAGTCTGAAGTATGGGCTGAATCCGCAGAGAGTCTGAAGTATGGGCTGAATCCGCAGTGAGTCTGGAGTGTGGGCTGAATCCGAAGAGAGTCTGGAGTGTGGGCTGAATCCGCAGTGAGTCTGAAGTGTGGGCTGAATCCGCAGTGAGTCTGAAGTGTGGGCTGAATCCGAAGTGAGTCTGGAGTATGGGCTGAATCCGAAGTGAGTCTGGAGTGTGGGCTGAATCCGCAGTGAGTCTGAAGTGTGGGGTGAATCCAAAGTGAGTCTAAGTGTGGGCTGAATCCGAAGTGAGTCTGGAGTGGGGGCTGAATCCGTAGTGAGTCTGGAGTGTGGGCTGAATCCGCAGTGAGTCTGAAGTATGGGCTGCATCCGAAGTGAGTCTGGAGTGTGGGCTGAATCCGTAGTGAGTCTGGAGTGTGGGCTGATTCTGAAGTGAGTCTGGAGTGTGGGCTGAATCCGAAGTGAGTCTGTGTTGAATCCGCAGTGAGTCTGGGCTGATGAGTCTGGAGTGTGGGCCGAACCCTGAGTAAGTCCGTAGTATGTGCTGAATCCACAGTGTGGGCTGATGAGTCTGGAGTGTGTGGGCAGATCCTGGAGTAAATCCGTAGTATGGGCTGAACCCGGAGTGAGTCCGGAGTGTGGGTGAATCTGGAGCCCGTCAGGCTGGGGCAGCTGGAGTGCGCACGGGTCAGTCACCGCTGGTGTCTCACTCCACACCCGGCCCCAGCAGCTCTTTATGTTTCTACATCTCACCAGCATTCTGAGGCCTTGGGTCACTAATCGCCATCAGACGTGTGCAACACCCGGTCCGACCATCTCTACTACCGTTCTCCGTGCACCTTTTATGTCATGGCGCTGTGAGGTAGCATTAACGTGCTATGTGCGCTTCTCAAAAACCCAAAGAGCTGCATTGTCACTGCTAGGTAATGGGTGCCAACTTTGTGCACATTATTATTAGCATTATCACTGCTAGGGTGACCAACTGGCATGGTTGCAAATTCAGGATGGTGAATGTAAAAATTCAGGACAAAGGGTCAAAATTCAGGACAAAAAATCAGGACTGAAGGTCAAAATTCAGGACAAAAATTCTAGACAAAAGGTAAGTTTTACAGACACATCAGAGGAGGTCGCGCAATATTACATAAGTAAATAGACAACCAACACAAGTACAAGTCAAAAATAGTTTATATTAGGTTGAGACAATCGTGCATTTCTTGTTTTTTTGTAGGCACGCAGCTTTGATCAACTGTGCAGGTCTTTTTGTGGTATTTCATATGATCATGATATATTTATATGGTTACTGCACTGGGTTGTCCAGTCTGATATTTTGTTTACAGTTCATGGTCCTGAGCAGGCATGTTTGGTGAGAGAAGTGGTCAGGAAGATCTGCTCGGGTGGACTTAGTTACTAGCATCTCATATCTGAGTGCCATTGTGAGATGTAAAGCAGCATGCATAGAATATAGCTAATTGGGACTGCTAGTGGTGGACTAGAGTGCAGTTCTCCAAGTGGCCAGCCAGAAGAGACTGGGTTTCTGGTGCAGTGCCCCCCACCTGCCCCCCCCCACATTTTGCCTGGCTTTTGATGCAGGTGTACTGGGTCCCTGCTGTCCAGGTTCCCAGTACCTGTGCTCTTTCCCTACAGTCATGGCTTAAGGTCAACAACAGCTATAAACTACCTTCCCTTTTTGTTCACAGTTGAACATACATGTGTCCGCCTGCTCTAAGTCATCACTTGATGAGTGCAGTCTACGGTAGTGCACAGATGCTGTACAGCACCTGCACCCAGCTGCACATGGAGGCCTCCTTGAGAAGCATAGACATGATAATTTTAAGTTCTAAAACAGTCAACCTATCTTGCCGCACCCACACCACCTCTCACCTCAGGGAACTACACTGGCTCTCAATCAACAAACGAACCTGATTCAAACTGCTCACACACGTACACAAAGCACTTCACAAAACCAGTTCTGCATACCTGAATATCAACACACACTTCTACACACCTCCCAGAAACCTCCACTCAGCCAGACTCTCACTAGCAAGCCGGAGGCCTTGCCTTCTCCCATGTAACCCCCAAAGCACGGAACAACCTCCCTTTCCACGTCGGAGCCTCCGATTCTATTCTCGTGTCCTGCAAGAAGCTGACAACCTGGCTCTTAATGTCTTTGCTGTTTTTTTTTTCCATCCTGGTATCTGTAGTTCACCATTCATAATAGAAAATAAATCACAAATATCAGATTTAAATGAAAACATGTATAAATGGATTGTTTACTTGTTTGCCCTGGTTTATCTTGAGTAGTCCCTTTGGTTTTCACTGTGGTTCTAAATCTGTATCTGGCCACATCAACAGGACTGGACTGGGACAGAAAAGAGGCCCAGGCATCAAAAATAAAAGTGGCTCCCATCAGCGAAGCAGATAGCCAAAAAACAGGGGTCCATATTTACAAAGTGGGACAGTTTTGATCTTCTGAAGAAACATCAGAAGAACAACATGCCCACCAGACATTAAAACAGGCCAAAAAGCAGACAAAAACACTGACCCGTCCGGCCAGCCCTTCTCCACTGCCAGATTGCCCTAGTTTGACCCTGCACGCCAACCAATGCCGGTCAGCCAGAATGGTTCAGCAAGAAGTGTGCGGCTAGGAGAGTGCTGGCCCAGCCCACCCTGATTGAAATCAGCCAATGGAGAGTTAGTGTCTCTTCCTGCTTGCGAGTGTGGGGCTCAGGGGGATGGCTCGGGGCATTATTGCCGCTCCTTTACTGTAGTAATAGTGACATTCTTGAAATACACTCAAGTGGCCCTCACAATAAGCAATGCTGCTGCCCGCAGCAGTCCTTTCATGCAACATGTATGACTGTATGGCCTTTCACAATCAGGGCAATCATGAAGGCACATTCTTCTTTGAAGAACAGGTGATCTACTAAAGTTCTGGTGCCCAACTCTGGGACATTCTCAAATTCAGCATTGCAAAGAGGTCTGTGAACTCTGAAAGTAGAAGATGCCAAAGACTGTAGGAAATGGACTTCCAATACTCATTTTATAGCTGCATTGATTGCCTTTTATGCTTTGTTTGGCATGCTGTATTGCTTTAACAAAGTTTGGGTTCTGAATTTATACGCTTATACGGCAGCATGCCAAGAAACAAATCTCCTTTCAGCTGGGCTGTTTTCAACCTGTCACTTTAAACATCCAGGAGGTTTGTGACAAGCCGATTTGAAATTACTTTCACTAAACAAACTCTTCCTTAAACTTCCCTCTTCGGCACGGCCCAAGGTGTATTAGGGGCATACTAATGTACAAAACACAAGCAAGCGGTGTGATGTACCTAACACACCCCTTACAACCGACATGTGCCTTTTTTATCATTTCAAAATGCTTCTACAGCTCGCGCTGTTTCATAAATGTTGCTAAAATATCCCCCTCTTTTTTTATTAATTTGTTTTTCACTTATCCGCTTTATTTTAAAATGTTTCTTTACCCATTTTCAACAGGATTTATAAAGTATGGCTTTTTTTTTAATCAACTGGATTTTCAATTGACCCCAGCCACTAAACAAAAGAAAAATGCCATGCCTTCCGCTGGGGCAGGAGGAGACACAGCAAATGCGTCACTGCAGAGAGGCCCAGTATCATTCTGTATGGGCTAATTAGGCCGACATACAGATGATAATGGGCCGATAGTAATCTGTGTCAGGTTGGCGAGGGGGCGCTGCAGGCCACTGATCACAGCAGGAGCGCGAGCTGGCCCTGCAGTGAGTTACAGAACTCTAAGGCTGCTTGCAGGGGGGGGGGGGCGGCCAGATCACACAGAGGTCCCAAATTACGGACAAAAGGCGCCCCTAAAGGAATTCACAACGGACAACGGACAAGAGGCCCAAATAACGGGCGGTCCGTGAGACGGTTGGTCTCCCTAATCACTGAGGTAATGTGAACCATCTTTGTGCACACGGTGACGTACAATGTTAATCACTTGAGTCTCTGTATGAGCGGAAGTGGTCTCGTGTGTCCGGTCCTGGACCTGTGGAGGCTGCTCTGTAGGGGGCGGGGAGGGGGTGATATGAACTGTCCCAAACGGAGGGCGACCCCTAGGAGGTGTTTATTGAACTGAACCTCCAGGCTTTCCTGACTTCGGAAACAAAGGCAGTGAGTGGAGCCCCCTGCAGGGCCCAGGGCAGGCGTTACTTGAAGGGAACCCCTATCCCCCCGCCCCCCAAAAGAGACTGAACTTCATAGTGGAAAAGTCAAGGTCATTATCATGGGGGTTTCCAGCAGGACCCCCTCCTCGCAGACTCCCGTCCCCAGCATCAGAGGTATGACATCACAGGTTTCCAAAAAGAATCACTTCCTCTTACTGTTTAAAGCCGGTTCTCATTAAGAAGGCATTCCAACAATTAAAACAAGAGAAAAATATCAGTTGTTTTAATGTATTTCTGATGAAAAAATATGTATTATTCCCTCAAATTACGAGTGAGGTTTGCGAGAGTTATTCAATTGTTCATATGTGTCAATGTAACAGTTCGATTGTAACTAAAATTGCAGTTTCATTTATACATACATATATGCTCAGATTTAGAAGCATACAGAAGAGGAGCTCTACATCTCAGCGCGCGCACACGCCCTCTGACATCACCGTCAGGTCCGTCACTATTATCTAAGTCCATCCGCCATCCTGGTACGCCAGGGGAGGGCTCGCGGACACTTGGAAGCACTCTGGGATGTCTCCTGGGGTTTCCCACAGGCCCCTCCCTCATCTTTGTTCTTTTCTCCAGTCTATGGCCTGCAGGAATTTCCTAGAGGTCTTCCCGGTCTTTCCCAGAGAGCGATGCCTGGCCCAGGTTACACCTCGCCCCGCCCCTTTTAGTGATGTCACTACATAGGGCTTTTCTAGGGGAGGTCACTTCCCCCTTAAGCGTATATAACCCCTGGCTGGAGAGAGACACAACACCTGCCAGCACTAAAGGCACAACATGCCCCTTCCTGTCAGCACCAGAGAGAGAGAGCGAAGGACTGTCCCAGGACAGGGACAGAAACGACCCCTCCCAGGTGGACAGAGAACATCTATCTCGAAAGACAGCGACTGATTGAGGCCTCTCTTGGAAGTAAGACTGACTGCAGAGACAGAGGAGACCTCCCCAGAGACTGACTGACGCACCAGAGAAAACTTCACTTAGGACAGCAGCAGACATCAGTGCACAACATGCTTCAAGGCGCCTTCCAGGTGAACCCCTGCTACAGCCATCGGGGTTTCGCAGCTGTAACCGCTGGATTTGTGTATTTTGCGTCAGTTTGGGGGCATCATTTGTTTCCATTGGTTGAACGCCCATCTCTAGATCCCGAAATTCAATTTGTTTTCATAGAGAGATTTATTTTAAAATAGAGCAGAGAGTGAATTCACTTATTAGAAGATGTACATGACCATAATACTCCTTTCACACGTTTACTCGTCTCTTATTTCACGTTAGCATTCTCGTAATTTTAAAATACTTTTTATACGTATATTTTTTAATGCTTTTCCGTTTTTAAATGAACCTTTGTGAATAAAAGGATGGCACCTTTTATTCTTACCTCATGTGATTTTCTATCGTGTGCTCTGAGTCCATTAGTCATGTGTTTCTGTGCTGTTCATGATATGAATGTGCATGTCTACCGTGAGCAGAACAGGAGCATTTTAGGTAATTAAGGTCTGTTGTAAGAGGAGTTTGGGACTGGATTGTAAGTTCTTCTTTCCCAATGTGTAATAATGCACGTTACGCAACGTTTTCAAATAGCCATTGTCTTCACAGGCAGCCCTGAGGGGAATTTTCAAAATAACACTGTACTTTAGCCGATCCGAAGTCTGTGCCAATAGATACATGGGGTCCCAGATGACATGGTTGTGCCATTTGGTAAACACTGGTGCTACACTGTGCCCTAGGGAACATTGTCCATTTCACGCCCATGACAGGAGCAAGATGAACAGTTTCATACTGTGCAAACTGATATCATGAGCACACTGTTACGGTGCCAACATCTCACCAGAGTGCCCGCACCAGAACACAGACCACCGCTAGTGCGGACAAGATGTGCCAAGGTGCTGGCATCATCTCCCAGCGCGCTGGCGTCATAGGCCAGAAGACGAGCATCCTTTGTCAGAGTGCTGTGACCAGATGTATGCCAACTTAAGGTGCTGGCATAACACCCCAGTATGGTTCCTATAGTGTCGGGTACTTTCATTGTATTCCAGTGTGCTGACTTCATTTGCCAAGGTGCTGGCATAATTTATCAGAGTGCTGACATCACATGTGTGTCCAGATGTTTGCATCATATGCCAGGGTGGTGCCTATAAATCCCAGGTGCTATTCAAAGCGCTAGCGGCGCTGTTTACATAGATCAGGTTTGACCCTTGAGACAGAGTGTCTACGGTGCCAGCCTGCAGCCAATATGCAAGTCTAGGGCTGTTTATAAACCAGGCGTTAACTACTGATATGGCAGACAGTGATGTCTTATGTGCCATGCTGGGAGAGGGCAGGTGCCCTCCTAGGACTGCTTTTATGCAAATCTGGGACTGCCCATGGGCCAGCCGGAAGTTTCTCATTTGCCAGTCTTGGGCTGCAGCTTGACAGACTGGAGCCTCTAACAGGGACCACCCTCAAATCTCCCCTCTGTTATTTCTCCTTCTCTGTCCTCTTTCCCTTCTGAGCCTCGTTGCCCTCTGCTCTTCTAGCCCTTCCCTCTCCTTTCCATGTTCTGATGCACTGCAACAACTCAGCTAATGTCACTCTCTTTCTTCTTCCAGAAGCCACAGGCCATCCTCAGGGTGTCTAGGCGGGTGCACACAGCGGCAGTGGAAGGTAAGTGTCTCTGCACTCACAACCCCTGGCATGAGGTCTCTCTGTATTTTGTGCCCAGGTACTGGTTCTGGTGTTAACCCCCCACCCCCAGTCTGAGACCTCTCTCTATGTCCTAGGTCCAGTTACAGGTTCTGATATCACTGCCCCTGGTCTGAGACCTCTCTCTATGTCCTGGGTCCAGTTACAGGTTCTGATGTCACTGCCCCTGGTCTGAGACCACATTCTATGTCCTGAGTCCAGTAACTGGTTCTGGTTTCAACCCCCTGGTCTGAGACCACATTCTATGTCCCGGGTCCAGTTACTGCTTCTGGTGTCACCCCCCCGGTCCCAGACCTCACTTTATGCCCTGGGTCCAGTTACTAGTTCTGGTTTTACTCTCCCTGCTATGAGACCTCTCTCTATGCCCTGAGCCCAGTTGCTGGTTCTGGTGTCACTCCCCCTGGTCTGAGACCTCTCTATGTCCTGAGCCCAGTTGCTGGTTCTGGTGTCACTGCCCCTGGTCTGAGACCTCTCTCTATGTCCTGGGTCCAGTTACAGGTTCTGATGTCACTGCCCCTGGTCTGAGACCACATTCTATGTCCTGAGTCCAGTAACTGGTTCTGGTTTCAACCCCCTGGTCTGAGACCACATTCTATGTCCCGGGTCCAGTTACTGCTTCTGGTGTCACCCCCCCCCGGTCCCAGACCTCACTTTATGCCCTGGGTCCAGTTACTAGTTCTGGTTTTACTCTCCCTGCTATGAGACCTCTCTCTATGCCCTGAGCCCAGTTGCTGGTTCTGGTGTCACTCCCCCTGGTCTGAGACCTCTCTATGTCCTGAGCCCAGTTGCTGGTTCTGGTGTCACTTCCCCTGGCATGAGACCTCCCTCTATGTCCTGAGCCCAGTTGCAGGATCTGGTGTCACTCCCCCTGGTACGAGACCTCTCTCCATGTCCTGAGCCCAATTACTGGTTCTGGTCTCACTCTCCCTGCTCTGATGCCGCTCTGTATCACCTGGGCCCAGTAACAGGTTCTGGTGTCACTCACACTGGCTTGAGTCTTCTATGGGTCTCCACTCCAAGGGTCCTGAGTAATGATTGTCCCATATACACATGATCTGGTTCTGGTCCAGACACGCTGGACCCATGTCTCATGTCAACCCAGAGTGTCAGTAGTTCTGATCCTGTCTCTTCTTCTCATGTAGCGCTGGAGGGGAGCCCCCTGGAGAAGGCGGTCACCAGCAGCTTCGCTTCCTTCATACATGGAGTCCAGGCAGATCACCTGTCCCAAGCTGTGCGGCACCGAAGCAAGCGTATGATCCTGGACAGCATCGGGGTTGGACTGGTGGGAAGCACGACCCATGTGTTCAACATCGCCCTGGGATACTGCCAGGTAAGAAGAGGCATGGAGCACACCAAGTAACATACCATGCAACACACGTGTGTTAAAACCCCCTCTAGAAAAACAGTGTGAAAATCAGCCTGGGATACTGCCAGGTAAGAGAGACATGGAACATACCAAGCAAGGCATTATGCAATACACATCCATAAAAACACTTAAAGGCCAACAGTGTGGCCATCGCCCTGGGATACTGCCAGACAAGAGGTGACATGGTACACATCAGGCAACACACGTTGCAACACACATCCATAAAAATCCCTTCTAGGACAACAGTGTGCACTATCTCCCTGTAATCCGGCCAGGTAGGAGGAGACATGGAAGACACCATAGACCACACCATGCAACACACAGCCTTAAAAAAAAACCTTTTTAGACCAAGAGTGTGACCATCTTCCTGTGATCCTGCCATGTAAGTGGCAACAAGTACCGCACCATGAAATACACCATACAACTCCAAAGCAACAATCATCCATTAAACCCCTCTAGACCTATGCTGATCACCATCTCTCTCTGATCCAGCCTGAGACATGAGCCACAACAAGCACACCCACTATTCACCACCCAGCCATTAAAAACCAACTATGTCATAATGTCCTCGGGAGTCCATGTTTTAAAGGGAGGCAGGGTCCAAACCAGAAAGCACACCATGAAGTACATGTCCTCTAAAACCCCATATATCAGAAGAGGGGACCATCTCCCAAGGGCCCTCTCAGTTAAAGTGAGACTGGGAGCAAAACAAACACTACAACCTGTAACACACCACCATTAAAACATATTATCAGGACCCAGAAAATTAGCATGACCTTGAGATTCTCGAAAGGAAAAGGCAACTTCGACAAAAAACGCAACGTCTCATGAATCAAACCATCCCTTAATCAGAATCTCTTCAGACTTTAGTTGTTCAGTATCACCATCAGATTTTACCTGCTTATCGGAGTCTTGGATCTAACCAAGCATCACACCATGGACTCCCCACCCATTAAATAACCCTCTAAACCAACAGTGTGACCCGCTACCTGAAATAATAGGTAAGAAGAGAGAAAGACCAAGTCATAAAATCCATCTTGAGTTTTCACAAATCACACCCTAGGCTCCCTGCAGATGTTAAGCAGTTAATATCTCGAGAGAATACCAGGAGAGAGAGTATCATCTAGGGTAAGCAGATAAACACGGGGACCTCTGATCTCATACACAGCTGTCCTTCAGGAACACTACTCCTGCTCATGGAGATCCCTGACCTGCCCCTGTCTTTCTCCTAATAGACCCCTCCAAGTATGAGATGTCCCATCCTGTGTTTAGAGTTGAGTTACCTATCCTCTAACAAGCTACCTTCTTCCTCCACTAGGTGTCTAGGAGCACGGTTCATTCATCACTTTATTCTCTCTCCAACAGGACATGTTCTCCTTGTCTGCGATCAGCTCTGTGTATGGAAGGAAAAGAATGAGACTCCCTCCCACGCTGGCTGCATATGTCAATGGAGTGGCGGTAAGGAATTTGACAGCTGCTTATCAATGTATCTATCAATCGTAGACTAAAAGTGGTGAAATTCTGAGAATTGTTTTAATGTTGTCTACTTCAGTGTTCAATCTTGTCTGTTTCCACTGCTGTAAAGAGACAGTATTGGGCAATTGTGCAGTCAATAAACAACATTTTAAAATATGGATCCTCCAGGTCTGTAAATTGTTTCCATAGGTTGATGACACGATCTCTCTGTTTAACATCACTTCCTGGTCCCCTTCTTGAAGGACCTCCTAACCCTCTTCTCCTCTCCTACAGACTCACTCCATGGACTTCGATGACACTTGGCACCCTGCCACTCACCCCTCGGGGGCTGTGCTGCCGGCTCTCATGGCGGCTTCCCAGATGCTCCCCGTGGGCTCCCGACCGAGTGGCTCAGACTTCCTGTTGGCATTCAACATAGGCATTGAGGTGCAAGGAAGACTAATGCGTTTCTCCAATGAAGCCAGCAATATCCCCAAGAGGTATGTGTGATGCCCACAAAGGACCTTAATACCCCATGATTAACACAGACTGCCCTCAGGGGGCTGCAGTGTCTTAAGGCCATGGTGATGATGCTAAAATAGGGTAGAAATAGCTCATGAGTTATGAGTGAGATCCCTAGAGGTGGTAATGTTATGACCTGTGCCTAATGTGCACGGAGGGCAGAAATATCCCGAAGGAGAGCCTGTGATGCAAACAGATTCATGTATGTGTATAGCACACAATGTAAACATGGTAAAGATATTTTTTCTGTTCACTGTAACTGGATGATATATTTATGTTGAGTGCCTGATTAGATCTTAGCATATTGTCAATGCCTCCTCTCACTGCATGATGGCATTAATGGTACATGTCTGACATGCTCCTAGCATATTTCATTACTTCACACTTATTATTAGTACTATCCATGCAAAACTATCTTGCTATTGTCCTTATTCCATGTCTGACACTGTTCTTTGTATCTCCAATCAGATTCCACCCACCATCTGTTGTTGGCACCATGGGCAGTGCTGCCGCTACAGCGAAACTTCTTTCCTTGAATGCAGACCAATGTGCCCATGCTCTGGCGATCGCCGCCTCTCTGGCAGGGGCACCTATGGCCAATGCAGCGACTCTTGCCAAGCCTCTCCATATTGGCAACGCCACCCGCCTTGGCATGGAAGCAGCACTTTTAGCTGCCCGTGGAATGGAAGCGAACAAACTCATCTTGGACGATGTGCCCGGCTGCTCAGGGTTCAGTGCTTTCTATGGTGACTACCAACCCTCGCCCCTGGCAGTGCCAGATCAAGATTACAGCTTTCTGTTGGAGAAACAAGACATCGCCTTCAAGAGGTTCCCAGCTCACTTGGGCATGCACTGGGTCGCAGACGCTGTCATCTCAGCCAGAAACCGAGTCATCAATATAATGGGCTCCATCAACCCCGCTGCCATCCGCTCTATTCTTCTGAGGGTCCCAGTCTCCAAGTACATCAACAGACCCTTCCCAGAGTCTGAGCACCAGGCCCGACACTCCTTCCAGTTCAACGCCTGCACAGCCCTCCTGGATGGCAAGGTGGGCATCTCTTCCTTCAGTGAGGACAGCCTCAGGAGACCTGACCTCATCAACCTGTTGAAGAAGGTGGTGGTGGAGCACCCTGAGGACAATGTGGCTAACTTCGACAGAATGTACGGAGAAGTAGCGCTGCTCCTGGACAGCGGAGAGATCGTGACAGGAAGATGTGACACCTTCTATGGACACTGGAGAAAACCCCTCAGCAAAGAATCACTGCATGAGAAATTCCGCTCCAACGCTAGCTATGTGCTCCACCAAGACCAGGCGGAAGCCATTATTGAAGTGGTGGAGGAGATTGAGAGCCTGGAAGACAGTTCACAACTAGCATCCTCTCTGTGGTAAAGGTGTAGACAGCTCACACCTGGTAGCCTTCCTGCACTAAAAGTGTTCAATCAAAATACATCCCTCTCACAAACTTTGAATGACCTACCTGGTGCACTCATCTTTACCTTAAGTTGTTATACACAAAATTGAAAATCGCCTCAAGGAGAGGAACAGTACCTAAACATTGCATAAAACAATGAGTGAGAGCCATGTACTCTCCTCTCATGAAAAGTGCTGTCATGTCTCACAGTACAACAAGGTCCTATTTTTATCCGTACAAACACAGAAGCATCTGGCTGGTCAAAAACAATAGGATTAATATTCCTAGAACCTCATTAGTACTTTCTAAGGACTGTAAAATGTTATATTTTATTTATTGTTATTTAATGTTTGTTTATTGTTTAATAATAAGCCCTGATCTCACTGAAATATCATCTCTGCTTCACAATGAATGATCCCCCCGGGGGCCAAAGTAAGGGTCAGCTGGATGTTCAATTTTATTCCAGTATTGAATTCCCTGTGTCCCCCTCTCTCACGTGTACTTTTCTAAAGCCACAGGACAAATTACGTCAATGCAAGGACTTTCTATTCGTCTCTCATGTTTTATTCGTGAAACATATTTTGTGCTTTCTGTTGTCATTTATTTAATTTTGAATAAACGCTCTGTATTTATTTTACAATGATTGTAATTTTTGATATAAAAATAAGTTGACATTATAGATGCTAACTTACATGGCAGCAACAGGTTCTTGCAGGGAGAATGGAGCCTCTCACACAAACTCTCATTTCCAGCTGTCCTCAGCATGCTGCCCCCCTTGCTAGAGTTTCACAACCTGTACCAAAAAGCTTTCCTGTTATAAGAAGCTTCCCTCACATGCACAACTACTCAAATAACAACTGAATACACACACCTGAACAAGTACTTAAGATTGATCAGGTCATGGCACAAACTTAAAATGTTAACATTCTTCGGCTGATGTCATCCAGTTTGCACCACTGTGGTCATTCTCCGCTCTCGACAATCTGCCATGTGCGCTGGAAAGCAGAGCATATTGTGAAGTAATCATACGTGTGGGAAATACCAAAAAGATCATAGATTTACCAGCCAATTCTGTGACCCACTCCACTTACTTAAATGCACTCACCATATTTAGAAACACCATTAGGGAAACCTACATAGTAGAGTCTTTCGATATTAATTTATTGATGAAGATCAGTAAAAGTGACCATCCCACATCCTCTATGATGCCATATATTCCCAAATAAAGAGCTGATTGATTCTTGCAAGGGTTAGCAACTCCGGCTGGAATTTCAGGTTGAGCAAGACACTCTCCAAGTGCATGGTTTGTGGTCTGATGACACCAACCGCTCCCTGTATTTTGACCAAAGTCCACAGATATCTTTCCAAAGGAGAATGACATGATTTTGTGTCCTTCAAATAATCTGTGCACACATTTTAGGGCTTCAAGGAGCTTGATGCATTTTACAAATAAATCACCCCTGATATCGCTTTTCATTCACAGAGTTTTGAACAAACGCTTTAGTGATTTTAGTGCTGTTTAATTAATATTAAAGGTCAGAGACCCCTCATTCAGAAATAGCCTGGTTTGGTGTCAGAGAACATAATAAACTTTGTTTCATTCAAATTGGAATATCTTCCAATTAGTCCCCTGTTCCATTCTCAATGTATGTAAAGACAGGTCATTTTAGGTCATAAAAACATAAATTCAAAATCAAGAGTTTCATGACATGTTCTAAATATATGTTATTATTATACTTTTGAGATTGTCCAGTGCTCTAATGGTGGTCTTGTAATATTGTGCAGCCATCAAGCCTGGACTGGAGCACTCTCTGCATTCTGTAGCCTGCTTGGTAAAATGTCCCAAAATTACAATCCTTTTGAAGTTTGAATTTTGCTCCTCCAGCTGCTGCTGCTTCAAGCACTGATTGGTTGTATATGTTACAATATCAACACCAGAAATATAGTTTGACATAAATATTGTGGCCTACATTTTGTCTATAAAAATATTGGTGCACATGGGGCAGACTTTCTATTATTAATTCCAAGGAGGTGATACTTTTTTAAATCATATTTAGGACACAATACTTTTGTTAGATTATATTTAGTCCCCAATAATATGGCATCATACCACACTGATTGCGTAGTTATTTAGAAGAATTCATATTGTAAGTAGGATATTTTGTGAAAAGAGAAGGACATGGACAGAAATGATAAGAATGAAAGAGTTTGTACCATGAATTAAGATAATTAAATCTGGAATCACTGACAGAATCTTGAAAGTCAGTCATTAGAAAAAAGGTTGAGCGTCGGGTAGGTGCTCGACATCCAGCTCTGGATGATGTGCGGGCAGCATCTGAGACGTTGGGTGTCTGAAGCAGACTTGACTTTCAAGCAGAGATGAGTGTCTTCATCATAGTGGTGAATCTTGATGCTGTTTTCTGTGAGTCGAGCACCAAGCAGCTCCATGTAAATGTTGAAGAGGACAAAAGATAAAATGAAACTATGGGAGACTTTGCAGATAATTGGAATCTTTTGTGACCTGGAGGTGCCCGTGTGAACAAGTTGGAACCACTTGGAAAGGTAGAAGGAGAACCAGTGAAGGACATTGCCGGTGAATTCCAACGGGGCTCTAGAGTGTGTACGAGAGTGGGATCGTCTACTGCGTCAAATGCAGCTGAGCGGACCAGCAATATCTGGAGGAAGAGGTCATCTTTATCTTTGTTGTCAATCAATATCTGGAGGAGGTTCATTTGTGGTCAAGAGGGAATCATCTACAATGTGTAATTAGGCATTCTCTGTGCCGCAGCGTGATCTGAAGCCAGACTGGTAGTCGAGCAGGAGATGGTTAGCTTTGATGTGATCTCGGAGCTCAACATATACTGCGTTTTCCATCTGAATACCTTTATTGGGATTTTTACATTAAAGAAGTAATATATCCAATTTCAATCCAAGAGGATTCAGAGCCTGGATTACTCAGGTAGCACTGGCCCAATACATAGAAACAATACAAACATTTTTCAAAGAGAAAATATTAGGAAAAAGAAGAAAAGAGAGAGGTTAGGCTTGGTGACCCGAAAAATCTGCGATTTACTTTGCCAGCCTCTCCGTGGTCGGTCCGGTGGTCATAGCTGGCAGGGATTCCCAGAATGTGTAGCTGGAGAGGCCTGAATGAGGGGAACAACCTTTACAACGCAACTTTTACAACGCACTACCATTACAACGCATTTTTTACAACGCATAATCCATTACAACGCATGACATTACAACGCATGACACTACAACGCATTTTTAAAAACTACCTTTACAACGCATTCCATTACAACGCATACTACCATTACAACGCATACCATTACAACGCATAATATTACACTATACTATCCAACACTTACCCTACTGATGCACCCCCTGGAGTTAGAATAGTAATTTTTACCCCTATACTATCCAACACTTACCCTACTGATGCACCCCCTGGAGTTAGAATAGTAATTTTTACCCCTATACTATCCAACACTTACCCTACTGATGCACCCCTGGAGTTAGAATAGTAATTTTTACCCCTATACTATCCAACACTTACCCTACTGATGCACCCCCTGGAGTTAGAATAGTAATTTTTACCCCTATACTATCCAACACTTACCCTACTGTTGCACCCCCTGGAGTTAGAATAGTAATTTTTACCCCTATACTATCCAACACTTACCCTACTGTTGCACCCCCTGGAGTTAGAATAGTAATTTTTACCCCTATACTATCCAACACTTACCCTACTGTTGCACCCCCTGGAGTTAGAATAGTAATTTCTACCCCTATACTATCCAACACTTACCCTACTGTTGCACCCCGTGGAGTTAGAATAGTAATTTTTACCCCTACACTATCCAACACTTACCCTACTGTTGCACCCCCTGGAGTTAGAATAGTAATTTTTACCCCTACACTATCCAACACTTACCCTACTGTTGCACCCCCTGGAGTTAGAATAGTAATTTTTACCCCTATACTATCCAACACTTACCCTACTGTTGCACCCCCTGGAGTTAGAATAGTAATTTTTACCCCTATACTATCTAATACTTACCTTAAATGTAATTTAATATTATGCGTTGTAATGGTATGCGTTGTAAAGGTAGTATGCGTTGTAATGGTAATGCGTTGTAAAGGTATTTTTTAAAAATGCGTTGTAGTGTCATGCGTTGTAATGTCATGCGTTGTAATGGATTATGCGTTGTAAAAAATGCGTTGTAAGTGCATGCGTTGTAAAAGTGTGCGTTGTAACGTCATACATCCCCTGAATGAGCAACTGAAGAACAGTCATTAGAAGAGACGCAGTTATATGATCAGCTTATGTCACCTATAGATGTGCATCACTCTTCCAGGGATATATATTCAAGTAAGCCCCCCAAATGTCTCCAAATACTTATAGCTGGTCATTCAGCTTATATATCTCTCGTTCGTGTGTGGCCATTCTTTTCATTGTGTTGTACCAGTCGTCAGTATCTCATAGTAAGGGCTATTCACAGTGTCTTAATATGCAAACCATTATGAAGGCTAAGGCTGCATCCAGCCATCTTTTCTTGTGGTTATTGATTCTTATGACATCCTAAGTGCTGTGTAACAGGGCAGGTTGAGCTGTTGACTCATCTAGCGGAGGTGTCACCATACTGACTCCCAGTTTGATTGCACTATGGACAAAGCCATAGGGTGTGTATCATGTCTCCCTTGGGGTGTGTGCAGCACCAGCATTCTGCAGTTCTGGTGGGTTTTGCCCTGCAGTGTTTATAGGGAGACCTGTGCCATTGGTGCAAAATTTTGAAACAGCTGAATTTCAGCCGTGCTTCTCACAAACATCTCTCATGAGCGCAAATCAGTTCTTTCCAATCCTCCTAATCATAATGCCTATCAAGATTTGATTGCTATCTGTTGTTGAGGTGCTCTGGTGTGTCTCTTGCACTGAAAGTCTTGTGCTCACACACGGGCAAGGATGATATTGCTGTGCTCCCATCTGGGTTCCCAGTAATGCAGCGATGCACACACAGTGTCTTCCACAGTTTCACGGGGCAGTTCTGGGTCAACCCTTGTCGCTTCGTGGTGACCCAAGCGTCACAGCTCAGATTTCTCAGGTGACGCCCCGATCCTCCCAACCACTTAAATATCGGCAGCCTCTCCTGGAATCCGGGGATGCCACTAGGCTCCAAACAGGCTTTTGCCCTTCCAATCTGGCAGTAACTTTCACAGCGGTCCCTCCTGGCATTGGGGGTCACTGCCACAAGTGCCAGATGGCTTCACTTGGCGTGCATGGTACTCCGCTTATGGCTATCTTCACAGCAGCCCCCTTCTGGCATACGGGGGTCGCTGCCTGGAATGTGCAGATAGGAAATTACCCTATTGCACCGGGAGTCCATTTGGCTGAGATCCCCACGGGGCCTCACTCCCTCCCCACTGGTCTTGGCAAGCAAACAGGTGCTGATGCTCCAGGCTCTACAACAGGTGGTCTTGGGTTCCCTGGGTAATGTCGCCTCAACCAGCAGGGAGACTAGCAGGCCTTGGCCCCAAATCCTTCTCTCAGATAGAAGTCTTACAGAGCTTCCCCTCCTCACACAGCCCTTCTGGCTGCTTGGCAGCTGACACATTTGTGGTCTGAACCTCCTCTTCTTATAATACATTTCCAGACACCAAATGTTATTTAGGATATGGGTCTCTGAAGTTTTATGTTAAGGATTCTGCTTCTTTTGAAGTGTACACTTCTCTCTCTCTTCTTTCTCTTGGGAAGCTGTCTGTCACAGCAGGAGAGACTCTGAAGTTGATACTCCCACAACACAGGCCATGGGAGTGACTAGAGGTCAGCCCTCGATGTCAGCCACAGTCATACGTGCATCAAAAGGTTAATCCCTGGCTCACAGCCCTACTCTTTATGAATCCCTTATAAGCCCCATCTCCTTCCTGAGATGTGTTCAGGCCCTTTCCTCGGGATCTATCACCGAATCAAAGAGCACCCCTTTGAAGTGTACAGGGGGAGTCTCTCTCTCCCTTCCTCCAGTGTGTCCCACTCAGCTCTCAGCAATGCAGCACTACACAAATCTGTCTGGAGGGATTCCTCTACTCCTCATGTCCTCACCAGGCAGGCCTGTGTTTCCCAGGATCCTCCATGTAATGTATCTTTCCGGCCACACTTGCACTTATTGTACATATACAGCACACATACTGTCCAGTATTGTCATCTCCATGTATCCTTTCTGTATTGTGCAATGGTGTGCTGCATGCAAACACACCCATTGCAAGTACACATATTCCCCATACACGCAGTGCACAACACTTCACCCTTCATGTATTGTACTTCTCGCAAGCACACACACACCCAGCACATGCTTTCACTGCACACACACCGCACTGCATCTCTCATGTAATATATTCCTCTCTGTTATACATACACCCAGTATATGCACTCACCATGCATGTACTGCTCTATACACTCCCCACACACATCCACAGCCCTCAGAGCCCAAGCTTAGTGTGGCTGCAGAGTTTCCCCATCTTAAAAATAACTAAAGTAGGTAGGGTTTGCCCCAGGATCTTTTACCTCATTGGTTAAGCCATGTTCTGGAGTCATTCCCACAGACTAGCTCACAGCAGGCATAAATGTGGCATTGCCAGGCACCCACTTCTGAACATTTTCCAGACCTGAGGACAGAAGAGGACTGGGCCCGTTATCTGCGACCTGAGGCCATCTCTGAAGGACTGGACCTGCTCCCACTTGTACCCAGCACAAAGAAGTCTATTCCAGGGGTCATAAGGATGGCCTCCTGCTCAAGCTACAGGGATACAACAAGCTACAAGAGGCGGAGGGTGGGCGCACACTGCCTCACATCCCAGCACTCAGTTTGCCCCGATGCATCATAGTAAATGCAGTGCATGATAACATTTAACTCGGTGTCATGCTTCAGTTTTTCACCCTATTTGGTGCAGCCAGTGCTGTGTATCTCTAGACACGTGTTTCAGGATAGTTGTCCTTCTTCAGTAGAGAGCAACACATTCTTTTTGGGGGTGCTGTAAATGATACTCAAATTCTTCTCAGGTCTCTGTACCACTCGCTTGGCGCAAGTGCATCTACCAGAGCTCGTCAGCTCATTAGCTCAAGGGAGCCTTTTTTTCTTCTAATTTTTTTAATTTTTTGATTTATTAATTTATTCTTTTTTTTTTTTTACTAACCCCTTCCCCACCCCACACCCAGTCTCACTTCCCTTACAGTGAGGACCAGACCCCAGTAGACAACAAGGTGTGGCATAAGAAAAATCCAAGTCGGAACAAGACATAAAGATAATGATGCACCTGGTTTAGAAGCACCATGCCAATGGCGTACACCTTGAGGGGAAGCAACGCCACGTCAGTCGCCCAGCTATTGAATATAATGCCTGATTACATAGTGAACTTATCCCAAGAATTCGCACTACACCAGTGTTCATTAGTACATAATCATAAACCATTAGCCTGTGCCGTTGTTAAAAAACAGTTTGATGCTTGCATTGGAGCTTCTGCATGGGGTGGGAGGACCCCGTACCATTCACCTTCACCTGACTGTTGTTCTGTTTATACTTATGGCAGAACTCCTGCGCTTCTGTAGGTGTGTCTAAAATGCGGGCACGGACGTTGACGTCCACCCGCAACCTAGCAGGATAGAGCATACCGTATTTTAGGGCGAAGTTTCGGAGGGTGGCCTTGGCCCCATTATACTTATGGCAGAAATCCTGCACCATAATGGTGAAATCGGGGTAGAGCGACAACTTGGAGCCCTGCCATGTAGTGTTGCCCCGCTCTCTTGCCAAGTGAAGTGCAGTGTCACGGTCTCGGTAGTTCATGATCCGAGTAATGATGGGCATAGGGGGAGAGCTGGGGTTGGGTCTGGGGCCCAATGTACGATGTACCCATTCCACTACAAAACCGGGGGTGAACGATTCCCTTCCAAACAGGCTGATGAGCGCAGATTCAACAAAGAGGTCAATGTGCCGATTCAGGAACTCCTAAAATGCGTATATTGTTACACCGACTGCGTGCTTCGAGGTCCTCGTTTTTAATGTAGTAATCATCAAAGGGAATGGATCACTTGTAGCTGGCACCAGGGTTCGGATAGTTGTTTCCGATATTGGTAAAAAACCCTCATTCACGTAAAATAGTTCGTGGGCGGTATATCTTGGTTCTCCGCCTTGATATTTAGATACGTGACAGCATCATCATAGGGTTTTTCCCATGCTTCCTCCAACCCGGAGGGAACCACTGGCCGTTCCAGTAGTGATCAGGGAAAAAAAGGGGAGAATACAAAAAAGTGAGAAGTGCTCAGGTGTTGTGATAGGTTAAAAAGTTCCTCTGGCTACCTATATTTAATTTTATTCCATTAGGTGCAGGGAAATAAAGATAAAAAACAGCTAGTTGCAGAAAGGACAGGTGATGTATCCGCTGCAGTTTTAGTCTGTGTGGTCGGTCGACATGTTTCAGCCCCTAAAGTGCCCAGGTGGGTCGGGGGGCTTTCATCAGGACCTTAGGGAAAGTGGGATTGGATGGTATCCAATGTCAGGTGGATGTTCCAAAGTTAATTACTTGGACTTCTGAAGGGTTAATACCTATGTATAAGGGGGAAGGAGGAGAGGTAGACAAATGCGTCCTAAGTTAGTATAAGGAGGACGAAATTATCAAAGGTCTAGCTGAAATCGTAATACATAAGCAATTATAAATGGCAAATCTTTGGATACATATTGGTACACATCTTTCACCAGCAAGTGGAGATTCAAACCGTCTCTATTGTAGACATGTGAGTTTAAGAAAGAAATGAAAATAATAAAACGTGGTTAAAATTAAGATTGAAAAGTTAAGATTTAAAAGTTAGCACAGATAATTATTAGGAACGTGGTGAAAACACATTATCTTGTTGTGAAATTAGTGTTTTGTAAGGTATGTTAATTCTTACAAATGATGCCCTTAGATAGTGGTAAAGTTACGCCCAGGTCGTCATACAGCGTAAGTTTAACGAGGTCGAGGGAGAGCTGTCTCGGTTCAATGTCAATATTTCATAATGCGCATAACGAAAATAAATAAATAGGTGTAAACCCCTGGTCGTGTCAGAATCATAAGTTAATGCAGACATTGAGCAATCAACAATAAACAATAAACAGATAGCGAGGCACATACGGAACCGCTGCGCATACGTTACGGTACATGGCGTGTGTAAAGTACCTTGGGGGTTCCGATTTAGAACTCCGTGGAGCGGAACAGGCAGCGATATTGCTGTTAAGGAAAGAGAACAAATACAAAGAATGTAGAGCATGTCATGGTGCTCAATAACGTCACGTGTCTTCTATGGCGCTCCTCGGACCGCAGCTCTGGTGCAGTCACGACTTGTGCTGGCACTGGTTTCCTGTTTACGTGACGTGCCCGGGAGGCGGGATTAAGTAGTGGATTGAGTGCCGTGGAGGAAAGACTATTGGTGTATGTTCATCTCAAAGAACTTTATTGAGCTGGTGGATGTCATTGGTAGCCACGAGTTCCAAGTAATTGAAATACTTAAAACAAAAGTCAAGGTCAGAAAGTATGTTTCAAGTATAAGTGATCGTGGTAAATATGTAACAAAAGGGCAGTGTTGGTATTGAATTAAGAGTGCTCATGTATAGTCTTCTCACGCATTAGTGCCTCGCGGTGCTGATAGCTCCTTTGTTGACATGTGAATGAGAGGGTATGAAAATTCATATTCTGATCTCCCAATTTCTAATAGGGTGTCTGTGTATATTAACATGCAGGTACACTACTACACGCTCAGCCATGGGATGTCGTCGTTTAATCCTTGTAAGTTGGTCTTCAGACGGTGGACCCATCTTTGCTCCTTCTCGAAAAGTAATTTTTCTGCGTTAGATGTTCTGGAAGGGAGGGTTTCGAGTATTAACCATTTGAGATCGTTCACTGTGTGTGGGTGGTCAATGTAGTGACTACTCATTTTTGTTGTTCCTCGTCTGCATTTTACATTGCTTCTGTGTATGCAGATTCTCTGTTTGACTTTGCGGCAGGTCATCCCGATATATCTGAGATTACACGGGCAAGTGATCATGTTTAGGGTCTCTACGGCCCATGCCGCTGTGTGTGGCGAACAGAGAAATTGGACATGGGTGATAATAAAAGTCAATGCTATGTTAGGTAATGAAAACCCATATCCCAGAACCCACCAAGCGTAACAGACAAACTTATTAACAGAGGCCAGGTCCAGGATCGGTGCTGGAGCAAATGGAGCCATGCACTAGATCAGACAATCTCAGTTAATGAAAAGGCTGAAGCACAAAAAATGGATAGTCTGTCGAATGCGGTAGGCCGCAGCATTAATGAGCTATGGAGACCTGCCAGCTGGGGCAGGCCCGTTCTCCTTGGGATGTTGCAGGCCAAAGCAGCGCTACTCCGCCCAGAGCGCCAACCAGGATGCCCGCCTGACCCATCGGACTGCAGCGAAAGCGGGGAGCCTTTTCAAACAGGAAGGTGGGTGGGCGCACACTGCCTCACATCCCAGCACTCAGTTTGCCCCGATGTATCATAGTAAATGCAGTGCATGATAACACTTAGTTCGGTGTCAGGCTTCAGCTTTTCACCCTTGTTGGTGCAGCTAGTGCTGTGTATCTCTAGATACGTGTTTCAGGATAGTTGTCCTTCTTCAGTAGAGAGCAACACATTCTTTTTGGGGGTGCTGTAAATGCTGGTGCATCTTTTTTGCAACTGCCCAGCTGACCAGTGGCAACTGGACTTGGAATGGACCCTGCTGTTGGACCCTGTGAGTCTCTAAGTGCCTTCCCTGAGGTCTTGGTGGCTTTAGAAGTGTACTCCTGTGGTGGATTGGGACTTAAAGGACTAAGGGGCACATGCATCAAGCATTTTTCTCTTCACAAATGAGCAGATTTAACCCGTTTGCGAATGCAAAAAATGCTTTCCAGATGCAGCAACACTATTTTGTAATTTGGTGACCTGTTACCGAATCGCAAAATGGGTTTGCGATTCCCTATTAGAAAAGGGCGTGTTTAGGGCATACCTTTCTAATACCGAATCACATCGGTATGTAGGAATGTTTTGTGACCGGAATGTGGTCGCAAAACATTCGCATTTAACCACCTACTTTAAGTAGTTGGTAACTCATTCGCAAAGGGACCCCTTCCCCTTTATGGATGTTTGTAAAAGCATTTTTTAAGAGCAGGCAGTGGTCCCACGGACCACTGTCTGCTCTTAAAAAATGAAAGGAAAACTTTTCATTTTTATTTTTGTAAAGTATCCCGTTTTCTTTTAAGGAAAACGTGCTGATTTACAAAAAGAAAGATTGCTTTATTAAAAAGCAATCACAGACATGGTGGTCTGCTGACCAAAGCAGGCCACCATCTATGTGATTTTTGCGATTCCTAGGGAGTCGCAAATTGCGACCTACCTCATTATTATTCATGAGGTAGGTCATTTGCGATCCCCTAGGAATCACAGAAAGTGTTTAACACACTTTCATACATGCCGTTTTGCGATGTCCTAATTGCGAATCGCAATGATTCGCAATTAGGGAATTGCAAAAAGGTGTATTGATGCATCTGGCCCTAAGTCATCAGAATGTAAAATCTTTGACTTAGAAAAAACAGGTTGGTGTATCTCACCTGTGCTAGATAGCGCCAGCCTCAAATAATGCCTAGGTCCTGTTAACGATGACTATTTACTATCATGATATCTCATAATGTCCCAAGGGGCATCATTTAAAATAACCAGCTTCTATCATTCGTACAATACTATAAATCAATATATTGTGTATATAAGTTACCAAAAATATATAGGCAACCATGGGGCACATGCATCAAAGGTTCTTGCGATCGCAAACGGTGCGATTCGCAAAAATCGGCCGTTTGCGATCGCAAATTAGCCTTTGGAGATGCATGAAAGTGTTTCCTATGCGCAATTTAAGAATTCGCAATTATTTGTGAATACCTAAATTGCGATTGCATTTAAGAAATCGCAATTTGCGATTCCTTAAATGGAATGCTAGAAGCACATTCAAATAGCGATTTCGCTATTTGAGACCGCAAATTACAGACAAATCAAACTTGTCTGTAATCTGCAAAAACTTTGAAAAATGCACTAAATGCATTTTTTTAAGTTTTAGGTTACACACACATATGCCCTTGGGGCATGTGTGTGCGCAACATGGGTGCACATCACAATTTCAGGGGTGCAACAGGGTGTCATTTTGACACCCTTGCACCCTTGAAATTGCATGAGCAATTTACGAGTACCTACTGGTACTCGCAAACTGCGCATGCAATCTCCCATTCATTCCTATGGGCCTGTAGGCCCATAGGAATGAATAGGAAGGCATTCCTTACTTGTGACTCGCAATATGCGAGTCGCAATTAAGGAATGTTTAGGAATCGCTATTTTTATAGCGATTCCTACATGCATAGGCTTTTGCGATTCCTTAATTGCGATTCCTTAATAATCGCAATTAAGGAATTGCAAAAGCCTTCCTTGATGCATGTGCCCGCAAAATCCATTATATGTTATTTGGGGAGAGGATGTGGTCCTATGGCCAGAGCTGCCGACTTTGGAGCTGGGGAACCAGGTGCGAGTCTCAGTTTTGGCTCGGCATCTTGTGATTCTGGGAAAATCACTTAATCACCCAGTGCATACAAAAAATGAATGTGTCCTTGTGTAACCTAACTGGAACCGTATTACAGATGGCTGTGCCAGAGCTAATTGTCGCTGTGCGCCAGAGTATGCGCCCGACGCCATTACAGAGGATCGGTCTGTAATTCTGTCGTGATGTTGGTGCAGTCTTTGAACTTTGTGTTTATGTACGTTTGCGTCTGTGCGCATATTGTATTAGCGCACAAAAGCAAATGTACATAAACACAGACATACTCTGGCGCACAGTGACAATTAGCGCTGGTGCAGTCATCTGTAGAACACCTGGTGTTCATGTAAAGCGCTCCAATACCTTCGGGTCGAGTTTGCGCTATATAAATCTGCACAAAAAAAAACATTTGATATTTTTCAATTATATCTATATGTATATTTAAATTGTGGAAGGTCGAAAAATGCCATCGACAGATTTCCCGCTAAAAAAATATTTTATATTGCAATGATTGATTGATTGATTGATAGGGAATTTGTAATGCGCTACTTTGCCCGAAGGCGTCAAGGTGCAAATGATGGGAAACAATCAGCCAAATCCAAAAAAAGAAGGACTTTAGGGGTAAGCTTCAGAGAAAAGGAAGGTTTTGAGGGCTCGGCGAAACAGGAAAAAAGATTCCTGATTCCTGAGGTCAGGGGGAAGCTCATTCCAGAGTCTAGGGGCAAGGGCAAAGAAGGCCCACCTCCCCACCTTGCTTTCGCAAAGCGGGGGACAGTTAGCAACTTCAGCCTGGCGGATCGCAGGGCCCTACCTGGGGTGTAGTACGACACCAGAGACCTAATGCCCTCCGCCCCTGCGTCATGAAGAGCCCGGTAGATGATGATCAAGGTTTTGAATTTTATCCTGGCATGGACCGGGAGCCAGTGAAGATGTTTCCTAATGGCAGTTCCAGAGGAGCGTCTAGGGGCGTTAACGACAAACCTTGCTGCCGCGTTATGAACAACTTGCAGCCGATGGACCAGATTGTTGCTCATCCCAAGATAGAGGGCATTACAATAGTCCAAGCGTGAAGATAGAAGGGCAACCGAGACTTGTTTCCGAGCATCAGGGGTAAGGTAGTGGGTGAGCTTTCTCAGTACCCTTAGAACCCCACAGCAGGTGGAGACGGTCCTATTCACTTGCTTGTCAAAGGCAAGTGAAGTATCAAATAGGACTCCCAAGTTACGGGCAACGGAGGAAGGCTGTGGGCATACTCCCAGAGCCGATGGCCACCAGTCGGCTGACCAGACCTCTTTGTTTCCCCCAAACACAAGGATCTCAGTCTTCTCCCCTTTCAACTTTAAGAAGTTTGACGTCATCCAACCTGCCACGGCCCCCATGCAGTTCCTAAAGTTAAGGGCCATAGACCCAACAGATTGTGACAGGGAGACCATGATTTGGGTGTCGTCGGCATACGAGAGCACTTCCAATCCAAAAGATCTGACAAGCCTGGCAAGTGGAGCCACATAAACGTTGAAAAGAGTGGGGCTCAAAGAAGATCCCTGAGGGACCCCACACTGCAAAGGCTTGGCGGTGGAGAGGAAGTCACCCAATTTAACCCTTTGCTCCCTATTATTGAGAAAGGAGGTGAGGAGACTGAGAGCCGGCCCCTCCACTCCCATCTCGCTAAGTCGGGAGGCCAAGATGGTAGGGGACAGGGTGTCAAATGCGGCTGTAAGGTCGAGCAGGATCAGAAGCGTAGTCTGCCCCCTGTCGACCTTAGCGCGGATGTTATTGACCACCACTGTAAGGGCTGACTCGGTGCTATGCTCCTTTCTGAAACCGTGCTGAGATGGATCAAGCAGGCAGGTTTTGTCAAGAAAGGAGCTGAGATGGAAATTCAAATGAGCCTCCAACATCTTGGCCGGGGCAGGAAGGAGGGAGATGGGACGAAAGTTCTTTAGAGTCCCAGGGTCCAAAGTGGCCTTTTTTAGGAGGGGCTTCACAATAGCAGTTTTCCAGGAGGCTGGGAAAATCCCACTGGATATAGCCCTATTCATAACCACCAACATGGGGGGAATTAGAGTAGCCCTGCAATTTTTTAAGATTTTGAGCGGACAGGGGTCAAGAGGAGAGCCTGACCTAAGGGAGTCCAACAGTCTCTCAAGGTCAAAGGCCGTAAGAAGAGGAAAGCTGGGGAAAGTTTCGATAGGGGGAGTCATATTCACTAAGTCAGAAGAGAAAGGGCGAGTGAGATTATCCGCTTGGAGGGCTGTGTAAATATTTAATATTTTAGTGTGGAAAAAGGAAGAGATCTGATCACAAAGATCTTGTGAGGGGACTATGGGATCAGGGTGATGGATGAGGGATAGGGTATCCACAATTTTAAACAAGTCACCGGAGGAAGTAAGGGAAGAAGTAAGATTGGAGAAGTATGTTTGTTTTTCAGCCTGCACCGCCGCTTTGTAGTTCTTAAGGAGGGTTTTGTGCTTGGTCCGGCCTTCGACATCGGGCTGAGTTCTCCAGAGCCTTTCTTGCCTCCTACATACCTGCCTCTGAGTTCTCAGGGAGTCAGAGTACCAAGGTGCTGAGGGACGTTTCCTGGCACTGTATACAGATTTAAGAGGGGCCAGGGTGTCCACTGCCTTTGCGATAGTGCTCGCAAGCTCCCGTGCTGAGAAGTCAATATCCTGTGAGGGGAGAGGCTTGAAATTAGCAATAAAGGGGCCCAAAGATTGGTCAGTCAGGCCCCGGAAATTCCTCTTCTGCACCCAACAGTTTATATCTTCTCTGGGGACTGGAGAGGCACAGGGACTAAATTCCATGGAAACCGCATGGTGATCAGACCAGGAAAGGGGAAAAGTGGACCCAACTCTAACCTGAGATCATTCGTAAAGACTCCATCTAGCGTGTGACCAGCAATATGGGTGGAAGATGAGACCTTTTGAAGTAGATTGAAGGAGGCCAGTGAATCCACGAGGGATAGCGTATCGCTGGAGTTGCTATTTTCAAAGTGGAAATTAAAGTCCCCGAGAATAGTGAGGGAAGGCCTGTTTAAGAAAGGCTCTATGACATCCAAAAGGTCAGGGCCAAACGAAGATCTGGGGGTCTGTAAACAAGAACACCGGAAAAGTTTTCTGAGGGAGAGGAACTAAGAGAGAAAAACATGGCCTGAAAAGAGTTATTGGGAGAGGGAAGAGACTCCATACGGCAGGTAAAGGCGATCTTATGTATTATACCAATTCCGCCCCCTTTACGGCCCTCTCTATCCTGTCTTACCATAGTATAGCCATCAGGGAGAGCGTTGAGCAAGTCAGGACCTGCTGAGTCAGAGCCCCACGTTTCTGTTACAAAGACCCAAGAGGGTTTCCTTTGGGACACAAAGTCTCTGAAGGCTAAATTGTTTTTAACCAGGGAGCGGGCGTTGATGAGGAAGCCTAAATCTTTCAAGGGGGGTGGGGGCTCTTGAGTCCCTTTTTTCATACGGAAATTAGTGACAGGTCCCGGGAGGGCTGTCCTCGACCCCTTCAGACATCTACAGTTTAGACTACGGTGCAGCTGCCCGGGAGAGAATGTGTGATGACAATCTAACTGGGGGGGTCTGAGAGATTTAAGGGTACTCAGAGGATACAGCCGGGTGCAAGCTGAAGAACATAAGAACCGGGCAGCATCCCTGGTACCTTGCGCCTCCTTAGCGCTGACAGGCGCAAACGGGCAGGACTCTAGCATGACTCCGGCCTGAGTCCGGCCCGTCCGCAAAGCGCGTCCGCTGCGCGGAGGAGACGTCATCCCCTTATATAGGAAACTAGAGCATGTCCTCGTGCTACAATCCCCCCAATATGGCCGCCAAAGCCAGGTTCGCCTCTCCGTGTGCAAGCTCTCAGCGTCGATGCTCAGCTGCGAGCTGCCCGAGAGCGACTGTTGGAGGAAGCACCTAAGAAAGTAAGGCACACAAGTTGCGGTCCCTGGGGGAGATTTTACACACCAGGCACCAAAGCTACCACAAACATGCAAATCAAACAGTGAAATAAAAAGCTTGTTCGATCAGGCAAGTCAAAAAGTATAAGTTAAAATACACGAGGCAAGGGTGCAAGGAAGAACCTCCCGGCTTATCGCCTCAGGAGTGGAAAGTGCGGCTGGCAATGATCAACATATATGAACATTCTCATCTATTTATTTTCATGCATAATATTGGACTATCGTTTCTTTTCACCATTGCCTTTGTTTTTGGGGTGTATCACTTTGCGCCATCCACTTCAATTTCACGGGCATTGTGTGTTCACTTTGCACATTGAACACTTTGCATTCACACTTGATGCTGCCATTAATCAAATACACATATAGATATAAATGAAAACTGTTAGATAATACCTTCTGGATTATAGTTGGTTATATCTGTTTTGTAATTTACTTACATATGCAATATAGTGATTTATATTAATGTACAAACTATAGAAGCTGGCTATTTTAAATGATGTCCTTTGGGACATTGTTGTGAGATGTCACTATTACTCCGGTCCCTCTGGGTCTATGGGTTGCTCCTGTTGTCTATAATATATTCAGTATCATGGGCACCTTGCGCTTCTTGGCGCCATTCCTACGTTAAAATTTATAAATTCATATCTCCAATTCCCCTTTTTGGAATTTTGCCCATGTGGTGTATTTTTGTTTATTAAATTGCGTGCTGTTTTTCTAATTCGATTTGGGATTTTTATTACTTTGCATTTTCACATTATTACTATGTTTGTACTGCATAAGTACTTTATGCATTGCGCTAAGTTAAGGCTGTCTGCTCTCATGTTGATCTCATGTTAATTTAGTGACTTGGAGGGCTCACCCAGACAAGGGTTGTAAGTATTCCTCGGGGGTGGGGGGGTAGTCCCCCACCCCAAATGATCATACAATTTCTTGCAATTGTTGATTACAGAAGCGTGCCTGTAGTTGCTGCAGTAGAGCAGGCCTCTGTTTGGTCAGGTGTGACTCTGATGTAGGCTCTATTGTAGGCATGAGGCATTTCCTCGGCAGACATGATTCCTCTGAACATCTTTCCTGGTGGAGAAGCTGTGAGTGGTGCTGTCAGCGTATACTATTTTGCGGGAAAGCAGTCTTTCCTGGGGCTTGTCCTGAAGGCATATCACCGAAGGATGTCAGCACTTCGGCATCTATTGTTTCTTTATCTAGTTTTTCTCGTGTTAGTCGTGGTGTGCGAAACCCTTTAAACTGTTGTTTTGCAGCCTCGTTTTCAGAGCCTCTGCTGTGTACAGAGTAGCAAAGAAGAAGGCAAACTCCTTTGTAATGTCCCTGGGAGGGCTGAGTGGACATTCTTGGAGTTGATAATCCTCTGTTGTGCTTCACAATGCCTCACCTTCTTCTAACTGAAGAGCAAGCAGCCTGCCCGCCTTTTCTCCTTATTCATAGTGATGGCTCTTACTTCCCTGAGGACTTTCTTAACCTTCACCGTTAGGAGCGTGTTGAGTTTGTATTTTGTTTACCATAAGTAAGCGGTGCATGGCATCGCCGGTTGTTTGTGAAATGTTTGTGTTGATTTTAGATTCCAGGTTTAGTTTTTCGCTTCGGCCACTTTGCCGGAGTCGATGAGTGTCTTAATGTTATGCCTCGAATATATGGTTTTCCAGCGGCTCTCTGGGAGTGGGATGAGGCTACTGAGTTTTCTTGAAAGGCAAGTATTCCTGGAGGTAGCCAAGCCTCTTTTCCTTGGAGAATTTATATTTTAGTATGTCAATCCTCCAGGTCTTACCCCATGGAACCTTTATTCAGAGATCTAATGGCAATGCAATCGGGGCGTGATTCGAATACATTGGACACCTATGTCGCACCCTGTGATTGTATCCAATATCGCAGGACTCGTCAGAAAGTAGGAGATTCTGCTCTCAGTTCCAAGGGGGCATTAGAAGAATGGATAGTCGTTGTGTGTCTGGTACATGAGCCTCCAGGGATCAATAAGGGAGTGATCTGCCTCAAGATCCCACAATAGGCCTCTATCTTTGTTGAAACACTGGTCCGGGTGGCTGGATCCATCAAGGGTGGGGTCGAATGAGGGCTTACAGTCTCTGCCGATCACTAGCTGTGTATGGACTGTCTCTGTTATCACACTGTTGAATTTGGGAAAGAATTCCAGTTTTCCAGCGTTTGGGGCTTAGATGGATCCAACAGCACAGGTGTGGCCCTGACACACCAGTTTTACAAGGACATATGAACCCTGTAGTTCGCACTATGGGGGATATTCTCAAGAACGTGTGATAATCATCGCCAAAATAGGTTAACACAATTTTTCATATCGCCGTCCATCGCGGGAAAATAACTCTGTTAACGTCGGATTCACAACACGTCGTAACATGCAATAGTTTCCAGATAGCACGTCAAATGCCAGAGATAAAATCACCTGGACGGTGATAAAAATCTAAACCAAAACATGAAAAAACTTGCTATGGGCACAACTGCGATAAAAAATCCTGCAAGGAGCAGCGCCAGACTTGCAAGTCCCACCAGTCAGGCGGCCAAAATCAGTATAAAAGTGGCAACCAAAAACACAAACAAGACACAAACAACTTCGAAGCACCATGGAGGTAGCCAGAGCAAGTACAGAGGACAACCAGAACCCCACAAGCCCCACGGAGGACCAGCCTGGGACCACGATTGGGGAGACAGTGGCAGGAGTTGGGGTACCGGACACTGCACAACATTACCTGAGCCAACAGCAACAGGGTGAGAAACGACCAGGGACTGGGGGGATGGGTGTAGATGGGCACAATGGCACTAGGGGTGGGCGGAATTTGCGGAATTAACCTCCGCAAATTATCGCGAGATTGCAGAAAATCTCCGCAAACACGCCGGAAATATCGCGAAGATGCGGAAGTTTTTTGCCGCCTGTTCGCGGTATTTTTTGCGTGTTCGCGGGTCGCCAACTTACCCATGCGGTCGCTCATGGGCGCGGCCATCTTGTTTTCACTTGTCCCGCCCTCTGGCGTTGTTTACTTCCTGTTCCGGGTCGCGCAATGCATGTTCGCGGTCGATATTTCCTGTTCGCGATCGCTTTTACTTGATCGCGTTGCTTTTTGCTTGCTCAGGGAGAAAGTATCGCGCGAACTTGCGCACGTGGTCGCAACGGGCGCGGCCATCTTGTTTTCCACTCTATTGCATGGTTCTGGGGCCTGATTTTCAATCCTCCCTAAATCTTTTCAATCCTTTGTTTATAGCCACTTTTTTCGGATCTTTATTACTTATTATTTCTCTAACTATTTTCCTGCCTCTATATTTTTGGTTTTTGTGTACCTTTTTTTTTGTTTTTTAGCTACTTTTTCTCTTTGTATTGCCTGCTATTTATTTCCTTTACTCCTTTATTTATTTTACCTTTTCTTTCCCGCCCCGTCCCCAGAACCATGTCCAAGGGCAGGGCTGTTCGCCGGCGCAGCCAGAGCCGCGACCGCCTTCCTTGCGGAAGGCGGCGCCCACAAGGGGTGCATGCACGGGCCTTATTTGGGGAGGCCGAGTTGGCTGCACTAATTTTCTTTGTGCAGCGCCACCTCCCCTCAACCCTGGCAGCAGGTGGCAGGCCTGGGTCCGGGTACGGCCTCCGGGAGCGTCGGCAGCGGTGGGGGAAGGTGCGCCGGGCAGTGTCTCGCATCTCTGGGGTCCGGCGCACCCAGGCACAGCTGACGCACCGGTGGTCCGACATCCTGGACCGTGAGCAGGACCTGCTGGACCTGCTAGGAGTGGAGGTCCCGGGGCTTGGTGAGTACCTATTTAATTATTACAACTTTGTGTCTGTTCTTCTGCTCTATGTTATATATTGCGAATATCTTTTTTTCCTTCCAACCAGATAGAATGTTGCTGCTTGCAATACATTCCAGGTTAATAATGTTTAAAAGTCTTCTGTGATTATGACACAGGTGCTCTTCTGCGCTACTACTAATCTTACTTGTTTGCAGCTTTGCGTTTGCGCTTGCTTAGCGTGATTCTTTACGAGTTTATTTTAGAGAAATTAAGTTACGTAATGCTACAGTGACTCATGTCCACTCCTTACTTTGTCCTGTCACTAATAGATAGGGGCGGATTGATACATAGGTTTAGGTACTTTGTATGAGCTTCTAATTGGTTAGTGGTATGCGTGATGCCCCCTCACTCAGTTACGTGACGTGCTGCTAGTACGCCAGTCTTTAGAACCTTTCTAGTTTGTTCAATGAGTGGAGGTAGGCTTTGCAGTTACTTAGCAGTAGCAGATGAGCATCAATCAAACCAAAATTGTGTATATACAAAAAATGTAGTCATGTTAATGTGTCCTCCATGATTGGATCATACACATTGTTGAGGAATACAGTCGAAATGCATACTTAATGTACAATTGGCATGCCTGGAATAGGTGGGCTAGGTTGGGTGGTAGGTTGTACTAATACTTAGGCTTACTTGTAACTTAGTTTTCTGGAATCAGAATGGAAGAATGGATTACTGTTGATAAATAGTAACTTAAGTAGTCGAACTGCGAATCCCCCGATATTACATGTTGACCAGATGAGATCGGTCAATGTAGTTATTGCAATTGTTTACATAAGTGTTTTTTGACCGTTGTTGAAAAAAATTGTATTTGCTTAAGTTGACACCATCCATCAATGTTTGTCTTTCTTATATCTTTCCTGTTCATCAGCACCCAGGGGCAGACGGGCAGGGACTGGGCAGTCGGCGGGACAGGAACACCACGAGGAGGACACCGCTGAGGGCTCCTCTGCTGGCCCCAGTAAGTCTTCTTGTTTTTAATAATATTTCTTATTCCATAACTTTTACTGCCCCATTTCTCCCGAACTATAGTGTGTTTCCAAATGCTATTTTTTACCACCAATTATCCTTCGATCTGTACGGTTTCAAAAAGCTTATCCCTGCCTCCGCTATGATGACTGAGTACTACTACATACTATCAGTCTGTCTGTCTGTACTGTAGTAGCTAGTCTTGCCCAGTGCCACTCTTTGTGAAAGGTTGTAATATAAAACTCATATTCACCAGTAGCTCGTACAATCCGTTGGGTCGTTGTCTTGTACTACTTTTTACTCTTGTTGATGTTTAGGCTTTGAAAATTCACAGCAACAGCCCTACCAGATTTCTTAATATTTTGATATGATACCCTATAGGACATACAACTGTTGTAGGGATCTTGCACATACATTTGCACCAGAAAATAGGATGTTGGTGATGGTAGGTTGGACCTTCCTTGCACACCTCAATCAGAAATTCCGCACCCACCACAATTCCACTGCTTGACTATAGTACTGTCTTGTCATACCTATTAGGTCTCGGAACCCTCCCCCCAAGACAACCAACAAGTAGACAACCCAGAACATTAACACACCCAACCTCTGTCGTGGAAGCAATTCACATGCACACCCTTACTTTAATTTGCTCAATCGTGTAAGTTAGTCCACTCCACACCAAATACCACAAAGTCTATGTAAGTTTAAAATTTTTATTTCAATTTGAGAAGGTCTGTACACTGTTATCTTAGCAGCACCAACCGGCAAATCAATAACATTAAAACAAAATACATTGTTACACTAATACAGTTGGGAATTAAATCATGATAACTGAAGTGGTGGAAGGCAGCACCACCATCCCATAGCAATTTAGTTTATATACATTTATAAATGAAGATGTGAGTGAAGGGACCCCTCACCTCAGAAGAACCTAGTACTGGTAGTTGGTGCATCGTTCAGAAGCTCTGGTTCGTAGAAGCGAATCTTGCGTCTGTAATGCGAAAAAAGGAAATGGTGTGCGTTAGTATATTGCAACTTGCAAGCATTTCTCAGCCGTGCCAAAAAGTGTAGCATCTATGGATAAGCAATATGGACTAACAGTAACAGTAGTACACCAGTTCTTCCTAAAAAAGTGGCTTGTTAATGTTTGTTGACCGCCTGTACGCAGCGCGTAGACTAGACAGTAGCAGTGTGAGGCAGGTCATGTGGGCTCAAAGGTGTCTTAAGAAGCTGCAAGGTAAAGGTAACGTCACATGTGCATGGCTAGGGCTAATCAAGCAAATGCTACAATGATCATATAACTTAGTGTCTACTCTACTACTACCTGATTTGTACTAGTGATTTATGTTAGTATTAACTCATTTTTCAACCTTGCTACTGATCAATAGGGGGGAGGTGTATATGTTGCCTAATAAATGTGTAATGTTTTCTAGGCGCACTACCGACCACCATTGCTGGGGCCAGCGAAGGCGACGCAGAGGGCGAGGATGCGGCAGTTGCAGATAGCAACGGAGGGGGAGTGGCAGCACCAGTGGCAGGCGGTGGTAAGTTAGATTCATAATCTTTAACTATTGTTGAACTTGACAGCACACTCACTGCAAAGGTGTACTGTATGTATATGTATACTGTAAAGTTGTGAATTAGGGCCCCATTAGGATGGTGGGCGTATTGCCCCCGCCGGGCTGGCTGGAATTCACTGCCGTCACAGCAGGGGCAAACCTCCCGCCATCCCTGTAGAAAATATTCAGACATGTCTAGGCGGAAAAGGGTTCAATATGGCGGTGGTGTCTCTCTCACCACACCGGCAGCCATATAATCTCCATTTTGGAATGCCTTTGCGTGGCGGCATTACCGTCCGCCACGGAAAGGCATGCACACATTGCAGAGTATGCTTGGGGGCCCCCATGGAGGGTACCTACCGATGCTATGGTACCCCCCGACTTTCAAAGCAAAACGTGACAGGCTCCGTGCGAGGCCCGTCATGTTGTGCTTGGAAAAGCAGCACAACATTTTAGCATTGCTTTCAGCGTCACTGTGCCGGGCGCATCATCCTAATTAATTGTCCCCACGGGACCCCCACCCTTTTTAGCAGTCGGATGGCGGGCGGACAAAGTCCGCCCGCTATCCGATGTCGTAAGTAAGTATGAGTTCTTGGGGACGTTTGAAGAGTGAACTAGAAGACTAGAATTCCCTTTAATTGGTATAGGACTAGGAGCCAGAGTATTGAGTAACCAATGGCCTCATCTATCTGATTTCAACTCCGCTTTGAAAGTTTTATGGAGAAGAGCACCTGGTGCACTGTTCAACTAAAAAGTGTAAGACAGGTGGAAGGAAGAAGGACGGGCGACATTTAAAATGTTATGTACTACTGTGCTTTATTTTATAGTGCTACTCTACCATGCCACTATGTGTATAAATAATTACCTTGTCCTACTGTTTTATTAAGACTATATTTTACAATTGTCTTGTTTTTTTCTTTTTGATACACAGCTACTCCGAAAATCAACCGGAAGGAGTTGGCCGCCAAGGCACGGCGCCGGAAGCTGGAGGCAATCCAGCAGGAATACCGGCGGCTGGTGGTCCTAGCCGAGGAGGAGGAGGAGAGTGCAGCAGCAATTGAAGCCTCCTCCAGTGCCCCGGGCCCCAGCCACCGCCCTCCAGCGGTACGGCACCACCGTCTGGCGGCTGCCCGCCGCCACCGTGCCATCTCCGGTGCCCCCCCCACTGTGGTTGCAACTGCCGCGGCCTTAGACGCCGCGTCGCCCATTTAGAGGACCAGATTCGTGTCCTCCTCCAGTCCCGCCCCACCAGTTAGTCCCTGTCACTGCCCCTTTTTTAATTCCTGTTTGTTTCCTCACTCGTTTGGGCGTTCTCTATTTCTATGGACAGTCGTTGGGGTTAGGGAGGGGGGTGGGTCAGCTTTTGTGGGTTTAGTTTATTTGTTAGGGTCAATTAAATATATTTTTCTATGTTACATGCAATGTTGTTAATGTTTTGTAGGTGGGGTAACTGTTTTACATCACACTGTTTCTTTGCTGGTGCATGGCCGCCCATAGCGTGTGTTTGATTTCAATAATTTGCTGACTGTATAAGACACAAACAGATAGATGCGACACACCTCACTCATTGACTGGTCCTACTATGCATTCTTTGGAGTGGTGTTTGAAACTGACATCATTGACAACATGTCCATTATTGATTCTGCCTCCCCCAAACTTCTCTCTTACCGGTGCTTGATGTTTATGTCCAACTGTGGCACAGCACTGGCTGCATGGTGAAGATGGTTTCCTTTTTCATACATGCCATGATTGGGGTGGTGGTGGTAGTATAGTAGTAGTATACACTGGCAGGGTAGCAGCATTTCCAAAAAAAGAAAAGGAGATAGTCAATCGCCTTTGAGAGACTGTTAGAGGAGTAGTTGAATGAAGTACATCACAGAATTTACCGAGCAACAATTATATGCTCAAATATTTGACAAAAAAAATGAATGCTGGATATTATGAGGATAGCCTACTAGACAGAGTTACAAACTATAGTTTTGTCGACTTGGCTATGCCTACAGTCTAACAGTTAGTGCTGTATATGAGGAATGACAACAAACAAATCAAATCAATGCCGGCAATTCATGCTGAGGTATATGTTCCTTTGTTAAATAAAATAACCTGTGAAATATCCTACTCATGGGTGGGCAAGCAGAAGAAGATCATCGCTCTGCATTGAAATTGAAGTAGTGTTGCTTTCACCACATCCGCCCCAGCAAGTGTGTGATTAAGTATTGGTGTACATTTAATTTAGTTACACCTCGACAATAAGTCACACAGCCCGGGGGAAGAGGGTTAGGGTCCGTTGATTGGATGGGAAGGGGGATTTTGGGAAAGGTTTGACATAGAAAAACAGTATGCATACATAGACAAACAAACGACAATCATTGAAGACTACCATACCATATCCATTCCATATGTTAAGGTATAAAAAAGGAAATGCATGCATGATGAGACCCGGATTACATACACTTCTATTTCTTGTTCTGTTCCGGCCTTAAAACTTTAACAGATAGCAAATAGAAATTTTAAATATTGGTAGTGAAGAATCGTAAACACAGAGCAAACGTAATGATGATTGATAATAACAACTCCAAGAACACACTGTTGTAAAGAATGTATACAAGATATTAATCAAATTATTTAAAAGAAGTGAAAAGTGGATACTGTTACTGTGTTATCCTGGTCAAAAATGTGGACTGGTTTTTTGCATCTCGGCATTCCTCTTGCTCCTCTCGTCCATCAATCTTGGGTGTGTCGCCTCACCACTCGCCACTGCCCGGCTGGAATAAAAAGGTGATTGATTGGTAAGGTAATTAATATGCATTGTAATGTTTTACAAAGTTTTGGACAAGGCCCGGCCTGTAATTTTAGATTGAAAACCAAAGGGGATATTCAGAAAGAAAGTGAAAACAAATGCACAAGTGATGGTGTAGTGCAACAAGAACACTTTCCGAGGTGGCATGTATGCATATGCATCATCTCTACTGTAGTCTGTTTCCAGCATAGACCTTCAACAGTAACAGGAGAGATCAGGCCCACAGTGCTTACCATTAGCACATCCTACGTTAACACTTTAGAGTCCTTTTTTTTTTTCTCTCAAAGAGTTGGACAAACGCAAAGCACATTATCCATTCCAGACATAGCATTTTACAGTTAAAGTTAGTAAAATCAATGCACTGCAGTCATCCCACCGCTACACTCTATTCAACTTCTACACAGACATTTGGGTGTGCTGTGGTTGTGGTTCACGTGTTTACCTTTAGGCTTTTCCGTTTTATGCCACTCATGAAACATCCTCCTGACTTCATCATCAGCTCTGATACTTCTACTGACTGAAGATCGGCCTGCAGTACAAGTGTAATTTTTAGAACACAACAAGAGTAGAAATATAAATATTACTGACTTGAGTCATTCTTTATTGTGTACAGAAAGATAGATTAACACTAGTACACTTTGACATCATTCACTTTGTGCACAACAAACAACGCAAACACAAAGATCAATAGCTCAGAGTCAGGTGTCCAATGCATGCCATTAATTATCATCATTTATTACCTGTTACTTCTCATCTTAAGTTAACGGGCCGTCTCTTTCGCCATCATCATGACGGACGGTGCTGTTTAAGTCACAGTCATTTGCATTGCGCAGCAGATTGAGTGAGTCCCCTTCCTGTATTGAATTAAAAGCAATGTATCACCAAGATGCAGGAGAAGTACACATTTCTTGTTTGCCAGAAGAGGAAAATTAGTAATTACTAGTGTGTTCTGTAGAAAGTTGATTAGTGGCAGTGCACAATTACATCAATTCATGCGAAACACACCACAAAATCTACATCATTCAGTCTGCTATTCTGCGGCCAATGCATGGCATCAATCATTACCTGTTGCATCTCATCTCGTTAACGCTGCAGGCCGTCTCTTTCGCCATCATCATGATGGACGGTGCTGTTAAGTCACAGTCATTTGCATTGCGCAGATTGAGTGAGTGCCCTTCCTGTATTGAATTAAAAGCAATGTATCACCAAGATGCAGGAGAGAAGTACACATTTCTTGTTTGCCAGAAGAGGAAAATTAGTAATTACTAGTGTGTTCTGTAGAAAGTTGATTAGTGGCAGTGCACAATTACATCAATTCATTCATGCGCAACACACACAACAAAATCTACATCACTCAGTCTGCTTTTCTGCGGACAATGCATGGCATCAATCATTACCTGTTGCATCTTATTTTCAGTTAATGGCCAGTCTCTCTCGGCTCTGAAGGAGGATAGCTATAGAAGTCATCAGATTCATGGTCCACTTGTTTTGGAAGGACGAGGAAAGTTTGAATTTGTTGTTACCATCATCCAATCATCATTCATGAGGGAAATGGAATTGACCAGGAGATGCAGTATGATCGAGCGGAGGAGCTGGATTCTGAGGACTGTAGTGTCAAATGGCAGACACCTGAAACTTGTATCTTAAATTAGAAGATTAGAAGACGGTGATAATGCATTGGTTGCGATTCACAAGTTTATAACCGGAACAACAGACACAAACAAAGGGGGAAAAAAGGGAGGAAGACAGTAAGTGCGAGCCTAATTGTCAGGGAAGTATAGCTCGTCCTCAAACTCTGGGGGATCGTCCAGTAGTAGGTAATCATCTGACACAATACTTCCGTCACCTGAGCCGCTGTCCTCATCTTCCTCTGTTGATTCATGCATTGTGTAATTCGGTGGTATGAAGTGCTGATTCATTTTGATCATTGTTAACCTCTCCACGTTTTTGGGAGATAGACTGGTCCTTCTCAAGGTTACAATGGAACCAGCAGCACTGAAAACACGTTCGGAAGAGACACTTGCGACAGGGCAAGCCAGATAGCTTATTGCCAGCCTGCTGAGCTGTGGCCATTCAGACCTTTTCCTATACCAATACTGCACTGGGTTTTGATCAACGTACACCTCTGTTGGGTCGTCCAGATAGGCCTGGACCATCCGCTCAATGTTCAGGGTTGCTGCTGGTAAGCTTTTGTGCTGTTTTTTCTGTGCATCAGCACTGTGCTTACGGCCCATCTTTACATACCAATCTGATAATGATTGTACTCGGCTGAATGATCCAGTTATTGTTTTTGTAGTCGATGGTGATGGTGAGTGTTGCGATTGTGAGCCAACCGCACTGCCCTCAGCCGACGAAGTTGCACTTGATTCTGCATGGCCTGCTTCAGTATCAGTACTTGTTGTGGGTTGATGTGGCGGGCTTTTAATTAGCAGCCCTTCGTTTTCAAACTTGATGGCTGCTTCAGCTATACAACTTTTGTAGCGGGCAACATCAGTGTCGGAAAAAGAAAGGAATAGTCCTAATTTTGCACGTGGATCCAGAATTGTGGCACAAATGTAATGGTCTTGTGACAAAATTTTATTTTGTATCCTTACATTTTCTGATAAGCGCCTGGATAAGCTCTCCACCAAGTCATGGGCTTGCCTTCTGTCCTCTACACCTTTGTAGGATTCAGACACATTATTCAGCTCATGCTCTAGCATTTGCAACAATGGGATCGCTTGGCCCATTGTACAGTCCTCCTTGCTGACTTCACGTGTGAAGACCTCAAAAGGAGACAGCATCTCAGTCAGGCATTGAATTAGGGTCCATTGCTCCCTCTGAAGGGTCATGCCTTTAACACTAGCATCACTGCTTCTGTACCAGACATAATCATTGAGTGACCTGTGCTGTTCGTACAGACGATCAAGCATGTAATACGTTGAGTTCCAACGTGTTGCCACCTCCTGGATGAGTGCCTTGACTGGCACCCTACGCTCACGTTGGAGGATCCTCAGCTGCTTCCGAGCTTTAAAAGAATGGCTGAAATGAGTGCATATTCTTCGGCAGATGGACAGTAAATTGCTTACTATGGGTTCTTTTTTCAGAAAGTCTTGCACTATAATGTTTATGCAGTGTGCCAAACACGGAACCCTGAAATAGGAACCAAGTTCCATGGCCTTAAGTACATTACTGCCATTGTCTGTGGCAACAAAACCAATACCAAGCCCTCTGGGCTGCAGCCATTCCAAAACCTTGGTGCGAAACTCTTCTAAAATGTTTTCAGCCGTATGAGATTTCTCCATGGCGAACATGGCTACAGTTGCATGTTTCCGAGTACCTTCAAAAATCGCAGCTGTGTCAACAACACCTCGTGCAGATAGTTGATCTTTAACCCCCACAAAAGAGATCCAGTGTGCAGTGATACACATGTAATCTGTGGCTTGGCAACTGGTCCACATGTCTGTTGTCAGGTGGATATTGTGCACAGCACTCTTCTGCAAAGCTTGTCCAACCAATTCCAGCACATCATGATGTAGTGCCGGAACAGCAATTCTTGCGAAATAGGACCGGCTTGGAACTTTCCATTTCGGGCAGATGGCAGACACAAATTCAAGGAAACCCACCCCTTCCACAAATGAAAAAGGAAGAAGGTCCAGCGCTAACATTTTAGCCAGCTTCGCATTGTACAATCGTGCCGTTGGGTGGTTGCGTTGGAACTGCCCCTCCAACCTAAACATGCTGTCAATGGTAGGCTGGCTTACTTTCCTTAGTGGTGCCATTAACCCACTAAGGCTCAACGACACAGATTGTCTCATTGAGGTACTCGCCGCCGGTCGCCTTGGTGTCTCACCCACACTCTGAGTATGGCTCTTACTGCGGTGCCACTCTGATGTTACTGAGGAGGATGTGGGCGTTACCACTGCAGTGACTGCACTACTGGAGACAGGGCTAGAAATGCCTCCCTGTTCTTCACCTGCCACCACAATAATATCGCTCCCTGATTCCTGACCAACTTCAAAGGGTTTAGTTTTCCTACTTTCTTTTAACTTAAGTAGGTGATCCTCCCACACAATAGTGTGGTGTATTCTGAGATGACTTGCTTGTCCTCCGGTACCATAGTTTGTACCAAGCTTACCACGCCGAACACCTTGCCGACAAATTGCGCATATAGCAATGTTCTCCTCCTTGGCGCTAACAGAAAAGAAGTCCCAAACTGGGGAGGAGAACTTTCTGGCACTGCTGGATGTGCCACTTTCAACACCAGATGAACTTGAGGGGGTCCTTGAAAATATGTGACCCTGTCCACCTACACTGTGACTTTTACTACCACTTCCTACTGAGGTGGTTGAGCTGGATGTAGGTCCCTGCCGGGCCTTGGAAAATATGGCAGCTGGAGGTAGTGGTGGTGTAACCTGTGTTGGTGAGATCCGTGCTGCATCCCACTCAGTAGCAGCCTTTCTGGATAGGGTTAGAATGTCGGTCTCCAATCCCTTTGGGGCGGGAGTAATGTGCGTGATGACTGGCTCGTCTTCATCAACATCATCACCCCCCTCTTCTACATCTACCTCCATAACTCTAAGTTTTTCTGGGACCTTCCTTTTCAGAAGCAATGTCTTGTGGCGTACTTCACTCTCAGACCGAGCTGGTGGGACCCAAGTGTCATCACGATCATCAGAAGCGGGGCTTGAAGAAGAAGATGATGGACTAAGCCTCCTTTTCCTTGCTGGTGGTCTGGAAGACAATAGATGTTCTGAAACAGTGGTTTGACTTCGCTCCGCTTTGTCTGCAGGAAGCTCGATTTCCTGAAATGCCCCTACGTCAGGAGCAACAACTACTATGGTGGGCTGTTGTGGCGGCTGCTGCTGTTCTGGTTGCGGCGGCTGCTGCTGCTGTTCTGGTTGCGGCGGCTGCTGCTGCTGGTCTGGTTGCGGCGGCTGCTGCTGTTCTGGTTGCGCCAGCTGCTGCTGCTGTTCTGGTTGCGCCGGCTGATGCTGCTGTTCTGGTTGCGCCGGCTGCTGCTGCTGTTCTGGTTGCGCCGGCTGCTGCTGCTGTTCTGGTTGCGCCGGCTGCTGCTGCTGTTCTGGTTGCGCCGGCTGCTGCTGCTGTTCTGGTTGCGCCGGCTGCTGCTGCTGTTCTTGTTGCGGCGGCTGCACACTGATCTGCTGAGTTTGCGCCTGCGTTGAACTTGATTGTGTACTACTTTGCGGTAATGACATTTCTTCAACATCGCTGCCCGTTAGTAGACTGGCTACCTCTGCGACAGTAAAGCCCTTGGGCCTAGGTTGGTGGGGTTGCTGGACCGCTGTGCTGCTCCCAGCTTGGTTCCCGGACAACGCTTTGGTGCCAAAAAAAACCTTGGCCGGCACACCACCAGTCGTGGTTAATGGCACTTCCTTTTTCTGTTCCTTCTTCTCACCAGCAACTTTCTTGGTACTGGACCTGGTACCTTTCTTTGGGGCCATCTTATTCCGACGTCAGGCAGGAGGCAGATGCACAACAAGTTCTGGTCACACGTGGGCGTGATGCGCAGCAGGACTTCTGTCTGGCTGGCAGTACAACGGGTAGCCAGGTGATGCCGATGACACCTCCTACTCTGTCTTTTGTGCACCTAAAAGCAAAGAAGACAGGAGAAGAACATCAGTGAAATGTTGCATTTGTTTTTGTGGTTCAGTTACTTAGTACTGTACTAGTGCAAACAAAAGATAGTCTAGCCATTTATGAATTTTTTTTAACTAGAGCTATGTTATACTACTAGTACTGTGTACAGCCACACTACACTCTCAGGAAGGTGATGTCTAAAAATTCAACAGATCACATAGAAAACACTTGATCAATAAAGCTGTGGCTACCTGCTCTGGTAGCAGTGGATGAAAGCAGGCCTGCTGGCAGACAAGGCCAGGCAAGCTTGCAGGCCTAGGCCTCAAAATGGCCACCAGCCACATGGAGAGCCCCAACAACAACAGCAAGGCCACCCCAAAATACACACTTCCCCAACTCAATCCAATGCCATCCATGCCCAAAATGATGTCTAAAATCAACAGAACACACAGAAAACAGTAGATTACTAAAGCTGTGGCTACCTGCTCTGGTAGCAGTGGATGAAAGCAGGCCTGCTGGCAGACAAGGCCAGGCAAGCTTGCAGGCCTAGGCCTCAAAATGGCCACCAGCCACATGGCGCGCCCCAACAACATCAGCAAGGCCACCCCAAAATACACACTTCCCCAACTCAATCCAATGCCATCCATGCCCAAAATGATGTCTAAAATCAACAGAACACACAGAAAACAGTAGATTACTAAAGCTGTGGCTACCTGCTCTGGTAGCAGTGGATGAAAGCAGGCCTGCTGGCAGACAAGGGCAGGCAAGCTTGCAGGCCTAGGCCTCAAAATGGCCACCAGCCACATGGAGAGCCCCAACAACATCAGCAAGGCCACCCCAAAATACACACTTCCCCAACTCAATCCAATGGCATCCATGCCCAAAATGATGTCTAAAATATACAGAACATACAGAAAACAGTAGATTACTAAAGCTGTGGCTACCTGCTCTGGTAGCAGTGGATGAAAGCAGGCCTGCTGGCAGACAAGGCCAGGCAAGCTTGCAGGCCTAGGCCTCAAAATGGCCACCAGCCACATGGCGAGCCCCAACAACATCAGCAAGGCCACCCCAAAATACACACTTCCCCAACTCAATCCAATGCCATCCATGCCCAAAATGATGTCTAAAATCAACAGAACACACAGAAAACAGTAGATTACTAAAGCTGTGGCTACCTGCTCTGGTAGCAGTGGATGAAAGCAGGCCTGCTGGCAGACAAGGCCAGGCAAGCTTGCAGGCCTAGGCCTCAAAATGGCCACCAGCCACATGGAGAGCCCCAACAACATCAGCAAGGCCACCCCAAAATACACACTTCCCCAACTCAATCCAATGGCATCCATGCCCAAAATGATGTCTAAAATCAACAGAACACACAGAAAACAGTAGATTACTAAAGCTGTGGCTACCTGCTCTGGTAGCAGTGGATGAAAGCAGGCCTGCTGGCAGACAAGGCCAGGCAAGCTTGCAGGCCTAGGCCTCAAAATGGCCACCAGCCACATGGCGAGCCCCAACAACATCAGCAAGGCCACCCCAAAATACACACTTCCCCAACTCAATCCAATGCCATCCATGCCCAAAATGATGTCTAAAATCAACAGAACACACAGAAAACAGTAGATTACTAAAGCTGTGGCTACCTGCTCTGGTAGCAGTGGATGAAAGCAGGCCTGCTGGCAGACAAGGCCAGGCAAGCTTGCAGGCCTAGGCCTCAAAATGGCCACCAGCCACATGGCGAGCCCCAACAACATCAGCAAGGCCACCCCAAAATACACACTTCCCCAACTCAATCCAATGCCATCCATGCCCAAAATGATGTCTAAAATCAACAGAACACACAGAAAACAGTAGATTACTAAAGCTGTGGCTACCTGCTCTGGTAGCAGTGGATGAAAGCAGGCCTGCTGGCAGACAAGGGCAGGCAAGCTTGCAGGCCTAGGCCTCAAAATGGCCACCAGCCACATGGAGAGCCCCAACAACATCAGCAAGGCCACCCCAAAATACACACTTCCCCAACTCAATCCAATGGCATCCATGCCCAAAATGATGTCTAAAATCAACAGAACACACAGAAAACAGTAGATTACTAAAGCTGTGGCTACCTGCTCTGGTAGCAGTGGATGAAAGCAGGCCTGCTGGCAGACAAGGCCAGGCAAGCTTGCAGGCCTAGGCCTCAAAATGGCCACCAGCCACATGGCGAGCCCCAACAACATCAGCAAGGCCACCCCAAAATACACACTTCCCCAACTCAATCCAATGCCATCCATGCCCAAAATGATGTCTAAAATCAACAGAACACACAGAAAACAGTAGATTACTAAAGCTGTGGCTACCTGCTCTGGTAGCAGTGGATGAAAGCAGGCCTGCTGGCAGACAAGGCCAGGCAAGCTTGCAGGCCTAGGCCTCAAAATGGCCACCAGCCACATGGAGAGCCCCAACAACATCAGCAAGGCCACCCCAAAATACACACTTCCCCAACTCAATCCAATGCCATCCATGCCCAAAATGATGTCTAAAATCAACAGAACACACAGAAAACAGTAGATTACTAAAGCTGTGGCTACCTGCTCTGGTAGCAGTGGATGAAAGCAGGCCTGCTGGCAGACAAGGCCAGGCAAGCTTGCAGGCCTAGGCCTCAAAATGGCCACCAGCCACATGGCGAGCCCCAACAACATCAGCAAGGCCACCCCAAAATACACACTTCCCCAACTCAATCCAATGCCATCCATGCCCAAAATGATGTCTAAAATCAACAGAACACACAGAAAACAGTAGATTACTAAAGCTGTGGCTACCTGCTCTGGTAGCAGTGGATGAAAGCAGGCCTGCTGGCAGACAAGGCCAGGCAAGCTTGCAGGCCTAGGCCTCAAAATGGCCACCAGCCACATGTCCAGGCCCAACAACATCAGCAAGGCCACCCCAAAAAACACACTTCCCCAACTCAATCCAATGCCATCCATGCCCTAAATGTGATTGAAAATGAAATATATTCAAAAAACAAAAGGAACAGTTGCTTCATCATGCACACACACACCCATGAGGCCATGCCCATGGCTAGCTCGGGCCTACTACTACAACCCACAAAATTAAAATAAATTAAAAAAAAAAAAAAGGAATGATGATAATTAATTATCAAAAATAAATTGTAGTTACACAACAACTGCAATGCCCACAATCAAACACAACAACCACTTACTTGTAAAATATCCTATTCCAAAAATCCTGAAATCCAATTGCAATGATGCAGCAGACAAAAAGAGAGATCTTTCCAGCTCCAAATCCAAAGGCAGAATGAGCAGGAGATGGACAAAGCACTGGGAGGAGCCTGCTGGACAGGAACAGGAAGTTGGAGAATCTGTGTCACTTCCTCCCTCTCTCCACTTTGTAAAAAAAAAATGACTCCTGGAGTCCTTGCACAAAAAAGGAAAGCCAAATGTGAATGTAAGGAGTTCTTTTCATCCAAAATCAGTATTTGCAGATGGTTTCATGCTGCTAGAGCCGATATTCCTCTCCAAATTGTAAATTTTACATTGTTGAGTTCTCCAGCTTCACATTACTTCCGCCGGCGTGTCGAAAACGATATGATCGCGTTCTCTTCTTTGTCCCTGTCGCGTTGGATATGACGTGTTCGCGGTCTCTTTCTCCTGTTCGCGTTCGATTTCATGTGCCCGCGTCCTCATTCTCTGGCTCGCGATGTAGAATGACATGTTCGAGATCTCAATCTTCTCATACTCGCGCGGTGCATGATCGCGAGAAGAAATACCTGATCGCGCGACAAATGACGTGATCGCGTGAAAAATGACTTGAATGCGGCCGCGAACTCTCGCGAGACAGCGCAAAATGGCTACCAAAATCCAACATCTCGTGGAGAACGCGACCGGGTCAAGAAAACTTGTCGGAGAACGCAGGGATTCAGGTAAGGCGATCGCGCGCGCGCGAGAATGTATTGTTTTACAGCGCGAGCAAGAAAAAAATTATCGCTAAGCTGCGGAATGCGGAAATTTTGACATTTTCGCGCTTTCCGCGGAACGCGAGAATGCCAAAATATCGCAACTTCCGCGAACGGAACGGAATTTTGGCCCAGGCCTAGATGGCACACATGCACAATTAAGTACAGCACATCTGCGGACAAACCATGCCCAAGATCCACAACTCTGACCAAGAGCCCAAGTTACCCAAGTCAGCAACATCTCAGCACTGCATAAGCACAGAAGTGAAAGGCACACCGCCTGAAAGGGATAAGGGCCAGCCAAATCAGAGCTGAAGGGGCAACTCACCCACAATGCAGCACACACACATAAGAATCAGAGCACTTCTACATTGACAACAATGTGGTACAAACTGCAACACTTTCACAACAGAACAGAGGACACAACTGCTGCTGCTTGTGTGTAGAAAATGGCCATTCGCATTTGGCATAGCAGGAAACTGCGAGATGACAATGTACAAGTACAACCTCAGATCCCTGATGGTGTAGAAATGTCAACTGTCCCGCCTCAAATAGGCATCTCCTCACAAACAGTCACAATGTACATTCCCATGCAGTCTGACAGTAAACTTGTACAATGCATGAACATATATGTGAACACAATGTCAATCTGCATCTACCCTTCACATTGCAGAGGGAGAATCAACACCTCCTGCAGGGCAAACCCAACAACACAGCACTGATGAGGAAGAGGACCTCCCCAACATCTACACCGACGCACTCCAACAGCTACCCCTACGCTGGACTGGCGTACGCCGGCCCAGCCCACTCTGCTCACGCTTAGAGAGGGGGACGACAAAGCTACATGTCCAAGGTCTTAGCCACTGCCTGAGGTGACATTGTTGCATCCACTGTCCACAGCACAGTGTAATGTGGTAGGGCCCGGGGCCATCATGCATATATAAAGACCACACGGGCACACTTAGATAGATAGTGGAACTGGCTACAGGCACGTGCGCCGGGCCCCTTTTTATTACCAAGGTCACATGTCCAGTGATGCCTGTGCTGGATGGGTGTGGGGTGAGTGTAAGCCAGTCCTCAGGGAGTGGTTGGTGCTGGCAACAACTGGAACAGTGATCTTCGGATCACACACACAGAAGATTCAATCATAAAGGGTCCATGACTTGCAGTGCACTGAGTTAGGGAAAGCAGAACTGGAATCACACACAGAAGATTCAATAATATAAAGGGTCCATGACTTGCAGTGCACTGAGGTAGGAGCAGCAGAACTGGAATCACACGCAGAAGATTCAAACATAAAGGGTCCATGACTTGCAGTGCACTGAGGTAGGGGCAGCAGGACTGGAATCACACACAGAAGATTCAAACATAAAGGGTCCATGACTTGTGGTGCACTGAGTTAGGGGCACCAGAGATGTGCGTGCTCATGTGAAGTAATTGTTAATGTTTGTGTCCCTTCGGGAGATTCTTGCTGCAGTGAGGTGTGGTTCACCTGCCTCATCTTCATCATCATTGTCCCAGGTCTTCCCCACTGCCTGACGTGACATTGTTGCATCAGCTGTCCACAGCAGAAAACTCAATCATAAAGGCTCCGTGTCTTGTGGTGCACAGAGTCAGTGGCACCTGAAGAGCTCAGCATGTGCGCATCCTGCGATGATGCATCGTCCGGGCGGGCCGCACTGGAAGCACTGTCTGTTACCTACTGGCCTGCACCATAAATAAATCAAGACTGGATTCGAATTGTGAGCCCAGCTGACCGCAGTGTAGGCTAGAGGCAGTGGTCAGCAAGGGCCCACGGCCACGTGGCGTTGACTTGAGCTCCACAGAGTTAGTGGCACCTGATGAGCTCAGCCTGTGCGCAGGCAGCGGTAATGTGTCGTCCGGGCGGGCCGCACTGGGAGCAATGTCTGTGGCCTACTTGACTCTGCCATAAATAAATCAAGACTCAATTTGAATTGGGGGACCTGCTGACCACAGTGTAGGCCGAAGGCTGTAGTTGGCACACACATGACTCCACCGTGCTGTCCCGCTGAATGCGCTGGGGGCCTGTGTCGTGGAGGCCAGCGATTGGCTGAGGATGCTGGTGGTCAAGGCGGAGGATTCGTGGCAGGGTGAGGTGCGCCGCCCGGACAGACGAGTTGGCCATACCGGAAGTGAACCACGCCCAGAGCCCCAGCCCATTTATTCATGCTCCTACACAGTACTGACGTACGCCGGACCAGCCCACTCCGCTTAGGCTTACAGGGGGGAACGACAATGCTACATGACCGAGGTATTCCCCACTGCCTGAGGTAACATGGTTGCGTCCACTGTCCGCAAAACTACAAACACCAGCAGTATATGTCCACATGGACATGTCTGTGCTCTGCATACGGAAGTCTGTCCAGCACATCACCGCCACACTTGGCATTGTGTACATTGTTGTTCATGGGTGACTTGCCTCCTTGACACATACTTGGTTCCCACCTCTCCCCAAATTCTACAATTGTGTGGCTGAGGGGCCATGCCGTTTTAGGAAGGTCAGCTGTCTTGTTCTGCACTGCCTGAGTGGTAATCCGGGGGTGGGGCCTGGGGGTGATGGAGGTGGGTGTTGTGGCCCTCTTGGGTCTCCGAGCTGCATGATCAGTAGCTCCATGACATGTGTTGGTCTTCAGATGTGACTCTGGGCTGGGCTCCCTTTCATACTGCAGTTTGTCGTCCTGCTTAACACCAGTAAAAGGCAGGTGTTAGATCCCTGCTTATAATGCGCCTTATCGCCTGTTTTTGGTTCACATCGCAGATCTGGCTGATTGTTGTGAATGTCGCGCAGTGGTGTTTTCCTGTGTTTTTGCACGGGAACGCCTACTCTGCATATCTTTAGCGTTAGCTATCGCTCTCATCCGAGGCGATTTTTTTTGTGGCAGCTATTGCCGGAAATCTGCGGATATGGGCAGTTTGCACCAGCTTGGGAATAGTGCGACAAACCCATCGCCACCTTTGCGACGCTAAAGTGCAGATACATCGGCGATAAGCACTTGAGAATATGCCCCCATGTTTTTGCAGCTTTATGGCTAGTGCCTTTAGCAATTGGTTAGCCACACTGCTTCCCTATGAGGTGGGCGAACCGTGTTGGGGAAATCGGGGGGAGGGAGGCATCCAAGACTGATGCTGCCACCACCTGTACGACCCACCCTCCTTTAAGCTTAGCTACTTCTATGATAGATAAATGAGATTCTTGCAGTAAGACAATGTCTGACTTCTGGGAACCTTGGTAAGAAACTACCATTTTCCATCATATGTCGGTTGTAAGATGACGAAAGATCAGCCTCTCGTTGAGTGCATCTTTGGTGAATTTTAGGGGGTTCGTTTTCACACTGTCTGTCTACATTCTGAAATTCTTGTTTGCCACAAGTGATGTGGCCGGATATCTCCAGCTGCGCTGGGTGTAACCCATGGGCAATGGTATATAGTTGGGAGGTCTTGCTATGAATACAAAGAGAAAGGGAAACGTGTTCAGGCGATCTAGAACAAGTCTGCGGGGAACTGCCTCGGTGTTTATATGGGTGAACAACCAACTGATCACACTGTGGGTCGCTCCCACTCCTAATTAGCAAAGAATGAAGTGGGCAACTTGATTGTAGACTCTGAGCTTTGAGGGGGATCATGATTTATATCTGTTTCTTAAGAAGTGGCCTTCCTGTGATTTGCCTCTGAGGAGAGGATTCCTGGAGGACACAGAGGCTCGTGTACTAGATAATGCAGTGATAGGGTCTAACGTGTCGGACCATGATGATTCCTCACTTAGGAGAGGAGATGTTACCACTTCCATTTAAGTTTCCTCCTGTGTTTCCAATCAGTCTTCGGGTTCTTGTGGGTCATAGTATTCCCATGTTTTGACGAGTATCATAACTAGCATACTTACAGGATCAGGTATGCCATACTTGATTTTGATTTTTTATTTTAGGTGCGCATCGTAGGAGAAGTCACCAGCAAAGTAGAATGTTCTCTGTTTATAGATATTGGGGCTGTGTTGCTCGACTTGTCTGAAGAGTCGTTTTGGCATGGTGGTGGCATAATATATACATCATTACTGGGCAAGATCGGTCAGTAGAGATTAGTCACTTAATTCTCAATCAATTAGCTCTCTGGAGCTCTATGGCTAAGCCAAAGTCACTAGTCATAAGTTTAGGCAGGAAGGTGGTAGGTTGTCCCCCTCACAACTTCAGGCAAGCCATATAAGTGGTTGTTGTCCCTCCTACTTCTGTCCTCGGGGTTAGCGACCATCTGCCATAACTTCCATATTTCAGACCCGAATTAGAAGCTTCTGAACCCTTTTTTTTAGTTCTGGTAGTCATGTTTAGGAGGTGTTTAATTGTAGCATGAAGCCAGAAATTTCAGATTGTATAACTTTCGTTTCACATACAGTTTCAGCAGTGGCTTGCTACTCTGAATGTATTGAGGTTTTAATTTCCTTAAGTTCATGCATTTTTATATTAATTATTAAAGTACATTTATTTCATGTATTTACTTTAAATGTAGAGAAAAACAGAAAAAATGCTACATATCTATTAAATTAATATTCAGTTAAACCTTAATCAATTGAAATATATTAAATTAATTTACAATTACTTTTCCATAATTCAAATTGAAAAATCAATTCCCACCTGAAGAAGAAAATGTTTTTAATGTGCATTAATAATTATTAAAATTGATGATTAGAATTAATTAAAATTAAAGCGTGTTAAGGTCCTCTTTGACTGCTCCAGTGCTGAAGCTATTGAATTATTGAGCCTGTTGCTTCAATGCTTCCAGATGTGCTCAGTCAATGGCATGGAGCAGATCAACGGCAATGGCTGTGTTGTCAGTCCAAGTGTTGTGGATTGTAGCAAAGGAGGCGGAGCTAAGACAGAAAGTTTCAAGGTGTCACTCGAGTTATATTGTTTCCCTGTTCAATTGCATCTGAACTTTGCAGGATGACTTATAGCGAAATGCATCCACAGAAATGAAGACATATATTGGTGGGATTGTTAATTAGGGTGAGAAGAGTTTTATAGGGATTAATGAGTAAAAGGTCGGTACTGCATCCACTTAAATTATTCTCATATTCTTGTGTGACAAGGTCTTATTAGTAAATTCAACGTACGTTTTACATGGAGAAATCAGAACAGAAGCGTTCAGCGGAATATCGTGTGTATATCATGTTTGCTGTATTTTGCATAAGTCAGTAATAGTCTAACATATTACTATTTTTTGTTTTATATTGAGCTTCATGTTGCTTTTCTGCCAAACCTAGATGCTGTACATAGCATAACCAGCATTACTATTGCAATATTTTCTTGTCACTCCTTAAACCACGTGTCCAAAAGCTGAGTGGTTTATAAATGTCGCCAGAACTCCGAGGTGGCAATACAGCAAATCTATATATGTCAGTAATGGAACATATTACAAGCCACCTGTTATGCATTCTTTAGTTTTGATGTTTTTTATGGGGTAATTAGCTGGCAAAAAACAGTTCTCTAAATGGGCACTGATTGGAATTAGAATGTTTAGGGTTTGTTTCCCTTTCATTAATAATAACTCTTATAAAATAATGAGCAACGGTGAAGGGTTTTGGATTTATGTGATTCTGTGGCTGCAGCGTTTACTGCGTAATTTATCACATTTAACACATAATTTGCGGATTTCAACAGAACCTATTGTTTCTACCTCAAATGGATAAAAATTATATTTTCAGAGAGTGTGCTACATAATTTGCCTTTTATTTCCTCTTAGTTTTGATAGCCATGATACATATTTTTGTTCTCCCTTGAGCCTAATTCTAGTAGCCCAGACAATGGTAAAGGTCTGATGCAGAGTGCTTTTTGGGGCTGTGATTATGATGATGAAACCCATATTTCAATGAAAACTATGAAATATTTCCCAAACTTCATGGTAAATATGGGTTTTATACCACTGAATTTTGCACAATTATTGCACACACACGCTCACATACATGACACCTTTCTTTCACAGCTGCATCACAGGAGGATTCATGGTAAAGTGTACCCCTGACAGCAAAGAGAAAAGACAGTTTCTTTTTAAGGGCAATTTTATTTCAATAAATACAAACTCCAATATATTAAATAAGTTAAATACTATGTGCAGGTCCCTAAAACTCAAAATCTTCTATCAGGGATCCTTGAAGCTCCTCTCGATTGGGTGGCCGGCACCATCCAGTGAAGCCAATAGTTCTGGTTGCAACAATATGGGATGTCTGGATCTGACAGTATTCTGTCACACGAACCTGGTGAGAGGTCTGACAGGACCAGACATCCTAGGAGTAAAAAAATAAATAGAATTTTTCAACAACATCGGTATCAGCTATAAATTAAAATTCCTTTAGGGCAGAGGGTAAAAAAATACATTTATGGTATAATGCTAGTATTTACCTGTGGATGTATTGGTATGTAATATTTGGCAGCTTAAATAGCTAAAACATGACGGACATCAAACTATGATTGTGCGTCTATCATTTAAATAGATATGGAAATGTACAGTTTTATAACTTCATTTACACGTAAAACACAAAATACATTTGGATAAATACAGATAGAATGGTCCAAAAATAAATATGGATAAAGACAGATGGAAATGGTCCAAAAATAAATACCATAAAACCGGGAGTCTTAAATATAATGTACAAGCAAAGAACACAAACAGAATGCAACAGTATATATACATTAGATCTGTGCCCCTGCATCCTGAGGGGCGTGGAATCGAGGATCTGTCGCTGTACACATCACCAAGCGCTGACTTTCAGGTCCATGCCCTGTTGGAGTGTGAAGGGTAGAAAATATCTGCAAATCAATCAAACTGAAGCATCCTGACAAAAAAGTATTGTGAGCTGTCTGTAAGAATGTCCGACTCCACTGCCGTCTGTAAGTCTGTTCTGGCAATGTCTTCCCTTCAGCTCAGGCTCGACGCGGATATCTGGCCTCAGATTGTGATACTTCTATTTCCGGTTAATAAAGTGCAAATGGCAGCTGGCTCAGGTCTTGTGCGGATGCTTCTGTGGTCAGTAGAACAAGACTTGTCGTAGCAAATGGCAGCCTCACACCTGCGAGTTCTTCACCCTCTCGAACGTCTGCATGACGTGGGTGGTGGGGACGCAGCCCTCCCTCACGATGCTCAGGATCCCTGGAAAGGAAGAAGCAAAACAGCATGAGATTGAGAGGGCTTAGAGAGTTATGAGGTCTGTGAGCAGCAGAGGGAAGGGGAGAGACAAGCATAATGAGCACAGTAGGGATTGGCTCCTCAGCATCCAATGGGTGATGGAGTCCAGGAGGGAACCGCCCTCTCACATGGCATATACTGACTGGAGAAAGCGTGGGGTCTGCGCCCTCAAGGAGACATTGAATGACTGGGGCAGGGTGGGATATCATGGAAACAACAAACTGCTAAAATACAGACTCGAAATCTTTCACTGCCAAAATATCTACCACAAACAACAATCCCCCTGCAAAAATGTCGACCCACAGTAAACTCACTATCAAGCACTTGACCAATAATTTCAGACAGGAGATGGAATAGTAAGTTAACTCTGTATTTTAATAATTATGGAGTGAGTCTCACTGGAATTAGGAACTTTTATCTGGTCTAATGCTCTTTAAATAGACATTTGTGTATATTTGTGTGTGGTCAATATTTTGTAAATTTGCATGTAAGAATCTGTGATTCTGAGGTCTCTATTTTCAGATGGGACTAGAGTAAGGAACTTCAGGCATTGGGTAACTTGGACAGGGTGGAATTGTCCCTGAGAAAGAACAATGGGATTGGGGAAAAAATAAAAGATCCCGGCTTGGGGAATAGTGTCTTACTGAGGGAGGTTCTGGGTCCATGTGCTAAGTCTGAGTGAATTTGTAAGCACTATTACTAAATTTGATGAATTTGCAGTATGCAATTTGCATAATTTCTTCTTTATTAGAGATGGTTTTGAGCATAAAATGCCCCTGTAAGAGACTTCTTCTTTATTAGAGATGGTTTTGAGCATAAAATGCCTCCGTAAGAGACATCTTTCGCTGATTAAGTCTTCTAACAGTATCTAACATGACTTTTTCATGTGCGGTATATACTACCATGAAAATTTCATGCAAGATAAAGGCGAACTGAATTTCACACCGTTCATGTAATTTTATCAAAATTTTGTGAAACAAATTATGCAAGACGGTACACCAACAGTGCAGACTAATGATAAAGAGAAATGCTTGTAAAGTTGAAAGTAGGGGTCAGGATTTGGCAGAGGTAAGAAACCTCCGGTGGCATCCCTGCAAACTTTGAACAAGCGCTTGGAGTTTTCCTCAGGGGCTCAATAAAGTGCATCTCTTTGTTACGCATTCATCTTAGCCCCTTTAATGCTTCAACTGTCCATTCATTCTGGGCTTTGTAAGTCTGTATGCCTTGGACACCAGGAATCCACTGGATCCGGACAGTTTTTTCTCAAATCTCATGGCAGGTGGGAAGAGGTGGGGGGTGCAGAGCCCCCTGTTCATATCCAAGGATGCAACTGTTCTAGTTTGGGAATAGCAGGGGACAGAAATGAAACAGAAACAAGCATTGGTTAAGACCCACCTTCGTCTATTCTCAGACAGTTCACCACCGTGGAGCCCACCATCTCGTAGGAGTCCCCATCACACAGCACCCCCTCCAGCTTGTGCCGTAGACGCCTGAAACACAGAGCAGAAATACAAAATCACTCATTTAAAGAAATAATCGACAAAGGCTCAGGTGCTGGGGATTAAGGGAAAGACGGAGGAAGGCAAACATCTACCTGACCTCAAGCTCAACTAGTCAAACACACCTGTGTTTAATGCACCCACATATAGGCTTATGCCAAGCATCACAAATACCCTAAAACATATGCGTGAGATATCATCAACACCCTTTTCCCTTCTTTCACCTTTCAGTAGCACCAGTCTAGTCATATGGTTAAAAAAGCCTAAACTCATTCAAAATAGCTCACCGCCCATCGATACTCCAACACTCTTCCATTCACCTTTCAGAATCTTCAGCTCACGCCCTTCCACAATCCTTGCCCCTGCCCCCAGCTCCTAGCAGCCATCTAGTAACTCTCAAACCCCAGGCACCATCTCTTATGCAGAAGGCCCAATCACAACCTTTTCCTGATTTCAGCCCCTTTTCTGAATGAGTACTCACGAGATGACCATGTCATGGTGGGTGCTGTCACACTGCCCACTGGGATTGGCAGAAGTGATGGCCAGAGGGCCGGTCATGTCGGTCAGGTGGGCAGAGATAGTGTGGTCCGGCACTCGAATCATGATGGAGTCTTTGGTGCCCACAATGTCATAAGCTGGTCCAACTCCTACAGAAGGAGAACATATAAAATGAATCAGCAACAAGTCAGGTGTGAGTGATTGAGCATTTGAGTTTGATTGTATTTATTTTCTCAGCATCATGAACAGAGTTGTTGTACAGTGGTGCCGTCATTTGGTTGTGCTTAATCTGAGCAGATGTTTGAATGGTCTAGCCTCAGAACATCAAGAGTTAATGAAGGTCCTTGAAGACGTGATTGCTCTAATTGTGCAGTGGGCACACATTGTCCATTTAGTATGAAAGAAGCTATACTAAAGCATTTCAAACAGCCACGGTCCGTGCAGGAAACAGCGGTGGGGCGGCTTTGGGGGGTTTCGAGGGACGATGCAGAGGGGAAATTAAATAAATATTTTCCCTCTGCATGGTCCCTCGATATCCCCCCCAACGCGGTCCCACCGCCCCCACCGCTGTTACCTGCATGCACTGCGGCTGATTAAAAAACTGTGAAAGGCATGCACACATTTGTTTGTTATATCTTGAGAGGCCAGATGTCTGCAATACATAATGTTAAACATTCTTTAAAAAAGTATTTCTGTCTTATATCATTTTATGGCTGTTCGATATATCATTCTGTCTGCGTGAGGGACTATTTTACAACTGAAAAGTACACTGACTCAAACAAAACATTTTTTCTCATGCAGCCATAGTATACCGAGCGCAACCTTTCTTTGTTTTGTTTGTCATTGCTGCGCGGTTTAATTAGTGTTTTAGTCAGGAATTGTGCGAGTCACATATATTTCTTCATCTGGTTTATACACATGTACACATACATCACACACACACACACACACATATATACATAATATATGTAATATGTACATGCAATGGGTACATGAGATGGGGGGTCTGTGTGCTTTAGGGGTGAATGTGCATGTAATACCTGCATGAGATTGAGGTCGCTACACATTAAAGGGGGTCTGCACCCTAATATGTATATGCAATAGCTCCATGTGATAGGGACCTCTTCAGAGAATGGGGGTCACTGGACCCTGATATGCACATGCAATAGTTATATGAGATGGGGATCTGTAAACATCAGGAGGGTGAATGTACATGCAATGCCTGCATGAGATGGGGTCTGTAGATATCAAGGGGTGAACGTGCAGGTAATATCTGCATGAACTGGGGTATGCATATATTAGGGGGGGCTGAATGAACTCTGATATGTACATACAATAGGACCTGAGATGGGGTGTCTGTAGACATTAAGGGGTGAATAGACCCTGATCTGTACATACATTAGCTACATGAGATGGTGGTCTATAGACATTGGGGGGTGAAGTAATTCTTGCAAGAGATGGGGGAGGGTACACTTGGGGGGGTGTAAATAAAGCATGATCTAGACAAGCAGCATATACATGAAGTGAGCACACCCCTGAATTTCCCCAGGCACAATTTTTGGCATTTGTAACCCCCACCCCTCTACCCTCCCCAGCCCACCTTTCTTTGACAAAGAAACAGCCCATGCAGAAAAGGTCACACGTACCCATCCTCTTCAGCCACTCTCCCTTCTGGACAGTGCAGCTGATACCCCCAGGGTAGACGCTCCCCATGAAGTCCCACAACAGGGGTCTGAACGGGGGTCTCACGGCCAGCAGCTGGTCCAGGTGGGAGATGCAGATACAGATGGGCTTCTCCAGGGGTCGGTCCTGCAGAGGATGGAAGAGAGGGAAGTAATGAATGGTTTAGAGAGAGAAGGGGGAGGGCAGGACCGTCAGAGATTATGTGCAGGATCACGTGATATCTAAGTGACCTTAGACCCAGTCACACCACCGCTGTAAATAAACTAAATGTCTCTAGTGCTAGCCAACAGATTGTACAAGTTAAAAGCCTGTATTGCCTTCTAATGACACTTACACCGTGACTCCTAATGTATGATGATTTATGTTGAACACGAGTTGTCTTTTGGCATTGTGACTGTTCTAAATATGTATCGTTAATCTCAGATATTGATGCAAATTCCTGAGGTCTGGAAATCTGTTCATTTCCATACCCGTCTCATTACCCACTGGACTGTCAATGTTATTGTTCCTTTTTACTGCATGTTTAAATAAATACAAACCTTTCCATTTGGAAGTACCACACAGCTCTAATTGTAGTTCTGTGCTTATACACTTATGTTGTTGGGTAGGGACCTATGTCTCTTGCAATACACTATTACCCTCGGTCCCTCTTGGCACACAGGGTTCCCTTGTTCTTTGTTACTCCCTTTCTAATGTCCCATAGCAGACAGACACTGGCCACAGAGTTCAATGCAATGGAATCTGCACAGTCTGAGAATGCAGAGTCACTGTGTAATCTGGGGCATTAGTATCTTTCTTGTGAACGTGATAGCATCTCGCTGGGATCTTCTGCCCCTAAAGCAGGGTTCTCTCCTGAGACTATGTATGGACTGGAGCCCACACTTCCCTTATCACCCCCATCTCGCACTCTCCCACAAAGTATGACAAGCTACCCTTTAACCTGGCTGCTTTCCTTGTTTTTTTTTTAAGTTTTGGAGTTGGAACTTTCTAGGCAGATATTACCATGAAAACCCTCACCTGCAGAATGGTTTTACCCTCTCATTTCCATGTCAATATATCCAACTATACATACTCCAGGCTGGTATCACCATGGTAATCACACCCCTGCAGAATGGTTTTACCCTGTAATTTCCATGTCAATATATCCAACTGTACATACTCCAGGCTGGTATCACCATGGTAATCACACCCCTGCAGAATGGTTTTACCCTGTAATTCCCATGTCAATATAACCAACTGTACATACAACAGGCTGGTATCACCATGGTAATCACACCTCTGCAGAATGGTTTTACCCTGACGTTTCCATGACAATGTCTCCGCCCGCAGGGTGACTTCTAACTGTTCTAGTAAAAGCTGTCCCTTATTCTTGAATGACAGAGCATCTGTCTCGGCCTCGGGTAAATTCTGCGGAAGTTCGCTCCTCGGTGCTCACCTTGATGGTGTATATCTTCTGGATGGCCTCGGGGTGTTTGCAGGAGGCTGCCAGGGCGTAGACAGTGTCTGTGGGGACCCCGCACACCCCACCCTGGTCCAGCAGGGCAGCGATGGTCCTTAGGCTGCTGGTGCGATAGGATTCGGGGCACACGCAGTAGTCGGACGCCTCAACTTTCTCCTCTGACTTCGTTTCCTAAAAGTGCAAACAGCAGACAAGGGGTGAGACAGCGCCACCTAGAGCTGCCCTTGAGCAGCACATGCACATGCCAGAGTTAGACGACTAAAGACTGGTTATTTGAGAGACACATTTATCGGAACTGAGTGTTAATTTAAGAATAGTAATCGTAACATATTGCATGTACTTATCACTGTACCTTGAAGAGAGGTGGTCCCATGGGAATTAGGTCCTTGCTGAAAATGCAGTTTCCAAGAGATGCCGCCGCTCCGTAGATACAGACGACACTGAAGACGGACAATACTGTGACTAAAAAAACACACAAAGACGGGAAAATTAGACTTTAAGTTTAATATTATCAACAAAAAAAGAGGCGCGTGCTGATCACGTTGATGTTAAACCAAGACAGGGGTTCCTTCAGGAGGGATTTAAAAAAGGTAAATGCCACCCAAGACGATAAAATATAAACATAAGACAGAGATTAATTTTTCACTCTACTTCGGTCTGTATGAAATTAAGTGTGGTAAAGCATTTAAACTGGTACATGAACCCCTGTTTTGGTTTATACTTAATTGCCCTGGTTCCTGCGGTTATGGGGCTCACCCCAACTCTTCGTATTATAACAAGGTGATGTTAAGGCAGCAGTGGAGAGACAGATACAAAAACTAAGAAATGTGGAGGTCTGGCAGAGAACCAGACAAATGTCAGGGTTGTAACTGACTCCATTCGAGCCAGGCTTGTAAGGCACACGCCAGTCCTTTCTACAGACCACTTCCCTTTAGCCCCCAACACATTACAGGTGGACTCGGGATGGCACTTGATAGAAATTGCCTGTTTATCATGAATTAACCCTTTGGAGATCACTGACATGCATTAACACACAAGAGGAACCCACAGTGGAAGGTGTCCACTTACTCTCGAGCGCGAGGGGCAGGCATTCCAAGGTGAAGAGCAGGAAACAGACCATCACCGCCTCCATCAGCAGGGCGAGCAGCACCAGCACCACGTTGGCATAGGCGACTGTGGAACAAGCAGAACAGGATGGCGTCAGATGTCGGAAATGACATATTTCAGAGGTCAGTGGGGGTCACAGTTGCTCAAGTCTTTAGATGAGGACACTACGATGCCCCAGAACTATGGACCTATGGTGCATATGGACCATCGAGTGACAGACACCGGCCCGAGCCCACTACAGCCGGAAGCAGCTGCTGTCTGTCAGGGCACCTGGGCCTCAAGTATTCAACAGAGGGATGACTGGACATCGGTATCCGGAGAGACTTACCCAAGGACATCAGGAAGACATTGATGACCAGGAAGGTGACGGCACCAACAGTGAATGCACCATAACTGGCGACGTGGATACTCAGCAGGGGACCTGGAGAGGGAAGAGGAGGAGGGGCAGAGGGTTAGTCATGGATGAAACAGAACATAGGAAGGAGCTCTTCCTTCAAAGGCAGGAGATGGCTAGGAGCAGAGACAAGGGATGGAGGAGGACCATATACTGTCCAACACCTCACTCATCTAACAGCCAATCATGGTGCTAGATATTGGCTTCTAATGATGTGTAAAACTGTATCTTCCACCTCATCCTGAACAAGTGCGCCCTGATTTGGTGAAACACACTTCTCGAAAACACCTAATCCCAGTTCATCTGATTGATAATTCTGGTAAATATGCCCAGAGGTACAAGAAATGAGCAGTTATTTGAACAAAGGTGATAATAACTATTGGTTCTTCCCACAACTGGATGATCAACAATAGTTTATCCAGATCCATTAATGGTTCCATAAGTCATTAGTCCCCTCCTAGTGGCCACCAGCTGCACTCCTCTTCCACCCTTTGCCCTCCACCTGGCAGCCATCACATATGATCCCTAGCAGGTACTTCTTCAGGTCACTGGTTACAAGGGCCCCCAGTCAGAAAAAGAACTGCATGTGATGTCATCAAGAAACTACCTGCATGCATGGCTACTACAAATGAAACTAATAACCACAAATATACATCACCCCCACTGCCCCTACTGGTATGCCTTAGAATCTAAACCACACAGAAGCTTCATGACACTGGATCCCTAGGACTTTTCGGCAAACATTTTGCACATTGTAAAGAAGATTAAGAGATCACAAGTTACCTGCAAGTCGTAGCCACGCCCATGTGGCCCATACAGCAGCATAACAGAATGGTAGGACCGACCCAAATCTTCGACCTCTCTGGACCACGATTCTGCAGACGTACAACTGGAAGAGAGCGCCAGGGATCAGCACCCAAGGGATGGAGAGGTGGGCTCTGGTAGGGTCATCTAGGGACCCCTGGATGGCAGAGAGTGAGGCCAAGCCATTGCAGATGAAGAAGAGGGCATCAGGGAGCTGGCATCTGGTAGTGCTGACCTCCTGGCCTTCCTTAGACCTGCTGGTGACGCGCTTCAGGCACAGCAGCAAGTCCTGGAGCATAGCTGATGACATCACTTGGGGTCCAGTAGAGATCAACGACTTGTCAGCGATGGAGTTAATGAGGCTGGCAAAAGTGGCGTAGAGGGAGGTGGCTGTGTAAATGCTGCAGACCACTCCAAAGAAGATATGGGATCCCTGGAGTGGAATCTGTTGGATGGTGGAGACAGTAAGGAGGAGGAAGCATGAATTCTGCAGCACCTCCAGGAGGTCTCTGTTGAGGGACATCAGGCAGAGGATGCAAGCGGCGACCAGAAAGAACCAGCCCCCCACCATGCCTGCTCGGCTCTTGTCCACATTGTCCCCCGAGAGGAGCACCGTGAGAATGAACTCTTCCCAGGACATCAGCAACCAGAACAGGCTGTGGAGTCCAAGCTTGGTGGTGTGGTAGACGTCTTCTCTCAAGTAACTGTAGTAGCTGGCGCAGAGCTGGGACAGCGCATTGATGCTGACCCAGATGGCGCCAATGTAGAAGGTCTTCATGTACCCAAAGCAATAAAAGGCAAAGATGAGCGAGGCCACTGCGTCACCGATGTGTCCCAAGGCCATGGGCTCCGCGTACTTGGAGTTCTTCTTGGTCTCCTCCCCGATGCCACTGGAAGAGGTGCTGTTGGCCGAGCCCAAAAGCAAGACGCTGAACATGGGGTTCCCGAAGCCTGGAAGGACATTCCTCTGGGTCAGGCCCTTCAGGAGCAGGGCAGTGGCGCCATAGAACCCAAACAACACAATGAGCAGCTCCAGGGTCCCCGAGACCACCAGCGCCCACTGTCCGAAGAGCCCCACTGCCTCGAAGACCAGTGTGAGGGTGATGGCGCCAAACACGAAAGGCATGACGTAGTTAACGGTGGCCGAGCAGAAGGAGAGGATGAAGGCGACGGCGGTGTATGCCACCAGCCCTGCTAATGCGCTCTCACTGACCGGAAGAGGGGAGGCAGCCATGATGGTCTGGCTATTAGAAATGTTCAGGGTTTGTGTGGTGTTGTGGATGGTGGGATACGCTCCCAGGACGACACGTGTAGCCCCGTAGCTGCTCCAGAGGGCCACGAATGCCACAAAGGCGGTGCTCCCAAGGTGATCGTACTTCCGGAAGCACAGGAAGCCTGCAATGAGTTGTGTCAGTCCTCCAATCAGGATGAGATGAACCCCTGCAAGAGATAACACATGAATTGTCAGCACGGGTGTGTGTGTTTGTGTGCGTGAGTGTGTACCCCCTCCCTCCAAGTGTTTTATACATGTTATCCCAGCGCCACCTGAAACTCTGTGTGCGATCTGTGGCTGCCACACTCACCTGCCAGGATGTTCTCCACACCTTCAGCGTTCACACTGGTGTGGAAGGAAAAGAAGTTCTGTAGGGCCACCAGGAAGGCGCTGATGACGTTGGCGAGGAAGCCCATGACGGATGGTTCACTGTAGTACACAGAGGCGAAGCCTTCCATGGTGAGTGGCAGACCTGGGGGTGGGGAGAGAGGTCAATAGACAAGAAATTAGCCACAGGTGAGAGTGGGATAGGAGGTGAGAGTGGGACAGGAGGTGAGAGGGGCAGGAGGTAAGAATGAGATGGAAGACGGGTAGCTGGGTGGGTAAAACCCAGATTAGATTGGTGCCCGGGGTTAGATGGGGAACAGGAGGTGGGACAGGAGCCAGAGGCCTAATATCAGACAGAGGTGAGATGGCAACACGATGTGAGAGTGGGACAGTGGGTGAGATGGAAGACTCATGTGGAGTGGGACAGTGGGTGAGATGGAAGTCGTGAGAGTGGGACAGTGAGTGAGATGGAAGTCGTGAGAGTAGGACAGTGGGTGAGATGAAAGACACGTGAGTGGGAAAGTAGGTGAGATGGAGGAGACATTTAAGTCGGACAGAGAGTGAGATGGAAGAGATGTGAGAGTGGGACAGTGGGTGAGATAGAAAACGTGTGAGTAGGACAAAAGTTGAGATGGAAGAAATGTGAGAGTGGGGCAGTGAGTGGGATGGAAGGTGTGAGAGTAGAACAGTAGGTGAGATGGAAGGCACATGAGAGTGGGACAGTGAGTGAGATGGAAGGCATGAGAGTGGGACAGTGAGTGAGATGGAAGGCAGGTGAGAAAGGGGCATTGGGTGAGATGGAAGACATGTGAGAGTGAGACGGTGAGTGTGTTGGAAGACAGGTGAGAGTGGGACAGTGGGTGTGATGGAAGACGTGAGAGTGGGACAGAAGGTGTGATTGAAGAAGTGAGAGTGGGACAGTAGGTGAGATAGAAGACACATGAGAGTGGGACAGTGAGTGAGATGGGAGAGACATGAGTGAGACAGTGTTTGAGGTCAAAGACTCTTGGAGGAGTGGACAGTGGGCAAAATTCGAGCCAGAATTCAGATAGGAACCGGAGGGGGGGGGGGGAGGAACAGGTAGTAAAATGAGAACAGACACTGAAATCGGTGCAGGGGATGAGATGGGGCTGGGCAGTGAAACTAAGACTAGGGCAGGAGATTAAATGGAGCTTAGAGGTGAGAACAGGAGCTGAAATTTGGTGAAAGTTTACGAGGTGAGACGAGTTAAGAAGTGAACCAGAGGTGAGATGCACAGAGAGACGGGCAGGTGGAGATCGGACAGGTGTCAAGTGAGAGCCAGGCAGCCTGTCGATCAGTGTAAGGCAGTGTAAAGGGCCGCACTGTGCAGTGTGGAGAGACAATGACAGGTTGCTCACGCTAAACGGTGTAGGCGTGGACAAGTTGATCACAAGAGGAAAGTATCATAGAGGGACGAAAGTTTGTACATACCGAGGGAAGGGAGCTCTGTTTTCCGTCACGGGCCGCGCCTCCGTTTTCTTTGAGGGACCCTTGGGTGAGGGTCGTCTAGCTTCCTGTATCCGAGGGACTCTCCTTGAGGATATGGTCTGGAAAGACGCCCAGTGACGACCGGTCCTATTTCTGAGGTGTACTCTGTGAGGGTAGCCCTTGCCTCTTGGGGTGACCTATGAGGGCCGGTCCTGCCTCCGAGAAGGTTTCTTTGAGGGTTGATGGGTCTCTTCTGTTTTTGAGGGATGATCTCTGGAGGGCCGGTGTGCCTCTTCTGTCTCTTAAGAGTCCTGTGAGGGAAGGTCTCGTCTCTGAGGAGTCCGCTGTGAGGGTCGTTCTTGTTTGGGGGTGCTGTGAGAGTCGTTCTTGTTTGGGGGTGCTGTGAGGGTCGTTCTTGTTTGGGGGTGCTGTGAGGGTCGTTCTTGTTTGGGGGTGCTCTGTGAGGTCCTGACCCCTCAGACAGCAGCTGCTCCTCTTCTGCCTGTTCAGTGTGTCTTGTTTTCGCCTGTCAGATTCCATCTGACAGCTGTGAGTTTATGGATACCGAGGCGATAGCCTCATTACTCCACATTCATTTTTGAGTTTTTTAGTCGCTGTTTCGGTTGTCTTATTGATGTAACGCTTTGTCTTCTGCCTGTTCTCCGCTCGCGCAGGTTTTATACAGTCTGAGGTGGGAGGGGCTGGTGGTGGTGGTGGGGGGGAGCCCTGGAAGGTGTGTGGAATTTCCCCCTCGTCTCTCTCCATCCTCCACCCTTCACCTCAACCTGTCCCTCCTCCAAGCTCCTCCCACTCCAGGGGGCCTAGAATGACCCGTAACTTTTATTTATCTTGAAACAAAGTTTAAAATACAGAGATTTCTCTTCCTAGGACAATGTTAACCGACGAAAGAGCGGAATATAATAAAACTACAGGAAACACATGTCGACAGAGGTCGAGAGATGAATTACTATTTAGTTTGAGAAATGTATATTTAGAAGTTATTTTTGTAATAAAGATGATGGTGGTTATTAATATTATTATATCCAAGGCAGGTCTGGGCGACGAGACGCAGTTCCCACAAAGACAAAGTCTGCGCGTGGATTGTCCCCCGCACGCGCTGCCGCGAGCAGGGGTTTCCTCGTGAATACTCGTGGCAGCGCCGTAAGGAAGTGAGTCTGATTGTGAGAGAGGGAGTGAAAGAGAAGCTGGCTCATCCTTTCACAAGAAGCTCCCAGTGGTGACTTCACGGCTCAAGCAGAGGACCCACGCCCAGAATCAGACTTGTGCAGTATCATGGTGGTGGCACCAGGGCTGGGTGTTGTGCTGAGACCTTCGCCCTGATCACTCATTCACAAGGGGGTAATTGTGGTGACTTTGCTGCAGATCTGCTCCAGCGACTTAAGGGTGCAGGGAGTGAACCCTCCTCAGGAGGACACCTTGTGCAATCAGATCAGAGTGGCTGTACCAGGAGGGCAGGGAGTGGTACAGGGTCTGGTGCCTGGGTCACACATTCAGAAGGAGCTCACTGTGGCGACTTAGGGGGTGGAATTCCCCCCCTCGCCCCCCTGGAACAAACTTGTACAATAAGATCAGAGAGGTTACAGCAGGAGGGCAGGGAGTGGTACAGGGACCAGTGCTTTTTGTTTTTTTACAGAGTTTTATTTAGCGCAAACTTGACGAGCACCAGTTGCGTTACATTTTTGTTAGGCGGGGGAGATTAAGTGATTTGCCCAGAATCACAGGAGTTGATCGTCCTTGCCAAGACTCGATTAGAGGTCGACAGCCCTTGCTGTTAGGCCAACTCCTCTCCTGCTTGGGTCACACATTCACAAGGAGCTTCACTGGTGCTCTCAGGTGTGTGGGAAGTGGTGCCCAGGTATGTCTTTCACAAGAAGCTCAGTGTGGTGACATCACGAGTGGGGAAAGTAGTGCCCAGGTATGTTGTTAACGAAATGCACTGTGTGGGAAACTCGGAGTGCAGAGAGAGAGGTGCAGGCTCCAGCTATGCCTTTCACAAGGAGCTCAGCTCACTCTGGTGACATCAGGAGTGCAGAGAGAGGTGCAGGACCCAGCTGTGCCTTTCACAAGGGGTCAGCTCCATGTGGTGACACCAGGAGTGCAGAGAGAGGTGCAGGCTCCAGCTATGCCTTTCACAGGGAGCTCAGCTCACTCTGGTGACATCAGCAGTGCAGAGAGAGGTGCACGACCCAGCTATGCCTTTCACAAGGAGCTCAGCTCACTCGGGTGACATTAGCAGAGCAGAGAGAGGTGCTGGCTCCAGCTATGCCTTTCACAAGGAGCTCAGCTCACTCTGGTGACATCAGCAGTGCAGAGAGAGGTGCAGGCTCCACCTATGCCTTTCACAAGGAGCTCAGCTCACTCTGTTGACATCAGGAGTGCAGAGAGAGGTGCAGGACCCAGCTCTGCCTTTCACAAGGGGTCAGCTCACTTTGGTGACACCAGGAGTGCAGAGAGAGATGCAGGCTCCAGCTATGCCTTTCACAAGGAGCTCAGCTCACTCTGGTGACATCAGCAGTGCAGAGAGAGGTGCACAACCCAGCTATGCCTTTCACAAGGGGTCAGCTCCATGTGGTGACACCAGGAGTGCAGAGAGAGGTGCAGGCCCCAGCTATGCCTTTCAGAAGGAGCTCAGCTCACTCTGGTGACATCAGCAGTGCAGAGAGAGGTGCAGGACCCAGCTATGCCTTTCACAAGGAGCTCAGCTCACTCTGGTGACATCAGCAGTGCAGAGAGAGGTGCAGGACCCAGCTATGCCTTTCACAAGGAGTCAGCTCCATGTGGTGACACCAGGAGTGCAGAGAGAGGTGCAGGACCCAGCTATGCCTTTCACAAGGGGTCAGCTCCATGTGGTGACACCAGGTGTGCAGGGAGTTGAACAGGGCCTTGACACGCCTATCTGTGAAGTACTTGTGGTTCAACCGATGCTGAGGAATTGAAGTAGATCCTATACATGTCTTTCACAAAGAGGTCTGCACGGTGACAGCAAGGGACACAGGGAGTGGTGCAGGGCCCATGAATGTCTTTCACAAGCAGCTCCATGTGGTGAGACCAAGGGTGCAGGGAGTGGTGCAGGTGCTGCAGATCGGCGCATATTAATTCTCCCTACTTCCACGGACAGAGTAAATCCACAGTCGCACGCACATACACTCATCATACGCTAGGGCCCATCACACTAACATTCATTCTATTACTCTATCCACACTGAATATATAGGAGAAAAACCTAAACAATCTGCGTCTAAACGAGGTCAATGCAACCTAAAGAAATTGTCTTGAGTCATGATTTAAAACATAGGAAATACATTTGGAACTCAATAAATGACAAGGAAATAACCACCCGACACTGGAATTCAAACAAAAGTCATATTTTATCTAGATTAGTTCAAAGAAAGTCAATCATTAGCAAAATCATTATTCTCATAGTTACCTATTCTAGCTAAGTGTCATTTGGGTCAGGACAGGTCTCTCAGTAAAGTCTCCCGAGTCGCCGTCCTCTCAATCAGCGTCCATCCTCTCGAGCATAGGTTCGGGAAGAAGTGGCCTTAGACCCTCTCTAGTCTAACATTATTTATAACAAAACTAACGAAATACAAGTAACAAACAAACTCTAAACGTCCGTTGAGCCGCTGAGCAGAGCGAGCAGGAAAGGATGTATACTCGCAACATTTAGGAAACCTCCGCTCACAAAATCACAAAAATAAAAACACGGAAGAAGAAAACTCAAGTTAGGAAACGATACATTCATGAATGCTTTTCCTCGGAACCATAGCGAAGCCACCGCAAGTTATCAAAGTTCATTGTGGCTTTATTCTTCTCCAAGGGCAATTGGCAGCAAGCCTGGAGCTGCTGTCCTCACGGAAACTTTTAATTCAGCCAGAAGCCATGGTCAGGTGACTTTCAACCATGTTCAGCAAGGCCTCTCGTCACTTTTCAACCACTCGAGTGCAGGCTGTAAATAGCGGCCATCTTGGTTTAGGCCAAAACGGACCATCTTAATTAGAAGAAACACAAAACAACGTTACCACATCATAATGATTATACAGTGTTATCCCCACTAATACCCTTATGTGTATGTAATTACCTAGCCATCTGCAACACAAAGAAGCATTAAAGCACGTTATTTTAAAAGCGCAAACACGAAACAAATAGCACTTTAGCCACACTTATTTAATTAATTTGCACACCAACCTAGTTCACGTATTAATTAAGCAACATAAAAGCATTCCCACGTGTAATTCTTTCATTAGTAATGTTGATTAGTCAAGACTTTTAACAAAGTTAGTAATTAATGATTATAAATCAATATTTTAATCATAACATATAAACAAAACTGGAGCTTAAATCTCAATAAATTTTCTATAGAAAACTCTGCTCCAGCACAGGCCCAGGTATGTCCACGATAAGGAGCTCCATGTGGTGAGACCAAGGGTGCGGGGAGTGGTGCAGGCCCAGGTATGTCCACGATAAGGGCCACAAATGCCTTTCACAATAGTGAGACCAAGAGTGGAGGGAGTGGTGCAGGGCCTTGGTACGCCTATCTAAGGAGCTCATATGGTTCCACCGAGGATGAGGCGGTGATACAGGTCCTGGGCATGTCTTTACAAAGAGGTCTGTGTGGTGACAGCAAGGGACACGGAGTGGTGCAGGGCGCATGAATGTCTTTCACAAGCACCTCCAAGTGGTGAAACAAGGTGTTCGGGGAGTGGTGCAGGCCTGGGTATGTCCTTGCTAAGGACCTCCATGTGCTGTGAAAAAAAGGGAAGCCGGAGTGGTGCTGGAGTAGGTTACGTCTTTCACAAGGAACTCCATGTGGTGAACAAAGGGGTGCAAGGAGTAGGGCAAGACCTTGTCATGCCTTTCACAAAGAGCTGCATGAGGTAACATCAGAAGTCAACGCAATGGTGAAGTCCCACATGTGTGTTTCACAAGGAGCTCCATGTGGTGACATTCAAGTTGAGGGAAGTACTGGAGGTACAAAGAACTCTGTATGATGAAACTAAGGGGCGCGGGAGTTGTGCACTGCCCAGCAATGTCTTTCACAAGGAGCTCCATGTGTCACACCAGAGCTAGATACGGTGACATCAGGAGTGCAGGGACTGGGCCACGTCCAGGTATGTGTTTCACAAAGAGCTCCATGTGTCACACCAGAGCTAGGTATAGTGACATCAGGAGTGCAGGGACCGGGCCACGTCCAGGTACGTGTTTCACAAGGAGCTCCAAGTGTCACACCAGAGCTAGGCACAGTGACATCAGGAGTGCAGGGACTGGGCCACGGCCAGGTGTGTTTCACTCATAGAGCTCCATACTGTGACCTCTGGAGTGTAGGGGGACATGGTCTAGTACAGCACCCCTGCAAAAGATCACTCTGGGTGTCCCTCCTTTCCATTTTTAATCTCCTGATTTTATCACAAATATGCAATAGATTTTTACCGTAAAAAAATTCACCCCTTTCTTAGGGTTCATGTGAGGTGAGATCTCCGAAGCAGAGGGGCGCAGACGGGAAGATGGGGCTCACTCCGGGAATTCCCCATAACTTTCAGCTCCCTTTGGGAAGTTCCATCTCTTCTGGGGGCGGAGGGGTGTTGAAGTAGCACGGGACTGACATCTCGGCTCCGCAGCGGACCTCTACTCAAGGCCTTTGTTTCGGGACAGAAAAGACTCCGTCAATTAACATAAGACCTCTTCATTTAATTATTTGAAAAGAGGGGGCACGTCATTGCTGACGTCAGTGCGCTTAAATATCTGGTAGCGTATAATAATTACAAGCAAGATAGACTGCCGAAAGACAATTAAGACAAAGCGATATTTGTAAGTAGCTCCTTACGGGAGTTATCGTTATAGCGGGGCAGCCCCTGCTTCCCCCACCCTCTTAGACACAGCTCATACCCTTCTGACCCCCTCTCCTACCTTACATTATATACGGTCAGTTTTGTTTTATTCTTTTGTTTTTCTGGGAACGGGAAGATCAAGTGATTTGCCTAGAATCACAGGATGGTGAACAGACGCTGAGATCCAAACCTGGTTCCCCAGGCTCATAGTCGACGGCTGTGTTCGGCCACATCTTCTCGGAACTCCAGCAGCTGTAGGACACACGGCTAACTCTAGCATGGGTTACAGCTGGGAAGCGTTTCACATTTTACACAGACTGCCCTGCTGAGCCGGGTGTCATGTGTGCCCCGTATATATTGACATGTGTTTAGTTTGTCGTGCTCACAATCAGAGCCAGGGCTGCGATGGGCACAATGAAAAATAGCTAATGTCTTAGATCTGCACTTTCTTCTGAAAATGGCTTGGGCCCGTCGCCATTATTTGCTGAGTCTGAGCGCGTGCGCTGCCGCATGTTTGGAGAAAGAGGAAAACACCTGAGTCCTGTCCATCTTCGAACCCCTGACGTCACTCTCCGTGTCTGAAGCCAATATCCAGAAGTCTCATGCGGAGACTGTAAATGTCCCAACCAATGCATTCTGGGCCTCATTTACAATATTTTGTTGTAGGGCAGCGCTGCAAGCCATCCTGCTGCACTGCCCTACAGCAAAAGAAAAGGACAGGAATGCACCAATCAGATACGGCGCATTCCCTCGTTCCCCACCCTGGAGCTCCATTGGCTGCCATGCGCCAACACAGGCACCCTTGCACCAACCATGGTCACAGGCACCCTTGCACCAACCATGGTCACAGGCCCCCTTGCACCAACCATGGTCACAGGCACCCTTGCACCAACCATGGTCACAGGCACCTTTGCACCAACCATGGTCACACCAACCTTGCACCAACCATGGTCACAGGCCCCCTTGCTCCAACCATGGTCACAGGCCCCCTTTCACCAACCATGGTTACAGGCCCCCTTGCACCAACCATGGTCACAGGCACCCTTGCACCAACCATGGTCACAGCACCCTTGCACCAACCATGGTCACTGGCACCCTTGCACCAACCATGGTCACAGGCACCCTTGCACCAACCATGGTCACAGACACCCTTGCACAAACCATGGTCACAGGCACCTTTGCACCAACCATAGTCACAGGCACCCTTGCACCAACCATGGTCACAGACACTCTTGCACCAACCATGGTCACAAGCCCCGTTGAACCAACCATGGTCACAGGCCCCCTTGAACCAACCATGGTCACAGGCACCCTTGCACCAACCATGGTCACAGCACCCTTGCACCAACCATGGTCACAGACACCCTTGCACAAACCATGGTCACAGACACTCTTGCACCAACCATGGTCACAGGCATCCTTGCACCAACCATGGTCACAGGCACCCTTGCACCAACCATGGTCACAGGCACCCTTGCGCCAACCATGGTCACAGGCACCCTTGCACCAACCATGGTCACAGGCACCCTTGCACCAACCATGGTCACAGGCACCCTTGCACCAACCATGTTTACAGGCCCCCTTGCACCAACCATGGTTACAGGCACCCTTGCACCAACCATGGTCACAGGCACCCTTGCACCAACCATGGTCACAGGCACCCTTGCACCAACCATAGTCACAGGCACCCTTGCACTAACCATGGTCACAGGCACCCTTGCACCAACCATGGTCACAGGCACCCTTGCACCAACCATGGTCACAGCCCCCCTTGCACCAACCATGGTCACAGACACTCTTGCACCAACCATGGTCACAGGCACCCTTGCACCAACCATGGTCACAGGCACCCTTGCACCAACCATGGTCACAGGCACCCTTGCACCAACCATGGTCACAGCACCCTTGCACCAACCATGGTCACAGACACTCTTGCACCAACCATGGTCACAGGCCCCCTTGAACCAACCATGGTCACAGGCCCCCTTGAACCAACCATGGTCACAAGCACCCTTGCACCAACCATGGTCACAGGCACCCTTGCACCAACCATGGTCACAGCACCCTTGCACCAACCATGGTCACAGACACCCTTGCACCAACCATGGTCACAGCACCCTTGCACCAACCATGGTCACAGGCACTCTTGCACCAACCATAGTCACAGACACCCTTGCACCAACCATGATCACAGCACCCTTGCACCAACCATGGTCACAGACACTCTTGCACCAACCATGGTCACAGACACCCTTGCACCAACCATGGTCACAGCACCCTTGCACCAACCATAGTCACATGCACCCTTGCACCAACCATAGTCACAGGCACCCTTGCACCAACCATGGTCACAAGCATCCTTGCCACAACGATGGTCCAAGGGTGTCTGCGTTTTGCAGGTTGTTTTTTTTCTGGAAAGGTATTGTCAGCTAGGGAACTCAGTGCCTGCACCACCTAAGGCAATCACAAATGCAAGACTGCATTGACATTGCCCAACCTCAAACGTTCAGCTTCCAGATGGTCATACAAGAAGCATTTAGAAACACACAAAATGAGAGGCAAATGAAAAACACAAAGTCTCATCTAAATGTGTTGCTTAAGTATGCAATGAGTCGGTTTATGCTTGATGTTCCTTTTATTTCTTTTCTTTCTTCTCAAAGACAGAAAAACATACACCGCCAACGCGTTTCTCCCAACACATGGGCTTCTTCAGGGCAGTGTGATTCTAGCAAGAGTAGTGCAGTGGATGATTGAGAGCGTCCTATCGGAGATTTACATCATACATTACATGCTAATTGCTCGACCCTGGAAGCTAGGAAAAGTCAGCAAATCTTGGGTGTCCAGAAAATCTCGATTCCTTCCGAGTGAATCTTGTTTCTAGTGTAGGTAATATTTAAAGCAATATACCATGTTTGGCAAGGCACTCCGACCTTTTGCGCGTATTTCCACGCGCAGGGAAAAAAGAAATATTAAATATATAGCGTGAACCCGACCCAAAGGTATTCGAGAGGCTACATGAGCACCAGTTATATTACAGAAGGACACATAATTTTTTTTTATAGGCATGGGGAGATTAAGTAATTTGCCCAGAATCACGGGAAGCTGAGCCGACAACAAGACTCTAACCTGGTTGTCAACTCTGGCCGGTAGGCCACATCCTCCTCGCTGTGGAAATGATTGTTTTTGTGCAGGAAGAATCACCTTCCTGCACAAAAACAATCAATGGAGGCAATTTTCTCCTTCTACATGTGCTGCTGAAAGCACCACACATAGAAAGAGGAACAAACGAGGAGAAATAAAGTTATTTCTCCTCGTTCCGCTTCCCCTACGTAGCCTTTTGATGCATTCCCAGGTTTACCGAAAATTATAAATCTTGGAATGTGTTAAATGCCACGGGTGTTACGTGGGAACACCCACCGTAATGCCATTGGCACGCCTCCCCATTACAGTGTGAGGTAACGCAGCAACTTTTAATTTATTTTGTGAGTTTTATATAGCGCGAACTAGACCTGAAGGTATCAGGGTGCATTACATGAGCATCAATCGCGTTACAAACAAACACATTAATTTTTGTTAGGCACGGTGAGATTAAGTGATTTGCCCAGAATCACAGGAAGTTGAGTGTCCCTGCCGAGACTCACTACATTTACTTTTACATACCCACTGTCTCTGGAACATGTATAATTCATAATGCAGATCACATACCTTTCCCCATTACACTGATTCCTAGTGAGACTGCATGTCATCAGACAGGTTCCAGGTGGTTTGACACTCTATGGGGCTTTGGTACGTCTGTGCTTCCAACTACGCCCAGGGTGCTCGCTCACCTTCCTCAGTGAGTAGACTTGAAGTCATCGAGGGATTGACTGGTGAGCTGGTGGGGGGGCTCACCCTCCATAGGCTCTTACGATCCACCAAGATTTGGGAAAGGCTGAACTCCCTGTGTAAGGGCTAGGGCATGTTCCTACTTGTGAACACGTTCTCGGATGTACTGTCTCTGTATAATGAAGGGGGGCGTACCTATAGTAAGGGTGTTTAAAGAAAAGAATTACTCCACTTTTCACTTTTTTGCTTCTTCCACTTGGGACATCTGTGTATTATTTCAGCTTCTTGTCAACAGCGCTTTGTGTTACATCATCTGTAGCTGGCACATGTTTCGGCGCTCCTACATATAGGTTCCTCAGGGCTCATGCATACAATTCTGTCAAATATCATATTTAAGTTCCTCAGGCCATAACTTAGCTTTTTATAACCGTTCTATTGTGTCTCACATATATTTCACATCGCTTTCTCTTTCTTTAGCCTTAGGTGCCTCAGAATAAACTGAACTTGTTTACGAAGAGCATCTTTAAGAGATTGATTGGTGCATTGATCTGAAGGGCACCTTATTTACAGAGCTGATTTCTCCTTCTTGGCTAAAAATAAAATTTATGCTGAGTCCTAACCATACCTAGTGCTGATTGAAAGTTTTTTTTTTAGTGCGCAGTAACAAGTTATAAAAAAATCTTAAAATGCGCATAAAATGGATGGAAAAACATTCCAAGAACTAAAAGCTGACCAGTTCGAGTAGTTTTAGGTGGTTTGGGGGGCTCTCATCAGGGAAATGTGGCCCAAGGAGGACTGCATCACACACAAGATACCCCTGTTTCGTGAGTCATTTGGGCAGGTCTTGGGGTTCTCAATAGAACTCATTTTGCCAGGGAGTACTGCACGCCACGCAGTCACCCACCGAGCAAACTTGGATGTATCTTTCTAGAACAAGTTTGTTCCTCAAGGAAATTTATAAAATATGTGGATTCCTCACAGATCAAATCTGATTTTTTTGCAGAACGGTTTTGAGCCACAGATAAATAAAAACAAACATTGGCAAAACCTACAGCTCTGGTGCTGGGCACCAGCCTTTTGGCTTTGTCAATGCTTGTTTTTTGTGATGGATTTTGCACACCTTCATAGTTGGAGAATCTGCTGGCCATCATCCATGTGCTCAGAAAACAGTAAGTACTACCATATTAGTTCCTGGCACTTAAGGGAACTGCTTGGTGTGTAGATGAGCTCTTCGTTGACGATTGAATACTCTTCCTCATAGTGAAGTTAGCCAGTGCAAAAATTGGCCTGAACCATTGCCCATGCTCTATGTTGTAATGGGCACTAGATAAACAGGATTGACACAACAGACCATTGAATGAAGAGGGATAGCTGAGAGCTCATATAAGTAATTAGAACATTGGCTTGTTCAGCCCTCTTGTATTGTATATACTGTATAGTAATGCAATCAATTATAGTAATGTAATCACTTATTGTAATGATGTTTTCCATTGTTCCTGTGTTTCCTCTGCACTAGCGGTCAGATTGTTTCCTCCTAGAACGTTATGTTCTGAAGGATTTCAAGCTGAGCACCTTTTCATTGTGAGTGATGCTGACCAGCGAGAGGAAGTAAATAAAGTGTCCTCTCAACAGACGTTTGCTGTTTATTTAATTGCCTGCATTACAACAACTTTTTGGCGACAAGTGAAGGGATCCTGAACCTCCCCTTTCAACATCCGTCAGGCTGCTGTCATTGTTGTTGGTTGGGTACGCAGTTGCCGAGAACTGTTTGCAGAATCTGGTTGCAGCGAGGCGAGTATGATCACAGTGATGCAAATTGTGTGTTTAGGCGATGCTGCAACTGCTGACTTTGGCCTTCCCATGCTTGAAGGAGGAGCCAGGGACCATGAGGTGAGAGGCAGGCTTGTCAGAAAGGATTTTGAAAAGGCCACCTCCTACGTCCTCATTTTCCAGATGCTCCATGTTCAGTACGGCGGTTCAAACCTCGTTTTCTCATGGAGGCCGCCAATATAATTTGCATTGCTTGGCCATTGATCCATGCATTCCAGCCACAATGCAGCCATTTTGAATTATATAATTTAATTCGACAATGCCGGTTTGGGTAGAGACTGTTGCTAACGGACTTGCCTCGTTTCAGGAGGCAGTGGAGATAGTTACATTGGGAGAAGACATTGACATTTCTAAAATATGCTGGATCAAACAAGAATGGTTGCCACTTTATACCATGAGTTACCATACCTGCTTCAGATTTTCAGCAGAGGAGATATGTTTTGATATTACTGGTGCAAAACTGGTGCAAGACTGAACAGTTTATTGAGCAAAGTACATTTACCTGTCAACTTTTGCATGCCACAGCTTTCTGCTGCATCTCTAGTTACATTCATTATTACAGGTGAAGAGCAAACCTTGAATTCTTGCTCTTTATTTGTTAACAAAGCCAGTTAACACGAATACAGTTACTATTGTCAAACTCTTTACTTATTGTATTAGCATGACAACAACATCATGCAATTTGATCTACCTCTCAAATTATTACTGACGAAGGGAGATCCACCTGTTGAGTGTAAAAGGTGGAAGGAAGAGTTTACTACCTCTCTTACAGTCATAGATGCCTACAAGATGCCTGCTGAAAGGAAAATGTGCATCTTACTCTACCTACTAGGCTCAGAAGCTCAAGAAATCTTTAGATCGCTACCCAGAGTACAATCGCCGAATGAGGATTCAGATGAATTCGAGAAGGCTATGTTGAGTCTAGAAATAAGGTTGAAGCCTACTAGAAGTACTACTTCTCTACCAGGAGGTGAAGGGAAAATTAGTGTTTCTATGAATTCTTGACAGCCTTGAGAAGCCTTTCTACCACCTGAAAATTTGGTACGAAGACTGCTGAAATGATCAGGGTGCAACTGATAGTGAGTACCAATATAAAGAAGATTCAAGAACATTCGTGGGTTATGGGTGAACCGTCGCCAGAAGAAGTGGTTAAATTACCAAAAGCCACTTAGCAATCTATGTCCTGGGTTAAGGAAGTTAATGAAGTCAAAGAACAGAAGAAGGATGTAGAAGCATGTTTTATTAAGGAGAAGAAATTTGGCAACCAAAGCCACCTACACAAAGAGAATAGGGCAGGATCCAAAATGGAATGTTACAGATGTGGAAGCCTATCTCATATTGCTAACTTCAAAGGATGCCCTGCCATGAACAAGGAGTGAAGTGCCTGTCATCGACGGGGCCACTTTGCAAAGGTATGCAGGGAAGCAAAACAGGGTAATACTAAGGTTGCCTAAATATCTGAAGAAGAAATCTGTGAAATTAATGCAAGAAGGGAGAAAGAAAACACTAATCTAGTATTGATTATTAGACCAGATGGAAACAATGACAATTTAAAACCTCCCAGATGCGTACTCTAACTGATGGAGGCAGAGTTGACATTCCTAGCTGAACCAAGATCACCAGTATAATAGCTAGAGACATTATGGAGGCAACTTGATCAACAGATCACATATCACTGCTCCCAGCTGATTTCCAAGCAGTGACGTTCGATGGAAACAGGATAAGTCTGATTGGACATTTCTGCACCAAAGTGTCCTTCAAGAGTAGATCAGCAGAAGCAAAACTATATATTGCCCATACAGGAGTCTGTTTGTTGAGTTGGAGAGACCAAAGTCTCTTAAAGATAATATTGAATCCTTATGCTGCTGAACTAGTCATGGTCATCACTGAAGATGATCCAGGAATGCAATTTCATCCATTGTTTCCAGAAGTTATCTGTGATAGGATTGGAAAAGATAAGGATGATATCAACGAAGAAATAGAATTATCTAATTGGATATCTCCAGTAGTACTAACCAAGAAGTCTGATAGAAACAGGAGGTTATGTGTAGACCTCAGAGCTGTCAATGCATGTATCATAGCAGATAGCCATCCCCTGCCTGGGAACAATGATCTCCTTTCACTGTTGAATGGAGCAACGGTCTTTTGCACTCTGGAATTACACCATGCATATAATCAGAATGAATTGTCAAAGCAGTCCTGTCACTTGATAGCTTTCATTACCCCTTTCGGACTATTGCAGTGCAAGAGAATGCCCTTCGGTTTATCATCTGCCGCTTCCGTGTTCAAAAAGATGATATTTCATCTTTTTAAGGATATGGGGCCCGATTCACAGAACTAACTTAAGACAAAATCCTAAACTTACTACCATTTTGGTATTCACAGAAGGCACTTACTCATTTCGGTATTCACAGAAGTTAGGAGTCCTACCTTTAGGACTCCTAAATGCCTTCTGTGAATACTGAAAGTCTTAAAGTTAGGATTTTTCTCAGTTTAGGAGTAGTAAAGTTAGGACTCCTAACGTTAGGACTCATAAATGCCTTCTGTGAATACTGAAAGTCTTAAAGTTAGGATTTATCTCAGTTTAGGACTAGTAAAGTTAGGACTCCCAACTTTAGGAGTCCTAAATGCCTTCTGTGAATACCGAAAGTCTTAAAGTTAGGATTTTTCTCAGTTTAGGAGTAGTAAAGTTAGGAACTTTACTACTGAGAAACTGAGAAAAATCCTGTGAATACCAAAATGAGTAAGTGCCTTCTGTGAATACCAAAACGGTAGTAAGTTTAGGATTTTGTCTTAAGTTAGTTCTGTGAATCGGGCCCAGTGAGACCAAGGTATATTGATTCCAGGATAATATGCTGATTTTCACAAAGACTGAGAAGGAACACGCAAATGTACTCGGAGAAGTAAGTAGAAGGCTGAGAGAGGCAGGGTTAGTTCTAAGTTCTCAGAAACATAAACTATTCAAACCAGAGGTGGAATATCTATGCCACTTGATCTCGGGAAGTGGAGTACAACCAAAGAATTCACTAGTTGATGCCATACGCCATTCCCCTCCACCCGATGACAAGGTTAAACTGAGATCCTTTGCTGGATTATTCAAATACTATAGTAAACTTGTTGAGAAATTCAACAATTTAATGGAACCCTTGCACAAATTAAGAAAGGATGCAGAATTTGTGTTGTGTGGGGTGACTAACAAAATAAGGCTTTCATCAGCATCAAGGGACAGATAACAGAGGCACACACATTGTTAATATATGATTTTTTGTATATTGGGAATAAGGCAATCTCTCCCAAACCCAAACCAAAAACCCAAGGTTCAAATTCGACTTATATCCCATGCTTTGTTTTATAACCGCACATTTATTTTCTACTAGAGGAGAAAAACCAACCTCCTCCTCGAGGAGCTTGATACATTTTATATTTTTAAGCTTACAACATCCAAAATCCTGCAGCATAAGTGGTAATTTAAGGCATTAGAGAAACCTTTCTTGAACTGGCTCCCTGTGAAGTCCTGTATTTTGTTGCATGGATTAGTGAGAAGTGTTCATGCCCAGGGCGCTCCATGGAATCCCTCAGCAATTAGTACAAAGGTCCACTCCCAGCTAGTTGCTAATATCTGCCACCACAAATATGCCTGCTATGGTGTGAAAATAGATGTATAAAGGCTTCAAAGTTTAATAATATTTTTATTTATTTATTTTATTTGGAAAGACTGGTTGTGGCAGATAGCCATAGATAGAACTGGTGCCAACAGTGAGACATTTATTACCACTGCCAAGCCTTCACAGGTGAATGTGGCTCTATGAAAAGGAGCATTGAGAAGGTCACAATGAATTGTCCGTGTCCAGTTTCTTTACAAATGGAAGAGTAGTTCCAGTTAGGATGTGAATGCCTTGTTATGCAGCTCATCTTTTTTTCTTAAATAATGTAAGATTTGAGAGCTCTAGCACTCGGATAGATCTCCTTCCATTACCTGTTGTTGAATCTGGGCTGTGTGATCAGGTTAGTATTGCTCGATTTTAAGTTGTGGCAGTGCGAAAAGAAATTAAGACTCGCAATATTTGGGGTCACGGCCTTCTCAAGCTCTGAAAACAGTGCAGAGAAGTTTTAATTATATTTCCTTTGTCATAGGAACCTAATGAAGTCCTTTGGATGCTGGACTAATATGAGTTGATGGCTTTAAGGTGAGACAGAGTCTGGCATCTTGGTTTTGCACCTGTTGCAGCTTGACAAGCTCTTTTGGGATCTGTCATTGACAATGTTGCAGTGGTCAAATCTTGAGCGCACCAAGGCCATGGCCAGTCCAATCCGATGTTATGTTAATTTAGTTTTATAAGGCGTACAGCTACCCAACAAGGGTTTCCTGGCACCAGCCTGAAAGGAATCAAGAGAGAGTCGAATTATTGGTTAAACAGCCAGGTTTTGAAACTTTTTTGAAAGTTTCCGCACACAGTTTCATTATGGAGCGACATAGGAAGGGAGTTCCACAAAGAAGGACCCAACCAAGCGAAGGATCGACCACCCATCTGTAACAGTCTGATCCTAGGGACAGAAAATTTTGCTTGAGTGGTGGAGCGAAGAGAGCTGGATGGCAGGTAAGGGCAGACCAATGCTTCCGCCTGGTCTTGGTGGAGCACATAGCTAGCGTTTTAGTGGAATTTCTCATGGAGTGATTCTTTGCTGAGGGGTTTCCTCCAGTGACGGCTAGGGCGCTCGACCTCGGACCTGGGGAACTGGGTTTGAGTCTCGGTAATGACACTAAACATCCTGTGATTCTGTGCAAAATCACTTAATCTCCCTGTGCCTAACAAAAATAAAAAATAAAAATGAATGTGTGTCCTCATGTAACGTAACTGGTACTATGTAAAGCACTCTGATACCTGATTGGATTCGGGTCAAGTTCGCGCTATATAAAGATCTGCAAAAAAAAATAATAATAAAGGTGTCACATCTGCCCGTCACGATCTCTCCGCTGTCCCGGAGCAGCGCTACTTCTCGGTACATCCTGTCAAAGTTAATCATGTTGTCCTCAGGGTGCTCCACCACCACCTTCTTCAGCAGGTTGATGAGGTCAGGTCTCCCGAGGCTGTCCTCACTGAAATGCCCACCTTGTGATCCAGGAGGGATGTGCAGGCGTTGAACTGGAAGGAGTGTCGGGCCTGGTGCTCAGACTCTGGGAAGGGTCTGTTGATGTACTTGGAGACTGGGACCCTCAGAAGACTAGAGCAGATGGCAGCGGGGTTGAAGGAGCCCATTATATTGATGACTCGATTTCTGACTGAGATGGCAGCGTCTGTGACCCAGTGCATGCCCAAGTGAGCTAGGAACCTCTTGAAGGCTATGTCTTGTTTCTCCAACAGGAAGCTGTAGTCTTGATCTGACACTGCCGGGGAAAAGGGCTGGTAGTCACCATATAATGCACTGAACCTGAGTACCCGAGCACGTCGTACAAGATTAGTGGGTTGGCTTCCATCCCCCCGGGCAGCTAGAATTGCTGCCTTTATGCCAAGGCGAGTGGCACTGCCAATGTGGAGAGTCTTAGCAAGAGTTGCAGCAATGGCCAGAGGTGTCCCTGCCAGAGAGGCTGCGATCGCCAGAGCATGGGCACAAAGGTCTGCATTCAAGGAAATAAGTTTTTCTGTGGCAGCAGCACTGCCCATGGTGCCAACAACAGATGGCGGGTGGAATCTGATAGGAGATAAAAATAACAGTGTCAGACATGGAATAAGGATAATAGAAAGATAGTTTTGTATGGGTAGTACTAGTAAGAAGTGTAAAGTAAAGAAATATGCCACGAGCATGTCAGACATGAAGTGATATGACTGAGTGATATCACTCAGTTTGAGCAGCCACAGAGACTATACTAAGATCATATCAAATATTCCACACTAATAAAGAGTGCAATTATAGCGCTCTGAACGATGTATCCTGGGAATAGAACGGCACTCTGGGGTCATCACATGTAGGACATGGTATATTTATGTCCTTTGTGGTCATCATACATACATACCTCTTGGGGATATTGCTTGCTTCATTGGAGAAATGCATCAGTCTTCCTTGCACCTCGATGCCCACGTTGAATGCCAACAGGAGGTCTGAACCACTGGGTCGTGAGCCCACAGGGAGCATCTGGGCAGAAGCCATTCGAGCTGGTGGCACGGCACCCGAGGGGTGAGTGGCAGGGTGCCATGTGTCATCAAAGCCCATGGAGTGAGTCTGTTAGAAGAGGAGAAGAGGGTTAGGAGGTCCTCGGGGATCAGGAAGTGATAATAACCATGGTGATTGCTCATCAACCTTTGGAAATACTCCCCAGTAGAAGAAGATCCAAACTCTTTGAGGTTTAATTGAGTGAGCGGACAATCACTCAACAGGCACTTTATAGAATGCTAGAGAGGAGGGATCCAACATTGGAATAAAATTGCCATGTGCTCTTGGCTCACACCATTGGTTTAAAATGATCATGTCTACACCTTTACTGCATGGCAGTATTCCAGGGTGATGATGAACACATGGGTCGTGCTTCCCACCAGCCTCGATGCTGTCCAGGATCATACGCTTGCTTCGGTGCCGTACAGCTTGGGACAGGTGATCTGCCTGGACTCCATGTATGAAGGAAGAAAAGCTGCTGGTGACCGCCTTCTCCAGGAGGCTCCCCTCCAGCGCTGGATGAGAAGAAGAGACAGGATCAGAACTACTGGCACTCTGGGTTGGCATGAGACAAGAGTCCAGCTAATCTGGACCAGAACCAGATCATGTGTATATGGGACAATCATTACTCAGGACCCTTGGAGAATAGACTGAAAACAGAGCTAAATTAGGGTGATCAACACCAGAACCAATAACTAGGATACAGAATATCCTATTACAGGGAATGTGGTGAGGTGACACCAGGACCAATAATGTGGTCGAGGGGATACAGAGCACCCTCAGTCTGAGGCTGTGGGCTGGAAGGAGGTAACACCACGAGCAGTAACTGGTTCTAGTTGATACAGAGCAGCCTCTGACCAGGGTGGGTGGCACCCACCCTGTAGCTGGGCCCAGTAGATATAGAGTGGTCCCAGACCAGAAGGAGTGAACCAGAGGAGGCATCTGGCCCCAGAAGATAGGGACACTCCTCTGACCGGGGGTGGGGGGATTGACAGCCCACACACAGAGGGCACAGATTGGTCTCAGACCAAGGGGCTGTGAGTGCAGAGACACCTACCTTCCACCGCCTCTGTGTGCACCTGTCTGCACAGTCTGAGGATGTATTGTGGTTCCCGGGAGAAGAAAAAGTGATATTGCCCAAGTTGCTGCGTTGTATCAGAACAGACAAACAGGAGTAAAGGGGTCGAAGAACTGAGGGCAAGAAGGTTGAGAACAGGAAGTGGACAGAGAGGGGAAAAGACATGTGGTAAATATTTCATTACCGGTACTATTTTTTATGCGGTAAAGTCTAGTAAGAATAACTCAGTAAATATAAGAGGCAGAATCCGTGGTATTAGAGGTTCTAAAAGGCTTTATTCCTCTACAAAGGAAATACAGTTCGAACTGCAGGCTTCAAATTCCATCACCACGAAAGTTCAGGAAGGAAGGCAATACATTATTGACAGGTAATCATTTTTATAAGAAATGTATTACAGTGAAACAGATGCAGGAGGCGTAACAGTTGATAAGATAGATAAAATATGCATGCGTAACTAAAAAAGGCGGACATATAGGCGTAATTTAGAAAACGTCATTATACATGATGTCACAAGTGGGTGGATCCATAAGAGAATCCTGAAATGTCAGCAGAAATACTTGGCAGAGATGCGCGCGCAGCCGCATGACGTGTGATTGACGTGCAACTAGAGGGTGAAGGGGACTTGACATTTAGCTCCACATGTGGAGACAGAAGTCTGGGGGGTCATGTCAACCTAATCCCAAATCATATCTAATATCTTATGTTTAAAGAACTGTATTATCCAAAAGGAAAGGTCTCTCGGACAGAATCTATTCTATACTGGCTGTTAGTGCGTGTACAAGCGTCTAAGTGTCTACATGAGATGCGAGGGGGCAGGAATCTTCCATGGTAACAGGGCTATGAATTACTTGCATGAGGACAGTGAGGCCTGGCCCCTTGCACGGTAGCTGGAGGAATGTTTACCTAAACTACTAGACAGGAATGCATCAGATGAGGAGCGGAGCAGATAATCTTGAAGGTGAAATACAGTTTTTGGCAGGCAACAGGCTGGATCAGGCACCGTTAGCCGCGCAGGGAGTAGGACAAAGTTCATGGATACAGATGCGGGCTCAGACTGGAGCTTTCAGAGGCAGAAAGCAGGAAAAGGCTTGATGGCAGAATTCAGGGCCTACTCGCCTGAATCTGTAAAATGTGGAAAGTGAACCACTTAAAGTCGGTGGCCTTTCATACTTAGGAATGGAATATCTGACCCATTCATGGCGGATCTGAAAGAGGACATGTTGACGGTGGACGCACATGTATTTGCGTCTTCAAAACTGGAACTGGAGGGAACATACATGTACTTATAGCATGCACATGGAGCCGTTGGGGTCTACGATAGGGGACATAACTGATCACAAAATTCATATTTCCTCATTCCCTCCTTGTCCCCTACGGACCCTCAGGAGATATCGATCTTCATCAATCCATCGATCTGTTCATATAGCATCATTTGTTCTTCTTTCTTCTTCCGGGATCTTGAACGAAAACTTGGATGTGGGATACACGATGTGGCACACAGGCCGCAAATCGCTGGCCCACATTGTAGACATAAGCAGCAGCTGAATAGTATGAGGAAGCCAACACCTAGGAGGGATAGGATCCTCCATCCCCAGGCTGACAACACGCTCCAGAACCAACCGGACCAAGTCCAGGTGCCTGGACTCTGGTGTATCTGGCTTATAATCTTATGAAGGCGGGTTATGGCTTTATATACTGACGGCGAATTTTCTGGTATGAAAACACAGCAACTTGATCCGATGACCCTACAAGCTCCGCCCCTATCGGCCAGGATGACGTCAAGGACAAGACGATTTTGAAGCACAACAATCCGCATAGCAGACTGCTCTTCTGTTAAATTGCCTAAGGCGGAAGTAGTCTCGTTCACTACTGCTTCAAGGGTTCTAGTTAATCTACGTATCAGCTTACTATTAGTGACTGTACCTATATAGGGAAAGAAACCTTTATTGAAATCTGTGTATTGCTCCCATGCCGTTTCAGTGTAATCGACAATCGGGAGATCTCTCTGCTGTCTATTGTGTACTAAATGGGTATTTCTGTGATAATCAGGAGGAGCTAGGAAAACAGGTGGCAGAAGGAATGCTATGTAACAGGTACCATCCCAATCTAGAGGTAGACGTATATATGCGGTCTGGCCACATATGAAGTAGGAATGACGGGAAGCTCTAAATGTAGACTTGCCTTGATCACTGAATTTTATTACAGTGGTGCATTTACTATGGCCCATGTGTATGGAACCATTCTTTCTTACACATAATTCCCCTTTAACTGGGAATACTGACATGGCGGGCAAGATTGGTGTAGCTTCAGATTCAACGTTCAGGATCATGAGGTTAAGTGTAAAATTACCTAATCCATATACTTCATTTTCTAGATCAGTTCCTGTTCTTTTGGGAAGTCCCTCCTTGTTAGGGCAGCAGACTTTAAGCAAAACTAGGTTCAGGTTTCCCCATACCCAGTTGTCTTGATAAACTGCGGAATTTGAATCTAAGGAATTAATTAAACTAAACCATGCTCCACAGGAGCCATTGTGTGTGAACGGATATGGAAAGAGGGGCAAAACTCCCTTATAGTTCTGATAGGGAGGGAGTCGGCCACATATCCAACAATTTGTAGCATTGCTGGTCTGATGGGAGTGATGTAACATACTAATGAATGTGTTGTTGCGCAGCGCAAATCTATAGGACAACTCATGCGGAGGTAATTCACTAAAAGAATGTTCAGCAGTAACATTGTAAGCACGCTTAGAAATAGGGTAATACATATGAAGCAGTATACTAGTTATAATGATCAGAAAACTTAGGAAAAACAAAATTAATAATGTTACTGTGCAATGACTACGAAGTGATTTACAATACGCATGTTTTTTAAGTTGCATCTGTCGATTTCTTTCTCTATTCCGGTCTAGAGGATACATGTCAGAGACAAATTCAACCGATTCACCTTGGAGAGGACTTAAACAATCAAATTGTCTGACTTGCTAGACCTTAATTTCAGTTTATAAAGTTCGTGTTTTGTCGGTTCAACCAAGGGGAGCTTTGAGTCTGTCTGTGAGGGAATGCAGGGCTGAGTGTTCACACTGGACGGTAGTCCATAAAATTTCTTGATATGACTCGAGTGCAACCACCCTTTACGTCCCTCGATCTTCACGGCTGTCCTTGTTGTTAGTAGAACGAGTTTAGGCGATTTCCACCTAGGCTCCAGTTGGGTCTTCCGGTCGAAATTCCGTACCAGAACCAGGTCACCTGGAACCACGTCATGGGGCTTCACCTCAGTGTTATCGGGAAAAGCTGCCGCTACCTGTGAACGACAAGATTGTAGTGCAGACATCAAGGAAGCCAGGTAATCTGTCAGCATATTACAGTCAACATCAGTGATTTTGCGAGGTATAGGCGTCCCCCACATATTTGGTGGTCTACCGAAGATCACCTCGCACGGGGATAGCCCTGTTCGAGAATGTGCTACCATTCTCATGTAAAAGAGCGCAACTGGTAAGGCTACTATCCAATCAACACCTTTTTCTCTACATATTTTGGACAATCTAATTTTCAGAGTCTGATTATGGCGTTCCACGAGACCTGCTGCCTCGGGATGTCGGACACAGTGGAATTTCCATTGGTAACCTAATAGAAGTGAAACGTGTTTCATTAGTTCAGATGAGAATGGCTGGCCATTATCTGAGTAGACAACACGTGGCAAACCATACCGTGGGAAGAATTCTCGAACTAACTGTTTGGCAGTAGTCGGGGCAGTGTAATCTGAAACCGGGTAGGCTTCTGTCCAACGGGAAAGAGCACAGACAACTACGAGAACATATTTGAATCCTCGACATCGTTCCATCTGGATATAATCCATCTGGAGGACTTCAAAAGCATGATCGGGAGGTTGAAATCCACCCTGCTCTACGGGGATGCTTTTACCTGGATTAAACTGACAACATATCATACAGGTACGTACTTTCTGTTTGGCTGCTGCTCGCAAGTGTTTATTGAACCAAATGTGTTGAATACTGTCTAGCATAGCTTTTTCTCCTAGGTGCGCCGGACTATGTATTGTGTTAATGATGACTTGAACCATGGAGTCGGGAAGAAACCATATAGATTTTTCCTTCGTCATCCATCCTTGATCCGTTTGGATCCCTCCTAATTCAGTCCATTTCTTTATTTCTTCTGGTGTAGCATGTGTCTGTATGTCAATTACATCAAGGGCGGGATCCTTAACTGTCATGCAATGTGTTGGTGTCGGAACTATTGTCTTTGTCGCGTCAGTTGTATGAGTCTGGTTCTGAGCAGTCTGTTTAGCTGTTCTGTCAGCTAGGTCATTACCCTGAGAAATGATATCGGTAACTTTTGTATGAGCTTTGCATTTCATAATCGATATTGCAGTAGGTAAATGAATTGCGTCTAATAGGGCTTGGATGAGGGGGCCGTGTTGGATGTGGGCACCGTGAGAAGTTAAATAACCTCTCTCTCGCCACAGTACACCGAACTCATGGACGACTCCGAATGCATAACGTGAATCTGTGTATATGTTGACTTTCTTATTTTTGGCTTGAATACAGGCTTGTGTCAGAGCGATGAGCTCTGCTGCTTGAGCTGACAGAGTGTTAATACAATTTGTTTCAATGACTTCAGTGTCTGTTGTAACTGCGTAAGCGGCCACTAACTCTCCTGTACTTGTTCTCATACATGAACCATCTACATACAATGTCAGGTCTGGATCTGATAAAGGGATGTCTGTCAAGTCTTGTCTGGGTTTCGTCGTGATAGTAATGACTTCAACACAATCATGTGCTAATGGATCTGTTCCATTTACTGGCAAAAGTGTGGCAGGATTTAACGTATTACAACGTCTGATTTCTATGTGTGGCTGAAACAATGTTAATTCGTAACCGGTGAGTCTCGCTATAGTCAAGTGTTGTGTTTGTGTGCGGTTCAAGAGAACCTCTACTGCGTGTGGTACTTGTACTGTCAATTGATGTCCTAACACTATGGTATCGCTTTGTCTGATTGCTAAAGCTGTTGCTGCCACTGATTTCAGACACGCAGGAAGAGCCTGAGCTACTGGATCTAATGTACTAGAGAAATAAGCACATGGTTTGTGTGATCCTGCTCGTTCCTGAGTGAGTACTGACAAAGCAGTACCTTCGCGTTCTGTAACAAAGAGTGTAAACTGTTTACTGTAACATGGTGTTGCTAAAACAGGTGCTTGGCATAAAGCTTTCTTTAAGCTTTCAAAGGCATGTGTATGTTCTTGAGTCCAAGGGAGGACAGTCGATGTGGCTGCCTCCTGTGTTGTCAACTGGATGAGTTGTTTTTCTAGAAATGCATATTGAGGGATCCACTGCCTACAGTATGAAGTGAGACCTATAAAAGCCCGCACCTCCTTTTGTGTCTTGGGTGGTGGCATGTTAGCGATTAACTGGATGCGATCAGGTGTAAGCTGTCTTCCCTCCTTGGACAGCGAGTGCCCAAGGTAAACAACTCGCTGGACACAGAATTGCAGCTTAGAAGGGGACACCTTGTGCCCCTTGTCGGCCAGAAATTTTAAAACCGTCAGTGACGCTTTTTCACATTCAGGTTCGCTTCGGGCGGTGATCAGCAGATCATCGACATATTGAAGCAAGGCAGTGTTAACTGGCATGTGTATACTGTCAAGTTCTCGTTTCAGTGCTTGGCTATAGATGCTGGGGCTTTCTGTAAATCCTTGAGGTGCGCGTGTGAATTTAAAACTTCGTCCATTTAAACTGAATCCGAACAGATATTGACTTTCCGGATCTATTGGGACGCTAAAGAAAGCATTCTTGAGATCAATTACAGTGAAGAACGTTGCTTCTGAGTCAATAGCTGTTAGTAATGAAGAGATATCTGGGACCACAGGGTATTGTGGTACAATACATTTATTTAATTCGCGCAGATCAATAACTAATCGATATACTGGTGGTGCTTTTGGATCCGTTCTTTTGAGAATCGGAATTATCGGGGAATTACATACATTGGAGTCTGTTTCGACAACCACTCCTTGTGCAATGAGCTCGTCAATGATTTGCAGCAAAGCCACAACAGCATCTGGTGGTAACTTGTATTGTCGCATTCGTGGTAGTACTACTCCTGTTTTTAGTGTGACACGATATGGGGTAATGTTCATGCAACCAACATCAGTTGGGCCTTGTGCCCATAAATGTGTAGGTAAATTCTGCAGTCGGTGATCCATGTCTCTGGACACGTAGTGACCTTTGAAGTCACGTAAAAATAGTCGTACTCCTTCCGGAGAACAACATATTATAGCTCCTAGAGCTTTCAATGTTTTTATACCTAACAAGTTTTCTGGACATGATTTAGTAAGTAATAGATCTGTAGTACGTGTCAATGGACCAACCGTAAGTGGAAGGGGTTGCGTTACGTCATTAATTATAGGTTTTCCTGAGAATCCAAGGGAAATATTCTGTGAGCCTGAGAGGGGTGCCCCTGGAACTTCACTGCGTCGTATAGTTGTTCTGCTTGCCCCTGTATCAAGTAAAAACTTTCTGTCTTCCCCTAATAGTTCACTATGTACATAAGGTCCCTCTTGATCTACAGGAACCTCAATAAGGGGTAAGCCAACTTCCCTCTCTAGGCTATTTCATGTGTATCGCTGATAATCGGGATAATCTGCTTGTGCATACTGATACATCTGTTGCGTTGTTGCTTGTGTGGCAGCAATAGGCTGTGCTTGTGGTGGTGCTACCATCGGTTGTGGAGCTGCCTGTTGCGGAGCTAGTTGTTGCGGAGCTGACCTAGGTTGTGCATGCTGAGGGATTTGTTGTTGATTCTGATCCTGTCTAGGTGGACGTGGTCTTTCCTGGGTTCTACCTGTGGCAATATTATGTTTTAGGACTGGGCAATCGTGTATATAATGACCTTGTTGTTTACAATAGTTACATGTCCCTTTAACTGGACCTGTTGAATCACCCTTTTGATGACCATCAGCTGGAACTGACTGAGCAACAAGCATTTTCATTTTTGTATCCTTCATACGTCTTTGTTCATGTTCTTGTTCTTCTCTAATTCTATTGTGGTGATATTGTAACATCTGTAACATCTGTGACGGGGTGTTACCTTGCCAGGTACTCTCAAATTTCAATACTCTATTCTTAACTTGCGGCAGAGAATTTTCAACTAATTTTGTCACAAACAGATGCGGATATGACTCGCTACTTGCTTTTATGCCACTATTAATACCAAAACATTTTTCAAATCAGGAATAGAAGTCACTAGTGTCTTCATCTTGCTTTTGTTTACAGGCTGAGATTTCACCCCAGTCCTCCTTTTTCGTAGTTAATAAACGTGGCAGTACCTGCACTAGTAATCCTGGTAGTGCTGTAGTCTTTTCCCCAAGCCCTGCTCCTGCAGCTCGGGCCTTTTCTTCATTTTCTAATGCTGTCCAATCTATCTTTTGGTCTCCCACCTCCCATTCCTTTTCTTTGAGTTTCTCGTAAACACCAGCAGGCAATAAAACTTTCAATATTTTCATAATGTCGGGGTAGGTATACTCTCCCATGAGTAACATGTCTTTTATCTCACGGTGGAAACCTGCTGGATCCTTGTCATGGCTGGGTACTACTTTCTTCATTTCTAATAATTCAATTTTAGTTATAGGCGTGTACACAAACACGCGTGTAAAGTTATTACCTTCACCTCTGATTGGGTGTACTTCGCGTAACGGATTCTGTCTATCTATGTGATACATTTTTCTTCCCATAATGGGAATTGGAACGTGTTCTGGGCATACGAAAGTTATATACTGGTTTCGAAATTGTAGAATTTCATTAATTAAATCAGTACCTGACCCTCTCCATTTATTCGTGAGTAGTTCTGTCAATATGTCAGGTAAGGGTCCAGGATCGGAGTGTTGGCTTTTATATAATATAAGGAGGTGTTGAATCATGTATATACTAGCTAAACGCTGTTCGTATGGGGCAAGATTCAGAAACGTGTGTGCTAGTGCATCATCATTGTATTCGCTGGGACTGTCAGCCCATTGTACTGCTGACCTGGCTAATTCTTGTTCGTCCATGGAATCGAGCATGTGGTACCCCCTTCGATCTCGGAGTAATTTATCAGCGGCTTGGAATAGGTGTTCAGGGGATCTTGTATTTAACATAGGGGTTTGAAAATGTCTGCTACATTCTGGACGTATCGGACGTATCGGATCATTAAAGCCTCTAGCATTATTATGGGGTCTTCCTCTACCTACGTAAGCTATCGTTTCTAATTGTTCTGATTCTTGCTCCTCCTCTTCCTCTGATTCAATTCTGTCTGCTTCTCGTCTTTCTTTATGTATTCGTTCTACTTCCTTGCGGATCTTTCGATACATGGCGATTATACACGCCTGTTTATCATGTTTCTCGTCTGATATGTTCTGACCCCATTTGGCAAGTTTTTGCATGGTATCATGATCTGCCCCAGGCCTGTCTTGGTTCCTAATCACGCAGTTTATGAAAAAACGTAGTAGTTGTCTTTGTACATCCACTTTCTGGTATTCCATAGCTTCGTTAATATTCTCTGGACCTCGCCCTGTTTGGACAAAGTGATATATATTGTCTAGGTGTTCAACCATTCCTGGTATCGTCATTAAATACAATGTAGCTCGTCGTATACGTAGTGATGATATGAGCAATCTGTCCTGTTTACCTGGCACTGGATCGTATCTACAATCCACAAGCTGTTCTTTAAACATGTCGGATGTCGCTAGTTGGGGTGTAAGTTGGAGTGCTAAATCTCTAAGGGTCTGTTTATTTCGCGGCGGTGTGGCAAACATGTCTGTCGTACTTCCTGTAGCACCATCTGAGGTGCTGGGCAAGAAAGGATTCGTTGGACGTAGGATAGAAATTGTAGATGCGGGAAAAACAGTAGAAACGGATGGACCTGTGGGGATGGGCGTAGGAGTTTGTTGTTGCGGGGATACTGACGGATGCTCTTGGTGTTGAACACCATCGGCAAGCGGTGTGTGTGGGGTGGAATTAGCATACTCGGGAGCTACGTCATCTAAATAGGAGGAAAGGAAAACGTCCTTTGCTGTTTTAGGATGTGTTTTGGGATGCGCTTTTATCGGGAGCAATGGAGGAGTCAAGTCTTTTGGTATTTCCGGGGTAGCCTTAGGTAACCCTTCGGCCAGAAGAGGATACATACCATTCATAAGAGTGTTTCTTTGTCTATCTACTTGTTCTGATTTTACTCGGGTACCTTCCTCAATTAATAGATTTTCTCGGGCTTTATTTGAATTCTCCCTACCTTTCTCTTCCTGTCTGAGCGCTTTTTCTGTACGTCTATATGATTCTTTACGCCATAATTCAATGGCATCTTTCTGTGACTGTCTGGCTTTCTTTTTCCATAATTCTTCTTCTACTCTCATGATGCAATCGGCATCCCAGGTCCCCGCTGCGGGCCATCTCTGACTTTCTGGCAAATCCTTGGTGTAGTCCACCCATAAATCAAGAAATAATACGGCATCTCGGCCATGTTTATGATACATAAAGTATCCTGGGGTATCCCTAGGTGGAATGGGAACAGCTTCTTCGAGTACCCCTTTTCTAGTTTTGATCTGTCTTAATTTCGAAAAGAGCGGCATTTTTAGATCTGGTTACTTAATCTTGAACACACTTAATACAGTAAACACAATAATGAACAGTCATTCACACCACAATGTATAGAACATATTAAAACATTTAACATTTAACAGTTTTAACGAACGATGATAACTAATAGAGAACTAGTTACTGACATAATACTGACACTAGATAATACTTATTTATATGCAAGACATACTAGATATACTGCCAAACAGTACAGATACACTGCTAAAACAGTGCAGACCGGATTTGTGTACCCAAACCCGTCTTGACCGGCACAGACTATGTGCACGTTTAAATGCCTCCCCGGCAATGGTACTCACCGGGTAGCTCGGAACGGAAGGCCTCGGAACTGAACTGAAACTGGACCGGACTGGACTCGACTCGACTGGACTCGGAACTTCGGAACCTGGTGGGCCTCTGTATACCTCGGATCTTGCTCTCTCAGCTAGGCTCTGGTCGGGATACTTCGCACTTCTCACCGCCTCGTCTGGGTGTTGATCGCAGCCTCAGTCGCCCCCGCTTGGCCGGAGGGAGATACAGGAAATCCTGCAGGTACGCGTTTTTGTCCGTTCAGCTGTGGCAGGAGACCGGGCCTGCAACGCACCTCCGGCGCGTGAGATGAGAAAGTGTCCCTATTCGGGCGCCAATTTATGTGGTAAATATTTCATTACCGGTACTATTTTTTATGCGGTAAAGTCTAGTAAGAATAACTCAGTAAATATAAGAGGCAGAATCCGTGGTATTAGAGGTTCTAAAAGGCTTTATTCCTCTACAAAGGAAATACAGTTCGAACTGCAGGCTTCAAATTCCATCACCACGAAAGTTCAGGAAGGAAGGCAATACATTATTGACAGGTAATCATTTTTATAAGAAATGTATTACAGTGAAACAGATGCAGGAGGCGTAACAGTTGATAAGATAGATAAAATATGCATGCGTAACTAAAAAAGGCGGACATATAGGCGTAATTTAGAAAACGTCACTATACATGATGTCACAAGTGGGTGGATCCATAAGAGAATCCTGCAATGTCAGCAGAAATACTTGGCAGAGATGCGCGCGCAGCCGCATGACGTGGGATTGACGTGCAACTAGAGGGTGAAGGGGACTTGACATTTAGCTCCACATGTGGAGACAGAAGTCTGGGGGGTCATGTCAACCTAATCCCAAATCATATCTAATATCTTATGTTTAAAGAACTGTATTATCCAAAAGGAAAGGTCTCTCGGACAGAATCTATTCTATACTGGCTGTTAGTGCGTGTACAAGCGTCTAAGTGTCTACATGAGATGCGAGGGGGCAGGAATCTTCCATGGTAACAGGGCTATGAATTACTTGCATGAGGACAGTGAGGCCTGGCCCCTTGCACGGTAGCTGGAGGAATGTTTACCTAAACTACTAGACAGGAATGCATCAGATGAGGAGCGGAGCAGATAATCTTGAAGGTGAAATACAGTTTTTGGCAGGCAACAGGCTGGATCAGGCACCGTTAGCCGCGCAGGGAGTAGGACAAAGTTCATGGATACAGATGCGGGCTCAGACTGGAGCTTTCAGAGGCAGAAAGCAGGAAAAGGCTTGATGGCAGAATTCAGGGCCTACTCGCCTGAATCTGTAAAATGTGGAAAGTGAACCACATAAAGTCGGTGGCCTTTCATACTTAGGAATGGAATATCTGACCCATTCATGGCGGATCTGAAAGAGGACATGTTGACGGTGGACGCACATGTATTTGCGTCTTCAAAACTGAAACTGGAGGGAACATACATGTACTTATAGCATGCACATGGAGCCGTTGGGGTCTACGATAGGGGACATAACTGATCACAAAATTCATATTTCCTCAGACAGACAAGAGATTTCAGGGTGGTGACTGTTCAAACCCCCAGTCTGTCAAACTGCAGCCCTACACTGTCATATGTGTAAGGTTAGCCTGGCACATGAGCACTCCTAGCCTGGCATATGCGCATTCACAGCATGGCATAGAAGCAATCCAAGACTGACACATGAACCTCCCCAGCATGACACATGGGTAGCCAATGCCAGACTTAGAAGCAGTCCAAGTCTGGCACATTAAAAGTCCACCTCCTACACATTAGCAGCACAACTGGCAGATGTACATGTTTGTACCTGGCATATATAATGAGCACCGCTGGCACACTGGGCATCACCATGGCATAACCGGCAGTACCATAACATACGATAGCAGCACCTTGACCTATGATGCCAAAACCAAGACATATGGTGCCAGCACCTTAGTATATGACACACGCACCTTGATTTATAATGCCCTGACATATATAAGAGCCCTAACATATGATGTCATCAACCTGCAATTATAGGCACCACCCTGACTTACGATGCCAGCACCTCGACATACGACACCAGCACCTTGACATATGTTGAGAGCACCAGGTTATGATATTTACATTATAGGCACCACCCTGATATACGGTGCCAGCACCTCAACATGCCACACACGTGATGCAAGTACCCAGTCAGTACACTTACTTGGAGCAGGGTTTTTCACGTAAAAATAAAACCTGCCCAGATTGAACCCTCAGTAACATTTCCGTTTGCAGTGAAATGATAAACAAGAAAAATATAACATGGGAAAATGCTTCTGCGCAAGCGCGAACTAAACTACGGAAGTAGGCAGCAAAAGGCTTCTGACTAATGAAAAACAGAGGACTAATGCTGCTTTAGTGCACGTTATTATTAACAGCTGTAATGCAAACATTTAACATGGGTTTGTGCTGGGATAAATGCAGCATCTGGGTTGGTGCGTAGAAAATGCATTTCAAATAAGAATAAATGTTTGTGTTTTGTTCATTGTAGAGATAAACATGGGTTTCGTTCTGCTTTACAGATAAAGGGTTAAAAGTCACCCACGCTGAAAATTAAATCCTAGAAAAAGTTTCCTCTGCAGAGAGATGCTCAGCGGGAAAAACAATGTAGAAGATGACTGCCGGAGAAGAGAAAACAAGCGATAGAGATTTGAACATTATTTCCTGAGGAGAAAGTTGATGTCATTATGGATTACTAAAACAAAGAAGTCTTTGAAACCTATGTGTGCGTAGAGAGTGGCGTGACAGTACACCCTCTTCCTAAACCAATCAAATGTGAAGCATGACCTAAATTAGATATTTCGGTGGCTTGGTCTTTTGGGTTTTAGGGTATGATTGAGGTATTTTGAACAGACATTTTTCTGACTTATGGTGAGAGATCGTCTCATGTCTTCGGTTTGCTGTTCTTCTTGTGTTTCCTGTCTTAGTCTTTGCTTCTTCAAATCTTCTTGAGGGGCCCTTGCTGTTTACTCTGGCCAGGTGACAGTGTTTTCCTAAGTGGGTTAGTATTAGCCTGATATTCTGAATTTGCATAACTTTTTCAAATGTATTTTGTCTCTGAACCTTTTGTCTCTTCTCCTATCCACTCCTTAATGCATTGTCATTGATTATGAATTTGTCATTTTCTCTTCTGATGTTGTTTGCTTTGTGATGGTCTATGATTGGTACTGAATTTTTGTACTTTATTAAGCATTATGCACATAATTTATATAAATATTATACATTTACAAATTAGTCTGTCTTTATTAGAGTATTATTTTCATGAGTACTGATTTGTCTATATGATCATCAACACAAAGATTACATCACCATATTTGGTAAATTAGGGAGACATAATAATGAAGATTTGTAAACTGGTTTAGTTTTTAGAAACACACTAATCCCAGGGCAAAGGAGCTTGTTGGGTAAAGGAAATTTGGCCCTTGTCTTTGGAAATTATAAGTTCCTGAGCACTGGATCAGTTTTGGTAGCGGAGGATGGTTGTTTTGATTATCTAGGCAAATCAATAATCGATTTTAATGATTTTGATTATTAATATGAAAAGTTAGTGTTTTGTTTTTATGTAGTTTAGAAGAAGTTTGGGTACGAAGTTGTCTAAGATCCTAGGATGTTATATTAAGCCCATGTGGTAGTCGTAATGTGGAGTAGAACAACGCTGAAAGTCATAGTGTAGAGAAATACTACATTGGAAGGTCTTTCTTTGCTGTTGTAATAGCAAGTGGTGAAAGGCCATTGATGTTATTCTAGGGAATTGCTCTGTTGTAAGAAGAGTGTATGAAATAGTGGTAAGTCCGCTTCTGAAACTCTGGCCTTATCCCCAGAGGAGTACCAAGACCTCTTTTAATGAAAAATTCCTCTTGCAAAACTTTGGCCTTATCCTTAGAGGAGTACCAAGACCTCTTTTCACTTGTTTGAAGGTAGAGTGACGCTAGTCGTTATTTTACTGGAAGTAAAAGGGAATCCTATTGAGTATTTGAACTATATCATTACTAGTGGAGTAGACAAAAAGCAGCGCTGGAATTGGTTGGAGTAGCGGGTGTGTATTATGCTCCGATTAGTCGGTTGGTGTGAGTCACCCTGGAATTGGACGAGCATGAACCAATAGAGTGAGTGGAATTCCCAAAGGTTGTCTGATTTCTTTAGAATATTTAGAGAAGAAAACGAGTGTTGAAAAATGAAGTTGTTAAAAGTGATTCTGGATTTCTTTATAAAGGATAAACCAATAGTGACTAGAGAGGGACTCCCTGTGTCTCCTCCAAGATCACCTGCTTCATTTATGATGTTAGAGCGTGGGTACCATACGTGTACATGGTTGGAGAACTGGGTGAGGTATACCGAGGATGATGGAGTGTTAGCCTTTCCAGAACATGGTACTTACAATGTAAAGATTTTATAGAATTTGAGAAGGCGAATTAATTCCTTGAAACCAAATCCTAGACCTATGCAGTACGGGGAATTGGAAGAATGGGAGCATGAAGGGTACAGGAGAGAGAAAGATAGGAATGGATTAAAATATAAGAATATGATGAGATGGTTTTCAGAGGCTAAGTGGGATGCTCAAATGAAAAGATGGAGGAGAGATGTGATCCTAGATGGACTATATCCTGTATTGGTAGCTGAAGATCAGGCTGGTGGAAAGTTTAATGAGAAAAAGAATAATGTAGAGACTTCTGAATTAGAAATTGCTGATGAGTTATTAGAAGAAATGTTTATTGAGAAGACCTCCACCATATCAGGAGAATCGGGATGGGATTACTCCAAGTGCACCTTTGATTGAAATAGAAGATCACCAAGCTCCTCAAGCTTCACAGATTACCTAGGGACAAGAAATTGAAATGCTTAATAGAGCAAAAGAAGAACTGACTCAGAAAAATAATCAGTTGAGTTTGAATGCAGAAGCATTGTCAGTTCCAGTGACGATTGGTCCTATAGTTCCATATTACAGTGAGGGTCAAAATATTTCAAGAGTACATGCATTGACAGTTACGGTAAATGGTGCTAGGAATATTACCGCATCAGAGTCAGGTGAGATAACTACGTCATTGATTGATCTTAAAGTGAATGAAATGTAACTGAAACACCAAAAAGGAGTGTGCAGATAGATCCTAGAAAAAGTTTGCCACATGTGAGGGAAACAACTCCAATGTCAGAGGGTACTGGCTCTGTGGGACCTTTGCCGGAGAAGTTAGATGAAAGGATAAAAGGAATGGCACCTAGTAAGTCTAAACCAAGAACGGATATAGGTAGATTGAGAGTGGATTTGGAAGAAATGTTTATTGGTACAATTATTCCAGAGAGGTCGAGTACTTATCAGGATGAAGATTTGTTATTCTTGTGCAAGAATATTACATGGAAAGTTAAAAATTTGCTGAGAAATTGGCAGAAGCTGCACAAGAATTTGACATTGATATTGAGAAGTCGAAAGCTTTGCAAAAGACATATAGATTGGATTTTAGTAATAAGTACTTAGAGAGTTTGAATGCTTCTGGGAAGCAATTGCAGATTAAAAAGTTGAGAAATACTCTGAAGAGATGGGGTGATGTAGAATGATGGAAGGGTAGATAGGGTAAATAGACAAGAAAGAAAAAGGAGGCTCTTGCAAATAAGGGTGTGGTTGCTTCTTTTCTGCTTCCAGACAGAGCCTGCTGAAATGATATATCCGAGGAGAGAAGTTCCAGGTGGTCGATATGTTCATATCCCTTGGACAAGGCAGGATATATTGTCTTTTACAAATTAGTTCCCCAGACTAAGAGAGAGACCAGTGGAATGGTAAAAGCAAGTAGAGAGATTTGTAAAAGTTTCAAATGTTTTGTTTAAAGACTTGGATGGTTTGTTTGATATTGTAGTTCCGGCTGATTTGTGGGCCAAGTGTAAGATTGCAGTTGATTGGCCAAAGGAAGAATATCCTAGAGATATGAAAACTGGAGCACCCTCAGAAGAGGTGATGAGAAAATATAATTAGGTGATTAATTTCTTTTTGTTATACTTTGTTTATTGATTTCCAAAAGAAAAGACAGTACAGAGAACCAAATGGTAGCATAACACAGTAGATGATAACATAATGGCGCATATCACTGAGGTTACATCATTTCTTCACAACAGAACCTAGGGAGGAAAAAAAATGGATCAATGCAAGGCACCTTCATAATACAAATCACTATATTGAAATTAAAGTGTGGTGTTCAGAGAACTGGATAGTGGGGAAGTAGGGTGAGGGTCAATAGCAATGCCTTCATTAATGATTGAAGAATCTCCAATGGGGGAGCCGGGTGAAAAGCTGTCAGTGGCCTGCATACAATGAAGATAAGAGACAAGGGGGGGCAAATGTCAGGAGGATGGCTAGCAGCAGGCATTAGGTCCCAAAACTCGCCCAGAAGCGTTTGACAATGGGCAGCATCGTCTAGCCAACCAGGGACTGTGGGAGCCGGTTTACGTCCCCAGTGGAGAGACACTCTGGACCTGGCAAGGGCCAAAAGCATGGCAGTGAGTTTACGGTTGGCGTTGGGGACGTTCTTGACATAACCAAGGAGACACACCACCGGATCAGGAGTAAGGTGATTAATTTTTTGAAGGGTAAAATTTCCCCAAAAGAAACTGATTGGGTTAAGATTGATAGGACTACTCAGGAGTCTTTAGAGTCAGTACATGCTTATTATGAAAGGCTTTTACAAGTGTTTAAACAGTATAGTGGTTTTGAGAGCATCACAAACAAGGATATGGGACATTTTGTCTATAAATTTGTGTTTGGATTGAAACCGGAGATTAGTAATATGATTCAGCAGCATTTGATATGTTGGCAAAATAAGACAGTTGATTAAATTCTGAGGTATGCAAGGTATTGTAGTGATGATATTGAATCTATACATAAGAAATTGAAGAAGAAAGTGATGTGGGCACAGGTGAATGTGGCAAATCAGAAAAATGGGGTTCTGATGGTTCACAAGTAAATTTTCAGATGAAAGGTCAGAATCAGAATTTTCAAAATAGTCAAGTTCCTATGAATATTATACCAAATGGGGTTCTTCAAGTAGTTACCAGGAAGAGGTAGAGGTAAGGGTAACAAAAAGAAGATGAAAAAGAAATTTCTGTGTCATGGATGTGGACAGTTAGGACATTGGAGGAACAAGTGTAAGGCTTTACTAGGAAACAATGGAATGACTCAAAATTTCAATCGACAGATGCAGAATGAGGTGGTTGTGAAACAACAACAATTACAGCAGCAGCAACAGTTAGTTACACCACAGGTACAACAGGTACAACAGGTACAAGTTCCTCAAGCACCTATGCCGAATAATGTGAATGCTCAAGTGCAGAGATACAGTGCGAACGCTGGATTTCACACGAGTGAACAAGTTGGTACGAATCAAAATGTACAAATGGTTCCGCCATATTGGTTGCAATATTCTGAGTGATTCAGATTCATCTCAATGACAGTGCCTGAGGGGGGAGGAAGAGTGTGTGCTTGGCGCATCTCTAGAGGTAGATTAATCTCGTCCTTTTGTGAATGGAAAAGTGGAAGGTAATGATATTACATTCCTTGTGGACACTGGTGCTACCCGTTCTACTGTGAGAACAGCAGAAATTCCAATCCTACCCCTCTCGGGAGAGACTATCCAAGTTGTGGAAGTTTCAAATAAGCATATTAAGACTCCAGTAACGAAACCAATGGAGGCTCATATTGGAAGGTTCAAAGATTTGCATCAGTTTGTGATGTGTGACTTGAGTCCGGTGAACCTTTTAGGAAGGGACTTGTTGTGTAAGATTAATTGTACCATCTATTGTACACCATATGGCATTGCTTTCCAAACTCCAGATTAGGATGTTGCTTTTAAAATGATGATGGCAAAGCAAGGGACAGAAGTGAATGATTTATACCCTCTGTTTACAGAAAATGCATTGCCTACTGAATTGAGAGATGCAGTGACAGCTGATGTGTGGGATTTTTCAGGAAAAGACATTGGGTGGATGAAAGGTGTAGATCCTTTACAGATTTTCATCAAACAAGGTGCAGAGTTTCCAAAAACACCATAGTACAAGATGAGTCCTGAGACTATAGGGGGAGTTATTCCTGCGATTGAACAGATGATTGAACAGGGAATCTTGAGAGAAATACGTGGAAGCCCACGTAATTTACCTATAATGGGAATTATGAAACCGAGTGGGAGTATAGGATTGTGCAAGATTTGAGAAGGGTGAATACAATAGTGGTGCCTTGTTGTCCGATAGTGCCCAATCCAGCAGTGATTCTTTATCAAATTCCTTGTGATGTAGAGCGGTTCACAGTGATTGATTTGTTTCAAGCGTTTTTCTCAATACCCTTACATTTGTATAGCCAGTATTTATTTGCATTCCGGTTCGAAGACCGTGTCTTGGCATGGTGCCAAGTTCCTCAAGGGTATACAGAGAGTCCTTCAATTTTTAATCAGATCCTGAAAACATGTTTAGAGTCATTGGTTATGCAAGAAGAATCAGTTTTGGTCCAGTATTTTGATGGCCTACTAGTGACATCAAAAACACTAGAGGCATGTGTGACAGATACAATTGCCTTACTGAATAATTTGGCAGAAGGTGGACATAAAGGTGCCGATTCCGATCCGAGAATTCTTTTTTGCGTACGACTCGTATCCGTATATTTTCACGTACGAATCGTACAAGTACCGTACAAACTGCGAAGTACGATTCGTACGTGAAAAATACATACAAATTGCGTCGGGAAAATGGTCCGAGAGGGAGACGTAAATTTTTACGGCCGAATAGCGTCGGGAAAAGTGTCCGATAGGGAGCCGGACATTTTTACTTGCAAATCATAAAACAGTCCGAGCGCGCAAGTACGATCCGTACCGCACGTCCGAATACACAACCGCATGTGAAAGGCCCCGTACGGAGCGAACGCTGTAGCCTACATGTACACGGGTAAACATGTCAGCTCCGTACCCCCGTAAGTCAGCACCGTACCCCCCTCCGCACCGTACCCCAACACTGTAGCACAGCCCCGCACCTGTACGCGCCGCACCCCAGGCCCGTCTCCCAGCCCCGTACCTTTACGCACCGTACCCCAACACCCTGGCACAGCCCCGCACCTGTACGCACCGTACCCCAACACCGTAGCACAGCCCCGCACCTGTACGCACCGTACTCCAACACCGTAGTACATCCCCGCACCAGTACGCACCGTACCCCAACACCGTAGCACAGCCCCGCACCTGTACGCACCGTACCCCAACACCGTAGCACAGCCCCGCACCTGTACGCACCGTACCCCAACACCGTAGCCCAGCCCCGTACCTGTACGCACCATACCCCGAAACCGTAGCACAGCCCTGTACCTGTACGCACCGTACCCCAACACCGTAGCACATCCCCGCACCAGTACGCACCGTACCCCAACACCGTAGCACAGCCACGCACCTGTACGCACCGTACCCCAACACCGTAGCACAGCCCTGCACCTGTACGCACCGTACCCCAACACCGTAGCACAGCCCCCCACCTGTACGCGATGCACCCCAGGCTCGTACCCCAGCCCCGTACCTGTACGCACTGTACCCCAACACCGTACCCCAGCACCCTCACCCAGCATCGCGTATGTACGGACCTTACCTACGCGAAAAAGAATCGTACAGAACCAAGACACTGTAAAACAGCACAAGGAGGGTCAATTCGACTCGCACAACACCACAAAACACGTCAACATGACAAAATACATCTCCATTATTGACCTGGCACATCCAAACAGGCAAACAGAGGCCCTAAATCACAATCACCTCTTATAACACGCCCACCACAAATTCAAACCCAGCCACACCCACAAATGGACCAATAAAAAGGGTCCACACACAACCCATGAGCCTTTGCAACAGACCCACTGCTGACAGACCCCACAGACAAACAACTGCACCTTACTTACACCTTAACTACACCTTAACTTACACACCTTCACACAACCTCATTCACAAACACCCCCTCTTCACATTCACACACACACCGTCACATTCACCCCCACACACCCACAACCATCCACACCCACACCCCACACCATGCCCACAGACAAGAATCCAAAGTTCACAAGGGCGGAGCTGGACCTCCTCGTCAACGAAGTCATCAGAGTCGAGCCACAGCTGTTTGGAACATTGGTCAGACAGACCAGCATAGCCCAAAAAACAAGCCTGTGGCAGAGGATCGTCGATAAGGTGAATACTGTTGCGCCCATCCGAAGGACCAGGCATGAATGCCAAGCCAGGTGGTACGATCTGCGCAGGGCAGTCAAGAGGAAAATGGACGAGGAATACGCCCAGAGTAACATCACTGGAGGTGGGCTGCCCCGCAGACCCGTACATTACCATCCCTGGGAGGAGAAGGTGATGGCCATGCTTCCGCCGGTGGGAGTACACGGAGTCGAAGGAGTCGCAGAGCCTGGTGAGTACACAAACAACTCACGTAACATGGGGGAATGCGAGCCACACCACAAACACACCAAATGCACGCAACTTCCCCCAAGCCCTCACCGCACACAACCACACTCAAAAACCACGCTCATGCCACTAACGTCTCCATGCCCCATTCACAAATAAAGGCAATGGTATGTCCCAGGCCACACCAACCACAAACCCAAGACTGGATGTCCAGGATGCTGGGAGGGTGGGGCTTACATAACACATTGTGCAACTCAGAAGCAGACACCAATGCCCTCAGCCCATATGGCCTAGGTACATACACATGATCCATGCCCAATGCACAGGGACTGGCAAAGTACTGACAAGGTAGCTGACACTTGGCCCTGCTGTATGCAGCACAAGGCCCTCCTGTGACCACTGTACACTCAAGCACCAACTACAGAAGCTCAGATATCTAGCACAGGAACTCACACTCACTGTCATGCCAGCATGCACCATGAGGGGACAGACACATCACCTGGGAGACCCAATGACAAATCACTCTACGCACAACAGCAGGCCCGGTCACACACCCCTGTAGTGAAGATTGCTATCTATATACGTACAATGCTAAGTTAGCACAACCGCGTTAGATGTTAGAAAGTCATCTTGCCGCTTTTGCTGCTTTTGCACACGACACTGTAGTCACATGTTATTAATTGAGAAATGCTTGCTCGACTTTGCTTCACATGAGAACTGTCTGTTGTTCACATCCCAAACAGTGAGCAGTGACCTTGGTCTGCACACCGTGTAAAGAAACAGTCTGGGTCGCTAGACGGTGCATGTTGTTGGGTTCAGGTTGATCAGCCCACTATTTAGCCATAACACGCATGCAGCTGCAAATACCTGAAAGTCGGGTGCTTTTAATATTGCAGTTCTATTGTTTCATCTGTAGTAGACATTGTGCAGGACGATTTGTCTGTATTGTATCATGGTCAAAATCAATTGCGTTCTATTATGCAGTTTGCATGGACGTTGCAAACGTTAAAGGCTGGGAAAGTCCCTTGGGATTACATGAACACTTCATCTTTGTTCCTTCCTTTTAATTTAACTGCAAAACAACAGTTCATGTCCATGAAAGATGCGACTTATTCGTTGCTACACATTGAAAAGTTAGAACCTTTACCTTTCTCTGTTGCTGAATTAAATTCCGCTGTGTGGCTTATACATGGGTTGATCACATTACCGTTCCCTCTGTTTAAGTTCAGTTCGTGCATGAAACATTATGCCCTTGGCAGATATGAACAACTTGGTACTGCCTTCCTGCACAAAGTTTGGTCACTCCCATTCACGTATAGATGTGTGAGAGACGGAAAAGAGGTATACTTAAAAGGTGAAGAGTGCACTTCCACTCCGGATCACTCTGTAGTGTGTAGGCACATTCAATTGCATGGTGCATGTAATGTGCACGCTCCTAATTTAGCTTGCGTCCTGAAAGGGATCCCTTTGCCAGTTATAACACCGTCTTTTACGCTGCTGGCTAACGGTAGTTATTTGCTATTAAATAATGAAGCTTGCTGTGGGATGTTAGTGGGGATTCCCTACATAGTGACTGTTTCACAGAGAGTAGTTTGCTGTAATAACGTCCTTTTCCCGCCCCCGCATGGACGGCTCGATGTATCCATCTGGCCTTCCATTCCAACCTTGAAAGCAGAGTTCAATAAGATGAGCAGAATCAGGGCTCTATTGTCTCAAAAAGAAGTCGCACTGACTTCATCCCGGGAAACATGTGTCCTTCACATAGCAAACACGCGCACTGAGGAGCAAGCGCTTTTGAATACTGATCTCCCACTTCATTTTGGGACCCTGATTCAGACTATCTCTAATGCCTCGTCAACAAGTGTCCTGGCTCATTTTTTTAAAATTGTGGGTTCCGGCCTCGTGACCTCCTTTCAAACTATTTTTGGTGTGATCCCGGCATTTTTTCATTCTATTTTTTCCAGCGTCTTCGTAGGTCTCCCTTTACTTCTCGCCCTCGTAGCTAGGGTACTTTTGTTGATCTGCGCACTACGCTATGGATGCACAACTTGCATCTCGCGACAGCAGGTCCCGGCTGTTACATCTTCATAATCGGATGCTTGAATCCTATGGCACCTTACCACTGGCGACCTTAAGCATAGCCTATGGATTGTCCTTCCGGTTTCCCTACTTTACTTTTGTACAGCCCGTCTTTCATTGCCTAGATTGTCCGTTCCAATGGGCTCTGGATTTGTGTCTGTCGAACTCGGTGTCTCCTGCCCCGGATTATGATCGGCTGATGAGCCCCTTAGTGGCTCATGAGTTGGACTGTTCTGGCGTTGGGATTATGGCCTGTGGAGCAGCACATGGAATCCTTGGGAATTAGGACATCGGAACGGCTGCAACTGAATTCTTAGCGAGAAGCTATCTTGAAGAGCACGCCAGTTGTCCTCGAATGGTGCTGGAGGCTCCGGTGGTCGAGGAGCATGTATGTTCCTTTCCCGTGCTGAACTGGATGGCAGATAATTTTGCAGAACGTTCCTATGACTTCCTCTTGGAAGCTGTTGCAACTTATTGTGCTTATACATTGATGGATTGACTTTTTTGCACTTTCATTTCGTCATAAGTCCTTCAATGATGTTTTTTTTATCCTTTAATTGGGTTTTTTTCAATTCTTTTTATTTTTTATTTTTTTCTTCTCTTCGAACTTTTTCACTTACCTTATATGGACTTACAGTTCATGCCCTTGGTTCCGTTCTATTGAACTTGAACTCTGCGTTCTTGCAAGTGCGCCCCTACTGGTTAGTGGTCCGATCAAGGGGGGGAGCAGTGAAGATTGCTATCTATATACGTACAATGCTAAGTTAGCACAACCGTGTTAGATATTAGAAAGCCATCTTGCCACTTTTGCTGCTTTTGCACACGACACTGTAGTCACATGTTATTAATTGAGAAATGCTTGCTCGACTTTGCTTCACATGAGAACTATCTGTTGTTCACATCCCAAACAGTGAGCAGCGACCTTGGTCTGCACATCGTCTAAAGAAACAGTCTGGGCCGCTAGACGGTGCATGTTGTTGGGTTCAGGTTGATCGGCCCACTATTTAGCCATAACACGCACGCAGCTGCAAATACCTGAAAGTCGGGAGCTTTTAATATTGCAGTGTTACATGTTTTCATTACATTCGGAAGCAGAGCTTTCCCAGGAGCAGAGCCGAGCTGATCCTGTGATGTGATCTCACTGAGCTGATCTTTACGGTATGGGGTTTCCCATTCAAGCCTAGAGACCTTTTACTAGTCTAATAATAATAATATTAGTTTGCTAGCGAAAGGAAGGTGGCTGAGATCCACTGTCATTTTAGTATGATACTCCTTTCATTTTCTATGGTATTGTAACTATGCTGATGGTTTTGATTTTAATCATTTGTCTGCTTATGTTAGCCAAAGTACTGCATCTTAGGACACGAGGTTTATAAAATAAACTCTTTAAACTTTACCGTGTCTCTGTTTATTCTGATTTGAGAATAATTACGAACAGGTATTTCTGATTCCCACCATTCCTGAGAAATACACTAAGTCGCTTGTTCTGGGCTGTCTATACATTGGGACCGCAGAGCTAAACCTCGGATAACGAATGGGACACTGATGCTGGTCGGATAAGGGGTTCTGGGTTCTGAGGTGAGTTTTTGGTACACCGCAATTCACTGAGGTCCTGGTTTCCTGTGTATAGTTCTGTGCGTAAGCAGAATCCCTGCAACACCCCCCCTCACACAAGCACACTCCCCCGGGGCAGGCAACGGATCGACCCACTCACACAATGGACATGTGACACTACAAGACCAATCCATAGCCAAATAAGCATCCTAGCCCAAAATCTACTGGTCAAACAATCAGGAGAACATATCAATCTGTCTCCCGCAACATACCCATCCCCAAGTGTACATTGAGACAAATGCTAGGCACATCCAACTACCTGGGGGAACTGTGACAACTTGAATATGTATGAAACATGGATGTGGCATGAAACAGCATTAACATTGTCTCTCTCTCACACACAGGGCAACGTCATCGACCTCCCCCAACAATGGGTTGGAACAAACACAGTCCCAGGCTCAGCGTGATAATGATCCCACCGGCAGCGACGACTCTCACCACTCCGTGGATGACCCCGACCAACCTGGCCCCTCTGGTGCCCAAGCCCCTGCAGCACCTGCGTCAGGTACATCTGTGCCAACCCCCACCCCCATTCCTGCCACATCCCAGGAGACACCCAGGAGCCCTGCTCGCACTGAACAACACAGCCAGTCTGACCAGGAGGGACAAGGTTCTCCGGGCACCCAGGAGGAGGCAGACAACCCAGCTAATGCCATCCCTCAGGGGTCCCGTAGACCTGATGTTCCCTCAACGGCAGGCCAGGCTCGTGTGGGCAGGGGTGGTGGAAGTGGAGGCAGGCGGAGGCGAGAACCTCACCAGGCAGCTGAGGGAACCTGTATGTCACACATATGCTACATCCTGGACACATACCGGCGTGACACCAGGGGCATCAGCCAGGTAGTGTCGAGCCTCACAGAGATGAAGGGGACCCTCGACGAGATGAAGAACCTACAGGCCGAGCAACATGCCAGTCAACAACAACACCAGGGACGGATGGAGGCAAGACTGGCTGAGCTCCTGGCGGTGCAAACGGACATGAGCCGTTCACTCCGTCGGATCGCCGACAACATGGGCAACCCTCCCTGTGCCACCAGGCGAAGACCACCACCAGCCACAGGGAGGGAGGAGGAGGAGGATTCGTCCAACGGAGAATCCCGGACATCGTCAAGGCCTGCATCTGAGGGTCCCCCTAGGAAGGTGGTTCGTCCACGGAAAAGACCGTGAGAGTCAGCGGACCATCCACATCTCCCAGGTCACCTTGCCTGGCACCTGGCCCACTGGCGCAACAGCACCACCTCACCCAATGACATTCTCTGCCACATGGACTTGCTGGTCACAGTCTGACCAATGATGACCAACACTGTGGTCTGGACTCTGATGACTCCAACTGACAAGGATGTCATCTCCCCCTGTGAACTTTGGATTCTATGCACCCGGTAGAGCACCTTACTTCATCTACCAAAAGACTTACCCCACCAAAAATAAATACTTTATTTTGTCATGAGATGTTGCTGTCATTTGGCATTATTCCCCAACATATGTGTGTGTAAATGTCAAACTATGCCTGAGTGTTGAACTAACTCCACACATCCATACCCTGGGATCGGAGTCTGGACCAGGACACACATGGGTCACAATGTATCATTCAATGCAGATATGGAGCACAATACTCACCTGTGATGGCCTCAAGCTGCTGAGGGAGTGCATGCAATACTGTGCCGACAGACCTATTTGGAAGAGTATCATTAAGGCATAGAGGTCATGCCTCATTCGGAGGTTCCCGGGGAGGGAGTCCCAGGTATGTGTTCCCAGGTGGGAGAACTATGTCCTGCATGCTGGAGTACGGTGGATCTGAAAAATGGTGGCCAGGTCATGGTTGGATGCATGGAGATGGCACTACGGGTTCTCGGATGACAGTGGTACAAGGTTGGTGTTGGGTCAGGGTTGTGGCCTGCCTCCTGAGTGTGGGTGGGGAGTCTGAAGGTCATCCTGCAGCACACAGTGATCCATTGCAGCTATCTCTGCTGGACGGTGATGTGGCTGGGGCGCAGGATGTTGCAGCTGAGGTGTGCAGATGCAGCCTGGATGTGGACAAGTGTTCTGGGAGTTTGGATGTGGCTGCCTGTTCTGCTTGGGTTTTCGGATCAGATAGAACCCGCTCATCAGAGCCTCACTAACCCAGACAGAACGCTACCCCCTCCCTAGGGCCTATTTACAATAGTGCAACCACATATATCTACCACCTAAGGACAGGGAATTCCTACTATACATACCAAGACCTCTTATAATCGGCGGCCTCGCGATCCCATACGGATCCAGACCTCTCTGCCCATACGACAGTATCACAAGTGGCGGCCTCGCGATCCCATACGAATCCAGACCTCTCTGCCCATACGACAGTATCACAAGTGGCGGCCTCGCATCCCATACGAATCCAGACCTCTCTGCCCATACGACAGTAACACAAGTGGCGGCCTCGCGAACCCATACGGATCCAGACCTCTCTACCCAGACGGCAGTCTCAGCACAATCGGCGGCCTCGCGATCCCATACGGATCCAGACCTCTCTGCCCATACGACAGTATCACAAGTGGCGGCCTCGCGATCCCATACGGATCCAGACCTCTCTACCCAGACGGCAGTCTCAGCACAATCGGCGGCCTCGCGATCCCCTACGAATCCAGACCTCTCTGCCCATACGACAGTATCACAAGTGGCGTCCTCGCGATTCCATACGAATCCAGACCTCTCTACCCAGACGGCAGTCTCAGCACAAGTGGCGGCCTCGCGATCCCCTACGAATCCAGACCTCTCTGCCCATACGACAGTATCACAAGTGGCGGCCTCGCGATCCTATACGAATCCAGACCTCTCTACCTAGACGGCAGTCTCATACGACAGTTCATCCTATGATCACCATAACATACAAAAAGGGAATCAGTCTCACTATTCATCAGATCACACAAGGATTGCCAGTTCGAGCATAGCCTGTTCTCAGGTTCGAGGGGCTCCTCTTTCCCTTATTCAGTTACCACTTACCTGATCAGGGTTAACATCTGTTCATGAAGCCGCAGCTGACTAGAAAAAATAGGCTACCCTCTCATACAAGAACACGCAGCACATGTTGGTTCACTACAAACTGGGTACTTTATTACTCATTACATACACGATCACATAACATTACGATATAACACATAACCTGCAAAGAAAAGTGAAAGATTAAGTTGTACACTCTAATAAGAAAGGGTCGACATCACCTTAGTAGTATGTAGCCTGCACTCAGTGGTCATCTAGGTTCCCTTCTCGTCTGTGCCTCGGCTCGCCTGGAAGTCACCCTTCTCCGAGTCACTGGGACCTCTTCCTTATCGGCTACTCTCTCCTCTCTGGCTATTCTGCTAGGAGAGCATCTGTCTCTCGGTTCTTCTCCGCCTTCAAGATGGCGTCTGTCTTCCCTGGAGTAAGTAGTAGCTTTACTGTTAGCGGCTAGATGCCGCCTACGGACTAAACATGTAACTGCCTCAGACTTTCACTAATATAGAGGTGCGTTTTCTCATGGAAAATTCCGGCCTGTAACCTGCCGCCCACCAAATTCTTGTACCTCCCCGTACCAAGGACACGTTCCCAGCCGGCCGGCCTGATGTAGTGTCTTCGGCATGAAGAAAAATACAATCCTTCGATAAGGGCCGGCCTGAACCGGTTCTCTCCAAGCGAATAACACCTCATAACTAAAACATTACATTTGACCTAGAAGCATCCCAAGCTGCCGGAGCAGAAAGAAAGATGGAGTCTCTCCCGTTTGAGGCCTACCAGGCCTGAATTCAGCACAACTCCATGAAATACCCTCACTACAGGACAGGTTATCCCTAATACTAACGAATCTATCCCCTAGGCTATGTGTGCAAGCCCTGATCTATGGGGAAGAGCACAGGATCATGTCGAAGTGCCTAGTAAATAGGCTCCATTCACTACTCTAACCCTTAGACTTGAATGGTAAGAGACTGAAGTCACATTTAATCATCTTTTCCTCACAAGAAGGCCGGGAAAATCGAGCAGAACACTTCCCCGTAGAGGGCAGGGCAGTATTTGACACGGATGTTGTCGTGGACCTGGGGGATGGTCCATCTTTCCTTGGAGTGGATCTATCTGGAGATCATGTGCATAATGCAGAGGGTGTTGCAGTCAGAGGCACAGATGCTGGTGATTACCATGGCAAATGTGAGCAAGCAATCCATGATGCACACCATCTTGTGTGCATGGACACTGGGTGCTTGTGCGGGGCTTCGCGGGTGGGACACAAGCAGTTGACCCAGCTGTAAGGGGACAATCCTCAGATGTTGACCTCAGTCCTGTACAAGTCCAGCCTCAGGTGGCTGCTGTTCTGCCATTCATCAATGGATCTCATGCAATCTAGAATATTGGAACTGGCAATGTCTGCGTCCTTGGTGAGGGTGAGGAGCACCTGGCTGTCAATGGCATACGAGTTGATGATGAGGTTGTGTGCGCATGTGATGGTGGAGAGGGGGGTCCTGGACACACTGTAGATTGACACGCTGAGAGATGCTACCTGTGCCATGTGCCTCACAATGACAGCATACTACATGCAGAAGCCTTGAGTCCCACTCCAATGGCCTTGCCGGGGTACTGAGCCGGTGGGGAGTAGGAGGGACATGACCTGGTGGGTGTGACAGGGCCTGGAAGGTGTGGCAGCGCTGTGTAGGCAGTCGGAGTTGCACACTCATCATGCAAAGGTGTTGTGTGTGCGCTTAGTGTATGCCTGAGAGCTGGCGGCAGATGTGTGGATGGACATTGCTTGGAGGGTGGCTGCAACATCAGACTGTAGTGTGATGTGGGTCATGCAAGGACATGAGGGTCGTGGAAAGTGCACGTTGCATGTGCAGACGGTCCAGCCTTTGGCACCGTGTGGCCGCAACTGTGGCACAGACAAGCTGATGACAGCCAAATGAATGGGTTGATGGAGGAAGGGAGGAGCATCTTTGATGTGTGTGTGTGTTGCCAAATCAGGAAACTTTGTGTGCCCTTGCTGCAGTGGCTGCAACAGCAGGCGGCATGTCCTGGGAACTATGCCACAATTTCCACACAAAGACTAGGATGTCAGAAAGGACTACTGCAACAGGTGTATGTCAAGGAAGGAGTGACCGGTTTTCAATGGCACACCCAGAGACAAAGGATGCACAATCCCCAAAGATGACTGACACCGGATCATGAAACTGAAGGCCAAGCTGCGCACAGGAAACACACCCCAGAAGGTGTTGATGGCCTGTTGTGGGGACCAACATACCAAAACACATACACAGCCTTGGACTTCATGCACAATAGAGAATCAAATACATGTAGAACAGCATGCAGGTTGCTAATCTACACATAGACTCATATGCACAATCTTTGACAACCATGCCAGAGATGGCGCATGCACAGTGGCAAGAGACCTGCATTGACAGAGATGAGGCACCTTGGAGGCTGAGGAACACCTTTATTACTCAGCCTCACACCTATGGAAATGCATCAATATTAACAGACTCACAGGTCTTTTGGATTAACATGTGGGACCTACACTGGACACCCCCTTCGCACCACAGATGCTGTAAATCCATGGGAGTGGCACACAAGTGAAGGGGGTGAGCCAAACATCCCCTGCTGCACACGGAGAGGCTGCAATTCCCCATTGAGCATCTTATGGGGATGTCCCGCAATATGTCCACCCGTAGCCTCCGTATGTTTCCGAGGGAAGTTGCACACACATTGATGCCTTCATCACAAACCACAATCCCATAACAGATGACTGTCACGAAGTGTGACTATCAATTCATGTGAGTCATGCAACATGTCATGTGCCCCATGGTGAGTCGACATGTATGCATAGTAACAAAACCTGCACAGGAGCAGTGCCCACGCATTACAAACAACTACCACACCCAAAAAGCCTTGCTGCAATTCTTACCCAAAGGAGACTTTTCACCATATCCGTGCATGTAACGCTGATTCAGCACACGTTGCATTACTCATGAGGAATAGCAGGAGCACAACGATGCCACGAGCAGACAGCATGCGCAACTACCTGGGGATGAGAGACACACAAGAAGTCAGGAAAAACACAGTCATCCGCATGCATGGTCATGTACTCTACATGAATAAGGTTGACACCATGCTAGTTGTCAATTGAGTGTGTCAGCTAAAATGTGTGGAATGACATCAGCACTCGAGTGACACATCAGCACACACCTCAAAGTCACTTAGCATACAGTCAGATGGACACACACTTTGCAACACATGCCACACAAGGCTCCAAGCGTGCACACTCAGACCCAGGGACTCACCATTATGAGAGGAAGTTGCGTATGAGCTGACTCCGGATGTCCTCCTCTTCCTCCTCCTCCTCACTTGCCTCGTGACCAAGCCCGTCATCCTCCACCGGTGGATGTTCCTGCTCATCGGGATCCAGGATGAGTGGCACAGCTTTCTCCACTGTCATGTTGTGCAGCATGCAGCACACGAGGAAGATTTTGCAGACTTTCACCGGTGCATATGGGAGGGACCCGCCGGTCTTGTGGAGGCAACGGAATCGGTTCTTCAGGAGGCCAAACGTCCTCTCAATCACTCGCCTGGTCTGCCCATGGGCGTTGTTGTAACGGTGATCTGCAGCTGTTCTCGGGTTGCGGAGAGGCGTCACCAGCCATGGCATGTTGGGATAGCCAGAGTCCCTTACATGGAAACATCATTTAAAGAAGTGGGTCAGGAGATGCCGTCACATACTAAGATACCGCTGAATACTGGACAAACAGAGTCTACCCACCAACAAGACATGCTCGTTCGTTGTGCAGCTGCAGCATCATTTCTGGCACCCTGCTATGCCTCATGATGTAGGCATCGTGTGCTGACCCTGGAAAACGTGCACAGACATGGGAAATCAGCATGTTAGCAAGACACACCACAAGGGCATTAATGGAGTGGTAATGTTTACGGTTACGAAAGGCTACCTCCTGTGCCTGTGATGGTACCAAAGCCACATGTGTCCCATCAATGGACCCAATTACATGGGGCATCCCTCCCAGGGCATAGAACTTACCCTTGATACCTGTCAACTGCTCAGGAGTTGCAAAATGGATGAATTCATCCAGGTGCTCCAACATGGCTTCTAAAACATCATGCAGGACACGGTTGAACATGGTCTGGGACATGCCACCCACATCAGCTATGGTCAATTGAAACGTACCGGTGGCAAAGAAATGTAGGGCTGACATCACCTTCATCTTGGGGGTCAGCGCAGTCGGATAACTGTGTAGCGGTTGGAGGTGTGGTGCCAGCCTGTTTGTCAGGTCCACAATTAACTGTTGGGGGAATCTGTAGCGGCGTATGCAGTCACGTTCCCTCATGGCAGCCAAGTCTGGCATTGGTCGGGGGAGAGGCGGTGCCCTGCAGAAATTAGGAAGGAATAACGAAGATTGAGTACATTACTACACCAATGTCAATGAACTGAGCACATGTTCAACAGCTAATACACATATGCTACATACAGAGTCTGGTCTGTGCAATACATCCTGCACACGTATGCCAGCCAGGTGATACTCCTACCAAGAGCCAGCTACAAACGTGAATTGTCAAGTTCTACATGACATGCCATGAAAGTAGCTGTGGGCCAGTGTGAGTGAACAACCAGACACATTACAGGAGTGACATACATCCACATATGTGCATTTGAAGGATGTCATCTCATACAGACAGCTGCGGGCAAGCTAAACGCACAGGTCACATGTCATGGAAAAAGGACAGACCACACACCTTGCCATGAAGGGGCACATGTCAAAAATGATCACAAAGACATTGAGAGTACGCAGATATGTCCTAAGCTCGCAAGTCCCTGTTCGATGCATACAGACACACGTTACGTGTTATTCCACATGTGTCCTGGTCAGGGACATCTTAAGGATTTGGGGGGCCCTGGGCCAAACATATTTTGGGGGCCCCTGTTCAGGACACCTTTGAATTTATGATCTAATTTGAGCCCCTGTTTCCCATGCAGTTTCCGCTTCCTCAGCTGCACTAGCGATCCAGTTTGCATCATAAGCATTAGCCTATATATTCCCGATGTAAATGGACATGTGCAGCTTACAGGTGTAGGATTCAGGGTTTTCTGCCCTGCTACTACGTTTTTAATACTTTTTAAATTGCATATGTGTGGCTGAATTACTCCGTGCTTTTTAACAATTTCTCCTACCTATGCGCCCTTGCACTTTACTTGATTCTGCTTGCCAACACCTCCTTAGCTGCTCCGATTCGCATTTCGGTTTTCCTCCAGTCCTGGTCCGCTGCTGCTGATACGCCGATTGTGTGGAGGGCTGGGGCTACTATCGGGCTACTCACTTCCGCCCACGCAGTTTCCACTTCCTCAGCTGTGCTAGCGATCCAGTTTGTATCATAGGCATCAGCCTATATATTCCCGATGCAAACGGATGCGCGCATCTGATAGCTGTAGGATTTAGTGTTTCCTGCCCTGCTACTAGGTTTTTATTACTTTTTAAATTGTATATGTCTGGCTGAATTACTCTGTGCTTTTTCATATTTTCTCCTACCTATGCGCACTTGCACTTTACTTGATTCTGTTTGCCTACACCTCCTCAGCTGCTTCGATTCGCATCTCGCTTTTCCTCCAGTCCTGGTCCACCGCGGCTGATACGCCGATTGTGCGGAGGGCTGGGGCTACTATCGGGCTCCTCACTTATGCCTATGCAGTTTCCGCTTCCTCAGCTGCGTTGGCCATCCAGTTTGCATCATAGGCATTAGCCTATATTTTCCCGATGCAAACGGACATGCTAAGTGGACGTGCACAGCGGGCACGCAGCTGGCGCCGAAGGTCAGCCTGTCTGCGCCCGAAGGCGTTCGGCGCCGGCCATGCTGCCCAGTACCCCTCCGGTGAGTTTCTTCCACTATATTGCAATAGGGAAAAACTGCTTAGCCTTAGGCGGCTACCATTATGTCACTGTACAGCCGCTGATCCGAGGTTGGAGGTAGACTTTCGATGCAATAAGTGCAACTGGACTCTCCTCCAGCCCAGGAAACTCGCACCCAATATCCTCCCACGCAACAATAAGTGTAAAAACAATAAGAAAACAGAGGACTTAAAGGCCACCCTTTTAAATTGTCGCTCTATACAAACGCATGAACCATACATTTATGGCCTACTTTTAGACTAACAGTCTGATCTTTTATTTCTCACTGAGACCTGGCTGTCTGAAGCCTCCAACCCTACTATCACTTCGGCCATCCCTACGGGTTATAACATTCTTAGGAGGGACCGATCGAATAGGAAGGAGGGAGGTGTTGCCATAATTTATAATAAGAAACTAGACTGCTTAGGCTTCTGCTGTACCTTATCCCCCCATCATAGCATAGCTGGATTTCTGATTTACAGACCTCCCAGTGCTATTGGAAATGTTATTACTACGCTTAATATAGCCACCACCTCCCTGGCCTTAAAATACAACAACTGCCTCATTCTGGGATATTTCAATATACATATGGACAATGGAAAAGACCCTCAAACAATTTCCTTGTTGGAGGCGCTGCAGGCCTGCAACATGTTTCCATCTGTTTCTTTGGCCACCCATGAGAAGGGCCATACCCTAGACTAAATCGTTCACAACGTTGACATATCAGTAAACCTACCTCTTCCCATTACCTGGTCTGACCACCTCCTATTAAAATTCGTCATTCCCAACTCTGCCACAGCCCCTTGAGCTAACCCAGGGCAGAGGGTCTCTAATTACATGACGTTCCATAAAATATCCATCCCGATGTTAGCAGACGCCCTTGGTCGTTCCTCACCAGAGCTGTCTGGCTGCCCCGACTCGGACGCCCTCTCAATAGATTCATGGCTCCGAACCAACATTGATGCAGTGGTACTGGTTGTTTGCTGCTCCTCAAAGAGGTCATCCCCACCAGCTCCATGGTTTAACGATCCCCTTAGATCTCGCAACAGAAATTGTGGAACAATTGAACGGAAATGGCGTAAATCCTATCTACCTGAGGACAGGAAGGTGTATAAAGACACCTTAAAAGCTCATTACATTCTCGTGAAGGCAGCCAAGAACAACCTCTTTCAAACCAAGATAGAAAATGCCCAAAATAAGAGTAAGGAAATCTTTAGCATAGTTAAATCCTTTACTGCCCTGAGAGCCGGCCCAAAGGAAGGACCATGCACTGAAGAATGGTCTAAGTAAATAGTTGAATTCTTCCACAAAAAGATCTCCATGATCCAACAAGCCTTCACTAACATCTCAGAGGAAGAACTGACCTTCTACCTTAGTTCTAATAGCAAATTTCACCTCGTGGATCCTACATCTTTACTAGCTTTCCCTGAGTTTCAGCTTGAAGAGTCACCGACCCCTCTCCAAAGCATTAAGTCTGGCTCTCCTACTGACCCATGTCCAGGGAATATCTTGAACCTATTAGCTCCCACCATAAACCCCACAGTAAACCAGCTCTTTAATGCTTCTCTCTCCTCAGGCAACATGCAGAAATTATGGAAGAATTCTAAGATTCTTCAACTGATAATAAAGGCTAACGCCAAACCGACAGACCCTGTCAACTACAGGCCAATCTCCCTTCTTCCAACCCTCTCCAGAGTACTAGAGAAGCATGTAAACAAGGCCCTCCAAAAACACATTGAAGATGGGAAGTACCTTCATGAGTCCCAATTCGGTTTTAGGGCTAACTACAGTATGGAGTCCGCTCTGCTGGAAGTGACTGAATTTCTCACGGGTAAGCTGGACCAGGGAGGCAAGACTGTTCTGATACTGCTCCATACGTTGGCGGCCTTCGATATGGTCCCACATGAGAGGCTCCCGGAGAGACTTACTAACATCGGTCTGGGGGAGGACCGCCTTTACAATGGATGTCATCCTTCTTGGCAAATAGATCTCAGGACATCTGGCACCCCCCTTTCTCATCCCCAATTCCGGCTGTGAATGTAGGTGTCCCTCAGGGCTCCATTCTCAGTCCTACCCTTTTTAATATATATCTATCCCCCTTGCATTTCTGGTAGAGGAAGAGGGCGCCAAAATTGTTTCCTATGCTGATGACACTCGGCTGATTTTTACGTGTGAAAAAGGAACCGACTTTGACGGGGCAATGATTAGGTCTTGCCTCACAAAGGTTTTTAACTGGCTTAAGATCAATCAGCTGAAGTGCAATCCTAACAAAACTGAAGTTGTTTTCTTTGGTAATCCATAAACGCCTGACTGGAGCGCTTGGTGGCCAAAAGATCTGGCGCCCCCGCCCGCTGAAAAGGAGAAAGTCAAAAACGTAGGAATTGTCATAGACAAGACACTCTCCATGTGCTTTCAAATTCAAAATCTAAATGGCACTTGCTTTGGCATACTCTGGATGCTAAAAAAAACTCCTGCCACTGTTACCGCTTGAGAGCAGAAAGATCGTGGTGCAGACTCTGGTGACATCAAAGCTTGACTATGTCAACAGCTTGTACCTCTGTCTTCCCAAATCCCTTATCCAGCGGCTACAAGTGGTACAATACGCGGCGGCCAGAGCCATCCTGAGACCTAAACCCAGATCTAGTATGACCCCTATTCTTAAGTCTCTCCGCATAAAAGAATGGATCGGCTTCAAAGAGATGACCATCTTCTTTAAAGCTTTCCATGGCTTAGGAGCCGGCTACATAAATAAGCGCGTTAATCGCTACACAACAGCTAGACCCCTAAATGTTTCCAATGCCAACTTGGCCATCATGCCTAAAATATGCAGTGCCCGCATTGGAGGCAGATCCCACGGCTTTCTAGGCCCAAAATTGTGGAATAGCCTCCCTGAGTCTCTGAAACTAAACACAGACCTACTCTCTTTCATGAAAGAACTTAAAAACCTGGCTTTTTGATAACTGATGGGTCTTTTACGCATGTTTTCCTCCCACTGTCATGCGCCAGGACTCTCTAGTCTGAGTAGCAGCGCGCTTTATTAAATACAAAATTTCATTTCATTAGGTCCCTGACAGTGCACAGGAACACTTGTCCAAATTCTAAGTGCCTTATTTATGAGGCTTTGCTTCACTTTTATGCCGCTGGTGCGTCACTTTTTGTGACGCACCGGCAGCATAAAATATGTGCAATGTTACGCCCTATTTACAAAGTGATGCATCTAGGCAGATGCTTCACTTTGTAAACCCCTGCACCGCATTATACCTGCGCCAGGCATAATGTATGCAGGGTGGGTGTTGCCCCGCAAAATGCCTCGTAGAAGTGGCGCATTGAAATCTATGAGAACTCAGTGCGCCACTTCTAGGACGCCATTGCGTCAATATCTTACACCTGCCACACAGCAGGCATAAGGCTGATGCAGGCCCTTTCACATGGGGCTTGCCCCATGTGAAAGGACACATTGCTGGAGTTGCGTCTATTTTCAGACACGCCCCAGCAATGCATCACTTTTGCGCATACAGATTTGTCAGAAATACGGACATATCTGTAACTCCTTGCGACATGATGCGTCATACAGTAAATATGACACATCCATCATGTCGCAACGAGGGCGCACTAAGAAGTGACGCATCCCTGTTTTCACACAGCGATGCATCACTTCTCATAAATAAGGCCCTGAAAGTGTTTACATCTAATATTCAGGGATAGTTATGTGTGTTTTCAATATTGTAACACAGCAGCAGCTCACAAATATTACTGCAAATAATCTCTGTGACGCCCTCCCATTTCTTATATGTTAGGCCTTGTTTTGATCTAAAATAAAAAAAATTTATGTATATTGCTTGAAACATAAACACACAATTTCTCTGCAAAATGGCTGTACTAGACTCACACACATCAGGTACATAAGAAATAAATGAAAGGTAAACAGAATTTAAAACAAAATGTTTAGGAAATATTCAAGGTCATTGGGGCAAAACTCTGGAGAAAGGAGCTGACTGTCAGGGGGCCCCCTAAAAGGCTGGGGCCCTGGTCCAGAGCCCACTTTGCCCATGCATTAAAACGTCTCTGGTCCTGGTGTGCGTAATAGTGTGACATGGGCATCTACACACAGACACATGTTGGATGCAGCTACAGCAGATGCCGTTGACGGAACACCAACAGCAAGATCATGGGAACACATGACACACACATGACAGAGTCACATCGGGACACGCTGGTAGTGAGATGTCAGGTGTCATCATCCGTGTACCTGGCATCAGGGGACAGTTGCGGGTGTTGGTGACTGTGCCATGCCAGTGATGCAGTGCTTGACAAGTTTGAACTACATGCACACATGTAAAAGGTGTGAAGGTGAAGTGCGCCACATGGTACCCCATCACACATGACATGTGTACACAGGTCCTCACACAACTATTGGGTTAAAACATGAGGAGACATGTGCTAGCTCACTGCCTGACACATCTAGGCCCTACACATGAAGCACTGCACTGACAATGACTTGATGTCCATCCTTGTGCGAGTCAGACACCTCCATTCCTTTCCTGTGCGCCTCCTATCACCAGTGTAAGCTGTGAAACGCACCGTACACACGCTCTGAGGGTGTGTGTATGGTTGTATCACTATATGGGGTTTGGGTAGGAGTACGCGTGTGTGTACCCCTCTATCACCATTCCACTGGTGGTACGGGCCATACCCACGCCCCCACAGCGTGGGTACGGTGCGTACACCTCCATCACCACTACAATGGTGGTACGGCCTGTACCCACTCCCCCCAGAGCGTGGGTACGGCCCGTACCACCATTGTAGTGGTGACGGGTACGCGTCCACGTCCACTTCTGTTGTGGCGGTACGTGGGATTGGTGGACACGCCCCCCGAAGTCAGCAGACCATGGGGGTAAGTTATGTGCAGGATATATATGTTTTAACTTGGGGGGGTTATGTTTTCTGGAGGGGTAAAAATTGCTATTACCACTCCAGTGAGTGCAACAGTAGGGAAAGCGCTGGATAGTGGAGGGGTAAAAATGACTATTCCCACTCCAATTAGTGCAACAGTAGGAACAGCGCTGGATAGAGGAGGGGTAAAAATTGCTATTACCACTCCAGTGAGTGCAACAGTAGGGAAAGCGCTGGATAGTGGAGGGGTAAAAATGACTATTCTCACTCCAATTAGTGCAACAGTAGGAACAGCGCTGGATAGAGGAGGGGTAAAAATTACTATTCTCACTCCAATGAGTGCAACAGTGTTTTGACACAGACACATAGAATGGCATGTCGTCCAGTGGCATATTTCTCTGCTACTTTGGATTCAGTGACTGCAGTGTTGCCAGGTTGTTTGAAAGCAGTGGCTGCTACTTGTGTGAGTTTGGAGCAGAGTGAATCGATTGTAATGGGACATCCAGTGAGAGTGTACGTGCCATAATCTGTTGAGATTCTATTGACGCGCACCAGGACCCAGCATATGACAAGTAGTCGTTTGACTAGATATGAAAGAGTGATCCTGGGTGCTGAAAATGTGACAGTGACAAAATGTACTACATTGAACTCAGCAACATTGTTGCAGAGTTCAAGTTGTGAAGAAGTGAAAGAAGAAGCAGATCATGATTGTTTGGATGTGACAGAGTTGTGCACGAAACCAAGACCTGACATAAAAGATGTACTGTTGTCAGATTGTGTTATATTTGTGGATGGTTCCTGGTTGAGGGACGAAAACTGTGTTTTGCGTGCTGCATATGCTGTATGTACAGAGGCCATGGTTCTTGGAGCATCTTGTATAAGAGGGATAGATTTGGCTCAAATTTCTGAGTTGGTTGCTTTGACCAGGGCCTGTATAATTGGCAAAATTTGACAATAACCATATTTACAGACAGTCAATATGGTTTTGGGGTGGTACATGATTTTAGTCAATTGTGGATACAGCGGGGATTTCTGCCTTCTTCAGGATCACCTATAAGAAATAGAAAAAGATGTAAAAGATTTGTTGAATGCACTACAATTGCCAAAAGAGATTGCAGTGATCAAATGTCCAGCACATAAATCAGGAAATGATCATGTGACTAGTGGAAACAGATACGCAGACCAAGTGGCACATTTCTGTGCACAAAATTCAGTTTCAATTAACAAAGGATCAGAAAAGAAAAATACAGATTGTCATTTAATGGGATCCATGTTAAAATATCGATGTTAAAAATATCGATGAAAAAAATATTAGTGTAAAAATATCGATAACAAAAATATCGACTTCCTATACTTGAACAGGTAAGTACAATAATATCGACTCAAAAATATCGAAGTAAAAAATATCGACTTAAAAAAACTACATAACTAAAATAAAATGAATTAAATAATATTAATATTATTAACATAATTAATTAAATTTAATATATTTTAACTAATTATAACAAATAAACTTAATTTAATAAATATAAATACACAAAAATGTGTACATATACTTATCTTTACTTAAATACATTTTATTAACTATTATCTATATTTAATTTATAAACTTTTTAAATTATATAAAAATAAAATATACACCTATATAAATAAGTTAAAATAAAATAAAATATTCAATATTTAATTAACACATTAAAATATAAAAAAAAGAATAAAACATACATTTAATAACAAAATAAACACAATAGTAGTGAAAACGTTGGATAGCGAGGGGGTAAAAATTACTATTCCCACTCCAGTGAGTGCAACAGTAGGGAAAGCGTTGGATAGCGCAGGGGTAAAAATTACTATTGCCACTCCAGTGAGTGCAACAGTAGGGAAAGTGTTGGATAGCATAGGGGTAAAAATTACTATTCCCGCTCCAGTGAGTGCAACAGTAGAGAAAGCACTGGATAGCAGAGGGGTATAAATTACTATTCCCACTCCAGTGAGTGCAACAGTAGGGAAAGCACTGGATAGCGGAGGGGTAAAAATGACTATTCTCACTCCAATGAGTGCAACAGTAGGGAAAGCGCTGGATAGAGGAGGGGTAAAAATTGCTATTACCACTCCAGTGAGTGCAACAGTAGGGAAAGCGCTGGATAGTGGAGGGGTAAAAATGACTATTCCCACTCCAATTAGTGCAACAGTAGGAACAGCGCTGGATAGAGGAGGGGTAAAAATTACTATTCCCACTCCAGAGAGTGCAACAGTAGGGAAAGCACTGGATAGCGGAGGGGTAAAAATTACTATTCTCACTCCAATGAGTGCAACAGTCGGGAAAGCGCTGGATATTGGAGGGGTAAAAATTATTATTCCCACTCCAGTGAGTGCAACAGTAGGGAAAGCGCTAGAAAGTGGAGGGGTAAAAATGACTATTCCCACTCCAATTAGTGCAACAGCAGGAAAAGCGCTGGATAGAGTAGGGGTAAAAATTACTATTCCCACTTCAGTGAGTGCAACAGAAGGGAAAACGTTGGATAGCGAAGGGGTAAAAATTACTATTCCCACTCCAAAGAGTGCAACAGTAGGGAAAGCGTTGGATAGCGGGAGGGTAAAAATTACTTTCCCCACTCCAGTGAGTGCAGCAGTAGGGAAAGCGTTGGATAGCGGGAGGGTAAAAATTGCTATTCCAACTCCAGTGAGTGCAACAGTAGGGAGAGCGTTGGATAGCGGGAGGATAAAAATTACTATTCCCACTCCTGAGAGTGCAACAGTAGGGAAAGTAATGATTTAATATTAAAATAGTATGAAATTAATTATCAATACTAATAATTTTTTTATTAAAAATCATTACCAATTAATAAAAATTAATTACCATTGAAAAAAAACTTAATTACCTATTAATAAAAATTAATTACCAATTATTAATTAATTATCAATTAATTATCAATACATATAAATAAAAATGTATAGTTACTTTATTACAATTAATTTGCTTCCCACCCAATTCCCCTATAAAGCCACAACCCACTCCCAATAATAAAAAATACAATTAACATTATTATCAATCAATCAATTAATAAAAATGAATTGCCAATTAATAAAAAATAATTGCTAATTAATAATTAAATATCAATTATTTATAATACACATAAATAAAAATTAATATTTACTTTATTACAATTAAATTACTTCCCACCCAATTCCCCTATAAACCCACAACCCGCTCCTAATAATAAAAAATACAATTAACATAATTATCAATTAATCAATTAATAAAAAATAATTAACAATGAATACAAATTAATGACCGATTAATAATTAATTATCAATCAATTAATTATCAATACATATAAATAAAAATTAATATTTAATTTACTATCATTAAATTACTTCCCACCCTATTCCCCTATAAATCCACAACCCGCTACAAAATTAAATTACGCAAAAATTCAATTACATAACATTCATTACTTTAAAAAAATTAAACATACATTATACAAATAATACATAATTTTAACACATATTCTACCATACATAACACAATTATTTTTCTCGATAATTTGGAAATCTATGTTTTTAAATTCGAAATTATGGAAATCGATATTTCATACCCCAATTTCGATATTCTGTCCTATCTATATTTTGGTAATTCGATATTCTGTGCTGTCTATATTTTAGAGTCGATTCAAGGAGAGTCCCAAGTACACTTGAAAGACAAGAAGACGAAAGGCGACTGGTGGCGAGACAAGAAGAGCCAGAAACGTGAAACAACAGAATCTGAAGTTGCAGATTCCGAAAGTGTGTGACACGTAGTTGAACAGGGAAAAAGACTAATAAAGTGGGCACCACCCACTGGGTCTCGAAAGACTGCTGTTGAAAGTGACAATGGAGAAGTGTTGAATGGAAATCATTAGCAAGTATGGCAACAAGAGAAATAACTTAGTAAAAGAACTTGCGAACTTGACAATGAAGCAGACGAAGCAGTACAGGCTAAAAGAGCAAGAAAAGGTCATGTGTGCCCAAAAGGAGTAAAAAGACTGAAACACACTCTGAAACAGAAATCACCAAGACAATAACAGAAATATCGGATCAAGTTGAATAAGAAGACGAAACAGTTAGAAAGACAAAAAGAATAAGGGTTCCAAATAAAAAGTACACAGCTCCAGAATGGACATAGATAGCACTAGAAGAAGTTGAAGATTCAGATCAGATCCGACAAGAAGTTCGTACAAGGCAAAGTGAAGGAGACAGTTTTGAACCACCTTAAAAAGAACTGTGTAAAATTAAGGTGCAAAGAAAGTAGAGAATTTTAAAATTAATTGAAAGATTGAAAAGAAATCTGAAGAACAAGAAGGCCAGATTAAAAAAAAAGAAAAAAAAGAAAAAAGAGGGGGTAAAGAAGAAAGTCATAAAGTGTGCAGATAAACTGGATACACTATTTTGCATAGATCCTACAAAATTCTAGATTACATTTTATAGATTAGATTTTTATAGATTAGATTTTGAATTTCCTTTTATTTCCAGTTTTACATTAGAAATAGCAGAAAAGGAAGAGACTGGACATCAAAATCATAGTTTTTAAACGTAGATGTATTAATTCTTGTTTATTTCGTATTTTACTACTAATGGTGTTATGGTTAATACTAAGGTGCCGATTCCGATCGGGTAAAAAAAATTCCCGTACGACTCGTATCCGTATATTTTTACGTACGAATCGTACAAGTCCCGTACAACCGGTGAAGTACGATTCGTACGTGAAAAATACATACGAATCACTTCGGGAAAATGTGTACGAGAGGGAGCCGGACAGTTTTACGTACAAATCATAAAACTGAAGTCCGAGCGCACAAGTACGATCCGTACCGCCCTTCCGAATACACAAGCGCATGGAAAACGCCCCGTACGGAGCGAACGCCGTACCACTCATATCAGGGTAAACTTGTGCACCGTACCCCCGTATGTCAGCACCATACCCCCCATGTCCGCACTGTACCCCAGCCCCATACGTGTAAGCGCCGTACCCTACCACCTTAGCCCAGCCCCGTACTTGTACGCTCCGTACCCCAACACCGTGCCCCAGGCCCGTACTTGTACGCACCATACCCCAACACCGTACCCCAGCCCCGTACTAGTACGCACCGTACCCCAGCACCGTACCCCAGCCCCGTACTTTGATGTGCCGTACCCCAGCCCCGTACTTGTACGCACTGTACTCCACCACCGTACCCCAGCCCCGTACTTGTATGCACCGTACCCCAGCACCGTACCCCACCCTATACTTTGACACGCCGTACCCTAGCCCCGTACTTGTACGCACCGTACCCCACCACCATACCCCAGCCCGTACTTGTACGTACCATACCCCAGCACCGTACCCCAGCCCTGTACTTTGATGTGCCGTACGCCAGCCCCGTACTTGTACGCACCGTACCCCAACACCGTACCCCAGCCCCGTACTTGTACGCACTGTACCCTACCACTGTACCCCAGCCCCTTACTTTGACGCGCCGTACCCCAGCCCCGTACTTGTACGCACCGTACCCCAACACCATACCCCAGCCCCGTACTTGTACGCACCGTACCCCACCACCGTACCCCAGCCCCGTACATGTACGCACCGTACCCCACCACCGTCCCCCAGCATCACGTATGTACGAACCTTACAACAACATTGCATATGTGAGCACGGTACAACAACATCGTGTATGTACGCACCTTACATACGTGAAAACGACTCGTACGGAACCAGGACACTGTAAATCAGCACAAGAAGGGTCAATTCGACTCGCACAACACCACAAAACACGTCTACAGTAGAAAATACATCTAAATGACTGACCTGGCACATCCAAACAGGCAAACAGAGACCAAAACTCACAACCACCTCTTATAACACACCCACCAAAATTTCAAACTCAGGCACACCCAAAAATGGACCAATAAAAAGGGCCCACGCACACAAACCAGAAGCCTTTGCAACAGACCCACTGTTGATAGACACCACACACAAACAACTGCACCCATACACCTTAACTTACACACCTTCACACAACCTCCTTCACACAGACCCCCTCTTCACATTCAGACCCACACTGTCACATTCACACCCACGCACCCACAAACATCCACACCCACACCCCACACCATGCCCACAGACAAGAATCCAAAGTTCACAAGGGAGGAGCTGGACATCCTTGTCAACAAAGTCATCAGAGTCGAGCCACAACTCTTTGGTCAGACAGACAGACCAGCATAGCAGAAAAATCACGTATGTGGCAGAGATCGTCGATAGGGTGAATGCTGTTGCGCCCATCAGAAGGACCAGGAATGAATACCAAGGCAGGTGGTTCGATCTGCGGAGGGCAGTCAAGCAGAAAATGAACAAGGACTACGCCCATCACTGGAGGTGGGCTGCCCCGCAGACCGGTACATTACCATCCCTGGGAGGAGAAGGTGATGGCCCTGCTTCCCCCGGTGGGAGTACACGGAGTCGAAGGAGTGGCAGAGCCTGGTGAGTACACAAACAACTTACGTAACATGGGGGTAATGGCATCCACACCCCAACTACACCAAATGCACGCAACTACGCCCAAGCCCTCACCGGACACGACCACACTCAAAAACAACGCTCATGCCACTAACATGTGTATGCCCCATTCACAAAGCAAGGCCATGCCAGGTCCCAGGCTACACGAACCACAAACCCAAGACTGGATGTCCATGATACTGGGAGGGCGGGGCTTACAAAACACATTGTTCAACTCAGAAGCAGACACCATTGCCCTCAGCCCATATGGCCCAGGTACATACCCATGCACCATGCTCAATGAACAGGGACTGGCTAAGTACTGACAAGGTAGCTGACAATTTGCCCTACTGTAGGCAGCACAAGGCCCTCCTGTGACCACTGTAAACTCAAACACCAACACCACAAGCCAGATATCTAGGACAGGAACTCGCACTCACTGTCATGCCAGCATGCTCCATGAGGGGACAGACACATCACCTGGGAGACCCAATGCCAAATCACACTGCACCCAACAGCAGGCCCTGTCACACACACCCCTTACACAAGCACACACCCCCGGGGCAGGGAATGGATTTACCCACTCTCACAATGGACATGTGACACAACAAGATCAATACATATCCAAATAAGCATCCAAGCCAAAAATCTACATGTCAAACACTCAGGAGAACATATCAATCTGTCCCCCGCAACATACCCATCCACAAGTGAACATTGAGAGGAATGCTAGGCACATCCAACTACCTGGAGGAACTGTGCCAACTTGAATATGTATGAAACATGGATGTCGCATGAAACAGCATTAACATTGTCTCTCTCTCACACACAGGGCAACGTCATGGATCTTCCCCCAACAATGGGGGGGAAGAATCACAGTCCCATGCTCGGCAGGAAGCTGATCCCACCGGCAACGACGACTCTCAACACTCCGTGGATGACCCCAACCCACCTGGACCCTCTGGTGCCCAAGCCCCTGCAGCACCTGCTTCAGGTACATCTGTGCCAACCACCACCCCATTCCTGCTACATCCCAGGAGACACCCAGGAGCCCTGCCCGCACTGAACAACTGAGCCAGTCTGACCTGGAGGGACAAGGTTCTCCGGGCACCCAGGAGGAGGCAGACAACCCCACAAATGCCATCCCTCAGGGGTCCCGTAGACCCAATGTGTCCACAACGGCAGGCCAGGCTCGTGTGGGCAGGGGTGGTGGCAGTGGAGGCAGGCGGAGGCGAGAACCTGACCAGCCAGCTGAAGGGACCGGTATGTCACACATACGCCACATCCTGGACACATACCGGCGTGACACCAGGGCCATCAGCCATGTAGTGGAGACCCTCACAGAAATTAAGAACCAGCAGGCCGAGCAACACGCCAGTCAACAACAACACCAAGGACGGATGGAGGCAAGACTGGCTGAGCTCCTGGTGGTGCAAACGGACATAAGCCGTTCACTCCATCGGATCGCCAACAACATGGGCAACCCTCCCTGTGCCACTAGGCGAAGACCACCACCAGCCACAGGGAGGGAGGAGGAAGAGGATTCGTCCGACGGAGCATCACAAGCATCGTCAAGGCCTGCATCTGAGGGTCCCCCAAGGAAGGTGGGTCGTCCACGGAAAAGACCGTGAGAGACAGCGGACCATCCACATCTCCCAGGTCACCTGGCCTGGCACTTGGCCCTCATGTGCAACAGCAGCACCTCATTCACTGACATTCTCTGCCACGTGGACTTGCTGGTCACAGTCTGACCAATGATGACAAACACTGTGGTCTGGACTCTGATGACTTCAAATGACAAGGATCCCATCTCCCCCTGTGAACTTTGGATTCTATGCACACTGTATAGCAACTATTTTTCCACACTAAACACGACCCCCACCGAGAATAAAACTAAATTTCTTTAATTAGATGTTGCACTCATTTTGCATGAGTACACAACCTACGTGTGGGGAAATGTCAAAGTATGCCTGAGTGTTGAACTAACTCCAGCCATCCATACCCTGGGATCTGAGTCTGGTACAGGACACACAAGGGTCACAATGTATCATCCAATACAAACATAGAGCACAATACTCACCCGTGATGGCCTCAAGCTGCTGAGGGGGGGCTTGCAATACTGTGCGGACAGACCAATTTGGAAGAGTATCATTAAGGCGTAGAGGTCATGGCTCTGAAGAACCAGGGCCTTATGGGCCTGGCGGCGCAGGGCACGCCTTAATCTTCTGAGTTCACCTGCTTTGTTGAACAGAGACACAGGACATTCTGTTGAGCGTAGAAGATCAGGTTTATTAGCTGCAGCTAAGTACAGTTGTCCCAGAAGTACACTCAGTATGTTCTTAGGAGACTGCCACTTTACTCCGTGGCGCACAATCTTTTATAGCACATAGATTCACCAAGAACACTCCAATGCATACATAGTTATCCAATGAGAAGAGTTTGAAAACAAGATATAACCAATGAGAAAAGTTTGAAAACAAGATATCAAGTAACCCAAATAAACCTCTTTTCCAACTGTTTTTGTCACCCCTCCCCACAAGTTAATCAGTGGTAGTGTCTACAACTCAACTTGCAGGTGGCAGGACTTATTTGTATGCTTTGGAGGACAGTTGTGAAATGAGAGAATACAAGTAGAGAATAGCGAAGGCCAGAAGATAAGATAAAGTCAGGAAAGAATGGTGTGAGCCGACAGACAGTTGAGACAGGGTTTAGTCAAACCAGACGAGGATTAGTGGACTCAGCCATTCCCTGACATCAGTCTCGTAAACAGAGGCAGAAGGTTATTTGACACGCCGCAGTAAGATCAGCAGAAAAACTTAGTTCATTGTGCTGGCTGAGTGAGTGCAACACAAAATGGCGGTGGAACACAAGATGGTGGCTGAATACAAGCGAGATCGAAAATCGAATTTCCTCAGACCCTCCTTTTGCCATAACTCACAGATTCACGTTAATCTGAATCAATGTCAATAGCCATGAGGTCGTCAAACTGTTGCTGCAACATCATTTTAATGTTCTCTGTTTTCTGTGACTCAGGTCTTGGGACACACAGAGGGGCACAAAGACCGCAGATGGCGGGGCCACACTGCATACAGAGACAACAGGAAAAAATGATGGCCAAAACCATTCCAAGGAAGGTTAGTACCTTCCATCCCCATTTAGATAGTAATCCCCAAAACCATCCTAATAAAGACCAATCTCCTTCGTCTTGATCAATCGATTCGGAGATCATGTGTAATTTGGAGATTGCTTGGTATACCGTAGGGGCGTCGTCAGGTATATAAATACAACAGCTAGATCTGATCAATTTACAGACTCCACCACGATCTGCAAGAATAACATCTAGGCGCCGATCACGATCCTGTAAAAACCGGGTACGAACCGTCGGACGGAGCATATTCTCCGTCCGACGCGTACCCGGTCGTAACAATATACAAACATGGAATTACGATTCGCACGGAAACACCATTTCCGTACGATTCGTACAAAACCCCGACCGACCAAAATAAACATACAAGTGCGATCCGGGAAAGCGCCGACGTGACGTCGGGACGCACGCAGCCTGCCATTCACGAACCAGGAATTACGATTCGCACCGACGTCATCCCGCACGGACAATATTTTCCGGCTGCCAAAAACTGCCGGGAAATCAGGACGACGCGAACAAGGAGGACCTGTACGCGACGGACAGACATGGACCCGAACCTACGTGTCATCCCGGCCCTCATAGCAGTCGACCTCCTCTACAGGTTCCGACGCAGACGCCGCAGAAGGTCAGAACAACTAAGGGAGGGGGGGAATGGGGGGGGGGCAGGACCAGGGGCAGGCCACAAAACCACCACCAAAGTCACACAGCACACATGCCCTGGACATACCAGACCCCCAGGCCCTGGTCACTACGAGGGGGTGGGGGCGTGTCCAGCAAAGCCAGCGTCCGCCACAATGGAAGTGCCTGACGACGCGAACCGGCAACACAACTATACAGGTACGTCCCGTACCCATGCCTTAAGAGCGTGGGTACGAGTCGTACGACGCCCACACCTACGTCACCCCAACAATGGCGGGACGGCTGTACCCACGTGGCAAAGGCCTGGGTACGGCCCGCACAAGCATCACATAGCGTGGGGACGGATATGTACGGACCGTACCCCCACCCCCGTATGCATGGAGCGTACCCCCAACCCCAACAGTGTAAGTACGACCCGTACCCCCACCCGCGTACGTATGGAGTGTACCCCCCACCCCAACAGTGTAAGTACGACCCGTACCCTCACCCGCGTATGTATGGAGCGTACCCCCCACCCCAACAGTGTAAGTACGACCCGTACCCTCACCCGCATACGTATGGAGCGTACCCCCACCACAACAGTGTATGTACGACCCGTACCCTCACCCCCATACATATGGAGCGTACCCCCCACCCCAACAGTGTAAGTACGACCCGTACCCTCACCCGCGTACGTATGGAGCATACCCCCACCCCAACCATGTATGTACGGACCGTACCCCCACCCCAACAGTGTAAGTACGACCCGTACCCTCACCCGCGTACGTATACGTCCCACCCCAACAGTGTAAGTACGACCCGTACCCTCACCCGCGGACGTATGGAGCGTACCCCCACCCCAACAGTGTAAGTACGACCCGTACCCTCACCCGCGGACGTATGGAGCATACCCCCACCCCAACAGTGTAAGTACGACCCGTACCCTCACCCGCGGACGTATGGAGCATACCCCCACCCCAACAGTGTAAGTACGACACGTACCCCCACCTCGTATGCATGGAGCGTACCCCAACAGTGTAAGTACGACCCATACCCCCACCTCATATGAATGGAGCGTACCCCAACCCCAACAGTGTATGTACGTACCGTACCACCACCCCAACAGTGTAAGTACGACCCGTACCCCACCCGCGTACGTATGGAGCGTACTCCCACCCCAACAGTGTAAGTACGACCCGTACCCCACCCGCGTACGTATGGAGCCTACTCCCACCCCAACAGTGTAAGTACGAACCGTACCCCCATGGAGCGAACCCACACACGTGTATGTTCTAAGCGTACATATTGTTAAATAGGAGGGGTGTGTGCCTATCACTCCCAGCAGTGCCCAGACACAGGAGGGGTGGGCGCAGAGTCCTCCCAGCAGTGCCCAGACACAGGAGGGGTGGGTGTAGAGTCCCCCCAGCAGTGCCCAGACACAGGAGGGGTGGGTGCCTATCACTCCCAGCAGTGCCCAGACACAGGAGGGGTGTGTGCAGAGTCCTCCCAGCAGTGCCCAGACACAGGAGGGGTGGGTGTAGAGTCCCCCCAGCAGTGCCCAGACGCAGGAGGGGTGGGTGCCTATCACTCCCAGCAGTGCCCAGACACAGGAGGGGTGGGTGCAGAGTCCTCCCAGCAGTGCCCAGACACAGGAGGTGTGGGTGCAGAGTCCTCCCAGTAGTGCCCAGACACAGGAGGGGTGGGTGCAGAGTCCTCCCAGCAGTGCCCAGACACAGGAGGGGTGGGTGCAGAGTCCTCCCAGCAGTGCCCAGACACAGGAGGGGTGCGTGTAGAGTCATCCCAGCAGTGCCCAGACACAGGAGGGGTGTGTGCAGAGTCCTCCCAGCAGTGCCCAGACACAGGAGGGGTGGGTGTAGAGTCCCCCCAGCAGTGCCCAGACACAGGAGGGGTGGGTGCCTATCACTCCCAGCAGTGCCCAGACACAGGAGGGGCGGGTGCAGAGTCCTCCCAGCAGGTGCCCAGACACAGGAGGGGTGGGTGCAGAGCCCTCCCAGCAGTGCCCAGACACAGGAGGGGTGGGTGTAGAGTCCTCCCAGCAGTGCCCAGACACAGGAGGGGTGTGTGCAGAGCCCTCCCAGCAGTGCCCAGACACAGGAGGGGTGGGTGTAGAGTCCCCCCAGCAGTGCCCAGACGCAGGAGGGGTGGGTGCCTATCACTCCCAGCAGTGCCCAGACACAGGAGGGGTGGGCGCAGAGTCCTCCCAGCAGTGCCCAGACACAGGAGGGGTGGGTGTAGAGTCCCCCCAGCAGTGCCCAGACACAGGAGGGGTGGGTGCCTATCACTCCCAGCAGTGCCCAGACACAGGAGGGGTGTGTGCAGAGTCCTCCCAGCAGTGCCCAGACACAGGAGGGGTGGGTGTAGAGTCCCCCCAGCAGTGCCCAGACGCAGGAGGGGTGGGTGCCTATCACTCCCAGCAGTGCCCAGACACAGGAGGGGTGGGTGCAGAGTCCTCCCAGCAGTGCCCAGACACAGGAGGTGTGGGTGCAGAGTCCTCCCAGTAGTGCCCAGACACAGGAGGGGTGGGTGCAGAGTCCTCCCAGCAGTGCCCAGACACAGGAGGGGTGGGTGCAGAGTCCTCCCAGCAGTGCCCAGACACAGGAGGGGTGCGTGTAGAGTCATCCCAGCAGTGCCCAGACACAGGAGGGGTGTGTGCAGAGTCCTCCCAGCAGTGCCCAGACACAGGAGGGGTGGGTGTAGAGTCCCCCCAGCAGTGCCCAGACACAGGAGGGGTGGGTGCCTATCACTCCCAGCAGTGCCCAGACACAGGAGGGGTGGGTGCAGAGTCCTCCCAGCAGTGCCCAGACAGAGGAGGGGTGTGTGCAGAGTCCTCCCAGCAGTGCCCAGACACAGGAGGGGTGTGTGCAGAGTCCTCCCAGCAGTGCCCAGACACAGGAGGGGTGGGTGCAGAGTCCTCCCAGCAGTGCCCAGACACAGGAGGGGTGGGTGCAGAGTCCTCCCAGCAGTGCCCAGACACAGGAGGGGTGGGTGCAGAGTCCTCCCAGCAGTGCCCAGACACAGGAGGGGTGGGTGCAGAGTCCTCCCAGCAGTGCCCAGACACAGGAGGGGTGGGTGTAGAGTCCTCCCAGCAGTGCCCAGACACAGGAGGGGTGGGTGTAGAGTCCCCCCAGCAGTGCCCAGATGCAAGAGGGGTGGGTGCCTATCACTCCCAGCAGTGCCCAGACGCAGGAGGGGTGGGTGCCTATCACTCCCAGCAGTGCCCAGACACAGGAGGGGTGGGTGCAGAGTCCTCCCAGCAGTGCCCAGACACAGGAGGGGTGGGTGCAGAGTCCTCCCAGCAGTGCCCAGACACAGGAGGGGTGGGTGTAGAGTCCCCCCAGCAGTGCCCAGACGCAGGAGGGGTGGGTGCCTATCACTCCCAGCAGTGCCCAGATGCAGGAGGGGTGGGTGCCTATCACTCCCAGCAGTGCCCAGACACAGGAGGGGTGGGTGCAGAGTCCTCCCAGCAGTGCCCAGACACAGGAGGGGTGGGTGCAGAGTCCTCCCAGCAGTGCCCAGACACAGGAGGGGTGGGTGTAGAGTCCTCCCAGCAGTGCCCAGACACAGGAGGGGTGTGTGCAGAGTCCTCCCAGCAGTGCCCAGACACAGGAGGGGTGGGTGTAGAGTCCCCCCAGCAGTGCCCAGACGCAGGAGGGGTGGGTGCCTATCACTCCCAGCAGTGCCCAGACACAGGAGGGGTGGGTGCAGAGTCCTCCCAGCAGTGCCCAGACATAGGAGGGGTGTGTGCAGAGTCCTCCCAGCAGTGCCCAGACAGAGGAGGGGTGTGTGCAGAGTCCTCCCAGCAGTACCCAGACACAGGAGGGGTGGGTGCAGAGTCCTCCCAGCAGTGCCCAGACACAGGAGGGGTGGGTGCAGAGTCCTCCCAGCAGTGCCCAGACAGAGGAGGGGTGGGTGCAGAGTCCTCCCAGCAGTGCCCAGACACAGGAGGGGTGGGTGCAGAGTCCTCCCAGCAGTGCCCAGACACAGGAGGGGTGGGTGCAGAGTCCTCCCAGCAGTGCCCAGACACAGGAGGGGTGGGTGTAGAGTCCCCCCAGCAGTGCCCAGACGCAGGAGGGGTGGGTGCCTATCACTCCCAGCAGTGCCCAGACGCAGGAGGGGTGGGTGCCTATCACTCCCAGCAGTGCCCAGACACAGGAGGGGTGGGTGCAGAGTCCTCCCAGCAGTGCCCAGACACAGGAGGGGTGGGTGCAGAGCCCTCCCAGCAGTGCCCAGACACAGGAGGGGTGGGTGCAGAGTCCTCCCAGCAGTGCCCAGACACAGGAGGGGTGGGTGCCTATCACTCCCAGCAGTGCCCAGACAGAGTAGGGGTGTGTGCAGAGTCCTCCCAGCTGTGCCCAGACACAGGAGGGGCGTGTGCCTATCACTCCCAGCAGTGGCCAGACGCAGGAGGGGTGTGTGCCTAACACTCACAGCAGTGCCCATGTAACGCAAAGGGTGGAGTAGCCACAGATACCATGACCACAAATTTCAGTCAGGTGCACAAAGACCCTGCAGTACATGTACCACATGTGTGCGAGGCTGGGAGTATACGCATGCTTAGCGCAGAAAAGAAAACATGTCCACATGAAGTCATGTCAATAGTCCACATACACAAGTACAATGACTACCAAGGATGCCACGAATGATGCAGGTGGAGACATTGCTCAGCATGCATGTGCAAAGTTGAAGGAGTCCGTCACACACCCAGCTAATGTACACACAGCTCATCGCTAAATATTGGGAACACCCTGCAGGGAAGATGTCAGGGTACACAGAGCAAGGAATACACCTTTGGACAATTTCACCATGCAGCAACTGCTTACATGAACAGAGAAACCTAGCTAACACCGTGTGATGGCACACAAATCCCAGGGTCCCCCCTATGACCAGCACACTACTACATTTCCCACACACCCAACACATGAACACCACCCAAAACCATGTAGCAGCCCCACCAACAGCAATACCAGCAAAGCAGTAGTGTTCCAAGAGGAAACAAATAAATTGCTTTATTCAGCATGAACCAAAAAAGTCTTGTTTGTAGGAAGTTCAATATTTACAAAGCCCATAGGGCAGTCCAGAAGTCACAGCTGGATGGGGGACACAGTGGGATGCGTGTCCCCTAGCTTGCCTGCACAGTTAGATTCCGTCGTCTTCCACAGGGGTGAGGGCATCATGGGGGGGGGGGGAGAACCAGGCACCGCAGGGACAGGAGGGCGAAGGGTAGGCATCGTGGGTGCAGGGATGGAGGACTCCACCACAGGGGGTGGGGCAGGGCCAAAGGCGGAGGCCAGGATCTCGCTGCACACCTTAGCAAGGTCCTCCAGGGAATCCCCTGCACCCGAAGGAACCACAGGCCCCAAGGAGGGGGGGGGGGGTCAGAGGGATGGGTCGCAGCTCCACTGGGGGAGGGTGTAGACAGGGGAGGGAATCAACCACCCTGACCGGGGACTCCCTTGACCGCTTGCGGGGTGGTGTCACTGTGGGGCTCAGGGACAGAGCGGCCATGAAGGAGTCTTTGTGTGATATGTGGCAGGAGAGCTGAGGGGAGGGGATTTGGAGGGAGTGGATTGGGTGGAATGCGGACTCCCACTCTGGCTGCGTGTCTTATGTTTGCCCCCCGACCCAGTGGGTGTGCCTACTTCACCCTGTGTGTGCGTGCCAGGAGGTGTGCGTATGACCTTCCCTGCTGGTGTGGTGCCTGTGTCTGTTGTGGTGTGTGCATGCGTACGTCTGGGTGTACGTGGGACAGGCATGGGAGTGGGAAGTGTGTATGGGGCAGGGGTAGGGGGTGGGACGTAGTGCTGCAGGAGACCCACTGCTGCAGTCAGTGTCGAGTCTATGGACCTCAGCAACTGCCGTTGGTCAGCCTGCGATGAAAAAATGCCCTCCAAGTATGCCTCCATGTTGTGCAGCACTTGGCTGTGGCCATGGAGGACATTAAGGATCGCAGCCTGACCAACCTGCAACTGCCGCTGGATGTCCACAGACTCGGCATTGGCGGCAGCAGTGGAGACAGGGGCAGGGGGTGCGGTGCCTGGCAGGAAGGAGACATGTGGTGACCGTGGACGTTGGGAAGGGACACGAGCAAGTGGGAGGCGGCTGATGGCAATGGAGGGGGCGGGGTGCGATGTTGTGCCGCTGTCAGCTGGTGGTGCAGCCTCCGCCCACTCGGAGAGATCATCCTCGGACCCGTCGGCTTCATATTCGGTGGTGCCAGTGGACAGGTCCTCGGCCTCACTCTCCTCCGCCTCTGTACCACTCAATGTGCCAGCCACGATGTCAACGCTGGCACTGGTGCTCGGTCCCTCCTCTCCGTCTGTGCTCATGTCTCCCTCCGTGTCCCCCGACGATGCTGTGGGCAAGGTGAAGAGACAGCAATTAATCACACACCTGTATACATATGTGACATGAGTCCAATCTACGTAGGTTACAGTGCATAGCCTGAAAAGTAAGATCAGTAACATCTACAAAACAAGGTACAGATGTAGGGCATGCAACACACAGTTGGTTGACCCACCATGCCAATGAAAATCCATGGAGAGCATGACACAATAGCAAATGACATGAAATGGAGTTTGACAGAGGAGCCAGGCCCTGGGGACAATCCAGCACTGCATCTGCACCACACAGCGTTGCCGACAATAGGGATGAGGAGGGACCAAATCCATGAGCTTGAGGCACATGCTGCATAGGTAATACTGAAAGCATGCCCAACATGACTGGCTCACTGCACCTTGAGTGTATGTCCAGCCAAACATCACACAATGGCCAGAACTAGCAAGGAGATTTCAGGTTTTGACATGTAGGCTTGCCCCGCACCAACCACCCCCTACATGAGACAATCTGTTGAGACACAGGTGGCACGTACACCTCTTAGTCTGGGTGAAATACACAGGGGATGCATTAATGCAAGATTGGACGCCAAATACCCGAGGTGCGCCTGTCCAAATAATCATATACAAATGGCCAGCATCAGATGATTGTAACAAGACACACAGGCACTGGCCAGACATATTACTATATTGCTGGGCCTTTCAGTTTAAATACGCTAGGATTTTATTAAATGACTACAAATTCTATCCATCCCACTTGCAAGCTATAACGAAACCTATGGGAAATTTTTTATACAAATTTGGCCACCCAAAGTTCTTCAAAAAAATAAAGTTAAAGGTCCTCTTATCTGCAGTTAAACTGTGAACACAAATAAGAAGATTAACTAAAATCCCTTATTATAGCGAAAATGCCCCGATCTGGGACTCCCCCGGCACGCCAGATTGCCTCCAAGATAGCCTCTCAACTCCCCTACTATTAAATGGGATTACTAGATGGGGGCAACTGATAAAGCAGGAACATATCATAGACTGGCCTCTCTTGGATACTACTATGGGAGGCTCCCTATCTAAATTTAAGTTCTATCAGCTATCCAGCTGGATTAAGACTTTGACGGAACACTATGAAGGAGATAGAGAACTCGAGCTCAAAATGCTTAACATCGGAGTCCAAAAGAAAGAAATCTCTAAATGGTACTGGTCACTTATAGAATCAGGTGAAGACAATCTTAAGACACTAGAGAAGATGTGGAATACCGCACTGCCGATGAGTGACATCGAAAACATATGGCAAGTATCTATGGGGAAATGCTGGGGTGTTCTAAAATCTGCTGCCTTAAGGAGGAACCACTTGTTCACTCTCCATAGAGCGTACTGGACACCGAAAAAACTCTCAAAATTCAAAAACTCGGATCGGAAAAAATGCCCGAAGTGTGACGAGGAAGAGGTCGACGACTTGCATATGTTTCGGCAGTGCCCGCAGATCGATGTCTTCTGGAGAGAAGTGGCTAAAACCCTAGAGAAGGTACTTAAATATCCAGTTGACGTAAGTACCCACTTGGTTATCTTTGGGGTTAGAGAAGAAGGGGCAAATCTTGCTAAACTAACGAAAGAGCAAGAGAATCTGCTATTTACACTAATTTTACTTGCTAGAGGGGAAATATGTGTGAATTGGATTAGATCTACTCCCCCCTCACATATGGGGTGGTTAAATAATGTTCATAGAATTTCACGTTTAGATAGAAGTGGGAGTGCTAATAAAAGATTCCAATTTTGGGAAATTTGGGAAACAGAGTCTTGACCAACTAAACCATAGGCTGCTTCAAAATGGGTCCAATGATTATGCAATAGCAATACAACCAGAAGGCTTGACGACTGGAGTAGCCTGAATGGCTAGCTATTCCCACCTTCCTCAAAAGGGTAAAAGAGATACAGTGTCCTTGGCAAAAAGGGAAAGAGAGCAACGTAAGTGCCAAGAGATCCCTGAGAAATCTCAAAACCCGGTATTGCACAATGAGGACTTTAAAAAAAAAAAAAAGACACACAGGCACTGGCCACTGTGACTATGAACAAGGAAAATCAGGTCAGGCTGTACAGTGGACACTTGTACTACATTTCACGTCAATATACATGGTGCCAGGGGACAATGGCACAGAGCACAACCTATGCTGTAGACACTGAGAGTGTCCACGTTTTGTGATGACACACATGACACCTCGGAAAATATGCCCCAGGACACAGTAGTGGCAACACAGCTCCATGGTCCTGAATGGGAATGACGGCAACACACGCCACCATCCCTGCACTATGCGTATCGCACACTCATGCACATCATGTCACAGGCCACAACATAGGACATGCGCACTGTAAGGCATGACACTTGTGAGACTAACTCCCATGTCTGGACTCAGCATCAGTGCCAACTGACATGGAACCCACATGTACTGAACTGGACAGGGCACAGGCAAGGTCCCAAAACCGGTTACACACCACCCCCACACATGATGCTACAGGCATAGTTCAAGTGGAGAAAGTGCCAGCCTAGATAACCTTGTGAAGGAGTGACTACACACAGACCAGGGAACACATTGCAAGGAGGGGAAGGGAGGCAGGAGAGCACAGCTATACAGTGGGTAACTGGATCTGCACAGCACCTTTAAACCCTGGCAGTGTATCCATGCAACTGTGCACTTACAAATGCTGGTGAAACACAACAAGCACACATGTACCTACCCCCTTCCTGCTGCTGCATCTCCTGTAAGCGCCTCTCCAAGCCTGGAAAGACCACCGGCAGCACACGCTTGTGGATGTGGCTCAGTCGACGGCGCCCGCGGTTCTTATGGCTCTCAGGTGAGTCTCCCAGCAGGACCCGTGTGATCCTCCGCGTCCAGCACCGGATATCCTGCCAGCGTTTCCTCACCTGGGACAGGCGCCGCTTCCGACCATCCGCACTCCTCACGGCGCTGACGGCGGTCAGCCATATCTGCTCCTTGGCAGAGGCGCCTACCTGTGAGGATGAACAAGTGACACTACATCAATACACCTGGCACATGTCACAGAGACACATATTAGAACACATTTGCTGTTTACAACAAGGCATAGTATGCATCCAACGCATTGCACCTTTGTCATAGGGACATGATCCTCTGGGGAAGGGCGAAAGCAGTATGTGCCATTGAAAGGACACAGGTGGAATGAGGGCAACTACACAATCAATGATCCAGGCTCACACTGTGCATCACAAGCTACTGATAATGTGCAGCACCTCTAAGCAGTCAGATGCCACAGGCCACTGACGCTACCGCAGCAGAGTACACAGACACACACAGGCACAGGACATTCACCTGCCATTGCCAAATGCAGCGACAAACCTCACTCTGCACATGTGCCACTAGACTGGGGGGGGGCTCACAGGTGTGGGGCTGGCTCTGCACGTCAGACACACAGCACTGCTCCCTGCTCACATCACATGGCCAGGGTATATCCATCCCTCATGCAGCTGGGCTGCTACACTCCACATATGCACCCACCCACATGACAGGGGACTTACACACACACCCATGTACAGGGTACGAACACATCATGTGGACACTCTCAGCACAGGTACACAGAACTAACACACATCTGTGGGTACAGTCACCTGTCACACTGGGCTGACCACATAATCACATGAGGACTGTAGAGGCAACATTCCCAGGAGGATAAGACAGGCAGAATGTGGCATGCACCATGCAGTGATTGTCACAGTAAACACGATGCAAGTGAGGATGGCAGACATGCACCACTGCATGCTCTGGCTGGGAGACATCAGGCATTCCCCCCCTGGGACCCCCCCTACAGTACATAGCATGTGTGAGACACCTGGACACAATGCCAGAAGTCACAGTCACAAAAAAGGGACACAGTCTGTGCCAGTGGACTCTGCACTCACCTGATACCCTGAACGCCCATACAGCATGGGGTACTGTGGGAGGATCACATCCAGCAGAGCCATGTTCTCCTCCAGGGTGAAGGGCTGTGACCTCTCCACAGACCTTGACATGGTTCCAGGGAATCAGTAGCAGCAGCTGGGTCGTGGAATCCAGAGATGTGCAGGCAAGTGCTCCCTCATGGGACCTGGCTGCCTTATATCTGCCTTGCTGGCCTGTTTCATGCACAGGAGTACAGTGTGATTGGTCACTCACATTTGCATCCTATGTTTCCTCCAATCCCTTCAAACCTAGCACAGTCAGTGGGTTCTTATTGTGTTTTTTTCTTCAGCATGATGTCAACCCCACAAACACATTGCAACAAAGTAGATTCATTCCAACTGACTTCTGCTGTGCACCTTCCAGAACAAATTCAAACTTTAAACTTGGTCTCCATGACAACCAGCATGCATGTAGGCCTTAATACTTGTCCCTCATGTGTCCCCTATGTAATTTTGAGCTTCACACACAGGTACTGTGCGTTCCGGGGCCCTAGGGCACCCCAAATGCATAGCAACGGCCCGTACAGGCGTGTGTACGGGCCGTACCACTATGAGTACGCATACGCAAAAACACCCATAGTGGTACGGCCCGTACACACGCCTGTACGTTCACTATCACCATGGGTGTCCTCGCGTATGCGTACTCGTAGTGGTACGGCCCGTACACACGCCTGTACGTTCACTATCACCATGGGTGTCCTCGCGTATGCATACTCGTAGTGGTACAGCCCGTACACACGCCTGTATGCTCACTATCACTACGAGTACGCATACGCGAGAACACCCATAGTGAGACGGACCGTACACACGCCTGTACGCTCACTATCACTATGGGTGTCCTCGCGTATGCGTACTCGTAGTGGTACGGCCCGTACACACGCCTGTACGCTCACTATCACTACGAGTACACATACGCGAGAACACCCATAGTGAGACGGACCGTGCACATGCCTGTACGCTCACTATCACTACGAGTACGCATACGCGAGAACACCCATAGTGAGACGGACCGTACACACGCCTGTATGCTCACTATCACTATGGGTGTCCTCGCGTATGCGTACTCGTAGTGGTACGGCCCGTACACACACCTGTACGCTCACTATCACTACGAGTACGCATACGCGAGGACACCCATGGTGATAGTGAACGTACAGGCGTGTGTACGGGCCGTACCACTGCGAGTACGCATACGCGAGGACACCCATAGTGATAGTGAACGTACGCACGCGTGTACGGGCCGTACCACTATGGGTGTTCTTGCGTATGCGTACTTACTGACCGTACACATGCCTGTTCGCTCACCATCACTATGGGTACACATACGGCAGCACTCCCATAGTGATATGGGAACATACACAGGCCCTCTTAGCGAAAGTACGGTGATTTTCACACATCACAGTGGTGACAGGCAGCACACAGGAAGGAATAGGGCTGACATACTTGTCCATGGATGGACATCAAGGCATTGTCTGGGCAGTACTACATGTGTGGGGCACAGGTGTGAAAGGCTGTGATGTGGCACATTACTCCTGAGTCGAGAAGGCACCAGATGTATGATGAGATGTGTACACATGTAATGTGTGACGGTGCAATGTGTGCCAGGCATGCCCTTGACTCCTTTGACATGTGTGCATGTCGTACTGCACACTTGTGATGAGCGTCACTGGCATGGCACGGACACCAACACACGGAAGTGTCCCCTGAGGCCCGGTACAGGGGTTACCACACCTGACATGTCACTACCCACGGTGCACGATGTGACTATGTCATGTATGTGTGGGGGGTTCCCATTAGGTTGATGTTGGAGCTCCCTCAAAAGCTGCAGCTGTTGCAGCAACCAACATGTGTCTGTGTGTAGATTGACATTGCACACTGTTCCGCACATCATGCCACATGTGGTATCGGATGTGAGGTGCGTATGTATGCATGGGAGACGGAGTAGCGTAACAAGGACATGTCTGCATCCTCTCTATGAATGTGTGGTGAGTCATGACATATACACCTTCATGGCAAGGTGTGTGGGCTGTCCTAGTGTAATGTCATGTGACCTGTGGCTCTAGTGTTCCGCTACCAGTCTCTGCAATCGACATCCTACTTCTGCTGATGTGTGGATGTATGTCATTCCTGTCTTGCGTCTGGCTGTTCACTTGCACTGGGACACAGCTAATCCCATGCCATGGCATGTGGAGGTTCACAATCTCCGTGTGTAGCTGGGTCTTGGTAGGAGTGTCACCTGGCAGCCATACGTGTCCAGGGCATGTGGCACATACCTGACTCCGTATGTAGCATATGTGTATAGACAGATTAACATGTGCTCAGTACAAATAAATTGTTGTTGTGGTGCACTCACTCTTCCTTGTCACTTCCAAATGACTGCAGAGCGCCGCCTCTTCCCCGACCAATTCCGGACTTGGCTGCCATGCGGGAGAATGACTGTATCCGGTGCTACCGCTTCCCCCAACGGTTGATTCTGGAGTTGACGGCGAGACTGGCACCACACCTGCAACCGCTGCACAGGTATCCTACGGCACTGACACCCAAGCTGAAGGTAATGGCAGCCCTACATTTTCTAGCCACGGGTACCTTTCAAAATACCATAGCTCATGTTGGTGGCATGTCCCAGAGCATGTTCTGCCGTGTGCTGCATGATTTCTTAGAGGCCATGTTGATTCACCTGGATAACTTCATCCATTTTCCTACCCCTGAAATGTTGACTGGGGTCAAGCGTGGATTCTATGCCCTGGGAGGGATGCCCCATGTCATTGGGTCCATAGATGGGACACATGTGGCTTTGGTACCACCACAGGCACAGGAGGTAGCGTACCGGAATCGCAAGCACTACCACTCCATCAATGCCCTTGTGGTGTGTCTGTCCAACATGGTGATTTCACATGTCTGTGCTCGTTTTCCAGGATCAGCACACGATGCCTACATCATGAGGCGTAGCAGGGTGCCTGAAATGATGACGCAGCTGCGCAACGAACGAGCATGTGTTGTTGGTGGGTACAGTCTGTCTGTCCTGTATTTTGCGTAGACTTCCAGCACGACCGCTTCTCCTGTCCTGCTTATGTCCATGTGCTTTCCATGTAGGGGACGCTGGCTATCCCAACATGCCATGGCTGATCACACCTCTCCGCAACCCCATCACGCCGGCCCAGCTCCGCTACAACACCGCCCATGGCCGGACAAGGCGAGAGATAGAGAGGACGTTTGGCCTCCTGAAGAGCCGATTCAGATGCCTCCACAAGACCGGCGGCGCCCTCCCATATGCCCTGGCGAAGGTCTGCAAAATCTTCATGGTCTGCTGCATGCTGCACAACATGGCAGTTGAGAAAGCTGTGCCACTCATCCTGGATCAAGATGACCAGGACCATCCACCCGTGGAGGACGAAGGGCTTGGCAATGGGGCTAGTGATGTGGAGGATGTGGAGCCGCAAGAGGACATCCGGACTCGGCTCATACGCAACTTCTTTGCTTAGTGGTGAGTACCAGTGTCTGAGTGTGCAAGCATTGGTACCCGTGTGGCATGTGTTGCGATGTGTGTCTCCACCTGCATGTATGGCACGTGAGTCAGAGGTGTGTGTGGGTGTGTCACTGGAGTGATGGTGCCAGTGATGGTTGTATTTCCCCAGTCATAATTGTGACCTAGCATGTTGTCATCCATACATGTGTCGAGTACATGCACATGCAAGTGGCTGTGCTTTTTGTGGCTGACTTCTTGTGTGTCTCTCTTCCCCAGGTACTTGCGCATGCCGTCTGCTGGTTGCATTGTTGTGGCACTGCTATTCCTCATGGACACGTCATCGTGTGCTGACTCAGCGTTACAGGCACGGACACGTTTGGAAGTCTCCTTAGGGTAAGGGATGCATCAGGGGTGTATTGGGTGTGGCAGTTGTTCTCGATGTATGCACACTGCCCCTGTCGATGTTTGGTTCCTCTGCAGACATGTTGCATCACCATGGTACACATTACATGCAGCTGGGTACACCTAAATAGATGGTCAGACTTGTTGACAGTCATCAGTGATGGGATTGTGGAATGTGATGATGGCATCAAAGTGTGTAACACTGCCCTCGGACACATACGGTTTGCATTGGCTTGACATGCTGTGGGACTTCCACATCAGCGGATCAATGGTGTATGGCAGGCTCTCTGTGAGCAGCTGGGGGTGTTTAGCTGTTAGCCGACACTTGTGTGCCAGTTCCATGGCTATCATGCATTTGTGCTGCAGAAGGGGGGTGCCAGTGTTGGACCCACATGTTACTCCACATGAACTGTTCATGTGTACTTCGAGTTGCCTCTGCAATCCCGAATACATGACTAATAAAGGTGTCCCTATGCCTCCAAGGTGCCTCTTCTCAGTCAATGCTGGTGTGTTGCCACGGTGCATACGGCATGTCTGGCATGGTTTTCAGTGATAGTGGCTATGTGTCTATGTGTAGAGTAGCAAGATGCAAGCTGTTTGTGTGGGATTAGACTCTGTATTGTGCATGATGTCCATGACTGTGTGGGTATTGTGACATGTGCCATCCCCATGCATCCAACGGTTGCCAGGCCACCATTCTCTGCATCCACCTGACTCAAGCTTGCAGAACATGGTTCTGCCACCTGTCTACACATACCTGGGTGCCCCCCAGGACACTCGACATGATCCCTGACCTCTGCGCATGACTGTTGGTGTACTCAATATGTCTGTCGGCACGGTTGTGCGGCCACCCCCTCAGCTGGTTGGGCCCATCACGGGTGTGTATGGTGCTCCATGTCTGTCTTGCCTAATACACTGTGACCCGTGTGTCCTGTGCCAGACTCAGGCCCCAGGGTGTGGATGGTTGAAGTCAAAAGAGAACTCAGGCATTTTTAGACTTTACAAGACACATGTAAGGTAATAATGCAACCAGCAGGCATCTTCTCTTCATGGTGTGACTTTTTATTTTAGTGTGGGGGGGGGTTTGACATGAGGGGCTTTCCGGGTGTGTGGAATCCAAAGTTCACTAGGGGAGTTGGTGTCCTTGCCATTAGAAATCCTCAGAGTCCATGCCACAGTCTTTGTCAACATTGGTCAGACAGTGACCAGCAAGGCCATGTGGCAGAGAATGTCTTTTGATGCTGTGCTGCTGTTGCTCCAGTGGGCCAGGTGCCAGGCCAGGTGTCCTGGGAGATGGTGCTGGAGCGCCGACCCTCACGGTCTTTTCCGTGGACGACCCGCCCTCCTGCGGGGACCCTCAGAAGCAGGCCGTGACGATGTTTGGGATGCTCCATCGGATGTTTCCTCCTCCTCCTCCTGATCCCTCCCTGTGGGTGGTGATGTTCTACGCCTTCTGACACAGGGAGGGTTGCCCATGTTGTTGGCCATCCGACGGAGTGTACTGTGAATTCCCGTGAACACCGTCACAAGCTCAGCCTATCTGTCCTCCATCCTCCGTTGGTGTTGCAGTAGACAGGCATGTTGCTCCGCATGTTGCTGGGCCTGCTGGGTCTTGATCTCATCGAGGGTCCCCTTCATATCGTTGAGGGTGGACACAACCTGGGCCATGCCCGTGGTGTCCTGCCGGTATGTGTCCAGGATGTTTCGGACATGGGAATATACCGGTTCCCCAGCCAACTGGTCAGGCTGGCGCCTCCGCCGTCCTCCACTCCCACCACCCCTGCCCACTTGCACCTGGCCTGCCCTTGTGGGCACATCGGGTCTCTGGGACCCCTGAGGGGTGGCATTGGCGTTGTCGCCTGCCTCCTCCTGGGTGCCCGGGACACCGTGTCCCTCCTGGCCAGCCTGGCTGCTTTGTGGTGGTGGGGCAGGGATCCTGGGTGTCTCCTGGGATGTGGCGGGAGTGGGGGTGGTGGTTGGCCCCGTTGTACCTGACGCAGGTGCTGCAGGTCGTTGGACACCAGAGGGGCCAGGTTGGTCGGGGTCGTCCACAGAGTGGTGAGAGTCGTCGCTGCCGGTGGGATCGGCATCCCGCAGAGCCAGGTCCTGTGAGTCTTCCCCCCCAGTGTTGGGGGGTGATCCACGACGTTGACCTGTGTGTGAGAGAGACAATGTTAATTTTGTTCCATGCAACATCCATGTTTCATTAGTTTCAAAGTTGGAACATTTCCTCTGGGAATTTGGATCTGTTTTGCATTCCACTCACAGTGCACTTGTGCATGGGTATGTCCCTTGGGCACAGCTTTGGCGACTTTACCTATGTGTGGCACAGTCTTACTTGCTGCGTCAAGTGTGACTGCAGTCAGCAGTGGAGTGGGCAGGTGTGGCGAGCCGTGCATTGGCGCCTTCCGTGTAGCACTGTATGTGGGCACATGAAGTTGTTCCACACACTTATATGATGCAGGTAGCTGTCGTTGTGCTTGTGCACAGGTTGTGACATGGCCCTGTGTTTTGCCATGGAGGAGAGGGGGGGTGCTGGCACTGGCCACCCTTGTCTACATGCCCGCAGTCCACCTGCTGATGAGCAGACATTCCCACACACCACAAGGCTGATTTGCTCTCCCTGTCTGTCCCTTTCTCGCTCCCTCTCTGTCCCCCTCTCCCTCCCTCTGTGTGTCAGCCTCCTCCCTCTGTCCGTCTCCCTGTGTCTCCCTCCCTCTCTGTCCCCCTCTCCCTCACTCTGTGTGTCGGCCTCCTCCCTCTGTCCGTCTTCCTGTGTCTCCCTCCCTCTCTGTCCCCCTCTCCCTCCCTCTGTGTGTCACCCTCTGTCACCTCAGCCCAGCTTCCTAGGCACACACTTTTTGCAGATCTTTGACTGGCCCTTGGCTTGTTGATGTGAGTTTGTTTCTGACCAGCAGGCACCCATTGGGTGTAGTGTGTGTGTCTGCGCTGCTGCTGTGGTGGTGTGTGCTGCCACTCTTTCACAGTGTTGGCTGTTCATTAGCTGCTGTCATGTGCAAAAAAGTGCCTTCACCCCCATGTCTTAATGCAAGGCGTCCGCCATTTGCTGGCAAGTCTTTCCTGTGTGGGGACACACTGTTTGTCTGGCTGTGACCTAGGCCATATGGGCAGAGGGCATTGTTGTCTGCTTCTGAGTTGCACTATGTGATTTTTGGGGCCCACACTACCGCCATCCGGGTTACCGTGTCTTGTGTTGGTGTTTTCTGTGGCCTGTGACTTGACATTGTCCAGCTGGGTGCATGGGGCATGGTGGCGCCAGTGGCATGTGCGTGTTCATGGAGTGTGGTAGAGTCATGCAATAGCTTGGGGTGGTTGCGTGCCTGTTTGTGAGTTTGGTTGTGGATGACGTTCCCCCCATGTGAGGTGAGTTGTTTGTGTACTCACCCGGGTCTCGGAGTCCGTCTAATCCGTCCACTGCCTCCACCGGCAGTATGGCCATCACCCTCTCCTCCCAGGGAAGGTAGTGTACGGGTCTGCGGGACGGCCCTCCTCCAGTGACGTTGGCCTGGTTGTGTTCATCGGTCATCTTGGCTCGGACCCTCCTCCGCAGATCGTACCACCTGGCTTGGCATTCCTGCTTGTTCCTTCTGGTGTCCGCAACAGCATTCACAGCATCGACGATGGTCTGCCACATGGCTGTTTTTGCTGAAATGCTGGTCTGTCTGACCAATGTTCCAAAGAGGTGTGGCTCGACTCTGAGGATTTCATCGACAAGGACCTCCAACTCTCGGCTAGTGAACTTTGGATTCTTGTTAGTGGGCATGGTGAGGGGTGTGGGTGTGGATGGTGGGGGGGTGTGTGTGGATGGTTGTGGGTGTGTGGGTGGGGTTGTGCAGGTGTGTGTGTGAATGTGATGAGGGGGTGTTTGTGAAGGTGTGTGTGTGAAGGTGTGCAAGTGTAAGGTGTGGTAAAGCTTCTAGTATGGTGCTGTAGGTTGACTGTGGGGTCTGGCAGCAGTGAGTCTGTTGCAAAGGCTCATGGTTTGTGTGTGTGGGCCCTTTTTTTGGTCCATTGGTGGGTGTGGCTGTGTTTGAACTTTGGGTGGGTGTGTTATAAGAAGTGGTGGTGTTTTGGGCCTCTGTTTGTTTTTGGCAGTTGCAGGTCAGTGAATGTGTTGTTTTAGTGGTTGTTTGACATGTTTTGTGGCTTTGTGCCATTCGAATGGTGTATTCTTGTGTCGTTTTGGTTTGTCCTGGTTGTGTACGTGCGTTTTTAGCGTGTGTACGGTGTGTACATGGGCCATTTTGTTGTACAGTGCTGTCCTTGTGTGTGGCTTGGTACGACTCGTACATGCGGTTGTGATGTTGGGGCCTGGGGTGCGCTCCGTACTTAGAATGTTGTGGTGGGGGTACGCTCCATGCATACGCGGGTGGGGGTACGACTCTAACGTACACGGGTGTACGACACGAACATAGAGGGGGGGGTAGGACACGTACACTGGTGTACATACACGGGGGGTACGACACGTACATGGGTGTACATACAGGGGGGGTACGACACGTACACGGGTGTACATACACGGGGGGTACGACACGTACAGGGGTGTACAGACAGGGGGGGGTACGACACGTACACGGGTGTACATACACGGGGGTACGACACGTACACGGGTGTACATGCACGGGGGGTACGACACGTAGGCGTGTGTACATACACGGGGGGTACGACACGTACACGGGTGTACATACAGGGGGGGTACAACATGTACACGGGTGTACATACACGGGGGTACGACACGTACACGGGTGTACATACAGGGGGGTATGACACGTACACGGGTGTACATACAGGGGGGGTACGACACGTACACGGGTGTACATACACGGGGGGTACGACACGTACACGGGTGTACATACAGGGGGGGTACGACACGTACAGGGGTGTACATGCACGGGGGGGGTACGACACGTACACGGGTGTACATACACGGGGGTATGACACGTACACGGGTGTACATACGGGGGGGTACGACACGTACAGGGGTGTACATACATGGGGGGTACGACACGTACAGGGGTGTACATACACGGGGGTACGACACGTACACGGGTGTACATGCACGGGGGTATGACACGTACACGGGTGTACATACACGGGGGGTACGACACGTACACGGGTGTCCATACAGGTGGGGGTACGACACGTACACGGGTGTACATACACGGGGGTACGACACGTACACGGGTGTACATACAGGGGGGGTACAACACGTACACGGGTGTACATACACGGGGGTATGACACGTACACGGGTGTACATACACGGGGGTACGACACGTACACGGGTGTACATACAGGGGGGGGTACAACACGTACACAGGTGTACATACACGGGGGGAACACCACATACACGGATGTACATACGGGGGGTACGACACGTACACGGGTGTACATACAGGGGGGGTACGACACGTACACGGGTGTACATACACGGGGGTTACGACACGTACACGGGTGTACATACAGGGGGAGTATGACACGTGCAGGGGTGTACATGCACGGGGGGGGTACGACACGTACACGGGTGTACATACACGGGGGTACGACACGTACACAGGTGTACATACAGGGGGGGTACGACACGTACAGGGGTGTACATACACGGGGGTACGACACGTACAGGGGTGTACATACACGGGGGGTACGACATGTACACGGGTGTACATGCATGGGGGGTATGACACGTACACGGGTGTACATACACGGGGGTACGACACGTACACGGGTGTACATACACGGGGGGTACGACACGTACACGGGTGTACATACACGGGGGTACGACACGTACACGGGTGTACATACAGGGGGGGTACGACACGTACACGGGTGTACATACACGGGGGTATGACACGTACAAGGGTGTACATACACGGGGGGTACGACACGTACAGCGGTGTACATACAGGGGGGGTACGACACGTACACGGGTGTACATACACGGGGGTACGACACGTACACGGGTGTACATGCACGGGGGGTATGACACGTACACGGGTGTACATACAGTGGGGGTACGACACATACAGGGGTGTACATACACGGGGGTACGACACGTACACGGGTGTACATACACGGGGGGTGTACATACACGGGGGTGTACATACACGGGGGGTACGACTCGAACGTACGGGGGCTGGGGGGAGTGTTGGGCGCGTATGCGGGCACATGTCTCCATGGTTGCTATGGGAGTTCGGTGCGGACGGTGTTTTTTCAATGCGGTTGTAACATCGGACGCACGGGATGGATCGTGATTCCGCGGTCGGACTTCACATTTCCACATTTGTACGGTAAATCGTCCGTGGACGTGTCGGACACTTTTTCCGACCCGAGGACGTGTGGGGAATACTTCCCAATGCGATTCGTATGGACTTTTTGCTATGCGAATCGTAATTGGCAGTTTGTACGGCACTTGTACGATTCGTACGGTAAAAAGACCGGATACGAGTCGTACGGGCTTTTTTTTTACCGGATCGTAATCAGCACCCTAGTGTAATCTGGTTCTGCAAAGTCATGAGACGATCCGCCTGAAGTTCAGCTGTGAGATTACTCAAAGCTCCCACACTGACATCTATGGTAGTCTCAACAACACGAACCAGCTGTCTCATGTTTCTGCTGCTGGCCATTGGGCCCCAAAAAGGAAGAAATCCTTTGAGGAAATCACTTCCCTCTTGTCCTGCCGTGTCTTTGAAATCAATAATCCCTCTGCCATATCTGTTTCTATGATGGCCTGAAGGAGCAGTGTATGTAGGAGGGAGAAGAAAAGCTATATAGCATGTTCCTGAAAAATCCATTGGTAGCCACGTGTAAGCTCTATCGTGGAAGACAAAATATGTGCCCTGGGATGACACTAACGGCTGTGAATTCTGAGACGTGTAGATGTATGTATGGGAACAAAAGCTTTTTCTTTGTCCAGTGTCAGTAGTCTGGCCATTCATTTGTAAACCGAAATTACCTTGATGAGGGACAGTCCAAATTGGTGGAGATTTTCCCTGTTTAGTTTTATCTGTAAGGCTAGTAATGTAACGAGTCACGTTCCAATTAGTAGATGTTTGTCTCTCGTCAACAGGAACCTTATTATTCTCCACAATTTTAGTCATAGCCACCATTCCCTTTATCAGAGAATTATGACTAAAATCTGGCTTACTACCATAGGAACCAACTGGACGTCTGAATCGGCTCTGATATGCATTTGAAAATATTACAAAATAGGCCCAAGCGGAACCTTCCTAAGAAAATGGAAGGACTAAATATGGCATCCCTTTATCTGTGGTATGAGGCATAAGTCCACACACCCAACAGTCGGTTGTGTTGACTACCAATTGGTGTTGGTGCAACAATTGGATAAATGAATTATCAAAAAATTCTGTTCTCCTGATTAGTTCATGTTGGGGAAGTGTATATAATTGATGTGGGGAGATAGTAGAGTGAAGAGGCAAGGAGATAGAATTAGGGACAACTTTTTGCTGCATAGCATGAATAACCCAACCTACACAAGCCAATAAGATATACAAAAATATAGAAACACACAATGTTACGCCACATCGACTGTACAATATTTTACAATATTTCTTTCTCATCTCTTCCTTATTATCCTTCTTTCCTAATTTAACATCCATCCTCTAAAATTGTTGCTCACGGCAATCTTCCTTACTCACTTGGCTGTGATTATTAGCCGTCCTATGACACTGCAAGTCCTGGGGGCCTAGCCACTATACAGGTCACAAACCAAGACTCCTAGCGTGACCTTGCAACCTGGACAGATGATAAATGTAGCAGAAGAGATGGAAATCTCAGGTGTCCTTGACCAATCGAGGTCTTAAATTGTATCTAGTCCTTGTTGGTACAGTTTGGTCTTGAAATAGGGTCTGTGGCTCTGTAGTGTTTAATCGGAGATGGGAAGGTACGGCTTCTTGTAGAATGTCGTCATCTTCTTTCTCCGATCGAGTTCCATCCAGGTGTGCACTACTGAAAGGTATGAATCGGGGGACTTTTTCTCCTTCAGAATAACCTATACCCTTACGAACCCACTGATCAAAAGGCAAGGGCAAGGGCACTTTCTTGTAGTGCACGCTGTGGATCCAGTTCTTTTTCTCTTCGACTTTTACTGCTGTGCGAGTTATCAGGAGAACTTGTCACGGCGTCTTCCAGCGAGGTTCCAAATTCTTTGTCCTCTAAAAATTTTTCACACAGACCCAGTCTCCAGGTTGGATAGAATGACCTGGGTCTGTGGAGGCTTCTGGTAAAGCGTTTTGAACCTGTTGGTGAAGAACACGTAATTTAGTGGTGAGGTCATGTAAATAGTCAATCAGCATTGGGTACTGTATATCAGAATACTTTCTAGGGCGAGGGACTCCCCATACATTAGCTGGGCGCCCGAAAACAATCTCGTATGGGCTGAGTCCCAAACGAGAATGTACAGCTGTTCTAGTGGACAGGAGAGCCAAAGGTAAAGCATCGGGCGAATTAAGACCCGTGCTGGCTTGTACTTTTGGAAGCTTAAGTTTGTGAGTGCCGTTATAGCACTCTACCAAACCCGCGAACTGAGGATGATTTGCCGCATGAAACTTCTGCCTTATACCAAGACCGGTACACACCTTTTGCATAATTTGGCCTACAAATTCACTTCCATTGTCATTCCAGACAATGCGCGGCAAACCAAACCTAGGGAAGAACTCTTTTAGAAGAACCTTGGCAGTGGACATAGCAGTGTTGTCTTTCAGGGGGTAAGCCTCTATCCATCTGGAAAAGGCACATACCACTACCAGAACATATTTAAGATTGTTACATTGATCCATGTGAATGTAGTCGATTTGCAACACCTCAAAAGGATATGTTGGGGGAGCAAAATGACCTGCCGGAGTTGGGGTTCCCTTTCCCGGATTGTACATCAAGCAAAGGATACAATGCTTCACCACATTATCTGCACATTTTGGAATCCCTTCGTTCAGCCACACTGGAGCCAGAAGTTTACATATTCCTTTTGCACTGATGTGGGCTGGACCATGCGCCATAGTAACTACAGGCAGTACGTAGGCATCTGGTAACAGCCAACGCCGGTGTTCTGACAATTCTATCCAACATCCTGTTGCGTCTAACATTCCTGTACTCTCTTTCCACTTTCTCAACTCTTTCTCTGTAGCATCTTCCTGAATCGATCTCACACTTTCTATTGTGTCCTCACACATCCCTCTTTCCCTGACCCAATTCGCAGGGCTCGCAACATACATGCGACTTGTAGCATCTCTGGCTGTCCTTTTTGCTACCTCATCCGCAAAAGCATTTCCGCGACCAACATCATCAGTAATCTTCTTATGCGCACTACATTTCACAATTGCTTTCTGGGTAGGCAAAACAAGTGACTCAAGAAGATCACTTACCAATTGACCATGCTGTATTTTACTACCGTGGGAGGTAAGGAATCCTCTTTCCTTCCACAAACGACCGAAGCAATGCGCCACACCGAACGCATACTGGCTGTCGGTATACACATTCACTCTCTTTCCTTTAGATAACACACACGCTCTGGTCAAAGCTATCAGTTCAGCTGCCTGAGCTGAATTATGTCTGATGCGTGCTGTCTCCACGATTGTATACAAGGTGGTAACAGCATAAGCTGAAGTTGTTTCACCATTTGGGAGTTTGAAACAAGACCCATCCACCCATGGGATCCCATCTGGATCCACTAACGGCGTATCTTTCAAATCAATCCTGCCTTTTGTCTCCTCCTCAGTATGGAGAAAACAATCATGTTGTTTCCGAATATCTTTCTCTTCTGGAAGAGGTAACAATGTGGCTGGATTTAAAAGATTACATCGTTTGATGTGCACATGACTAGCCAAGAGCGTCAGCTCATATCCAGACCATCGAGCACTTGTAAGATGTTGTGTTTTCGTCCTATTTAGCAAGGTATCCACTGCATGTGGTACCATAACAATGAGAGTATTATCTAGCACCACTCCAGCAGACTGACGAATAGAAATCGCTGCTGCTGCTGTAGCTTTAAGACAACTAGGCAATGCCTTGGCTACTGGGTCTAACGTAGCTGAAAAATAGGCACATGGCCGCTGTTTGTCTCCAAATCGTTGTGTTAAGACTGACAACGCACAGCCCTCTCTTTCATGGACATAGAGCGTGAAGGGCTTACTGTAATCTGGAGTACCCAACACAGGAGCAGAACACAGAGCAGTACGTAAATCAGAAAAACTCTTCTGACATTCGTCAGTCCAAGGAAGGGGTTGGGGTGTGTCTTTCAAAGTGAGTGCTAACAAAGGTTTGTCCAACAAAGAAAAATTGGGAATCCATTGTCTACAATAAGAAGTGATGCCCAGAAAGGCACGCACCTCTCTTTGTGTAGATGGCACAGACATTTGCGCAATTGCTTGAATTCGTTCTGGGGTTAATCGCCTTCCCTCCTTTGATAAGAGATGACCCAAATAGGTAACTTCTCGACGGACATATTGGAGTTTAGAGGGCGAAACCTTATGATTAAGATCAGACAAGTGACGTAACAGTGCAACGGTCACATTCTTGCAGACATCCTCTGAATCAGCAGCAATCAACAAATCATCCATATATTGAATAAGAGTAGCACCTGGGGGCAAAGGAAAAACATCGAGCTGACATTTCAGAGCTTGACTATAAATGGAGGGGCTTTCACAATAGCCTTGGGGTGCGCGCTTGAACCGGAAACTTCGGCCTCCTAGAGAGAAACCAAAAATATCCCTACTCTCTTTGGCAATGGGAATGCTGAAGAAAGCATTTTTCAGATCAATAACAGAAAACCAAGCCGCTGAGGCAGGTATCATAGTTAACAGGGCAGTGATATCTGGAACAACAGGAAACTGTGGTACAACAATTTTATTGACCTCCCGAAGATCAATCACAAAACGATAAACAGGAGGCTTAGAAGGATCAGTGCGTTTAAGAACAGGAAGAATAGGACTATTACATACATTTCCTCTCGTTTCCTCAATCACACCCTTCTGAACCAAATCATAAATGATATCCAAAAGCACTCTTTCACCTTCATTGGATATTCTGTATTGAGGAATACGTGGCAATTCAGCATTGGGCTTGAGAGTAACAACATAAGGCGGGATCTCAAGACAACCAACATCATTTGGACCCGTAGCCCAGAGCATTGCAGGAAGAGAGAGCAATTCAGGTGGGAATTGATCTTTAGACAAATACATTGAAGAAGTCAATTTCTGCCCTAAAGTAAGATGCACACCAGAAGGAGAACAATATATTGTTGCATGCATTCTTTTCAATAGATCCAAACCCAACAGATTCTCGCCGCAACCAGTCGTTAAAAGAAGAAGAGCTTCCATATCATAAGGGCCAATTGAAATAGGCAAAGGACAGGAGACCGGGTTACGAACTGGGGCGCCAGAAAATCCTACCGATACATTTGTTAAGCCAGACAAAGGTGCCCCAGGGAGTTTAGAATGAATGATAGAACTTCTCATCGCACCAGTATCTAAAAGAAATGGCTCTGAAACACCCATTGTAGTGACATTGACATAAGGCCCATCCTGATTTACTGGAATCGATACAACTCCCTCACTTTGTCTATGGCTGTCCTAGTTAGCGTGAAGGCTTTCATTTTCACCTTCAACATGATAATCATCATTGTAATACTGTGTAGACTGAGTATTCTGCTGATCGAAGTAGTTCGTACAATTTGGAGGGGGTAAGGAACGCGGTTCTTGAGGCATCACACCTCGACCTCTACCCCTGTATATTATCTGGAAACCACCACGGCCTTGTGGAGCAGATAGTTCTCCCTTACGTTGCAATAAAACCGGGCAGCTATTCTTAAAATTACCTTCCTCTCTACAATAGGCACATTGGTTAGGACCTAATAAAGGTCGCGGAATAAAGGGCTCAGGCTTTTGATATACCCTCTGAAACTGTGGAGGCTGTTGAAACTGGCGCTGAGTATAACGAGGAGGATAAGCTTGTTGCAGAAGAACCTTCGTTTTTAGTTCTTTCATCTTCTTCTCTTGCTTATCTTTCTCCTCTTTATCCCTGTTCTCATAATATTGAGCAGTAGCCAATATCTGGGCAGAAGAAGAAACAGCCCATGAACTCTCTGAGTCTTTCAACTTATGTGACAGTTCGGGAAGCAAATTAAATACGAATTTATCTACAAATAATCGCTGTCCAACCTCCGTAGTCATATCCTGACCACTGTGATCAATAAACGTCTCCTCAAAACGAGTGAAGAAATCAGAGACACTCTCATCTTTCTTCTGCTTACACGCAGCTAATTTATCCCAATTAACTCGCAAGGCGGGCATCATCGTTTTCATTAAAGTAATAATCCTACCAGGGAGTTCTGAAATCAAAACATCAGGCTTAGCACCACCCACTTGGGCTGCATCCGCGGCAATTATAGCAGCCCAATCGCCACCCAATGCTTGGGCGTGATCCTCTCTACGACTCCGAGCCCATAATGCTTGTGGGACTACATTTCCCATCAACATATCAATATCGGCTAAATTCATAATACAGGCATCAACAGTCTGGGACTCCTTATAATAGCCAGCAGGGTTTTTACGGGGATCCGGTAGAGACTGTTTAAGAGCCAAAACTTCAGATCTCTTCCAGGTGACATGTACCCATATACGCTGGAAGTGCGCGGGAACAGCTGGATTAGCACCTGCTTGTGCAACCGCTTCTCTCCACACTGGAGGAACCTCTCTCATGGGATAATGTTTGGATGTCAGCCTAACAGCAGGATCGGAATCAAAAAAAGTCTGTGAGGAAAATAAGGACCTAAAGTGACAAGTGTCCTTACGGCATCCTCAACCTTAGAACCCACAATGAGTCCCTTATCGAAATTAGCCTGAATATCTAACAAACCCTGAGGAAGTAAACCTAAATCCATATCCTCCCATTCTTTAGCGAGAGTGTCACACATAACATTAAATACATATCTCTACGTGGGCGCCTCCCACTGATGAAAGGTGGTCATGATATCTTTCACACTATACTGGGGACTCTTCTCGATCCATTTGCGAGCGAGAGAGTCCAATACCACCCGTTCGTCGGAACCTGGGAGTTGACTACGAGACTGTCTTCGAGAAAAAGCCGGAGACATATTCAAAGTCTCAAAGAAAGGAGACAGAAACCCAGAGACAGTATCTGTGATTCGTTTGCGCACAGTAGGAGAATTAGACATAAGAACAGGGGACATTGTATTAGGTGAACTAACAGAAGAATTAACAGTTATAAGGGGGAGCCGAAGGCAAAGGAGATTGATGTTCAGGAAACGGAGGCAAAGAAGTCGGTGGCGGAAGAGGTGGGGGTGGCACTACCTGAAGGGGCAAATGCGGAAGAGCCGGAGCAGGTGGAGGCAGGCGCGGTGCGTCCATTGGGGCGTTGGGGCGTAGCCCCACTAAGCCACATGGACGCACCGTCACTCAAGCACAATGGGATCCGCTGCCCGCAATCATTATCTCGCTCTCGCTGAGAATATTATTATAAATATACGCATGTCCCGGTACCTATGAGTACCGGGACACGCCCGCGGCCAGACTGAAAACAATGCGCTGATGAAGCCAGGGGGTGGGGCAGCAGGGGCTGGGCTGCAGCAGCTGAGCCTGAGTGACAGTCCAGACTCAGATGCCTGCAGCAGTAGAGACAGTGCGCGCATGTGCATTTTTGGGCTAGGACGAGCCCGTACATGCGCACAACAATCTTTCTTCCCTGAAGAGGAGTCAGGGACCCAAGGGGGTGCTGCTTCATACAGCAGCGCCAGGGCCGCAGCCCCGGGTCTCATTATGGGCGAAGAGTAACTGTGCCCCCCAGCCAATCCTGGCGCTGCATGCAGCGCCAGGATTGGCTGGTCCACCATGCAGAAATGAGGCAATCCTTTTATTGGGTGCCGCGCCGCGGGGTGCCGGCACTGCCGCAGCCGCACTTATGTATGGCCAATCACTGTGTGACTTCATGTGAAGCCATGCAGTGATTGGCCATTTTTGGGTGGTGACGCCACATCCAGGCTCAGGCTGAGGCTCGCAGTGCAGCAGCAGGCCGACTCGACGTGGATGACTCCCTCACGTGCTTGCCGCCACTGCCGCCAGACTCACTCAGACGTCTACATGTGAAAAAAGTAAGGATCCGCACTCGCAGTGTAAATGCGTGAATGATGATACATAAATGATGTGTTTCTGTTTCAGTGAAGTCATGTAATGGTTAACCTAAACTGGTTTAGGTTAACCGTTACACAACTGAAACAAACACATCATTTATGTATCATTTATCATAGATAGTAAACCCCGTTTGTTGATTTTTTCAGCGCTGCCAGTGCAGCAGTTTCCCTGGCCCAGAGTAGAGAGAGAGTGGAAGCAGCCCGGGCCGGCCCGGCGGGCCTTGTGGCACACAATTGTGGGCTCGTGTTAGGTGAAGTTCAGAGACGTGTCCATGAAGTTCAGAGACATGTCCGATTGCCAAGTGTGGTTTCTTGGCATTCCCAATAATTGCGATGGCGAATTCCATGAGCGGAGGGCTAAAAGAGGGCAGCAGCGGAGTAAGGCAGGGAGGCGTAATGCAGGAACTTTGCCCAGCATCCGCCTCACTAGAGCCCTTGCTACTCGCATGTCCCCAAGCACAGGGTGAGCTTTGGGGGACACAGTTTGCATTTCGCCGTGCAGAAGGAACACAAGTTTGTTCTTCAGTTTCAAAGTCGTTTTCTTTGCCAAGACTGCCAGTCTATAATACATCACCACCTACTCTGTCTTTTCACACTTTCTTTCTAGTACCACTACCTCCTTTCTCCTGTCTTTCCTCTTCTCTGTCTCTTCCGGCACTTATGTTAACCAATTTCACCTATGGCCCCCAGCGTTCAGAGATAACCTTTCCAGCCACAAACACCTTTCACTCTTCGTGACCCCCTCTGAGCTAATAAGTCTCCGGCATCTGAGACTGCCCTAAAAATCAGATATTGAGAAGGAGAGAGATATACATTACTGAAAAGGTGTCCATATTGTATTTAGCAGAGCCAGACAAAAATATGAACAAACAGATTTGTGTACTTTTTAAATTCTATGTTTAGCATGGCAGATGCTGAGCAGGGTTGATTTTTTCCGTCGGATGGGTGGCTGCACCTGTGCAAACATGATTTTCTACACTTCCATCTACCATTCAATACATCCATCATTCTCTATCTGGCTGATCTTACATCTGGGGCACAGTTCCCTCGATCAACTGCATGTTGGTTGAGGATGGGCTGCGGGTTGGAGTCCACAACCTGCGAGGTGCCTTGAGCGTGTGACCTGTATCACTGGCATCTTCTACCTACCCAAAAGCCGAGACATACATTTTGCAATTGGCCTCATTGGAAACGGCACCGGCCGAAAGCAGCTAGAATTCACCAGACTTACTCAAAGCGGGCCTCCCTCCTCTCTCAGCATCTAGAGAAGAGATTTTGAAACCTTTTTGTGTCGGCCCTACCCAAGTAAAGTGTTTTCAGGTCGCTTCCCCCTTCAAAGCTTATGGTCAGGCAAAGTGGGTGGGTAGGAGGGTTATTAAATCAGCGGTATTTTTATGTTGAACATGGTAAACGATTATGTAGAGCAGGGACAGTCAGTATTTTTCTCTTTATAAATATAAACTCAAAACAGGTGAAACAAGACACAATTACTTCAGAAGCATTTTAGAGCTCTCCAAATGTTTTCCGAAATAGCTTTAACTAAAAACGTTTTTGTATGGCCCTTCATACCATATCGACCATTTCCAAGCCCAGTAAGCAACAGGTGTTATCACTCAGTAATTTAATGTTCGGGATACATCCTCTTGTGGATGTTGGAGTAGGGTGGGTGGTAGGTGGTGCTGCAGGGGCACTGGTGTTGTTGGGGTGTGCATTGATGGTAGTATTGTGCAAGTAGAAGGTGGGCCTGTTGGAGTCAGCGTACGTGGTATCATAGAGCTGTAAAGAAACGGGGGTGTGAGGGGCAATATGCAAATGTCTCATTACATTTTTTGTATGCTTTTACGTGCTGTCTATATTTATATGGCTATGGTTTTGGCAACGGACAAGTTACTGAAGCAACCTTTCCCCCAGCACAGTTTTTCTTAGCCCCCCTTCCACTCACCCTTCCACTGCACACCATTTGCCAGCGACTGCACTCCGCCTGTCACTAACACACTGTTTAATTAAAAGTTTCCAAGGGAGGCTTGTCCAAATGGCGGCAGGAGGTGTGAGAGTCAATCGCGCGGGAACAGTGTAGGCCTTTCACAATGGTTTTTACAGGAGCAGCCGCAGCGTTGGCGCGAGGCGGCCCATACACTGACGGCACTATAACCTGCCGTCAGAGTGTGGGGCCAGCGGGGAGCTCCCGGGCCACAGAGCCGCTCTTTATGAAGTTTACGGAAAATACACATATTTGGGACACATTTCCATTACACGCTCATGTGTTTCTGAATGACCGTATTTTCCTTGACGACATTGAAAGGATGCACGTTGTTTAAAATAACAGGCATACATCCTACGCGTGACACGGGAGAAAGTGTGTAACTGATTGGTGTCAGCGCCCCCCACATACAGGTGAAGTAGAGGGTCTGTGATTAGTATGTGATGCTGAGCGTGTAACGTGTATGGACGAGAATCCCCTTTATCATTCAAGCCGCGCCTGTAGTGTCATAGTATTTCTGACCAAATAACACGTGGTTTCTGGCAGGACCTAAAGTAAAATCAGATAACATGACAACTCTGTAAAGCCAGCAGGGCAGGGGTAGAGTCACCACTCACCACCCCTGCAGTTGCAGCCTTATAATGAGGTCAACCCTCCCCCACTCCCATTAGATGCATGGACTGGCCATGTGGCTGACTGTGCTTCTGACCATTTAGCAGCAGCGCCTTTTTGAGAAAGTCCCCCAAATTCCTGCCAAATCAATTTGACAAGAAAGACCAGGAAGTATATTGTTTAACGTTTCAAATAATGCACTATGAGGCCTTGACATACGAAATAATAGATTGAGCAATGTCTCACAACCAAGGGCATAGCTTGGCCAGTAAGAAATGGGGGGTTTCGGGCGTGTGGAGGGAAGAAGGGGAGGAGCTTCAGATTTCCCGACAATCACGCTGTCATATAATGTTAAAATACATTATAGGACAAGCAGGCTGCATGAGATGGGGATATGGGTCAGAGGAAAGGGAGAGGATTGCTGATTGCATGAGTGCTAAGTGAGAGAAACATAATATTTTGTAAAATCAAAAATTTTTAGGACTTCCAAAACATAGATGAGAGAGAGTGTGTTGTGTTTTTGTCAGTGTGTGCATGAAAAAATCCCAGGTGAAATCCAACAGACACCTCACCGCACCCGACTGAAAGCACTCACCTTAATGCTGCTTACATTCCCTCCGCTCTACGCTGTAATCTCCGGATTTTTTTTAAAGAAGTAAATTGTCTTTCAAAACTAGCGTGTGTGCTCCATAGATAGCAATATTATTCCATGTATGTTAAAGACGAGTCGGTAAAAACACTGTACGGGGAATGCTGTAGATGAAAACGTTCCCCGCGCTTCCCATACGCATGCAACTTTCTGCATTCCTGGAATGGGAAAGAGGTTGGCAGATGTTGGCCTGCAGCAGCTCCAAGAGTTGACACTACGGCCCACATTTGCATAGTTTTGCACGAGCGCCCACAGGGCTTTAAAGCATATAGTCGACGACAGCACCCGTTTGCACTGCTTTTCTTCAAAGAACGCCTACGCAAAACCTTAGTACATTTGGGCCCAGGAGAGAGAGTGTAGTCTTACGGGTGTGTACTGTTTATTTTTTTATATTCATTCTTTATAGGAAGCCGCTACCGAGTAGTAGGATGAGATTAGAGTTCTAGGCAAGGGTGTCCAAAGTGGTTTCAGGAGGGACGTTTCAGCGTGATTTTTCAGAATAACCCATGAACATGTTGATCAAGTCCACTGAGGTTCGTTGTATGCAGATGCGTGTTAAGTTGGGCAGCCTTGATGCAGAGCAGCGGTTACAAGCATCATTTTCATGGAGAGCAGCGAGTGAGCTGGATGGGCCTCCGAGTGGTGGGGCAGCCGTGCCTGGGACGCACTGAGTGCTGAGAAATACCCTTGTCCATGACAGTTCAAAGTTCGCGTGCATGTGATCTACTGTGCGTGTAGTTGGAGACGGCTCATTTGGGTGTAAAGGTGGTGCGCTGAGATAGCGAGAGCAGTGGAGGCCACCTTGGTCACTCAACATATCTCAAATGTTCAGGTACCTGGGGTGTCTTATCTAGGGACTGCCCACACTGCTCTTAAGCAACGGTTTACAATGGGAATGGTTGCTTGGTTCATGGACATCTTAAGGGATTTGGCGGCCTTGTGTCAAACGTATTTTACTCTTAGAGCTGAGATTTCCATGAGTCTTATAGTCTGAATTCAGCACCTGAGCATAATAGGACAGAATGTATGAAGCTCTGTGGTAATACTGAATAAGCAGCTACCTATGTTATGCCATCTATTAATGTAATAACTGCACTTTCACAATTGCTTTATTAACCTTCCTGCTTTCTCAAATTTGCTTGAAAATGCACGATTTTTCTTCTTTTTTTTCAAAATTTTCTTGGGGGGGGTAATCCCCCCAAACCCCCCTGTTGGGGTTCAGGCTCGCTCGCTGCGCACGCTCGCTACGGTGCAGGATGCTAATTCGTTTGCGCCCCACCACTTGAAAATCTCACCCACCGCCCCTGGGTGGAGGCGCAACTAATGGCTGAACTGGTTGTAACAATGGAGGTGCATTAGCACCTTGTACATAGGGAGGAGGCAATCTCAATAAGTGAGACATCAAAGGGTCTTCCTCCGGATCCTTACTTTTATCAGAAGGGGAAATAGGCAACACCGGATAGCATTTATCTATCGCCATACGATGCTGTCTCTCTGAATTTCCATTTCATGATTAATCTCATTATCTTTAAACTGCTGGGCAGCCTGTATAATCGTCATACTTTGTGTTTTCTTATCTCGTTTTGTCTGTTTAATTTCTCTCTCTTTGGCTTCCTTACGCCAGAGGCGGAAAGAGTCAAACATTGCCGGCCGGGCTTTTCTTTTAAACAAAATTGCTTCCAAATTATCTAATATGTCAGGCTCAAAGCTACCATTCTGTGGCCACTGTAGAACACCATCGTTCTTTGTGTATCGGATCCATGCCTCATTAAAGGCAATGGGGCCAACACCATGTTTAGAATAAAGCTCATAACTGGGAGTTCCAACCGGAGGAATTGGACAAGAGTCCTCCAGCCGGGAATCCCTATCACAACCAAAACAACAAAACTTTCTAAACTTACTCAGACCAGGCATCGTTATTTCACTGGACTGTTCACAAACATCAAGGGGTTAAATCAAATAATATAGCACAAACGTACTCACCCCTCGGCTTCGGCTTTTGCAATAGCTGAATCAAAGACCCAAATCAAAACAAAATAGTGGGAGCTACCCACCAATACTTAACTAAGTGTCTTCTTACGCCAACAGAGGCCCGTCTAACGTCTCGCGATACCATACATCACCAAAAGGGGCCAAAGCAAGGCGGCAGTCAGGGCAGCAGTCGTCAGCAGCCGTCAGGAAGGAGAAACCGCGCTGAAAAAGACCTTCGGACCACTTCGACATACAGGGGTCGCTTGACGACCCTCAGGCAAAAACGCTACCTCTGAAGCTGCCTCACAGAGGGCACCAATTGAAGAACCAGGGCCTTATGGGCCTGGCGGCACAGGGCACGCCTTAATCTTCTGAGTTCACCTGCTTTGTTGAACAGAGACACAGGACATTCTGTTGAGCGTGGAAGTTCAGGTTTATTAGCTGCAGCTAAGTACAGTTCTCCCAGAAGTACACTCAGTATGTTCTTAGGAGACTGCCACTTTACTCTGTGGCGCACAATCTTTTATAGCACATAGATTCACCAAGAACACTCCCAATGCATACATAGTTATCCAATGAGAAGAGTTTGAAAACAAGATATAACCAATGAGAAAAGTTTGAAAACAAGATATCAAGTAACCCAAATAAACCTCTTTTCCAACTGTTTCTGTCACCCCTCCCCACAAGTTAATCAGTGGTAGTGTCTACAACTCAACTTGCAGGTGGCAGGACATATTTGTATGCTTTGGAGGACAGTTGTGAAATGAGAGAATACAAGTAGAGTATAGCGAAGGCCAGAAGATAAGATAAAGTCAGGAAAGAATGGTGTGAGCCGACAGACAGTTGAAACAGGGTTTAGTCAAACCAGATGAGGAATAGTGGACTCAGCCAGCCCCTGACATCAGTCTCGTAAACAGAGGCAGAAGGTTATTTGACACGTCGTAGTAAGATCAGCAAAAAAACTTTGTTCATTGTGCTGCCTGAGTGAGTGCAACACAAAATGGCGGTGGAACACAAGATGGTGGCTGAATACAAGCGAGATCGAAAATCAAATTTCCTCAGCTCATGTGGATGTTCCCGGGGAGGGAGTACCAGGTATGTTTGGCCAGGTGGGAGGACTATGTCCTGCATGCTGGAGTTCGGTGGATGTGAAGAATGGTGGCCAGGGCAAGGTTGGATGCATGGAGTTGGCCCAACGGGGTCTCGAATGACAGTCGTCCAAGGTTGGTTTGGGGTCTGGGGTTGTGGACTGCCTCCTGAGTGTGGGTGAGGAGTCTGAAGGTCATCCTGCAGCAGACAGTGATCCATTGCAGCTATCTCAGGTGGACGGTGATGTGGCTGGGGCGCGGGATGTTGAAGCTGAGGTGTGCAGATGCACCCTGGATGTGGACAAGTTTCCCGGGAGTTTGGATGTACTTTCTCCGTAGAGGGTGGGGCTGTAGTTGACACGGCTGTTGTCGTGGACCTGGGGGATGGTCTGTCTTTCCTTTGAGTGGATCTATCTGTGGATCATGTGCATCATGCAGAGGGTGTTGCAGCATGAGGTACAGATGCTGGTGATTTGTATGGCAAATGTGAGCGACGAATCCATGATGCACACCATCTTGTGTGCGTGGCCACCGGGTGCTTGTGCAGTGCCCTGGCGGGTGGGACACAAGGAGTTGACCCAGCTGTAAGGGGACAATCCTCAGATGATTACCTCAGTCCTGTACAAGTCCTGCCTCAGGTAGCTGATGTTCAGCCGTTCATCAACGGACCTCATGCCTTCTTGAATGTTGGAACTGGCTATGGCTGCATCTTTGGTGAGGGTGAGGAGCACCTGGCTGTCAATGGCATACGAGCTGATGATGAGGTTGTGTGCGCATGTGATGGTGGAGAGGGGGGTCCTGGACACATTGAAGATTGACACGCTGAGAGATGATCCCTGGGCCATGTGCCAGATGACGCCACTATACTACATGCTGAAGGCTTGAGTCCCACTCCCATGGCCTTGCTGGTGTACGGAGCTGGTGTTGAGTAGGAGGGACATGACCTGGTTGGTGTGACAGGGCCTGGAAGGCGGGGCAGCGCTGTGTAGGCAGTTGGAGTTGCACACTCAGCATGCAAAGGTGTTGTGTGTGCGCTTAGGGTATGCCTGAGAGCAGCCGGTTGAATTTTTGGATGGACATTGCTTGGAGGATGGCTGCAACATCAGACTGTAGTGTTATGTGGGTCATGCAAGGACATGAGGGTCGTGCAATGTGCACGTTGCATGCGCTGACGGTCCTGCCTTTGGTACCGCGTGGCCGCAACAGTGGCACAGACAAGCTGATGACAGCCAAATGAATGGGTGGAGGGAGGAAGGGAGGAGCATCTTTGAGGCGTGTGTGTTGCCGAATTCGGCAACTTTGTGGGCCCTTGCTGCAGGGGCCGCAGCAGCAGGCGGCATGTCCTGGAAACTATGCCAAAAGTAGCACACAAAGACAAGGATGTCAGAAAGGACAACTGCAACAGGCGTATCTAAAGGAAGGAGTGTCCGGTTACCCATGGCACACCCAGAGAAAATGGATGTCCAATCACCAAAGATGACTGACACAGGATCAGGAAACAGAAGGCCAAGCTGCGCACAGGAGACACACCCTCAGCAGGCGTTGATGGCCCGTTGTGGGGACCAACCTTCCCAAATACATACACAACCATGGACTTCATGCACAATAGAGATTCTAATCCATGAAGAACTGCATGCATGTTGCCAAACTACACATAGACTCATATGCACAATCTTTGACAACTATGCCAGAGATGCCGCATGCAAAGTGGCAAGAGACCTGCATTGACAGAGATGAGGCACCTTGGAGGGTGAAGAACACCTTTATTACTCAGGCTCACACTAAGGGAAATGCATCAATGTGAACAGACTCACAGGTCATTTGGCTGAATATGTGGGACCTACACTGGACATCCCCTTCACGACACAGATGTTGTAAATCCAAATGAACTGGCACACAAGTTAAGGGGATGAGCCAAACACCCCCTGCTGCACACGGAGAGGCTGCAATTCCCCATTGAGCCTCTTATGGGGATGTCCCACACTATGTCCACCCGTAGCATCCCGTATGTTTCTGAGGGAAGTTTTACACACATTGATGCCTTCATCAGAATCCACAAACCATTATAGATGACTGTCACGAAGGGTGACTATCAATTCATGGGAGTCATGCTACATGTCATGTGCCCCATGGTGAGTCGACATGTATACATGATAACACAACATGCACAGGAGCAGTCCCCACACATTCCAAACATGTACCACCCCCAAAATGCCTTGCTGCAATCCTTACCCAAAATGACTTTTCCCCATGTCCGTGCATGGAACGCTGATTCAGCACACGTTGCAATACTCATGAGGAATAGCAGGAGGCCAATGATGACACGAGCAGGCAACATGCGCAAGAACCTGGGGATGACAGACACACAAGAAGTCAGCTAAAAGATTTTCATCCGCATACATGGTCATTTACTCTACAGGAATAATGTTGTCACCATGCTAATTTAAAATTAGGTGTCTCAGCTAAAATGTGTGGAATGACATCATCACTCGAGTGACACATCAGAACACACATCTAAGTCACTTAGCATACAGTCAGCTGGACACACACATTGCAACACATGCCACACAAGGCTCCAAGCGTGCACACTCAGACCCCGTGACTCACCATTATGAGAAGAAGTTGCGTATGAGCTGACTCCGGATATCCTCCTCCTCCTCACTTGCATCGTAACCATGCCCTTCATCCTCCACGGGTGGATGTTCCTGCTCATCCTGCTCTAGGATGAGTGGCACTGCTTTCTCCACTGCCATGTTGTGCAGCATGCAGCACACGAGGAAGATTTTGCAGACCTTCGCCGGTGCAAATGGGAGGGACCCGCCTGTCTTGTGAAGGCACCGGAATCGGCTCTTCAGGAGGCCAAACGTCCTCTCAATCACTCGCCTGGTCTGCCCATGTGCATTGTTGTACCGGTGATCTGCAGCTGATCTTGGGTTGCAGAGAGGCGTCATCAGCCATGGCATGTTGGGATAGCCAGAGTCCCCTACATGAAAACATCATGTAAAGAAGTGGGTCAGGAGATGGCGTAAGATACAAAGATACCGCAAAACACAGGACAAACAGAGTATACCCACCAACAAGACATGCTCGTTTGGTGTGCAGCCGCAGCATCATTTGTGGCACCCTGCTACACCTCATGATGTAGGCATCGTGTGCTGACCCTGGAAAACGTGCACAGACATGGGAAATCAGCAGGTTAGCAAGACACACCACAAGGGCATTTATAGAGTGGTAATGTTCACGGTTGCGATAGGCTACCTCCTGTGCCTGTGGTGGTACCAAAGCCACATGCGTCCCATCAATGGACCCAATTACATGGGGCATCCCTCTCAGGGCATAGAAATCACCCTTGACACCTGTCAACTCCTCAGGAGTCGGAAAATGGATAAATTCATCAAGGTGCTCCAACATGGCTGCTAAAACATCATGCAGGACACGGCTGAACATCGTCTGTGACATGCCACCAACATCAGCTATGGTGAATTGAAACGTACCTGTGGCAAAAAAATGTAGGGCGGCCATCACCTTCATCTTGGGGGTCAGCGCAGTAGGATAACTGTGTCGCGGTTGGAGGTGTGGTGCCAACTTGGCGGTCAAGTCCTCAATCAACTGTTGAGTGAATCTGTAAGGTCGTATGCAGTCACGTTCCCTCATGGCACCCAAGTCTGGCATTGGTCGGGGAACAGGCGGTGCCCTGCAGAAAATTGGAATGAATAACGAAGAGTGAGAACATAACAACATCAATGTCAATGAACAGAGCACATGCTCAACTGCTAATACACATCTGCTAAATACAGAGTCTGGTCTGTGCAATACATCCAGGACACGTATGCCAGCTTGGTGATAATCCTACGAAAAGCCAAATACACCCATTGATTGGCATTTCTACATGACATGCCCTGAAATACGCTGTGGGCCAGTGTAAGTGAACAGCCAGAGACATCACAGGAGTGACATACATCCACATATCTGCATTTGAAGGATGTCATCTCATACAGACAGCTGACGGCAAGCTAGACGCACAGGTCACATGGAATGTCAAATGTACAGATCACACACATTGCGATGAAGGGGTACACGTGAAAACAGAAAACACAGACATTGAGACAACGCTGATATGTCCTCATGTCAAAATATCATGTTTGATGCATACAGACACACGTTACGTGGGAATCCACATGTGGCATGGTGTGTGTAGATGTGTGCCATGCCCATCTCCACACAGACACATGTTGGATGCAGCAACAGCAGATGCAGTTGACGGAACACCAACAGCAAGGTCATGGGAACACATGACACACACATGACATAGTCACATCGGGGCACGCTGATCGTTAAATGTCAGTTCTTAGTGTCCCTGTCCCTGGCATCAGGGGACAGTTGCGGGTGGTGGTGACTGTGCCATACCAGTGATGCTGTGCTTGGCACGTTTGTACTACAGTCACACATGTGCAAAGTGTAAAGGGGAAGTGTGCCACATAGTGCCCCATCACACATGACATGTGTACACAGGTCATCACACATCAATTGTGCAACTACATGAGGAGACATGTGCAATATCACTGCCTGACACACCTAGGCCCTGCACATGAAGGACTGCAATGACAATGACTTGATGTACATCCTTGTGCGAGTCTGAGACCTCCATTCCTTTCGTGTGTGCATCCTATCACCAGTGTAAGTGTGTGAAATGCACCGTACACACGCTCTGAGGGTGTGTGTATGGTCCGTATCACTATAGTTGTGGTGCCGTATGAGTACGCGTGTGTGTACGGTCCATCCACACACGCGTACTCCTACGGCACCACTACTATAGTGATGCAGACCGTACACATGCCCTCAGAGCGTGTGTACGTCCGTATCACTATAGTTGTGGTGCCGTAGGAGTACACGTGGTACGGACCGTACACATGTCGTGTGTACGGTCTGTATCACTGTAGTAGTGGGGCCGTAGGAGTACGCATGGTACGGACCGTACACACGTCGTGTGTACGGTCCGTATCACTGTAGTAGTGGGGCCGTAGGCGCACGCGTGGTACAGACCGTACACACGTACGTGTACTACCTTAGTACACGTACGTGTACAAGTACGTGTACGCACTGGTAGGACACGTACGTGTACTAAGGTAGTACACGTACGTGTACAAGTACGTGTACGCACTGGTAGGACACGTACGTGTACTAAGGTAGTACACGTACGTGTACAAGTACGTGTACGCACTGGTAGGACACGTACGTGTACTAAGGTAGTGCACGTACGTGTACAAGTACGTGTACGCACTGGTAGGACATGTACGTGTAATACGTGTACAAGTACGGGTACGCACTGGTAGTACACGTACGTATACTAAGGTAGTACACGTACGTGTACAAGTACGGGTACGCACTGGTAGTACACGTACGTATACTAAGGTAGTACACGTATGTGTACGTACGTGTACGTACATGTACGCACTAGTTGTGCACATACGTTTACACGTACGTGTACTACCAGTGCGTACCCGTACTTGTACACGTACGTGTACTACCTTAGTATATGTATGTGTACTACCAGTGCGTACACGTATGTATACTAAGGTAGTACACGTACGTGTACGTACATGTACGCACTAGTTGTACACATACGTGTACAAGTACGTGTACTAAGGTGGTACACGTACGTGTACAACTAGTGCATACACGTACTTGTACATGTACATGTACTACCTTAGTACACGTACGTGTACAAGTACGTGTACGCACTGGTAGTACATGTACGTGTACTAAGGTAGTACACGTACGTGTACGCACTGTTAGTATAGGTATGTGTACTACCTTAGTACACGTACATGTACAAGTACGTGTACGCACTGGTAGTACACATACGTGTACTAAGGTAGTACACGTACGTGTACGCACTAGTTGTACATGTACGTGCACGCACTAGTTGTACATGTACGTGTACACGTACGTATACACGTACGTGTACAAAGGTAGTACACATACGTGTACAACTAGTGCGTACACGTACTTGTACACGTACGTGTACTACCTTAGTACACGTATGTGTACAAGTACGTGTACGCACTGGTAGTACACATACGTGTACTAAGGTAGTACACGTACATGTACGTACTGGTGGTACACTTAGTACACAGTACACTTAGTACACGTACGTGTACAAGTACGTGTACGCACTGGTATTACACGTACGTGTACTAAGGTAGTACACGTACGTGTACACACTAGTTGTACACGTACGTGTATACTTACGTGTACTAAGGTGGTACACGTACTTGTACTACCAGTGCATACACGTACTTGTACACATACGTGTACTAAGGTAGTACACGTATGTGTACAACTAGTGCGTACACGTACTTGTACACGTACATGTACTACCTTAGTACACGTACGTGTACAAGTACGTGTATGCACTGGTAGTACATGTACGTGTACTAAGGTAGTACACGTACGTGTACGCACTGTTAGTATAGGTATGTGTACTACCTTAGTACATGTACATGTACAAGTACGTGTACGCACTGGTAGTACACGTACGTGTACTAAGGTAGTACACGTACGTGTACGCACTAGTTGTACATGTACGTGTACGCACTAGTTGTACATGTACGTGTACACATACGTATACACGTACGTGTACAAAGGTAGTACACATACGTGTACAACTAGTGCGTACACGTACTTGTACACGTACATGTACTACCTTAGTACACGTATGTGTACAAGTACGTGTACGCACTGGTAGTACACATACGTGTACTAAGGTAGTACACGTACATGTACGTACTGGTGGTACACTTAGTACACAGTACACTTAGTACACGTACGTGTACAAGTACGTGTACGCACTGGTATTACACGTACGTGTACTAAGGTAGTACAAGTACGTGTACGCACTGGTAGCACACATACGTGTACGCACTAGTTGTACACGTACGTGTACACATACGTGTACTAAGGTAGTACACGTACATGTACAAGTACATGTACGCACTAGTTGTACATGTACGTGTACTACCTTAGTACACGTACGTGTACTACCAGTGCGTACACGTACATGTCAAACGCACTGTGCAACTGGTGCCGTAGGGGTACGTGTGAAACGCACCGTACCTGTGTGTGGATTAGAAAATCACATAGGGGACACATAAGGGACAAGTATTAGGCCCTAAATGCATGCTGGTTGTCATGGATACTAAGTTTTCAGTTCCAATTTTTCCATCAGGTGTCCTGGAAAAGTCAGTTGGCCACAAAATACAATGTTGCAAAGTGGTTGTTGACTTGACATGATGCTCAAAATTTGAACGATGCAAATGCTGTTACTGGTGTATGTTTAAAGGGATTGGAGTAAACGTAAGATGCGAATGAATCTGACCAAACACTATGTACTCCCCCAAATGAATGCCCCTCAGCAAGACAGATATAAGTCAGCCAGAACCCATGAGAGGGCACTTGCCTGCACAACTTTCCTGACGACAACACTGCTGCTGTCTGTGCTTCCTCTGGCACCATGTCAAGGTCTGTGGAGAGGGCCCAGCCATTCACCCAGGAGGAGAATGAGGCATTGCTGGATGTCATCCTCCCACAGTACCCCAGCCTGTATGGGAGACCAGGGGAGCAGGTGAATGCTGACTCCACTACCTTTGACTGTGCAATTTTTTGTGACTGTCACTTCTGGCATTGTGTCCAGATGTGACAGACATGCAATGTTGTTTCGAGTGGGTCCCAGGGAGGGGAATGGCTTATGTCTCTCATGCAGAGCATGATGTAGTTCATGTGTGCACTCCTCACTTGCATTGTGCTTACTGTGACATTCACTGCATAGTGCATGACACATTCAACCTGGCAAATCCTTTTTGGCATTTTTGGTCTATGGTCCTGAGGTGATTCAGTGGTCCCCCCAGTGTGATAGGTGACTGTACCCACAGATGTATGTGAGTTGAGTGGAGCTGTGGTGAGAGTGTCCAAATGATGTGTACGCCCCCTGGAAATTAATGTGTGTGTGAATGTTCCTTAGCATGTGGGTGAGTGTCTATGTGAAGTGTTGCACCACAGCTGCATGGAGGAGGCAACAGCTCTACCCATCTGATGTGAGAAGTAAGCCGTGCTGTGTGTCTGACTTGCTGAGTTAGCCCGACACCTGTGACACCCCACAGGCAAGTGACACATGTGCAGAGTGAGGTTTGTATCCACTGTTGCCAATGGCAGGTGATTGATCTGTGCCTGTGTGTGTCTGTGTACTCTGCTGAGGTTGCGTCAGTGGCCTGGGGCATGTAACTGCTTTGAGGTGCTGTCCATCAGCCTGGTGTTGCATGTGATGCACAGTGTGTGCCATGATCAGGGAGTGTGTCGCACCCCTCATACCACCTGTGTACTTTCAATGCCATGTAGTGCATTGGGGCTTCCACATAGGCCAATGTCCATATGACAAAGATGCTATTTCTTGACAGCATCCTGTGCCCTGTTCAACATATCAAAGATGTTCAAATGTGTGTCTCTGTGACATGGAGCAGGTGCAGTGATGTTGTCTCACCTTGTCATCCTCACTGGAAACTGCCTACGACAAGGGGGAGATCTGAAAGCCGGCCGTCAGGGCCGTGAGATCGGTGGGGGGTCGTAGTCGGCGCCTAGCCCAAGTCCAAAAACGGTGGCAGGACATCCGGTGCTGGACCCGGAGGATCGCCCGGGTCCAGCTGGGGCTCTCACCTCCACGCCGCCACGGCGGGCGCCGACGCCTGACCCACCAGATGACGCGTGTCCTGGCGGTGGTCTTCCCTGACATGGATAGGCAGTTCCAGGAGAGACAGCAGCAAGGAGGGGGTAGGTACATGTGTGTTTGTTGTGTGTCACCAGCTTTTGGAAGTGCTCTGTCGCCTGGATACACTGCCAGGGTTTATATGTGCAGTGCATATTCTGTTCCCCCAAGTCAACCGGTGCTCTTATTCCTCCCTTCCCCTCCTTGATATGTGCTCCCTGGTCTGTGTGTAACAACTATTGCACATGGTCATCTAGGCTGCCAGTTAATCCAAGTGCACATTGCTTTCTGCATCATGTGTGGGGGTGGTCTGCGACATGTGTTGGTACCTTGCCTGTGCCCTGTCCTGTTCATTCATTTGGGGGTCCATATTTGTTGCCACTGATGCTGAGGCTCAACATAGGAGTGTGAGGTTTCAAATGAACACACTTGCAGCATGCATGACCGATGTTGTGGCCTCAGACATGATGTGCATGAGTGGGAGATATGCATAGTGCCAGGACGGTTGCTCATGTTACAGACAGATCATTCCAGGACCATGGAGCAGTGTGCCCACTACAGTCCCCTGAGACACCCTTGCCTCGTAATCATGTGTGTCATCCAACACTGTGCCCATTCTCTGTGTGTTCAGCATAGGTTGGCCTCTGTGGCATTGTTCCCTGGCCTCATTTGTATTTATCGAAAGTGTGCTACATGTGTCCACTGGACAGGGAGACCCCATTTGGCTTGTTCATACTCACACTGGGCAGTGCCTGTGTGTCTATTGACAACTATCTGTTGATGGTTGTTTGTCACAAATATGTGTTGGCAGCCTCACGAGGTGATGTGGAGTACATTTGGTAATTCTTGCTGCACATTTTGGTAAACCCTGATTAAGAGGTGTCACTTCTTGATCTGTCTCAATCACATTGTCTCAGGTATGGGGGGTTTGTGCGGGCGAGGCCTACATGGCCAAACCTTTTGTCTCCTTGCCAGGTCTGACCTGTGTGTGATAATTGGCTGGACAGAGACTCAACATGTAGTGACCCAGTCATGTTGTGCAGGGTTTAATGTTTGTGCTTTGCAGCATGTGTCAATAGTTTAAATACACGATTCCTGCTCATACATTTTTGGCACCAGTGTGTGGTCCAGATGCTACGTAGTTTTGTCTTTGTGTGCTGACATCTGTGTGGACATTCTGGCTTGCCATGAGGGTGTCTCCTCAGTGCAGGTATGCCTTTTTCCAACACAATTGCAGGCCCATTAGCTTATGCATTGGCCTGTGTTTGGACATGTGTGCAACTCCACATGACAGGCAGTGGGTCAGATGTGTTGCCAACTGTGTCATCATGGTACGGATGGCCATGTGACAAGTGGCATAATTCAAGTTGTTAGTCATAAAGTATTGTACCTTGGCACTCACTACACTTGTCAACATGTCTTCATGTTTTCAATGCTTGAGTTTGATGTTTTGTTGTGAAGGACAATAATGTGCCTGCATGACAGATGTCTCCCAAGGAAGTGCACAAGAAACCACCTTTACACTTTTTAGGGAACACGCTGGCACATTTTAAAGAATGGCACAGTTTGAATAAGACTGTTTTTCAGATTATACATATACATGTTCCCACAGTGTGGTGGAATTTGGGTAAGTCCTTGGTTGTTGGTGATACCCACTTACGAGTGTCAAGTCATCCAGACCGCCGTGGGCCCATGTATATGTACTTTCTGAAACACCATTTCTTTCTAACAGTGGCTTCTTTAAATAAGGCTGGCAGCTTATACAATGACTGTGTAAATGTAGTTTTGTGTGCACCTCCTTAGGAGACCTCTTTTATACAGGCACATGTGTGTTCTGTTCACAAAGTGGCACATTCACACATTCTAAAATGTCGATTGTGTAAAGTGGTGTGGTTCCCAAGGAACAAAATGTATTTTGTTTGGGTTTCCAAAGTACTTACAGGTCTCTGAGTGTGGGGACACCTTTAGCATTGAGGTCTGTTATTTAGCCTTGGGTGCACCAATACTGTTTCTTTCCAGGTAAACAAGAGGTGGCATGACTTCATAGTATTGCTGTGCTCAACTGTTCCCAGACACTAGCTTCTCAGTATAGTTCTCATCCAAGTTGTTGGCTGGTGTGTCCTATTTTTCCTTGTTTCCAAGTGGCATGGTGGGTCAACCAACTGGGGAGTACAGGGCTTACATATGTGCTGAGTAATCTAGATGTTACTCATGATGCATTGCCTGATATGCACTGTGACCTATTTTGTTTGGACTCATGTGTCAGATGTATACAGGTGACTGATTTTTTTCTGTATCTTCACCTTGCCCACAGCATCATCGGAGGAAACCGAGGGTGACACCTGCATGGACCTGGCGGAGGGATCCAGCACCGGTGCCACCAGTGCTGGCGAGTCTGCGGGAGCAAGTGGCACGGAGGGCGAGGGGAGTCAGTCAGAGGACCTGTCTGGTGGTGAGACCAACTACGATGCTGACGGGTTCGAGGCTGACCTCATCGAGGGGGCGGAGGCTGCTACAACACCTGGCAGCAGCACAACATCTGTCCCCGCCTTCTCCATTCCCATCACCGCCCTCCCAGTTGCTCCGGTCCCTTCTGTCCGTGCAGGGCACCACCATGTCTCCTTCGTGCCAGGCACCGCACCCCCTGCCCCTGTTACCCCTGCTGCCCTCACTGCAGAGTCTGTGGCAGTTGCAGGTTGGGCAGACATCGATGCTGAATGTCCTCCATGGCCACACCAGACTGCTGACACAGATGGTGTCGTTCATGGAGGGCATGTCAGCAACGATGTCTGACCAACGGATGTTGCTGCGGTCCATGGACTCTTCACTGACGGCAGCACTTCGTCCCCCCCTACCCCAGCCCCATCCACACTTACCACTCCCATACCTGTCCCATGCACACCCAGGCATTCCCAAGCAAGCACCCCACCAGACACAGGCAGCACACCACCAAGTAAGGGCAAGCACACACCTCCTGGCACGCACACTCAGGGGGATAGAGGCACACCCACTGGGTCTGGGGCACACAGACATACACGCAGCCACAGTTTGAGTCCGCATGCCTCACAACCCAGGCCCTCCAAAAGCACTCCCCTTGGCTCCCCTGCCACACAGTCAGACACAGAAAGCTACATGTCTGTGCTGGCCCTCAGCCTCACTGTGCACCACCCAGGAAGCGGGCGAGGGACTCCACGGGCAGGGTAGTTGAGTCCCCCCCCATATCCACCCCCTCTCCCAGAAGCGCTGCACCCCATCCCTCGGACCCCCCCCCTCCTTTGTGCCTATGGTTTCTTCCGGTGCAGGGGATACTCTGGACGACTTGGCAGAAGTGTGCAGCACCGAGCTCACCTCCACCTTTGGCGCTGCCCACCCCCTGTGGTGGAGGCGTCCAGCCCTGCACCCACCACACCTACCCTTACACCTCCTGTCCCTGCGGTGCCTGGTCCTTCCCCACATGATGCCCCCCCCGGTCGACGAACCTGAGGGTTCCACTGTGCAGGCAAGCTAGGGGAGACGCGTGCCCATGTGTCCCCCCAAGGACTTCTATTATGGACTGGCCATTGGCCTTTGTATATAGTGTTCTTTCAAAAATTTAGTTTTATGCTGAATAAAACTTTCCTTTTTACTTTGAACACTATTGCATTTCAGGTATTGATGTTGGTGCTGATGCTCCAGGAGTTGGTGTTGTGGTAATGTGTTATGTTTCAGAGAAATGTTCTAGTCTGATGGTTATGAGGTGGACCATGGTATCTGCGTGCCATCACAAGGTCTCTGCAAATAATCTTTGGTAGTGTGTGTTATTTTTGTTTTGAGACATTGTACCAAGGAGTGTTCCTTCCTCTGTGGCACCTGACATCTTCCCTGCAGAGAGTTGCACAATTGTTGTGCTGACCTGTGTCTACATTTCCTTTGTTGGTGACGGATCCCTTCAACTATGGCCATGCCTGCTCAGCAATGTCTCCGGCTGCATCGTCTGTGCCATCCTTGCTGGTCACTGTACTTGTGTATTGAGTATGTTGAAATGCCTTCATGGAGAAATTCTCCCTTTTCAGCACTATGCATGTGTGTAATCCCAGCCTAGCACACATATGGTACTTATTCTGCAGGGTATTTGGGCACCTGACTCACAATTGTGGGCATTGTATCTGTGGGAACTCCACCCTATTCCTTCCATGAGAGACAACATCTTGGTGGCTGTCCCAGCACCTGTACATTCCTATCAGTCCTGGGATGTGTGTGACAGTGTGTGTTTCCTTTGGCTCTCTTAGTTTAGTAGGCATTGACATGACTATACAGTCTTGTGGCATGATCTCAGTGTGTGTATTGTGCTGCATCCGCCAGGGGTGGGTATGCATGTGTGATTTGTCCTCACACCCACATGTGGTGTGTCATGCAGTGGGGGAAAGACATCCATCCTCCTGGGAGTGGGACACTGCTGTCAGTGATGTGTTGTTATGGCACTATCATCATAGTCGAAAATAAGGGATCCGTACATACACCCATGGTGTTGTGGTCATCTGATAATGATGTACACACCTCCATGACTCTGTCCACTGCTGGGAGTGATAGGCACCCACCCCCATGTCTCTGTCCACTACTGGGAGTGATAGGCAACCACCCCCATGTCTCTGTCCACTGCTGGGAGTGATAGGCACCCACCCCCATGTCTTTTTCCACTGCTGGTATTCCTCTGCACCCACCCCTCACATGTCTCTGTCCACTGCTGGTATTCCTCTGCACCCACCCCTCACATGTCTGTCCACTGCTGGTATTCCTCTGCACCCACCCCTCCCATGTCTCTGTCCACTGCTGGTATTCCTCTGCACCCGCCCCCATGTCTCTGTCCACTGCTGGTATTCCTCTGCACCCACCTGCATGTCTCTGTCCACTGCTGGGAGTGATAGGCACCCACCCCCATGTCTCTGTCCACTGCTGGGAGTGATAGGCACCCACCCCCATGTCTCTGTCCACTGCTGGTAGTGATAGGCACCCACCCCCATGTCTCTGTCCACTGCTGGTTTTCCTCTGCACCCACCCCTCCCATGTCTCTGTCCACTGCTGGTATTCCTCTGCACCCACCCCTCACATGTCTGTCCACTGCTGGGAATCCTATGCAGCCACCCACCCACCCACCCACCCGCAACTGTGGTGCAGTACACTGCTGTCCTGGGCATACACACACCCCAATATACTGGTAATATGCTGCACCAGGCCGTAAGCCAACATTCATGGCGTGTGTACGCCTTGTATCCAAAATGTACTGGTACCGTAGGGGTACGGGTGATATGGACCGTACCCCCGCATTCATAGGGTGTGTACGTTCCGTACCACGCGTACCCCTACGGCCCCGATCCAATAGTGATACGGGCCGTACCCACGCTATGTATGTGTGGGTACGGTCCGTATCACTATAGTAGTGGTGCCGTAGGAGTACGCGTGGTACGGCACCACTACAATCGTGATACGCCCCGTACACACGCTCTGAGAGCATGTGTACGGTCCGTACCACGCGTACCACTACGGCCACAATCCAATAGTGACACGGCCCGTACCCACGCTATGAATGTGTGGGTACGGTCCGTATCACTATGGTAGTGGTGCCGTAGGAGTATGTGTGGTACGGCACCACTACAATCGTGATATGCACCGTACACACGCTCTGAGAGCGTGTGTACGGTCCGTACCACGCGTACCCCTACAGCCACAATCCAATAGTGATACGGCCCGTACCCACGCTATGAATGTGTGGGTGCGGTCCGTATCACTATGGTAGTGGTACCGTAGGAGTACGCGTGGTACGGCACCACTACAATCGTGATACGCACCGTACCCATGCTCTGAGAGCGTGTGTAGGGTCCGTACCACGCGTACTCCTACGGCACCACTACAATCGTGATACGCACCGCACACACGCTATGGATGTGTGAGTACGGTGCCTATCACTATTGTACCCCTGGGTGTTGTTCTCACCTTCTTCGGCATGTGCGTCGGGTTCGGTGCACCAGGTCGTAGGTTAAATGGGCCGGAATGACACGTAGGATGGGATCCATGTCTGTCCGTCGCGTACCGGGGCTCCTTTTTCGGGTCAGACTCAGGTTTCTGGGTTTCTTTAGCTGCCGTAAAAAAATAGCTGTGCAGAATGACGTAAGGACGAATCGCACTTGCTGGTCCGTAAAACGCTGGCTGACTCCGTACGGACGTCGCGTACGCGCTGTCCATGATCAGAATAGTAGGTATTTTTTAGCCGTACGGTGTTTTTTACGATTCGTTCGGAAATGGTATTTCTGTACGAATTGTACTTGCTGGTTTGTACGGTGGATTTCCCGGGTACGAGTCGTACGGAGAATACGCTCCGTATGACCATTCGTACCCGGGTTTTACAGGATTGGAATCGGCACCTAATTGTTATCCTGTCTGTCTTAATGGTAACTAATCATCAGAATAACACTGATACTAATGGTGTGATGAGTGAAAAAGTAGATGCTAAAAATCTTAATGGAACTCCAAATACTAATATAGTGATGGAAGATGACAGTATCTATCAACATGATAAATCAATTAATGATTTTTCTTAAATGTATTCACAAAATTATTGTATAGTATGTTGATAGAATGGATGCAAGAGATTATGTGTGCATGCAATTACCGTTGTCTGTATCAGAGGTAGTGACTTACAATCACCTACCTTTAATGTATGTTACGTCTTGTAGTGTACTAACAAGTCTCTTTTATGAGACAGGGAGATTGCAATACTTTTATTCGAATGTGGATTTAGTGTTCTCAGAAATTCCTTTTTTTTTTAAAAAAAATTTATTAGGATTTATCATTTAATGCAAGCAAGGTACAGCAATGTATAGAGAAAAAAAACCAGGAATACAGTACACATGATATACTTAATGGTAAGAAAAAAAAAAAAGAATAATAAATAAATACATTTGAAACAAAAAAAAACAGATAAACTACTTAGATCATAGTATCGTTAATCCAATTCTCTAAAGGGCTCCAAAGTTCTTCACCCAGCCTTCTCCTTTTCCTACCTTTAACCCTATATATGGCCTTTTCCAGATTATACTTAGCAAGTAAACATGCTCTCCAGGTAGGGAAAGAGGGAGGGTCTGGACTCAGCCAGACTTGAGTGATGCATGCCCTCCAAGTGGACATACAAATGAAAAGAAAATTTGTCTTACCCACGGATAAATCAAATGATGGCACACCTATTAATACTAATTCTCCTGACAAAGTAATTGTCTGACCCATCGGTATTGTTAAGAAAGTTTGGATTTCAGACAATACAGAAGACAAACGAGGGCATACAAAAAACATGTGAAGAGCATCTGCTGCATAGAGTCCACATCGGCTACATAATATACCTACGGTAGTTGACCATTTGCTAATTTTAGCGGGTGAATAGTATAAATCGAATAAAGCCATATAGTGCTGTGTGCGTGATCTCCCGGTTATTAGTATTATGTTGGCCAAAACTATTGATTCTTGAATTTTAGTGTTAGTTATCCCCAATTTTTCATTCCATTTTTTTTGACATAGCAAAATATCGTCAGGAAATGAAGCCAAAAGTAAATTATAATATGTGCCGATCTTTTTTTTGATGAAAAGACTGTCTATAAGAGGAATCCTAGTCAGCCGTGATCGAACTTGCGGGCGAAGAGTATTGAAAAAGCTATGTATCTGCACATATTTAAAATAATCATTACGGGTTAAGTTGTATTTGCTCTCTAACAATGAGAAGGGGGTTAACTGACCGTCCTCCCAAAGATCGCCTATACAATTAATACCTAAGTTACGCCATCGTGTCATTACTGTATCCTGAAAAGTTGCTGGAAAGATAAAGATATTAGATGATTTGAATGGTGTATACACCAAGATTTTGTCAATACCCATTTGCCTTTTAATTAGCCGCCAAGTACCGAAAGCAGCACTCAAAACCTTAAACTTTGTTTTTTTAAAATAACTAGGTTCTATAATTCTCAAAAAACTTCCATGACAATCTGTACCCATTGCAAATTCATAGATAGATGGTGTGTGGCTAGCTAGAATACGTAATCTAGGCCCAATTATCAAAGGTGAAATAAACTGTAACACTGCAGCCAGATTATAAAAAAGAAAATGTGGGATTCCCCAGCCTCCTCTTGATTTGGGAAGAATAATTTTTTTGTATGACCTACGGTGACCTCTATACCCCCAAAGAAATCTTGCCGACATCCTTTCCAGCTGTTGAAAAAACGTCAAGGGGAACGCTAATGGGATTGTTCTGAACATATATAAGAATTTGGGTAAAATCATCATTTTTAGAACGTTACATCTGCCAAATAAAGATAAACGGAAATGATCAATGCGTTCTAAAGATGACTGCACTCTCAGAAATTCCTATTAGAAAGAATATGAATAAAATAAATAGTGCTAAAAATGCAGGTAGACTTTTTTCATACTACACAGACACTGGACACAGTACATGCACATAGACACAATCTTACATGTAGCCTACGGTTTGAAGAGTTAGAATTTATTAACATGGTAGAAGATAGAAGACTGGAATTCCAGAGAAAAGCTGCTACACAAAAGTCCCATGTACCTCCATGGGCTTTCAGAGAAGGAGATTATAAGAAAGGCGAGACTTATGATTCAATATCTCTAGATTGGTATCATAGAGGGAAGCTTTGCTTACTTAGACAAAAGACTGATTTCAATAATTATTTCATCGGTTCCAGTGAATGTGTTCATACCTTTCTAATCATGGGAGGATGGGGAAGAAAAGGAGGAACTGATCCTGTCTTTCCAGGAATTTGTTATGTGTGTGGTAAGAATGCTTATTACCGGTTGCCTGCACAAAGGTATGGATGTTGGTATCTTAGTGTAGTCTTTCCAAAGATATACCATATGGATAAGAATCATAGAATCAATTAAGTAAAGCATGGACTAATACGCAATTAGAGAGCAAGTTTTTCAAAAATAGTTGGGGATATTTTTGGAGCACTGATACCTTCAGTTGGAGTTATTCTGAATTCACACAGAATTAGAAAACTGTCCACAGTTTTTGATCGTTTATCAACAGACACTGCTGGAGGATTCTTAATGGTTGATACTGAAATGGTTGCAATTAGGTCTATGGTTTTGCAAAATCGACTTGCCCTTGATGTAATTTTGGCTAAAGAGTCTGCAATATGTTGAAAATACAACAATGTTGCACTTATATCCCTGACAAGAGTAAAAGTCTTGAGGGGTATATTAGGAATATTACAAATCTTCATCAAGATATGTCTGAATTGAAGGTTGATGGTGCTTGGGAGAAACTTGGTAAGAGTTTTTCCTCAGTAGGTAATTGGTTTTCTAACTTTGGTAATAGTGTTCTAGGGAGGATACTAACACCTAATATAGCAGTGGCTACAGCAACACAAATGATTCTCTTGATTTATAAATGTTGTAGATGCAAAAGAGATACTTCAGATAATAAACGTAGAACAAGAAAAAGAGAAGAAATAGAATTAAAGGCTATGAAACGGAATTATTATGAAGTCATGAGGGACTTAGATGGGATAATGATTAAGCGTGATAGAACATCTGCCTTTTAGGAAATGATAATCTATATTGGTGGGTATTTTGGTAATGGCTTAAAATGCCATCAAAGGGGGAATTGATGGAGCAAGGTTTTTGGTGTTAAATAAAACCTGCTCGGATTGAACCCTCAGTAACATTTCCTAACCGTTTGCAGTAAAATGATAAACGAGAAAAATTAACATGGGAAAATGCTTCTGCGCAAGCGCAAAGTAAACTACGGAAGTAGGCCGCAAGAGGCTTCTGACTAATGAAAAACAGAGGACTAATGCTGCTTTACTGCACGTTATTAAGAACAGCTGTAATGCAAACATTTAACATGGGTGTGCGCAGGGATGAATGCAGCATTTGGGTTCGTGTGTAGAAAATGCATTTCGAATAAGAATAAATGTTTGTGTTTTGTTCATTGTAGAGATAAGCATGGGTTTCAAACTGCACGACTGATAAAGGGTGAAAAGTCAGCCGCGCTGAAAATTAAATCCTAGCAAAATCGAAATGTGAGCAAGAGGGAAAGATGGATTTGCCTTGTCCTTCAAATCCTGACTGCCTGCCAATATCCGAATGAAAAGAACAATGTTATGAACGTGGAGGGAGGCTTCCTCTACAAAGGGGCATTCGGCGGGAAAAACAATACAATGTAGAAGATGACTGCCGGAGAAGAGAAAACAAGCGATAGAGATTTGAATATTATTTCGTGACGAGAAAGTTGATGTCATTATGGATGACTAAAACAAAGAAGTCTTTAAAACCTATGTGTGAGTAGAGAGTGGTGTGACAGTACGCCCCCTTCCTAAACCAATCAAGTGTGAAGCATGACCTAAATTAGATATTTCGGTGGCTTGGTCTTTTGGGTTTTAGGGTATGATTGAGGTATTTTGAACAGACATTTTGCTGACTGATGGTGAGAGATCGTCTCATGTCGTCGGTTTGCTGTTCTTCTTGTATTTGCTGTCTTAGTCTTTGCCTCTTCAAATCTTCTTGAGGAGCCCTTGCTGTTTACTCTGGCCAGGTGACAGTGTTTTCCTAACTGGGTTAGTATTAGCCTGATATTCTGAATTTGCATAACTTTTGCAAAGGTATTTTGTCTCTGAACCTTTTGTCTCTTCTCCTATCCACTCCTTAATGCATTGTCATTGATTATGAATTTGTCATTTTCTCTTCTGATGTTGTTTGCTTTGTGATGGTCTATGATTGGTACTGAATTTTTGTACTTTATTAAGCATTATTTACATATTTCATATACATATTATACATTTACAAATGAGTCTGTCTTTAATAGAGTATTATTTTCATGAGTACTGATTTGTCTATATGACCAACAACACAAAGATTACATCGCCATATTTGGTAAATTAGGGAGACATAATAATGAAGATTTGTAAAATGGTTTAGTTTTTGGAATCACACTTATCCCAGCGCAAAGGAGCTTGTTGGGTAATGGAAAATTGGGCCCTTGTCTTTGGAAATTATAAGTTCCTGAGCGCTGGATCACAGGCACCACCCTGGCATACGGTGCCAGCACCTCAACATACCGCACATATGGTGCCAGCACCCTGTAAGTACACTTACATTACAGGCGCCACCCAGACATACGGTGCCAGCAATATCTCGACATACGACACCAGAACCTTGGCATATGATGCGAGCACCAGGTCACGACACTTACATTATAAGCGCCATCCTGACTAATGATGCCAGCACCCTTGGAATATGATGCCAGCACTTCTAGTGGTCTCTGCTCTAGTTCAGGGACTCTGGTAGGAGATTGGCACATGAGCAGTGAGGGGCATGAGATCAGCTGGCACAATATAAAATTGTGTGTCTTGCTCCTGGTCTAGATTTTTGATGGATTAAGTCTCCGTTGAGGCATGATGTACCGGAAAGGCGACTATTGATCCTATGGCCAGACAAACAAGTGCCATATGGCCACCCTCTCTATCCTGGGCATATAATTTTTTCATCAGCCCAAGGGTTCTTTTGAAGACTGTTTAATTAAAGAATGTTGTGAAACAAATACTGGGGAGCGAGCCCCATACTCTTTTCAGTGTAACCTGACATTCTCAAGGGCTGTTGTGAGCTTCAGACTCTGAACTGCAAGCTACAAACTTGTAACAAACCCGCACACCTTTTCAAGATTCCTGACGCATTTCTCAGAAGAAACTAGCATCTAATAGATCCTGTTTGGTGTGCATCTCTTTCATAGCAGGCCTAACATTTCAAGACTCTTCTATTATGATAACTGCAGACAGACACAGACAGACATAAATGGGCTCGGGCAGGAGATATTTAAAAACATGGAGACCATGAGGGAAGAATAAAAGGTGTGCGCCATTTATTTACCAACAAATATTAAAAATTAAAGCATTTGAACTGAAATTATACATATACGAGAAACAGATACGAGAACGAAACAAAAATTGATGAAACAGGATGGAGTATTTATGAACATGTGCCTCCCCTCTTAAATAAATGGAGTCTTTGATGCATTAGAAATGTATCTCTAAAATGGCAATTAATCGCAAGCTCGAAAGACATGTGTGTTACCAACCAAAGAAACAATCGAAACAAGTGATGTCTTCCAAACAGCCGGAAAATATAGAAACGCAACAATTAAATCTGCGAAAACCTGATGTCTGTAGCAGGGACTCACCTGGAAGGCGCGCAGTAGGGTGACCAGAAGTTTAAAGCCAAAAACCGGGACCTTTCCCAAACATAGAAGAAGGGGTACAATGATACTTCAATCCAGCACACAGAATGACAGTGCTCCTTAGCAGAAAACTACAGAGGAGGCAGTAAGAACATTTTTATTAGGTCTCGCCTAGGCAGCGCTTGTGCTGTCTCATTGAGACATGCAGTATACACTATAGTAGGGAAGCTTCGTGGAAGCTCCGCCCACTCGCCACCCATTATTATCATTGGCTTATGTCTTAAATGCTGCCTTCAGATTGGTTGTAGGCTTGTTAGTCCCTCCTTATGATGGACATGCCTTCATGTGTGTCCTTCCACGACTATTGGCCCCTTTACTGCAGACTACTTTCATCCTGTGCCTCCCCTCCCCCCTCCGATGCCTGGTTTGCCTTTATCGACTCGGAGCAAACATTTTGTTTTGCAGATTTATATAGCGCGAACGGTAGAGTTAAGCTCCATCACGAGTGCCTGGAATGCCTTTATCACCTAGGAGCAAACTGTTTTATTGCGCGAACGTTCGAGTTATTGGAGCGCTTTATAGGAGCACCAGTTACCGTTATGCAAGGACACATTCATTATTTGGTAGGCGTGGGTCAGATTAAGTGATTTTCCCAGAATTACTTGACGTTGAGCGGATGCCGAGGCTCGAACTCAGTTCCCCAGCGTCTAAGTTTAGTAGTCTAGCTCTCCCCTGATTTGCCCAGAATCAAGTGACGTTGAACCGACGACGAGGCTCGAACTCAGTTCCCCAGCGCCTAAGTTTAGTAGTCTAGCTCTCCCCTTTCAAGAACTTTGAAGGTATGGGGACGATAGTGGTAGGCACGTGTTTGAAGAAAAAAGGGAGGCAGGTAACTTAAAGTTTTAGTTCCACTTTATTTTTGCAGTTTCTGTTGTCATGTTAAATTCGAGCGATGTGGGATGTGCTTGACCGCTTGCAGCTGGCCTTGTGAGTTCTGTGTGAGGATTCAGCCTCTTGTTTCAAACCGTCAGTGTATTAACCCCTTCGGTGCTCACGACGGCTGGGAGCCGTCATGGCACACAGTGGGCGTGTGCTCATGACAGCTCCCAGCCGTCGTGACACCCACCCACAGGAGAAGCGCTTTTGTTGCCCGTACCGGGGAGGCAGGGGAAGCCCTTCCCCTGCCTCCCCCACCCCCGCTCCACATCATCAATGCCCTCAGCGCGCGAGGCGTCATTGGAGGTTTCCCTTTGTTTCCCAACGCGCTGGAAGCCATTTGCTTCCAGCGCATCGGGAAACTAAGAGGTGAGTTTTGCCTCGTGGAGGGTGGGGGGTAAATTTTCAAAGGCATCGGAGGAAAGGAAAGGGTTTTATTTTCCGCCGATGTCTTTTGAAAAATGCATTCCTTCTGCACGATCGCGCCTGGATAAATACAGATGGAAATGGCCAAAAAATAAATACCATAAGACCGGGAGCCTTAAATATAATGTACGAGCAAAGAACACAAACAGAATGCAACAGTATATATACATTAGATCTGTGCCCCTGCATCCTGAGGGACGTGGAATCGAGGATCTGTCGCTGTACACATCACCAAACGCTGACTTTCAGGTCAATGCCCTGTTGGAGTGTGAAGGATTGAAAATATCTACAAATCAATCAAACTGAAGCATCCTGACAAAAAAGTATTGTGAGCTGTATGTAAGAATATCCGACTCCACTGCCGTCTGTAAGTCTATTCTGGCAATGTCTTCCCTTCAGCTCAGGCTCGACGCGGATATCCGGCCTCATATTGTGATACTTCTATTTCCGGTTAATAAAGTGAAAATGGCAGCTGGCTCAGGTCTTGTGCGGATGCTGCTGTGGTCAGTAGAACAAGACTTGTCGTAGCAAATGGTAGCCTCACACCTGCAAGTTCTTCACCCTCTCGAACGTCTGCATGATGTGGCTGGTGGGGACGCAGCCCTCCCTCACGATGCTCAGAATCCCTGGAAAGGAAGAAGCACAACAGCATGAGATTGAGAGGGCGTAGAGAGTTATGAGGTCTGTGAGCAGCAGAGGGAAGGGAAGAGACAAGCATAGTGAGCACAGTAGGGATTGGCTCCTCAGCATCCAATGGGTGATGGAGTCCAGGAGGGAACCGCCCTCTCACATGGCATATACTGACTGGAGAAAGCGTGGGGTCTGCGCCCTCAAGGAGACATTGAATGACTGGGGCAGGGTGGGATATCATGGAAACAACAAACTGCTAAAATACAGACTCGAAATCTTTCACTGCCAAAATATCTACCACAAGCAACAATCCCCCTGCAAAAATGTCGTCCCACAGTAAACTCACTATCAAGCACTTGGCCAATAAATTCAGACAGGAGATGGAATAGTAAGTTAACTCTGTATTTTAATAATTATGGAGTGAGTCTCACTGGAATTAGGAATTTTTAACAGGTCTAATGCTCTTTAAATAGACATTTGTGTATATTTGTGCATGGTCAATATTTTGTAAATCTGCATGCCAGAATCTGTGATTCTGAGGTCTCTATTTACAGATGGGACTAGAGTAAGGACCTTCAGGCACTGGGTAACTTGGGCGGGGTGGAATTGTCCGTGAGAAAAAACAATGGGTTTGGTGAAAAAATAAAAGATCCCGCCTTGGGGAATAGTGTCTTACTGAGGGAGGTTCTGGGTCCCTGTGCTAACTAAGTCGGAGTGAATTTGCAAGCACTATTACTAAATTTTATGAATTTTCAGTATGCAATTTGCATAATTTCTTCTTTACTAGAGATGGTTTTGAGCATAAAATGCCTCCGTAAGAGACATTTTTCGTTGATTAAGTCTTCTGCCAGTATCTAACATGACTTTTTAATCTTCAGTATATACTACCATGAAAATTTCATGCAAGATAAAGGCGAACTGAATTTCACACCGATCATGTAATTTTAGCAAAATTTTGTGAAACAAATTATGCAAGATGGTACACCAAAAGTGCAGACTAATGATAAAGAGAAATGCTTGTAAAGTTTAAAGTAGGGGTCAGGATTTGGCAGAGGTAAGAAATCTCCGGTGGCATCCCTGCAAACTTAGAACACGCGCTTGGAGTTTTCCTAAGGGGCTCAATAAAGTGCATCTCTTTGTTACGCATTCATCTTAGCCCCTTTAATGCTTCAACTGTCCATTCATTCTGGGCTTGAAACAGAAACAAGCATTAGTTAAGACCCACCTTCATCTATCCTCAGACAGTTCACCACCGTGGAGCCCACCATCTCGTAGGAGTCCCCATCACACAGCACCCCCTCCAGCTTGTGCCGTAGACGCCTGAAACACAGAGCGGAAACACAAAATCACTCATTTAAAGAAATAATCGACAAAGGCTCAGGTGCTGGGGATTAAGGGAAAGCCGGAGGAAGGCAAACGTCTACCTGACCTCAAGCTCAACTAGTCAAACACACCTGTGTTTAATGCACCCACATATAGGCTTATGCCAAGCATCTCAAATACCCTAAAACATATGCGTGAGATATCATCAACACCCTTTTCCCTCCTTTCACCTTTTAGTAGCACCAGTCTAGTCATATGCTTAAAAAAGCCTAAACTCATTCAAAATAGCTCACCGCCCATCAATACTCCAACACTCTTCCATTCACCTTTCAGAATCTTCAGCTCACGCCCTTCCACAATCCTTGCCCCTGCCCTCAGCTCCTAGCAGCCATCTAGTAACTCTCAAACCCCAGGCACCATCTCTTATGCAGAAGGCCCAATCTCAACCTTTTCCTGATTTCAGCCCCTGTTCTGAATGAGTACTCACGAGATGACCATGTCATGGTGGGTGCTGTCACACTCCCCACTGGGATTGGCAGAAGTGATGGCCAGAGGGCCGGTCATGTCGGTCAGGTGGGCAGAGATAGTGTGGTCCGGCACTCGGATCATGATGGAGTCTTTGGTGCCCACAATGTCATAAGCTGGTCCAACTCCTACAGAAGGAGAACATAAAAAATGAATCAGCAACAAGTCAGGTGTGAGTGATTGAGCATTTGAGTTTGATTGTATTTATTTTCTCAGCATCATGAACAGACTTGTTGTACAGTGGCGCCTTCATTTGGTTGTGCTTAACCTGAGCAGATGTTTGAATGGTCTAGCCTCAGAACATCAAGAGTTGATGAAGGTCCTTGAAGACGTGATTGCTCTAATTGTGCAGTGGGCACACATTGTCCATTTAGTATGAAAGAAGCTCTACTAAAGCATTTCAAACAGCCACGGTCCGTGCAGGATACAGTGTTGGGGGGGTTTCTAAGGGACTATGCAGAGGGGAAATTAAATAAATATTTTCCCTCTGCATGGTCCCTCGATATCCCCCACAACGCCGCCCCACCGCCCCACCGCTGTTACCTGCATGCACTGCGGCTGATTAAAAAACTGTGAAAGGCATGCACACATTTGTTTGTTATATCTTGAGAGACCAGATGTCTGCAATACATAATGTTAAACATTCTTTAAAAAAGTATTTCTGTCTTACATAATTTTATGGCTGTTTGATATATCATTCTGTCTGCGCGAGGGACTATTTTACAACTGAAAAGTACACGGACTCAACACACGAAACATTTTTTCTTATACAGCCATAGAATACCGAACACAACCTTTCTTTGTTTTGTCATAGCTGCGGGGTTTAATTAATGTTTTAGTCAGGATTTGTGCGAATCACATATATTTCCTCATCTGTTTTACACACATGTACACATACATCACACACACACACACATATACACATAATATATGTAATATGTACATGCAATGGGTGCATGAGATGGGGGGTCTGTGTGCTTTAGGGGTGAATGTGCATGTAATACCTGCATGAGATTGAGGTCGCTACACATTAAAGGGGGGACTGCACCCTGATATGTATATGCAATAGCTCCATGTGATAGGGACCTCTACAGAGAATGGGGGTCACGGGACCCTGATATGCACATGCAATGCCTGCATGAGATGGGGGTCTGTAGACATCAGGGGGTCCATGTGCAGGTAATATCTGCATGAACTGGGGTATGCACACATTAGGGGATGCTGAATGAACTCTGATATGTACATACAATAGGACCTGAGATGGGGGGTCTGTAGACATTAAGGGGTGAATAGACCCTGTTCTGTACATACAATAGCTACATGAGATGGTGGTCTATAGACATTGGGGGGTGAAGAAATTCCTCCAAGAGATGGGGTCGGTACACATGGGGGGGGGGTGAATAAAGCATGATCTATACAAGCAGCATATACATGAAGTGAGCACACCCCTGAATTTCCCCAGGCACAATTTCTGGCATTTGTAGCCCTCACCCCTCTAGCCTCCCCAGCCCACCTTTCTTTGACAAAGAAACAACCCAAGCAGAAGAGGTCACACGTACCCATCCTCTTCAGCCACTCCCCCTTCTGGACAATGCAGCTGATACCCCCAGGGTAGACGCTCCCCATGAAGTCCCACAACAGGGGGCTGAACGGGGGTCTCACGGCCCGCAGCTGGTCCAGGTGGGAGATGCAGATACAGATGGGTTTCTCCAGGGGTCGGTCCTGCAGAGGATGGAAGAGAGGGAAGTAATGAATGGTTTAGAGAGAGATGGGGGAGGACAGGGCCTTCAGACATTATGTGCAGGATCACGTGATACCTAAGTGACCTTAGACCTAGTCACACCACCTCTGTAAATAAACTAAATGTCTCTAGTGCTAGCCAGCAGATTGTACAAGTTAAAAGCCTGTATGGCCTTCTAATGACACTTACACCGTAACTCCTGGTGTATGATGATTTATGTTGAATACGAGTTGTCTTTTGGCATTGTGACTGTTCTAAATATGTATCAATAATCTCAGATATTGATGCAAATTCCTGAGGTCTGGAAATCTGTTGATTTCCATACCCGTCACATTACCCACTGGACTGTCAATGTTATTGTTCTTTTTTACTGCATGTTTAAATAAATAGAATCCTTTCCATTTGGAAGTACCACACGGCTCTAATTGTAGTTCTGTGTTTATACACTTATGTTGTTTGGTAGGGACCTATGTCTCGCAATACACTATTACCCTCGGTCCCTCTTGACACACAGGGTTCCCTTGTTCTTTGTTACTCTCTTTCTAATGTCCTATAGCAGACAGACACTGGCCACAGAGTTCAATGCAATGGAATCTGCACAGTCTGAGAATGCAGACTCACTGTGTGCTCTGGGGCATTAGTATCTTTCTTGTGCATGGGATAGCATCTCGCTGGGCTCTTCTGCCCCTAAAGCAGGGTTCTCTCCTGAGACTATGTGTGGACTGGAGCCCACACTTCCCTTATCACCCCTATCTCGCACTCTCCCCCAAAGTATGGCAAGCTACCCTTTAACCTGGCTGCTTTCCTTTTTTTTTAAGTTTTGGAGTTGGAACTTTCTAGGCAGATATTACCATGAAAACCCTCACCTGCAGAATGGTTTTACCCTGTCATTTCCATGTCAATATATCCAACTATACATACTCCAGGCTGGTATCACTATGGTAATCACACCCCTGCAGAATGGTTTTACCCTGATGTTTCCATGACAATGTCTCCGCCCACAGGGTGACTTCTAACTGTTCTAGTAAAAGGTATCCCTTATTCTTGAATGACAGAGCACACCCCACCCTGGTCCAGCAGGGCAGCGATGGTCCTTAGACTGCTGGTGCGATAGGAATCGGGGCACACGCAGGAGTCCGACGTCTCAACTTTTTCCTCTGACTTCGTTTCCTAAAAGTGCAAAGAGCAGACAAGGGGTGAGACAGCGCCACCTACAGCTGTCCTTGAGCAGCACATGCACATCCCAAAGTTAGAGAACTAAGATGGACTGGTTATTTGAGAGACACATTTATCGAACTGAGTGTTAATTTAAGAATAGTTATCGTAACATATTGCATGTACTTATCACTGTACCTTGAAGAGAGGTGGTCCCATGGGAATTAGATCCTTGCTGAAAATGCAGTTTCCAAGAGATGCCGCCGCTCCGTAGATACAGACGACACTGAAGACGGACAATACTGTGACTGAAAAAACACACAAAGACGGGAAAATTAGACTTTAAGTTTAATATTATCAACAAAAAAAGAGGCGCGTGCTGATCACGTTGATGTTAAACCAAGACAGGGGTTCCTTCAGAAGGGATTTAAAAAAGGTAAATGCCACCCAAGACGATAAAATATAAACATAAAACATAGATTAATTTTTCACTCTACTTCGGTCTGTATGAAATTAAGTGTGGTAATGCATTTAAACTGGTACATGAACCCCTGTCTTGGTTTATACTTAATTGCCCTGGTTCCTAGGGTTATGGGGCTCACCCCAACTCTTCGTATTATAACAAGGAGATGTTAAGGCAGAAGTGGAGAGACAAATAAAAAACACTAAGAAATGTGGAGGTCTGGCAGAGAACCAGACACATGTCAGGGTTGTAACTGACTCCATTCGAGCCTGGCTTGTCAGGCACACTCCAGTCCTTTCTACAGACCACTTCCCTTTAGCCCCCAACACATTACAGGTGGACTCGGGATGGCACTTGATAGGAATTGCCTGTTTATCATGAATTAACCCTTTGGAGATCACTGACATGCATTAACACAGAAGAGGAACCCACAGTGGAAGGTGTCCACTTACTCTCGAGCGCGAGGGGCAGGCATTCCAAGGTGAAGAGCAGGAAACAGACCATCACCGCCTCCATCAGCAGGGCGAGCAGCACCAGCACCACGTTGGCATAGGCGACTGTGGAACAAGCAGAACAGGATGGCGTCAGATGTGGGAAATTACATATTTCAGAGGTCAGTGGGGGTCACAGTTGCTCAAGTCTTTAGATGAGGACACTACGATGCCCCAGAACTATGGACCTATGGTGCATATGGACCATCGAGTGACAGACACCGGCCCGAGCCCACTACAGCCGGAAGCAGCTGCTGTCTGTCAGGGCACCTGGGCCTCAAGTGTTCAACAGAGGGATGACTTGACATCGGTATCCGGAGAGACTTACCCAAGGACATCAGGAAGACATTGATGACCAGGAAGGTGACGGCACCAACAGTGAATGCACCATAACTGGCGACGTGGATATTCAGCAGGGGACCTGGAGAGGGAAGAGAAGGAGGAGCAGAGGGTTAGTCATGGATGAAACAGAACATAGGAAGGAGCTCTTCCTTCAAAGGCAGGAGATGGCTAGGAGTAGAGACAAGGGATGCAGGAGGACCATATACTGCCCAACACCTCACTTATCTAACAGCCAATCATGGTGCTAGATATTGGCTTCTGATGATGTGTAAAACTGTATATTCCACCTCATCCTGAACAGGTGCGCCCTGATTTGGTGAAACACACTTCTCGAAACACCTAATCCCAGTTTAAGTTGTTTTCTCGCATGTGTCAGAAGACAAGGGATAATTTAATTCTGGTAAATATGCCCCCGGGTACAAGAAATGAGCAGTTATTTGAACAAAAGTGATAATAACTATTGGTTCTTCCCACAAATGGATTATCAACAATAGTTTATCCAGATCCATTAATGGTTCCATAAGCCATTAGTCCCCTCCTAGTGGCCACCAGCTAGACTCCTCTTCCACCCTTTGCCCTCCACCTGGCAGCATCACATATGATCCCTAGCCGGTACTTCTGCAGGTCACTGCTTACAAGGGCCCCCAGTCAGAAAAAGAACTGCATGTGACATCATCAAGAAACTACCTGCATGCATGGCTACTACAAATAAAACTAATAACCAAAAATATACATCACCCCCACTGCCCCTACTGGTATGCCTTAGAATCTAAACCACACAGAAGCTACATGACACTGGATCCCTAGGACTTTTCGGCAAACATTTTGCACATTGTAAAGAAGATTAAAAGATCACAAGTTACCTGCAAGTCGTAGCCACGCCCATGTGGCCCATACAGCAGCATAACAGAATGGTAGGACCGACCCAAATCTTAGACCTCTCTGGACCACGATCCTGCAGACGTACAACTGGAAGAGAGCGCCAGGGATCAGCACCCAAGGGATGGAGAGGTGGGCTCTGGTGGGGTCATCGAGGGACCCCTGGATGGCAGAGAGTGAGGCCAAGCCATTGCAGATGAAGAAGAGGGCATCCGGGAGCTGGCATCTGGTAGTGCTGACCTCCTGGCCCTCCTTAGACCTGCTGGTGACGCGCTTCAGGCACAGCAGCAAGTCCTGGAGCATAGCTGATGACATCACTTGGGGTCCAGTAGAGATCAACGACTTGTCAGCGATGGAGTTAATGAGGCTGGCAAAAGTGGCGTAGAGGGAGGTGGCTGTGTAAATGCTGCAGGCCACTCCGAAGAAGATATGGGATCCCTGGAGTGGAATCTGTTGGATGGTGGATACAATGAGGAGGAGGAAGCATGAATTCTGCAGCACCTCCAGGAGGTCTCTGTTGAGGGACATCAGGCAGAGGATGCAAGCGGCGACCAGAAAGAACCAGCCCCCCACCATGCCCGCTCGGCTCTTGTCCACATTGTCCCCTGAGAGGAGCACCGTGAGGATGAACTCTTCCCAGGACATCAGCAACCAGAACAGGCTGTGGAGTCCAAGCTTGGTGGTGTGGTAGACGTCTTCTCTCAAGTAACTGTAGTAGCTGGCGCAGAGCTGGGACAGCGCATTGATGCTGACCCAGATGGCGCCAATGTAGAAGGTCTTCATGTACCCAAAGCAATAAAAGGCAAAGATGAGCGAGGCCACCGCGTCAGCGATGTGTCCCAAGGCCATGGGCTCCGCGTACTTGGAGTTCTTCTTGGTCTCCTCCCCGATGCCACTGGAAGAGGTGCTGTTGGCCGAGCCCAGAAGCAAGACGCTGAACATGGGGTTCCCGAAGCCTGGAAGGACATTCCTCTGGGTGAGGCCCTTCAGGAGCAGGGCAGTGGCGCCATAGAACCCAAACAACACAATGAGCAGCTCCAGGGTCCCCGAGACCACCAGCGCCCACTGTCCGAAGAGCCCCACTGCCTCGAAGACCAGTGTGAGGGTGATGGCGCCAAACACGAAGGGCATGACGTAGTTAACAGTGGCCGAGCAGAAGGAGAGGATGAAGGCGACGGCGGTGTATGCCACCAGCCCTGGTACTGCGCTCTCGCTGACCGGAAGAGGGGAGGCGGCCATGATGGTCTGGCTGTTAGAAATGTTCAGGGCTTGTGTGCTGTTGTGGATGGTGGGATACGCTCCCAGGACGACACGTGTAGCCCCGTAGCTGCTCCAGAGGGCGGCGAATGCCACAAAGGCGGTGCTCCCAAGGTGATCGTACTTCCGGAAGCACAGGAAGCCAGCAATGAGTTGTGTCAGTCCTCCAATCAGGATGAGATGGACCCCTGCAAGAGATAACACAGGAATTGAGCAACACGTGCGTGTGTGTGTCTGTGTGTACGAGTGTGTACCCCCTCCCTCCAAGCGTTTTCTGCACGTTATCCCAGCGCCACCTGTAACCCTTTGTGTGATCTGTGGCTGCAACACTCACCTGCCAGGATGTTCTCCACCCCTTCAGCGTTCACTTTGGTGTGGAAGGAAAAGAAGTTCTGTAGGGCCACCAGGAAGGCGCTGATGACGTTGGCGAGGAAGCCCATGACGGATGGTTCACTGTAGTACACAGAGGCGAAGCCTTCCATGGTGAGTGGCAGACCTGGGGGAGGGGAGAGAGGTCAATAGATAAGAAATTAGCCACAGGTGAGAGTGGGACAGGAGGTGAGATTGGGACAGGAGGTAAGAGGGGCAGGAGGTAAGAATGAGATGGAAGACGGGTAGCTGGGAAAGACTCAGATTAGATTGGTGCACGAGGTTAGATGGGGAACAGGAGGTGAGACAGGAGCCAGAGGCCTAATATCAGACAGAGGTGAGAGGGGAAGAGGATGTGAGAGTGGGACAGTGAGTGAGATGGAAGTCGTGAGAGTGGGACAGTGAGTGAGATGGAAGTCGTGAGAGTGGGACAGTGAGTGGGATGGAAGTCATGAGAGTGGGACAGTGGGTGAGATGAAAGACACGTGAGTGGGAAAGTAGGTGAGATGGAGGAGACATTTGTGAGTGGGACAGAGAGTGAGATGGAAGAGACATGCCAGAGTGGGACAGTGAGTGAGATGGAAGAGACGTGAGAGTGGGACAGTGGGTGAGATGGAAGACAAATGAGAGTGGGACAGTGGGTGAGATTGAAGGCATTTGAGAGAGGGACAGTGGGTGAGACGGAAGACATGCGAGAGTGGGACAGTGAGTGAGATGGAAGGCGTGAGAGTGGGACAGTAGGTGAGATGGAAGGCACATGACAGTGGGACAGTGAGTGAGATGGAAGGCAGGTGAGAAAGGGGCATTGGGTGAGATGGAAGACGTGAGAGTGGGACAGTGAGTGTGACGTGAGAGTGGGACAGTGAGTGTGATGGAAGATGTGAGAGTGGGACAGTGAGTGTGATGGAAGACAGGTGAGAGTGGGACAGTGGGTGTGATTGAAGGAGTGAGAGTGGGACAGTGAGTAAGATGGAAGACGTGAGTGGGACAGAAGGTGAGATGGAAGACACATGAGAGTGGGACAGTGAGTGAGATGGGAGAGACATGAGTGAGACAGTGTGTGAGATCAAAGACTCTTGGAGGAGTGGGACAGTGGGCAAAATTCGAGCCAGAATTCAGATAGGAACCCGGGGGGGGGGGGGTTGAGGGACAGGTAGTAAAATGAGAACAGCCAGTGAAATCGGTGCAGGCGATGAGATGGGGCTGGGCAGTGAAACTAAGACTAGGGCAGGAGATAAAATGGAGCTTAGAGGTGAGAACAGGAGCTGAAATTTGGTGAATGTTTACGAGGTGAGACGAGTTAAAGTTAAATGTGAACCAGAGGTGAGATGCACAGAGAGACGGGCAGGTGGAGATCGGACAGGTGTAAGTAAAGTGAGAGCCAGGCAGCCTGTCGATCAGTGTAAGGTAGTGTAAAGGGCCACACTGTGCAGTGTGGAGAGACAAGGACAGGTTGCTCACGCTAAACGGTGTAGGCGTGGGCAGGTTGTTCACAAAAGGAAAGTATCACAGAGGGACGAAAGTTTGTACATACCGAGGGACGGGAGCTCTGTTTTCCGTCACGGGCCGCGCCTCCGTTGTCTTTGAGGGACCCTTGGGTGAGGGTCGTCTAGCTTCCTGTATCCGAGGGACTCTCCTTGTGAATATGGTCTGGAAAGACGCCCTGTGACGACCGGTCCTATTTCTGAGGTGTACTCTGTGAGGGTAGAACTTGCCTCTTGGGGTGACCTATGAGGGCCGGTCCTGCCTCCGAGAAGATGTCTTTGAGGGTTGATGGGTCTCTTCTGTTTTTGAGGGATGATCTCTGGAGGGCCGGTGTGCCTCTTCTGTCTCTTAAGAGTCCTGTGAGGGAAGGTCTCGTCTCTGAGGAGTCCGCTGTGAGAGTCGTTCTTGTTTGGGGGTGCTGTGAGGGTCGTTCTTGTTTGGGGGGTGCTGTGAGGGTCGTTCTTGTTTGGGGGTGCTCTGTGAGGTCCTGACCCTTCAGACAGCAGCTGCTCCTCTTCTGCCTGTTCCCTGCTCGGGCAGGTTTTATACACAGAAGGTGGGAGGGGCTGATGATGGTGGGGGGGGGGGGGGGGGGGAGCCCTCGAAGGTGTGCGGAATTTCCCCCTCGTCGCTCTTCATCCTACTCCGTCACCTCAACCTGTCCCTCCTCCGAGCTCCCCCCACTCCAGGGGGCCGAGAATGACCCGTAACTTTTATTTATCTTGAAACAAAGTTTAAAATACAGAGATTTCTCATCCTAGGACAAAGGTCACCGAAGACAGAGCGGAATATAATAAAACTAGAGGAAACACATGACGGTGGAGCTCGAGAGATGAATTAATATTTAGTTTGAGAAATGTATATTTAGAAGTTATTTTTTGTAATAAAGATGACGGTGGTTATTAATATTATTATATCCAAGGCAGGTCTGGGCGACGAGACGCAGTTCCCACAAGGACAAAGTCTGCGCGTGGATTGTCCCCCGCACGCGCTGCCGCGAGCAGGGGTTTCCTCGTGAATACTCGTGGCAGCGCCGTAAGGAAGTGAGTCTGATTGTGAGAGAGGGAGTGAAAGAGAAGCTGGCTCATCCTTTCACAAGAAGCTCCCAGTGGTGACTTCCTGGCTCAAGCAGAGGACCCACGCCCAGAATCAGACTTGTGCAGTATCATGGTGGTGGCACCAGGGCTGGGTGTTGTGCTGAGCGCTTTGCCCTGGACACTCATTCACAAGGGGGTAATTGTGGTGACTTAAGGGTGTAGGGAGTGAACCCTCCTCAGGAGGACACCTTGTGCAATCAGATCAGAGTGGCTGTACCAGGAGGGCAGGGAGTGGTACAGGGTCTGGTGCCTGGGTCACACATTCAGAAGGAGCTCACTGTGGTGGCTTAGGGGGTGGACCCCCCCTCCCCCCCCCCCAGGAACAAACTTGTACAATGAGATCAGGAGATCAGAGAGGTTACACCAGGAGGGCAGGGAGTGGTACAGGGACCAGTGCTTTTTTTTTTTTTTTACAGAGTTTTATTTAGCGCGAACTTGACGAGCACCAGTTGCGTTACATTTTTGTTAGGCGGGGGAGATTAAGTGATTTGCCCAGAATCACAAGAGTTGATCGTCCCTGCCAAGACTCGATTAGAGGTCGACAGTCCTTGCTGTTGGGCCAACTCCTCTCCTGCTTGGGTCACACATTCACAGGGAGCTTCACTGGTGCCCTCAGGTGTGTGGGAAGTGGTGCCCAGGTATGTCTTTCACGAGAAGCTCAGTGTGGTGACATCACGAGTGGGGGAAGTAGTGCCCAGGTATGTTGTTAACGAAATGCACTGTGTGGGAAACTCGGAGTGCAGAGAGAGGTGCAGGCTCCAGCTATGCCTTTCACAAGGAGCTCAGCTCACTCTGGTGACATCAGCAGTGCAGAGAGAGGTGCAGGACCCAGCTATGCCTTTCACAAGGGGCTCAGCTCACTCTGGTGACATCAGGAGTGCAGAGAGAGGTGCAGGACCCAGCTATGCCTTTCACAAGGAGCTCAGCTCACTCTGGTGACATCAGGAGTGCAGAGAGAGGTGCAGGACCCAGCTATGCCTTTCACAAGGAGCTCAGCTCACTCTGGTGACATCAGGAGTGCAGAGAGAGGTGCAGGACCCAGATATGACTTTCACAAGGGGCTCAGCTCACTCTGGTGACATCAGGAGTGCAGAGAGAGGTGCAGGCTCCAGCTATGCCTTTCACAAGGAGCTCAGCTCACTCTGGTGACATCAGGAGTGCAGAGAGAGGTGCAGGACCCAGATATGCCTTTCACAAGGGGCTCAGCTCACTCTGGTGACATCAGGAGTGCAGAGAGAGGTGCAGGACCCAGCTATGCCTTTCACAAGGAGCTCAGCTCACTCTGGTGACAGGAGTGCAGAGAGAGGTGCAGGACCCAGCTATGCCTTTCACAAGGGGTCAGCTCCATGTGGTGACACCAGGAGTACAGGGAGTGGAACGGGGCCTTGGCTCACCTATCTAAGGAGTACTTGTGGTTCAACCGATGCTGAGGAATTGAAGTAGATCCTATACATGTATTTCACAAAGAGGTCTGCACGGTGACAGCAAGGGACACAGGGAGTGGTCCAGGGCCCACGAATGTCTTTGACAAGCAGCTCCATATGGTGAGACCAAGGGTGCAGGGAGTGGTGCAGGCCCAGGTATGTCCACGATAAGGAGCTCCATGGGGTGAGACCAAGGGTGCGGGGAGTGGTGCAGGGCCCATGAATGTCTTTCACAAACAGCTCCATATGGTGAGACCAAGGGTGCAGGGAGTGGTGCAGGCCCAGGTATGTCCACGATAAGGAGCTCTATGGGGTGAGACCAAGGGTGCGGGGAGTGGTTCAGGGCCACAAATGCCTTTCACAATAGTGAGACCAAGAGTGCAGGGAGTGGTGCAGGGCCTTGGTACGCCTATCTAAGGAGCTCATGTGGTTCCACCGAGGATGAGGAGGTGATACAGGTCCTGGGCATGTCTTTACAAAGAGCTGCATGAGGTAACATTAGGAGTCAAAGCACTGGGGAAGTCCCACATGTGTGTTTCACAAGGAGCTCCATGTGGTGACATTCAAGTTGAGGGAAGTACTGGAGGTACAAAGAACTCTGTATGATGAAACTAAGGGGTGCAGGAGTTGTGCACTGCCCAGCAATGTCTTTCACAAGGAGCTCCATGTGTCACACCAGAGCTAGATACGGTGACATCAGGAGTGCAGGGACTGTGCCACGTCCAGGTATGTGTTTCACAAAGAGCTCCATGTGTCGCACCAGAGCTAGATGTGGTGACACCAGGAGTGTAAGGAGTGGGCCACATCCAGGTACGTGTTTCACAAAGAACTCCATGTGTCACACCAGAGCTAGGCATAGTGACATCAGGAGTGCAGGGACTGGGCCACGGTCAGGTATGTGTTTCACAAGGAGCTCCATGTGTCACACCAGAACTAGATACGGGGACATCAGGAGTGCAGTGACTGGGCCACGGGCAGGTGTGTGTTTCACAAGGAGCTCTATGTGTCACACCAGAGCTAGATACGGGAACATCAGGAGTGCAGGGACCGGGCCACAGCCAGGTACGTGTTTCACAAAGCGCTCCATGTGTCACACCAAAGCTAGGTATAGTGTCATCAGGAGTGCAGGGACTGGGCCACGGGCAGGTGTGTGTTTCACAAGGAGCTCCATATGTCACACAAGAGCTAGATACGGGGACATCAGGAGTGCAGGGACGGGGCCACGGGCAGGTGTGTGTTTTACAAAGAGCTCCATGTGTCACACCGGAGCTAGATATGGTGACACCAGGAGTGCAGGGACGGGGCCACGGCCAGGTGTGTTTCACACATAGAGCTCCATATTGTGACGTCTGGAGTGTAGGGGGCATGGTCTCGTACAGCACCCCTGCAAAAGATCACTCTGGGTGTCCCTCCTTTCCATTCTGAATCTCCTGATTTTATCACAAATATGCAATAGATTTTTACTGTAAAAAAATTCACCCCTTTCTTAGGGTTCATGTGAGGTGAGATCTCCGAAGCCGAGGGGCGCAGACGGGAAGATGGGGCTCACTCCGGGAATTCCCCATAACTTTCAGCTCCCTTTGGGAAGTTTCAACTCTTCTGGGGGCGGAGGGGTGTTGAAGCAGCACGGGACTGACATCTCGGCTCCGCAGGGGACCTCTACTCAAGGCCTTTGTTTCGGGACAGAAAAGACTCCGTCAATTAACATATGACCTCTTCATTTAATTATTTGAAAAGAGGGGGCACGTCATTGCCGACGTCAGTGCGCTTAAATATCTGGTAGCGTATAATAATTACAAGCAAGATAGACTGCCGAAAGATAGGAAAAGACAAAGCGATATTTGTAAGTAGCTCCTTACGAGAGTTATTGTTATAGCGGGGCAGCCCCTCTCTCCACCCCCCTTAGACACAGCTCATACCCTTCTGACCCCCCTCTCCTCCTACCACCGGTCTGCAGAATACAACAGGTTCAGAGGGGGCTTTCAGTCAAAACTAGCAGCACGTCTGTTAGAGACAGTCTCAAGGATAGAAGAGACTTTTTATTTATTTTTTGCTGTCTAATGTGGCGCGAGCTTGGCCCAAGGATATTATTCCGCTTTACATAAGCATCAGATTACATTATATTAGGGGTGGGCGGAATTTGCGGAATTAACCTTCGCAAATTATCGCGAGAATGTTTAAAATTATCGCAAACAAGCAGAAATATCGCAAAGATGCGGAAGTTTTTTTCCGGCATGTTCGCGAGATTTTCTGCATGGTTGCGGGTCGCCAACTTACCCATGTGGTTGCTTGCGGGCGCGGCCATCTTGTTTTGAGTTGTTCTCGCGGTGCATGATCGCGAGAAGAAAGACGTGATCGCGCGACGCATGACGTCACTGCGGGCGCGAACTGTCGCGAGACAGCGCAAATGGCTAAAAACAATACAACATCTCATGGAGAACGCGACCGGATCAAGAAAACTTGTCGGCGAACGCAGGGATTCAGGTAAGGCGATCGCGCGCGCGCGAGAATGTATCATTTTACAGCGCGAGCAAGAAACAAATTATCGCCAAGCTGCGGAAACCGGAATTTTTGACATTTTCGCGCTCTCCGCGGAACGCAAAAATGTCAAATTATCGCAATTTCCGCGAACGGAACGAAATTTTTGCCCAGGCCTACATTATATACGGTCAGTTTCGTTTTATTCTTTTGTTTTTCTGGGAACGGGAAGATCAAGTGATTTGCCTAGAATCACAGGATGGTGAATAAGCGCTGAGATCCAAACCTGGTTCCCCAGTCTCATAGTCGACGGCTGTGTTCGGCCACATCTTCTCGGAACTCCAGCAGCTGTAGGACACACGGCTAACTCTAGCATGGGTTACAGCTGGGAAGCGTTTCACATTTTACACAGACTGCCCTGCTGAGCCGGGTGTCATGTGTGCCCGTATATATTGACATGTGTGTAGTTTGTCGTGCTCACAATCAGAGCCAGGGCTGCGATGGGCACAATGAAAAATAGCTAATGTCTTAGATCTGCACTTTCTTCTGATAGTGACTTGGGCCCCTCGCCATTATTTGCTGAGTCTGAGCGCATGCACTGCCGCATGTTTGCAGAAAGAGGAAAACACCAGAGTCCTGTCCATCTTCGAACCCCTGACGTCACTCTCCGTGTCTGAAGCCTGTATCGGAAGCAGGCCCGGCTCCAGGAATTGTTTTTTGGGTGGGCCAAGGGTGCATTTGGGTGGGCCACTGCGGGCTCGATTTATCGCATATATGTCTGGGCAGGCCTGCTTCAGGGCCCTCCTTTATCTCTTCTTAGTCTTACAAGGCCCAGTAAAACGCACTCTTTTCCAAATCTCTTTCTAAATATTATCACTCTCAAAAAGTGTTTTTTCCATGTAATGTCCCTTTGATGGGAAGAGGAGGTTTCTGAGGTGGGAGTATCAGGCAAGTGACACTTCTCGGGCTCCCTCTGTGCGAGCCTTCAGGGAGAATCCCTCTTCATTACCACCTCCACCTGACCCCGGACTCTCCAACGCACTCCCTTACAGGCTCCCTCTGTGCGGGCCTTCAGGGAGAATCCCTCTTCATTACCACCTCCACCTGACCCCGGACTCTGCAACGCACTCCCTTACAGGCTCCCTCTGTGCGGGCCTTCAGGGAGAATCCCTCTTCATTACTACCTCCACCTGACCCTGGACTCTGCAACGCACTCCCTTACAGGCTCCCTCTGTGCGAGCCTTCAGGGAGAATCCCTCTTCATTACTACCTCCACCTGACCCCGGACTCTGCAACACACTCCCTTACAGGCTCCCTCTGTGCGAGCCTTCAGGGAGAATCCCTCTTCATTACTACCTCCACCTGACCCTGGACTCTGCAACGCACTCCCTTACAGGCTCCCTCTGTGCGAGCCTTCAGGGAGAATCCCTCTTCATTACTACCTCCACCTGACCCCGGACTCTGCAGCGCACTCCCTTACAGGCTCCCTCTGTGCGAGCCTTCAGGGAGAATCCCTCTTCATTACCACCTCCATCTGACCCCGGACTCTGCAACGCACTCCCTTACAGGCTCCCTCTGTGCGAGCCTTCAGGGAGAATCCCTCTTCATTACCACCTCCATCTGACCCCGGACTCTGCAACACACTCCCTTACAGGCTCCCTCTGTGCGAGCCTTCATGGAGGATCCCTCTTCATTGCTACCTCCACCTGACCCCGGACTCTGCAGCGCACTCCCTTACAGGCTTGATTATCCACTACTCCTCTCCATTGCACCTTATCTCACAGCTGACCTTGGGCCCCAGCCCCATATCAGGCACCATCAGGCTCCACTTTCATTTTTCCCAGTAAAAACATTAGTAAAATCCACTTCAAACTTAAAACATTGAATATAGCAGTAAATATAATTAGCACACACTTTAAAGTATGTTCCACAGTGGCCCCTATGACCCAACTGCTAATTAAATAAACAAAAACAGAAAAGCCATGACATTTAGCGCTGATGCGAAAGTCTTTTTTGGTGCTGCACCAATAACCTCTTTCTCCGTAAATAATCTTTACTACCACCTTCCAACAGTGCCCCTCATCCCTCCATGGCCCCCCTATTGACCTCCTCCTCGGATTCCCTCACTGCCACACACCACAAGTGCCCCTCATCTCTCCGTAGTCCCTCCCCCTCATGACCTACTCCTCAGACTCCCTCACTACCACCCTACACCAGTGCCCCTCATCTCTCCCTATCTCCCCCCTCCACCCCATGGCCTCTTCCTGGGATTCCCTCACTGCCACCCTCCAGCAGTGCCCCTCATCTCTCCCTAGCTCCCCCCTCCACCTCATGACCTCTTCCTCGGATTCCCTCAGTGCCACCCTCCAACAGTGCCCCTCATCGTTCCATAGCCCCTCCCCCTATAGACCTCCTCCTCGGATTCCCTCACTGCCACCCTCCAACAGTGCCACTCATCTTTACGTAGCCCCTCTCTCATATGCATTTCATTTGTTGTACAGCGCTACTCATATCAGTGTAGTGTGTGTCAGTACTTTACACCACGCACACATTATACAGAGACAACGAATCATACAAGTATGTAAATCAGTCTACAGGGAATGTCACATAAGCCAATGAGGATTACAAGGTGTATGAATCACGTCATCCATACTGGTGAGCAGTATATTTTAAGAGGGTTTGGTCTGGAGAAGCACAAACTCGGGATTTAGAGAGTACTCCAGTGGTTGCGGGTTGGCTTTACTGATAAAAATGTATACCTGCCCAAACATACTCATTTTAGAAACTTTAGAATAATAAAAGACTGAGGAAGTTCTAACTATATCACAAAACAAAAAAAGCGAAATTCTAACTATACCATTCAGGATTGCATGCAGCTCTTTGATGACAGTTCATTGGTCACTGTCCTATGTTAGGATTATAACTTCTGAACTGAAAGTAACACAATGATATCTGTGACAAAGGCAGTAACCCACTGAGCTATCCACATAAAATACTGTTCATCTGCATTTAAAAACTACTAACAGACAAATGATTGCTCCCAGCAGGATTATTAATCACCAGCGTTATCTGGGCATTTTTTATTGTCTTATTGTTGTCCTGCATCGGCCATGATAATGGTACAAACTGTTTATATGAAGCACACACGAGGTATGTGTCCTGCTGGGCCTGTGCAGATTTTAAAAAGAAAAACAAATAGTAACACATTCTCTTACCTACTCCATTAGTCAAACTTTGTGTCACAGCCTGATGTGATAAGCATCTGCCGGGGTCAGGAAAGGTGAATAGGAATAAACAAACTTATTTTCTCCTGCACTGCATAGAAAAAGAAATATCCACGCAGCAGGACAGTAGGCAAAGGTTACCCTTGTCAAACAAAGGATATGTCCCTTTCGCCATGTGGAGATGAAGGGATGAAAAAATAAACAAAGCCTCGATAACATGTAAATGGTCTTTTAAAGACCTGTGAAGTACTCGGGTGCGGCTGCGATAATCTCAAAAACTGTCTGTGTGTGCGCCCCAAAGCTGTCTCAGCCGGGCTGACACGCACGACGGGGCGGGGGGTTGAAGCCCTTTGAGCGCTATGGCGTTGCGCGCCTGCAAGCCCTCGCTGTGAGGGCCAAGGCTCAAGTTTGGGTGGGCCAGGCTCATGTTTGGGTGGGCCTGGCCCACCCGGCCCACCTGCTTGAACCGGGCCTGATCGGAAGTCTCATGCGGAGACTGTAAATGTCCCAACCAATGCATTCTGGGCCTCATTTACAATATTTTGTTGTAGGGCAGCGCTGCAAGCCTTCCTGCTGCACTGCCCTACAGCAAAAGGAAAGCACAGGAATGCGCCATATCTATCAGATACGGCGCATTCCTGTCCTCTTTCCCCACCCTGGAGCTCCATTGGCTGCCATGCGCCAACACAGGCACCCTTGCACCAACCAAACTGGGTGTGGATAAGCAGATTATTGACTTCCTGAGAGACCTTTATGCAGGAGCATCGGCCTGAGTAAGATATGGGAAAAATGGTGAATGCACTAGATCATTTGCAATCAGAAGGGGTGTAAGACAGGGCTGTGTCCTAGCGCCGTTTCTTTTTTACACTTTATATCAATAACGTGGAAAAGACTCTGATAACAGAGTGTAGGGATGTACCAATGGTAGAAAATAGATCAATCCCAATTCTGTTATATGCAGATGATGCGGTACTAATGGCTAGAACACCGCAGGCATGCAAAGAGTAGTCACTTCCTTTTCGGATTTTATGAACCAGCTAGATTTAAGTATAAATTGTTCTAAGACATTCACCATGCACTGCGGGACGGGTGCACAGAGGAAGAAAAAAGCAATCTATATTGGAACTACCCAGTTGAGGACACTTTAACATTTCCCTATCTAGGAGTCTTAATTGATAGCTCTGGGCTATGGAACAATACTATTAAGACAAGGAAACTGTTGTACTGTAAGTCTATTATGGCTTTAAAAAATTTTAGTCGGAAAATAGGGCGAAAACCAATTAAAGAAATATTGACTGTTTACAAAGCAACTTGCGTAGCAATTGCCACTTATGGAGCAGGCCTATGGGGATATGCCAACGTCAGCATACTACAAGTTGTTGAAAACAATTTTATGAAATATCTCCTGGCCGTCCCACAGAGTGTGTCAACATACTCTTGCCATAATGAACTAGGGGAAACATATTTAGAAGACATAATAAAAACTGCACCAGTTCTTTTATGGCATAGAATATGGACCGTAGATGAATCTGGTTTAAACCGAACGATTATGAGAAATGCAATGGGTCTAGAGAAGTGTGGGAAAATTAGATGGTTGCATTATATCAATAATTTTCTCACGCTATTGGGTCTAGGGGATTACTATACTGATCCTCTTTCTCTTTGTAATATTTCGAGGAAATGTTTAAAAGATAAATGTATGACCTATTTGCAAGAGACCAGAGCAAAAACAGAACTTAAGAAAACTACGGTAGTAGCTCATGAGCAAATTATAACCTGCTATAGTTTACAGCCATATCTAAAGCTACAAATGAGTGATTATGAAAGGTTTTTATTGATACGTTTTAGATTTAATCTACTATTCAGAGCACTCAGCTTTCCAAATATGAATAATTGGTCAAAAATCATGAGTAAATGTCCCTGCGATGATTTATCAGTGCAATCTGACATGCATATACTTTTCTTTTGTAAATTTTATACTAGACCAAGACAAATGTTTGTTGTACCTTTGCTAAAAATGATGGAAATTAATCGCTGTCGCCCTGCTTTTTTAGTTGTACAGAAATTGGACAATATTTTAACTGTCGTATTTATTTCCTCATTCCTTAAAAATGTTTTTAAATTGCGGAAAACAATTGAGATCTGAACTTACTCAGTTTTTATCATATGTGGCCCCATGTAATTTTATATAAATGTAATTTTGTCTTTGTACTTTTATGGCTATTTCTGTATTAATAACCGAATAAAGAATAACTTGACCAACCATGGTCACTAGCACCCTTGCACCAACCATGGTCACAGGCACCCTTGCACCAACCATAGTCACAGGCACCCTTGCACCAACTATGGTCACAGGCATCCTTGCATCAACCATGGTCACAGCACCCTTGCACCAACCATGGTCACAGGCACCCTTGCACCAACCATGGTCACAGACACTCTTGCACCAACCATGGTCACAGGCACCCTTGCATCAACCATGGTCACAGCACCCTTGCACCAACCATGGTCACAGGCACCCTTGCACCAACCACGGTCACAGGCACCCTTGCACCAACCATGGTCACAGACACTCTCGCACCAACCATGGTCACAGGCACCCTTGCATCAACCATGGTCACAGCACCCTTGCACCAACCATGGTCACAGACACTTTTGCACCAACCATGGTCACAGACACTCTTGCATCAACCATGGTCACAGGCATCCTTGCACCAACCATGGTGCAAGGGTGTCTGCGTTTTGCAGGTTGTTTTTTTTTCCGAAAAAGTATTGTCAGCTAGAGAACTCAGTCACTGCACCACCTAAGGTAATCACAAATGCAAGACTGCATAGACATTGCCCAACCTCAAACGTTCAGCTTCCAGATGGTCATACATGAAGCATTTAGAAACACACAAAATGAGAGGCAAATGAAAAACTCAAAGTCTCATCTAAATTTGTTGCTGAAGTATGCAATGAGTCGGTTTATGCTTGATTTTCCTTTTATTTCTTTTCTTTCTTCTCAAAGACAGAAAAGCATACGCAGCCAACGTGTTTCTCCCAACACATGGGCTTCTTCAGGGCAGTGTGATTCTAGCAAGAGTAGTGCAGTGGATGATTGACAGCGTCCTATCGGAGATTTACATCATACGTTACATGCTAATTGCTTGGCCCTGGAAGCTAGAAAAAGTCAGCAAATCTTGGCTGTCCAGAAAATCACGATTCCTTCTGAGTGAATCTTGTTTCTAGTGCAGGTAATATTTAAAGCAATATACCATGTTTGGCAAGGCACTCCGACCTTCCGTGTCTATTTCCACGCGCAGGAAAAAAAGAAATATTAAATATATAGCGTGAACCCGACCCAAAGGTATTCAAGAGGCTACATGAGCACCAGCTATATTACAGAAGGACACTATAATTTTTTTTGTAGGCATGTGGAGATTAAGTAATTTGCCCAGAATCACGGGAGGCTGAGCCGACAGCGAGACTCTAACCTGGTTGTCAGCTCTATCCATTAGGCCACATCCTCTTCGCTGTAGATATGATTGTTTTTGTGCAGGAAGGATCACATTCCTGCACAAAAACAATCAATGGAGGCAATTTTCTCCTTCTACGTGTGCTGCTGAAAGCACCACACATAGAAAGAGGAACAAACGAGGAGAAATAAAGTTATTTCTCCTCGTTCCGCTTCCCCTACGTAGCCTTTTGATGCATTCCCAGGTTTACCGAAAATTATAAATCTTGGAATGTGTCAAATGCCACGGGTGTTACGTGGGAACACCCACCGTAATGCCCATGGCACGCCTCCCCATCACAGTGTGAGGTAACGCAGCAACATTTTATTTATTTTGTGAGTTTTATATAGCGCGAACTAGACCTGAAGGTATCAGGGTGCATTACACGAGCATCAATCGCGTTACAAACGAACACATTAATTTTTGTTAGGCACGGTGAGATGAAGTGATTTGCCCAGAATCACAGGAAGTTGAGTGTCCCTGCCGAGACTCACCACATTTACTTTTACATACCCACTGTCTCTGGAACATGTATAATTCATAATGCAGATCACATACCGTTCCCCATTACACTGATTCCTAGTCAGACTGCATGTCATCAGACAGGTTCCAGGTGGTTTGACACTCTATGGGGCTTTGGTACGTCTGTGCTTCCAACTACGCCCAGGGTGCTCGCTCACCTTCCTCAGTGCGTAGGCTTGAAGTCATCGAGGGATAGACTGGTGAGCTGGTAGGAGGGCTCACCCTCCGTAGGCTCTTACGATCCACCAAGATTTGGGAAAGGCTGAACTCCCTGTGTAAGGGCTAGGGCATATTCCTACTTGTGAACAAGTTCTCGGATGTACTGTCTCTGTATAATGAAGGGGGGCGTACCTATAGCAAGGGTGTTTAAAGAAAAGAGTTACTCCACTTCTCACTTTTTTGCTTCTTCCACTTGGGACATCTGTGTATTATTTCAGCTTCTTGTCAACAGTGCCTTGTGTTACATCATCTGTAGCTGGCACATGTTTCGGCGCTCCTACATATAGGTTCCTCAGGGCTCATGCATACAATTCTGTCAAATATCATATTTAAGTTCCTCAGGCCATAACTTAGCTTTTTATAACCGTTCTATTGTGTCTCACATATATTTCACATCGCTTTCTCTTTCTTTAGCCTTAGGTGCCTCAGAATAAACTGAACTTGTTTACGAAGAGCATCTTTAAGAGATTGACTGGTGCATTGATCTGCAGGGCACCTTATTTACAGAGCTGATTTCTCCTTCTTGGCTAAAAACAAAATTTATGCTGAGTCCTAACCACACCTAGTGTTGATTGAAAGTTTTGTTTTTAGTGCGCAGTAACAAGTTATAAAAAAATCTTAAAATGCGCATAAAATGGACGGAAAAACATTCCAAGAACTGAAAGCTGACCAGTTCGAGTAGTTTTGGGTGGTTTGGGGGGATCTCATCAGGGAAATGTGGCCCAAGGAGGACTGCATCACACACAAGATACCCCTGTTTCGTGAGTCATTTGGGCAGGTCTTGGGGTTCTCAATAGATCTAATTTTGCCAGGGAGTACTGCACGCCACGCAGTCACCCACCGAGCAAACTTGGATGTATCTTTCTAGAACAAGTTTGCTCCACAAGGACATTTATAAAATATGTGGATTCCTCACAGATCAAATCTGATTTTTTTGCAGAACAGTTTTGAGCCACAGATAAATAAAAACAAACATTGGCAAAACCTATAGCTCTGGTGCTGGCCACCAGCCTTTTGGCTTTGTCAATGCTTGTTTTTTAATGGATTTTGCACACCTTCATAGTTGGAGAATCTGCTGGCCATTATCCATGTGCTCAGAAAACAGTCAGTACTGCCATATTAGTTCCTGGCACTTAAGGGAACTGCTTGGAGTGTAGATGAGCTCCTTGTTGAAGATTGAATACTTTCCCTCATATTGAAGTTAGCCAGTGCAAAAATTGGCCTGAACCATCGCCCATGCTCTATGTTGTAGTGGGCATAAGAAAAAAAGGATTGACACAACAGACCATTGAATGAAGAGGGATAGCTGAGAGCTCATATAAGTAATTAGAACATTGGATTGTTCAGCCCTCTTGTATTGTACATACTGTATAGTAATGCAATCAGTTATAGTAATGTAATCACTTATTGTAATGACGTTTTCCATTGTTCCTGTGTTCCCTCTGCACTAGCGGTCAGATTGTTTCCTCCTAGAACGTTATGTTCTGAAGGATTTCAAGCTGAGAGCCTTTTCATTGTGAGTGATGCTGACCAGCGAGAGCAAGTAAATAAAGTGTCCTCTCAACAGACGTTTGCTGTTTATTTAATTGCCTGCATTACAACCACTTTTTGACGACAAGTGAAGGGTCCCTGAACCTCCGCTTTCAACATCCGTCAGGCTGCTGTCATTGTTGCTGGTTGGGTATGCAGTTGCCGAGAACTGTTTGCAGAATCTGGTTGCAGCGAGGCGAGTATGATCACAATGATGCAAATTCTGTGTTTAGGCGATGCTGCAACTGCTGACTTTGGCCTTCCCCTGCTTGAAGGAGGAGCCAGGGACCATGAGGTGAGAGGCAGGCTTGTCAGAAAGGATTTTGAAAAGGCCGCCTCCTATGCCCTCATTTTCCAGATGCTCCATGTTCAGTACGGCGGTTCAAACCTCGTTTTCTCATGGAGGCCGCCAATTTAATTTGCATTGCTTGACCATTGATCCATGCATTCCAGCCACAATGCAGCCATTTTGAATTATATAATTTACCTCGACAATGCCGGTTTGGGTAGAGACTGTTGCTAACGGACCTGCCTCATTTCAGGAGGCAGTGGAGATAGTTACATGGGGAGAAAACATTGACATTTCTAAAATATGCTAGATCAAACAAGAATGGTTGCCACTTTATACCATGAGTTACCATACCTGCTTCAGATTTTCAGCAGAGTAGATATGTTTTGATATTACTGGTGCAAAACTGGTGCAAGACTGAACAGTTTATTGAGCAAAGTACATTTACCTGTCAACTTTTGCATGCTACAGCTTTCTGCTGCATCTCTAGTTACATTCATTATCACAGGTGATGAGCAAACCTTGAATTCTTGCTCTTTATTTGTTAACAAAGCCAGTTAACACAAATACAGTTACTATTGTCAAACTCTTTACTTATTGTATTAGTATGACAACAACATCATGCAATTTGATCTACCTCTCAAATTATTACTGACGAAGGGAGATCCACCAGTTGAGTGTAAAAGGTGGAAGAAAGAGTTTACTACCTCTCTTACAGTCATAGATGCCTACAAGATGCCTGCTGAAAGGAAAATGTGCATCTTACTCTACCTACTAGGCTCAGAAGCTCAAGAAATCTTTAGATCACTACCCAAAGTACAATCGCCGAATGAGGATTCAGATGAATTCGAGAAGGCTATGTTGAGTCTAGAAATAAGGTTGAAGCCTACTAGAAGTACTACTTCTCTACCAGGAGGTGAAGGGAAAATTAGTGTTTCAATGAATTCTTGACAGCCTTGAGAAGCCTTTTCACCACCTGAAAATTTGGTACGAAGACCACTGAAATGATCAGGGTGCAACTGATAGTGAATACCAATATAAAGGAGATTCAAGAACATTCGTGGGTTATGGGTGAACCGTCGCCAGAAGAAGTGGTTAAATTAGCAAAAGCCACTTAGCAATCTATGTCCTGGGTTAAGGAAGTTAATGAAGTCAAAGAACAGAAGAAGGATGTAGAAGCATGTTTTATTAAGGAGAAGAAATTTGGCAACCAAAGCCACCTACACAAAGAGAATAGGGCAGGATCCAAAATGGAATGTTACAGATGTGGAAGCCTATCTCATATTGCTAACTTCAAAGGATGCCCTGCCATGAACAAGGAGTGAAGTGCCTGTCATCGACGGGGCCACTTTGCAAAGGTATGCAGAGAAGCAAAACAGGGTAATACTAAGGTTGCCCAAATATCTGAAGAAGAAATCTGTGAAATTAATGCAAGAAGGGAGAAAGAAAACACTAATCTAGTATTGATTATTAGACCAGATGGAAACAATGACAATGAGAATTTAAAACCTCCCAGATGCGTACTCTAACTGATGGAGGCAGAGTTGACATTCCTAGCTGAACCAAGATCACCAGTATAATAGCTAGAGACATTATGGAGGCAACTTGATCAACAGATCACATATCATTGCTCCCAGCTGATATCCAAGCAGTGACATTTGATGGAAACAGGATAAGTCTGATTGGACATTTCTGCACCTAAGTGTCCTTCAAGAGTAGATCAGCAGAAGCAAAACTATACATTGCCCATACAGGAGTCTGTTTGTTGGCTTGGAGAGACCAAAGTCTCTTAAAGATAATATTGAATCCTTATGCTTCTGAACTAGTCATGGTCATCAATGAAGATGATCCAGGCAATTTCATCCATTGTTTCCAGAAGTTATCTGTGATAGGATTGGAAAAGATAAGGATGATATCAACGAAGAAATAGAATGATCTAATTGGATATCTCCAGTAGTACTAACCAAGAAGTCTGATAGAAACAGGAGGTTATGTGTAGACCTCAGAGCTGTCAATGCATGTTTCATAGCAGATAGTCATCCCCTGCCTGGGATCAATGATCTCCTTTCACTGTTGAATGGAGCAACTATCTTTTGCACTCTGGAATTACACCATGCATATTATCAGAATGAATTGTCAAAGAAGTCCTGTCACTTGATAGCTTTCATTACCCCTTTCAGACTATTGCAGTGTGTAGGAAGGTGGATATCTGACTATGGTTACCCCCAAATTTTTGCCTAGTGTCTAGCTGGTTTTTCGACTTAGTTGGCCTGAGATCCTGCCATTCAGGATCTCAGCCTGGCTGTTCTCTCTTTAAAATGGACTCCATGTACCCTAGGTACATACCCAATTGGTTGGATCACCCTGTGAGCCCCTGTACCAGTGTACACTAGGTACCCAGGGCATTGGTGTATCTAAGGCCTGCCAGGGGCTGAAGCATGTATTATGCCACCCCAGGCTTGGCCTAACAAATTTGACACAACTGGCTGATCACTCAGCTGGGGTAAGTTGGTGTAACCACCTCTTACTTAGGTGTAGTATACCTATGCCTAACCTTAAATGGGACACATGTTAACCTATAAGTCACTCCTATGGCAGGCCTTAACAATCCTGAAGGCAGAGTGCTTGGTTCCATGTGAGATGGTGCTCTGGCATGAGCTGAGCCTGTCTGCAGTGGTCGGAACCACTTCCTTCTACTGTTTCCAGATATCGTCATACCATATACTCTTAAGTGCATTATGAACCTTGCGGTTAAATGCTATCTTTGGTTTGGCTTTATCAAAACATGTCGAGTAAGGTGTCATACGAATTGGAATACTAACCCCTCGCCAATTCTGGCGACGGGGTTAGCATTCCACCCTTCTAGAGGGACACAACATGTACAGTACCTGAAACCCGGGTAAAATCAGACATAGCCTCAGCTCCACAAAATGGATGCTGCCACCACAGACACAAGTCTGCCCTCCTGCTGCTGGGAGTCCTTCCAGCTTGGGAGACGTGGACAAAGGGTTTCCTGCCAGGGGAGGTGCGAGCACCACCCCAGACAGGATTTTGTGTATTGGTCAGGTAGGGCTTGAAAGAAACCAGACATGCCTGAGGCTCACAAGGAGCCTCGGTGCATATGCCAGTTCAATCCGGTCCTGGGGCACACCAGCCCCGGACCTGGGGCGAGCTGGACAAAGGATTGGGGGTGTAACCACCCCCTTCCTGGTCCCACCCTTAGGGAGGGACCTAGCAGGTAGTCCGGCCCCTAGAATCCGCTTAAAGGTAGGAGCTGTGTCCTAAGACTTCAGACATCCTGGAATCAACTTAACCACAAGAAGAAGACGGGAACTTCGACACTCTGCTGCACAGAGGACTGAAGGAAATCTCCCCTATGGTCAGGGAGTGACCATCTTGCTAACGCAAGCACCAACCAGCTATTGAATGTCTGCTTTGCTGCCGCCTCCTGCCGGAGCCCGAGCCCAGAGCCCGACAAGACCTGGACCTCCAGACCTCTCACCGCCCGATCCACAGTCCCTGCAAGAAAGGAACCCGTGGAGGCACCGAGACACGTGGAGCCAGCCATCTTGAAAGACCGACGACAAGCTGCAAGCGCAACAACAGAGGCTCCCTCCAAGTTGTGCTTTGGGTCCTGAGAAGCCCAACACCCGAGCAGCATCTGCAACAAAGGTGAGCCCTCCAGCATCTCCACGATCTGCGTGGGGCCCCTCTGCACTTTGCATCTCGACGCGCCTGCCCGGTCCCTGGCCCGTTGGCTAGTGGCCATTTTGGCGACCTATTTGAAAATCAACGACACTGGTCTGGTTGCTCCAGACTGGTCCTAGCTGCTCTCCAAAAGAGCAGCCCCTCTGACCTTGCTGGTCAGAACAAACAGCTTTCTTGAACTTCCACGACTCCTGCCTTTGCCAAGCCCTGTTTGCTTCTTTCGAGTCGCCGACACCGCCGACAGCGAGAGCCTACGTGGGACAGCTCGTGACTTGACTCCTGGACGTCGTCGACCTTCAGGGACCACGTGGCTGCGGAGACAAGCTACACCTCTTCACCTGTTTGCACCCGACATCGCCTGGTACCTACCTGGTGCCACGCCGGTCACTGGCTAGTGACTGTGAACACTGTCCCCTCTGCTTTCAGGTCTTCTACAACTCCGATCCACTCTTGGATCCACCGCATCTCTTCTGGACCGACCGCCTGCAGCATCTTTGTCATCAGGCTCCATTGAATCGATAGAAGAAACCCGACGCACTTCGAGACCTATGCACCCGCTTCCTGTGGGTGAGGTAAAGCTGGCACTCCGGTGCCCAAGTGTAGAGAATCATCTCTAGTGTCTGTGTTTCGAATCTTGAGATCGTAGTCTATCCAGAAGAACCTTTCTGCAGTAACTTTGTAACTTTTACGCACCCATTGAAAACCTATGGGAGCACGCGTGTGACTTTCCTCACTGCACACGCAACCCGTGGACCTCCTGGTCACTAACTAAAGTTAGCTCCTTGTAGGCCCAGCGATTCTAGAGGCCCTAGGCCTTTTCCCTTTCCTGTTCGTGGTACTTATACCACTATTTTAGTATATGGTTTGAGTGGCCACCAGGGCCCATCCATATAAAGTGCAACTTCTGTGTATTATAACATTGTCTTGTTTAACGATTTGTGCTCCTGTGCTCATAAAGAGTCTAGGGGATACTTTGAGAAATAAATACATATATATTTTGAATATATATCTGTGTGGTGTCCTTTCATTGGTATAAAAGGGGGTTACATTTGGTAAAACAGCCTGCTTAACACGCTTTAACGAGTTTAGCCTCAAAGACTGCTTAGCCTACGCTACCACTAGGGCAGCTAGTCCGAAAAGGTTGACTTACAACCACACCATAAGGGTTGCTTGGCATGGTACAAGGTGGTCACTTTAACTAGTGAACATCATATACCAGGCCATTTTCTCACACAGTGCAAGAGAATGCCCTTCGGTTTATCATCTGCCGCTTCCGTGTTCAAAAAGATGATATTTCATCTTTTTAAGGATATGGGGCCCGATTCACAGAACTAACTTAAGACAAAATCCTAAACTTACTACCATTTTGGTATTCACAGAAGGCACTTACTCATTTCGGTATTCACAGAAGTTAGGAGTCCTAACTTTAGGACTCCTAAATGCCTTCTGTGAATACTGAAAGTCTTAAAGTTAGGATTTTTCTCAGTTTAGGAGTAGTAAAGTTAGGACTCCTAACTTTAGGACTCCTAAATGCCTTCTGTGAATACCGAAAGTCTTAAAGTTAGGATTTATCTCAGTTTAGGACTAGTAAAGTTAGGACTCCCAACGTTAGGAGTCCTAAATGCCTTCTGTGAATACCGAGAGTCTTAAAGTTAGGATTTTTCTCAGTTTAGGAGTAGTAAAGTTAGGAACTTTACTACTGAGAAACTGAGAAAAATCCTAATTTTAAGACTTTCGGTATTCACAGAAGGCATTTAGGAGTCCTAAAGTTAGGACTCCTAACTTCTGTGAATACCAAAATGAGTAAGTGCCTTCTGTAAATACCAAAATGAGTAAGTGCCTTCTGTGAATACCAAAATGGTAGTAAGTTTAGGATTTTGTCTTAAGTTAGTTCTGTGAATCGGGCCCAGTGAGACCAAGGTATGTTGATTTCAGGATAAGATGCTGATCTTCACAAAGAATGAGAAGGAACACGCAAATGTACTCAGAGAAGTAAGTAGAAGGCTGAGAGAGGCAGGGTTAGTTATAAGTTCTCAGAAACATAAACTATTCAAACCAGAGGTGGAATATCTATGCCACTTGATCTCGGGAAGTGGAGTACAACCAAAGAATTTACTAGTTGATGCCATACGCCATTCCCCTCCACCCGATGACAAGGTTAAACTGAGATCCTTTGCTGGATTATACAAATACTATGGTAAACTTGTTGAGAAATTCAACACTTTAATGGAACCCTTGCACAAATTAAGAAAGGATGCAGAATTTGTGTTGTGTGGGGTGACTAACAAAATAAGGCTTTCATCAGCATCAAGGGACAGATAACAGAGGCACACACATTGTTAATATATGATTTTTTGTATATTGGGAATAAGGCAATCTCTCCCAAACCCAAACCAAAAACCCAAGGTTCAAATTCGACTTATATCCCATGCTTTGTTTAATAACCGCACATTTATTTTCTACTAGCGGAGAAAAATCAACCTCCTCCTCGAGGAGCTTGATACATTTTATATTTTAAATTTCACAACATCCAAAATCCTGCAGCATAAGTGGTAGTTTAAGGCATTAGAGAAGCCTTTCTTGAACTGGCTCCCTGTGAAGTCCTGGATTTTGTTGCATGGATCAGTGAGAAGTGTTCATTCCCAGGGCGCTCCTTGGAATCCCTCAGCAATTAGTACAAAGGTCCACTCCCAGCTACTTGCTAATACCTGCCACCACAAATATGCCTGATATGGTGTGAAAATAGATGTATACAGGCTTCAAAGTTTAAGAATATTTTTATTTATTTATTTTATTTGGAAAGACTGGTTGTGGCAGATAGCCATAGATAGAACTGGTGCCAACAGTGAGACATTTATTACCACTGCCAAGCCTTCACAGGTGATTGTGGCTCTATGAAAAGGAGCATTGAGAAGGTCACAATGAATTGTCCGTGTCCAGTTTCTTTACTAATGGAAGAGTAGTTCCAGTTAGGATGTGAATGCCTTGTTATGCAGCTCGTCTTTTTTCTTAAATAATGTAAGATTTGAGAGCTCTAGCACTCGGATAGATCTCCTTCCATGACCTGTTGTTGAATCTGGGCTGTGTGATCAGGTTAGTATTGCTCGATTTTAAGTTGTGGCAGGGCGAAAAGAAATTAAGACTCGCAATATTTGGGGTCACGGCCTTCTCAAGCTCTGAAAACAGTGCAGAGAAGTTTTAATTATATTTCCTGTGTCATAGGAATCTAATGAAGTCCTTTGGATGCTGGACTAATATGAGTTGATGGCTTTAAGGTGAGACAGAGTCTGGCATCTTGGTTTTGCACCTGTTGTAGCTTGACAAGCTCTTTTGGGATCTGGCATTGACAATGTTGCAGTAGTCAAATCTTGAGTGTACCAAGGCCATGGCCAGTCCAATCCGATGTTATGTTAATTTAGTTTTATAAGGCGTACAGCTACCCAACAAGGGTTTCCTGGCACCAGCCTGAGAGGAATCAAGAGAGAGTCGAATTATTGGTTAAACAGCCAGGTTTTGAAACTTTTTTGAAAGTTTCCGCACACAGTTTCGTTACGGAGCGACATAGGAAGGGAGTTCCACAAAGAAGGACCCAACCAAGCGAAGGATCGACCACCCATCTGTAACAGTCTGATCCTAGGGACAGAAAATTTTGCTTGAGTGGTGGAGCGAAGAGAGCTGGATGGCAGGTAAGGGCAGACCAATGCTTCCGCCTGGTCTTGGTGGAGCACATAGCTAGCGTTTTAGTGGAATTTCTCATGGAGTGATTCTTTGCTGAGGGGTTTCCTCCAGTGACGGCTAGGGCGCTCGACCTCGGACCTGGGGAACTGGGTTCGAGTCTCGGTAATGACACTAAACATCCTGTGATTCTGGGCAAAATCACTTAATCTCCCTGTGCCTAACAAAAATAAAAAATAAAAATGAATGTGTGTCCTCATGTAACGTAACTGGTGCTATGTAAAGCGCTCTGATACCTGATTGGATTCGGGTCAAGTTCGCGCTATATAAAACTCTGCAAAAAAAAATAATAATAAAGGTGTCACATCTGCCCGTCACGATCTCTCCGCTGTCCCGGAGCAGCGCTACTTCTCGGTACATCCTGTCAAAGTTAATCACATTGTCCTCAGGGTGCTCCACCACCACCTTCTTCAGCAGGTTGATGAGGTCTGGTCTCCCGAGGCTGTCCTCACTGAAGGAAGAGATGCCCACCTTGTTATCCAGGAGGGATGTGCAGGCGTTGAACTGGAAGGAGTGTTGGGCCTGGTGCTCAGACTCTGGGAAGGGTCTGTGGATGTACTTGGAGACTGGGACCCTCAGAAGACTAGCGCAGATGGCAGCGGGGTTGAAGGAGCCCATTATATTGATGACTCGGTTTCTGACTGAGATGGCAGCGTCTGCGACCCAGTGCATTCCCAAGTGAGCTAGGAACCTCTTGAAGGCGATGTCTTGTTTCTCCAACAGGAAGCTGTAGTCTTGATCTGACACTGCCAGGGAAAAGGGCTGGTAGTCACCATATAATGCACTGAACCTGAGCACCCGAGCACGTCGTCCAAGATTAGTGGGTTGGCTTCCATCCCCCGGGCAGCTAGAATTGCTGCCTCTATGCCAAGGCGAGTGGCACTGCCAATGTGGAGAGTCTTAGCAAGAGTTGCAGCAATGGCCAGAGGTGTCCCTGCCAGAGAGGCTGCGATCGCCAGAGCATGGGCACAAAGGTCTGCATTCAAGGAAATAAGTTTTTCTGTGGCAGCAGCACTGCCCATGGTGCCAACAACAGATGGCGGGTGGAATCTGATAGGAGATAAAAATAACAGTGTCAGACATGGAATAAGGATAATAGAAAGATAGGGGCAGATTTATGAGGCCCTTGCGCCTCATTTACACCGCCGTTGCGTCACTTTTGTGACGCAGCGGCGGCGCAAATCCTGCGCCATGCTGCGGGGTATTTACAACGTCACGCATCTGGGAGATGCCTCACGTTGTAAAGCCCTGCGCCAGCAGTAGGCGTACCTGTGCAGGGGGGGTGTTCTGTCGCAGGAACGCCTCCTAAAAGTGGCTGAGTGAAATCTACAAGATTTCACTCAGTCACTTTTGAGCCCATGCTGCGTCAAAACCCTGCACCTGCTTGAAGCAGGCGTAAGGATTGACGCAGCATTGTGAAGATAGGTCCCCCCAAAGCATTGCTGGAGCTGCGTCGCGCTTGCGACGCAACTCCAGCAATGCGCCACTTTTACGGCACAGATGCGTCACGCATCTGTGCCGTTTTTGCCCCATGGTGCACCGCATTGTAAATGCAGCGCATCCATGGTGGCGGAGCTGTGGCGCACAATAACTGGCGCATCCCTGCTGATATGCAGGGATGCGCCAGTTATTATGAATCTGCCCCAATGTTTTGTATGGGTAGTACTAGTAAGAAGTGTAAAGTAAAGAAATGTGCCACGAGCATGTCAGACATGAAGTGATATGACTGAGTGATATCACTCAGTTTGAGCAGCCACAGAGCCTATACTAAGATCATATCAAATATTCCACACTAATAAAGAGTGCAATTATAGTGCTCTGAACGATGTATCCTGGGAATAGAACGGCACTCTGGGGTCATCACATGTAGGACATGGTATATTTATGTCCTTTGTGGTCATCATACATACATACCTCTTGGGGATGTTGCTTGCTTCATTGGAGAAATGCATCAGTCTTCCTTGCACCTCGATGCCCACGTTGAATGCCAACAGGAGGTCTGAACCACTGGGTCATGAGCCCACAGGGAGCATCTGGGCAGAAGCCATTCGAGATGGTGGCACGGCACCCGAGGGGTGAGTGGCAGGGTGCCATGTGTCATCAAAGCCCATGGAGTGAGTCTGTTAGAAGAGGAGAAGAGGGTTAGGAGGTCCTCGGGGATCAGCAAGTGATAATAACCATGGTGATTGCTCATCGACCTATGGAAATACTCCCCAGTAGAAGAAGATCCAAACTCTATGAGGTTTAATTGAGTGAGCGGACAATCACTCAACAGGCACTTTATAGAATGCTAGAGAGGAAGGATCCAACATTGGAATAAAATTACCATGTGCTCTTGGCTCACACCATTGGTTTAAAATGATCATGTCTACACCTTTACTGCATGGCAGTATTCCAGGGTGATGATGAACACATGGGTCGTGCTTCCCACCAGCCTCGATGCTGTCCAGGATCATACGCTTGCTTCGGTGCCGCACAGCTTGGGACAGGTGATCTGCCTGGACTCCATGTATGAAGGAAGAAAAGCTGCTGGTGACCGCCTTCTCCAGGGGGCTCCCCTCCAGCGCTGGATGAGAAGAAGAGACAGGATCAGAACTACTGGCACTCTGGGTTGGCATGAGACAAGAGTCCAGCTAATCTGGACCAGAACCAGATCATGTGTATATGGGACAAGCATTACTCAGGACCCTTGGAGAATAGACTGAAAACAGAGCTAAATTAGGGTGATCAACACCAGAACCAATAACTAGGATACAGAATATCCTATTACAGGGAATGTGGTGAGGTGACACCAGGACCAATAATGTGGTCGAGGGGATACAGAGCACCCTCAGTCTGAGGCTGTGGGCTGGAAGGAGGTAACACCACGAGCAGTAACTGGTCCTAGTTGATACAGAGTAGCCTCTGACCAGGGTGGGTGGCACCCACCCTGTAGCTGGGCCCAGTAGATATAGAGTGGTCGCAGACCAGAAGGAGTGAACCAGAGGAGGCATCTGGCCCCAGAAGATAGGGACACTACTCTGACTGGGGGTGGGGGGATTGACAGCCCACACACAGAGGGCACAGATTGGTCTCAGACCAAGGGGCTGTGAGTGCAGAGACACCTACCTTCCACCGCCGCTGTGTGCACCTGTCTGCACAGTCTGAGGATGTATTGTGGTTCCCGGGAGAAGAAAAAGTGATATTGCCCAAGTTGCTGCATTGTATCAGAACAGACAAACAAGAGTAAAGGGGTCGAAGAACTGAGGGCAAGAAGGTTGAGAACGGGAAGTGGACAGAGAGGGGAAAACACAGACAAGAGATTTCAGGGTGGTGACTGTTCAAACCCCCAGTCTGTCAAACTGCAGCCCTAGACTGTCATATGTGTAAGGTTAGCCTGGCACATGAGCACTCCTAGCCTGGCATATGCGCATTCACAGCATGGCATAGAAGCAATCCAAGACTGACACATGAACCTCCCCAGCATGACACATGGGTAGCCAATGCCTGACTTAGAAGCAGTCCAAGTCTGGCACATTAAAAGTCCACCTCCTACACATTAGCAGCACAACTGGCAGATGTACATGTTTGTACCTGGCATATGTAATGAGCACCGCTGGCACACTGGGCCTCACCATGGCATAACCGGCATTACCATAACATACGATAGCAGCACCTTGACTTATGATGCCAAAACCAAGACATATGGTGCCAGCACCTTAGTATATGACACACGCACCTTGACTTATAATGCCCTGACATATATAAGAGCCCTAACATATGATGTCATCAACCTACAATTATAGGCACCACCCTGACTTACGATGCCAGCACCTCGACATACGACACCAGCACCTTGACATATGTTGAGAGCACCAGGTTATGATATTTACATGATAGGCACCACCCTGACATACGGTGCCAGCACCTCAACATACCACACACGTGATGCAAGTACCCAGTCAGTACACCTACTTGGAGCAGGGTTTTTCGCGTAAAAATAAAGCCTGCTCAGATTGAACCCTCAGTAACATTTCCGTTTGCAGTGAAATGATAAACAAGAAAAATTTAACATGGGAAAATGCTTCTGCGCAAGCGCAAACTAAACTACGGAAGTAGGCAGCAAAAGGCTTCTGACTAATGAAAAACAGAGGACTAATGCTGCTTTAGTGCACGTTATTATTAACAGCTGTAATGCAAACATTTAACAAGGGTTTGTGCTGGGATAAATGCAGCATCTGGGTTGGTGCGTAGAAAATGCATTTCAAATAAGAATAAATGTTTGTGTTTTGTTCATTGTAGAGATAAACATGGGTTTCATTCTGCATTACAGATAAAGGGTTAAAAGTCACCCACGCTGAAAATTAAATCCTAGAAAAAGCTTCCTCTGCAGAGAGATGCTCAGCGGGAAAAACAATGTAGAAGATGACTGCCGGAGAAGAGAAAACAAGCGATAGAGATTTGAACATTATTTCCTGAGGAGAAAGTTGATGTCATTATGGATGACTAAAACAAAGAAGTCTTTGAAACCTATGTGTGCGTAGAGAGTGGCGTGACAGTACACCCCCTTCCTAAACCAATCAAATGTGAAGCATGACCTAAATCATATATTTCGGTGGCTTGGTCTTTTGGGTTTTAGGGTATGATTGAGGTATTTTGAACAGACATTTTTCTGACTTATGGTGAGAGATCGTCTCATGTCGTCGGTTTGCTGTTCTTCTTTTGTTTCCTGTCTTAGTCTTTGCTTCTTCAAATCTTCTTGAGGGGCCCTTGCTGTTTGCTCTCGCCAGGTGACAGTGTTTTCCTAACTGGGTTAGTATTAGCCTGATATTCTGAATTTGCATAACTTTTGCAAATGTATTTTGTCTCTGAACCTTTTGTCTCTTCTCCTATCCACTCCTTAATGCATTGTCATTGATTATGAATTTGTCATTTTCTCTTCTGATGTTGTTTGCTTTGTGATGGTCTATGATTGGTACTGAATGTTTGTACTTTATTAAGCATTATGTACATAATTTATATAAATATTATACATTTACAAATGAGTCTGTCTTTATTAGAGTGTTATTTTCATGAGTACTGATTTGTCCATATGATGAGCAACACAAAGATTACATCGCCATATTTGGTAAATTAGGGAGACATAATAATGAAGATTTGTAAACTGGTTTAGTTTTTAGAATCACACTAATCCCAGGGCAAAGGAGCTTGTTGGGTAAAGGAAATTTGGCCCTTGTCTTTGGAAATTATAAGTTCCTGAGCACTGGATCAGTTTTGGTAGCGGAGGATGGTTGTTTTGATTATCTAGTCAAATCAATAATCGATTTTAATGATTTTGATTATTAATATGAAAAGTTAGTGTTTTGTTTTTATGTAGTTTAGAAGAAGTTTGGGTACGAAGTTGTCTAAGATCCTAGGATGTTATTAAGCCCATGTGGTAGTCGTAATGTGGAGTAGAACAACGCTGAAAGTCATAGTGTAGAGAAATACTACATTGGAAGTTCTTTCTCTGCTGTTGTAATATCAAGTGGTGAAAGGCCATTGATGTTATTGTAGGGAATGGCTCTGTTGTAAGAAGAGTGTATGAAATAGTGGTAAGTCCGCTTCTGAAACTCTGGCCTTATCCCCAGAGGAGTACCAAGACCTCTTTTAATAAAAAATTCCTCTTGCAAAACTTTGGCCTTATCCTTAGAGGTGTACCAAGACCTCTTTTCACTTGTTTGAAGGTAGAGTGACGCTAGTCGTTATTTTACTGGAAGTAAAAGGGAATCCTATTCAGTATTTGAACTATATCTTTACTAGTGGAGTAGACAAAAAGCAGCGCTGGAATTGGTTGGAGTAGCGGGTGTGTATTGTGCTCTGATTAGTCGGTTGGTGTGAGTCACCCTGGTATTGGACGAGCATGAACCAATAGAGTGAGTGGAATTTCCAAAGGTTTTCTGATTTCTTTAGAATATTTAGAGAAGAAAACGAGTGTTGAAAAATGAAGTTGTTAAAAGTGATTCCGGATTTCTTTATAAAGGATAAACCAATAGTGACTAAAGAGGGACTCCCTGTGTCTCCTCCAAGATCACCTGCTTCATTTATGATGTTAGAGCGTGGGTACCATACGTGTACATGGTTGGAGAACTGGGTGAGGTATACCGAGGATGATGGAGTGTTAGCCTTTCCAGAACATGGTACTTACAATGTAAAGATTTTATAGAATTTGAGAAGGCGAATGAATTCCTTGAAACCAAATCCTAGACCTATGCAGTACGGGGAATTGGAAGAATGGGAGCATGAAGGGTACAGGATAGAGAAAGATAGGAATGGATTAAAATATAAGCATATGATGAGATGGTTTTCAGAGGCTAAGTGGGATGCTCAAATGAAAAGATGGAGGAGAGATGTGATCCTAGATGGACTATATCCTGTATTGGTAGCTGAAGATCAGGCTGGTGGAAAGTTTAATGAGAAAAAGAATACTGTAGAGACTTCTGAATAAGAAATTGCTGATGAGTTATTAGAAGAAATGTTTATTGAGAACCTCCACCATATCAGGAGAATCGGGATGGGGTTACTCCAAGTGCACCTTTGATTGAAATAGAAGATCACCAAGCTCCTCAAGCTTCACAGATTACATAGGGAAAAGAAATTGAAATGCTTGATAGAGCAAAAGAAAAACTGACTCAGAAAATTAATCAGTTGAGTTTGAATGCAGAAGCGTTGTCAGTTCCAGTGACGATTGGTCCTATAGTTCCATATTACAGTGAGAGTCAAAATATTTCAAGAGTATATGCATTGACAGTTCCGGTAAATGGTGCTAGGAATATTAGCTCATCAAAGTCAGGTGAGATAACTACGTCATTGATTGATCTTACAGTGAATGAAATGTAACTGAAACACCAAAAAGGAGTGTGCAGATAGATCCTAGGAAAAGTTTGCCACATGTGAGGGAAACGACTCCAATGTCAGAGGGTACTGGTTCTGTGGGACCTTCGCAGGAGAAGTTAGATGAAAGGATAAAAGGAATGGCACCTAGTAAGTCTAAACCAAGAACGGATATAGGTAGATTGAGAGTGGATTTGGAAGAAATGTTTATTGGTACAATTATTCCAGAGAGATCGAGTACTTATCAGGATGAAGATTTGTTATTCTTGTGCAAGAATATTACATGGAAAGTGAAAAATTTGCTGAGAAATTGGCAGAAGCTGCACAAGAATTTGGCATTGATATTGAGAAGTCGAAAGCTTTGCAGAAGACATATAGATTGGATTTTAGTGATAAGTACTTAGAGAGTTTGAATGCTTCTGGGAAGCAATTGCAGATTAAAGAGTTGAGAAATACTCTGAAGAGATGGGGTGATGTAGAATGATGGAAGGGTAGATAGACGAGAAAGAAAGAGGAGGCTCTTGCAAATAAGGGTGTGGTTGCTTCTTTTCTGCTTCCATTAAAAGAGACAGAGCCTGCTGAGATGATATATCCCATGAGAGAAGTTCCAGGTGGTCGATATGTTCATATCCCTTGGACAAGGCAGGATATATTGTCTTTTACAAATGAGTTCCCCAGACTAAGAGAGAGACCAGTTAAATGGTAAAAGCAAGTAGAGAGATTTGTAAAAGTTACAAATGTTTTGTTTAAAGACTTGGATGGTTTGTTTGATATTGTAGTTCCAGCTGATTTGTGGGCCAAGTGTAAGACTGCAGTTGATTGGCCAAAGGAAGAATATCCTAGAGATATGAAAACTGAAGCACCCTCAGAAGAGGTGATGAGAAAATATAATTAGGTGATTAATTTCTTTTTTTTATACTTTGTTTATTGATTTCCAAAAGAAAAGACAGTACAGAGAAACAAATGGTAGCATAACACGTTAGATGATAACATAATGGCGCATATCACTGAGGTTACATCATTTCTTCACAACAGAACCTAGGGAGGAAAAAAAATGGATCAATGCAAGGCACCTTCATAATACAAATCACTATATTGAAATTAAAGTGTGGTGTTCGAGAACTGGATAGTGGGGAAGTAGGGTGAGGGTCAATAGCAATGCCTTCATTAATGATTGAAGAATCTCTAATGGGGGAGCCGGGTGAAAAGCGGTCAGTGGCCTGCATACAATGAAGATAAGAGACAAGGGGGGGGCAAATGTCAGGAGGATGGCTAGCAGCAGGCATTAGGTCCCAAAACTCGCCCAGAAGCGTTTGTCAATGGGCAGCATCGTCTAGCCACCAGGGACTGTGGGAGCCGGTTTACGTCCCCAGTGGAGAGACACTCTGGACCTGGTAAGGACCAAAAGCATGGCAGTGAGTTTACGGTTGGCGTTGGGGACGTTCTTGATATAAGCAAGGAGACACACCACCGGATCAGGAGTAAGGTGATTAATGTTTTGAAGGGTAAAATTTCCCCAAAAGAAACTGATTGGGTTAAGATTGATAGGACTACTCAGGAGTCTTTAGAGTCAGTAAATGCTTATTATGAAAGGCTTTTACAAGTGTTTAAACAGTATAGTGGTTTTGAGAGCATCACAGACAAGGATATGGGACATTTTGTCCATAAATTTGTGTTTGGATTGAAACCGGAGATTAGTAATATGATTCAGCAGCATTTTATTTGTTGGCAAAATAAGACAGTTGATAGAATTCTGAGGTATGCAAAGTATTGTAGTGATGATATTGAATCTATACATAAGAAATTGAAGAAGAAAGTGATGTGGGCACAGGTGAATGTGGCAAATCAGAAAAATGGGGTTCTGATGGTTCACAAGTAAGTTTTCAGGTGAAAGGTCAGAATCAGAATTTTCAAAATAGTCAAGTTCCTATGAATATTATACCAAATGGGGTTCTTCAAGTACAGTTACCAGGAAGAGATAGGGGTAAGGGTAACAAAAAGGAGATGAAAAAGAAATTTCTGTGTCATGGATGTGGACAGTTAGGACATTGGAGGAACGAGTGTAAGGCTTTACTAGGAAACAATGGAATGACTCAAAATTTCAATCCACAGATGCAGAATGAGGTGGTTGTGAAACAACAACAATTACAGCAGCAGCAACAGTTAGTTACACCACAGGTACAACAGGTACAACAGGTACAAGTTCCTCAAGCACCTATGCCGAATAATGTGAATGCTCAAGTGCAGAGATACAGTGCGAACGCTGGATTTCACACGAGTGAACAAGTTGGTACGAATCAAAATGTACAAATGGTTCCGCCATATTGGTTGCAATATTCTGAGTGATTCAGATTCATCTCAACGACAGTGCCTGAGGGGGGGAGGAAGAGTGTGTGCTTGGCGCATCTCTAGAGGTAGATTAGTCTCGTCCTTTTGTGAATGGAAAAGTGGAAGGTAATGATATTACATTCCTTGTGGACACTGGTGCTACCCGTTCTACTGTGAGAACAGCAGAAATTCCAATCCTACCCCTCTCGGGAGAGACTATCCAAGTTGTGGGAGTTTCAAATAAGCATATTTAGACACTCCAGTAACGAAACCAATGGAGGCTCATATTGGAAGGTTCAAAGATTTGCATCAGTTTGTGATGTGTGACTTGAGTCCGGTGAACCTTTTAGGAAGGGATTTGTTGTGTAAGATGAATTGTACCATCTATTGTACACCATATGGCATTGCTTTCCAAACTCCAGATTAGGATGTTGCTTTTAAAATGATGATGGCAAAGCAAGGGACAGAAGTGAATGATTTATACCCTCTGTTTACAGAAAATGAATTGCCTACTGAATTGAGAGATGCAGTGACAGCTGATGTGTGGGATTTTTCAGGAAAATACATTGGGTGGATGAAAGGTGTAGATCCTTTACAGATTTTCATCAAACAAGGTGCAGAGTTTCCAAAAACACCATAGTACAAGATGAGGCCTGAGACTATAGGGGGAGTTACTCCTGCGATTGAACAGATGATTGAACAGGGAATCTTGAGAGAAATACGTGGAAGCCCATGTAATTTACCTATAATGGGAATTATGAAACCGAGTGGGAAGTATAGGATTGTGCAAGATTTGAGAAGGGTGAATAAAATAGTGGTGCCTTGTTGTCCGATAGTGCCCAATCCAGCAGTGATTCTTTATCAAATTCCTTGTGACGTAGAGCGGTTCACAGTGATTGATTTGTTTCAAGCATTTTTCTCGATACCCTTACATTTGTATAGCCAGTATTTATTTGCATTCCGGTTCTGAGACCGTGTCTTGGCATGGTGCCAAGTTCCTCAAGGGTATACAGAGAGTCCTTCAATTTTTAATCAGATCCTGAAAAAATGTTTAGAGTCATTGGTTATGCAAGAAGAATCAGTTTTGGTCCAGTATTTTGATGGCCTACTAGGGACATCAAAAACACGAGAGGCATGTGTGACAGATACAATTGCCTTACTGAATCATTTGGCAGAAGGTGGACATAAAGGTGCCGATTCCGATCCGGGAATGTTTTTTTGCGTACGACTCGTATCCATATATTTTCACGTACGAATCGTACAAGTACCGTACAAACTGCGAAGTACGATTCGTACGTGAAAAATACATACAAATTGCGTCGGGAAAATGGTCGGAGAGGGAGCCGTACATTTTTACGTCCGAATAGCGTCGGGAAAAGTGTCCGATAGGGAGCTGGACATTTTTACGTGCAAATCGTAAAACAGAAGTCCGAGCGCGCAAGTACGATCCGTACCGCCTGTCCGAATACACAACCGCATGTGAAAGGCCCCGTACGGAGCGAACGCTGTAGCCTACATGTACACGGGTAAACTTGTGCCCGGATACGAGTCGTACAGCCCCCCTCACCCCGCACATGTCAGCACCGTACCCCCGTATGTCAGCATGGTACCCCCCTCCGCACCGTACCCCAACACCGTAGCACAGCCCCGCACCTGTACGCGCCGCACCCCAGGCCCGTCTCCCAGCCTGCACCTGTACGCCCCATACCCCAGGACCATACCCCAGCCCCCCACCTGTACGCGCCGCACCCCAGGCCCGTCTCCCAGCCCCGTACCTTTACGCACCGTACCCCAACACCGTAGCCCAACCCCGTACCTGTATGCACCGTACCCCAACACCCTAGCACATCCCCGCACCTGTACGCACCGTACCCCAACACCATAGCACAGCCCCGCAACTGTACGCACCGTACCCCAACACCGTAGCACATCCCCGCACCAGTACGCACCGTACCCCAACACCGTAGCACAGCCCCGCACCTGTACGCACCGTACCCCAACACCGTAGCACAGCCCAGCACCTGTACGCACGGTACCCCAACACCGTAGCCCAGCCCCGTACCTGTACGCACCGTACCCCAACACCGTAGCACAGCCCCGTACCTGTACGCACCATACCCCGACACCGTAGCACAGCCCCGCACCTGTATGCACCGTACCCCAACACCGTAGCACAGCCCCCCACCTGTACGCGATGCACCCCAGGCTCGTACCCCAGCCCCGTACCAGCACCCTCACCCAGCATCGCGTATGTACGGACCTTACCTACGCGAAAAAGAATCGTACAGAACCAGGAGACTGTAAAACAGCACAAGGAGGGTCAATTCGACTCGCACAACACCACAAAACACGTCAACGTGACAAAATACATCTCCATTACTGACCTGGCACATCCAAACAGGCAAACAGAGGCCCTAAATCACAACCACCTCTTATAACACACCCACCACAAATTCAAACCCAGCCACACCCACAAATGGACCAATAAAAAGGGCCCACACACACAACCCATGAGCCTTTGCAACAGACCCACTGCTGACAGACCCCACAGACAAACAACTGCACCTTACTTACACCTTAACTACACCTTAACTTACAGACCTTCACACAACCTCATTCACAAACACCCCCTCTTCACATTCACACACACACCGTCACATTCACCCCCACACACCCACAACCATCCACACCCACACCCCACACCATGCCCACAGACAAGAATCCAAAGCTCACTAGGGCAGAGCTGGACCTCCTCGTCAACAAAGTCATCAGAGCCGAGCCACAGCTGTTTGGAACATTGGTCAGACAGACCAGCATAGCCCAAAAAACAAGCCTGTGGCAGAGGATCGTCGATAAGGTGAATGCTGTTGCGCCCATCCGAAGGACCAGGCATGAATGCCAAGCCAGGTGGTACGATCTGCGCAGGGCAGTCAAGAGGAAAATGAACGAGGAATACGCCCAGAGTAACATCACTGGAGGTGGGCTGCCCCGCAGACCCGTACATTACCATCCCTGGGAGGAGAAGGTGATGGCCATGCTTCCGCCGGTGGGTGTACACGGAGTCGAAGGAGTCGCAGAGCCTGGTGAGTACACAAACAACTCACGTAACATGGGGGAATGCCATCCACACCACAAACACACCAAATGCACGCAACTTCCCCCAAGCCCTCACCGCACACAACAACACTCAAAAACCACGCTCATGCCACTAACGTCTCCATGCCCCATTCACAAATAAAGGCAATGCCATGTCCCAGGCCACACCAACCACAAACCCAAGACTGGATGTCCGGGATGCTGGGAGGGTGGGGCTCACATAACACATTGTGCAACTAAGAAGCAGACACCAATGCCCTCAGCCCATATGGCCTAGGTACATACCCATGCACCATGCCCAATGCACAGGGACTGGCAAAGTACTGACAAGGTAGCTGACACTTGGCCCTGCTGTATGCAGCACAAGGCCCTCCTGTGACCACTGTACACTCAAACATCAACTACACAAGCTCAGATATCTAGCACAGGAACTCACACTTACTGTCATGCCAGCATGCACCATGAGGGGACAGACACATCACCTGGGAGACCCAATGACAAATCACACTACACACAACAGCAGGCCCGGTCACACACCCCTGTAGTGAAGATTGCTATCTATATACGTACAATGCTAAGTTAGCACAACCGCGTTAGATGTTAGAAAGCCATCTTGCCGCTTTTGCTGCTTTTGCACACGACACTGTAGTCACATGTTATTAATTGAGAAATGCTTGCTCGACTTTGCTTCACATGAGAACTGTCTGTTGTTCACATCCCAAACAGTGAGCAGCGACCTTGGTCTGCACATCGTGTAAAGAAACAGTCTGGGTCGCTGGACGGTGCATGTTGTTGGGTTCAGGTTGATCGGCCTACTATTTAGCCATAACACGCACGCAGCTGCAAATACCTGAAAGTCGGGTGCTTTTAATATTGCAGTTATATTGTTTCATCTGTAGTAGACATTGTGCAGGACGATTTGTCTGTATTGTATCATGGTCAAAATCAATTGCGTTCTATTATGCAGTTTGCATGGACGTTGCAAATGTTAAAGGCTGGGAAAGTCCCTTGGGATTACATCAACACTTCATCTTTGTTCCTTCCTTTTAATTTAACTGCAAAACAACAGTTCATGCCCATGAAAGATGCGACTTATTCGTTGCTACACATTGAAAAGTTAGAACCTTTACCTTTCTCTGTTGCTGAATTAAATTCCGCTGTGTGGCTTATACATGGGTTGATCACATTACCGTTCCCTCTGTTTAAGTTCAGTTCGTGCATGAAACATTATGCCCTTGGCAGATATGAACAACTTGGTACTGCCTTCCTGCACGAAGTTTGGTACTCCCATTCACGTATAGATGTGTGAGAGACGGAAAGGAGGTATACTTAAAAGGTGAAGAGTGCACTTCCACTCCGGATCACTCTGTAGTGTGTAGGCACATTCAATTGCATGGTGCATGTAATGTGCACGCTCCTAATTTAGCTTGCGTCCTGAAAGGGATCCCTGTGCCAGTTATAACACCGTCTTTTACGCTGCTGGCTAACGGTAGTTATTTGCTATTAGATAATGAAGCTTGCTGTGGGATGTTAGTGGGGATTCCCTACATAGTGACTGTTTCACAGAGAGTAGTTTGCTGTAATAACGTCCTTTTCCCGCCCCCGCATGGACGGCTCGATGTATCCATCTGGCCTTCCATTCCAACCTTGAAAGCAGAGTTCAATAAGATGAGCAGAATAAGGGCTCTATTGTCTCAAAAAGAAGTCGCACTGACTTCATCCCGGGAAACCTTTGTCCTTCACGTAGCAAACACGCGCACTGAGGTGCAAGCGCTTTTGAATACTGATCTCCCACTTCATTTTGGGACCCTGATTCAGACTATCTTTAATGCCTCGTCAACAAGTGTCCTGGCTAATTTTTTTAAAATTGTGGGTTCCGGCCTCGTGACCTCCTTTCAAACTATTTTTGGTGTGATCCCGGCATTTTTTCATTCTACTTTTTTCCAGCGTCTTCGGAGGTCTCCCTTTACTTCTCGCCCTCGTAGCTGGGGTACTTTTGTTGATCTGCGCACTACGCTATGGATGGACAACTTGCGTCTCGCGACAGCAGGTCCCGGCTGTTACATCTTCGTAATCGGATGCTTGAATCCTATGGCACCTTACCACTGGCGACCTTAAGCATAGCCTATGGATTGTCCTTCCGGTTTCCCTACTTTACTTGTGTACAGCCCGTCTTTCATTGCCTAGATTGTCCGTTCCAATGGGCTCTGGATTTGTGTCTGTCGAACTCGGTGTCTCCTGCCCCGGATTATGATCGGCTGATGAGCCCCTTAGTGGCTCATGAGTTGGACTGTTCTGGCGTTGGGATTATGGCCTGTGGAGCAGCAAATGGAGTCCTTGGGAATTGGGACATCGGAACGGCTGCAACTGAATTCTTAGCGAGAAGCTATCTTGAAGAGCACGCCAGTTGTCCTCGAATGGTGCTGGAGGCTCCGGTGGTCGAGGAGCATGTATGTTCCTTTCCCGTGCTGAACTGGATGGCAGATAATTTTGCAGAACGGTCCAATGATTTCCTCTTGGAAGCTGTTGCAACTTATTGTGCTTATACATTGATGGATTGACTTTTTTGCACTTTCATTTCGTCATACGTCCTTCAATGATGTTTTTTTTATCCTTTAATTGGGTTTTTTTCAATTCTTTTTTATTTATTTTTTCTCTTTGAACTTTTTCACTTACCTTATATGGACTTATAGTTCATGCCCTTGGTTCCGTTCTATCAAACTTGAACTCTGCGTTCTTGCAAGTGCGCCCCTACTGGTTAGTGGTCCGATCAAGGGGGGGTGTAGTGAAGATTGCTATCTATATACGTACAATGCTAAGTTAGCACAACCGCGTTAGATGTTAGAAAGCCATCTTGCCGCTTTTGCTGCTTTTGCACACAACACTGTAGTCACATGTTATTAATTGAGGAATGCTTGCTCGACTTTGCTTCACATGAGAACTGTCTGTTGTTCACATCCCAAACAGTGAGCAGCGACCTTGGTCTGCACATCGTGTAAAGAAACAGTCTGGGTCGCTAGACGGTGCATGTTGTTGGGTTCAGGTTGATCGGCCCACTATTTAGCCATAAACATGCACGCAGCTGCAAATACCTGAAAGTCGGGTGCTTTTAATATTGCAGTGTTACATGTTTTCATTACATTCGGAAGAAGAGCTTTCCCAGGAGCAGAGCATAGCTGATCCTGTGATGTGATCTCACTGAGCTGATCTTTACGGTATGGGGTTCCTCATTCAAGCCTAGAGACCTTTTACTAGTCTAATAATAATAATATTAGTTTGCTAGCGAAAGGAAGGTGGCTGAGATCCACTGTCACTTTAGTATGATTACTCCTTTCATTTTCTATGGTATTGTAACTATGCTGATGGTTTTGATTTTAATCATTTGTCTGCTTATGTTAGCCAAAGTACTGCATCTTAGGACACGAGGTTTATAAAATAAACTCTTTAAACTTTACAGTGTCTCTGTTTATTCTGTTGTGGACTGATATGAGAATAATTACGAACAGGTATTTCTGATTCCCACCATTCCTGAGAAATACACTAAGTCGCTTGTTCTGGGTTGTCTATACATTGGGACCGCCGAGCTAAACCTCAGATAACGAATGGGACACTGATGCTGGTCGGATAAGGGGGTTCTGGGTTCTGAGGTGAGTTTTTGGTACACCGCAATTCACTGAGGTCCTGGTTTCCTGTGTATAGTTCTGTGCATAAGCAGAATCCCTGCAACACCCCCCCCCTCACACAAGCACACACCCCCGGGGCAGGCAACAGATCTACCCACTCCCAGAATGGACATGTGACACTAAAAGGCCAATCCATAGCCAAATAAGCATCCCAGCCCAAAATCTACTGGTCAAACAATCAGGAGAACATATCAATCTGTCCCCCGCAACATACCCATCCCCAAGTGTACATTGAGACGAATTCTAGGCACATCCAACTACCTGGGGGAACTGTGACAACTTGAATATGTATGAAACATGGATGTGGCATGAAACAGCATTAACATTGTCTCTCTCTCTCACACACAGGGCAATGTCATCGACCTCCCCCCAACAATGGGGGGGAACAATCACAGTCCCAGGCTCAGCGTGAAGATGATCCCACCGGCAGCGACGACTCTCACCATTCCGTGGATGACCCCGACCAACCTGGCCCCTCTGGTGCCCAAGCCCCTGCAGCACCTGCGTCAGGTACATCTGTGCCAACCCCCACCCCCATTCCTGCCACATCCCAGGAGACACCCAGGAGCCCTGCTCGCACTGAACAACACAGCCAGTCTGACCAGGAGGGGCAAGGTTCTCCGGGCACCCAGGAGGAGGCAGACAACCCAGCTAATGCCATCCCTCATGGATCCCGTAGACCCGATGTTCCCACAACGGCAGGCCAGGCTCGTGTGGGCAAGGGTGGTGGGAGTGGAGGCAGGCGGAGGCGAGAACCTCACCAGGCGGCTGAGGGAACTGGTATGTCACACATACACCACATCCTGGACACATACTGGCATGACACCAGGGGCATCAGCCAGGTAGTGTCGGGCCTCACAGAGATGAAGGGGACCCTCGACGAGATGAAGAACCTGCAGGCCGAGCAACATGCCAGTCAACAACTACACCAAGGACGGATGGAGGCAAGACTGGCTTAGCTCCTGGAGGTGCAAACGGACATGAGCCGTTCACTCCGTCGGATCGCTGACAACATGGGCAAACCTCCCTGTGCCACCAGGCGAAGACCGCCACAGGGAGGGAGGAGGAGGAGGATTCGTCCAACGGAGAATCACAGACATCGTCAAGGCCTGCATCTGAGGGTCCCCCAGGAAGGTGGGTCGTCCACGGAAAAGACCGCGAGAGTCAGCGGACCATCCACATCTCCCAGGTCACCTGGCCTGGCACCTGGTCCACTGGCGCAGCAGCACCACCTCACCCAATGACATTCTCTGCCACATGGACTTGCTGGTCACAGTCTGACCAATGATGACCAACACTGTGGTCTGGACTCTGATGACTCCAACTGACAAGGATGCCATCTCCCCCTGTGAACTTTGGATTCTATGCACCCGGTAGAGCACCTTACTTCATCTACCAAAAGACTTAACCCACCAAAAATAAATACTTTATTTTGTCATGAGATGTTGCTGTCATTTGGCATTATTCCCCAACATATGTGTGTGTAAATGTCAAACTATGCCTGAGTGTTGAACTAACTCCACACATCCATACCCTGGGATGGGAGTCTGGTACAGGACACACATGGGTCACAATGAATCATTCAATGCAGACATGGAGCACAATACTCACCTGTGATGGCCTCAAGCTGCTGAGGGGGTGCAGTGCATGCAATACTGTGCCGACAGACCTATTTGGAAGAGTATCATTAAGGCGTAGAGGTCATGCCTCATTCGGAGGTTCCCAGGGAGGGAGTCCCAGGTATGTGTTCCCAGGTGGGAGAACTATGTCCTGCATGCTGGAGTACGGTGGATCTGAAGAATGGCGGCCAGGTCAAGGTTGGATGCACAGAGATGGCACTACGGGTTCTCGGATGACAGTGGTACAAGGTTGGTGTTGGGTCGGGGTTGTGGCCTGCCTCCTGAGTGTGGGTGGGGAGTCTGAAGGTCATCCTGCAGCACACAGTGATCTATTGCAGCTATCTCTGCTGGACGGTGATGTGGCTGGGGCGCGGGATGTTGCAGCTGAGGTGTGCAGATGCAGCCTGGATGTGGACAAGTGTCCTGGGAGTTTGGATGTGGCTGCCTCGTACAGGGCAGGGCGGTATTTGACACGGATGTTGTCGTGGACCTGGGGGATGGTCCATCTTTCCTTGGAGTGGATCTATCTGGAGATCATGTGCATAATGCAGAGGGTGTTGCAGTCTGAGGCACAGATGCTGGTGATTACCATGACAAATGTGAGCAAGCAATCCATGATGCACACCATCTTGTGTGCATGGACACTGGGTGCTTGTGCGGGGCTTCGCGGGTGGGACACAAGCAGTTGACCCAGCTGTAAGGGGACAATCCTCAGATGTTGACCTCAGTCCTGTACAAGTCCATCCTCAGGTGGCTGCTGTTCTGCCATTCATCAATGGATCTCATGCAATCTAGAATATTGGAACTGGCAATGTCTGCGTCCTTGGTGATGGTGAGGAGCACCCGGCTGTCAATGGCATACGAGTTGATGATGAGGTTGTGTGCGCATGTGATGGTGGAGAGGGCGGTCCTGGACACACTGTAGATTGACACGCTGAGAGATGATACCTGTGCCACGTGCCTCACAACGACAGCATACTACATGCAGAAGCCTTGAGTCCCACTCCAATGGCCTTGCCGGGGTACAGAGCTGGTGGGGAGTAGGAGGGACATGACCTGGTGGGTGTGACAGGGCCTGGAAGGCGTGGCAGCGCTGTGTAGGCAGTCAGAGTTGCACACTCATCATGCAAAGGTGTTGTGTGTGCGCTTAGTGTATGCCTGAGAGCTGGCGGCAGATGTGTGGATGGACATTGCTTGGAGGGTGGCTGCAACATCAGACTGTAGTGTGATGTGGGTCATGCAAGGACATGAGGGTCGTGCAATGTGCACGTTGCATGTGCAGACGGTCCAGCCTTTGGCACCGCGTGGCCGCAACTGTGGCACAGACAAGCTGATGACAGCCAAATGAATGGGTTGATGGAGGAAGGGAGGAGCATCTTTGATGTGTGTGTGTTGCCAAATCAGGAAACTTCGTGTGCCCTTGCTGCAGTGGCTGCAACAGCAGGCGGCATGTCCTGGGAACTATGCCACAATTTCCACACAAAGACTAGGATGTCAGAAAGGACTACTGCAACAGGTGTATGTCAAGGAAGGAGTGACCGGTTTTCAATGGCACACCCAGAGACAAAGGATGCACAATCCCCAAAGATGACTGACACCGGATCATGAAACTGAAGGGCAAGCTGCGCACAGGAAACACACCCCAGAAGGTGTTGATGGCCCGTTGTAGGGACCAACATACCAAAACACATACACAGCCTTGGACTTCATGCACAATAGAGAATCAAATACATGTAGAACAGCATGCAGGTTGCTAATCTACACATAGACTCATATGCACAATCCTTGACAACCATGCCAGAGATGGCGCATGCACAGTGGCAAGAGACCTGCATTGACAGAGATGAGGCACCTTGGAGGCTGAGGAACACCTTTATTACTCAGGCTCACACCTATGGAAATGGATCAATATTAACAGACTCACAGGTCTTTTGGATTAACATGTGGGACCTACACTGGACACCCCCTTCGCACCACAGATGCTGTAAATCCATGGGAGTGGCACACAAGTGAAGGGGGTGAGCCAAACATCCCCTGCTGCACATGGAGAGGCTGCAATTCCCCATTGAGCATCTTATGGGGATGTCCCGCAATATGTCCACCCGTAGCCTCCCGTATGTTTCCGAGGGAAGTTGTACACACATTGATGCCTTCATCACAAACCACAATCCCATAACAGATGACTGTCACGAAGTGTGAGTATCAATTCATGTGAGTCATGCTACATGTCATGTGCCCCATGGTGAGTCGACATGTATGCATAGTAACAAAACCTGCACAGGAGCAGTGCCCACACATTACAAACAACTACCACACCCAAAAAGCCTTGCTGCAATCCTTACCCAAAGGAGGCTTTTCACCATGTCTGTGCATGTAACGCTGATTCAGCACACGTTGCATTACTCATGAGGAATAGCAGGAGCACAACGATGCCACGAGCAGACAGCATGCGCAACTACCTGGGGATGAGAGACACACAAGAAGTCAGGAAAAACACAGTCATCCACATGCATGGTCATGTACTCTACATGAATAAGGTTGACACCATGCTAGTTGTCAATTGAGTGTGTCAGCTAAAATGTGTGGAATGACATCAGCACTCGAGTGACACATCAGCACACACCTCAAAGTCACTTAGCATACAGTCAGCTGGACACACACATTGCAACACATGCCACACAAGGCTCCAAGTGTGCACACTCACCATTATGAGAAGAAGTTGCGTATGAGCTGACTCCGGATGTCCTCCTCCTCCTCCTCCTCCTCCTCCTCCTCCTCACTTGCCTCGTGACCAAGCCCGTCATCCTCCACGGGTGGATGCTCCTGCTCATCGGGATCCAGGATGAGTGGCACAGCTTTCTCCACTGCCAAGTTGTGCAGCATGCAGCACACGAGGAAGATTTTGCAGACCTTCACCGGTGCATATGGGAGGGACCCGCCGGTCTTGTGGAGGCAACGGAATCGGCTCTTCAGGAGGCCAAACGTCCTCTCAATCCCTCGCCTGGTCTGCCCATGGGCGTTGTTGTAACGGTGATCCGCAGCTGTTCTCGGGTTGTGGAGAGGCGTCACCAGCCATGGCATGTTGGGATAGCCAGAGTCCCCTACATGGAAACATCATTTAAAGAAGTGGGTCAGAGATGCCGTCACATACTAAGATACTGCTGAATACTGGACAAACAGAGTCTACCCACCAATAAGACATGCTCGTTCGTTGTGCAGCTGCAGCATCATTTCTGGCACCCTGCTACGCCTCATGATGTAGGCATTGTGTGCTGACCCTGGAAAACGTGCACAGACATGGGAAATCAGCATGTTAGCAAGACACACCACAAGGGCATTAATGGAGTGGTAATGTTTACGGTTACGAAAGGCTACCTCCTGTGCCTGTGGTGGTACCAAAGACAAATGTGTCCCATCAATGGACCCAATTACATGGGGCATCCCTCCCAGGGCATAGAGCTCACCCTTGATACCTGTCAACTGCTCAGGAGTTGGAAAATGGATGAATTCATCCAGGTGCTCCAACATGGCTTCTAAAACATCATGCAGGAAACGGCTGAACATGGTCTGGGACATGCCACCCACATCAGCTATGGTCAATTGAAACGTACCGGTGGCAAAGAAATGTAGGGCTGACATCACCTTCATCTTGGGGGTCAGCGCAGTCGGATAACTGTGTCGCAGTTGGAGGTGTGGTGCCAGCCTGTTTGTCAGGTCCACAATTAACTGTTGGGGGAATCTGTAGCGGCGTATGCAGTCACGTTCCCTCATGGCAGCCAAGTCTGGCATTGGTCGGGGGAGAGTCGGTGCCCTGCAGAAATTAGGAAGGAATAACAAAGATTGAGTAAATTACTACACCAATGTCAATAAACTGAGCACATGTTCAACAGCTAATACACATATGCTACATACAGAGTCTGGTTTGTGCAATACATCCTGGTAGTGTTGCCGTAGGCGTACGCCATAGTGCTACGGGCCGTACCCGGGTGTGTAAGGCCCATAGCACTATGGCGTACGCCTACGGCAACACTACCATAGTGCTACGGGCCCTACACACGCGGGTATGGCCCGTAGCACTATGGCGTATGCCTACAGCAACACTACCATGGTGCTACGGGCCATACACACGTATGTACGGCCCGTAGCACTATGGCGTACGCCTACGGCAACACTACCATAGTGCAACAGGCCGTACACAAGCGTGTACGGCCAGTTGCACTATGGCGTACGCCTACGGCAACACTACCATAGTGCTACGGGCCCTACACACGCGTGTACGGCCCGTTACACTATGGCGTACGCCTACGGGAACACTACCATAGTGCTACGGGCCGTACACACGCGTGTACGGCCTGTAGCACTATGGCGTACGCCTATGGCAACACTGCCATAGTGCTATGGGCCCTACACACGCGTGTACGGCCCATTGCACTATGGCGTACGCCTACGGCAACACTGCCATAGTGCTACGGGCCGTACTCACGCGGGTACGGCCCGTAGCACTATGGCGTACGCCTACGGCAACACTGCCATAGTGCTACGGGCCGTACGCACGCGGGTACGGCCCGTAGCACTATGGCGTATGCCTACGGCAACACTGCCATAGTGCTACGGGCCGTACGCACGTGGGTACGGCCCGTAGCACTATGGTGTACGCCTACGGCAACACTACCATAGTGCTACGGGCCGTACACACGGGTGTACGCCCCGTAGCACTATGGCGTACGCCTACGGCAACACTACCATAGTGCTACGAGCCGTACACATGCGTGTACGGCCCGTAGCACTAGAGTAGTGGTGCCCTAGGGGTACGTGTGAAACGCACCGTACCTGTGTGGGGATTTGAAATTTATAATGTGGACACATAAGGGACAAGTATTAGGGCCTACATGCATGCTGGTTGTCATGAATACCCAGTTTGAAGTTCACATTTTTCCATCATGTGGCCTGGAAAAAGCAGTTGGCCACAATATACATTGTTGCAAAGTGGTTGTTAATTTGACATGATGCTGCAAATTAGAAAAAATGCTAATGCTGTCACTGGTGTATGTTTAAAGGGATTGGAGGAAACGTAGGATGCAAAGGAGTCTGACCAATCACTCTGCACTCCTGTTACTGAAATAGGCCAGCAAGGCAGATATAAGTCAGGCAGAACCCATGAGAGGGCACTTGCCTGCACAACCTGTGATTCAACACCACTGCTGCTGCTTGTGATTCCTCTGGCACCATGTCGCGGTCTGTGGAGAGGGTCCAGCCATTCACACAGGAAGAGAATGAGGCGTTGCTGGACGTCATCCTCCCACAGTTCCCCAGCCTGTATGGTAGACCAGGGGTGCAGGTGAGTGCTGACTCCGCTACCTTTGACTGTGCCCCTTCTTTTTGTGACTGGCACTTCTGGCATTGTGTCCAGGTGTGACAGACATGAAATGTTGTTTAGAGTGGGTCCCAGGGGGAGGGGGAATGGCTCATGTCTGTCATGCAGAGCATGATGTGGTTCATGTGTGCACTCCTCACTTGCATTGTGCTTACTGTGACATTCACTGCATGCTGCATGGCACATTCATCATAGCTAATCCTCTTGGCCCTTCTTGTTCTATAGTCCTGAGGTGATTCAGTGTTCCAAAAATCCGATTGGCCGCACTCTGCTAGTCCTATCAGCGTGTGCCCCAAAGAATTGTGGTCCATGAAGTAGCGTCGGCGGGTACGCCTATGCCAAAAGTTTAAAATGAAAATGAGTGTCGCGTTAGCCATCCCTGGACACGTGTTTCGAGGTAGTTGCCTCTCGTCAGCAGAGAGTAGGTATGTGTGTGGGGTTGCTGCGTAGGCTGCCAAAAAATATTCTCAGGTAAAGTACCACTCAAGGCGCGCAGGTGCGTAGCCATGGGCTCGTCAGCCCCACCGGCTCAAGGGAGCCTGAATATAAACAAAAATCTGATTGGCCGCACTCTGCTAGTCCTATCAGCGTGTGCCCCAAAGAATTGTGGTCCATGAAGTAGCGTCGGCGGGTACGCCTATGCCAAAAGTTTAAAATGAAAATGAGTGTCGCATTAGCCATCCCTGAACACGTGTTTCGAGGTAGTTGCCTCTCGTCAGCAGGGAGTAGGTATGTGTGTGGGGTTGCTGCGTAGGCTGCCAAAAAATATTCTCAGGTAAAGTACCACTCAAGGCGTGCAGGTGCGTAGCCATGGGCTCGTCAGCCCCACCGGCTCAAGGGAGCCTGAATATAAACAAAAATACGATTGGCCGCACTCTGCTAGTCCTATCAGCGTGTGCCCCAAAGAATTGTGGTCCATGAAGTAGCGTCGGCGGGTACGCCTATGCCAAAAGTTTAAAATGAAAATGAGTGTCGCGTTAGCCATCCCTGGACACGTGTTTCGAGGTAGTTGCCTCTCGTCAGCAGGGAGTAGGTATGTGTGTGGGGTTGCTGCGTAGGCTGCCAAAAAATATTCTCAGGTAAAGTACCACTCAAGGCGCGCAGGTGCGTAGCCATGGGCTCGTCAGTCCAACCGGCTCAAGGGAGCCTGAATATAAACAAAAATCCGATTGGCCGCACTCTGCTAGTCCTATCAGCGTGTGCCCCAAAGAATTGTGGTCCATGAAGTAGCGTCGGCGGGTACGCCTATGCCAAAAGTTTAAAATGAAAATGAGTGTCGCGTTAGCCATCCCTGGACACGTGTTTCTAGGTAGTTGCCTCTCGTCAGCAGGGAGTAGGTATGTGTGTGGGGTTGCTGCTTAGGCTGCCAAAAAATATTCTCAGGTAAAGTACCACTCAAGGCGCGCAGGTGCGTAGCCATGGGCTCGTCAGCCCCACCGGCTCAAGGGAGCCTGAATATAAACAAAAATCCGATTGGCCGCACTCTGCTAGTCCTATCAGCGTGTGCCCCAAAGAATTGTGGTCCATGAAGTAGTGTCGGCGGGTACGCCTATGCCAAAAGTTTAAAATGAAAATGAGTGTCGCGTTAGCCATCCCTGGACACGTGTTTCGAGATAGTTGCCTCTCGTCAGCAGGGAGTAGGTATGTGTGTGGGGTTGCTGCGTAGGCCATTCAGTGTTCCCCCCGTGTGACAGGTGACTGTACCCACAGATGTGTGTGAGTTGAGTGGAGCTGTGGTGAGAGTGTCCAAATGATCTGGACATTGATGTGTGTGAATGTTCCTTGTCATGTGGGTGAGTGTCTATGTGGAGTGTTGCACCACAGCTGCATGGAGGAGGCAACAGCTCGACCCATCTGATGTGAGAAGTGATCCATGCTGTGTGTCTGACTTGCTGGGCTAGCCCCATGCCTGTGACACCCCCCAGGCAAGTGGCACATGTACAGAGTGAGGTTTGTATCGGCTGTTGCCACTGGCAGGTGAATGATCTGTGCCTGTGTGTGTCTATGTAGTCTGCTGTTGTTCGGTCAGTGGCCTGGGGCATGTGACTGCTTGGAGGTGCTGGCCATCAGCTTTGTGTTGCTTGTGATGTCCAGTGTGTGCCATGATCAGGGAGTGTGTCGCACCCCTCATGCCACCTGTGTACTTTCAATGCCATGTAGTGCATTGGGGCTTCCACAGAGCCTAATGTCCCTATGACAAAGGTGCTATTCGTTGGCAACATACTATGCCCTGTTCAACATATCAAAGATGTTCAAATGTGTGTCTCTGTGACATGGAGCAGGTGTAGTGATGTTGTCTCACTTTGTCATCCTCACAGGTAACCGCCTACGAGAAGGGGGAGATATGCAAGCGGGCCATCAGGGCCGTGAGATCTGTGGAGGGTCGCAGTCGGCGCCTGGCACAGATGAGGAAACGCTGGCAGGACATCCGGTGCTGGACCAGGAGGATCGCCCGGGTCCTGCTGGGAGACTCACCAGACGGCAAGAACCGCGGGCGCCGGCGCCTGACCCACCAAATGAAGCGTGTCCTGGCGATGGTCTTCCCTGACATGGATAGGCAGTTACAGGCGATGTAGCAGCAGCAAGGGGGTAGGTACATGTGTGTTTGTTGTGTGTCACCAGCTTTGGGAAGTGCCCAGTCGCATGGATACACTGGCAGGGTTAATATGTGCATTGCATTTCCTGTTCCCCAAAGTCATCCGCTGCTGTTCTTTCTCCTTTCCCCTCCTTGACATGTGTTCCCTGGTCTGTGTGTAATCACTATTGCACATGGTCATCTAGGCTGGCGGTTAATCCAAGTGCACATTGCTGTCTGCATCATGTGGGGGTGGGGTCGGAGACATGTGTTGTTACCTTGCCTGTGCCCTGTCCTGTTCAGTCATTTGTGGGTCCATATCAGTTGGCACTGATGCTGAGTTTCAACATAGGAGTGTGAGTGTTCAAATGAACAGACTTGCAGCATGCATGACCGATGTTGTGGCCTCAGACATGATGTGCATGAGTGGGAGATATGCATAGTGCCGGGACGGTAGCTCATGTTACAGTCAGATAATTCCAGGCCCATGGAGCAGTGTGCCCACTTCAGTACCCTAAGACACCCTTGCCTCGGTATCATGTGTGTCATCCAACACTGTGCCCATTCTCAATGTGTTCAGCATAGTTTTCCCTCTGTGGCATTGTTCCCTGGCCTCACTTGTATTTATCTAGTGTGCTACATGTGCCCATTGTACAGGCTGACCCCATTTTGCTTCTGCATCCTCACACTGGCCAGTGCCTGTGTGTCTATGTCCAACAATCTGTTGAGGTTTTGTGTCACAAATATGTGTTGGCAGCCTCACAAGGTGATGTGGAGTACATTTAGGATTTCCTGATGCACTTTTTAGTAAACCCAGATTGAGAGGTGTCACTTTTTGAGATGTCTCAATCACATTGTCTCAGGTATGGGTTGTTTTTGCGGGCAAGGACTACATGTCCATACCTTATGTCTCCTTGCCAGGTCTGACCAGTGTGTGATGATTGTCTGGACAGGCACTCAACGTGCAGTGACCCAGGCATGTTGTGCAGGGTGTCATGTTTGTGCTTTTGCAGCATGAGTCACAAGTTAAAAAACATGTTTCCTGCTCATCCATTATTGGCACGGGTGTGAGATCCAGATGCTATGTGGTTTGGTCTGTGTGTGCTGACATCTGTGTGGACATTCTTCGTTCACATCAGGGTGTCTCCTCAGTGCAGGTGCTCCTTATTCCAACACAATTTCAGGGCCATTTGCTAATGCATTGTCCTGTGTCTGGACATGTGTGCCACTCCACATGACAGGTAGTGTGTCAGATGTGTTGCCAACTGTGTCATCATGGTACGGATGGCCATGTGACAGGTGGCATGTTTTAAGTTGTTATTCAAGAAGGCATGTGCCCTAGCACTCACTACACTTGTCAACATGTCCCAATAGTTTATATGCTTCACTTTGATTTTTGTGAAGGACAATGATGTGCCTGCATGACAGAGGTCTCCCAAGGGAGTGCACAAGTACCACTTTTACACTTTTGTGGAACACGCTGGCACAATTAGAACATGGTCACATTTCAGGCCAAAAGTTATTTAGGATTTATACATATCCATGTTCCCACAGTGTGTTAGCATTTGGGTTAGTCCTTGGTTGTTGCTGAAGGCAACTTACCGGTATCAAGTCATCCCGACCACCGTGGTGCCATGTATGTGTACTTCCTGATACCACATTTCTTCTTAACATTGGCTTCTTGGCATTAGGCGGGCAGCTCATACTATGACTGTGTAAATGTAGTTTTGTGTGCACCTCCTTGTGTGACTTCTGATATTCATGCACATGTGTGTTCTGTTCCACAGGTGGGACATTCACACATTCCAAATATGTCAATTGTGTAAAGTTTTGTGCTTCCCAATGGATCAGATAGTATTACATTTGCTTTTCTACAGTACTCACAGGTCTATGAGTGTGGGGACCCCTTCAGCATTGGAGTCTGTTATTTGGCATTGGGTGCACCAATACTATTTCGTTCACAGTGACCAGGAGGTGGCATGCCGTCATGGTCTGCCTGTGCTCCACTGTTCACAGACACTAGCTTCTCTGTATAATTGGATATCCAGTTATTTGCTGTGGTGTCCTGATTTTCATTATTTCAGGGGGCATAATGGGTGAACCAACTGGGGAGTGCAGGGCTTACATATGTGCTGGGTATTCTAGATGTTCCTCATGATGCTTTTCATGATATGCACTGTGACCTATTTAGTTTGGACTCATGTGTCAGATGTACACAGGTGATTGATTATTTCCTGTCTCTTCACCTTGCCCACAGCATCATCGGGGGACACCGAGGGAGACACCTGCACGGACATGGAGGAGGGATCCAGCACCAGTGCCACCACACCTGGCGAGTCGGCAGCATCAAGTGGCACGGAGGGAGTGCGGCGGAGGACCTTGCTAGTACCATCACCGACAACGACGCAGACGGGTCCGAGACTGAACTCCCTGAGGGGGCGGAGCCTGCTCCAACAGCTGGCAGCAGCACTGCAACTGTCACCGCCCCCTCCATTCCCATCACCGCCCTCCCACTTGCTCGGGTCCCTTCTGTCCGTGTAGGGCAACAACGTGTCTCCTTCGTGCCAGGCACCGCACCCCCTGCCCTTGTCTCCCCTGCTGCCCTCACTGCCGAGTCTGTGGACATTCAGCGGCAGTTGCAGGTTGGGCAGACATCGATCCTGACTGTCCTCCATGGCCACACCAGACTGTTGACACAGATGGTGTCGTACATGAAGGGCATGTCATCAGCGATGTCTGACCAACGGATGTTGCTGAGGTCCATGGACTCGTCACTGACGGCAGCAGTGAGTCTCCTGCAGCGCTTCATCCCTCACCTACCTCTGCGCCATCCACACTTCCCACTCCCATTCCTGTCCCAAGCACACACACATCTTCCCAGGCAGGCACCACACCAGACACAGGCAGCACACCAACAGGGAAGGGCAAGCGCACACCTTCTGTCACGCACACTCAGGGGGAAGAAGGCACACCCACTGGGTCTAGGGCACACAGGCGGACACGCAGCCACAGTAGGATCCACATGGCTCACTCCCCAGTCCCTCCGATGTCACTCCCCTCGGCTCCCCTGCCCCACAGTCTGAGAAGGAGACCTACTTGGCTGTGCTGGGCCTCAGCCCCACTGTTTCACCTGCGCGCAAACGGGCAAGGCACTCCACGGGTAGGGGAGTAGAGTCCCCCCCTGTCCACCACCTCCCCCAGTAGCGCTGCAACCCATCCCTCAGCCCCCCCCCTGTGGTTCCTTCGGGTGCAGGGGAGACGCTGCAAGATCTTGCGGACGTGTGCAGCGCAGTACTGACCTCCACCTTTGGCGCTGCCCCACCCCCTGTGGTGGAGTCGTCCGTCCCTGCACCCCCAACACCTGCCCTACCCCCTCCTGTCCCTACGGTGCCTGGTCCTTCCCCACATGATGCCCCCACCCCAGTCTATCAACCAGAGGTATCTGATGTGCAGGCAAGCTAGGGGAGACGCATGGCCATGTGTCGCCCCCCAGGACTTCGTGTCTGGACTGGCCTATGGCCTTTGTAAATAGTGTCCTTTTCTACTTTTTGTTTTCATGCTGAATAAAGCATTTTGTTTTTCCTTTGCACACAATTGCTTTTCAGGTATTGATGTTGGTGCTGATGCTCCATGAGTTGGGGTGGTGATCATGTGTTGGGTATCTGGGAAATGTAGTAGTCTGCTGCTCATGGGGTGGACCCTGGTATCTGCGTGGCATCACAAGGTCCCTGCAATGATTCTTTGGTCGTGTATGCTCTTTGTGTTTTGAGACATTGTCCCAAGGAGTGTTCCTTCCTCTGTGGCACCTGACATCTTCCCTGCAGGGAGTTGCACCATTGTTGTGCTGACCTGTGTCTACATTCCCTTGGTGGCTGATGGATCCCTTCAACTATGTCCATGCCTGCTCAGCAATGTGTCCGGCTGCATCGTCTGTGCCATCCTTGGTAGTCACTGTACTTGTGTATAGAGTATGTTGCCATGCCTCCATGGGGAAATGGTCCCTTTTCCGCACTATGCATGTATGTACTCCCAGCCTAGCACACATATGGTACTTGTTCTGCAGGGTATTTGGTCACCTGACTGACAATTGTGGGCATTGTATCTGTGGGAAGTCCACCCTATTCCTTCCATGGGAGACAACAACTTGGTGGCTGTGCCAGCACCTGTACATTCCTATGAGTCCTGGAATGTGCGTGACAGTGTGTGTTCCCTTTGGCTCTCTTAGTTTAGTGGGTTTCACATGACTTACAGTCTTGTGACGTGATCTCAGTGTGTGTATTGTGCAGCCTTCGCAAGGGGTGGGTATGCATGTGTCATTTGTCATCGCACCCACATGTGGTGTGTCATGCAGTGGGGGAATGACATCCATCCTCATGGGAGTGGGACACTGCTGTCAGTGATGTGTTGATATGGCACTCTCAACAGAGTCGCACATTGGGGATGCGTTCATGGACCCATGGAGTTGTGGTCATCTGAGGATGATGCACCCACCCCTCATATGTCTGGGCACTGCTGGGAGTGATATGCACCCACCCCTCATATGTCTGGGCACTGCTGGGAGGCCTCTGCACCCACCCCTCATATGTTTGGGCACTGCTGGGAGTCCTCGGCACCCACCCCTCATATGGCTGGGCACTGCTGGGAGTGATATACACCCACCCCTCATATGTGTGGGCACTGCTGGGAGGCCTCTGCACCCACCCCTCATATGTCTGGGCACTGCTGGGAGTGATATACACCCACCCCTCATAGGTCTGGGCACTGCTGGGAGTGATATGCACCCACCCCTCATATTTCTGGGCACTGATGGGAGTCCTCTGCACCCACCCCTCATATGTCTGGACACTGCTGGGAGTGATATGCACCCACCCCTCATATATCTGGGCACTGCTGGGAGGAATATCTGCACCCACCCCTCATATGTCTGGGCACTGCTGGGAGTCCTCTGCACCCACCCCTCATATGTCTGAGTACTGCTGGGAGGCCTCTGCACCCACCCCTCATATGTCTGGGAGCTGCTGGGAGTGATATGCACCCACCCCTCATATGTCTGGGCACTGCTGGGAGTCCTCTGCACCCACCCCTCATATGTCTGGGCACTGCTGGGAGGCCTCTGCACCCACCCCTCATATGTCTGGGCACTGCTGGGAGGCCTCTACACTCACCCCTCATATGTCTGGGCACTGCTGGGAGTGATATGCACCCACCCCTCATATGTCTGGGCACTGCTGGGAGTGATATGCACCCACCCCTCATATGTCTGGGCACTGATGGGAGTCATCTGCACCCACCCCTCATATGTCTGGGCACTGCTGGAAGTGATATGCACCCACCCCTCATATGTCTGGGCACTGCTGGGAGTCCTCTGCACCCACCCCTCATATGTTTGGGCACTGCTGGGAGTCCTCTGCACCCACCCCTCATATGGCTGGGCACTGCTGGGAGTGATATACACCCACCCCTCATATGTCTGGGCACTGCTGGGAGTGATATGCACCCACCCCTCATATGTCTGGGCACTGCTGGGAGTGATATGCGCCCACTCCTCATATGTCTGGGCACAGCTGGGAGTCCTCTGCACCCACCCCTCATATGTCTGGGCACTGCTGGGAGGCCTCTGCACCCACCCCTCATATGTCTGGGCACTGCTGGGAGTCCTCTGCACCCACCCCTCATATGTCTGGGCACTGCTGGGAGTGATATGCACCCACCCCTCATATGTCTGGGCACTGCTGGGAGTGATATGCACCCTCCCCCATGTCTCTGTCCACTGCTGGGAGTCCTCTGCAGCCACCCACCCACCCGCCCCCTTGGTGCAGTACACTGCTGTCCTGTGCATACATACACACACACCAATATACTGCTTATATGCTGCAACAGGCCCTATGCCAACATTCGTGGCGTGTGTACGCCTGTATCCATTCTGTACTGGTGCCGTAGGGGTACAGGTGGGACGGACCCTAACCCCGCATTCATAGGGTGTACGCGCCGTACCCACGCTGTGGGGGCATGGGTACGGGCTGTACCACCAGTAGAGTGGTGATGGAGGGGTACGCGCCGTACCCACGCTGTGAGGGAGTGGGTATGGCGCGTACCCCTCCATCACCACAACAATAGTGGTACGGGCCGTACCCATGCCCCAACAGCGTGGGTACGGCGCGTACACCTCCATCACCACCCCAATGGTGGTACGGCACGTACCCACGCCCCCACAGCGTGGGTACGGCACGTACACGTCCATCACCACTACAATGGTGGTACGGGCCGTACCCATGCTCTGGGGGGCGTGGGTACGGCCCGTGCCACCTGTGGAGTGGTGATGGAGGGGTACGCGCCGTACCCACGCTGTGAGGGCGTGGGTATGGCGCGTACCCCTCCATCACCACTCCACTGGTGGTACGGGCCGTACCCACGCCCCCACAGCGTGGGTATGGCGCGTACACCTCCATCACCACCCCAATGGTGGTACAGCCCGTACCCACGCCCCCACATGCTGGGTACGGCGCGTACACCTCCATCACCACTACAATGGTGGTACGGGCCGTACCCACGCTCTGGGGGGCGTGGGTACGGCCCGTACCACCAGTGGAGTGGTTATGGTGGGGTACGCGCCGTACCCACGCTGTGAGGGCGTGGGTATTGCGCGTACCCCTCTATCACCACTCCACTGGTAGTACGGGCCGTACCCACGCCCCCACAGCATGGGTACGGTGCGTACACCTACATCACCACTACAATGGTGGTACGGCCTGTACCCACCCCCCCAGAGCGTGGGTACGGCCCGTACCACCATTGTAGTGGTGACGGGTGCGCATCCACGTCCACTTCCGTTGTGGCGGTACGTGGGATTGGTGGACACGCCCCCCAAAGTCACCAGACCATGGGGGTAAGTTATGTGCAGGATATATATGTTTTACCTTGGGGGGGTTATGTTTTCTGCCCCTCGCCCCCCCCACCTCTTTGCCCCTGGGTGTTGTTCTGACCTTCTGCGACGTCTGCGTCGGTTTCGGTGCACCAGGTCGTAGGCTAGGAGGGCCAGGATGACACGTAGGATGGGGTCCATGGCTGTCCGTCACATACCGGTGCTCCTTGTTCGCGTCGTCCTCAATTTCCCGGCAGTTTTTGGCTCCCGTAAAAAATGCTACGTGCGGAGTGACGTAGGCAGGAATCGTACTTGCTGGTCCGTAAAACGCTGCCTGACTCCGTCCGGACGTCACGTATGCGATGTCCCGGATCGGAATTGTGGGTATTTTTTCGCCGCACGTAGTTTTGTACGATTCGTACGGAAATGGTATTTCTGTACGAATCGTACTTGCTGCATTGTAAGGTGGATTTCCCGGGTACGAGTCGTATGGAGAATACGCTCCGTACGACAATTCGTACCCGGGTTTTACAGGATCGGAATCGGCACCTCAGTGTCACCAGCAAAATTACAGTTTTGTCAGAAAGAGGTTAAATATTTGGGACATAAGATTGAAAGAGGAGTAAGGAAAGTATCACAAGATTGCTGTGATCTTGCAAATGGAACCTCCAAAAATGCAGAAAGAGATTTGAATGTTTTTGGGTATGGTTGGATACTGTAGGCAATGAATAAATGGGTTTTCAGTGATACCCAAGCCATTACAGAGGCTGACCCACAAGGATGTTTGTTGATCCGATCCAATTGGATGAAGAAAGTATGAAAGCATTCATGGAATTGCGAGATAGTTTGTGCCATGCACCTGGATTGGGAATGCCTGATGATGGTAAAGAGTTTGCATTGTTCTTTTGTCAGAGAGATGGGTCTGCGCTTTCAGTTTTGACACAGACACATAGAATGGCATGTCGTCCAGCGGCATATTTCTCTGCTACTTTGGATTCAGTGACTGCAGTGTTGCCAGGTTGTTTGAAAGCAGTGGCTGCTACTTGTGTGAGTTTGGAGCAGAGTGAATCGATTGTAATGGGACATCCAGTGAGAGTGTACATGCCATAATCCGTTGAGATTCTATTGACGCGCACCAGGACCCAGCATATGACAAGTAGTCGTTTGACTAGATATGAAAGAGTGATCCTGGGTGCTAAAATGTGACAGTGACAAGATGTAGTACATTGAACTCAGCAACATTGTTGCCGAGTTCAAGTTGTGAAGAAGCAGATCATGATAGTTTGGATGTGACAGAGTTGTGCACGAAACCAAGACCTGACATAAAAGATGTACCGTTGTCAGATTGTGGATGGTTCCTGGTTGAGGGACGAAAACTGTGTTTTGCGTGCTGCATATGCTGTATTGACAGAGGCCATGGTTCTTGGAGCATCTTGTATAAGAGGGATAGATTTGGCTAAAATTTCTGAGTTGGTCGCTTTGACCAGGGCCTGTATAATTGGCAAAGTTTGAGAATAACCATATTTAAAGACAGTAAATATGGTTTTGGGGTGGTACATGATTTTAGTCAATTGTGGATACAGCGGGGATTTCTGACTTCTTCAGGATCACCTATAAGAAATAGAAAAATATGTAAAAGATTTGTTGAATTCACTACAATTGCCAAAAGAGATTGCAGTGATCAAATGTCCAGCACATAAATCAGGAAATGATCATGTGACTAGTGGAAACAGATACACAGACCAAGTGGCGCATTTCTGTGCACAAAATTCAGTTTCAATTAACAAAGGATCAGAAAAGAAAAATACAGATTGTCATTTGATGGGATCCATGTTAAAATATCGATGTTAAAAATATTGATGAAAAATATATCAGTGAAAAAATATCGATAACAAAAATATCGACTTCCTATACTTGAACAGGTAAGTACAATAATATCGACTGAAAAATATCGAAGTAAAAAATATCGACTTAAAAAAATTACATAACTAAAATAAAATTAATTAAATAATATTAATATTATTAACATAATTAATTAAATGTAATATATTTTAACTAATTCTAACAAATAAACTTAATTTAATAAATATAAACACACAAAAATGTGTACATATACTTATCTTTACTCAAATAAATTTTATTAACTATTATCTATATTTAATTTATAAACTTTTTAAATTGTATAAAAATAAAATATACACATATATAAATAATTTAAAATAAAATAAAATAAAATATTCTATATTTAATTAACACATTAAAATATTAAAAAAAGAATAAAACATACATTTAATAACAAAATAAACATAATAGTAGTGAAAACGTTGGATAGCGAGGGGGTAAAAATTACTATTCCCACTCTAGTGAGTGCAACAGTAGGGAAAGCGTTGGGTAGCGCAGGGGTAAAAATGACTATTCCCACTCCAGTGAGTGCAACAGTAGGGAAAGTGTTGGATAGCATAGGGGTAAAAATTACTATTCCCGCTCCAGTGAGTGCAACAGTAGAGAAAGCACTGGATAGCGGAGGGGTATAAATTACTATTCCCACTCCAGTGAGTGCAACAGTAGGGAAAGCACTGGATAGCGGAGGGGTAAAAATTACTATTCTCACTCCAATGAGTGCAACAGTAGGGAAAGCGCTGGATAGAGGAGGGGTAAAAATTACTATTCCCACTCCAGTGAGTGCAACAGTAGGGAAAGCGCTGGATAGTGGAGGGGTAAAAATGACTATTCGCACTCCAATTAGTGCAACAGTAGGAACAGCGCTGGATAGAGGAGGGGTAAAAATTACTATTCCCACTCCAGAGAGTGCAACAGTAGGGAAAGCACTGGATAGCGGAGGGGTAAAAATTACTATTCTCACTCCAATGAGTGCAACAGTAGGGAAAGCGCTGGATAGTGGAGGGGTAAAAATTAATATTCCCACTCCAGTGAGTGCAACAGTAGGGAAAGCGCTGGAAAGTGGAGGGGTAAAACTGACTATTGCCACTCCAATTAGTGCAACAGTAGGAAAAGCGCTGGATAGAGTAGGGGTAAAAATTACTATTCCCACTCCAGAGAGTGCAACAGTAGGGAAAGCGTTGGATAGCGGGAAGGTAAACATTACTATTCCCACTCCAGTGAGTGCGACAGTAGAGAAAGCGTTGGATAGCGTAGGGGTAAAAATTACTATTCCCACTCCAGTGATTGCAACAGAAGGGAAAACGTTGGATAGCGAAGGGGTAAAAATTACTATTCCCACTCCAAAGAGTGCAACAGTAGGGAAAGCGTTGGATAGCGGGAGGGTAAAAATTGCTATTCCCACTCCAGTGAGTGCAACAGTAGGGAAAGCGTTGGGTAGCGGGAGGATACAAATTACTATTCCCACGCCTGAGAGTGCAACAGTAGGGAAAGTAATGATTTAATATTAAAATAAGATGAAATTAATTATCAATACTAATAAAATTTTTATTAAAAATCATTACCAATTAATAAAAATGAATTACCATTGAAAAAAATTAATGACCTATTAATAAAAATTAATTACCAATTCATAATTAATTATCAATTAATTATCAATACATATAAATAAAAATGTATATTTACTTTATTACAATTAATTTACTTCCCACCCAATTCCCCTATAAAGCCACAACCCACTCCCAATAATAAAAAATACAATTAACATTATTATCAATCAATCAATTAATAAAAATGAATTAGCAATTAATAAAAATGAATTGCCAATTAATAAAAATTAATTGCCAATTAATAATTAAATATCAATTATTTATAATACACATAAATAAAAATTAATATTTACTTTATTACAATTAAATTACTTCCCATCCAATTCCCCTATGAACTCACAACCCGCTCCTAATAATAAAAAATACAATTAACATAATTATCAATTAATCAATTAATAAAAAATAATTAACAATGAATAAACATTAATGACCAATTAATAATTAATTATCAATCAATTAATTATCAATACATATAAAAAAAAATAATATTTAATTTACTATCATTAAATTACTTCCCACCCTATTCCCTTATAAACCCACAACCCGTTACAGAATTAAATTACGCAAAAATTAAATTACATAACATTCATTACTTTAAAAAAATTAAACATACATTACACAAATAATACATAATTTTAACACATATTCTACAATACATAACACAATTATTTTTCTCGATATTATGGAAATCTATATTTTTAAATTCGATATTATGGAAATCGATATTTCATACCCCAATTTCGATATTCTGTCCTATCTATATTTTGGTAATTCGATATTCTGTGCTGTCTATATTTTAGAGTCGATTCAAGGAGAGTCCCAAGTACACTTGAAAGACAAGAAGACGAAAGGCGACTGGTGGCGAGACAAGAAGAGCCAGAAACTGTAGAACGTGAAACAGCAGAATCTGAAGTTGCGGATTCCGAAAGTGTGTGACACGTAGTTGAACAGAGAAAAAGACTAATAAAGTGGGCACCAGCCACTAGGTCTCGAAATACTGCTGTTGAAAGTGACAATGGAGAAGTGTTGAATGTAAATCAGGAGCAAGTACGGCAACAAGAGAAATAACTTAGTAAAAAAACTTGCGAACTTGACAACGAAGCAGAAGAAGCAGTACAGGCTAAAAGAGCACGAAAAGGTCATGTGTGCCCAAAAGGAGTAAAAAGACTGAAACACACTCTGAAACAGAAATCACCAAGACAATAACAGAAATATCGGATCAAGTTGAATAAAGTGAATAAGAAGCCGAAACAGTTAGAAAGACAAAAAGAATAAGGGTTCCAAATAAAAAGTACACAGCTCCAGAATGGACATATATAGTACTAGAAGAAGTTGAAGATTCAGATCAGATCCAACAAGAAGTTCGTACAAGGCAAAGTGAAGGAGACAGTTTTGAACCACCTTAAAAAGAACTGTGTAAAATTAAGGTGCAAAGAAAGTAGAGAATTTTTAAATTAATTGAAAAATTGAAAAGAAATCTGAAGAACAAGAAGGCCAGATTAAAAAAAAAAGAGGGGGTAAAGAAGAAAGTCATAAAGTGTGCAGATAAACTGGATACACTATTTTGCATAGATCCTACAAAATTCTAGATTACATTTTATAGATTAGATTTTTGAATTTCCTTTTATTTCCAGTTTTATATTAGAAATAGCAGAAAAAGCAGAGACTGGACATCAAAATCATAGTTTTTAAATGTAGATGTATTAATGGTTGTTTATTTAGTATTTTACTACTAATGGTGTTATAGTTAATACTAAGGTGCCGATTCCGATCGGGTAAAAAAAATTCCCGTATGACTCGTATCCGTATATTTTTATGTACGAATCGTACAAGTCCCGTACAACCGGTGAAGTACGATTCGTACGTGAAAAATACATACGATTCACTTCGGGAAAAGGTGTACGAGAGGGAGCCGGACAGTTTTACGTACAAATCATAAAACTGAAGTCCGAGCGCACAAGTACGATCCGTACCGCCCTTCCGAATACACAAGCGCATGGAAAACGCCCCGTACGGAGCGAACGCCGTACCACTCATATCAGGGTAAACTTGTGCACCGTACCCCCGTATGTCAGCACCATACCCCCCCATGTCCGCACTGTACCCCAGCCCCATATGTGTACGCGCCGTACCCCACCACCGTAGCCCAGCCCCGTACTTGTACGCTCCGTACCCCAACACCGTGCCCCAGCCCCGTACTAGTATGCACCGTACCCCAGCCCTGTACTTTGATGTGCCGTACCCCAGCCCTGTACTTGTACGCACCGTACCCCACCACCGTACCCCAGCCCCGTACTTGTACGCACCGTACCCCAGCACCGTACCCCAGCCCCATACTTTGACGTGCCGTACCCCAGCCCCTTACTTGTACGCACCGTACCCCACCACCGTACCCCAGCCCCGTACTTGTACGTACTGTACCCCAGCACCATACCCCAGCCCCGTACTTTGACGCGCCGTACCCCAGCCCCGTACTTGTACGCACCGTACCCCAACACCGTACCCCAGCCCCGTACTTGTACGCACCGTACTCCAGCCCCTTACTTTGACGGGCCGTACCCCAGCTCCGTACTTGTACGCACCATACCCCAACACCGTACCCCAGCCCCGTACTTGTACGCACCGTACCCCACCACCGTACCCCAGCCCCGTACATGTACGCACTGTACCCCACCACCGTCCCTCAGCATCGCGTATGTACGAACCTTACAACAACATTGCATATGTGAGCACGGTACAACAACATCGTGTATGTACGCACCTTACATACGCGAAAACGACTCGTACGGAACCAGGACACTGTAAAACAGCACAAGGAGGGTCAATTCGACCTCTTATAACACACCCACCAAAATTTCAAACTCAGGCACACCCAAAAATGGACCAATAAAAAGGGCCCACACACACAAACCATGAGCCTTTTCAACAGACCCACTGCTGATAGACACCACACACAAACAACTGCACCCATATACCTTAACTTACACACCTTCACACAACCTCCTTCACACAGACCCCCTCTTCACATTCAGACCCACACCGTCACATTCACACCCACACACCCACAAACTTCCACACCCACACCCCACACCATGCCCACAGACAAGAATCCAAAGTTCACAAGGGAGGAGCTGGACATCCTTGTCAACAAAGTCATCAGAGTCGAGCCACAGCTCTTTGGAACATTGGTCAGACAGACCAGCATAGCAGAAAAATCACGCATGTGGCAGAGATCGTTGATAGGGTGAATGCTGTTGCGCCCATCAGAAGGACCAGGAATGAATGCCAAGCCAGGTGGTACGATCTGCGGAGGGCAGTCAAGCAGAAAATGAACGAGGACTACGCCCAGAGCAACATCACTGGAGGTGGGCTGCCCCGCAGACCGGTACATTACCATCCCTGGGAGGAGAAGGTGATGGCCCTGCTTCCGCCGGTGGGAGTACACGGAGTCGAAGGAGTGGCAGAGCCTGGTGAGTACACAAACAACTTATGTAACATGGGGGTAATGGCATCCACACCCTAATTACACCAAATGCACGCAACTACGCCCAAGCCCTCATCGGACACAACCACACTCAAAAACAACGCTCATGCCACTAACTTGTGTATGCCCAATTCATAAAGCAAGGCCATGCCATGTCCCAGGCTACACGAACCACAAACCCAAGACTGGATGCCCGTGATGCTGGGAGGGAGGGGCTCACAAAACACATTGTTCAACTCAGAAGCAGACACCATTGCCCTCAGCCCATATGGCCCAGGTATATACCCATGCACCATGCTCAATGCACAGGGACTGGCTAAGTACTGACAAGGTAGCTGACACTTGGCCCTATTGTAGGCAGCACAAGGCCTTCCTGTGACCATTGTAAACTCAAACACCAACACCATCTAGGACAGGAACTCACACTCACTGTCATGCCAGCATGCTCCATGAGGGGACAGACACTTCACCTGGGAGACCCAATGCCAAATCACACTACACCCAACAGCAGGCCCTGTCACACACACCCCTTACACAAGCACACACCCCCGGGGCAGGCAATGGATTTACCCACTCTCAAAATGGACATGTGACACAACAAGATCAATCCATAGCCAAATAAGCATCCAAGCCAAAAATCTACATGTTAAACACTCAGGAGAACATATCAGTCTGTCCCCCCGCAACATACCCATCCACAAGTGAACATTGAGAGGAATGCTAGGCACATCCAACTACCTGGAGGAACTGTGCCAACTTGAATAAGTATGAAACATGGATGTCGCGTGAAACAGCATTAACATTGTCTCTCTCTCACACACAGGGCAACGTCATGGATCTCCCCCCAACAATGGGGGGGAAGAATCACAGTCCCAGGCTCGGCAGGAAGCTGATCCCACCGGCAGCGACGACTCTCAACACTCCGTGGATGACCCCAACCCACCTGGACCCTCTGGTGCCCAAGCCCCTGCAGCACCTGCTTCAGGTACATCTGTGCCAACCACCACCCCCATTCCTGCTACATCCCAGGAGACACCCAGGAGGCCTGCCCGCACTGAACAACTGAGCCAGTCTGACCTGGAGGGACAAGGTTCTCCGGGCACCCAGGAGGAGGCAGACAACCCCGCAAATGCCATCCCTCAGGGGTCCTGTAGACCCAATGTGCCCACAACGGCAGGCCAGGCTCGTGTGGACAGGGGTGGTGGGAGTGGAGGCAGGCGGAGGCGAGAACCTGACCAGCCAGCTGAAGGGACCGGTATGTCACACATACGCCACATCCTGGACACATACCGGCGTGACACCAGGGCCATCAGCCAGGTAGTGGAGACCCTCACAGAAATTAAGAACCAGCAGGCTGTGCAACACGCCAGTCAACAACAACACCAAGGACGGATGGAGGCAAGGCTGGCTGAGCTCCTGGCGGTGCAAACGGACATAAGCCGTTCACTCCGTCGGATCACCAACAACATGGGCAACCCTCCCTGTGCCACCAGGCGAAGACCACCACCAGCCACAGGAAGGGAGGAGGAGGAGGATTCGTCCGACGGAGCATCACAAGCATCGTCAAGGCCTGCATCTGAGGGTCCCCCAAGGAAGGTGGGTCGTCCACGGAAAAGACCGTGAGGGACAGCGGACCATCCACATCTGCCAGGTCACCTGGCCTGGCACTTGGCCCTCATGCGCAACAGCAGCACCTCATTCACTGACATTCTCTGCCACATGGACTTGCTGGTTACAGTCTGACCAATGATGACAAACACTGTGGTCTGGACTCTGATGACTTCAAATGACAGTGGGCCCGATTCACAGAACTAACTTAAGACAAAATCCTAAACTTACTACCATTTTCGTATTCACAGAAGGCACTTACTCATTTTGGTATTCACAGAAGACACTTACTCACTTCGGTATTCACAGAAGTTAGGAGTCCTAACTTTAGGACTCCTAAATGCCTTCTGTGAATACCGAAAATCTTAAAATTAGGATTTTTCTCAGTTTAGGAGTCCTAAAGTTAGGACTCCTAACTTTACTACTACTAAACTGAGAAAAATCCTTATTTTAAGGCTTTCGGGAGTCACAGAAGGCATTTAGGAGTCCTAAAGTTAGGAGTCCTAACTTCTGTGAATACCGAAATGAGTAAGTGCCTTCTGTGAATACCAAAATGAGTAAGTGCCTTCTGTGAATACCAAAATGGTAGTAAGTTTAGGATTTTGTCTTAAGTTAGTTCTGTGAATCGGGCCCAAGGATCCCATCTCCCCCTGTGAACTTTGGATTCAATGCACACTGTATAGCAACTATTTTTCCACACTAAACACGCCCCCCACCGAGAATAAAACTAAATTTCTTTAATTAGATGTTGCAGTCATTTTGCATGAGTACACAACCTACGTGTGGGGAAATGTCAAACTATGCCTGAGTGTTGAACTAACTCCAGCCATCCATACCCTGGGATCTGAGTCTGGTACAGGACACACATGGGTCACAATGTATCATCCAATACAGACATGGAGCACAATACTCACCCGTGATGGCCTCAAGCTGCTGAGGGAGGGCTTGCAATACTGTGCGGACAGACCAATTTGGAAGAGTATCATTAAGGCGTAGAGGTCATGGCTCTGAAGAAGCAGGGCCTTATGGGCCTGGCGGCGCAGGGCACGCCTTAATCTTCTGAGTTCACCTGCTTTGTTAAACAGAGACACAGGACATTCTGTTGAGCATAGAGAATCAGGTTTATTAGCTGCAGCTAAGTACAGTTGTCCCAGAAGTACACTCAGTATATTCTTAGGAGACTGCCACTTTACTCCGTGGCGCACAATCTTTTATAGCACATAGATTCACCAAGAACACTCCCAATGCATACATAGTTATCCAATGAGAAGAGTTTGAAAACAAGATATAACCAATGAGAAAAGTTTGAAAACAAGATATCAAGTAACCCAAATAAACCTCTTTCCAACTGTTTTTGTCACCCCTCCCCACAAGTTAATCAGTGGTAGTGTCTACAACTCAACTTGCAGGTGGCAGGACATACTTGTATGCTTTGGAGGACAGTTATGAAATGAGAGAATACAAGTAGAGAATAGCGAAGGCCAGAAGATAAGATAAAGTCAGGAAAGAATGGTGTGAGCCGACAGACAGTTGAGACAGGGTTTAGTCAAACCAGACGAGGATTAGTGGACTCAGCCAGTCCCTGACATCAGTCTCGTAAACAGAGGCAGAAGGTTATTTGAAACGTCGCAGTAAGATCAGCAGAAAAACTTCGTTCATTGTGCTGCCTGAGTGAGGGCAACACAAAATGGCGGTGGAACACAAGATGGTGGCTGAATACAAGCGAGATCGAAAATCGAATTTCCTCAGACCCTCCTTTTGCCATAACTCAGGCAAAACACACAGATTCACGTTAATCTGAATCAATGTCAATAGCCATGAGGTCGTCAAACTGTTGCTGCAACATCATTTTAATGTTCTCTGTTTTCTGTGACTCAGGTCTTGGGACACACAGAGTGGCACAAAGACCGCAGATGGCGGGGCCACACTGCATACAGAGACAACAGGAAAAAATTATGGCCAAAACCATTCCAAGGAAGGTTAGTACCTTCCATCCCCATTTAGATAGTAATCCCCAAAACCATCCTAATAAAGACCAATCTCCTTTGTCTTGATTAATCGATTCGGAGATCATGTGTAATTTGGAGATGGCTTGGTATACCGTAGGGGCGTCGTCAGGTATATAAATACAACAGCTAGATCCAATCAATTTACAGACTCCACCACGATCTGCAAGAATAACATCTAGTGCAATCCGGTTCTGCAAAGTCATGAGACGATCCGCCTGAAGTTCAGCTGTGAGATTACTCAAGGCTCCCACAGTGACATCTATGGTAGTCTCAACAACACGAACCAGCTGTCTCATGTTTCTGCTGTTGGCCATTGGGCACCAAAAAGGAAGAAATCCTTTGAGGAAATCACTTCCCTCTTGTCCTGCCATGTCTTTAGAATCAATAATCCCTCTGCCATATCTGTTTCTATGATGGCCTGAAAGAGCAGTGTATGTAGGAGGGAGAAGAAAAGCTATATAGCATGTTCCTGAAAAATCCGTTGGTAGCCACGTGTAAGCTCTATCGTGGCAGACAAAATATGTGCCCTGGGATGGCACTAACGGCGGTGAACTCTGAGACGTGTAGATGTATGTATGGGAACAAAAGCTTTTTTTTTGTCCAGTGTCAGTAGTCTGGCCATTCATTTGTAAACAGAAATTACCTTGATGAGGGACAGTCCAAATTGGTGGAGATTTCCCCTGTTTAGTTTTATCTGTAAGGCTAGTAATGTAACGAGTCACGTTCCAATTAGTATATGTTTGTCTCTCGTCAACAGGAACCTTATTATTCTCCACAATTTTAGTCATAGCCACCATTCCCTTCATCAGAGAATTATGACTAAAATCTGGCTTACTACCATAGGAACCAACTGGACGTCTGAATCGGCTCTGATATGCATTTGAAAATATTACAAAATAGGCCCAAGCGGAACCTTCATAAGAAAATGGAAGGACTAAATATGGCATCCCTTTATCTGTGGTATGAGGCATAAGTCCACACACCCAACTACCAATTGGTGTTGGTGCAACAATTGGATACATGAATTATTAAAATTATCTGTTCTCCTGATTAGTTCATGTTGGGGAAGTGTATATAATTGATGTGGGGAGATAGTAGAATGAAGAGGCAAGGAGATAGGATTAGGGACAACTTTTTGCTGCATAGCATGAATAACTAAACCTACACAAGCCAATAAGATATACAAAAATATAGACACACACAATGTTACGCCACATCGACTGTACAATATTTTACAATATTTCTTTCTCATCTCTTCCTTATTATCCTTCTTTCCTACTTTAACATCCATCCTCTAAAATTGTTGCTCACTGCAATCTTCCTTACTCACTTATCTGTGATTATTAGCCGTCATATGACACTGCAAGTCCTGGGGGCCTAGCCACTATACAGGTCACAAACCAAGACTCCTACCGTGACCCTGCAACCTGGACAGATGATAAATGTAGCAGAAGAGATGGAAATCTCAGGTGTCCTTGACCAATCTAGGTCTTAAATTGTATCTAGTCCTTGTTGGTACAGTTTGGTCTTGAAATAGGGTCTGTGGCTCTGTAGTTTTTAATCGGAGATGGGAAGGTACGGCTTCTTGTAGAATGTCATCATCTTCTTTCTCCGATCGAGTTCCATCCAGGTGTGCACTACTGAAAGGTATGAATCGGGGGAATTTTTCTCCTTCAGATTCACCTATACCCTTACGAACCCACTGATCAAAAGGCAAGGGCAAGTGCACTTTCTTGCAGTGCACGCCGTGGATCCAGTTCTTTTTCCCTTCGACTTTTACTGCTGTGCGAGTTGTCAGGAGAACTTGTCGAGGCGTCTTCCAGCGAGGTTCCAAATTCTTTGTCCTCTGAAAAATTTTCACACAGACCCAGTCTCCAGGTTGGATAGAATGACCTGGGTCTGTGGAGGCTTCTGGTAAAGCGTTTTGAACTTGTTGGTGAAGAACACGTAATTTAGTGGTGAGGTCATGTAAATAGTCAATCAGCATTGGATACTGTATATCAGAATACTTTCTAGGGCGAGGGACTCCCCATACATTAGCTGGGCGCCCGAAAACAATCTCGTATGGGCTGAGTCCCAAACGAGAATGTACAGCTGTTCTAGTGGACAGGAGAGCCAAAGGTAAAGCATCGGGCCAATTAAGACCTGTGCTGGCTTGTACTTTTGCAAGCTTAAGTTTGTGAGTGCCGTTATAGCACTCTACCAAACCCGCGGTCTGAGGATGATTTGCCGCATGAAACTTCTGCCTTATACCAAGACTGGTACACACCTTTTGCATAATTTGGCCTACAAATTCACTTCCATTGTCACTCCAGACAATGCGCGGCAAACCAAACCTAGGGAAGAACTCTTTTAGAAGAACCTTGGCAGTGGACAAAGCAGTGTTGTCTTTCAGGTGGTAAGCCTCTATCCATCTGGAAAAGGCACATACCACTACCAGAACATATTTAAGATTGTTACATCGATCCATGTGAATGTAGTCGATTTGCAACACCTCAAAAGGATATGTTGGGGGAGCAAAATGACCTGCCGGAGTTGGGGTTCCCTTTCCCGGATTGTACATCAAGCAAATGATACAATGCTTCACCACATTATCTGCACATTTTGGAATCCCTTCGTTCAGCCACACTGGAGCCAGAAGTTTACATATTCCTTTTGCACTGATGTGGGCTGGACCATGCGCCATAGTAACTACAGGCAGTACGTAGGCATCTGGTAACAGCCAACGCAGGTGTTCTGACAATTCTATCCAACATCCTGTTGCGTCTAACATTCCTGTACTCTCTTTCCACTTTCTCAACTCTCTTCTCTGTAGCATCTCCCTGAATCGATCTCACACTTTCTATTGTGTCCTCACACATCCCTCTTTCCCTGACCCAATTCGCAGGGCCCGCAACATACATGCGACTTGTAGCATCTCTGACTGTCCTTTTTGGTACCTCATCCGCAAAATCATTTCCGCGACCAACATCATCAGAATTCTTCTTGTGCGCACTACATTTCACAATTGCTATCTGGGTAGGCAAAACAAGTGACTCAAGAAGATCAGTTACCAATTGACCATGCTGTATTTTAGTACCGTGGGAAGTAAGGAATCCTCTTTCCTTCCACAAACGACCGAAGCTATGCGCCACACCAAACACATACTGGCTGTCGGTATACACATTCACTCTCTTTCCTTTAGATAACACACACGCTCTGGTCAAAGCTATCAGTTCAGCTGCCTGAGCTGAATTATGTCTGATGCGTGCTGTCTCCACGATTGTATACAAGGTGGTAACAGCATAAGCTGAAGTTGTCTCACCATTTGGGAGTTTGAAACAAGACCCATCCACCCATAGGATCCCATCTGGATCCACTAATGGCGTATCTTTCAAATCAATCCTGCCTTTTATCTCCTCCTCAGTATGGAGAAAACAATCATGTTGTTTCCGAATATCTTTCTCTTCTGGAAGAGGTAACAATGTGGCTGGATTTAAAAGATTACATCGTTTGATGTGCACATGACTAGCCAAGAGCGTCAGCTCATATCCAGACAATCGAGCACTTGTAAGATATTGTGTTGTCGTCCTATTTAGCAAGGTATCCACTGCATGTGGTACCATAACAATGAGAGTATTATCTAGCACCACTCCAGCAGACTGACGAATAGAAATCGCTGCTGCTGCTGTAGCTTTAAGACAACTAGGCAATGCCTTGGCTACTGGGTCTAACGTAGCTGAAAAATAGGCACATGGCCGCTGTCTGTCTCCAAATCATTGTGTTAAGACTGACAACGCACAACCCTCTCTTTCATGGACATAGAGCGTGAAGGGCTTACTGTAATCTGGAGTACCCAACACAGGAGCAGAACACAGAGCAGTACGAAAATCTGAAAAACTCTTCTGACATTCGTCAGTCCAAGGAAGGGGTTGGGGTGTGTCTTTCAAAGTGAGTGCTAACAAAGGTTAGGCCAACAAAGAAAAATTCGTAATCCATTGTCTACAATAAGAAGTGATGCCCAGAAAGGCGCGCACCTCTCTTTGTGTAGATGGCACAGACATTTGCGCAATTGCTTGAATTCGTTCTGGGGTTAATCGCCTTCCCTCCTTTGATAAGCGATGACCCAAATAGGTAACTTCTCGACGGACATATTGTAGTTTAGAGGGCGAAACCTTATGATTAAGATCAGACAAGTGACGTAACAGTGCAACAGTCACATTCTTGCAGACATCCTCTGAATCAGCAGCAATCAACAAATCATCCATATATTGAATTAGAGTAGCACCTGGGGACAAAGGAAAAACATCGAGCTGACATTTCAGAGCTTGACTATAAATGGAGGGGCTTTCACAATAGCCTTGGGGTGCGCGCTTGAACCGGAAACTGCGGCCTCCTAGAGAGAAACCAAAAATATCCCTACTCTCTTTGGCAATGGGAATGCTGAAGAAAGCATTTTTCAGATCAATAACAGAAAACCAAGCCGCTGAGGCAGTTAACAGGGCAGTGATATCTGGAACAACAGGAAACTGTGGTACAACAATTTTATTGACCTACCGAAGATCAATCACAAAACGATAAACAGGAGGCTTAGAAGGATCAGTGCGTTTAAGAACAGGAAGAATAGGACTATTACATACATTTCCTCTCGTTTCCTCAATCACACCCTTCTGAACCAAATCATAAATGATATCCAAAAGCGCTCTTTCACCTTCATTGGAAATTCTGTATTGAGGAATGCGTGGCAATTTAGCATTGGGCTTGAGAGTAACAACATAAGGCGGGATCTCAAGACAACCAACAACATTTGGACCCGTAGCCCAGAGCGTTGCAGGAAGAGAGAGCAATTCAGGTGGGAATTGATCTTTAGACAAATACATTGAAGAAGTCAATTTCTGCCCTAAAGTAAGATGCACACCAGAAGGAGAACAATATATTGTTGCAGGCATTCTTTTCAATAGATCCAAACCCAACAGATTCTCGCCGCAACCAGTCGTTAAAAGAAGAGGAGCTTCCATATCATAAGGGCCAATTGAAATAGGCAAAGGACAGGAGACCGGGTTACGAACTGGGGCGCCAGAAAATCCTACCGATACATTTGTTAAGCCAGACAAAGGTGCCCCAGGGAGTTTAGAATGAATGATAGAACTTCTCATCACACCAGTATCTAAAAGAAATGGCTCTGAAACACCCATTGTAGTGACATTGACATAAGGCCCATCCTGATTTACTGGAATCGATACAACTCCCTCACTTTGTCTATGGCTGTCCTAGTTAGCGTGAAGGCTTTCATTTTCACCTTCAACATGATAATCATCATTGTAATACTGTGTAGACTGAGTATTCTGCTGATCGAAGTAGTTCGTAGAATTTGGAGGGGGTAAGGAATGCTGTTCTTGTGGCATCACACCTCGACCTCTACCCCTGTATATTATCTGGAAACCACCACGGCCTCGTGGAGCAGATAGTTCTCCCTTACGTTGCAATAAAACCGGGCAGCTATTCTTAAAATGACCTTCCTCTCTACAATAGGCACATTGGTTAGGACCTAATAAAGGTCGCGGAATAAAGGGCTCAGGCTTTTGATACACCCTCTGAAACTGTGGAGGCTGTTGAAACTGGCGCTGAGTATAACGAGGAGGATAAGCTTGTTGCAGAAAAACCTTCGTTTTTAATTCTTTCGTCTTCTTCTCTTGCTTATCTATCTCCTCTTTATCCCTGTTCTCATAATATTGAGCAGTAGCCAATATCTGGGCAGAAGAAGAAACAGCCCATGAACTCTCGGAGTCTTTCAACTTATGTGACAGTTCGGGAAGCAAATTAAATACAAATTTATCTACAAATAATCGCTGTCCACCCTCCGTAGTCATATCCTGACCGGATCACTGACATAATATCGATTACCAAAATATCGACTACTTAAAATATCGTTGCCAAATTATCGACTACAATATTATCGACTCACCATACTTATTTAAGAAAATACTAAAATATCGAGTACACAATATCGTCTTTACAAATTATCGTATATGATTATATCGAAGTTAAAAATATCGTTAACAACATTATCGTCTACTCTTAAATTACTATGTAAATGTTAAAATTATCGAAAACAAAAATATAGACAACCAAAATATAGATAATTTCGCTATATCGACTATCTAAATAAATATTTAGATAATATACTTTAAGCACAACACATACATTAACATTGTAATACATAATAAAACACCTAAATAACATTAAAATTTTCCTTCTAACATATACATTTAAAAATAAACATTCCATAAACAATATGAATACATTTCACTACATAAATAATTTTATAATTATTATACATCCTTTAAACCACATTTAAATATATATTTAAAGCATGTAATAATACAAATAAACAATTACTTACTACTAATAAGTTGCTAATTAGCGTTTTCCTTACAAGGAAACAAACAGCCAGTATATAAAAAAAAAAATCAGGTGGACCAATGAGATGCTCACATTTCAAATCAAACCAATGAAATGAAGCAACTAATTAATTGCACACTATAAAAACACTACATTTCAACATCTCTTTCACACTACAAACTGAAAAGAAGAAATAAGACGAAACTCTACTCAACTATTTCCTGAAAGAAGAATTACAATCCTAAAGAAAATTTCACAACTACAGAAAGTAAGTTTTACTCTATGTATAAAGCAACTAATCTACAATTCTACAGCTGAAACTATTTCTATAAATGAATGTACTACACTTGATTTAATTACATTCATTTCTCCTCTATAGATACCTCCTAAAATTACCGAAATATTTTGGACACCCCCACAACTCTAATATTAATCAATGTAAGTATTGTTTTACTTTTTCCTACCGACCTACAACTATTAATTAAAAATAATTATTCTAAACAATATTTTTTCCTTATTTCTCGCCTCTACAGAAAACCACTGAACCATCCAAAACTACCTTCTACGCAATCACCTACTGGACCAAACAAATAAGTAAGTATATAAACCTCAATCATTAAACAGCCTAAAATACGCATCCAGAATGTTACTTTCCCCCTTAAAACAGTAGCACATTCAAAATAATGTATCCAACTATTAACAATATTTTTTTTTCTTATCAACAGATAATCTATCTCCAAGATTAAACTGAAAGCTTGAAGTCAGCTAATTAACATCTTTCAACACATCAAATTAAACATTGTAAGTATATTCACTAAAATGTAAATATATTTAAAATATCTATAACATTGTTTATATTTACAAAATATTTTTTCATCTCCCCTAGCATAATACAGAACAACATGACTGAAGGTGCAGAATTTATAACATCTCAAAAAAATAAAATGTTGTTGTGTTATATGGGTTATGTATATACACAAGAAAAGCAAAGTGGTCTGAAAGTGTTTTGGAAATGTAGCAAATACTACTCAAACAAATGCTATGGTAGAGCTATTACCAAAGAAATCACTGTTCTTTCTGTAAAAGAACATAATCACCCCCCCAATATTACAGAGATAGAAGTTAGAAATGCTCTTGAAAACATTAAAGAAGCAAGTACTAGCACTGATAAACCCACCACCCAAATACTCAAAGAACAATTAATTAAAATACCACACCATGCATCAGCACAATTACCCCCAATTGATTGTTTAAAAAGAACTATAGCTAGACAAAAAAAACTAACTACCAAGACTTTACCTACCCCTAAAACATTTGAGACAGTAATTATTCCCCCAGAATTAAGCATAACTCACAGTAATGAACCATTTATTTTTTTTGACAACAAATCTCCTGATAAAAGAATAATTATGTTTGCTACTGCAAACAATTTAGTGAAATTACAACAATGTGACACTTGGATGATGGATGGAACTTTTAAAGTTTGTCCAAAACCATTTTACCAGCTGTACACAGTGCATGGATTGTACCACCATTCTAACATTCCATTCATCTATGCCCTCTTACCAAATAAACAGCAAACAACATACATAGAAATATTAACCAAAATTCAAGAAGAAACCAATAATTATTTCCCACAAAAAATAATTATTGATTTCGAATTAGCCATGATCAATTCAATACTAAAAAATTATCCACACACAGCAATCCAAGGTTGCTATTATCATTTTAACCAGAGTCTATGGAGACATCTGCAAAAGTCCACCCTAAGTGTACAATATGCTACAGATAGTACTTTTGCCTACCAGGTTAAAAAACTAATAGCCCTAGCATACGTACCTGTAACAGATGTAGCAGAACACTATAATATTCTAATTGAAAGTCCCTATTACAAAAAGAACGAAGACAAATTAAGCCAACTTCTAGACTACTTTGAGGACACCTGGGTGGGAAGATTACATAGATCAGGACATAGAAGACAACCAAAGTTCCACATTCCTTGGTGGAATGTATACCTGAGTACCTTAAATAAACAATCCAAAACAAACAATAGTGTTGAAGGATGGCATAATGCCTTCCAAGCAACTACAAGCAGAGGAAAACCTACCCTACAAAAACTGCTTGAATCTCTACAAAAAGAACAAAGCTACCAAGAATTACGGATGCAACAATCTGTAACTCAAATAGGTCCTAAATTAACAAAACAAACCAAACAAATGTTTGATCTACTACAAAGTCAAGTAAACCTATACCCATCAACAAGAGGACTAGACTACCTATCACTAATAGCCAAAAGCATTTTATAATTAACATACACACAGCTAATAAATGAAATAGGTCAATACAAAAAACTATTGCAATCATAAATTAATACTATATTTCCAGAAATAATATATAATTGTCAGAAACATTTCATTTTCTTCGAAGAAATATATATGTACAATTAAATATTAATTCTGTAAATATAATATATATAACAATAAACTATAATAACATTTCCCACCCAAATGTTCACAAAATATAACTTACCATTGATGTACCCATACAAGATGAATTCCACCAAGTAAAATGAAAAAATAAACACATCCAATGTAAATCCATCCTCGGCCAATCCAAAAACGTGAAACATTCAAAAACCCGAAAAAAAGGTCAAAATTGTAACAAACGCTCCAGGAAATCCAGGTTAAAAAAAAAGTGTGATAACTTTATTTGTTCCATTAACTAAAACACACTTTAAAAAAAAATAAAAAAACGTCTCTCTTTTCATCATAATATCCAAACCCTCAAAAACCCGAAAACAATTGAAAAATCAAAATCAACGCTCCATGAAATCCGGTTAAAACTTAAAAAGTGTGTTAACAATATTAATTAAATAAAGTAACACACGCTTTGAAAAAAAAAAGACGCGTGTTGGTCTTCGAAAAACACATCGATCAACATTTACCTGAAAAACAGAAGAAAACATACCCACCCACACAATCACACCCAAATACATTTAATAAATACAATTACATCATTTAAAAACAACACATATTTAATCACAATATTTACTTCGAAAACTACGTCACTACCAGTAAACAAACAGACGTAACTAAATCATTACTAACACGTCAAAAACACCCAAAACATTTTAAATTATCTATCAATACACTATAAACATCCTAACTACCCTAAACATAAGTATTTAATAACACTTAATACTTAAAACACCCCTTACCTTGCTCAACGCGAAGCAGCTTCCAACCGCGAGCTTCCTCATTCCAAAATGACCCAAAATAACATGAACAGGTTACAAAATAATCCCATTCAAATGAAAATCCCTACTTAAATCAGTGTAAATAAATTGAACACATTATAATCATATAAAAATATCACATAAATGTATCAAAATTGTTAGAAAATTATTTTCTAATAAATAATACCTTTAAAAATTATATTCATAATAATTATAAAAACATTATTATTATGATTATAATACAGTAATTTATTTTCAGAACTGTACAAACACTAAGAAAATGTTTATATTATTTAACATTTATTTACAAAATGTACATGTTAAAAAAATTAGTTTTCATATAATTATAAAATATAAAAATTAATAATATTAACATTTCCTACAATAATATTATTAATAATCATTAAAATAACATAGCATAAAAACATAATTTTGATCATGTACTAATTATGTACAACAACAAAATAAAAATGAAACAATATTCTTCAGAAATTAAATATGCAATGATATTTTTTATGTATATAGCCAACAAAAACATTATTATATGAATACTGTAAGAATGTTTTTTTGCTAACAATGTTAAAAAGTAATAAATGTTATGTATGTTTTTTTGTTATTATCAATACTTCTGTTATGAAATGTAATAATATGAATACATTTTATTTTAATTTAAACATTTGAAAAAAACACAAATGAAAGCATATTTCCTGTATCTCTACTAATGTATACTCTATTCTGTAAATAAAAAAAGAAATTCATCTGACTAGTTTCTTTATAAAAAATAAAGATTATATAAAAAGATAAAATGTGTCATTGGATTTCATAATTTATAACTCTCACATATATAATGTAGCTAATTTATTAATTTTTAAATGTAAAAATCACATTTTTTATCCTCAATTACATCCAAAAGCATACTTCATTAACACAATACATATACATTCAACACACTAACCCTATACAAATTACTATTCCCATTGCACTTACATTAAAGTCAGGAAAACTGCTGGACACTAACCCTATATAATTTACTATTCCCACTCCAGTTAACATAAACTCAATAAAAGTGCTGGACAGTAACCCTATATAATTTACTATTCCCACTCCAGTTAACATAAAGTCAGGAAAGGTGCTGGACACTATCCCTAAATAATTTAATATTCCCACTCCAGATATCATAAACTCAGGGAAGATGCTGGACACTAACTGTATATAATTTACTATTCCCACTCCAGTTAACATTAAGTCAGGAAAGGTGCTGGACAGTAACCCTATATAATTTACTATTCCCACTGCAGTTAACATAAACTCAAAAAAGCTACTGGACAGTAACCCTATATAATTTACTATTCCCACTCCAGTTAACATAAACTCAAGAAAGGTGCTGGACAGTAACCCTATATAATTTACTATTCCCACTCCAGTTAACATTAAGTCAGGAAAGGTGCTGGACAGTAACCCTATATAATGTACTATTCCCACTCCAGTTAACATAAACTCAAGAAAGGTGCTGGACAGTAGCCCTATATAATTTACTATTCCCACTCCAGTTAACATAAACTCAAGAAAGGTGCTGGACAGTAACCCTATATAATTTACTATTCCCACTCCAGTTAACATAAAGTCATGAAAGTTGCTGGACACTAACCCTAAATAATTTAATATTCCCACTCCAGATATCATAAACTCAGGGAAGATGCTGGACACTAACTGTATATAATTTACTATTCCCACTCCAGTTAACATTAAGGTGCCGATTAGGATCCTGGAAAAAATTTCCCCAACCGAATTGAATCTGGACTTTTTTCCGTACAAATGGTAAAAGCACCGTACAAACTGCCAATTACGATTCGTATGGGAAAAAGTCCATACAAATCGCATTGGGAAAATTCCCCCACACGTCCTCGGGTCGGGAAAAGTCTCCGACACGTCCCCGGACATTTTTACGTACAAATGGTAAAACTGAAGTCCCAATGCGCAATTACGATCCGTCCCATCCGTCCGATTGTACAACTGTATGGAAAAAAGACCGTCCGGAGCGAACTCCCATAGCAACCATGGAGATGTCCAAACAAGTGCCTGGTACGCGCCGTACCCGTACCCCCCCCCGCCCCCCGTATGTTCGCGCCATACCCCCAGCCCTCCCCGTGGATGGGCGCGCCGTACCCCCAGCCCCCCGTATGTACGGAGCGTACCCCCTCCCCCATATGTACGGAGCGTACCCTCCAGCCCCCCGTATGTACGGAGCGTACCCCCGTACCCCCCAGCCCCCCATATGTACGGAGCGTACCCCCACCCCCATATGTACGGTGCGGACCTCCAGCGGTACGCGCTGGGGGTCCGCACCGTACATACGGGGGTGGGGGTACGCTCCGTACATACGGGGGGCTGGGGGGTACACTCCGTACATACGGGGGGCTGGGGGGTACGCTCCGTACATGCGGGGGGCTGGGGGGTATGGGGGTACGCTCCGTACATATGGGGGGCTGGGGGGTACGCTCCGTACATGCGGGGGGCTGGGGGGTACGGGGGTACGCTCCGTACATATGGGGGGCTGAGGGGTACGCTCCGTACATACGGGGGGCGGGGGGGGTACGGCACGTACCGGGCCCCCTAATCAGCTCGCATCGCTGCGTACTTAGCTTTTCCGGCACTTTTTAGGTGCCGTAAAAATATTCCCATCCGGACTGCAGTCGGTGCGAATCGTAATTGCTGGTACGTAAAAACATGCCTAACTCCGTCCGGACGTCACGTCCGCGGTGTCCCAGATCACATTTGTATGTATTTTTCTGTCGGTTGGTCTTTTTTCCGAATCGTACAGGAATGGTGTTTCCGAACGAATCGTAATTGCATGTTTGTAAAGTTTTACAACCCGGTACGAGTCGGACGGAGAAAAAGCTCCGACCCACGGTTTGTACCGGGTTTTTCCAGGATCGTAATCGGCCCCTAAGTCAGGAAAGGTGCTGGACAGTAACCCTATATAATTTAGTATTCCCACTCCAGTTAACATAAAGTTAGGAAAGGTGCTGGACACTAACCCAAAATAATTTACTATTCCCACTCCAGTTATCATAAACTCAGGGAAGATGCTGGGCACTAACTGTATACAATTTACTATTCCCACTCCAGTTATCATAAACTCAGGGAAGATGCTGGACACTAACTGTATATAATTTACTATTCCCACTCCAGTTATCATAAACTCAGGGAAGATGCTGGACAGTAACCCTATATAATTTACTATTCCCACTCCAGTTAACATTAAGTCAGGAAAGGTCCTGGACAGTAACCCTATATAATGTACTATTCCCACTCCAGTTAACATAAACTCAAGAAAGGTGCTGGACAGTAGCCCTATATAATTTACTATTCCCACTCCAGTTAACATAAACTCAAGAAAGGTGCTGGACAGTAACCCTATATAATTTACTATTCCCACTCCAGTTAACATAAAGTCATGAAAGTTGCTGGACACTAACCCTAAATAATTTAATATTCCCACTCCAGATATCATAAACTCAGGGAAGATGCTGGACACTAACTGTATATAATTTACTATTCCCACTCCAGTTAACATAAAGTCAGGAAAGGTGCTGGACAGTAACCCTATATAATTTACTATTCCCACTCCAGTTAACATAAATTCAAGAAAGGTGCTGGACAGTAACCCTATATAATTTACTACTTCCACTCCAGTTAACATAAACTCTGGAAAGGTGCTGGACAGTAGCCCTATATAATTTACTATTCCCACTCCAGTTAACATAAACTCAAGAAAGGTGCTGGACAGTAACCCTATATAATTTACTATTCCCACTCCAGTTAACATAAACTCAGGAAAGGTGCTGGACAGTAGCCCTATATAATTTACTATTCCCACTCCAGTTAACATAAACTCAAGAAAGGTGCTGGACAGTAACCCTATCTAATTTGCTATTCACACTCCAGTTAACATTAACTCAGGAAAGGTGCTGGACAGTAACCCTATATAATTTAATATTGCCACTCCAGAAAGATCAAACTGAGAGAAGGTGCTGGTTATAAGATCACTTAAAATATTAATGAGCTACATCTATTAACTATGAGATATAATTTAATAAATATTAAAAATAAAAAAACTATAGTTGCAATACCCACCCCTATCCCATATTCACCCTAATTTTACAAAAAATATGTACAATATCTTTCCCATCAACTATACATTTATTATAATATAATAATATTTGAAAATTTTTTATTTCACAATATTTACAAATATTGTGCATTTTTTTATGATCTATATTTACACTATTATTTTTAAAAATTACTCCCCACCCTTCTCCCCTAATATACCCACATCCCACCCATAAACACAACATAAATATTGAAATTATATTTTCCTATTAAAATTACATAATTCAATTTCGACATAAGGGGCCTCATGTAGGTAGCCAAATACAGGTTGGTAAAGGTAATTTTTTAATAAATATGCCGTTACAGACGGGTATTCAAACAAGTGTGATTTAGTAGTCCAAAAACCACTTTTGGGTAAATATGAGGCGGTAAATACCGATTCATATTCACCGAATTCCTAAATACCGATTCAGAGTTACCGAATACATAATTAACGAATTGGTAAATATGAAGTGGTAAATATGAAGTGGTAAAAATTAAAATGACATGTAGGAGCACTAGGTAATTAAGAAATCCAAGACAATGGGTAAATAAGAGTAGGTAATTAACACGGATTGAAAGCAGGTGGTAACCATCAACAGTGCAGATAAGCTATCCCAAAATGCAACAGCGTGGACAACATCCCGCTATGTACGTCATTGCAAGGCGCCTACATGTACAGGCAGCAGGACTGAGGGTTTGAAGACGGGAGGAACGCATCTACAGACAGCGCATCACATTATTCCAGCTGACTGATGCAGAGATACATGAGAGGTACAGGCTACACCCGGAAACCATCATGGACTTAATCAGGAACCTGCACCCACTCCTGGACCAGCCAATAAGAAGGGCGCACGCCATACCCCCACATGTGCAGGTACTCTACAGCCCACATTTGTTGGCATCCGGCAGTTATCAGGTGGTGACAGCTGCGTTGGGTGGTGTATCCCAGAGTTGCCTGTCCGGTTCCTTCTGGAATTTCCTGGATGCCATGATGCAGAGAATGCACCACTACATCAGCTTCCACAACACACAGGCTGCACTGCAGTAACCAAAAACAGACATTTCTCACATGGCACAGTTCCCCCATTTCATTGGCTGCATTTATGGTACACACATCCCAATCTGTCCACCAGCTGACACAGACCACATCTACAGGATCAGGAAATCCACCCACTCCATCAATGTGCATACCGAATTGAGTGATTTTGTAAATGGTCCTGTGGGTGGCATAACCAAAAGGTGGGCGTATGCTATTTACAACGAAGTCTGCAAGTTGTCGCACAGTGAGGCGGCTTCCAGATTCACAGCTATTGACCAAGCAAACATGGAGAAGGCCTTAGCCGTTATAGATAATAGCTTTAGCACTCTCTCTTCTATGATCCATACATGAGACAATAGGCACATGCAAGTACACGGCGCATGCTATGTACAAGCCCAGATTCTGGCGTGCGTCCTACGAGATATCCCAGTGCCTGTGATTACACCTTCTTTCACTCTGCTTGCAAACGCTATTCATTTAATGTTGAATAATGAAGCTTGCTGGGGGATGTGAGTGGGAATACCGTACATAACTGTCTCGCATTAAGTTGTCTGCTGCAATACTGTTCTTTTTCCACCCCCGCATGTGCGGCGGGATGTCTCCATCTAGCCTTCGATTCCAACCTTGAAAGCAGAGTTCAACAAGTTGAGCAGAATAGAGCGCCATTGTCCCACAAAGATGTGCCTTTGACTTCCTCTAGTGAACGATTTGTCCTTCACGTTGCTCATACGCGCACTGAGATACAGGCGTCTCTGAATACTGACCTCCCCCTGCATTTGGGCTCTTTGATCCAAACTATTATCAATGCCTCGTCCACGACTGGCCTGGCTCATTTTTTTAAACATGTGGGCTCGGGTCTCGTGACCTCTTCCCAAACTTTTTTTGGTGTAATACGGACATTTGTTCATTCACTGTTCTAGAGCATCTTTGGAGGTGTACCGCTGCTCCTGGCGCTAGTGGCAGGTGTGCTGCTTTTCCTTTCCATATTCCGGAATGGCTGCTCCTTCTATGCCACACGAGCACCTGTCCCGTCTGCATCTTCTTCGTGATCGGATGCTTGACTTCTATGGTACTTTGCCATTGGCGACTTTGAGTCTGGCTTATGGATTATCCTTCAGGTATTCCAACTTCACCTGCGTACAACCTGTATTACACTGCCTGGATTGTCCCTTTGAATGGCCTCTGGATTTGTGCTTAACCAACATAGGTGCCGATCACGATCCGGCAAAAAATTCCCCCGTGCGACTCGTATCGGGTCTTTTTACCGTACGAATCGTACAAATGCCGTACGAACTGGCAATCACGATTCGCATGGTAAAAAGTCCATACGACCCGCACCGGGAATCATTCCCCACACGTCCTCGGGTCGGAAAATGTGTCCGACACGTCCTCGGACGATTTACCTTACAAACGTAAAAATCCAAGTCCGACCGAGGAATCACGATCCATCCCGTGCGTCCGAGCCTACAACCGTATGGAAAAAACACTGTCCGCACCGAACACCAATAGCAACCATGGAGACATGTGCCCGCATACGCGCCCAACACTCCCCCCAGCCCCCGTACGTCCGACACGTACCCCCCGTATATGTATACCCCCACCCGTCTATGTACACCCCAGTACGTTCCAGTCGTACCCCCACCCCAGTACGTGTCGTACCACCGTCAATGTAAACCCCCCCACCCCTGTACGTGTCGTACCACCGTCTATGTACACCCCAGTACGTTCCAGTTGCACCCCCACCCCAGTACGTGTCGTACCCCCCGTGTACCTACACCCCAGTACGTTCGAGCCACACCCCCACCCCAGTACGTGTCACAGCCCCGTCTACCTACACCCCAGTACGTTCCAGTCGTACCCCCACCCCAGTACGTGTCGTACCACCGTCAATGTACACCCCCCCACCCCTGTACGTGTCGTACCACCGTCAATGTACACCCCCCCACCCCTGTACGTGTCGTACCACCGTCCATGTACACCCCAGTACGTTCCAGTCGTACCCCCACCCCAGTACGTGTCGTACCACCGTCAATGTACACCCCCCCACCCCTGTACGTGTCGTACCACCGTCAATGTACACCCCCCCACCCCTGTACGTGTCGTACCACCGTCCATGTACACCCCAGTACGTTCCAGTCGTACCCCCACCCCAGTACGTGTCGTACCACCGTCAATGTACACCCCCCCACCCCTGTACGTGTCGTACCACCGTCTATGTACACCCCCCCACCCCTGTACGTGTCGTACCACCGTCAATGTACACCCCCCCACCCCTGTACGTGTCGTACCACCGTCTATGTACACCCCCCCACCCCTGTACGTGTCGTACCACCGTCAATGTACACCCCCCCACCCCTGTACGTGTCGTACCACCGTCCATGTACACCCCAGTACGTTCCAGTCGTACCCCCACCCCAGTACGTGTCGTACCACCGTCAATGTACACCCCCCCACCCCTGTACGTGTCGTACCACCGTCTATGTACACCCCCCCACCCCTGTACGTGTCGTAACACCGTCTATGTACACCCCAGTACGTTCCAGTCGTACCCCCACCCCAGTACGTTCCTGGCGCACCCCCAACACAACCTCCTAAGTACGGAGCGCACCCCATGCCCCAACATCACAACCGCATGTACGAGTCGTGCAAAGCCACACACAAGGACCAAATCGTACAACCAAATGGCCCATGTACACACCGTACACACGCTCAAAACGCACGTACACAACAAGGACAAAACAAAACAACTCAACAATACACCATTCGAAAGGCACACAGCCACTAAACATGGCCAACAACCACTAAAATAACACAATCACTGACCTGCAACTGTCAAAAACAAACAGAGGCCCAATACACCACCACTCCTTATAACACACCCACCCAAAATTCAAACACTGCCACACCCACCCATGGACCAATAAAAAGGGCCCACACACACAAACCATGAGCCTTTGCAACAGACCCACTGCTGCCAGACACCACAGAACCAGACTACAAGCGACACCACATCTTACACTTGCACACCTTCACACGACCACCCTCACAAACACCCTCTCATCACATTCACACACACACACAACCATCCACACCCCCCCCCAACATCCACACACCCCCACACCCACACCATCCCCACCCACACCCCTCACCATGCCCACTACCAAGAATCCAAAGTTCAGTCACCGAGAGTTGGAGGTCCTTGTTGATCAAATCCTCAGAGTCGAGCCACAGATCTTTGGAACATTGGTCAGAAGCACCAGCCAGGCAGCCAAAACAGCCATGTGGCAGACCATCGTCGATGCTGTGAATGCTGTTGCGGACACCAGGAGGACCAAGCAGGATTGCCAGAACAGGTGGTACGATCTGCGGAGGAGGGTCAGAGCCAAGAGACAGGAGGAACACGACCAGGCCAACGCCACCGGAGGAGGGCCCTCCCGCAGACCCGTACAGTACCATCCCTGGGAGGAGAGGGTGATGGCCATACTGCCGGTGGAGGCAGTTGAAGGAGTAGAAGGACTCCGAGACCCGGGTGAGTACACAAACAACGCACCTCACATGGGGGGAACTGCAACCACAAACAAAATTACTAACAGGCACGCAACCACCACAAGCCATCGCATTACTCAACCACACTCCATGAGCAGGCACATGCCACTGCTGCCACCATGCCCCATGCACCCAGCTGGACAATGTCAAGTCACAGGCCACAGAAGACAACAACACATGACACGGTAACCCGGATGGCGGGAGTGTGGGCACCAAGAATCACATAGTGCGACTCCAAAGCAGACAACAATGCCCTCTGCCCATATGGCCTAGGTCACAGCCAGACAAACACTGTGTCCCAACACAGGAATGACTTGCCAGCAAATGGCGGATGCCTTGCATCAACACATGGGGGTGAAGGCACTGTTTTGCACATGCCAGCAGCTAATGAACAGCCAACAGTGTGAAAGAGTGGCAGCACACACCACCACAGCAGCAGCGCACAGACACACAGCAGACAAAATGGGTGCCTGGAGATCAGAAACAAACTCACATCAACAGGCCAAGGGCCACTCAAAGATCTGCTAACAGTGTGTGCCCAGGAAGCTGGGCCAAGGTGACAGAGGGTGACACACGGAGGGAGGGAGAGGGGGACACAGAGGGAGGGAGAGGGGGACTGAGAGGGAGGGAGACACAGGAAGATGGACAGAGGGAGGAGGCTGACACACAGAGGGAGGGAGAGGGGGACACAGAGGGAGGGAGAGGGGGACTGAGAGGGAGGGAGACACAGGAAGATGGACAGAGGGAGGAGGCTGACACACAGAGGGAGGGAGAGGGGGACACAGAGGGAGGGAGACACAGGAAGATGGACAGAGGGAGGAGGCTGACACACAGAGGGAGGGAGAGGGGGACACAGAGGGAGGGAGAGGGGGACAGAGAGGGAGGGAGAGGGGGACAGAGAGGGAGGGAGAGGGGGACAGAGAGGGAGGGAGACACAGGAAGATGGACAGAGGGAGGAGGCTGACACACAGAGGGAGGGAGAGGGGGACACAGAGGGAGGGAGACACAGGAAGATGGACAGAGGGAGGAGGCTGACACACAGAGGGAGGGAGAGGGGGACAGAGAGGGAGGGAGACACAGGAAGATGGACAGAGGGAGGAGGCTGACACACAGAGGGAGGGAGAGGGGGACACAGAGGGAGGGAGAGGGGGACACAGAGGGAGGGAGAGGGGGACAGAGAGGGAGGGAGAGGGGGACAGAGAAGGAGGGAGACACAGGGAGAGCAAATCAGTCCTTTGGTGTGTGGGAATGTCTGCTCGTCAGCAGGTGGACTGCGTGCATGTAGACAAGGGTGCCCAGTGCCAGAACCCCCCCTCTTCATCATGGCAAAACGCAGGGCCATGTTACAACCTGTACACGAGCACAAGGACAGCCACCTGCATCATATGAGTGTGTGGATCCACTCCATGTGCACATGTACAGTGCTACAAGGAAGGCGCAAACGCATAGCTCGGCACACATGCACACTCCACTGCTGACTGCAGTCACACTTGACGCAGCAAGTAAGACTGTGCCACACATAGTTAAAGGGGCCAAATTGGTGCCCAAGGGACACACACATGCACAAGTGCACTGTGAGTGGAATGCAAGACAGATCCTAATTCCAAGAGGAAATGTGCCAACTTTGTAACGGATGCAACATGGATGTTGCATGGATCAAAAGTAACATTGTCTCTCTCACACACAGGTCAACGTCGTGCTGCACCCCCCAACACTGGGGGGGAACACTCACAGGACCCGGATCTGCAGGAGACCGATCCCACCGGCAGCGACCACTCTCACCACTCTGCGGACGACCCCGACCGACCTGGCCCCTCTGGTGTCCAACCACCTGCAGCACCTGCGTCAGGTACAACCGTGCCAACCACCACCCCCACTCCTGCCACATCCCAGGAGACACCCAGGATCCCTGCCCCAACACCACAATGCAGCCAGGCTCGCCAGGAGGGACACGGTGTCCCGGGCACCCAGGAGGAGGCAGGCGACAACGCCAATGCCACCCCTCAGGGGTCCCGGAGACCCCATGTGCCCACAAGTGCAGGCCAGACGCAAGTGGGCAGGGGTGGTGGGAGTGGAGAGCGGCGGAGGCGCGAGCCTGACCAGTTGGCTGGGGATCCGGTATTTTCCCATGTCCGTAACATCCTGGACTCATACCGGCAGGACACCACGGGCATGGCCCAGGTTGTGTCCGTCCTCGAGGGGATCAAGGTCCAGCAGGCCCAGCAACATGCGGAGCTAATAGCCTGTCTACAGCTACACCAACGGAGGATGGAGGACAGACAGGCTGAGCAAGTGACGGCGTCCCAGGGGATTCACGCTGAACTCCGTCGGATGGCCGACACCATGGCCGACCCTCCCTGTGCCAGAAGGCGGAGAACATCACCACCCACAGGGAGGGATCATGAGGAGGAGGAGGAAACATCCGACGGAGCATCCCAGACGTCGTCACGGCCTGCTGCTGAGGTTCCCCGCAGGAAGCCGGGTCGTCCACGGAAAGGACCGTGAGGGTGGCTGCTACATCACCATCTCCCAGGACACCTGGCCTGGCACCTGGCCCACTGGAGCAACAGCATCACAGCATCAAGAGACATTCTCTGCCACATGGCCCTGCTGGTCACTGGCTGACCAATGTTGACAAAGACTGTGGCATGGACTCTGAGGATTTCCAATGGCAAGGACACCAACTCCCCTACTGAACTTTGGATTCCCTAATCCCGGAAAGGCCCTCACTTGGCCCCCCCCCCCCAATAATAAATCACACTATTAAGAGTAGATGCCTGCTGGTAGCATTATTACCTAACATGTGTCTTGTACAGTCTAAACATGCCTGAGTCATCTGTTCACTTCAACCATCCACACCCTGGGGCCTGAGTCTGGCACAGGACACATGGGTCACAGTTTTCTAGGCAAGACAGACATGGAGCACCATACACACCCGTGATGGTCAGAACCAGCTGAGGGGGTGGCCGAACAACCGTGCTGACAGACACATTGAGTACAGCAACAGTCATGCGCAGAGGTCAGGGATCCTGGCCCGTGTCCTGGGGGGCACCCAGGTACGTGTAGACAGGTGGCAGAACCATGTCCTGCAAGCTTGAGTCCGGTGGATGCAGAGAATGGGGTCATGGATAACGTTGGATGCATGGGGATGGCACATGTCACAATACCCACACAGTCATGGACATCATGCCCATTACACAGTCTCAGCACACACACACAGCTTGCATCTTGCCACTCGACACATTGACACATAGCCACAATCAGGGAATACCATGCCAGACATGCAGGATGCACCGTGCCAACACACCAGCATTGACTGAGAAGAGGCACCTTGGAGGCATAGGGACACCTTTAATAGTCATGTGTTTGGGATTGCAGAGGCAACTTGAAGTACACATGAACACATCATGTGGAGTAACATGTGGCTCCAACACTGGCACCCCCCTTCTGCAGCACAAATGCGTGATAGCCATGGAACTGGCACACAAGTGTCGGATAATAGCTAAATACCCACAGCTGCTCACGGAGAGCCTGCCATACACCATACATCCGCTGATGTGGAAGTCCCACGCCATGTCAAGACAATGTTAACCGGATGTGTCCGAGGGCAGTGTCACACACATTGATGCCTTCATCACAATCCACCATCCCATCACTGATGACTGACAACCAGGCAGCCCATCTATTCAGGTGTACCCAGCTGCATGTCGTGTCCCATGGGGATGCCACATGTCTGCAGAGGACCCAAACCCCGACCGGGGCAGTGTGCACACATCGTGAACAACTGCCACACCCAATACACCCCAGATGCATCCCTTACCCCATGGAGACTTCCAAACGTGTCCGTGCCTGTAACGCTGAGTCAGCCCACGATGCCATGTCCATGAGGAATAGCAGTGCCACAACAATGCAACCAGCAAACGGCATGCGCAGGTACCTGGGGAAGAGAGACACACAAGAAGTCAGCCACAAGAAGCACAGCCACTTGCATGTGCATGTACTCGACACATGTATGTATGACAACATGCTATGTCACAATTATGTCTGGGGAAATACTACCATCACTGCCACCATCACTCCAGTGACACACCCACACACACCTCTGACCCACGTGCCATACATGCAGGTGGAGACACACATCACAACGCATGCCACACGGGGACCAATGCGTGCACACTCAGACCCTGGTACTCACCACTAAGCAAAGAAGTCGCGTATGAGCCGAGTCCGGATGTCCTCTTGCGGCTCCACATCCTCCACATCACTAGCCCCATTGCCAAGCCCTTCGTCCTCCACGGGTGGATGGTCCTCGTCATCTTGATCCAGGATGAGGGGCACAGCTCTTTCAACTGCCATGTTGTGCAGCATGCAGCAGACCATGAAGATCTTGCAGACCTTCGCCGGGGCATATGGGAGTGCGCCGCCGGTCTTGTGGAGGCACCGGAATCGGCTCTTCAGCATGCCAAACGTCCTCTCTATCACTCGCCTTGTCCGGCCATGGGCGGTGTTGTAGCGGAGCTGGGCCGGCGTGATGGGGTTGCGGAGAGGTGTCAGCAGCCAAGGCATGTTGGGATAGCCAGCGTCCCCTAAATGGAAAGCACATGGATATCGTTAGAACAGGCGAAGCGGTAGTGCTGCTCGGCCAAACAGAATACAGGACAGACAGACTGTACCCACCAACAACACATGCACGTTCGTTGCGCAGCTGCATCATCATATCAGGCATCCCGCTACGCCTCATGATGTAGGCATCGTGTGCTGATCCTGGAAAACGAGCACAGACATGTGAAATCACCATGTTGGACAGACACACCACAAGGGCATTGATGGAGTGGTAGTGCTTCCGATTGCGGTACGCCACCTCCCGTGCGTGTGGTGGTACCAAACCTACATGTGTCCCATCTATGGACCCAATGACATGGGGCATCCCTCCCAGGGCATAGAATCCACGCTTGACCTCAGTCATCTGTTCAGGGGTTGGGAACTTGATGAAGTCATCCAGGTGAATCAACATGGCCTCCAAGAAATCATGCAGCACACCGCTGAACATGCTCTGGGACATGCCACCAACTTGAGCTATGGTATATTGGAAGGTACCCGTGGCAAGGAAATGTAGGGCAGCCATTACCTTCAGCTGGGGTGTCAGTGCCGTAGGATACCTGTGCTGCGGTTGCAGGTGTGGTGCCAGTCTCGCCGTCAGCTCCAGAATCAACGGTTGGGTGAAGCGGTAGAGCCGGATCCTGTCATTCTCCTGCATGGTGGCCAAGTCTGGAATTCTTCGGGCAACAGGAGGCGCTCTGCAGTAATTTGGAAGTGACAAGGAAGAGTGAGTGCACTACGAGAACAACTCATGTCTACTGAGCACATGTAAATCTGCCAATACACACATGCCACATAGGGAGTCAGGCATGTGCTACATGCCCAGGACACGTATGGATGCAAGGTGACACTCCTTCCAAGACCCAGCCACACACGGTGATTGAGAACCTCCCCATGCCACGCCATGGGAATAGCTGTGTCCCAGTGCAAGTGAACAGCCCGACGCAAGACAGAAGTGACATACACCCACACATCAGCAGAAGTAGGATGCCGATTGTAGAGACTGGTAGCGGAACACCGGAGCCACAGGTCACATGACATTACACTAGGCCTGCCCACACACCTTGCCATGAAGGTGCACATGTCATGACTCACCACACATTCCTTGTGAGGATGCTGACATGGCCTTGTCACGCTACTCCGTGTCCCATGCATACATGTGCACCTCACATCAGATACCACATGTGGCATGGTGTGCGGAACAGTGTGCAATGATAATCTACACACAGACACATGTTGGTTGCTGCAACGGCTGCAGCTTTTGAGGGTGCTACAACATCAACCTGATGTAAATCCCGGACACATAAATGACATAGTCACATTGTGCACTGTGGGTAGTGACAAGTCAGGTTTCATGACCCCTGTACCGGCCATCATGGGACACTTCCGTGTGTTGGTGTCCGTGCCATGCCAGTGACGCTCACCCCAAGTGCGCAGTACGACATGCACACATGTCAAAGGAGTCAAGGGCATGCCTGGCACACATTGCACCCTCACACAGTACACCTGTACACATCTCATCATACATCTGGTGCCTTCTCCACTCAGGAGGCATGTTCCACATCACAGCCTGTCACACCTGTGCCCCACACATGTAGTAATGCACAGACGATGCCTAGATGTCCATTCCTGGACAAGTATGTCCATCCATGGACAAGTATGTCCGCCCTATTCCTACCTGTGTGTCGACTATCACCACAGTGATGTGTACAAACCGGCGTACTGCTGCTAAGAGGGCCTGTGTATGTTCCCCAATCACTGTGGGAGTGCTGCCGTATGTGTACCCATCGTGATGGCGAGTGTACAGGCATTTGTACGGTCCGTACCACAACGAGTACGCATACGCGTGCAGACCCATAGTGATAGTGAGCGTACATGCGAGTGTACGGCCCTCTCACTATGGGTCTGCACGCGTATGCGTACTCGTTGTGGTACGGACCGTACAAATGCCTGTACGCTCACTATCACTATGGTTCTGCACGCGTATGCGTACACGTAGTGGTACGGACCGTACACTCGCATCTACGCTCACTATCACTATGGGTCTGCACGCGTATGCGTACACGTAGTGGTACGGACCGTACACTCGCATGTACGCTCACTATCACTACGGGTACACAGACCCATAGTGATAGTGAGCGTACAGGCATTTGTACGGTCCGTACCACAACGAGTACGCATACGCGTGCAGACCCATAGTGATAGTGAGCGTACAGGCATTTGTACGGTCCGTACCACTACGTGTACGCATACGCGTGCAGACCCATAGTGATAGTGAGCGTACATGCGTGTGTACGGTCCGTACCACTACGTGTACGCATACGCGTGCAGACCCATAGTGATAGTGAGCGTACATGCGTGTGTACGGTCCGTACCACTACGTGTACGCATACGCGTGCAGACCCATAGTGATTTTGAACGTAGGCATGCATGTACGGGCCGTTGCCATGCTTTTGGGGTGCCCTAGGGCCCGGAAACGCACCGTACCTGTGTGTGATTCTCCTAATTACATAGGGGACAAGTATTAAGGCCTACATGCATGCTGGTTGTCATGGCGACCAGGTTCAAATTTCGATTTTGTTCTGGAAGGTGCACAGCAGAAGTCAGTTGGAATTCTTCTACTTTGTTGCAATGTGTTTGTGGGGCTGACATCATGCAGGAGAATGAAACCGATAGAGAACCCACAGACTGCTAGGTTTGAAGGGATTGGTGGAAACATAGGATGCAAATGTGAGTGACCAATCACTCTGTACTCCTGTGCATGAGACTGGGCAGAAGGCCACATATAAGGCAGCCAGGTCCCATGAGGGATTACTTGCCTGCACATCTTTGCATTTGTCGACCAAGCTGCTGCTACTGATTCCCTGGAAACATGTCAAGGGCTGTGGAGAGGACACAGCCATTCACCCTGGAGGAGAACATGGCTCTGCTGGATGTGATCCTCCCACAGTACCCCATGCTGTATGGGCGACCAGGGTATCAGGTGAGTGCATAGGCCACTGCCACAGACTGTCCCTATGTTGTGACTGTGTCTTCAGGCATTGTGACCCGGTGTGACACACATGCCATGTACTGTCGGGGGGGTACCAGGGGGGGGGTGCCTGATGTCTCCCAGCAGTGCCCTGAGACAGGAGGGGTGTGTGCAGAGTCCTCCCAGCAGTGCCCTGAGAAAGGAGGTGTGTGTGCAGAGTCCACCCAGCAGTGCCCTGAGACAGGAGGGGTGGGGGCCTATAACTCACAGCAGTGCCCTGAGACAGGAGGGGTGGGTGTGGAGTCCTTCCAGCAGTGCCCTGAGACAGGAGGGGTGGGTGTGGAGTCCTTCCAGCAGTGCCCTGAGACAGGAGGGGTGTGTGCAGAGTCCTCCCAGCAGTGCCCTGAGACAGGAGGGGTGTGTGCAGAGTCCTCCCAGCAGTGCCCTGAGACAGGAGGTGTGTGTGCAGAGTCCACCCAGCAGTGCCCTGAGACAGGAGGGGTGGGGGCCTATACCTCACAGCAGTGCCCTGAGACAGGAGGGGTGGGTGTGGAGTCCTTCCAGCAGTGCCCTGAGACAGGAGGGGTGGGTGTGGAGTCCTTCCAGCAGTGCCCTGAGACAGGAGGGGTGGGGACCTATCACTAACAGCAGTGCCCTGAGACAGGAGGGGTGGGTGTGGAGTCCTTCCAGCAGTGCCCTGAGACAGGAGGGGTGGGTGTGGAGTCCTTCCAGCAGTGCCCTGAGACAGGAGGGGTGGGGACCTATCACTAACAGCAGTGCCCTGAGACAGGAGGGGTGGGTGTGGAGTCCTCCCAGCAGTGCCCTGAGACAGGAGGGGTGGGTGTGATGCACAGTGTGAGCCTTGATCATTGATTGTGACATTGCCATCATTCCACCTGAGTACCCACTATGGCACGTACTGCCTTTTCCCTCACCAGAGGATGATGTCCCTATGACAGAGGTGCAATGCGTTGGCTGCATTACATGCCATGTAGTAACCAGCTATTATGTTCACATATGTCTCTCTGTGACATGTGGCTGGTGTATTGATGTGGTGTCACTTGTACTTCCTCACAGGTAGGCGCCTCTGCCAAGGAGCAGATCTGGCTGACCGCCGTCAGTGCCGTGAGGCGTGTGGATGGTCGGAGGCGGAGCCTGTCCCAGGTGAGGAAACGCTGGCAGGATATCCGGTGCTGGACGCGGAGGATTGCACGGCTCCTGCTGGGGGACTCACCTGAGAGCCACAAGAACCGCGGCCGCCGCCGTCTGACCCACCTCCACAGGCGTGTGCTGCCGGTGGTCTTTCCAGACCTGGAGAGGCGCTTACAGGCGATGCAGCAGGCGGAAGGGGGTAGGTACATGTGCATTTGTTGTGTGTCACCGGCATTTGTAAGGGCACAGTGGCATTAATTCACTGGCAGGGTTTAAAGGTGCTGTGCCCATCCAGTTTGCCCAAGTGTAGCGCTGCGCCCCTGCCACCCTTCCCCTCCTTGCAATGTGTTCCCTGGTCTGTGTGTAGTCACTCCTTCACAAGGTAATGTAGGCTGGCGCTTTGTCCACGAGAACAATGACTGTAGCATCATGGGTGGTAGTGGTGGGTAACAGGTTGTGGGACCTTGCCTGTGAACTGTCAAGTTCACTGCATGTGGGTTCCATGTCAGTTGGCACTGATGCTGGCTCCAGACATGGGAGTTGGTCTCTCATGTGTCATGCCTTACAGCGCGCATGTCCTATGTAGTGGCCTGTGACATGATGTGCATGAGTGTGCGCTACGCATAGTGCAGGGATGGTGACGTGTGTAGCAGTCATTCCCATTCAGCCATTCAGTAGCATGTAGTTGCGTGCCCAATACTGTCCCCTGGGGCACCTTATCCTCAGTGTTGTTTGTGTCATCATCAACGTGGACACTCTCACTGTCTACAGCGTAGGTTGTGCTCTGTGCCATTGTCCCCTGTCACCATGTATATAGACGTGCTATTATGTACAGGTGTCCACTGTGCAGCCTGACCTGATTGTCCCTCTTCATACTCACAGTTGCCAGTGCCTGTGTGTCTTGTTATACTCATCTGAGGATGGGCACTGGTACCTCATTATTTGTACAGGCGCACCTTTGCTGATTTGCGTCCAATCTTGCCTTTTGCCTGCCACTGTGTTTATCACCCAGACTATGAGATGTTGGTGCCACCTGTGTCTCAGCAATTAGCATCGTGTGGGGGTTGCTTGGGGCGGGCAATGCCTATGTGTCAAATCCTGATTCCTAATTGCTGGGTCTGGACAGTGTGTGATGTTACTGGACACACACGCAAGGTGCAGTGACCGAGTTATGTTGGGCATGTTTGCAGCATTACCTATGCAGCATGTGTCTCAAGTTCATGGATATTGTCCCTGGTCATAGGTATTTTCACAAACGCTGTGTGGTGCAGAGGCAGTGCAGGATTGTCCCCAGGGCCTGGGTGCTATGTCAGACTCCGTTTCCTGTCATCAGCTATTGTCTCATGCTCTCCATGGTATTTCAGTGGCATGGTGGCTCAACCAACTGTGTTTCATGCCCTACATCGGTACCTTGTTTTGCAGATGTTAGGGATCTGCCTCTTCAGGCTATGCAATGTTGACTATGTAGATTGGACTCATGTGACAGATGTGTACAGGTGTCTGATTAATTTCTGTCTCTCCACCCTGCCCACAGCATCGTCGGGGGACACAGAGGGAGACATGGACACGGACCAGGCGGAGGGACCGAGCACCAGTGGCAGCCGTGACATCGGGGCTGGCACATCGAGTGGGACAGAGGCGGAGGATAGTGTGGCCGAGGACCTGTCGACTGGCACATCAGACTACGAAGCTGACAGGTCCGAGGAGGATGTCTCAGGGTTGGCGGAGGCTGCACCAGCAGCTGACAGTGGAACAACACCTGCCACCGCCCCCTCAGTTCCCACCAACCGCCTCCCACTTGCTCGTGTCCCTTCCCAGCGTGCCCGGTCACCGCATGTCTCCTTCCTGCCAGGCACCGCACCCCCTGCCCCTGTCTCCACTGCTGCCGCCAATGCTGAGTCTATGGACATCCAGCGGCAAATGCAGGTTGGTCAGGCTGCGATCCTGAATGTCCTCCATTCCCACGGGAAAACCCTCAGCAACATCGAGGCATTCTTGGAGGGCATTCATTCTTTGCAGGCTGACCAACGCAACTTGCTGAGGTCCCTAGACTCCACACTGACTGCAGCAGTGGGTCTCCTGCAGCGCGACCTCCCCCCACCTACCCCTGCCCCATCCACACTTCCCACTTCCATGCCTGTCCCACGTACACCCAGACGTCGGCATGCACCCACCACAACAGACACAGGCACCACACCAGCAGGGAAGGTCCACCGCACTCCTCCTGACACGCACACACAGGGTGAGATAGGCACACCCACTGGGTCGGGGGGCAAACGTGTGACACGCAGCCAGAGTGGGAGTCCGCATTCCACACAATCCACTCCCTCCAAATCCCCTCCCCTCAGCTCTCCTGGCCACATCTCCCCCAAGGACTCCTTCATGGCCGCTCTGTCCCTGAGCCCCACAGTTACGCCACCACGCAAGCGGTCAAGGAAGTCCTCGGTCAGGGTGGTTGAGTCTCCCCCCCTGTCTCCACCCTCCCCCGGTGGCGCTGCAACCCATCCCTCTGAACCCCCCCCCTCCTTGGGGCCTGAGGTCACTTCGGGTGCAGGGGACTCCCTGGAGGACCTTGCTAAGGTGTGTAGTGCCATCCTGGCCTCCGCCTTTGGCCATGACACACCCCCTGTGGTTGAGTCCTCCATCCCTGCACCCACAACGCCGCCCCTTTGCCCTGATGTCCCTGCGGTGCCTGTTGCTTCCCCCCCCCCTGATGCCCTCACCAGTATGGAAGACGATGGCATTTGACTGTGCAGGCAAGGTAGGGGACACACATCCCACTGTGTCCCCCATGCAGCTGGGAATAATTGACTGCCCTATGGCCTTTGTTGACTTTGAACTGCCGTTGATCCACGGACATTGTGCTCATGCTGATTAAAGCTTTATTTTTTTTTTCATTATCACACTCCTGCTATGGTGGTATTGGTGTTGGTGGGGCTGCTACATTGTTTTGGGTGGTGTTTAAGGCTTTGGGTGTGTGGGATTTGTAGTAGTGTTCTGCTCTTTGGGGCCACCCTAGGATCTGTGTGCCATCACAAGGTGTTGGCTAACTTCCTTAGGTCATGTCAGCAGTTACTGCATGGTTCAATTGTCCCAGGGTGTATTCCTTCCTCTGTGTACCCAGTTTCTTCCCTGCAGGGTGTTCCCAATGTTTAGCGCAGAGCTGTGTCTACATGAGCTGTGTGTGTGACGGAGCCCTTCTACTTTGGCCATGCATGCATGGCCATGTCTCCACCTGCAACAATCGTGGCATCCTTGGTGATCACTGTACTTGTGTGTGGAGTCAGTTGACATGAGTTCATGGGGACATGTTCCCTTGTAGGCAGTATGGATGTGGGTAATTGTGGCATCACACACATGTGTTACACCCCTCCTGGGTGTGGACACTGCTGGGAGGACTCTGCACCCACCCCTCCTGGGTCTGGACACTGCTGGGAGGACTCTGCACCCACCCCTCCTGTGTCAGGGCACTGCTGGGAGGACTCTGCACCCACCCCTCCTGTCTCAGGGCACTGCTGGGAGGACTCCACACCCACCCCTCCTGTCTCAGGGCACTGCTGGGAGGACTCTGCACACACCCCTCCTGTCTCTGGGCACTGCTGGGAGTGATGGGCACCCACCCCTCCTGTCTCAGGGCACTGCTGGGTGGAGTCTGCACACACACCTCCGATTTCTGGATATGTGCGCTTGGCACATACACGGTGGGGTTACGCACACTGCATTAGAGGTGAGGGTACGAGTCTACTGACACTGGTGTGGTGGGGGTACGCTCCGTACGTCCGCGGGTGGGGGTACGGGTCGTACTTACACTGTTGGGCTGGGGGTACGCTCCGTGCGTCCGCGGGTGGGGGTACGGGTCGTACTTACACTGTTGGGCTGGGGGTACGCTCCGTGCGTCCGCGGGTGGGGGTACGGGTCGTACTTACACTGTTGGGCTGGGGGTACGCTCCGTGCGTCCGCGGGTGGGGGTACGGGTCGTACTTACACTGTTGGGCTGGGGGTACGCTCCGTACGTCCGCGGGTGGGGGTACGGGTCGTACTTACACTGTTGGGCTGGGGGTACGCTCCGTGCGTCCGCGGGTGGGGGTACGGGTCGTACTTACACTGTTGGGCTGGGGGTACGCTCCGTACGTCCGCGGGTGGGGGTACGGGTCGTACTTACACTGTTGGGCTGGGGGTACGCTCCGTGCGTCCGCGGGTGGGGGTACGGGTCGTACTTACACTGTTGGGCTGGGGGTACGCTCCGTACGTCCGCGGGTGGGGGTACGGGTCGTACTTGCACTGTTGGGCTGGGGGGTACGCTCCTTGCATACGGGGTGGGGGTAGGGTCCGTACATATCCGTCCCCATGCTATGTGATGTTTGTGCGGCCCGTACCCAGGCCTTTGCCACGTGGGTGCGATCCGTCCCGCCATTGTTGGGGTGACGTGTGTGGGCGTGGTCCGACTCGTACCCACGCTCTTCAGGCGTGGGTACGGGACGTACCTGTCTGGTTGTGTTGCCGGTTCGCGTGGTGACGGACTTCCGTTGTGGCGGTCGCTGGCTTATCAGGACACGCCCCCACCCCCTCGTGGTGACCAGGGCATGGGAGTCAGGTATGTCCAGGCCATGTGTAGTGTGTCACTCATGTGGTTGTTTTGTGGCCTGCCCTGGTCGTGCCACCCCCACCCCACCCCACTTTCCCCCCTCCCTTAGTTATTCTGACCTTCTGCGGCGTCTGCGTCGTAACCTGTAGAGGAGGTGTACTGCTATGAGGGCAGGGATGACTCGTAGGTTCGGGTCCATGTCTGTCCGTCGCGTACTGGTACTCCTTGCTCGCGTCGTCCTGTCGCGTACGGGTCCTCCTTGATCGCGTCGTCCTGTCGCGTACGGGTCCTCCTTGGTGGCGTCGTCCTGTGTGTCCGTCACGTACTGGTCCTCCTTGTTCGCGTCGCCGTCTGTCCGTCGCGTACTGGTGGTCCTTGTTCGCGTCGTCCTGATTTCCCGGCAGTTTTTGGCTGCCGCAAAATATTCACCGTGCGGGGTGACGTCGGTGCGAATCGTGATTCCTGGGTCGTGAATGGCTGGCTGCGTGCGTCCCGACGTCAGGTCGGCGCTTTCCCGGATCGCATTGGTAGGTGTTTTTTGTTCGGTCGGTCTTTTTTACGATTCGTACGGTAATGGTGTACCCGTGCGAATCGTAATTCCATGTTTGTATATTTTGACGACCGGGTACGCGTCGGACGGAGAATATGCTCCGTCCGACGGTTCGTACCCGGTTTTTGCCGGATCGTGATCGGCACCATAGTGTCTCCGGTGCCGGATTTCGATCGACTAATGAGGCCCTTAGTGTGTCACGAGCTGGCCTGTTCTGGTGTCCGGATCATGGCGTGTGGGGCGGCGCATGGTATCCTGGGTAATTGGGACATCTCAGCGGCAGCCTCCGACTTCTTGTCCAGGAGCTATTTGGAGGAACATTCCGGGTGCCCTCTGATTGTGCTAGAGGCTCCGTTGGTTGGAGAACACGTATGTTCCTTTTCTTTACTTAATTGGATGGCTGAGACTTTTAGTGGCCCTGCAAACGAATTTTTGTTGGAAGCCGTGGCCACATATGCTGCCTATACATTCATGGATTAACTGGATTTTCGTCCATTGCGCCTGTGCTACTGGACAGCACCCTGGCGCAACATTTATTTCTTTTATTTCTCTTTTTTCTCTTCCTGATGGTCGGCTTGAGTTTTTTACTATACTTGCATTGTGTTTTTTTGAATGTTATGCTGCAATTAATTGGACTTTAGGACTTTGACGCTGCATTGGTTACGCCTTGTTCTGCTCTGACGAAACTGAACTCTGCGTTCTCTCTTTTCTTGACTATTACATATTGCTTCGCTCAAGGGGGCGTGTAGTGAGTTCTCCCTGAATACGTGCATACATTGTTCAGTTGGCATAACCACGTTGAATGTTATGTAGCCATATTTTTGTCTTTGCACACGACACTGCGTTGACATGTTCTGTCTTGAATAAACTGCTTACTCGAAACTTCCTTCAGACGAGTGCATTCTGTTGTTCCCATCCCAAGCTCTGCGCAGCGACCTTGGTCTGTACATGCTGTGACACACAGTCTGGAATTTTACCCAATGCATGTGTTCCACTCTAGGTTGTTCGACCCACTCTTTAGCCATGACACACGCGCAGCTGCAAATGCCTGAAAGTTGTTGGTTTTCATGTCACAGACATCAGGTTTATTATTCAGACTGAAGACGAGCCTTCCTGCGAGACGGCTCCTAATGCTCCTGAGATGTGATTTCACTGAGCTTATTTTTGAGGTATGGGGTCCCCTATTCAAGCCTAAGAGACCTTCTATTATAACATCATTATGATATTAGCTACTTAGTTAAGGGAAGGTGATAGTTTCCTTTGTATTTTAGGAATAGCTAAATATCACCTCGGTATTTTCCGAATAGCTAAATACCACCTCGGTATTTACAGATTGGGTAAATACCACCTGGGTATTTACCGATTGGGTAAATACCACCTGGGTATTTACTGATTTGGTGAATTCCGAATCGTGATTACCTAATGTTACCGAATAGGTAACTGTTACCGAATTTTTACGTACATATAACTTACAGATTCTAATGTACCGATTAGGTATAGCTGGGTATTTAAGAACAGGTAAAATTTATTTACCTACATGAGGCCCAAAATGTTCACATATTAGAATTATTCCCAATAAAATATTTATTTATTACTCTATAATTTTGTAACAAACATTAAAATACAATCCACACACTTACACCCTTAAAACCAAAATTCCCTACCATGAAACAAAAAAATAATGTGAAAATTATTTAGAAAATATTTTTTAAACATTGTCAAAATGAAATTAAATTTTTGACATGTCTAATTCTTTAGTAATAATATTTATAACTTATTATCCAATTTTAGAGTAATCTTTTTAATACACTCCCCACCCTTATACACTAATAACCCTACATCCCACTCATAAAACAAAATTAATATTTCATTTGAATTTGAAAAAATACAATTTCGAATTTTTATATAAATTATTAAATTTCGAAATCTAAAAAATTGCAAATTTTTACATTATTATCTGATTTTACTATAATATTTTTAAAACACTCCCCACCCTTATCTCCTAATAACCCAACATCCCGCTCCTACAAAATATATATAATATATTTTTAAATTTCTAAATTATAAATATGTAATTTATAATTTTCTTTACAAATTCCTATTCATAATAATTTATTATGTAATTTTTTAAATTTTTATCTGATTTTACAGTAATCTTTGTAATACACTCCCCACACTTATACACTAATAACCATACATCCCACTCATAAAAAAAAAAAAATATTTCATTAGATTTTTACAAAATCTAATTTATAATTTTTATACAAATGTTTAAATTTCGAAATCTTAAATATTACAAAATTTTACATTTTTATCTGATTTTACTATAACATTTTTAAAACACTCCCCACCCTTATCCCCTAATAACCCAACATCCCGCTCCTAAAAAATCTATATAATTATTTATTTAATTTCTAAATTATAAATATTAAATTTAGATTTTTCTTTACAATTTACTATTCATAACAATTTTTTATGTAATATTTATAAATTATTATCTGATTTTACACTAATCTTTTTAATACACACCCCACCCTTATACACTAATAACCATACATCCCACTCATAAAAAAAAAAAAATATTTCATTTTAATTTTAAAATATTTAATTTCGAATTTGTATAGAAATTTTTAAATTTCGAAATCTAAAATATTCCTAATTTTACATTATTATCTGATTTTACTATAACATTTTTAAAACACTCCCCACCCTTATCCCCTAATAACCCAACATCCCGCTCCTAAAAAATTTATATAATTTCTTTATTTTTTCTAAATTACTAATATTTAATTTAGAAATTTCATTACAATTTACTATTCATAATTATTTATTATTTAATAATTTTAAATTATTATCTGATTTTACACTAATATTTTTAAAACACTCCCCACCCTTATCCCCTAATAACCCAACATCCCGCTCCTAAAACATATCATACAATAAATTACTTAACACTATTAGTTATATTTTTAACATTAATAAAGTATTTATACAAATATGATTAAACAATTTACTTATTCAATATACATTAAATACACATTTTAAACAATATATATATTATATTTCGATATTTCTCACAAAACTATTCAATCGATATTATCTTCAAACGATATTACTACATCGATATTTCATATTTCGATATTTTACTAAACACTTAAAACACGATATTACTTACCTCGATATTCTACACTTCGATATTAATGTTATCTCGATATTTTAACTTCGATATTCTTGTTGTTCGATATTATTTTTTCGATATTATGTCCATTTACCATCCTGACCACTGTGATCAATAAACGTCTCCTCAAAACGAGTGAAGAAATCAGAGACACTCTCATCTTTCTTCTGCTTACACGCAGCTAATTTATCCCAATTAACTCGCAAGGCGGGCATCATCGTTTTCATTAAAGTAATAATCCTACCAGGGAGTTCTGAAATCAAAACATCAGGCTTAGCACCACCCACTTGGGCTGCATCCACGGCAATTATAGCAGCCCAATCGCCACCCAATGCTTGGCCGTGATCCTCTCTACGAATCCGAGCCCATAATGCTTGTGGGACTACATTTCCCATCAACATATCAATATCGGCTACATTCATAATACAGGCATCAACAGTCTGGGACAACTCCTTATAATAGCCAGCAGAGTTTTTACGGGGATCCGGTAGAGACTGTTTAAGAGCCACAACTTCAGATCTCTTCCAGGGGACATGTACCCATATACGCTGGAAGTGCGCGGGAACAGCTGGATTAGCACCTGCTTGTGCAACCGCTTCTCTCCACACTGGAGGAACCTCTCTCATGGGATAATGTTTGGATGTCAGCCTAACAGCAGGATCGGAATCAAAAAAAGTCTGTGAGGAAAATAAGGACCTAAAAGTGACAAGTGTCCTTACGGCATCCTCAACCTTAGAACCCACAATGAGTCCCTTATCGAAATTAGCCTGAACATCTAACAAACCCTGAGGAAGTAAACCCAAATCCATATCCTCCCATTCTTTAGCGAGAGTGTCACACATAACATTAAATACATATCTCTGCGTGGGCGCCTCCCACTGATGAAAGGTGGTCATGATATCTTTCACACTATATTGGGGACCCTTCTCGATCCATTTGCGAGCGAGAGAGTCCAATACCACCCGTTCGTCGGAACCTGGGAGTTGACTACGAGACTGTCTTCGAGAAAAAGCCGGAGACATATTCAAAGTCTCAAAGAAAGGAGACAGAAACCCAGAGACAGTATCTGTGATTCGTTTGCGCACAGTAGGAGAATTAGACATAAGAACAGGGGACAAGGTATTAGGTGAACTAACAGAAGAATTAACAGTTATAAGGGGAGCCGAAGGCAAAGGAGATTGATGTTCAGGAAACGGAGGCAAAGAAGTCGGTGGCGGAAGAGGTGGGGGTGGCACTACCGGAAGGGGCAAATGCGGAAGCCGGAGCAGGCGCAACTAATGGCTGAACTGGTTGTAACAATGGGGGTGCATTAGCACCTTGTACATAGGGAGGAGGCAATCTCAATAAGTGAGACATCAAAGGGTCTTCCTCCGGATCCTTACTTTTATCAGAAGGGGAAATAGGCAACACCGGATAGCATTTATCTATCGCCATACGATGCTGTCTCTCTGAAATTTCCATTTCACGATTAATCTCATTATCTTTAAACTGCTGGGCAGCCTGTATAATCGTCATACTTTGTGTTTTCTTATCTCGTTTTGCCTGTTTAATTTCTCTCTGTTTGGCTTCCATACGCCAGAGGCGGAAAGAGTCAAACATTGCCGGCCGGGCTTTTCTTTTAAACAAAATTGCTTCCAAATTATCTAATATGTCAGGCTCAAAGCTACCATTCTGTGGCCACTGTAGAACACCATTGTTCTTTGTGTATCGGATCCATGCCTCATTAAAGGCAATGGGGCCAACACCATGTTTAGAATAAAGCTCATAAGTGGGAGTTCCAACCGGAGTAATTGAACAAGAGTCCTCCAGCCGGGAATCCCTATCACAACCAAAACAACAAAACTTTCTAAACTTACTCAGACCAGGCATCGTTATTTCACTGGACTGTTCACAAACATCAAGGGGTTAAATCAAATAATATAGCACAAACGTACTCACCCCTCGGCTTCGGCTTTTGCAATAGCCGAATCAAAGACCCAAATCAAAACAAAATAGTTTGGAGCTACCCACCAATACTTAACTAAGTGTCTTCTTACGCCAACAGAGGCCCGTCTAACGTCTCGCGATACCATACATCACCAAAAGGGGCCAAAGCAAGGCGGCAGTCAGGGCAGCAGTCGTCAGCAGCCGCCAGGAAGGAGAAACCGCGCTGAAAAAGACCTTCGGACCACTTCGACATACAGGGGTCGCTTGACGTGGTTCGCGATTCCTCCAGAATTTTCTTGCGGGGGTTCCTCACGACCCTCAGGCAAAATCGCTACCTCTGAAGCCGCCTCACAGAGGGCACCAATTGAAGAACCAGGGCCTTATGGGCCTGGCGGCGCAGGGCACGCCTTAATCTTCTGAGTTCACCTGCTTTGTTGAACAGAGACACAGGACATTCTGTTGAGCGTAGAAGATCAGGTTTATTAGCTGCAGCTAAGTACAGTTGTCCCAGAAGTAAATCTTTTATAGCACATAGATTCACCAAGAACACTCCCAATGCATACATAGTTATCCAATGAGAAGAGTTTGAAAACAAGATATAACCAATGAGAAGAGTTTGAAAACAAGATATCAAGTAACCCAAATAAACCTCTTTTCCAACTGTTTTTGTCACCCCTCCCCACAAGTTAATCAGTGGTAGTGTCTACAACTCAACTTGCAGGTGGCAGGACATATTTGTATGCTTTGGAGGACAGTTGTGAAATGAGAGAATACAAGTAGAGAATAGCGAAGGCCAGAAGATAAGATAAAGTCAGGAAAGAATGGTGTGAGCCGACAGACAGTTGATACAGGGTTTAGTCAAACCAGACGAGGATTAGTGGACTCAGCCAGTCCCTGACATCAGTCTCGTAAACAGAGGCAGAAGGTTATTTGACACGTCGCAGTAAGATCAGCAGAAAAACTTCGTTCATTGTGCTGCCTGAGTGAGGGCAACACAAAATGGCAGTGGAACACAAGATGGTGGCTGAATACAAGCGAGATCGAAAATCGAATTTCCTCAGCTCATGTGGATGTTCCCGGGGAGGGAGTACCAGGTATGTTTGGCCAGGTGGGAGGACTATGTCCTGCATGCTGGAGTTCGGTAGATGTGAAGAATGGTGGCCAGGGCAAGGTTGGATGCACGGAGTTGGCCCAACGGGGTCTCGAATGACAGACGTCCAAGGTTGGTTTGGGGTCTGGGGTTGTGGACTGCCTCCTGAGTGTGGGTGAGGAGTCTGAAGGTCATCCTGCAGCAGACAGTGATCCATTGCAGCTATCTCAGGTGGACGGTGATGTGGCTGGGGCGGGGGATGTTGAAGCTGAGGTGTGCAGATGCACCCTGGATGTGGACAAGTTTCCCGGGAGTTTGGATGTACTTTCTCCGTAGAGGGTGGGGCTGTAGTTGACACGGCTGTTGGCGTGGACCTGGGGGATGGTCTGTCTTTCCTTTGAGTGGATCTATCTGTGGATCATGTGCATCATGCAGAGGGTGTTGCAGCATGAGGTACAGATGCTGGTGATTTGCATGGCAAATGTGAGCGACGAATCCATGATGCACACCATCTTGTGTGCGTGGCCACCGGGTGCTTGTGCAGTGCCCTGGCTGGTGGGACACAAGGAGTTGACCCCGCTGTAAGGGGACAATCCTCAGATGATTACCTCAGTCCTGTACAAGTCCAGCCTCAGGTGGCTGATGTTCAGCCGTTCATCAACGCACCTCATGCCTTCTTGAATGTTGGAACTGGCTATGGCTGCGTCTTTGGTGAGGGTGAGGAGCACCTGGCTGTCAATGGCATACGAGCTGATGATAAGGTTGTGTGCGCATGTGATGGTGGAGAGGGGGGTCCTGGACACATTGAAGATTGACACGCTGAGAGATGATCCCTGAGCCATGTGCCAGATGACGCCACTATACTACATGCTGAAGGCTTGAGTCCCACTCCCATGGCCTTGCTGGTGTACGGAGTCGGTGTGGAGTAGGAGGGACATGACCTGGTTGTTGTGACAGGGCGTGGAAGGCGGGGCAGCGCTGTGTAGGCAGTTGGAGTTGCACACTCAGCATGCAAAGGTGTTGTGTGTGTGCTTAGGGTATGCCTGAGAGCAGCCGGTTGAATTTTTGGATGGACATTGCTTGGAGGGTGGCTGCAACATCAGACTGTAGTGTGATGTGGGTCATGCAAGGACATGAGGGTCGTGCAATGTGCACGTTGCATGCGCTGACGGTCCTGCCTTTGGCACCGCGTGGCCGCAACAGTGGCACAGACAAGCTGATGACAGCCAAATGAATGGTGGAGGGAGGAAGGGAGGAGCATCTTTGAGGCATGTGTGTTGCTGAATCCGGCAACTTTGTGGGCCCTTGCTGCAGGGGCCGCAGCAGCAGGCGGCATGTCCTAGAAACGATGCCAAAAGTAGCACACAAAGACAAGGATGTCAGAAAGGACAACTGCAACAGGCGTATGAGTGTCCGGTTACCCATGGCACACCCAGAGAAAATGGATGTACAATCACCAAAGATGACTGACACAGGATCAGGAAACAGAAGGCCAAGCTGCGCACAGGAGACACACCCTCAGCAGGCGTTGACGGCCCGTTGTGGGGACCAACCTTCCCAAATACATACACAACCATGGACTTCATGCACAATAGAGATTCTAATCCATGAAGAACTGCATGCATGTTGCCAAACTACACATAGACTCATATGCACAATCTTTGACAACTATGCCAGAGATGCCGCATGCAAAGTGGCAAGAGACCTGCATTGACAGAGATGAGGCACCTTGGAGGGTGAGGAACACCTTTATTACTCAGGCTCACACTAAGGGAAATGCATCAATGTGAACAGACTCACAGGTCATTTGGCTGAACATGTGGGACCTACACTGGACACCCCCTTCACGACACAGATGTTGTAAATCCAAATGAACTGGCACACAAGTTAAGGGGACGAGCCAAACACCCCTTGCTGCGCACGGAGAGGCTGCAATTCCCCTTTGAGCCTCTTATGGGGATGTCCCACACTATGTCCACCCGTAGCATCCCGTATGTTTCTGAGGGAAGTTTTACACACATTGATGCCTTCATCAGAATCCACAAACCATTACAGAGCAATTCATGGGAGTCATGCTACATGTCATGTGCCTCATGGTGAGTCGACAAGTATACATGGTAACACAACATGCACAGGAGCAGTCCCCACACATTCCAAACATGTACCACCCCCAAAATGCCTTGCTGCAATCCTTACCCAAAATGACTTTTCCCCATGTCCGTGCATGGAACGCTGATTCAGCACACGTTGCAATACTCATGAGGGATAGCAGGAGGCCAACGATGACACGAGCAGACAACATGCACAAGAACCTGGGGATGACAGATACACAAGAAGTCAGGTAAAAGATTTTCATCCGCATACATGGTCATTTACTCTACAGGAATAATGTTGTCACCATGCTAATTTAAAATTAAGTGTCTCAGCTAAAATGTGTGGAATGACATAATCACTCGAGTGACACATCAGAACACACATCTAAGTCACTTAGCATACAGTCAGCTGGACACACACATTGCAACACATGCCACACAAGGCTCCAAGCGTGCACACTCAGACCCAGTGACTCACCATTATGAGAAGAAGTTGCGTATGAGCTGACTCCGGATATCCTCCTCCTCCTCCTCACTTGCATCGTGACCAAGCCCTTCATCCTCGACGGGTGGATGTTCCTGCTCATCCTGCTCCAGGATGAGTGGCACTGCCTTCTCCACTGCCATGTTGTGCAGCATGCAGCACACAAGGAAGATTTTGCAGACCTTCGCCGGTGCAAATGGAAGGGACCCGCCTGTCTTGTGAAGGCACCGGAATCGGCTCTTCAGGAGGCCAAACGTCCTCTCAATCACTCGCCTGGTCTGCCCGTGTGCATTGTTGTACCGGTGATCTGCAGCTGATCTTGGGTTGCGGAGAGGCGTCATCAGCCATGGCATGTTGGGATAGCCAGAGTCCCCTACATGGAAACATCATGTAAAGAAGTGGGTCAGGAGATGCCGTAAGATACAAAGATACCGCAAAACACAGGACAAACAGAGTATACCCACCAACAAGACATGCTCGTTCGTTGTGCAGCCGCAGCATCATTTGTGGCACCCTGCTACGCCTCATGATGTAGGCATCGTGTGCTGACCCTGGAAAACGTGCACAGACATGGGAAATCAGCATGTTAGCAAGACACAAAACAAGGGCATTTATAGAGTGGTAATGTTTACGGTTGCGATAGGCTACCTCCTTTGCCTGTGGTGGTACCAAAGCCACATGTGTCCCATCAATGGACCCAAGTACATGGGGCATCCCTCCCAGGGCATAGAAATCAACCTTGACACCTGTCAACTCCTCAGGAGTCGGAAAATGGATAAATTCATCAAGGTGCTCCAACATGGCTGCTAAAACATCATGCAGGACACGGCTGAACATCGTCTGTGACATGCCACCAACATCAGCTATGGTGAATTGAAACGTACCTGTGGCAAAAAAATGTAGGGCGGCCATCATCTTCATCGTGGGAGTCAGCGCAGTAGGATAACTGTGTCGCGGTTGGAGGTGTGGTGCCAGCTTGGCGGTCAAGTCCTCAATCAACTGTTGAGTGAATCTGTAACGTCGTATGCAGTCACGTTCCCTCATGGCACCCAAGTCTGGCATTGGTCGGGGGACAGGCGGTGCCCTGCAGAAAATTGGAATGAATAACGAAGAGTGAGAACATAACAACATCAATGTCAATGAACAGAGCACATGCTCAACTGCTAATACACATCTGCTAAATACAGAGTCTGGTCTGTGCAATACATCCAGGACACGTATGCCAGCTTGGTGATACTCCTACAAAAAGCCAAATACACCCATTGATTGGCAATTCTACATGACATGCCTTGAAACAAGCTGTGGGCCAGTGTAAGTGAACAGCCAGAGACATCACAGGAGTGACATACATCCACATATCTGCATTTGAAGGATGTCATCTCATACAGACAGCTGACGGCAAGCTAGACGCACAGGTCACATGGAATGTCAAATGTGCAGATCACACACATTGCGATGAAGGGGTACACGTGAAAACAGAAAATACAGACATTGAGACGACGCAGATATGTCCTCATGTCAAAATATCATGTTCGATACATACAGACACACGTTACGTGGGAATCCACATGTGGCATGGTGTGTGTAGATGTGTGCCATGCCCATCTCCACACATACACATGTTGGATGCAGCGACAGCAGATGCAGTTGACGGAACACCAACAGCAAGGTCATGGGAACACATGACACACACATGACATAGTCACATCGGGGCACGCTGATCATTAAATGTCAGTTGTTAGTGTCCCTGTCCCTGACATCAGGGGACAGTTGCGGGTGGTGGTGACTGTGCCATACCAGTGATGCTGTGCTTGACACGTTTGTACTACAGGCACACATGTGCAAAGTGTGAAGGGGAAGTGTGCCACATAGTGCCCCATCACACATGACATGTGTACACAGGTCATCACACATCAATTGTGCAACTACATGAGGAGACATGTGCAATATCACTGCCTGACACACCTAGGCCCTGCACATGAAGGACTGCAATGACAATGACTTGATGTACATCCTTGTGCGAGTCTGAGACCTCCATTCCTTTCGTGTGTGCATCCTATCACCAGTGTAAGCGTGTGAAATGCACCATACACACGCTATGAGGGCGTGTGTACGGTCCGTATCACTATAGTTGTGGTGCCGTAGGAGTACGCGTGTGTGTACGGTCCATCCACACGCGCGTACTCCTACGGCACCACTACTATAGTGATGCGGACCATACACATGCCCTCAGAGCGTGTGTACGGTCCGTATCACTATAGTTGTGGTGCCGTAGGAGTACACGTGGTACAGACCGTACACATGTCGTGTGTACGGTCCGTATCACTTTAGTAGTGGGGCCGTAGGAGTACGCATGGTACGGACCGTACACACGTCGTGTGTACGGTCCGTATCACTGTAGTAGTGGGGCCGTAGGAGCACGTGTGGTACAGACCGTACACACGTATGTGTACTACCTTAGTACACGTACGTGTACAAGTACGTGTACGCACTGGTAGTACACGTACGTGTACTAAGGTAGTACACGTACATGTACGTACGTGTACGCACTAGTTGTACACATACGTGTACATGTACGTGTACTAAGGTAGTACACGTACGTGTACAACTAGTGCGTACAAGTACTTGTACATGTACATGTACTACCTTAGTACACATACGTGTACAAGTACGTGTACGCACTGGTAGTACACTACGTTTACTAAGGTAGTACACGTACGTGTACGCACTGTTAGTACAGGTACGTGTACTACCTTAGTGCACGTACGTGTACAAGTACGTGTACGCACTGGTAGTACACATATGTGTACTAAGGTAGTACACGTACGTGTACGCACTAGTTGTACATGTACGTGTACACGTACGTATACACGTACGTGTACAAAGGTAGTACACGTACGTGTACAACTAGTGCGTACACGTACTTGTACACGTACGTGTACTACCTTAGTACATGTACGTGTACAAGTACATGTACGCACTGGTAGTACACGTACGTGTACTAAGGTAGTACACGTACATGTACGCACTGGTAGTACACTTAGTACACATACGTGTACAAGTACGTGTACGCACTGGTAGTACACGTACGTGTACTAAGGTAGTACACATACGTGAACACACTAGTTGTACACATACGTGTACACGTACGTGTACTAAGGTAGTACACCAGTGCGTACACGTACGTACACGTATGTGTACTAAGGTAGTACGTGTACAAGTACGTGTACTCACTAGTTGTACACGTACGTGTGCTACCTTAGTACATGTACAAGTACGTGTACGCACTGGTAGCACACGTATGTGTACTAAGGTAGTACATGTACGTGTACGCACTAGTTGTACACGTACTTGTACACGTACGTGTACTAAGGTAGTGCACGTACATGTACAACTAGTGCATACACGTACTTGTACACGTACGTGTACTACCTTAGTACATGTACGTGTACAAGTACGTGTACGCACTAGTTAGTACACGTACGTGTACTACCAGTGCGTACACGTACATGTCAAACGCACTGTGCAACTGGTGCCGTAGGGGTACGTGTGAAACGCACCGTACCTGTGTGTGGATTAGAAAATTACATAGGGGACACATAAGGGACAAGTATTAGGCCCTAAATGCATGCTGGTTGTCATGAATACCAAGTTTTCAGTTCCAATTTTTCCATCAGGTGTCCTGGAAAAGTCAGTTAGCGACAAAATACAATGTTGCAAAGTGGTTGTTGACTTGACATGTTGCTCAAAATTTGAACGATGCAAATGCTGACACTGGTGAATGTTTAAAGGGATTGGAGTAAACGTAAAATGCGAACGAATCTGACCAAACACTATGTACTCTTCCAAAGGAATGCCCCTCAGCAAGACAGATATAAGTCAGCCAGAACCCATGAGAGGGCACTTGCCTGCACAACGTTCCTGTTGACAACACTGCTGCTGTCTGTGCTTCCTCTGGCACCATGTCAAGGTCTGTGGAGAGGGCCCAGCCATTCACCCAGGAGGAGAATGAGGCATTGCTGGATGTTATCCTCCCACAGTACCCCAGCCTGTATGGGAGACCAGGGGAGCAGGTGAGTGCTGACTCCACTACCTTTGACTGTGCACCTTTTTTGTGACTGTCAATTCTGGCATTGTGTCCAGGTGTGACAGACATGCAATGTTGTTTCGAGTGGGTCCCAGGGGGGGAATGGCTTATGTCTCTTATGCAGAGCATGATGTAGTTCATGTGTGCACTCCTCACTTGCATTGTACTTACTGTGACATTCACTGCATAGTGCATGACACATTCAGCCTGGCAAATCCTTTGTGGCATTTTTGGTCTATGGTCCTGACGTGATTCAGTGGTCCCCCTGGTGTGACAGGTGACTGTACCCACAGATGTGTGTGAGTTGAGTGGAGCTGTGGTGAGAGTGTCCAAGTGATGTGTACGCCCCCTGGACATTGATGTGTGTGAATGTTCCTTGGCATGTGGGTGAGTGTCTATGTGAAGTGTTGCACCACAGCTGCATGGAGGAGGCAACAACTCTACCCATCTGATGTGAGAAGTAAGCCGTGCTGTGTCTGACTTGCTGAGCTAGCCCGACACCTGTGACACCCCACAGGCAAGTGTGTGCCATGATCAGGGAGTGTGTCGTACCCCTCATACCACCTGTGTACTTTCAATGCCATGTAGTGCATTGGGGCTTCCACATAGGCCAATGTCCATATGACAAAGATGCTATTCCTTGGCAGCATCCTATGCCCTGTTCAACATATCAAAGATGTTCAAATGTGTGTCTCTGTGACATGGAGCAGGTGTAGTGATGTTGTCTCACTTTGTCATCCTCACAGGAAACTGCCTACGAGAAGGGGAAGATCTGGAAGTGGGCCGTCAGGGCCGTGAGATCGGCGGGGGGTCGCAGTCGGCGCCTAGCCCAAGTCCGAAAACGGTGGCAGGACATCCGGTGCTGGACCCGGAGGATCGCCCGGGTCCAGCTGGGGCTCTCACTTCCACACCCCCACGGCGGGCGCCGACGCCTGACCCACCGGATTACGCGTGTCCAGGCGGTGGTCTTCCCTGACATGGATAGGCAGTTCCAGGAGAGACAGCAGCAAGGAGGGGGTAGGTACATGTGTGTTTGTTGTGTGTCACCAGCTTTTGGAAGTGCTCTGTCGCCTGGATACACTGCCAGAGTTTATATGTGCAGTGCATATTCTGTTCCCCCAAGTCAACCGGTGCTCTTATTCCTCCCTTCCCCTCCTTGACATGTGTTCCCTGGTCTGTGTGTAACCACTATTGCACATGGTCATCTAGGCTGCCAGTTAATCCAAGTGCACATTGCTTTCTGCATCATGTGTGGGGGTGGTATGCAACATGTGTTGGTACCTTGCCTGTGCCCTGTCCTGTTCAGTCAGTTGGGGGTCCATATTTGTTGCCACTGATGCTGAGTCTCAATATAGGAGTGTGAGGTTTCAAATGAACACACTTGCAGCATGCATGACCGATGTTGTGGCCTCAGACATGATGTGCATGAGTGGGAGATATGCATAGTGCCAGGACGGTTGCTCATGTTACAGTCAGATCTTTCCAGGACCATGGAGCATTGTGCCCACTACAGTCCCCTGGGACACCCTTGCCTCGTAATCATGTGTGTCATCCAACACTGTGCCCCTTCTCTGTGTGTTCAGCATAGGTTGGCCTCTGTGGCATTGTTCCCTGGCCTCATTTGTATTTATCGAAAGTGTGCTACATGTGTCCACTGGACAGGGAGACCCCATTTGGCTTGTTCATACTCACACTGGGCAGTGCCTGTGTGTCTATTCACAACTATCTGTTGATTGTTGTTTGTCACAAATATGTGTTGGCAGCCTCACAAGGTGATGTGGAGTACATTTGGGAATTCTTGCTGCACATTTTGGTAAACCCTGATTAAGAGGTGTCACTTCTTGATCTGTCTCAATCACATTGTCTCAGGTATGGGGGGTTTGTGCGGGCGAGGCCTACATGGCCAAACCTTTTGTCACCTTGCCAGGTCTGACCTGTGTGTGATAATTGGCTGGACAGAGACTCAACATGTAGTGACCCAGTCATTTTGTGCAGGGTTTAATGTTTGTGCTTTGCAGCATGTGTCAATACTAGTTTAAATACACGATTCCTGCTCATACATTTTTGGCACCAGTGTGTGGTCCAGATGCTACGTAGTTTTGTCTTTGTGTGCTGACATCTGTGTGGACATTCTGGCTTGCCATGAGGGTGTCTCCTCAGTGCAGGTATGCCTTTTTCCAACACAATTGCAGGCCCATTAGCTTATGCATTGGCCTGTGTTTGGACATGTGTGCAACTCCACATGACAGGCAGTGGGTCAGATGTGTTGCCAACTCTGTCATCATGGTACGGATGGCCATGTGACAAGTGGCATAATTCAAGTTGTTAGTCATAAAGTATTGTACCTTGGCACTCACTACACTTGTCAACATGTCTTCATGTTTTCAATGCTTGAGTTTGATGTTTTGTTGTGAAGGACAATAATGTGCCTGCATGACAGATGTCTCCCAAGGAAGTGCACAAGAAACCACCTTTACACTTTCAGGGAACATGCTGGCACATTTTAAAGAAAGGCACAGTTCGAATAAGACTGTTTTTCAGATTATACATATACATGTTCCCACAGTGTGGTGGAATTTGGGTAAGTCCTTGGTTGTTGGTGATACCCACTTACGGGTGTCAAGTCATCCAGACCGCCGTGGGCCCATGTATATGTACTTTCTGAAACACCATTTCTTTCTAACAGTGGCTTCTTTAAATAAGGCTGGCAGCTTATACAATGACTGGGTAAATGTAGTTTTGTGTGCACCCCTTTGGGAGACTGCTTTTATACAGCCACATGTGTGTTCTGTTCACAAAGTTGCACATTCACACATTCTAAACATGTCGATTGTGTAAAGTGGTGTGATTGCCAAGGAACAAAATGTATTTTGTTTGGGTTTCCAAAGTACTTACAGGTCTCTGAGTGTGGGGACACCTTTAGCATTGAGGTCTGTTATTTAGCCTTGGGTGCACCAATACTGTTTCTTTCCAGGTAAACAATAGGTGGCATGACTTCATAGTATTGCTATGCTCAACTGTTCCCAGACACTAGCTTCTCAGTATATTTCTCATCCAAGTTTTTGGCTGGTGTGTCCTATTTTTCCTTGTTTCCAAGTGGCATTGTGGGTCAACCAACTGGGGAGTACAGGGCTTACATATGTGCGGAGTAATCTAGATGTTACTCATGATGCATTGCCTGAAATGCACTGTGACCTATTTTGTTTGGACTCATGTGTCAGATGTATACAGGTGACTGATTTTTTTCTGTATCTTCACCTTGCCCACAGCATCATCGGAGGAAACCGAGGGTGACACCTGCACGGACCTGGAGGAGGGATCCAGCACCGGTGCCACCAGTGCTGGCGAGTCTGCAGGAGCAAGTGGCACGGAGGGCGAGGGGAGTCAGTCGGAGGACCTGTCTGGTGGCGAGACCAACTACGACGCTGACGGGTCCGAGGCTGACCTCATCGAGGGGGCGGAGCTGCTACAACACCTGGCAGCAGCACAACATCTGTCCCCGCCTTCTCCATTCCCATCACCGCCCTCCCAGTTGCTCCGGTCCCTTCTGTCCGTGCAGGGCACCACCATGTCTCCTTCGTGCCAGGCACCGCACCCCCTGCCCCTGTTACCCCTGCTGCCCTCACTGCAGAGTCTGTGGACATTCAGCGGCAGTTGCAGGTTGGGCAGACATCGATGCTGAATGTCCTCCATGGCCACACCAGACTGCTGACACAGATGGTGTCGTTCATGGAGGGCATGTCAGCAACGATGTCTGACCAATGGATGTTGCTGCGGTCCATGGACTCTTCACTGACGGCAGCAGTGAGTCTCCTGCAGCGCTTCGTCCCCCCCCTACCCCAGCCCCATCCACACTTCCCACTCCCATACCTGTCCCATGCACACTCAGGCATTCCCAAGCACGCACCCCACCAGACACAGGCAGCACACCACCAAGTAAGGGCAAGCACACACCTCCTGTCACGCACACTCAGGGGGATAAGGCACACCCACTGGGTCTGGGACACACAGACATAGACGCAGCCACAGTTTGAGTCTGCATGCCTCACAACCCAGGCCCTCCAAAAGCACTCCCCTTGGCTCCCCTGCCGCACAGTCAGACAAGGAAAGCTACATGTCTGTGCTGGCCCTCAGCCCCACTGTGCACCACCCCGCAAGTGGGCGAGGGACTCCACGGGCAGGGGAGTTGAGTCCCCCCCATGTCCACCCCCTCTCCCAGAAGCGCTGCACCCCATCCCTCGGACCCCCCCTCCTTTGTGCCTATGGTTTCTTCCGGTGCAGGGGATACTCTGGACGACCTGGCAGAGGTGTGCAGCGCCGAGCTCACCTCCACCTTTGGCGCTGCCCCACCTCCTGTGGTGGAGGCGTCCAGCCATGCACCCACCACACCTACCCTTACACCTCCTGTCCCTGCGGTGCCTGGTCCTTCCCCACATGATGCCCCCCCCCCCCCGGTCGACAAACCTGAGGGTTCCACTGTGCAGGCAAGCTAGGGGAGACGCTTGCCCGTGTGTCCCCCCAAGGACTTCTATTATGGACTGGCCATTGGCCTTTGTATATAGTGTTCTTTCAAAATGTTTGTGTTATGCTGAATAAAGCATTTCCTTTTTACTTTGAACACTATTGCATTTCAGGTATTGATGTTGGTGCTGATGCTCCAGGAGTTGGTGTTGTGGTAATGTGTTATGTTTCAGAGAAATGTTCTAGTCTGATGGTTATGAGGTGGACCATGGTATCTGCGTGCCATCACATCATCACAAGGTCTCTGCAAAGAATCTTTGGTAGTGTGTGTTATTTTTGTTTTGAGACATTGTACCAAGGAGTGTTCCTTCCTCTGTGGCACCTGACATCTTCCCTGCAGAGAGTTGAACAATTGTTGTGCTGACCTGTTTCTACATTTCCTTTGTTGGTGACGGATCCCTTCAACTATGGCCATGCCTGCTCAGCAATGTCTCCGGCTGCATCGCATGTGCCATCCTTGCTGGTCACTGTACTTGTGTATTGAGTATGTTGAAATGCCTTCATGGAGAAATTCTCCCTTTTCAGCACTATGCATGTGTGTAATCCCAGCCTAGCACACATATGGTACTTATTCTGCAGGGTATTTGGGCACCTGACTCACAATTGTGGGCATTGTATCTGTGGGAACTCCACCCTATTCCTTCCATGAGAGACAACATCTTGGTGGCTGTCCCAGCACCTGTACATTCCTATCAGTCCTGGGATGTGCGTGACAGCGTGTGTTCCCTTTGGCTCTCTTAGTTTAGTCGGCATTGACATGACTATACAGTCTTGTGGCATGATCTCAGTGTGTGTATTGTGCTGCATCCGCCAGAGGTGGGTATGCATGTCTCATTTGTCCTCACACCCACATGTGGTGTGTCATGCAGTGGGGGAAAGTCATCCATCCTCCTGGGAGTGGGACACTGCTGTCAGTGATGTATTGTTATGGCACTATCATCATAGTCGAAAATTAGGGATGCGTACATACACCCATGGAGTTGTGGTCATCTGATAATGATGTACACACCGCCATGACTCTGTCCACTGCTGGGTGTGATAGGCACCCACCCCCATGTCTCGGTCCACTGCTGGGAGTGATAGGCACCCACCCCCATGTCTCTGTCCACTGCTGGGAGTGATAGGCACCCACCCCCATGTCTCTGTCCACTGCTGGTATTCCTCTGCACCCACCCCTCACATGTCTCTGTCCACTGCTGGTATTCCTCTGCACCCACCCCTCACATGTCTCTGTCCACTGCTGGTATTCCTCTGCACCCACCCCTCACATGTCTGTCCACTGCTAGGATTCCTCTGCACCCACCCCTCCCATGTCTCTGTCCACTGCTGGTGTTCCTCTGCACCCGCCCCCATGTCTCTGTCCACTGCTGGTATTCCTCTGCACCCACCCCCATGTCTCTGTCCATTGCTGGGAGTGATAGGCACCCACCCCCATGTCTCTGTCCACTGCTGGGAGTGATAGGCACCCACCCCCCTGTCTCTGTCCACTGCTGGTAGTGCTAGGCACCCACCCCCATGTCTCTGTCCACTGCTGGTATTCCTCTGCACCCACCCCACCCATGTCTCTGTCCACTGCTGGTATTCCTCTGCACCCACCCCTCACATGTCTGTCCACTGCTGGGAATCCTATGCAGCCACCCACCCACCCACCCGCATCCTTGGTGCAGTACACTGCTGTCCTGGGCATACACACACCCCAATATACTGGTAATATGCTGCACCAGGCTGTAAGCCAACATTTGTGGCGTGTGGACGCCTTGTATCCAAAATGTACTGGTGCCGTAGGGGTACGGGTGATACGGACCGTACCCCCGCATTCATAGGGTGTGTGCGGTTCATACCACGCGTACCCTACGGCCCCAATCCAATTGTGATACGGGCCGTACCCACGCTATGAATGTGTGGGTACGGTCCGTATCACTATAGTAGTGGTGCCGTAGGAGTAGGCGTGGTACGGCACCACTACAATCGTGATACGCACCGTACACACGCTCTGAGAGCGTGTGTACGGTCCATACCACACGTACCCCTACGGCCACAATCCAATAGTGATACGGCCCGTACCTACGCTATGAATGTGTGGGTACGGTCCGTATCACTATGGTAGTGGTGCCTTAGGAGTACGCGTGGTACGGCACCACTACAATCGTGATAAGCACCATACACACACTCTGAGAGCGTGTGTACGATCCGTACCACGCGTACCCCTACGGCCACAATCCAATAGTGATACGGCCCGTACCCACGCTATGAATGTGTGGGTACGGTCAGTATCACTATGGTAGTGGTGCCATAGGAGTACGCGTGGTACGGCACCACTACAATCGTGATACACACAGTACACACGCTCTGAGAGCGTGTGTAGGGTCCGTACCACGCGTACTCCTACGGCACCACTACAATTGTGATACGCACCGTACACACGCTATGGATGTGTGAGTACGGTGCATATCACTATTGTAGTGTTGCCGTAGGGGTACGCGTACACGTCCACTTCCGTTGTTGCGGTACGCAGGGATTGGTGGACACGCCCCCCGAAGTGACCAGACCCTGGAGGTAAAGTATGTCCTCAATATTGTAGGTTTTAATTTGGGTAGGGGGTATGTTTCCTGCCCCTCACCCCCCCTTGACCCCTGGGTGTTGCTCTCACCTTCTGCGGCGTGTGCGTCGGGTTCGGTGCACCAGGTCGTAGGCTAAGAGGGCCGGGATGACACGTAGGATGGGATCCATGTCTGTCCGTCACGTACCGGGGCTCCTTTTTCGCGTCAGACTCAGGTTTCCGGGTTTTTTCTAGCTGCCGTAAAATAATAGCTGTGCGGAATTACGGAAGGACGAATCGTACTTGCTGGTCCGTAAAACGCTGCCTGACTCCGTACGGAATAGTAGGAAATTTTTTAGCCGTACGGTGTTTTTTACGATTCGTTTGGAAATGGTATTTCTGTACGAATCGTACTTGCTGGTTTGTACGGTGGATTTCCCGGGTACGAGTCGTACGGAGAATACGCTCCGTACGACCATTCGTACCCGGGTTTTACAGGATTGGAATCGGCACCTAATTGTTATCCTGCCTGTCTTAATGGTAACTAATCATCAGAATAACACTAATACTAATGGTGTGATGAGTGAAAAAGTAGATGCTAAAAACCTTAATAGAACTCCAAATACTAATATAGTGATGGAAGATGACAGTATCTATCATCATGATAAATCAATTAATGATTTTTCTTAAATGTATTCACAAAATTATTGTATAGTATGTTGATAGAATGGATGCAAGAGATTATGTGTGCGTGCAATTACCGTTGTCTGTATCAGAGGGGGTGATTTACCATCACCTACCTTTAATGTATGTTATGTCTTGTAGTGTACTAACAAGTCTCTTTTATGAGACAGGGAGATTGCAATACTTTTATTCGAATGTGGATTTAGTGTTCTCAGAAATTCCTATTAGAAAGAATATGAATAAAATAAATAGTGCTAAAAATGCAGGTAGAATTTTTTCATACTACACAGACACTGGACACAGTACATGCACATAGACACAATCTTACATGTAGCCTACGGTTTGAAGAGTTAGAATTTATTAACATGGTAGAAGATAAAAGACAGGAATTCCAGAGAAAAGCTGCTACACAAAAGTCCCATGTACCTCCATGGGCTTTCAGAGAAGGAGATTATAAGAAAGGCGAGACTTATGATTCAATATCTCTAGATTGGTATCATAGAGGGAAGCTTTGCTTACTTAGACAAAAGACTGATTTCAATAATTATTTCATTGGTTCTAGTGAATGTGTTCATACCTTTCTAATCACGGGAGGATGGGGAATAAAAGGAGGAACAGATCCTGTCTTTCCAGGAATTTGTTATGTGTGTGGTAAGAATGCTTACTACAGGTTGCCTGCACAAAGGTATGGATGTTCGTATCTTGGTGTAGTCTTTCCAAAGATATACCATATGGATAAGAATCATAGAATCAATTAAGTAAAGCATGGACTAATACGCAATAAGAGAGAAAGTTTTTCAAAAATAGTTGGGGATATTTTTGGAGCACTGATACCTTCAGTTGGAGTTATTTTGAATTCACACAGAATTAGAAAATTGTCCACAGTTGTTGATCGTTTATCAACAGACACTGATGGAGGATTCTTAATGGTTGATACTGAAATGGTTGCAATTAGGTCTATGGTTTTGCAAAATCGACTTGCCCTTGATGTACTTTTGGCTAAAGAGTCTGCAATATGTTGAAAATACAACAGTGTTGCACTTATATCCCTGACAAGAGTAAAAGTCTTGAGGGGTATATTAGGAATATTTCAAATCTTCATCAAGATATGTCTGAATTGAAGGTTGATGGTGCTTGGGAGAAACTTGGTAAGAGTTTTTCCTCAGTAGGTAATTGGTTTTCTAACTTAGGTAATAGTGTTCTAGGGAGGATACTAACACCTAATATAGCAGTGGCTACAGCAACACAAATGATTCTCTTGATTTATAAATGTTGTAGATGCAAAAGAGATACTTCAGATAATAAACGTAGAACAAGAAAAAGAAAGAGAGAAGAAATAGAATTAAAGGCTATGAAAGGGAATTATTATGAAGTCATGAGGGACTTAGATGGGATAATGATTAAGCGTGATAGAACATCTGCCTTTTACAAAATGATAATCTGTATTGGTGGGTATTTTGGTAATGGCTTCAAATGCCATCAAAGGGGGAATTGATGGACCTGCTCGGATTGAACCCTCAGTAACATTTCCTAACCGTTTGCAGTAAAATGATAAACGAGAAAAATTAACATGGGAAAATGCTTCTGCGCAAGTGCAAAGTAAACTACGGAAGTAGGCCGCAAGAGGCTTCTGACTAATGAAAAACAGAGGACTAATGCTGCTTTAGTGCACGTTATTAAGAACAGCTATAATGCAAACATTTAACATGGGTGTGCGCAGGGATGAATGCAGCATTTGGGTTCGTGTGTAGAAAATGCATTTCGAATAAGAATAAATGTTTGTGTTTTGTTCATTGTAGAGATAAGCATGGGTTTCAAACTGCACGACTGATAAAGGGTGAAAAGTCAGCCACGCTGAAAATTAAATCCTAGCAAAATCGAAATGTGAGCAAGAGGGAAAGATGGATCTGCCTTGTCCTTCAAATCCTGACTGCCTGCCAATATCCGAATGAAAAGAACAATGTTATGAACGTGGAGGGAGGCTTCCTCTACAAAGGGGCATTCAGCGGGAAAAATAATACAATGTAGAAGATGACTGCCAGAGAAGAGGAAACAAGCGATAGAGATTTGAATTAGGGGTGGGCGGAATTTGCGAAAGCGACTTTCGCAAATTATCGCGAAAATGTTTAAAATCTCCGCAAACACGCGGAAACATCGCGAAGATGCGGAAGTTTTTTTCCCGCCCGTTCGCGGTATTTTCTGCGTGTTCGTGGCTCGCCAACTTATCCATGCGGTTGCTTGCGGGCGCGGCCATCTTGTTTTCACTCTTCTCGTGAAGATGGCTACCAACAATCCAACATCTCGTGGAGAATGCGACCGGATCGGGAAAACTTGTTGGCGAACGCGGGGATTCAGGTAAGGCGATCGCGCGCGCGCAAGAATGTATTATTTTACAGCGTGAGCAAGAACCAAATTATCGCTAAGCTGCGGAATGCGGAAATTTAGACACTTTCGAGCTCTCCGCGGAACGCGAAAATGTCAAATTATCGCAATTTCCACGAGCGGAACGGAAATTTAGCCCAGGCCTAATTTGAATATTATTTCGGGAGGAGAAAGTTGATGTCATTATGGATGACTAAAACAAAGAAGTCTTTAAAACCTATGTGTGAGTAGAGAGTGGTGTGACAGTACACCCCCTTCCTAAACCAATCAAGTGTGAAGCATGACCTAAATTAGATATTTCGGTGGCTTGGTCTTTTGGGTTTTAGGGTATGATTGAGGTATTTTGAACAGACAATTTGCTAACTGATGGGGAGAGATTGTCTCATGTCGTCGGTTTGCTGTTCATCTTGTGTTTGCTGTCTTAGTCTTTGCCTCTTCAAATCTTCTTGAGGAGCCCTTGCTGTTTACTCTGGCCAGGTGACAGTGTTTTCCTAACTGGGTAGTATTAGCCTGATATTCTGAATTTGCATAACTTTTGCAAAGGTATTTTGTCTCTGAACCTTTTGTCTCTTCTCCTATCCACTCCTTAATGCATTGTCATTGATTATGAATTTGTCATTTTCTCTTCTGATGTTGTTTGCTTTGTGATGGTCTAGGATTGGTACTGACTTTTTGTACTTTATTAAGCATTATTTACATATTTTAAATACATATTATACATTTACAAATGAGTCTGTCTTTGATAGAGTATTATTTTCATGAGTACTGATTTGTCTATATGATCAACAACACAAAGATTACATCGCCATATTTGGTAAATTAGGGAGACATAATAATGAAGATTTGTAAAATGGTTTAGTTTTTGGAATCACACTTATCCCAGCGCAAAGGAGCTTGTTGGGTAATGGAAAATTGGGCCCTTGTCTTTGGAAATTATAAGTTCCTGAGCGCTGGATGACAGGCACCACCCTGGCATACGGTGCCAGCACCTCAACATACCGCACATATGGTGCGAGCACCCTGTCAGTACACTTACATTACAGGCGCCACCCAGACATACGGTGCCAGTAATATCTCGGCATACGACACCAGAACCTTGGCATATGATGCGAGTACCAGGTCACGACACTTACATTATAGGCGCCATCCTGACTAATGATGCCAGCACCCTTGGAATATGATGCCAGCACTTCTAGTGGTCTCTGCTCTAGTTCAGGGACTCTGGTAGGAGATTGGCACATGAGCAGTGAGGGGCATATGATCAGCTGGCACAATATAAAATTGTGTGTCTTGCTCCTGGTCTAGATTTTTGATGGATTATGTCTCCGTTGAGGCATGATGTACCGGAAAGGCGACTATTGATCCTATGGCCAGACAAACACGTGCCATATGGCCACCCCTTCAATCCTGGGCACATCATTTTTTCATCAGCCCAAGGGTTCTTTTGAAGACTGTTTAATTAAAGAATGTTGTGAAACAAATACTGGGGAGCGAGCCCCAAACTCTTTTCAGTGTAACCTGACATTCTCAAGGGCTGTTGTGAGCTTCAGACTCTGAACTGCAAGCTACAAACTTGTAACAAACGTTACAAACCCGCACACCTTTTCAAGATTCTATTACAGGACCGGAGGCTTCGTATTATGCTTCTCTTTCTATTTATTGCTACCCACAGCAGCCAATGAAAACTTTTGTTACATGAAAAAACAACACTTTTCTCATGATGCATATGTCACATCACTTCCTGCAGGGCCCCATAAGAGCCAGCCATACCGGAACTAGTCCTCTTTCTTTGCTGCTCACGCAGACAGTTAAGTTGAGAGCTACGATTGGGATTGTTTTAATGTACATGTGGTTTTTGCTAGCGATAGCTATTGTTGATACTAAGTGCTTATGCTATAATACTGTCTATGTTCCGGCGCGCGCGCCCTGATTTGTGTGCAACCTTTGGTTTGCCGGGGGTCTAAATCGCGCTGCGGCCCTTTGTGGACACCGCGGTGGAGCGCGGTTTTGATCGGCGGCATAGTTTGCCGGTGAGCGGGCCGAGGCGCGAAAGCGCATACTTTCAAATTTAACTGCCTTGCGCGCGGCGCTCGGCCGCTTCGCATGTCCCTGTTAGCTCGTTGCGCTTTACCGTTGTCAGCACCAGGTACCGCCCCGCCTTCGGTGGGTTTAACATTGATTGATGGGCGCTGGGCTTCCCTTGTACGCCGCTGACGCCAGGAGCCGGATAGTTGTAGTTTCGTTTGTGTTTCCACGTGCGTAGCCCAATCTGGTAGGTTTAGTAGGATTTGGGCTACGCACATCGAAACGACCCGATTAGTTTCGTTTTTTAGGCATTTTAGCTGTAGTTTTACTCGAAGAGCACTGCTGACGCCTGGCTGGCTGTAATAACGACCTGGGCCTGGAGGGAGCACACCTCCTTGTACTTGATATTTGCTCTTGGCTCCACTACGCCCTGTGGGCTGGAATAATTGTTCTACAGCTGTAGCTGAGGAGCTAGGTACCGGTGCTGCTGTGCTGTGGGTTGGCTCCCCCCTTGGATTTCCTCCTCGATATTACCTTATGAGTAACTACCGTTACAAGTGTGGTTCCACTATGGATACGTGGGTGCACTATGAGGAGGACGATACCCTCTATGAAGAGGAGGTAGGAGGACCTGCCATTGAGGACAATATTGTTGAGGCCCTGGATGCTTCTGTCCAGGAGTCGGTCAGCCAGGCCCTAGAATAAGCAGTTCCTGGAACTGTGCAACAGGCTCTGGCGACGGCTTTAAAGCCCATCACTAAGCAACTGGAGAGGTTTGCAAAGAAGCATGGCTTCCCTAAACAAACAGAGGGGACGTCAGGGGACTCCCGGGGTCAGCCTTGGCCGCATTCAGAGTCCTACGAGGCGCTTCCGCGCCCAAAGCGAGAGCGTGAGAAGGTTCAGGACACTGACACAGAGTCTACGTCCACTTCCTCGGACACCCCGGATGACTCCCCTCCTAAAAAGAAGTCCAGGAAGACTAAGCATGCGGAACCTCCAGAGGTTCCTACACCCTTTACTTTCAATCCCGCAGATATTGTGCATCCCCGATCATCGGACTGGTTACCGGCTCCGGAGGTGGCTGCGTACCTGCACGAGAACTTGCGAAAGGGATTTGACAAGGAGGTGCGCAGTAGGCTAAAATCAGAATGCCCAAGACCGGACCTCTCGGACAAAGTGGCGGAGACTCCGGACATTGACCCCAGCATGCTAACGTTTCTAAAAAAGATCGCCAAGGATCCCAAGAAAGGGATTGATCGCGCTTGGCGGGGTTGCCAAGACAAGCTCCTAGACGTGGTCGGGCCCCTGGCAAAAATTTTAGAAATGGCCCTGGAGGCGCAGGAATCAGGGAGTGCGATCGACCCCCACGTGCTAGCAGGCTGGACCCAACGAGCTATCTGCTTGTTAGGGAATGCCAACTGCGCGATATCGACAGAACGCAGGAAATCGATACTAATGCAGATGGACGCCAACCTTACTGAGCTGGCCGCGTCGGAACCTGGGCCGTTGGCGGACGGGAACCTCTTTGGGGACCGGTTTGTTAAGGATGTCGCGAAGTATGTGGGCACGTTCACTACCCTGGACAAAGCTCAAGCAGGAATCAAGCGCGTGTTTCACGCCGGTGTTTTCAATAGGGCCGGACGAGGGCGGGGACGCTCGTTTGGCCGTCAGCACTCTCAAGGTCCCCAGCGAGGTGATTTCGGACGCGACAGGGGTGACTGGGACTCCACCCGTGGTGGCACTTTCTACCCCACCAGACAGCGCTTCAACAAGCGGCGCTTCAACAAAGGCTCCTACCGTGGAGGATTCCAAGCCGCCGATTCCTCAGGTGAGCGCTCCAGATTTATTTCCTCTTCCCTTGGGGGGGCGTACTCGGTATTTCTTTCACAATTGGGCTCAGATATCACAAGACGCTTGGGTACTACAGACTGTTCAAGGGTTCCAACTAGAGTTTTTTCAGACGCCCCGTCAGGTACAGCGTCCCAGGCAGCTTACTTTTTCCCAACTCGAGTGCGATTTTATAGATTCCGAAATAGACGCATTGCTGCAGAAACACGCGATAGCTCCTTGCCAAGGGGGCCCTCGCGGTTTCTGCAGCAATATTTTTCTGGTGCAGAAGAAAGGAGGCGGTTACAGGTTGGTACTCAATTTGAGGGATTTCAACCACTTTCTGACTTACAAACATTTCAAGATGGAGGGCATCCATCTGTTGGCGAAATGTGGATTTGTGGATTTTCCTGATCAGTTATGTCCCCTATCTTGGACCCCAACGGTTCTATATGCATGTTACAAGTACATGTATGTTCCCTCCAGTTCCAGTTTCTAAGACGCAAACATATGTGTGTCTACCGTCGACATGTTCTCTGTCAGATCTGCCATCAATGGGCTGGATATTCGATTCCTAAGTATGACAGGCCACCGACTTTATATGGCTAAGTTACTTCATTTTTACAGTTCAGGCAAGTAGGCCCGATTCTGTCCTCAAGCCTTTCCCTGCTTTCTGTCTCTGACAGCTTCAGCTTGAGCTCACATCTGTATCCATGAACTTTGTCCTACTCCCTGTGCAGCTAACGGTGCCTGCCTCGGCCAGTTTTCGCCTGTCTGCCAAGAAGTTGTATTTCACCTTCGAATTATCTATTTTGCTCTCCAGCCGATGCATTCCTGTCCAGTGATTTAGGTAAACATTTCCTTTAGCTCACAAGCAAAGGACTCAGCCTTTCCGTCCTCCTGCAAGTGATTCATAGCCCTGTTGCCATGGAAAGTTTTCTATCCCTCGCATCTCATATAGACACTTAGACGCTTGTACACGTACACAGTCAGTATAGAATAGATTCTGTCCGAGAGTCTCTTCCCTTGTGGATAACACAGTTCTTTAAACATAGGATGTTAGATATGATTTGGGATTAGGATGACTTGACCCCAGACTTCTCGTCTCCACATGTAGAGTTAAATGTCAAGTCCCCTTCACCCCCTAGTTGCACGTCAATTACACGTCATGCTGCCGCGCGCGCATCTATGCCAAGTATTATCTTATAGATCCACCTATGTCTGATAATTCTAACCAATCATGTTTCTTTTATTCCTTATTACGCCTAGTTTCGATTATGTCACTGTTTTGTCACTTTTCTTATCAAATGTTACGCCTTCTACATTCGTTTCATTGTAATGTACTTATTATAAAAATACATGTCTGTTAATAAATTATTGTACTTCACTTCCTGAACCCTCGTGGTGACGGAACCTGAGGGCCGCGACTCGAGTCGGCCATTTTGAATGGAATAAAGCCCATTAGAAAACCTCTTATACCACGGATTCTGCCTCTTGTTATTTTGAGCTATTTTACTTTATTTTAAGATTCCGTATGAAATTCAGTCCGGTAATATTTATTTTATTTACCACATAATGGCGCCCGAACAGGGACACTTTCTCATCTCACGCGCCGGCGGTGCGTTGCAGGCCCGGTCTCCTGCCACAGCTGGACGGACCATAAACGCGTACCAGCAGGATTTCCTGTAAGCTCCCTCCGGTCAAGCGGGGGCGACTGAGGCTGCGATCAACCCAGACGAGGCGGTGAGAAGTGCGAAGTATCCCGACCAGAGCCTAGCTGAGAGAGCAAGATCCGAGGTATACAGAGGCCCACCAGGTTTTCCGAAATCCCGACGTCCAGAGGGTCCGATGTCCGCAGTTATCGAGTCCTGTCCATTCTCTGAGGCCTTCCGTTTCAAGGAGCTACTCGGTGAGTACCATCGCCGGGGAGGCGTGTTGACGCGCACATAGGTTGTGCCGGTCAAGACGGATTTGGGTACACAAATCCGGTCTGCACTGTTTAGCAGTGTATATGTACTGTTTAGCAGTATATCAAGTATTCCGAAGTATTCAGTTATTGTCAAGAATTCAGCGTGGTGATTAGTTAAGCAGACTGTCATCATTGTCGATCATTGTTATAATGTTTAATGTTTAATGTTTAAAGTATTCAGAAATGTCTTGCATATTGTGGTATGAATGATTGTTCATTGTTCACTGTTCATTATTGTGTTTCTCGTATTAAGTAAGTTCAAGAGTAAGTATCAGATCAGTTGTCAATATGCCGTTCTTCTCGAAGTTAAGACAGATTACTACCAGAAAAGGGGTGCTTGAAGAAGCAGTTCCTATTCCTCCTAGAGACACTCCAGGACATTTCATGTACCATAAGCATGGCTTAGATGCCATATTGTTTCTTGATCTATGGGTAGATTATACCAAAGGATTACCGGAAAGTCAAAGGTGGCCCATAGCGGGAACCTGGGATGCAGAGTGCATCATGAAAGTGGAGGAAGAGTTATGGAAAAGAAAGGTCAGACAGTCACAGAAAGACGCTGTTGAGTTATGGCGTAAAGAATCTCATAGACGAACAGAAAAAGCACGTAGACAAGAAGAGAGGAGTAAAGAAAGTTCAAATAAAGTTCAAGAAAATCTATTAATTGAGGAAGGTATCCGAGTGAAATCAGAACAAGTGAATAGACAAAGAAATGCTCTTATGAATGGTATGTATCCCCTTCTAGCCGAAGGACTACCTAAGGCTGTTACGGAGGTGCCAAAAGACTTGCCACCCCCATTATTTCCAATTAAGGTACATCCAAAGGGGCATCCCAGAACCGCAGAAGATGTTTTTCTTTCCTCATATCTAGACGATGCAGCCCCCGAGTATGCTAACGCCACACCACATAGACCGTCTGGCGGAGGGGTTCAACGTCAGGATCAGGTATCTGTCCCCGTGCAACAGCAAGTCCCGATACAAGCTTCGGCAAGCACATCTGTTTCCGCATCTGTCTCCGCAGTCGATCCTATAGGGGTATCAACACCCATAGTTGCTGTGTCACGTTCGACGAACCCATTCACACCCGACGCCCCAGATAGGGCCACGGGAGGTGCTAGCAGTACTTTCACACCACCTAGAATAAATAAACTTGTTTTTCAAGAGTCAGCGCATTTACGTACACCTAAATTCGTAAATGAACGTACGCTTAAGGAACTCCTTGTAAATTGTAGATATGACCCAGTGGTTGGTAAAGAGGACGAAATGGTCCTGGCATCATTACGTATCAGGCGAGCCGCAGAGTATTTAGCAAGGTTACCAGGAATGACTACGCATCTAGATAACATATATCATTTTGTTCAAACAGGACGAGATCCAGGATGTATTAACAGAGCTATGGAATTCCAGAAAGTAGAGATACAAGGGGAACTGTTACGTTTCCTCATAAACTGTGTAATCAGAAATCAAGATCGTCCGGGGGTAGACCCGAATGCAATGCTTATTCTTACAAGATGGAGTCAGAATATATCAGAAGGGAGACACGATAAGCAAAATTGTATAATAGCCATGTGCCGAAAAATACGTAAAGAAATAGAGCGTATTCATGAAGAGAGATTGGGAACAGACGAGTTTGAACAAGATGAAGTGTCCGAATCAGGGAATTCCGCAAGACAGTCAGAGACCATAGCCTATGTAGGCAAAGGAAGATCTCGTGAAAATACTAGATGTTTTTCTGATCCCATACACTCTGTATGTCCAAATAATAGCAGAACGTATCCGACGCCTGTAATAAATCTGAAATCTCCTGAACATTCGTTTCAAGCCGCAGATAAAATACTACGAGAACGAAGAGGTTACCACCTCCTCGATTCCATGGATGAGCAAGAATTAGCCAGATCAGCCGTTCACTGGATTGACAGTCCTGAAAAATACGGTGATGAGACCGTAGCACACACGTTTCTCAACCTCAGTACAGATGAACAACGTTTAGCTGGAATATATATGATTCAGCAACTCCTCATATTATATAAGAGCCAACATGCTGACCCTGGTCCTTTACCTGATATATTAACGGAACTACTCACGAACAGATGGAGAGGTTCTAGTAACAAGCTAATTAAAGAGATATTAGTGTCACGTAAGCAGTATGTTCTTTTTGTAAGTCCGGATTCTCTCTCGCTGCCCCTCAGAGAAAGAGCGCCGTACTATATGGATAGACAAAATCCCCTACGAGAAGTGCACCCAATAAAAGGCGAAGACAATGAGTTTCACCGTGTATTTGTTTACACACCCATATCAAAAATGGAATTATTAGAAATGAAAAAAGTAGTACCTAGTCATGACAAAGACCCAGCGGGTTTCCACCGAGAAATTAAAGACATGTTACTGATGGGAGAGTACACCTTTCCTGATATTATGACGATATTAAAGGTGCTTTTGCCTGCTGGCATATATGAAAAACTGAAAGAAAAAGAGTGGGAAGTGGGAGACCAAAAGATAGACTGGACAGCATTAGCAGAGGAAGAAAGGGGCCGAGCTGCAGGTTCAGGGCTCGGGGATAAAGTTAAAATATTACCAGGTTTACTAGTACAGGTACTGCCACGTTTATTAACTACAAAAAAGGAAGATTGGGGTGCAATCACAGCCTGTAAACAAAAGCAAGATGAAGACACAAGCGATTATTATGCTCGATTTGAAAAATGTTTTGGTATAAATAGTGGTATAAAAGCAAGTAGTGACTCATATCCACATTTATTTGTGACAAAATTAGTGGAAAATGCATTGCCTCCAGTGAAGAATAGAATATTGAAATTCGAGAGTACCTGGCAAAGTAACACTCCGTCGCAAATGCTACAAATGTTACAGTATCATCACAATAGAATTAGGGATGAACAAGAACACGAGCATAGACGCATGAAGGATACAAAAATGAAAATGCTAGTTTCTCAGACAGTACCAGCAGATGGTCACAAAAAGGGTGTGACACATTCTGGTGATTCTGCAGTTCCTGTAAAGGGAACCTGCAATTACTGTAAACAACTAGGCCATTATGTACATGATTGTCAAGTCCTGAAACGTAATATAGCTACAGGTATTGCAAAGGAGAGACCACGATTAGTTAGACAAGATCAGAATGAACAAGGAGCTATGCAGCATGGACAGTCCATGCCAGTTCAGCAACAGCCTATGCCAGCCTCACAGCAACCCATACAGTTTGTGCCAGCTGCACCACCGTTGCCTGCTACTGCCACACAAACCACAACACAACAAATGTATCAGACTGCACAGTATGAATACCCTGAGTATCAGCGTTACGCATGAACCAGCCTAGAGAGGGAAGTTGACTTACCGCTTATCGAGATTCCGGTAGATCAAGAAGGACCTTATGTACATAGTGAATTATTAGGTCAAGATAGAAAATTCTTACTCGATACAGGGGCAAGTCGAACAACCATAAAACGTAGTGAAGTTCCAGGGGCACCCCTCTCAGGCTCTCAAAATGTTTCCCTTGGTTTTTCGGGAAAACCTATTGTTAATGAAGTATCACAGCCTCTACCACTTACGATAGGACCTTTGACACGAACTACAGATTTATTGCTTACTAAATCATGCCCAGAAAATCTGTTAGGAATTAAGACTCTGAAAGCACTAGGAGCCATAATATGTTGTTCTCCGGAAGGAGTAAGGTTGTTTTTACGTGATTTTAAAGGTCACTATGTGTCCAGAGACATGGATCCCCGACTACAGACTTTACCAGTACATCTATGGGCACAAGGCCCTACGGATGTTGGCTGCATGAACATTACACCCTATCGAGTTACATTGAAAGCAGGAGTGGTACTACCACGAATGCGACAATACAAGTTACCGCATGATGCTGTAGTGGCTTTGTTGAAAATCATTGATGAGCTAATTGCCCAGGGAGTAGTTGTAGAAACAGACTCCAATGTATGTAATTCACCGATAATTCCGATTCTTAAACGAACTGATCCTACTGCTCCACCAGTGTACCGATTGGTTATTGATTTGCGTGAACTAAACAAGTGTATTGTACCACAATTCCCTGTGGTCCCTGATATATCATCATTGTTGACAGCAATTGATTCCGAAGCAACATTTTTTACTGTAATTGATCTCAAGAATGCCTTTTTCAGCGTCCCAATAGATCCGGAAAGCCAATACTTGTTCGGATTCAGTTTAAATGGGCGCAGCTTTAAATTCTCACGCGCTCCTCAAGGATTTACAGAAAGCCCCAGCATCTACAGCCAAGCACTGAAACGAGAACTTGACAGTATCCACATGCCAGTCAATACTGCACTGCTTCAATATGTCGATGATCTGCTGATCACCGCGAGAAGCGAGCCAGAATGTGAAAAAGCTTCTCTGACAGTTTTACATTTCCTAGCCGACAAGGGGCACAAGGTGTCCCCTTCTAAGCTGCAATTCTGTGTTCAGCGAGTTATTTATCTTGGTCACTCGCTGTCCAAGGAGGGAAGGCAGCTTACACCAGATCGCATCCAGTTAATTGCTAACATGTCAATACCCCAGACACAAAAGGAGGTGCGGGCTTTCATAGGCCTCACTTCATATTGTAGGCAGTGGATCCCTCAGTACGCATTTCTAGCAAAACCACTCATTCAGTTAACCACACAGGAGGCAGCCACATCGACTGTTCTCCCTTGGACTCAGGAACATACACAAGCTTTTGAAAGCTTAAAGGAAGCCTTATGTCAAGCACCTGTTTTAGCAACACCATGTTATAACAAACCTTTTACACTCTTTGTTACAGAACGCGAAGGTACTGCCTTGTCAGTACTCACTCAGGATCAAGCAGGATCACGCAAGCCATGTGCTTATTTTTCCAGTACATTAGATCCCGTAGCTCAGGCTTTGCCTGCATGTCTGAAATCAGTGGCAGCGACAGCTTTAGCAATCAGACAAAGCGATGCCATAGTATTAGGACACCCATTGACAGTTCAAGTACCACATGCAGTAGAGGTTCTTGTGAACCGAACACAAACGCAACACTTGACCATAGCAAGACTTACCGGTTATGAACTGACATTGTTTCAACCACACATAGAGATCCGACGGTGTAATACATTGAATCCTGCTACACTATTACCTGTAATTGGAACAGACCCACTAGCTCATGATTGTGTTGAAATCATTGAAATAAAGACGAAACCTAGACAAGACTTGACAGACGTTCCATTGTTAGATCCAGACCTGACGTTGTATGTAGACGGATCATGCATGAGAGCAAGTACAGGAGATTTAGTGGCCGCGTATGCAGTCACAACAGACACTGAAGTTATTGAGACACATTGTATAGATACTCTGTCAGCCCAAGCAGCAGAACTTATTGCTCTAACGCAAGCCTGTATTCAAGCCACAAATAAGAAAGTTAATGTATACACTGACTCACGTTATGCATTCGGAGTTGTACACGACTTCGGCGTGCTGTGGCGAGAGAGAGGTTATTTAACGTCCCATGGTGCCCACATTCAGCACGGGCCCCTCATTCATGCTTTGTTAGACGCAATACATCTACCCACTGCTATATCGATTATGAAATGTAAAGCACATACGAAGGTTACTGATACCATTTCTCAAGGCAATGATTTAGCTGACAGAACAGCTAAACAGACTGCTCAGAATCGCACATTAGACATGACAAAGCCAATAGTTCAGACACCAACACAGTGTATGACAATTAAGGATCCCACACTTGACGTAATTGACATACAGACACATGCCACAGCAGAAGAAATAAAGAAGTGGACTGAACTAGGAGGGATCCAGACAGATCAAGGATGGATGACGAAGGAGAAATCTGTATGGTTTCTCCCTGATTCCATGGTTCAAGCCATTATAGCTACAGTTCACAGTCCAGCACATTTAGGAGAGAAGGCTATGCTAGACAGCATTCAGCACATTTGGTTTAACAAACATTTACGAGCAGCAGCTAAACAAAAAGTTCGTACCTGTATGATATGTTGTCAGTTTAATCCAGGAAAGAGTGTTCCCGTAGAGCAGGGTGGATTTCAGCCTCCTGACCATCCTTTTGAAGTCCTCCAGATGGATTATATTCAGATGGAACGTTGTCGAGGATTCAAATATGTCCTCGTAGTTGTCTGCGCTCTCTCCCGTTGGACAGAGGCGTATCCAGTATCAGATTACACTGCCCCGACTACTGCCAAGCAGCTAGTTCGAGAATTCTTCCCACGGTACGGTTTACCACGTGTTGTATATTCAGATAACGGTCAGCCTTTCTCATCCGAATTAATGAAACATGTCTCACTCTTGTTGGGATATCAGTGGAAATTCCACTGTGTCCGACACCCCGAGGCAGCAGGTCTCGTAGAAAGACATAACCAGACACTGAAAATCAGACTGTCCAAAATATGTAGAGAGAAAGGTGTCGACTGGATAGTAGCATTACCAGTTGCACTCTTTTACATGAGAATGGTAGCACACTCTAGAACAGGGCTATCCCCGTATGAGGTGATCTTTGGTAGACCACCGAATATGTGGGGGACGCCTATACCACGTAAAATAACTGATGTCGACTGTAATATGCTGACAGATTACTTGGCTTCCTTGATGTCTGCACTACAATCTTCTCGTTCACAGGTAGCTGCAGCCTTTCCCGACAACACTGAGGCGAAACCCCATGACGTTGTTCCGGGTAATCTTGTCTTTGTGAGAAACTTCGACAGGAAAAGTCAATTGGAGCCCAGGTGGAAAGCACCCAAGTTGGTCCTGTTGACCACAAGAACAGCCGTGAAGATCGAGGGACGAAAAGGGTGGATTCATTCAAGTCACGTCAAAAAATTTCATGGACTTCCTCCTGACACAGACAGTACTGCCCGTGTGTCTTCCCCCATTGACTCAAAGCTACCTCTGGCTGAGGCCAGTAGCACCGAACTCTATAAACAGAAACTCAGGTCCAGATCTAAACTGTCGGACGATTTGATTGTTTAAGTCCTCTCCAAGGTGAAGCGGTTGAATCTGTCCCGACATGTACCCCTTAGGTCTGAATCATGTAGAGTCCAGAATCATAATGAAACGACATGCTTATTGTAAATTACTGCGTAACCACTGTATGAGGACATTATTAATTTTGTTTTTATTGAGTATTTTAGTAATTATTACGAGTGTGATTTTGCACATATATCATCCTATCTCTAGACATGTTTATAATGTTGCTGCAGAACATTCTTTTAGTGACCTACCGCCACATGAATTATCTTATAGACTTGCGCTGCGCAATAACACCTTCATTAGTATGTTACATCATTCCCATCAGACTAGTAATGCGACCAATTGTTGGGTGTGTGGCCGACTTCCTCCCTATCAGAATAACAAAGGAGTTCTGCCTTTCTTTCCACATCCATTCACACACAATGGCTCCTGTGGAGCATGGTTTAGTTTATTAAATTCCATAGACCCAGACACAGCAGTTTATCAACAACATTGGATATGGGGAAATCTGAATCTAGTTTTATTCAAAGTCTGTCACCCTAATAAGGAGGGTCACCCCAGTAGAACAGGAACTGATTTAGAAAATGAAGTGTATAAATTAGGTAATTTTACGCCTAATCTTATGATTTTGAATGTCAAATCCGAAGTTGAACTAATTCTGCCCACTATGTCTGTATTTCCAGTTAAGGGTGAATTATGTGTAAGAAAAGTTGGTTCCATACACATGGGCCATAGCCAATGCGTTACTACAGTAGAATATAGTGATCAAGGTAAATCTTCATTTAGAGCTTCTCGCCATTCTTACTTCATATGTGGTCAGACGGCATATATACGTCTGCCTCTAGATTGGGATGGTACCTGTTACATAGCATTCCTTTTGCCACCTGTTTTCCTAGCTCCCCCTGATTATTATCGAAATGTTCATTTAGTACACAATAGAGAGCAAAGAGATCTCCCAGTTGTCGATTATACTGAGACGGCATGGGACAAGTATGTAGATTTCAATAAAGGTATCTTTCCCTATATAGGTACAATATCAAATAGTAAGCTGATACGCAGACTCACCAAGACTCTTGAAGCTGTAGTAAACGAGACTATAGCCGCCCTAGGCAATCTGACAGAGGAACAATCAGTGATGAGAATTGTTGTTCTCCAGAATCGTCTTGTCCTTGACGTCATCCTGGCCGATAGGGGCGGAGCTTGCAGGGTCATCGGATCCAGCTGCTGCATATTCATACCAGAAAATTCGCCATCCGTATATAAAGCTATAACACGCCTTCATAAGATTGTAAGCCAGATACACGAAAATCCAGGCACTTGGACGTGGTCCGGGTGGTTTTGGAGTGTGATATCAGCCTGGGGATGGAGAGTTCTATCCTTCCTAGGTATTGGCCTTCTTATGCTCTTCAGTTGTTGTTTATGCCTACAATGTGGACCAGCGATTTGTGGTCTGTGTGCCACATCATGCATTCCACATCACAGGTCCCGTTCAGAATGCCGGAAGGAAGAAGAAATGATGCTCCATGAGCAAATCGATGGAATGATGAAGATTGATGTCTCGTGAAGGGCAAGAAGGGGACAAGGAGGGAATGTGGAAATGTGGATTTTCCTGATCAGTTATGTCCCCTATCTTGGACCCCAACGGTTCTATATGCATGTTACAAGTACATGTATGTTCCCTCCAGTTCCAGTTTCTAAGACGCAAACATATGTGTGTCTACCGTCGACATGTTCTCTGTCAGATCTGCCATCAATGGGCTGGATATTCGATTCCTAAGTATGACAGGCCACCGACTTTATATGGCTAAGTTACTTCATTTTTACAGTTCAGGCAAGTAGGCCCGATTCTGTCCTCAAGCCTTTCCCTGCTTTCTGTCTCTGACAGCTTCAGCTTGAGCTCACATCTGTATCCATGAACTTTGTCCTACTCCCTGTGCAGCTAACGGTGCCTGCCTCGGCCAGTTTTCGCCTGTCTGCCAAGAAGTTGTATTTCACCTTCGAATTATCTATTTTGCTCTCCAGCCGATGCATTCCTGTCCAGTGATTTAGGTAAACATTTCCTTTAGCTCACAAGCAAAGGACTCAGCCTTTCCGTCCTCCTGCAAGTGATTCATAGCCCTGTTGCCATGGAAAGTTTTCTATCCCTCGCATCTCATATAGACACTTAGACGCTTGTACACGTACACAGTCAGTATAGAATAGATTCTGTCCGAGAGTCTCTTCCCTTGTGGATAACACAGTTCTTTAAACATAGGATGTTAGATATGATTTGGGATTAGGATGACTTGACCCCAGACTTCTCGTCTCCACATGTAGAGTTAAATGTCAAGTCCCCTTCACCCCCTAGTTGCACGTCAATTACACGTCATGCTGCCGCGCGCGCATCTATGCCAAGTATTATCTTATAGATCCACCTATGTCTGATAATTCTAACCAATCATGTTTCTTTTATTCCTTATTACGCCTAGTTTCGATTATGTCACTGTTTTGTCACTTTTCTTATCAAATGTTACGCCTTCTACATTCGTTTCATTGTAATGTACTTATTATAAAAATACATGTCTGTTAATAAATTATTGTACTTCACTTCCTGAACCCTCGTGGTGACGGAACCTGAGGGCCGCGACTCGAGTCGGCCATTTTGAATGGAATAAAGCCCATTAGAAAACCTCTTATACCACGGATTCTGCCTCTTGTTATTTTGAGCTATTTTACTTTATTTTAAGATTCCGTATGAAATTCAGTCCGGTAATATTTATTTTATTTACCACAGAAACAAGGGGATTGGTTGGTCCGTCTGGACCTGAAGGACGCTTATCTGTCCGTTCCCATATACCGTCCCCACCGCAGGTTTCTTCAGTTTCAATGGCGGAACCGGTGGTACGAGTATTTGGTCCTTCCTTTTGGACTTTCCTCAGCACCGTGGTGCTTCACCAAGGTGCTAAAGCCGGTCGTGGCCTACCTCAGAGAACAAGGGGTTCGCATGATTGTCTATTTGGACGACATGCTCATTATGGCGCAATCTCCGGAGCTAGTGGCTCGGCATCTGCGCATGACCATTCATATTTTGCAGAACCTGGGGTTCGTGGTCAACGAACCAAAATCAGTCCTCTCTCCCACGCAGACAATAGACTTTCTGGGGTTCGTCATAAATTCTCAGACGGCCCAGCTCTGTCTCCCGAGCTCCAAGTTACGAGATATCAAGAAGGAGCTACGCTCGTTCCTGTCCAAGCAAATGGTCTCGCTCAGGGGGATTGCCCGCATAGTGGGCCTCCTTGCGTCATCCATTCAAGCGATATTCCCGGGCCCCCTGCACTACAGGGCCCTTCAACGCCTAAAGATCCAGCACTTACAGAAGGGCCTTTCTTACACAGACGTAGTCCCCCTCACGCAAAAGGTGAGGGAGGAGATGCAATGGTGGTTGGCCCACGTCGAGGCGTGGAACGGCAGAGCAATCTTCGGCTCGTTGCCAGAGGTGGTCATAGAGTCCGACGCCAGCCGTTGGGGTTGGGGAGCGCGCTGCGGAAATATTTCCACAGGGGGACGGTGGTCCCTAGACGAGTTAAATCTTCACATAAATTGTCTGGAGCTCCTCGCAGGATCCTTTGCGATCCGGACGTTGGCCCCTCGGCAGATCTCATGTTGCATCCTTCTTCGGATGGACAACGTGTCGGCAGTCCGATACATCAACAAATTGGGGGGCACGAGGTCTTCGATGCTGGTGGAGATAGCGAAAGCCTTTTGGCATTACTGCCTAACCAACCAGATATCGGTGGTAGCGGAGTACATTCCGGGTCAGTCCAACGTGGTGGCGGATTGGAACTCTCGCCACCTCAGGGACTACAGCGACTGGCAACTTTGCCCGCGAGTGGTTCACTGGTTACAGGTGATCTGGGGACGCTGCGAGATCGACCTATTTGCTTCCAGGCTGAACCGTCAAATGACGCAGTTTTTCAGCTGGAGGCCGGACCCTCTGGCGCTGGCGACAGATGCCTTGGCACAGGAGTGGACTCAGCAGTTGAACTACGCGTTTCCACCGTTCATCCTCATTCCCCGAGTGTTCACTCAAGTGATGCGTCAGAGAGCGGAGGTGATACTGGTGACTCCCCTGTGGAAGTCGCAGCCTTGGTTCCCGTTGCTGATGGAGGCGAGTTGCGACTTCCCCAGGCGGATCCCTTGGTCCTCGACCATGCTCCAGGGCCCTCAGGGGGAGACACACCCGATGGTGCTATCGGGGCACCTGACCCTGATGGCTTGAAGACTTTCAGGCAGCGTTGGCAAATGCCAGGATTTTCGGACCAGGCTGCAAGCTTTATCAATCAGGCATGGGCCCCCTCTACCAAGAAACGATATTCTTCAGCCTGGGGAGGCTGGGTTCGTTGGTGCGTGGGACAACATGTGGATCCCGTGGGGGCAGGATTACCCTATGTTGTAAATTTTCTTTCGGAGAAGGCGTCGCAGGGTTTAGCCTACCGCTCGGTTAATAACTTCCGCTCCGCCATCTCGGCAGGCCACTCTCAGATCGAGGACAAGCCTGTCGGGATGCATCCTCTCATCTGTAAACTCCTAAAGGGCATTAGAGTAGCCAATCCTCCCAAACCAAAGTATTCCTCTTTGTGGGATGTCTCGCTGGTTCTGTCCCTCTTCAATAGTTGGCCGGACAACAATAGGTTGTCCAGGAAGCAGTTGTCGGCCAAACTGGCCATGTTACTTTGCCTAGCGGCTTGCAGACACTCCTCGGATGTCAAAGCGCTCGATATTACAGGTAGAGTATTTACTCCAGAGGGCGTTTCGTTTAATATTACGTCTAGAACAAAAACCTTGTCACGTAGTGGGGATTATCATGCTTTTCCTGATAATGCTAAACTTTGTGTGGTTCAATGTCTCAAGGCTTACGAGGAATGTACCAGGTCTCTCAGGCCTGATGGTGTGGTACAACTGTTAATTGCTCTGCAAAAACCGTATAAACCTGTTACTGCGGCTACCATAGCCAGATGGCTGAAAGGTGTTATGCAAGAGGCAGGGGTAGATACCCAAGTGTTTGGTGCACATTCTGTTCGAGGCGCCATGGCCTCCAAGACTTTCATGCTGGGTTCTACGGTGCAAGATATCATGCGTTCTGCAGACTGGTCGTCTGAATCCACGTTTAAACAATTTTATTATAAACCGGTGGGTGATATATCCTCTATTGTTTTTAATCAGCGTTAAACTAGCATAATACGAAGCCTCCGGTCCTGTAATAGAATCAAAAATTAGCTAGCATTCGCGCCAAGAATTTTCAATTCTATTAAGGACACGGAGGCGAGGATTATCCCACCCGGTTAAATTACTGTAATGTAATTTTTGCCCACCCGTGTTGTATATACTCTGTTTTGACAGAAGTTACGGGTTGTTCATTTCTATTCTTTCAGGATCTGACAAGAAGATGGATTGATCCGCTGTACGGAGTGGCCTGTTTCCCAGCTGGTCTGGTGTTCTTCCACGTTGGAAGCTGTTGTTGTTGAACTTTAATACTTTTGAACTTTAATACTTATTGGACTTCTGTTCGGAGCAAAGAAAGAGGACTAGTTCCGGTATGGCTGGCTCTTATGGGGCCCTGCAGGAAGTGATGTGACATATGCATCATGAGAAAAGTGTTGTTTTTTCATGTAACAAAAGTTTTCATTGGCTGCTGTGGGTAGCAATAAATAGAAAGAGAAGCATAATCCTCGCCTCCGTGTCCTTAATAGAATTGAAAATTCTTGGCGCGAATGCTAGCTAATTTTTGATTCCTGCCGTATTTCTCAGAAGAAACTAGCATCTAATAGCTCCTGTTTGGTGTGCATCTCTTTCATAGCAGGCCTAACATTTCAAGACTCTTCTATTATGATTACTGCAGACAGACACAGACAGACATAAATGGGCTCGGGGCAGGAGATATTTAAAAACATGGAGACCATGAGGGAAAAATAAAAGGTTCGCGCCATTTATTTACCAACAAATATTAAAAATTAAAGCATTTTATCTGAAATTATACATATACGAGAAACAGATACGAGAACGAAACAAAAATTGAAGAAACAGGATGAAGGAGTATTTATGAACATGTGCCTCCCCTCTTAAATAAATGGAGTCTTTGATGCATTAGAAATGTATCTCTAAAATGGCAATTAATTGCAAGCTCGAAAGACATGTGTGTTACCAACCAAAGAAACAATCGAAACAAGTGATGTCTTCCAAACAGCCGAAAAATATAGAAACGCAACAATTAAATCTGCGAAAACCTGATGTCTGTAGCAGGGGCTCACCTGGAAGGCGCGCAGTAGGGTGACCAGAAGTTTAAAGCCAAAAACCGGGACCTTTCCCAAACATAGAAGAAGGGGTACAATGTTACTTCAATCCAGCGCACAGAATGACAGTGCTCCTTAGCAGAAAACTACAGAGGAGGCAGTAAGAACATTTTTATTAGGTCTCGCCTAGGCAGCGCTTGCGCTGTCTCATTGAGACATGCAGTATACACTATAGTAGGGAAGCTTCGTGGAAGCTCCGCCCACTCTCCACCCATTATTTTCATTGGCTTATGTCTTAAATGCTGCCTTCAGATTGGTTGTAGGCTTGTTAGTCCCTCCTTATGATGGACATGCCTTCATGTGTGTCCTTCCACGGCTATTGGCCCCTTTACTGCAGACAACTTTCATCCTGTGCCTCCCCTCCCCCCTCCGATGCCTGGTTTGCTTTTATCGACTTGGAGCAAACATTTTGTTTTGCAGATTTATATAGCGGAACGGTAAAGTTAAGCTCCATCACGAGTGCCTGGAATGCCTTTATCACCTAGGAGCAAACTGTTTTATTGCGCGAACGGTCAAGTTATTGGAGCGCTTTATAGGAGCACCAGTTACCGTTATGCAAGGACATATTCATTATTTGGTAGGCGTGGGTCAGATTAAGTGATTTTCCCAGAATTACGTGACGTTGAGCGGACGCCGAGGCTCGAACTCAGTTCCCCAGCGTCTAAGTTTAGCAGTCTAGCTCTCCCCTGATTTGCCCAGAATCAAGTGACGTTGAACCGACGACGAGACTCGAACTCAGTTCCCCAGTGCCTAAGTTTAGTAGTCTAGCTCTCCCCTTTCAAGAACTTTGAAGGTATGGGAACGATAGTGGTAGGCACGTTTTTGAAGAAAAAAGGGAGGCAGGTAACTTAATGTTGTAGTTTCACTTTGTTTTTGCAGTTCCTGTTGTCATGTTAAATTCGAGCGCTGTGGGATGTGCTTGACCGCTTGCAGCTGGACTTGTGAATTCTGTGTGAGGATTCAGCCTCTTGTTTCAAACCGTCAGTGTATTAACCCCTTCGGTGCTCACGACGGCTGGGAGCCGTCATGGCACACAGTGGGCGTGTGCTCATGACAGCTCCCAGCCGGGCGCTCCCCCCCGTGGGACACCGATTTTGTTGCCCGTACCGGGGGAGGCAGGGGAAGCCCTTCCCCTGCCTCCCCCACCCCCCCTCCACGTCATCAATGCCCTCAGCGTGCGAGGCGTGCTGACGTCATTGGAGGTTTCCCTTTGTTTCCAACGCGCTGGAAGCCATTTGCTTCCGGTGCATCGGGAAACTAAGAGGTGAGTTTTGCCTCGTGGAGGGTGGGGGGTACATTTTCAAAGGCATCGGAGGAAAGGAAAGGGTTTTCTTTTCCGCCAATGTCTTTTGAAAAATGCATTCCTTCTGCACGATCGCGCCTGGGGCGCGATCGTACAGCAGGAATGCTTTTTTTTTTTTTGATGGCCCAATTTGTGTCGGGGAGCGGCCCCTTGGGCAAGGGTCGCTCCCCCTGGGGGGAAAAATTGTACAGTTGGGTCAGCCCCCCTTCGGTGGGGGCAGGTCCGTGTTATTTTTTTTTCAAACCGTGTGTGTGGCCCCACTGGGCCAGTATATTTATTATTTTCTTTAAATGCCCTATCTGTTTTGGGGAGCGGCCCCTTGGGCAAGGGCCGCTCACCTTGCGGGGAAAAATTGTACAGCTGGGTCTGTCCCCCTTTGGGGGGGCATATCCGTGTTATTTATTAAAAACAACGGTGTGTGTGGCCCCACTGGACCAGTAAGATTAATTATTTTTTTTAAATGCCCTATCTGTTTTGGGGAGCAGCCCCTTGGGCAAGGGTCGCTCCCCTTGGGGGGAAGAATTGTACAGCTGGGTCTGCCCCCCTATGGGGGGGGCAGATCCGCGTGTTTTATTTAAAAAATGGGATGTGTGCCCCCACTGGGCCAGTATGATTTTTTGTTTTTTTTCAAATGCCCTATCTGTTTTAGGGAGCGGCCCCTTGGGCAAGTGTCGCTCCTCTTGGGGGAGAAATGTGTAGGTGGTTCTGCCCCCCTTGTGGGGGGGCAGATTGGATCATATAAAAAAAGTATGTGACGCCCACTGGGCCACCAGGGATGTGTGTTTTTTTGTAAATGCCCTTTGTGTGTCGGTGTTAGAATCTGGGGTCTCTGGTTGGCGCAGGTATACACTTGCGACAAGCAGGGACCCTTTCCTCTAAGTCAGGGCGTAGGATTACCTCTTTAAAAATAACCCCTGCTCACCCTCTAGGTAACGTGGCGCGAGCAGTCAGGCTAGATTTCAGAGGGCATTAGGTTAAGCATTCAGGGTATCCCACACAATAATCACCACCCCACCACACAAAGACACAAGGCTGTATTTATATCCAAAATAAATTCTTTATGTAGAAGATTTCTTCAGGCAGGTTGTCAAAATACAGTTATCTTGCTTAAATAATGTTCCAGTTACTTGTAAATGCTTTGAGGCAGTCCACAGATCTAAAAATGGCACAGTTCTGTTAAAAATAAGCTTCTTTGGGATGTTGCGCGCTTCGTAGCGCCTCAGGTACGCTTCGTACCGCTATCTGGGTATGTCGTGCCGTTTCTCACGCTTCTCGCGTGAGTACGCGTATGCCGGCCGTGAACCGTACGTGACGTATCTTCGTAGGTACGCGTCGTACACGTTCAAGGCTTCCCTTGCCAAATCTCACGCTTCCTGCGTGAGCGCCGGTAATGCTTCTGAGGCTGTACGCACCGTACAGATGCCGGGACGCGCCGTACACGGAGGGCAGGGCAGGTACGGCTCGTAAGAGGCAAGTACGGGTCGTACCAAGGGGCACAAGTCACAATACCTTAGATGCAGGGACGCGCCGTACACGGACGGTGGAGCAGGTACGGCTCGTACGAAGGCAAGTACGGGCCGTACTACAGCGTACCAGTCACAAATCCCTTAGTTCTTTTGGGGGCAATGTCGCGAAGGCTTGCAGACGTCTTTTACGAGCGACCCGCGTCACATTGTCGTCCTTTGCAATCAGAGGGCGGCGGTGCTTCGTGGCACACTCGAGGATGATCCCAGCCACACGACAGAGCTCAGAGGAGGGGATGGCAGCTCGGGGGCAATTCTTAGCACGTTGCAGCGCCGTCAGCTTTCCAGGGGGATCACCAGTGCGTCGTAGGTCCTCGCGGTGATCTCGGCGGCGCAGGGTCGCAGAGGCTCGGTGCTTAGACGGTCAGGTTCTTTTCCTTGGGTTGCGAGCTACGGCACGGAGGGGCAGTTACTTGCGGTGCTGGGACCAGATGGACAGGTCCTTGCGGTGCTCGTGGTTGCCCCAGGTGACAGATGTCGCGGTGCTGGGAAAGAGAGAGGGGCGCACAGGTTCTCTGGGGGTCAGCGTCACAGGATCACTTCCAGCAGCTTCTCCTCTTCTGGGGGAAAGGTAGCGCCCACTGTTCCTGGGGCGCAGTTCAGGGGGCAAGTTCACAAGCAAGCCCTTGGAGATTGTTTGAAAGCACAAGTTGATGCAAAGTCTTTTCCTTTAGTCTTTTCCTCTCCTTCCAGCAGACAGGCACCCACTGCAGGCCAGTCTCTCAGGCAGAGAGACAGTATTCCTCCTTCAGCTTCTCCAGGTCCTTCTCCTTCAGGCAGAGGTTCGTCTTGGCGCAAGCAGGATCTGATTTCTTAGGAGCAGGGCTCCTTCTTTTATAGCACAATTCTTTTGTTCTTTGTCGCCAGGGGGCCTGGGCCTGGCTCAGTCCAGTTTTGGAGCACTTTGTTGTGGTGACTCTGCTCTTTCCTTTCAGTAGCAGGGCAGAGACATCAGCCGCTCCACAGGGGGCGGAGCCGGCTTTATGGTGGCAGAGCACAGGTCTATTCAGAGTCAAAGGTGTACTCCTCCCACCCATCCTGGTGTAATCACTCTACCCACCACCTGGCAGCCAGCCTGTCTCCTGGAATTCCCCAGCCCTGCTCTTCACTGTTGCTAGGCAGAACACACACACACAGCAGAGGCGGACTGAAATGGCCAGGTCAGTAAATACTAACTTTCTAAAAGTAGTATTTACAAACACAGGATATTAAAATAAACTTTACTAAAAGAAGTATTTTATTATTCTGAGTTCAGGCATACTAAACTTGACTTTCTACCATGCTCTCTGAGTCCACTGGGATTACAGCGTGTAGTAATTCCAGCAGCCCATTCTGGCCTATGGAGAGCAGGTAGCCTTCAATAGAGAAAAACGAAAATGGCTGTAATTCACTATTAGGACATGCCACACACATCAGGGCATGTCCTACCTTATACCTACAATGCACCCTGCCCTTGGGCCTACCAGAGGGGTGACTAATATGTAGTTAAGTGAAGGTTTGGGGACTGGCAAGTAGGTGCACTTGCGCAATCAGCGCGACAGTACCAGCCTGCGCGCAGGTTCTGCAGTGGCAGACCCTAGACACATTTTACTAGGCCGCTTCTGTGGGTGGCGCAACCAGTGCTGCATGCCCACCAGCAGCATTTGTATTTACAAGCCCTGGCACTCCTGGTGCACTTTACTAGGGGCTGATAGTAAACCAAATAAGCCAAACATGGACACCAATCAATGTATACATTTTACCATAGGGAGAGCATATGCACCTTAGCACTGATCAGCAGTGGTAAGGTGCCCAGAGTCATAAAACAGCCAACAACAGGTCAGAAAAAATATAGGAGGAAGGCAAAAAGCTTAGGGATGACCCTGCCAAAAGGGCCAGGTCCAACAGTGGGGGAGCGGCCCCTTAGGCAAGGGTCGCTCCCATTGGGGGAGCAATTTGTTTAATTGGAATTGGGTCTGCCCCCCTTGGGGGGGGCAGATCTGATTTAAAAAAAAATAATAAGTAGGTGTGTGCCCACTAGGACACAAGGGAAGTTTTTTTTTTTGCAAATGCCCTTTTTTGTAGTGACTAGCTGCTGGTCACTACACACACTGCTAGACAAACGCCACTCCATGCAATCCATGAGCTGGTGTGGTTGCTGTGTCAGGAATGTGGGCGTGTGAAAGTGATGGGCCCTTGAATGGCGCTGTCTGCTGGTGTGAGTGTTGTAATGTGCTGGGCCCGCGGCTGGAGGTGTGAATGGTTTTGTATGTGTCACACGTATGAAAGGTGTATGAATGGCCTGTAAAGAGGTTGGTGCCTTGTCGTGGCTTTACAGCTCACGAGCTGTGAGTCAATGGTTCAGTTTCTCGTCATTTCAATTATTAACAGTGCATTTCTTTTTTGTGAAATCTCTGGTTAATACAACTATATATACTGAACCATCGCTCACCCTCGTGCCAAATCCAACCAGTATGTATATGTGTTTGAGGAATAGGTGGTTGTGTAGAAAAAAATGTATTTTCTGGTTTTGTCAAGCAGTGTGTACCTTGTCCCTTTTTGTGAATGTTGTAATGTGCTGGTTTTGTGCCTGGTGGTGTGAACGGTCTTGTGTGTATCATGTATGAAAGGTGTGCGAATGGCCTGTAAAGCGGTTGGTGCCTTGACGTGGCTTTACAGCTCACGAGCTGCGAGTCATTGGTTCGGTTTTTTGTCCTTTTAATTATTGACAGTGCATTTCATTTTTGTGAAATCTCTTGTTAAGAAAATTGTACATACTGAACCATCACTCGCCCTCGTGCCAAATCCAACCAGTATGTGTGTGTGTTTGAGGAATAGATGGCTGTGCAGGAATGTTTGTCTTTTTAGTCTCTCTGCCAAGGTGTACATTCCATCTAAGAATAACCTACCAACTGTAGATATTGTTGTAAACCCATGGGAGTACATGGTGATGTCTCTCTCGTGAATTCCAACAAGTTATTTTATCCACAATGTCCTGCAAACCTCAATATCTCACATTTTCCTTGCAATATTGTGCCAAAATTCTCACGCTGCAGAAATAAACAACTAATTATGTCAAAACGATTTTGTTTTGAAAGGGGAACGCCTACTCTGCATATCATTAGCTTTAGTTATCGCTCTCATCCGTGGCGATGTTTTTTGTGGCAGCTATTGCTGGAAAACTGGGGATATGGGCAGTTTGCACCTGCTTGGTAATAGTGCGACAAATCTATCGCCACCTTTGCGGTGCTAAAGTGCAGATACATCGGCGATAAGTCCTTGAGAATATGCCCTCATGTTTATTGCAGCTTTATGAGTAGTGCCTTTAGCAAGAGGTTACCCACACTGCCTTCCTTGTAGGGTGGGCGAACCGTGTTGGGGAAATCGGGGGGAGGGAGGCATCCAAGACTGATGCTGCCACCACCTGTACAACTCACCCTCCTTTAAGCTTAGCTACTTCTATGATAGATAAATGATATTCTTGCAGTAAGACAATATCTGACTTCTGGGAACCTTGGTAAGAAACTACCATTTTCCATTGTATGTCGGTTGTAATATCATTGACGACGAAAGATCAGCCTCTCGTTGTGTGCATCTTTGGTGAATTTTAGGGGGTTCGTTTTCACACTGTCTGTCTACATTCTGAAATTCTTGTTTGCCACAAGTGATGTGGCCGGATATCTCCAGCTGCGCTGGGTGTAACCCATGGGCAATGGTATATAGTTGGGAGGTCTTGCTATGAATACAAAGAGAAAGGGAAACGTGTTCAGGCGATCTAGAACAAGTCTGCGGGGAACTGCCTCGGTGTTTATATGGGTGAACAACCAACTGATCACACTGTGGGTTGCTCCCACTCCTAATTGGTAAAGAATGAAGTGGGCAACTTGATTGTAGACTCTGAGCTTTGAGGGGGATCATGATTTATATATGTTTCTTAAGAAGTGGCCCTCCTGTGATTGGCCTCTGAGGAGAGGATTCCTTGAGGACACAGAGGCAGGTGTACTAGATATTGCAGCGATAGAGTCTAACGTGTCGGACCATGATGATTCCTCACTTAGGAGAAGGGATGTTATCACTTCCATTTAAGTTTCCTCCTGTGTTTCCAATCAGTCTTCGGGTTCTTGTGGGTCATAGTATTCCCATGTTTTGACGAGTATCATAACTAGCATACTTACAGGATCAGGTATGCCATACTTGATTTTTATTTTTTATTTTAGGTGTGCATCGTAGGAGAAGTCACCAGCAAAGTAGAATGTTCTCTGTTTATAGATATTGGGGCTGTGTTGCTCAACTTGTCTGAAGAGTCGTTTTGGCATGGTGGTGGCATAATATGTACATCATTAATGGGCAAGATCGGTCAGTAGAGATTAGTCACTTAATTCTCAATCAATTAGCTCTCTGGAGCTCTATGGCTAAGCCAAAGTCACTAGTCATATGTTTAGGCAGGAAGGTGGTAGGTTGTCCCCCTCACAGCCTCAGGCAAGCCATATAAGTGGTTGTTGTCCCTCCTACTTCTGTCCTCGGGGTTAGTGACCGTCTCTCATAACTTCCATATTTCAGACCCGAATAAGAAGCTTCTGAACCCTTTTTTTTAGTTCTGGTAGTCATGTTTAGGAGGTGTTTAATTGTAGCATGAAGCCAGAAATTTCAGATTGTATTATTTTCAATTCACATACAGTTTCAGCAGTGGCTTACTACACTTGGGTGCCGATTCCGATCCGTTAAAAATAATTTGCGTACGACCCGCATCCGTATTTTTTTACGTACGAGTCGCACAAGTACCGTACAAACTGGCAAGTACGATTGGGACGTGAAAAATAACTACGAATAGTGTTGGGAAAAGTCTACGAGCGTGCGTCGGAAAGTGTCCACGTCCGAATATCGTCGGGAAAAGTGTACGAAAGTGATCCGGACAGTTTCACTTACAAATCATAAAACACAAGTCCGAGCGCGCAAGTACGATCCCGACCACCCGTCCAAATACACAATCGCACGTAAAAAGGCCCGTACGGAGCCAACCCAGTAGCACACATGTACACGGGTAAACTCATGGCCGTGTATGAGCCGTACAGCCCCCCACACTCAAATATGTCAGCACCGTACAACACCCAGTCTGCACTGCACCCCAGGCCCGCAACTGTACGTGCCGTACCCCCCAACGTATGCGCAGCACACCCTCATGTACGCGCCGTACCACCGCATGTACGTACTGCACCCCCAGCCCCCCACCGCATGTACGCACTGTACCCCCAGCCCCCCACCGCATGTACGCACCGTACCCCTGCACCGCATGGACGCACTGTACCCCCAGCCCCCCCACCGCATGTACGCACCGTACCCCTGCACCGCATGGATGCGCCGCACACCAACACCGTACCCCAGCCCCCTCACCCAGCATCGCGTATGTAAAGATCGCACCTACGTGAAAAATACTCTTACAGAACCAGGACACCGTAAAACAGCACAAGGAGGGCCAATCCGACTCGCACAACAACACAAAACACGTCGACATGACAAAATATATCTCAAAGACTGACCTGGCACATCCAAACAGGCAAACAGAGGCCCAAAATCACAACCACCACTTATAACACACCCACCAAAATTCAAACAGAGCCACACCCAAAAATGGACCAATAAAAAGGGCCCACACACACACCCCATGAGCCTTTGGTTTGGTTCAAAATCTTTATTCGATTCATACAGTGAATCATAAAAGCACAAAGTTACAAAACATGAGTACACAATTAAGATGAACCATCTGTGACACAATAATTGTAATTGAGAGATCATCATACAGCATAGATACAAATTCCCATGGCAGAATACAGGTCTACAGCTAAATTATCCATGAGCCTTTGCAACAGACCCACTGCTGCCAGACCCCACGGACAAACAACCTCACACAACTCATACCTTTGCCACACCTTCACTCACACACCTTCCCACAACCACCTCCACAAACATCCCCCTCTTCACATTCACACCCACACACCCACAACCATCCACACCCACACCCCACACCATGCCCACAGACAAGAATCCAAAGTTCACCACGGCCGAGCTGGAGCTCCTCGTCAACGAAGTCATCAGAGTCGAGCCACAGCTGTTTGGAACATTGGTCAGACAGACCAGCATAGCTGCAAAATCTGCCATGTGGCAGAGGATTGTCGACAAGGTGAATGCTGTTGCGCCCGTCCGAAGGACCAGGCATGAAGGCCAAGCCAGGTGGTACGATCTGCGCAGGGCGGTCAAGCGGAAGATGAATGAAGAACATGCCCAGACCAACATCACTGGAGGTGGGCCGCCCCGCAGACCCGTACACTACCATCCCTGGGAGGAGAAGGTGATGGTTATGCTACCGCCGGTGGGACTACACGGAGTGGAAGGAGTCGCAGAGCCTGGTGGGTACACAAACAACTCACGTAACTTGGGGGGAATGGCATCCACACCCCAACCACCAGAGGCGCAACTAGAGCAAAATTTCGGGGGAGGCTAAGAAAACATTTCGTGGGGGTATGAATCTTTTAAGCCATAGGCAGAGTGGAGCTGCAGGGGCTGTTAACCCCTTCAGTGCCCGCCCCTTTCCCCGCCCTGTGCCGGCCGTTGTATTAGCGGGCGGGGTCTATGACGAGCTGGACTCGTCATGGGCACAGCGCCACCGCGGCCCATGACGAGTCCAGCTCGTCATGGGCACTGAAGGGGTTAAGGGGGTGAAACAACAGCGAGGCCTCATTAACACGCAAATGGCCTGTTAAAGACCTGTGAAGTGCTCGGGTGCGGCTGTGTGTGCGCCGGGACGCTGTCTCATCCCGGGCTGCCACAAGGTAGATGACACTGGGCCCTGCTGTATGCAGCACAAGGCCCTCCTGGGACCACTGTTCACCCAAACACCAACTCCACAAGCACAGGTATCTAGCACAGGAAATCACACACACTGTCATGCCAGCATGCACCATGAGGAGACACACACATCACCTGGGAGACCCAATGACAACTCACACTACACACAACAGCACGCCCGGTCACACCCCCCCCCTAACACAAGTACACACCCCCGGGGCAGACAACGGATTCACACACTCCCACAATGGACATGTGACACAACAAGACCAATCCAGAGCCAAGTATGCATCAGAGCCAACTATCTACAGGTCACACACTCAGGAGAACATCCCAATCTGTCCCCCGCAACATGCCCATCCCCAAGTGGACACTGAGAGGAATGCTAGGGACATCCAACTACCTGGGTGAACTGTGTCAACTAGAATATGTATTAAACATGGATGTGGCATGAAACAGCATTAACATTGTCTCTCTCTCACACACAGGGCAACGTCGACGATCTCCCCCAACACTGGGGGGGAAGAATCACAGTCCCAGGCACCGCGTGAAGATGATCCCACCGGCAGCGACGACTCTCACCACTCCGTGGATGACCCCGACCAACCTGGCCCCTCTGGTGTACAAGCCCCTGCAGCACCTGCGTCAGGTACATCTGTGCCAACCACCACCCCCATTCCTGCCACATCCCAGGAGACACCCAGGAGCCCTGCTCGCACTGAACAACACAGCCAGTCTGACCAGGAGGGACAAGGTTCTCAGGGCACCCAGGAGGAGGCAGGCAACCCTGCAAATGCCATCCCTCAGGGGTCCCGGAGACCCGATGTGCCCACAATGGCAGGCCAGGCTCGTTTCGGCAGGGGTGGTGGGAGCGGAGGCGCGAACCTGACCAGCCAGCTCAGGACCCCGGTATGACACACATACGCAACATCCTGGACTCATACCGGCGTGACACCAGGACCAGGTCGTGTCCAGACTTTCCGGGATGCAGGGGACCCTCGATGAGATTAAGAACCTGCAGGTCGAGCATCATGCCAGTCATCAACAACACCAAAGACGGATGGAGGCAAGACTGGCTGAGCTCCTGGCGGTGCACAGGGACGAGGGACAATCACTGCGTCAGATCGCCCAAAGTCTGGCAAACCCTCCTTGTACCACCAGGCGTAGACCAGCACCAGACACAGGGAGGGACGAGAAGGAGGAGGATTCGTCTGACGGAGTGTCCCTGACATCGTCAAGGCCTGCATCTGAGGGTCCCCGGAGGAAGGTGGGTCGTCCACGTAAAAGACCGTGAGAGTTAGCGGACCATCACCGTCTCCCAGGTCACCTGGCCTGGCACCTGGCCCTCTGGCGCAACAGCAGCACCTCACCCAATGAAATTCTCTGCCACATGGACTTGCTGGTCACAGTCTGACCAATGATGACCAGCACTGTGTTCTGGACTCTGATGACTCCAACTGACAAGGATGCCATCTCCCCCTGTGAACTTTGGATTCTATTCCCCCGGTAGAGCACCTTGGCACATCTACCAAAAGACTAACCCCACCAAAAATAAATTCACATTGTTCTGCACATGAGATGTTGCTGTTATTTTGCATTATTCAATGACATATGTGTGTGGAAATGTCTAACTATGCCTGAGTGTTGAACTAACTCCAGCCATCCATACCCTGGGATCAGAGTCTGGTACAGGACACACATGGGTCACAAGGTATCATTCAATGTAGGCATGGAGCACAACACTCACCTGTGATGGCCGCTGGCTGCTGAGGGGGGGCTTGCTAAACTGTGTGGACACACCTATTTGGGAGATCATCATCAAGGCGTAGAGGTCATGGCCCATGTGGAGGTACCCGGGGAGGGAGTCCCAGGTATGTGTTGCCAGGTGGGAGAACAATGTCCTGTATGCTGGAGTACAGTGGATGTGAAGAACGGTGGCCAGGGCAAGGTTGGATGCACGGAGATGGCCCAACGGGATCTAGGATGACAGACGTACAAGGTAGGTTTGGGGTGGGGGTTGTGGACTGCCTCCTGAGTGTGGGTGGGGTGTGTGGAGGTCATCCTGCAGCAGACAGTGATCCATTGCAGCTATCCATGGTGGACGGTGAGGTGGCTGGGGCGCAGGGTGTAGAAGCTGAGGTGTGCAGATGCCCCCTGGAAGTGGACCAGGTTCCTGGGAGTGCGGATGTACTTGCACCGTAGAGGGCAGGGTAGTATATGAGACGGATGTTGTCATGGACCTGGGGGATGGTCTGTCGTAACTTGGAGTGGATCTATCTGTGGATCATGTGCATAATGCAGAGGGCGTTGCAACATGAGGCACAGATGCTGTGGACTAGCATGGCATATGTGAGCGAGCCAAACATGATGCACACCATCTCGTGTGTGTGGCCACTGGGTGCTTGTGCAGGGCACGCAGCAGCAGGCGCCATCTCCCTGAAAAATGCCCCATTTAGCACACAAAGACTAGGATGTCAGAAGGACAACTGCAACAGGCGCGTGTGTAAAGTAAGGAGTGTCCAGTGTCACATGGCACACCCAGAGACAATGCATGCACAATCACCAAAGAGCCATTACACCGGATCAGGAAACTGAAGGGCGACCTGCGCACAGGAGACACACCCTCAGCAGCTGGTGATGGCCCATTGTGTGGTCGACCTTGCTAAAAAACATACACGGCCATGTACTTCGTGCTCAATTGAGAGCCTAATCCATGACCAACTGCATGCATGTCGCTGGACTACACATGGACTCCTATGCATTATCGACGGCAAGTATGCCAGAGATGCCGCATGCCAAGTGGCAAGAAACCTGCATTGACAGAGACGAGGCACCTTGGAGTGTGACGAACACCTTTATTACTCAGCCTCACACCAATGGAATTGCATCCATTGGAACAGTATCACAGGTCATTCGGCTGACCATGTGTGACCTACACTGGACACCCCCTGCAACACACAGATGTGGTAAATCCTACTGAGCTGGCACACAAGTGAAGGGGTTGAGCCTCACACCCCTTGATGCACACGGAGAGTGTACAATTCCCCGTTGAGCCTCATATGGGGATGTCCCACACCATGTCCACCATTGGCATCCCGTATGTTCCTGAGGGACGTTATACACACATTGATGCCTTCATCAGAATCCTCAATCCATGACAGATGACTGTCAGGAAGGGTGACTATCAATTCATGGGAGCCATGCAACACGTCAGGTGGCCCATGGTGAGTCGACATGTATGCACGGTAACACAACATGCACAGGAACAGTCCCCACATATCACAAACACGTACCACCCACAAAACGCCTTGCTGCACTCCTTACCCCAAATTAGTTTTCACCATGTCTGTGCATGTAACTCTGATCCAGCCCACGTTGCAATACTCATGAGGAATAGCAGGAGTGCAATGATGACATGAGCAGACGACAGCCGCAGGAACCTGGGGAGGACAGACACACAACAAGTTAGCGAAGAGCTAGTAATCCGCAGACATGTACATCCACTCTACAGGATTGATGTTGTCACCATGCTAATTATGAACTTTGTGTACCCGCTGAAATTTGGGGAATGACATCATCACTTGAATGACCCATCAGAACACACCTCCAAGTCACTTAGCACACCGTCAGCTCGACACACACATTGCAACACATGCCACACAAGGCCCTAAGCGTGCACACTCAGACACAGGGACTCACCATCATGAGAAGAAGTTGCGGATAAGCTGACTCCGGATGTCCTCATCCTCAACCTCATCCTCACTTGCCCCGTGCCCGAGCCCTTCATCCTCCACGGGTGGATTATCCTGCTCATCCGGATCCAGGATGAGTGGCACGGCCTTCTCCACTGCCATGTTGTGCAGCATGCAGCACACAAGGAAGATTTTGCAGACCTTCACCGGGGCATATGGGAGTGCGCCGCCGGTCTTGTGGAGGCACCGGAATCTGCTCTTCAGGAGTCCAAACGTCCTCTCAATCACGCGCCTCGTCTGCCCATGGGTGTCATTGTAGCGGTGTTCTGCGGCTGTTCTGGGGTTGCGGAGCGGCGTCTTCAGCCATGGCATGTTGGGATAGCCAGCGTCCCCTACATGGAAACATCATGGACAGAAGTGGGTCAGGAGAAGCAGTAAGATATTAAGATACCACTAAATACAGGACTAACAGAGTATACCCACCAACAAGACATGCACGTTTGTTGCGCAGCTGCAGCATCATTTCAGGCACCCTGCTACGCCTCATGATGTAGGCATCGTGTGCTGATCCTGGAAAACAGGCACAGACATGGGATATCATCATGTTAGCAAGACATACCACAAGGGCATTGATGGAGTGGTAATGTTTGCTGTTACGGAAGGCTACCTCCTGTGCGTGTGGTTTTACCAAAGCCACACGTGTCCCATCAATGGCCCCAATGACATGGGGCATCCCTCCCAGGGCATAGAACTCACACTTGACACCTGTCAACTGCTCACGAGTCCGGAAATGTATGAATTCATCCAGGTGTAACAACATGGCCTCTAACACATCATGCAGGACACGGCTGAACATGGTCTGGGACATGCCACCTACATCAGCTATGGTCAATTGAAACGTACCCGTGGCAAAGAAATGTAGGGCTGCCATCACCTTCATCTTGGCTGTCAGTGCAGTAGGATACCTGTGTAGCGGTTGGAGGTGTGGTTCCAGCCTTGTGGTCAAGTCGTCAATCAACGGTTGGGAGAAGCGGTAGCGGCGTATATAGTCACGTTCCCTCATGGCAGCCAAGTCTGGCATTGGTCGGGGGAGAGGCGGTGCCCTGCAGAATTTTGGAAGGAATAACGAAGATTGAGTACAGCACTACACCACTGTCAATGAACTGAGCACATGTTCAACAGCTAATACACATATGCTACATACAGAGTCTGTACGGTGCAATGCATCCAGGACACGTATACCAGCCAAGTGACACCCCTACCAACAGTCAGCTACACACGTGGGTGCTCAAGGTCAACATGACATGACATGGAACTAGCTGTGGGCCAGTGTAAGTGAACAGGCAGACGCATTACAGGAGTGACAGACAACCATATATGTGCATGAGAAGGATGTTTCATCATACAGACCGGTTGCGGAACACTAGAGGCACAGGTCACATGTCCTTGAAACAGGACAGTCCACACACCTTGCCATGAAGGGGTACATGTCGGGAATGATCACACATACATTGAGACTACGCAGATATGTCCGTGTCTCGCAAGGCCATGTGCGATGCATGCATACACCCATTACGTCTGATTCCACATGTGGCCTGGTGTGCGTAATAGTGTGCCATGCCCATCAACACGCACACACATGTTGGATGCAGCAACTGCAGATGCATGTCACGGAACAACTACAGCAAGCTCATGGGAACACTTGACACACACATGACATAGTCACATCGTGCAACGCCGGTAGTTACATGTCAGGTGTCATTATCCGTGTCCCTGGCATCAGGGGACAGTTGCGGGTGTAGGTGACTGTGCCATGCCAGTGATGCAGTGCCCGACTGTCCACAGAGGGTAGCTCCTCTGTATCAATTGATATCAAGTAAATTTGCTGTTGTGTCATGCTCCCCATTGTTTCACAGTGGCATGGTGGGTAAACCAACTGTGTGGTGCAGGGCCTACATATGTTTGTGGTATTGTAGATGTCACTCATGTTGCTGTTCATGCTATGCGCTGTGTCCTATGTAGTTTGGACTCATGTGTCATATGTATACAGGTGTCTGATCATTTCCTGTCTCTTCACCTTGCCCACAGCATCGTCGGGGGAAACCGAGGGAGACACTGGCACGGACGTGGGGGAGGGATCCAGCACCGGGGCCACCAGTGCTGGGGAGTCTGGCGCAGCAAGTGGCACGGAGGCCGAGGGGAGTCACGCGGAGGACATGTCGGGTCCCATCACCGCCCTCCCACTTGCTCGGGTCCCTTGTGTCCGTGGTAGGCGACAACAGGTGCGTGAGAGGCGGCAAGGAGGTGTATTTAAAAGGTGAAGGGTGCACTTCCACTCCGGATCATTCTGTGGTGTGTAGGCAGATTCAATTGCATGATTTAGCTTGTATTCTGAGGTGGATTCGTGTGCCAGTCATGACCCCGTCTTGTACGCTGCTTGATAATGGTAATTATGTGCTGTTCAATGAAGAAGCTTGCTGGGGGTTGCTTCCGGGAATTGCTCACATCGTGACTGTATCAGTACGAGTGGTTTTCTGTCATTACGTCCTTTTCCCACCCCCGCATGGCCGGCTAGATGTATCCATCTGGCCTTCCATTCCAACCTTGAAAGCAGAGTTCAACAAGATGTGCAGAATAAGGGCTCTATTGTCTCAAAAACAAGTCGTGTTGACTTCATACCGAGAAACATTTGTCCTTCACCTAGCTCACGCGCACACAGAGGTGCAAGCGCTTTTGGACACTGATCTCCCACTACATATTTGGGACTCGGATTCAGACTATCTTTCATGCCTCGTCAACAGGTGGCCTGGATGTTTTTTTCAGAATTGTGTGCTCCGGCCTCGTGACCTCCTTCCATACTCTGTTTTGTGTGATCCCCGCATTTCATCATTCGATTTGTTCTAGCGTCTTCGGAGGTCTCCCTTTGCTTCTCGCACTCGTGGCTGGGGTGCTATTATTGATCTGCGTACTACGCTGTGGCTTCACAACTTGCGTTAGAAGACAGCATGCACCGGCTGCTCCATCTTCGGAAACAGATGCTTGAATTCTACGGCACTCTGCTTCACATGAGGACTGTCTGTTGTGTGACATCCTTCACAGTGAGCAGCGAGCTTGTACTGTACATTGTGTACACAAACAGTCTGGGTGACTAGACGGTGCATGTTGTTGTGTGCAGGTTGATCGGCCCACTGTTTAGCCATTACATGCACGCAGCTGCAGATACCTGATAGACGAATGCTTGCCATATTGCAGTGCAGCACGTTTGAGTTTCATTGTGATGGGGATCTTTCGCAGGAGAAGAGACTAGATGATCCTGTGATGTGATACCACTGAGCTGATCTGTACGGTGGGGGTTCCCCCATTCAAGCCTCGAGACCTTCTATTAGTCGAATGATACTACTATTGGTTTACTGGCGACAGGAAGGTTGCTGTTTCCACTGTCATTTACTCATGATTGCTCCTTTCATTGTCTATGATATTGCAACAATGCTGATGCTTCTGAACTTAACCATTTGTCTGCTTATGTTAGCCACAGTACTGCATCTTAGGACGCGAGGTTCATTGAATGAACTCTTTCAACTTTACCGTGTCTGTGTCTATTCTGTTGTGGACTGATCTGAGAATAATGACGTACAGGTATGTCTGATTCCCACCATTCGTGAGAATATTGTCATGCGCTTGTTCTGGGTTGTCTATACATTGGGACCGCCGAGCTCAACCTCGGCTAACGAATGGGACACTAAGCTAGTCGGATGAGGGGTTCTGGGTTCTGAGGGGAGTTTGTGTTACACCAAACATGTCTTCTTCGTGCCAGGCACCGCACCCCCTGCCCCTGTCTCCCCTGCTGCCGTCCATGCAGAGTCTGTGGACAATCAGCGCCAGTTGCAGGTTGGTCAGACATGGCTCCTGTGTGTCCTCCATGGCCACACCAGACTGCTGACACGGATGGTGTCGTACATGGAGGGCATGTCATCAGCGATGTCTGACCAACAGATGTTGCTGAGGTCCATGGACTCGTCACTGACGGCAGCAGTGGGTCTCCTGAAGCGCTCCGTCCCCCCCTACCCCGGCACCATCCGCACTTCCCACTCCCATGCCTGTCCCATACACACCCAGACGTCCCCATGCTCGCACCCCACCAGACACAGGCAGCACACCACCAGGGAAGGCCAAGCGCACACCTCCTGTCACGCACACACAAAGGGGGAGAAGGCACAGGCCCTGGGTCGGGGGGAATACAGCAGCCACGCTGTCACAGTAGGAGTCTGCAGTCCTCACGACCCACTACCTCCGAAACCACTCCCCTTGGCTCTCCTGCCCAACAGTCGGACAGAGTCCTTCATGGCCAGTCGTCCCCTGCCCCAGTGTGACACCACCCCGCAAGCGTTTGAGGGATTCCCCGTGCAGGGTAGTTGATTCCCCCCCCCCGTCCACACCCTCCCCCAGTTGCTCTGCGACCCATCCCTCCGACCCCCCCCTCCTTGGTGCCTGTGGTTCCTTCGGATGCAGGGGAGACACTGGAAGAGCTTGCTGCCGTGTGCAGCGCCATACTGACCTCCTCCTTTGGCGCTGCCCCACCCCCTGTGGAGGAGTCGTCCGTCCCTGCACCCACGACACCTACCCATGCCCCTCCTTTCCCTGCGGTGCCTGGCTCTTCCCCCCCACATGATGCCCCCCACTCTGTGGATGATATGGTACAGTGCACTGTGCAGGCAAGCTAGGGGAGACGCGTCCCGACGTGTCCCCCCCTAGGACTTCGCATCTGGCGTGGCCCATGGGCTTGGTGAAGAGTGTACTGTAGCTACTTTTCTTTGAAATGCTGATTGTGGTTTTTTGTTTTTCCTTTGCACTCTATGGCTTTTCTGGTATTGCTGTTGGTGCTGCTGCTCCCTGAGTTGGGGTGGGGTTGATGTGTTGTGTGTCTGGGAAATGTTGTAGGGTGCTGCTCATGGGGTGGACCCTGGTATCTGCATGCCGTCACAAGGTGACTGCATGTATTCTTAAGTGATGTTAGCTCTTACTGCATGGTGACATTGTCCCAAGGTGTGTTCCTTACTATGTGGCACCTGCCATCTTCCCTGCAGGGTGTTTCCCAATTGTTGTGCTGATCTGTGTCAACATTTCCTGGGTGTGTGACACATCCCTTCGACTTTGGCCATGCATGCTCTGCTATGTCTCCACCTGCATCGTTTGTGGCATCCTTGCTGGACACTGTACTTGTGTATGGAGTGTATTGACATGACTTCATGTGGACATTTTCCCTTTTCCGCACTATGCATGTGTGTACTCCCTGCCTCACACACATGTGTTACGTGTTCTGCAGGGTATTTGGGCACCTGACTGACCATTGTGGGCATTGTATCTGTGTGTACTCCACCCTTTTCCTTTCATGGGAGGCTACAACTTGTTGGCTGCCCCGGCACCTGTACATTTCTATCATTCCTGGAATGTGGGTGACAGTGTGTGTTCCCTTAGGCTCTCTTACTTTAGTGGTGTTTGACAAGAGGATACAGTCTTGTTGCATGATCTCAGTGTGTGTATTGTGCTGCCTCCGCCAGGGGTGGGTATGCATGTGTAATTTGTCATCACACCCACATGTGGTGTGTCATGCAGTGGGGGAAGGTCATCCATCCTCATGGGAGTGGGACACTACAGTCAGTGATGTGTCGTCATGGCACTCTCAACATTGTCGCACATTGTGTATGCCTTCATGCACCCATGGAGTTTGGCTCATCGGAGGGTGATGTACACACCCCCATGGCTCTGTCCACTGCTGGGGGTCCTCTACACCCACCCCTCATATGTCTGGGCACTGCTGGGAGTGATAGGCACCCACCCCTCATATGTCTGGGCACTGATGGGAGTGATATGCACCCACCCCTCATATGTCTGGGCACTGCTGGGAGTGATATGCACCCACCCCCATATGTCTGGGCAGTGCTGGGAGTGATATGCACCCACACCTCATATGTCTGGGCACTGCTGAGAGTGATGGGCACCCACCCCTCATATGTCTGGGCACTGCTGGGAGTGATGGGCACCCACCCCTATGTATGTGTCCACTGTCGTGGTACGAGCTGTACCCACGCACTTTGGGGGTGCAGCCCGTACCCATGCCTTTGGGACGTGGGTACCGGCCGTGCCTCCATTGTTGGTGTGACGTAGGGGTAGGCGTGGTACGTCCTTACCCACGCTCTGGGGGGCGTGGGTACGTCCCGTACCACCATTGTGGTGGTGACGGGTACGCGTCCACGTCCACTTCCGTTGTGGCGGGACGTGGGATTGCTGGACACGCCCCCCGAAGTGGCCAGACCATGGAGGTAATTGATGTGCATGATGTTTCAGTAATTTGTGGGGTGTGGGTTCTGTTTCCTGCCCCTTGCACACACACACGCCCCCCCCCTTTGCCCCTGGGGGTTGTTCTGACCTTCTGCGGCGTCTGCGTCAGTTTCTGTACACGAGGTGGTAGGCTATGAGGGCCGGGATGACGCGTAGGTTGGGGTCCATGGCTGTCCATCGCGTACCGGTGCTCCTTGTTCGCGTCGTCCTCAATTTCCCGGCAGTTTTTCGCTCCCGTAAAAACTGCTGCGTGCAGAGTGACGTCGGCACGAATCGTACTTGCTGGTCCGTAGAACGCTGCCTGACTCCGTCCGGACGTCGTGTAAGCGCTGTCCAGAATCAGATTTGTATGTATTTTTTTGCCGGTCGGTGTTTTTTACAACTCGTACGGAAATGGTGTTTCTGTGCGAATCGTACTTGCGAGTTTGTAAGGTGTTTTTCCCGGTTACGAGTCGGACGGAAAAAACGCTCCGTACGACCATTCGTACCCGGGTTTTACAGGATCGGAATCGACACCTGAATGTATTGAGATTTTAATTTCCTTAAGTTCATGCATTAGAGTGTCTAAAATAATGGAGAAAATTATGTGATTTGAAGGCGTAGCGTGCGCATATTTTTGTATTAAATATTAAAGTAAATTTATTTCATGTATTTACTTTAAATGTAGAGAAAAACAGAAAAAATGCTACAAATCTATTAAATTAATTTTCAGTTAAAACTTAATCAATTGAAATATATTAAATGAAATTACAATTATTTTTCCATAATTCAAATTTAAAAATCAATTCCCACCTGAAGAAGAAAATGTTTTTAATGTGCATTAATAATTATTAAAATTGATGTATAGAATTAATTAAAATTAAAGCGTGTTAAGCTCCTCTTTGACTGCTCCAGTGTTGAAGCTATTGAATTATTGAGCCTGTTGCTTCGATGCTTTCAGATGTGCTCAGTCAATGGCATGGAGCAGATCAACGCAATGGCTGTGTTCAGTCCAAATGTTGTGGATTGCAGCAAAGGAGGCTGGTCAAGGAGGAGGAAATGAATTCCAGGAAGTTACCATTATGAGGTGATGAGCCCCACAATAGGAAGTCTGGGGGGCTACAGTCTAAATGAGTTGTCCACTGTTTCGAAGGGATGTGGCCCGAGGCAGGGTGGGGTATGGCTCGGACGAGACATGGTCAGCAGAGGTGAAACACCTGTCAGAGGGCGGAGCTAAGACAGGAAGTTTCAAGTGTCACTCGAGTTATATTGTTTCCCTGTTCAAGTGCATATGGAACGTTGGAGGATGACTTATAGCGAAATGCATCCACAGAAATGAAGACATGTATTGGTGAGATTGTTAATTAGGGTGAGAAGAGTTTTATAGGGATTAATGGGTAAAAGGTCGGTACTGCATCCACTTAAATTATTCTCATATTCTTGTGTGACAAGGTCTGATTAGTAAATTCAACGTACGTTTTACATGGAGAAATCAGTATAGATGCGTTCAGCGGAGTATCGTGTGCATATCATGTTTGCTGTATTTTGCATTAGTCAGTAAAAGTCTAAGCTATTAGTAATTTTTTCTCTTTATGTTGACCATCGTGGTGCTTTTCTGCTAAACCTAGATGCTGTACATAACATACCCAGCATTGCTATTGCAATATTTTGATGTCACTCCTTAAACCACGTGTCCAAAGGCTGAGTGGTTTATAAATGTCGCCAGAACTCCGAGGTGGCAATACAGCAAATCTATATATGTCAGTAATGGAACATATTACAAGTCACCTGTTATGTTTTCTTTAGTTTTGATGTTTTCTATGGGGTAATTAGCTGGCAAAAACCTGTTCTCTTAATGGGCACTGATTGGAATTAGAATGTTTAGGGGTTGTTTCCCTTTCATTAATAATAACTCTTACAATATAATGGGCAACGGTGAAGGGTTTTAGATTTATGTGATTCTGTGGCTGCAGCGTTTACTGCGTAATTTATCACATTTAACACATAATTTGCGGATTTCAACACAACATATTGTTTCTACCTCAAATGGATAAAAATAATATTTTCAGAGAATGTGCTACATAATTTGCCTTTTATTTCCTTAGTTTTGATAGCCATGACACATATTTTTGTTCTCCCTTGAGCCTAATTCTAGTAGCCCAGACAATGGTAAAGCTCTGCTGCAGAGTGCTTTTTGGGGCTGTGATTATGATGATAAAACCCATATTTCAATGAAAACTATGAAATATTTCCCAAACTTCATGGTAAATATGGGTTTTATACCACTGAATTTTGCACAATTATTGCACACTCACACATACATGACACCTTTCTTTCACAGCTGCATCACAGGAGGATTCATGGTAAAGTGTACCCCTGACAGCAAAGAGGAAAGACAGTTTCTTTTTAAGGGCAATTTTATTTCAATAAATACAAACTCCAATATATTAAATAAGTTAAATACTATGTGCAGGTCCCTAAAACTCAAAACCTTCTATCAGTGATCCTTGAAGCTCCTCTCGATTGGGTGGCCGGCACCATCCAGTGAAGCCAATAGTTCTGGTTGCAACAATATGGGATGTCTGGATCTGACAGTATTCTGTCACACGAACCTGGTGAGAGGTCTGACAGGACCAGACATCCTAAGAGTAACAAAATAAATAGAATTTTTCAACAACATCGGTATCAGCTATAAATTAAAATTCCTTTAGGGCAGAGGGTAAAAAAATACATTTATGGTATAATGCTAGTATTTATCAGTGGATGTATTGGTATGTAATATTTGGCAGCTTAAATAGCTAAAACATGACGGACATCAAAGTATGATTGTGCGTCTATCATTTAAATAGATATGGAAATGCACAGTTTTATAACTTCATTTACACGTAAAACACAAAATACATTTGGATAAATACAGATAGAATGTCCCAAAAATAAATACGGATAAATACAGATGGAAATGGTCAAAAAATAAATACCATAAAACCGGGAACCTTAAATATAATGTACAAGCAAAGAACACAAACAGAATGCAACAGTATATATACATTAGATCTGTGCCCCTGCATCCTGAGGGGCGTGGAATCGAGGATCTGTCGCTGTACACATCACCAAGCGCTGACTTTCAGGTCAATGCCCTGTTGGAGTGTGAAGGGTAGAAAATATCTGCAAATCAATCAAACTGAAGCATTCTGATAAAAAGTATTGTGAGCTGTCTGTAAGAATGTCCGACTCCACTGCCGTCTGTAAGTCTGTTCTGGCAATGTCTTCCCTTCAGCTCAGGCTCGACGCGGATATCCGGCCTCAGATTGTGATACTTCTATTTCTGGTTAATAAAGTTCAAATGGCAGCTGGCTCAGGTCTTGTGCGGATGCTGCTGTGGTCAGTAGACTTGTCGTAGCAAATGGTAGCCTCACACCTGCGCGATCTTCACCCTCTCGAACGTCTGCATGATGTGGCTGGTGGGGACGCAGCCCTCCCTCACGATGCTCAGGATCCCTGGAAAGGAAGAAACACAACAGCATGAGATTGAGAGGGCTTAGAGAGTTATGAGGTCTGTGAGCAGCAGAGGGAAGGGAAGAGACAAGTATAATGAGCACAGTAGGGATTGGCTCCTCAGCATCCAATGGGTGATGGAGTCCAGGAGGGAACCGCCCTCTCACATGGCATATACTGACTGGAGAAAGCATGGGGTCTGCGCCCTCAAGGAGACATTGAATGACTGGGGCAGGGTGGGATATCATGGAAACAATAAACTGCTAAAATACAGACTCGAAATCTTTCACTGCCAAAATATTTACCACAAACAACAATCCCCCTGCAAAAATGTCGACCCACAGTAAACTCACTATCAAGCACTTGGCCAATAAATTCAGACAGGAGATGGAATAGTAAGTTAAATCTGTACTTCAATAATTATGGAGTGAGTCTCACTGGAATTAGGAATTTTTAACAGGTCTAGTGCTCTTTAAATAGACATTTGTGTATATTTGTGCATGGTCAATATTTTGTCAATCTGCATGTCAGAATCTGTGATTCTGAGGTCTCTATTTACAGATGGGACTAGAGGTAAGGACCTTCAGGCATTGGGTAACTTGGGCGGGTTGGAATAGTCCCTGAGAAAAAACAATGGGTTTGGGGAAAAAATAAAAGATCCCGCCTTGGGGAATAGTGTCTTACTGAGGGAGGTTCTGGGTCCATGTGCTAAGTCTGAGTGAATTTGTAAGCACTATTACTAAATTTGATGAATTTGCAGTATGCAATTTGCATCATTTCTTCTTTACTAGAGATGGTTTTGAGCATAAAAATGCCTCCGTAAAAGACATTTTTCGCTGATTAAGTCTTCTGCCAGTATCTAACATGACTTTTTAATCTGCGGTATATACTACCATGAAAATTTCATGCAAGATAAAGGCGAACTGAATTTCACACCGTTCATGTAATTTTAGCAAAATTTTGTGAAACAAATTATGCAAGATGGTACACCAATAGTGCAGACTAATGATAAAGAGAAATGCTTGTAAAGTTTAAAGTAGGGGTCAGGATTTGGCAGAGGTAAGAAACCTCCGGGGGCCTCCCTGCAAACTTAGAACACGCGCTTGGAGTTTTCCTCAGGGGCTTAATAAAGTGAATCTTTTTGTTACGCATTCATCTTAGCCCCTTTAATGCTTCAACTGTCCATTCATTCTGGGCTTTGTAAGTCTGTATGCCTTGGACACCAGGAATCCACTGGATCCGGACAGTTTTTTCCCAAATGTCATGGCAGGCGTTTGGCGGGTGGGAAGGGGTGGGGGTGCAGAGCCCCCTTTTCATATCCAAGGATGCAAGTGATCTAGTTTGGGAATAGCAGGGGATAGAGATGAAACAGAAAAAAGCATTGGTCAAGACCCACCTTCGTCTATCCTCAGACAGTTCACCACCGTGGAGCCCACCATCTCGTAGGAGTCCCCATCACACAGCACCCCCTCCAGCTTGTGCCGTAGACGCCTGAAACACAAAGCGGAAATACAAAATCACTCATTTAAAGAAATAATCGACAAAGGCTCAGGTGCTGGGGATTAAGGGAAAGCCGGAGGAAGGCAAACATCTACCTGAACTCAAGCTCAACTAGTTAAACACACCTGTGTTTAATGCACCCACATATAGGCTTATGCCAAGCATCTCAAATACCCTAAAACATATGCGTGAGATATCATCAACACCCTTTTCCCTCCTTTCACCTTTCAGTAGCACCAGTCTAGTCATATGTTTAAAAAAGCCTAAACTCATTCAAAATAGCTCACCGCCCATCAATACTCCAACACTCTTCCATTCACCTTTCAGAATCTTCAGCTCATGCCCTTCCACAATCCTTGCCCCTGCCCTCAGCTCCTAGCAGCCATCTAGTAACTCTCAAACCCCAGGCACCATCTCTTACGCAGAAGGCCCAATCACAACCTTTTCCTGATTTCAGCCCCTGTTCTGAATGAGTACTCACGAGATGACCATGTCATGGTGGGTGCTGTCACACTCCCCACTGGGATTGGCAGAAGTGATGGCCAGAGGGCCGGTCATGTCGGTCAGGTGGGCAGAGATAGTGTGGTCCGGCACTCGGATCATGATGGAGTCTTTGGTGCCCACAATGTCATAAGCTGGTCCAACTCCTACAGAAGGAGAACATACAAAATGAATCAGCAACAAGTCAGGTGTGAGTGATAGAGCATTTGAGTTTGACTGTATTTATTTTCTCAGCATCATGAACAGAGTTGTTGTACAGTGGCGCCTTCATTTGGTTGTGCTTAACCTGAGCAGATGTTTGAATGGTCTAGTCTCTGAACATCAAGAGTTGATGAAGGCCCTTGAAGACGTGATTGCTCTAATTGTGCAGTGGGCACGCATTGTCCATTAAGTATGAAAGAAGTTCTACTAAAGCATTTCAAACAGCCACGGTCCGTGCAGGATACAGTGGTGGGGCCGAGTTGGGGGGGTTTCTAAGGGACTATGCAGAGGGAAAATTAAATAAATAAATAATTTTCCCTCTGCATGGTCCCTCGATATCCCCCATAACGCGGCCCCACCGCCCCACCGCTGTTACCTGCATGCACTGCGGCTGATTAAAAAACTATGAAAGGCATGCACACATTTGTTTTATATCTTGAGAGGCCAGATGTCTGCAATACATAATGTTAAACATTCTTTAAAAATGACATCAGCCAGAAAAGTATTTCTGTCTCACATAATTTTATGGCTGTTTGATATATCATTCTGTCTGCGCGAGGGACTATTTTACAACTGAAAAGTACACGAACTCAACACACTAAACATTTTTTCTTATACAGCCATAGTATACCAAACGCAACCTTTCTTTGTTTTGTCATTGCTGCGGGGTTTAATTAATGTTTTAGTCAGGAATTGTGCGAATCTCATATATTTCTTCATCTGTTTTACACACATGTACACATACATCACACACACACATATATACGTAATATATGTAACATGTACATGCAATGGGTACATGAGATGGGGGGTCTGTGTGCTTTAGGGGTGAATGTGCATGTAATACCTGCATGAGATTGAGGTCGCTACACATTAAAGGGGGGACTGCGCCCTGATATGTATATGCAATAGCTCCATGTGATAGGGACCTCTACAGCGAATGGGGGTCACGGGACCCTGATATGCACATGCAATAGCTATATGAGATGGGGATCTGTAAACATCAGGAGGGTAAATGTACATGCAATGTCTGCATGAGATGGGGGTCTGTAGACATCAGGGGGTCCATGTGCAGGTAATATCTGCATGAAATGGGGTATGCATATATCAGGGGGGGGCTGAATGAACTCTGATATGTACATAAAATAGGACCTGAGATGGGGGATCTGTAGACATTAAGGGGTGAATAGACCCTGTTCTGTACATACAATAGCTACATGAGATGGTGGTCTATAGACATTGGGGGGGGGGGGTGAAGAAATTCCTCCAAGAGATGGGGGTCGGTGCACATGGGGGGGGGGTGAATAAAGCATGATCTAGACAAGCAGCATATACATGAAGTGAGCACACCCCTGAATTTCCCCAGGCACAATTTCTGGCATTTGGAGCCCTCACCCCTCTAGCCTCCCCAGCCCACCCTTCTTTGACAAAGAAACAGCCCATGCAGAAGAGGTCACACGTACCCATCCTCTTCAGCCACTCCCCCTTCTGGACAATGCAGCTGATACCCCCAGGGTAGACGCTCCCCATGAAGTCCCACAACAGGGGGCTGAACGGGGGTCTCACGGCCCGCAGCTGGTCCAGGTGGGAGATGCAGATACAGATGGGCTTCTCCAGGGGTCGGTCCTGCAGAGGATGGAAGAGAGGGAAGTAATGAATGGTTTAGAGAGAGAAGGGGGAGGGCAGGACCGTCAGAGATTATGTGCAGGATCACGTGATATCTAAGTGACCTTAGACCCAGTCACACAACCTCTGTAAATAAACTAAATGTCTCTAGTGCTAGCCAACAGATTGTACAAGTTAAAAGCCTGTATTGCCTTCTAATGACACTTACACCGTGACTCCTGATGTATGATGATTTATGTTGAACACGAGTTGTCTTTTGGCATTGTGACTGTTCTAAATATGTATCATTAATCTCATATATTGATGTAAATTCCTGAGGTCTGGAAATCTGTTGATTTCCATACCCGTCACATTACCTACTGGACTACAATGTTATTGTTCCTTTTTACTGCATGTTTAAATAAATACAATCCTTTCCATTTGGAAGAACCACACAGCTCTAATTATAGTTCTGTGTTTATACACTTATGTTGTTTGGTAGGGACCTATGTCTCTTGCAATACACTATTACCCTCGGTCCCTCTTGACACACAGGGTTCCCTTGTTCTTTGTTACTCTCTTTCTAATGTCCTATAGCAGACAGTCACTGGCCACAGAGTTCAATGCAATGGAATCTGCACAGTCTGAGAATGCAGACTCACTGTGTAGTCTGGGGCATTAGTATCTTTCTTGTGCACGTGATAGCATCTCGCTGGGATCTTCTGCCCCTAAAGCAGGGTTCTCTCCTGAGACTATGTGTGGACTGGAGCTCACACTTCCCTTATCACCCCCATCTCGCACTCTCCCCCAAAGTATGACAAGCTACCCTTTAACCTGGCTGCTTTCCTTTTTTTTAAAGTTTTGGAGTTGGAACTTTCTAGGCATATATTACCATGAAAACCCTCACCTGCAGAATGGTTTTACCCTGTAATTTCCATGTCAATATATCCAACTGTACATACTCCAGGCTGGTATCACCACGGTAATCACACCCCTGCAGAATGGTTTTACCCTGACGTTTCCATGACAATGTCTCCGCCCACAGGGTGACTTCTAACTGTTCTAGTAAAAGGTGTCCCTTATTCTTGAATGACAGAGCATCTGTCTCGTCCTCGGGTAAATTCCGCCGGAAGTTTACTCCTCGGTGCTCACCTTGATGGTGTAAATCTTCTGGATGGCCTCGGGGTGTTTGCAGGAGGCCGCCAGAGCGTAGACAGTGTCTGTGGGGACCCCGCACACCCCACCCTGGTCCAGCAGGGCAGCGATGGTCCTTAGACTGCTGGTGCGATAGGAATCGGGGCACACGCAGGAGTCCGACGCCTCAACTTTCTCCTCTGACTTCGTTTCCTAAAAGTGCAAAGAGCAGAGAAGGGGTGAGACAGCGCCACCTACAGCTGTCCTTGAGCAGCACATGCACATCCCAAAGTTAGAGGACTAAGATGGACTGGTTATTTGAGAGACACATTTATCGGAACTGAGTGTTAATTTAAGAATAGTAATCGTAACATATTGCATGTACTTATCACTGTACCTTGAAGAGAGGTGGTCCCATGGGAATTAGATCCTTGCTGAAAACGCAGTTTCCAAGAGATGCCGCCGCTCCGTAGATACAGACGACACTGTTTGTTTGTTTTTTTTTTTTGGTTTTTTTTTTTTTTGTTTATTTATTATGCATGATTAATTAAAACCTTTACATATACAGAGGTAAAATTCCACTCATTTCGTACTAAAATCGCTATGTACAGTAAAAACATTTTTATCACAATCAATAAAATAATTAACACAATTTTGCGAAAGTTAGCTGTAGTTATAGCAACTATAGCTGGAGGTGATTTGGTCAGGATTTCATCTAAGCTTGGTCTTTCGGCAATTCAGTCCGGATTTCTTTTAGTCTCTTTGCGGTAATATCAAGAAATTTAATTAACCTACAATTTAGCTGAACCCAGGCGGGGTTAAAGCACAACATTAGTGCTTGTCTGCATGTTCTGGCTCCATGTTGTTTAAAAACGGGTTTTAGTAGGGTACTCCTGATGTCTTTTAGCTTTTTACAAATGCATATAATGTGAATTGCGTCTTCTGTACCGCTACTACATAGCCGGCATTGATCGTTTTCGTCCTTTTTCTCCCAGGGAGGCAAGAATTGATTAAAAGGGCCTGCCCCCAATCTTAGTCTGAGGAATTTTTCCTTTACAAAAGTTTTCAAACCCACTTTCAAGTATGGTTGAGGTGTTAGGTTGTTGTAAGTGTTTAAGACCATCCAGCCATGCGATCTTTTAGCTAGGGTATTTTTGTCTTCTAGTGCAGATAGGGTACGAGATACCTTTGTGACTGTTTTTTTAAAAATTTGATGATTGCTCTGGACTTCCCACAGTTCTGTTAGCCCCAGTTGTTTTATTGCTTCCTGAAGGTATACTTTTGCCGGGGTTTTCCTTGAGAGGGAGAGTTCTGTCCAGAGTAGCTCATTCAGGCTTCCCTTGACATCAAGTTTAATTTTATGCCAGCATTTCACGTAGGCTCCCATGCGTTCCAAGGTCTGTTTTTGGAGTCCGAATTCCAATCGAATTTGGGCGGGGGAGGCCGTTCTAGGGAGGTGGAAAATTGCGCGGTATGCCTTTGATATTATGTTTTCGAGGGTTGTGGCGTCTTTTCCCTTCAGCGTTTCACTCCCGTAGTAGATAGTTGGCTGGAGTTTTGCTTGTATGATTTTAAGCAGGGGGTCAAATGACAGATCTGGTAGGTGCTTCTTTAGGGGTTTAATTGTTAATTATGTTGTTACCCCCTTTCTCCGCACAGCTTCTAGTTGTGGTTTTGCCGAGTTATTTTGGTCCAATATGACCCCTAGGTATTTGTAGTTAACACCTTGATCCAGGCGATGTCCTTCTAGGAACCAACTGTACTGTTTCCTCTTGTGGTAATTAACCGCCATGGTTTTTGTTTTGTTATAGTTTATTTTTAATGCGTTGTCCTGCGAGAATTTTAAAGTGGCGTTCAGTAGGTGTTGTAGGCCAACTGGAGTTCTGCTTATCAAAACCAGGTCGTCTGCATATAGCAGGCAAGGTAAGTGGACATTCCCAAGTTTTGGTGCGTGGCCTGCGCTGCTACTCAGTTTCTCTGGTAGATCTGCGAGAAATAAGTTGAATAGCATGGGCGCTAAAACACATCCCTGTTTAAGGACTTTTGAGGTAGGAATTTTTCTCGATATTTTACCACCATCTGTAAGCTTTATCCTAACCCATGTGTTGGTGTGCAGGTTCCTTAGTTGGGAGAGTAAGTTGGAAGGAATTCCCCAATTATCAAGTTTTCGCCATAGTTTGGTACGGTCGACGTGGTCGAATGCGGCGGTGAAGTCTATAAAACATAGGAAAAGTGGGTATTTTCCCTGTTTAGCAGCATCCATGAGCAGGGTCAATGCCATTATATTGGTTATAGTTCCTTGACCTTTTCGAAAGCCAGTTTGTGTCAGGGGAATTATCTTATTATCTTCATCCCAAGTAGATAATTCTTTTAAGAGGAGCCCGGCAAAATATTTAGCCTCTATGTCAATCAGGGTAATTAAACGGTAATTTTTTGGGTCTGTCCTTGCCCCTTGCTTATAGATTGGGCTTATGATTGAGCCTTTCCATGAATCTGGAGTTGTGAAGTTTATTGCTGCGTATTGGAAGATGGGTTCCAGTGCCTTGCTCCAGAAGACCGGGTCGCTTTTGAACAATATTGGTGGGATGCCGTTAGGGCCCGGGGCTCCTGATGATCGGCCCTTTGCTATTTGATTCATTATCAGTTTGGTTTTTTGGGCCGTGTTCTCTCCGTTTGTTGGTAGTTCTGCAATGAGATCTATGGATAGCTCAATACTTTGGTTTGGCCCTGTCCCTTTAAGGTTATCAGATGGGTGCTGGCTGTAGGGGAATAATTGGTTTTTAATCTTGATGCAGCTCCCAGAAGCTTTAGGTTTAAGGTGGCTTGTTAATTCATCGTTTTTGTTGAAATGATTAAAAAGAAAGTTTGCCCAGGCCTCTTCGGAAATATTAGAATTAATTCCACAGTGTTGCGGTTGTTGCAGTTTATTTATTGATTGCCAAAATTTAGCGCTATTTTTTTGTTTGGCATCATGAATCAATTTGGCCCAAAAATCGTTGTTCTTTGTTGTGCGTCTTAGCCATCTTCTCTTTTTTAGGAGGGCTTTGGTTTCTCGTAGCGACTGTCGCAGATGTTGATTATCTGGTCGTCTCCGTAGTTGTCTTAATGTGGAGTTTATTGTTGTTTTAAGTTTTTTTGAGTTTGGACTGATGTTTTCCCAGTTAGGAGGGACATTTATATGTGTCCTTGGACTTTTGTTTACAGGGAATCTTTTTCCGAGTGAGACGGTGAAAGTCTCCCATATTTCCAATGGGTGGGCTAAGTTGTCTTGAGCTTCCTTCAGCACGTCTTTAGCCTGAACAGTTACATGTTCTATATTTGTTGGGTTGCACCTAATGCGGTGAAGGTTTGTCATTCCCACTGAGATGATTGATGTTTCGGCCTCCTGGTGCAATATTGCTGTAGAGTGAAGTACCATCTCTTGTGGCATATGGTCGCTGAAAGTGTTATTACCTATACTGAATGATACAATTTTATTGAACATGGCTAATGTAGTGAAGGTGAAGTCAATTGTCGTTGATGCTTTAGATGAATGATACGTTGGTGCTGGAGGGTTGTCTTCTTTAAATCGGCCGTTAACTGCCCTCAGATTTAAGTGTTCGAGTTCTGACAGGAAGAGTATTGAGCTCTTCGTAGATTTGTTTGCCGATGCTTGGCCTTGGTTAGGAACTCCCCAGATGCCAGTCAATTCGAGGCAGAGATCGTCTTCCCGTGTTGTACCTAAGAGGTGCATGTTAAAGACGACACTGAAGACGGACAATACTGTGACTGAAAAAACACACAAAGACGGGAAAATTAGACTTTAAGTTTAATATTATCAACAAAAAAAGAGGCGTGTGCTGATCACGTTGATGTTAAACCAAGACAGGGGTTCCTTCAGGAGGGATTTAAAAAAGGTAAATGCCACCCAAGACAATAAAATATAAACATAAAACAGAGATTAATTTTTCACTCTACTTCGGTCTGTATGAAATTAAGTGTGGTAATGCATTTAAACTGGTACATGAACCCCTGTCTTGGTTTATACTTAATTGCCCTGGTTCCTAGGGTTATGGGGCTCACCCCAACTCTTCGTATTATAACAAGGAGATGTTAAGGCAGAAGTGGACAGACAGATGAAAAAAAACTAAGAAATGTGGAGGTCTGGCAGAGAACCAGACACATGTCAGGGTTGTAACTGACTCCATTCGAGCCAGGCTTGTCAGGCACACTCCAGTCCTTTCTACAGACCACTTCCCTTTAGCCCTCAACACATTACAGGTGGACTCGGGATGGCACTTGATAGGAATTGCCTGTTTATCATGAATTAACCCTTTGGAGATCACTGACATGCATTAACACAGAAGAGGAACCCACAGTGGAAGATGTCCACTTACTCTCGAGCGCGAGGGGCAGGCATTCCAAGGTGAAGAGCAGGAAACAGACCATCACCGCCTCCATCAGCAGGGCGAGCAGCACCAGCACCACGTTGGCATAGGCGACTGTGGAACAAGCAGAACAGGATGGCGTCAGATGTCGGAAATTACATATTTCATAGGTCAGTGGGGGTCACAGTTGCTCAAGTCTTTAGATGAGGACACTACGATGCCCCAGAACTATGGACCTATGGTGCATATGGACCATCGAGTGACAGACACCGGCCCGAGCCCACTACAGCCGGAAGCAGCTGCTGTCTGTCAGGGCACCTGGGCCTCAAGTATTCAACAGAGGGATGACTTGACATCGGTATCCGGAGAGACTTACCCAAGGACATCAGGAAGACATTGATGACCAGGAAGGTGACGGCACCAACAGTGAATGCACCATAACTGGCGACGTGGATATTCAGCAGGGGACCTGGAGAGGGAAGAGAAGGAGGAGCAGAGGGTTAGTCATGGATGAAACAGAACATAGGAAGGAGCTCTTCCTTCAAAGGCAAGAGATGGCTAGGAGCAGAGACAAGGGATGGAGGAGGACCATATACTGTCCAACACCTCACTTATCTAACAGCCAATCATGGTGCTAGATATTGGCTTCTGATGATATGTAAAACTGTATATTCCACCTCATCCTGAACAGGTGCGCCCTGATTTGGTGAACCACACTTCTCGAAACACCTAATCCCAGTTTAAGTTGTTTTCTCGCATGTGTCAGAAGACAAGGGATAATTTAATTCTGGTAAATATGCCCCCGGGTACAAGAAATGAGCAGTTATTTGAACAAAAGTGATAATAACTATTGGTTCTTCCCACAAATGGATTATCAACAATAGTTTATCCAGATCCATCAATGGTTCCATAAGTCATTAGTCCCCTCCTAGCGGCCACCAGCTGCACTCCTCTTCCACCCTTTGCCCTCCACCTGGCAGCCATCACATATGATCCCTAGCCGGTACTTCTACAGGTCACTGCTTACAAGGGCCCCCAGTCAGAAAAAGAACTGCATGTGACATCATCAAGAAACTACCTGCATGCATGGCTACTCCAAATAAAACTAATAACCAAAAATATACATCACCCCCACTGCCCCTACTGGTATGCCTTAGAATCTAAACCACACAGAAGCTTCATGACACTGGATCCCTAGGACTTTTTGGCAAACATTTTGCACATTGTAAAGAAGATTAAGAGATCACAAGTTACCTGCAAGTCGTAGCCACGCCCATGTGGCCCATACAGCAGCATAACAGAATGGTAGGACCGACCCAAATCTTCGACCTCTCTGGACCACGATCCTGCAGACGTACAACTGGAAGAGAGCGCCAGGGATCAGCACCCAAGGGATGGAGAGGTGGGCTCTGGTAGGGTCATCGAGGGACCCCTGGATGGCAGAGAGTGAGGCCAAGCCATTGCAGATGAAGAAGAGGGCATCAGGGAGCTGGCATCTGGTAGTGCTGACCTCCTGGCCCTCCTTAGACCTGCTGGTGACGCGCTTCAGGCACAGCAGCAAGTCCTGGAGCTTAGCCGATGACATCACTTGGGGTCCAGTAGAGATCAACGACTTGTCAGCGATGGAGTTAATGAGGCTGGCAAAAGTGGCGTAGAGGGAGGTGGCTGTGTAAATGCTGCAGACCACTCCGAAGAAGATATGGGATCCCTGGAGTGGAATCTGTTGGATGGTGGAGACAGTGAGGAGGAGGAAGCATGAATTCTGCAGCACCTCCAGGAGGTCTCTGTTGAGGGACATCATGCAGAGGATGCAAGCGGCGACCAGAAAGAACCAGCCCCCCACCATGCCCGCTCGGATCTTGTCCACATTGTCCCCTGAGAGGAGCACCGTGAGGATGAACTCTTCCCAGGACATCAGCAACCAGAACAGGCTGTGGAGTCCAAGCTTGGTGGTGTGGTAGACGTCTTCTCTCAAGTAACTGTAGTAGCTGGCGCAGAGCTGGGACAGCGTATTGATGCTGACCCAGATGGCGCCAATGTAGAAGGTCTTCATGTACCCAAAGCAATAAAAGGCAAAGATGAGCGAGGCCACCGCGTCAGCGATGTGTCCCAAAGCCATGGGCTCCGCGTACTTGGAGTTCTTCTTGGTCTCCTCCCCGATGCCACTGGAAGAGGTGCTGTTGGCCGAGCCCAGAAGCAGGACGCTGAACATGGGGTTCCCGAAGCCTGGAAGGACATTCCTCTGGGTCAGGCCCTTCAGGAGCAGGGCAGTGGCGCCATAGAACCCAAACAACACAATGAGCAGCTCCAGGGTCCCCGAGACCACCAGCGCCCACTGTCCAAAGAGCCCCACCGCCTCGAAGACCAGCGTGAGGGTGATGGCGCCAAACACAAAAGGCATGACGTAGTTAACGGTGGCCGAGCAGAAGGACAGGATGAAGGCGACGGCGGTGTATGCCACCAGCCCTGCTACTGCGCTCTCGCTGAGCGGAAGAGGGGAGGCGGCCATGATGGTCTGGCTATTAGAAATGTTCAGGGCTTGTGTGCTGTTGTGGATGGTGGGATACGCTCCCAGGACGACACGTGTAGCCCCGTAGCTGCTCCAGAGGGCGGCAAATGCCACAAAGGCGGTGCTCCCAAGGTGATCGTACTTCCGGAAGCACAGGAAGCCTGCAATGAGTTGTGTCAGTCCTCCAATCAGGATGAGATGGACCCCTGCAAGAGATAACACAGGAATTGAGCAACACGTACGTGTGTGTGTCTGTGTGTACGAGTGTGTACCCCCTCCCTCCAAGTGTTTTATGCATGTTATCCCAGCGCCACCTATAACCCTTTGTGTGATCTGTGTCTGCAACACTCACCTGCCAGGATGTTCTCCACACCTTCAGCGTTCACTTTGGTGTGGAAGGAAAAGAAGTTCTGTAGGGCCACCAGGAAGGCGCTGATGACGTTGGCGAGGAAGCCCATGACCAATGGTTCACTGTAGTACACAGAGGCAAAGCCTTCCATGGTGAGTGGCAGACCTGGGGAGGGGAGAGAGGTCAATAGATAAGAAATTAGCCACAGGTGAGAGTGGGACAGGAGGTGAGAGGGGCAGGAGGTAAGAATAAGATGGAAGACGGGTAGCTGGGAAAGACTCAGATTAGATTGGTGCACGAGGTTAGATGGGGAACAGGAGGTGAGACAGGAGCCAGAGGCCTAATATCAGACAGAGGTGAGAGGGGAAGAGGATGTGAGAGTGGGAGAGTGAGTGAGATGGAAGTCGTGAGAGTGGGACAGTGAGTGAGATGGAAGTCGTGAGAGTGGGACAGTGAGTGAGATGGATGTCGTGAGAGTGGGACAGTGGGTGAGATGAGAGACACGTGAGTGGGAAAGTAGGTGAGATGGAGGAGACATTTGAGAGTGGGACAGAGAGTGAGATGGAAGAGACATGCCAGAGTGGGACAGTGAGTGAGATGGAAGAGACGTGAGAGTGGGACAGTGGGTGAGATGGAAGACAAATGAGAGTGGGACAGTGGGTGAGATTGAAGGCATTTGAGAGGGACAGTGGGTGAGAAGGAAGACATGCGAGAGTGGGACAGTGAGTGAGATGGAAGGCGTGAGAGTGGGACAGTAGGGGAGATGGAAGGCACATGAGAGTGGGACAGTGAGTGAGATGGAAGTCAGGTGAGAGTGGGACAGTGAGTGTGATGGAAGACGTGAGAGTGGGACAGTGAGTGTGATGGAAGACGTGAGAGTGGGACAGTGAGTGTGATGGAAGACAGGTGAGAGTGGGACAGTGGGTGTGATTGAAGGAGTGAGAGTGGGACAGTGAGTAAAATGGAAGACGTGAGTGGGACAGTGAGTGAGATGGGAGAGACATGAGAGTGGGACAGTGAGTGAGATGGGAGAGACATGAGTGAGACAGTGTGTGAGATCAAAGACTCTTGGAGGAGTGGGACAGTGGGCAAAATTCGAGCCAAAATTCAGATAGGAACCGGGGGAGGGGGGGGTGGTGAGGGACAGGTAGTAAAATGAGAACGGCCAGTGAAATCGGTGCAGGCGATGAGATGGGGCTGGGCAGTGAAACTAAGACTAGGGCAGGAGATAAAATGGAGCTTAGAGGTGAGAACAGGAGCTGAAATTTGGTGAAAGTTTACGAGGTGAGACGAGTTAAAGTTAAATGTGAACCCGAGGTGAGATGCACAGAGAGACGGGCAGGTGGAGATCGGACAGGTGTAAAGTGAGAGCCAGGCAGACTGTCGATCAGTGTAAAGCGCCACACTGTGCAGTGTGGAGAGACAAGGACAGGTTGCTCACGCTAAACGGTGTAGGCGTGGGCAGGTTGTTCACAAGAGGAAAGTATCTCAGAGGGACGAAAGTTTGTACATACCGAGGGACGGGAGTGTTATGTTTAAGGGGAACACCCCCCTGCCCAGGGAGAGGGTGGTCTAGCCTGTGACCCGGAAGAGGTCAGGTAAATAAATGGGGGCTGAACCGGATGATCCGGGTCAGTGCACCGAAGCACAATCCCTGCGTAGGTGTGTGTTATTTTCGTCTCCCCGAGTCTGGAGATCTTGCTGCCTGCCTACCTTGGTTGCTGTACTCGCCGGGCCCCCTAGCACACAACAACTGGCGACGAGGGGGTTTGATGACCTCCTGACCCACGCGGGCTGGTTCCTCGCTGCCTGCTTCCTCCCTGGGCCCGGGTGTGCTCCTGAGCGCCGAAGCGCTGCCTGACCCGCTCTGGTGGTGGCTGCCTCCCGGAGTGATCTTCGCACGTGCGTGCGCCTCCGCGGCCTGTGCCTGCCGCCTCTCTGCTCCCGCTCTTCCTCCACGGCCCGGATCGGGGCCGATGTCGTCACGGTGACGGCGCACGCGCACGTGCCTGGCGCCGCGCAAACAGCGCGTGTGGGGGAGCTCTCCTCGACTGGCCTGCTGCATGCTGTTTCCTCGCAGGAGATCAGGTCCCGGTGGAGCTGATTGGCCGGAGAAGCGGACGCCTGTTGCAGCCTGCTGCTTCCTGGTCTGGTTCAGTGCGTGTGGCTGTCGTGGAGGCGGTGGTGTACCTTCTGGGCTGCTGGAGGACGGCGGGGTGTTCCTGAATGCTCCATCTCGCCAAGGGGGCCAATCCTGCGGCCTCTGGTTGCCACGTGGGGCGTGCCGTCCCAAGCTGACCGCCTGGACCCTGAGGCCTGATTGCTGAGTGCCTGGAGGCCGCGATTTCTCCACTGCCTGTGCCGGAGGTGAGGGGTTTTGGTTCTTTTGGGACTGCGTCCGCCCCTGTAACACGTACTCTGTCCCGCCCCGGTCCGCCTGCGCCTGCTGCATCGGACCTCCCGCCCAGCCGGTGTGAGGATGACGACGGTGCCCCCGATTGAGGCGTTCATAGTGGACGGCCCGCCATCCGCCCAGGCGGCCAAGTGGAAAGAGTGGCTGGAGCGCCTGGAGAACTATTATGCCGCAGTCGGCCTCAAGCCCGAACGACATCGGCCCATGCTACTGCATCTGGGTGGCTCGGCCATTCACCGGCTGGCCAAATCCGTGGTGGAAGTCGGCCCTCCCCACACCTATGCCACGCTCAAGGCAGCTCTGACCGCGCATTTTGAACCCCTAGCAAATCCAGATTACGAACGTTTCCTCCTACGTCAAGCTAGGCAACTACCGGAGGAATCGGTTGACACCTTCTATGCTCGGTTGAAGGAGCTGGCGAGCACCTGTACCCTCCCGGACACAGACGACGAGCTGCGGGCCCAGTTTATCCAGGGCTGTTCGTCCGTCAAGTTGAGGGAAAGGGTCCTCGAAACGCCCGGCATCTCCATGGCCGACATTCTCACCATGGGCCGGTCTAAGGAGTTGTCCAAAGTGCGTGCCGCACATATGGAGACAGCCCTTCAACGTCAAGTGAAGACGGAGCCAGTGAACGCGGTGGTGGCGACGACCTCGAAGAAAGCAAATTCAAAGAGAGCGGAGCAAAGCAAACCACCACCCTCGTCTCGTTCCTGCTACATGTGTGGAGGACCGTACCCGCACCAAGGTCAATGCCCTGCACAGGGGAAAAGGTGTACGGCGTGTCGTCGTCTAAACCATCTGGCCAAGGTATGCCGCTCGGCGGGACGTCAACGACAACAAGGTCGGCAGATCAATGCGGTGGAGGCCCCTCTACAGGAGGCGGAGGAAGATGATATGGACGACGATGAGGACGAAGGCACGGTCCATGTCATTCACGCCCTGCAACCGGATGGATGTCCGAGGCGGAGGGCCCCAAAGTGTCACGTCAAGATTGCAGGACATCTGACGCCGGTGCTGATTGACACAGGTGCGTCCATAAACATAATGGCCCAGTCCATGCTGAGATCTTTCCCGATACAGCCTGTCCTAAAGCCAACGTCCATACAGGTGTTTGCCTATGGCTCCGGCACACCACTCACGGTGCTAGGCGTTTTCACCACCGACATCGCCCATGAGGCTCACTCCGTTCGCACAAAAGTGTATGTCACCAAGGAGGGTGCGGGAATGCTGCTGGGCTGTCGTACGGCGGAACATTTGCAACTGGTGGTGTTTGCCTTCGCTGTGCACCTGGAAGACGTTGAGTCACTGGTGGACGAGTTTCGAAACCTGTTTGATGGAATCGGATGTTTAAAGAACCACCTGGTACGGCTACACGTAGACCAATCAGTGCAACCGGTTGCTCTCAAGCACCGGAGAGTAGCGTTCCATCTGCGGCCGAAGGTCGAGGAAGAACTAAGAAAGTTGGAGGCCGCTGACATCATTGAGCGAGTGGAAGGACCGACACCATGGGTCTCCCCCATTGTGATAGCCCGAAAACCGAAGCAACCAGGTGAAGTCAGAATATGTGTGGACATGCGTTTGCCGAATCGTGCCATCAAGCGGGAACGCCATCTGACACCCACGGTCGACGACATCGTTGCGGAGGTCAGCGGATCGCACTGGTTCTCGAAGATGGACCTCCGGGCAGGTTACCATCAACTCCTGCTGGATCCCGAGTCAAGGGCCATAACCACTTTCTCCACCCATGTGGGACTGCGCCGCTACAAGCGCCTCAGTTTTGGGGTGTCCAGCGCGGCGGAAGTGTTTCAGGACACCATCAGAAGTGTATTGGCTGGCCTCAGTGGGGTTATAAACGTCAGCGATGACATCCTGGTACATGCACCGACTCTGGAGGAACACATGACCCGTCTACGATGCGTATTCCGGAGGCTCCAGGACAGTGGCCTGACGCTACATCGTGAAAAGTGCGAATTCCTAAAAAAGGAGATAGCGTTCTTTGGATATCACTTCTCACAACAGGGGGTGTCGCCCGACCCCGCGAAAGTCCGTGACATCCAGACGGCTCCTGCCCCGACCACAGTTACCGGAGTGAGAAGCTTCCTGGGCATGGTCACCTACTGTGGTCGGTTCATCCGGAATCTCACGAACCTAACGGCACCCCTACGGGACCTCACAAAGAACGCTGCCACATGGGAATGGGGTCCCGCTCAAGAGGATGCTTTTCAGGCCACCAAACACGCTTTGTCTGCCGAAACCACCTTAGCGTATTTTGACCCCGCCCGGGAGTCTGAACTATCGGTGGATGCCAGTCCCATTGGTTTGGGTGCCGTTTTGTCCCAGAAGCAACTGGACGGTGAGTGGGCCCCGGTAGCCTACGCGAGTCGGGCTCTAACGGAAACAGAGCAAAGGTACTCACACATCGAAAAAGAGGCGATTGCAATACACTGGGGGTGTCGCCATTTCCACCTCTATTTGTATGGACAGCCATTCACAGTTCACACTGACCACAAACCGCTGATTCCTCTCTTCATGGGCGTGTCGTCGAAACCACCTCCAAGAATTGAAAAGTGGATCCTGCAGCTGCAAGAGTACCAATTCACCGTCATCTATCGCCCCGGGACACAAAACCCGGCGGACTTCCTGTCCAGACATGCCCGGCCGGTTACCCGAGAAGAGGAGTCTGAAGCTCAAGAGACGGAGGAGTACGTCAGGTTGGTGGTGGAACGCTCTCGCCCTCTGCCCATCAGGCTAGAGGACATCCTGGAGGCGACCAAACGAGATGACTGCTGGGAGATGGTGATCTCAGCGATTGGATCAGGAAGGTGGCATTCCCTGCTGGAGAACCTGGCACACCGTACAGTTGATGCACAAGTGGCGTTGAAAGCCCTTCACAACGTCCGGTCCGAATTGGCTGTGTCCCCCGAGGGATGCCTGATGAGAGGCACGCGCCTAGTTATCCCCAGGTCACTACAGCAGCGAGTGGTGGATTTAGCTCACAACGCGCACCAAGGGGTGGTTAAGACCAAATCACGCCTGAGGAGCAAGGTGTGGTTCCCGGACTTGGACAGTGTGGTGGAGAGAACAGTCCGGTCCTGTGCGCTCTGCCAAGCGGCGGGGCCCGCTGATCCGCCTGCCCCAATCCTGACGGAGGACATACCTCCTCACCCGTGGAACCGGGTGAGTGCAGATTTTGGGAGCCTACCGGATGGCCGACACATGCTTGTCGTCATTGATGATTTTTCAAAATACCCCGAGGTTGAGATAATGGACTCCATTACTGCAAGCCACACCATACCTCGGTTCGAGAAAATCATGGCCAGCCATGGGTTAATCAAGGAGCTACGCACGGACAATGGTCCAACATTTGCCAGCCACGAGTTCTCTGAATACCTCAGGTCAAGAGGTGTACGACATGTGAAAATCACACCCCGGTGGCCACAGGCTAATGGTGAAGCGGAGCGCTTCATGCGCACCCTGAACAAAGTACTCCGGATAGCAATGTCTCGAGAACAGAACATGGAGTGTGCCCTGTACAACTTCGTGAAAGAATACCGACTGACACCTCACTCGACCACCATGGCCAGCCCTGGGTCTTTGTGTAACCAACGGGTGCTGAATGATGTGTTTCCTCAGGTGACACCATCCTCGCCTGCGTATCGTCAAGTATCCAAACGCCTCCGACAGAGGCGGGCCAAGAATGACCGAATGTCCCAGAGGCGCCATGCCCGAAGCAGCGCGTTGGTGGCCGGTGATTTGGTGCTGGTGAAGAATCGACATCCCCGAGGGAAGTTCTCCCTTCCTTTTGAACCCGAGCCTTGGGTGATCCAGACAGTAAAGGGCACGATGGTCACTGCCCAGAGGGGTCGCGAGACAGTTACCAGGAACGTCTCCCAGTTCAAAAAGTACCAGTGCCCGGCACAACCAAGTGAGGTGGGGCCAGAATCTGAGGATGGCGAAACAATGGGTGACGTCGTCAACGAGGAGAATGCCTCACCTGGGTCAGCCCCCCCAATGCCCGAGGCAGCGGTGGAACATTCGCCGGGGGCAGCTGGAGCTGAAGGCAGTAGAGCTGGGAGCGAAGGTCGAGGTGGTCACAGATATCATCTCCGAGCCAACCCGGCGGTGTCGTCTCGACTGAAAGGTTTTGTGATGGACTGAGGAAAAGAAATGCAGTGGGTTTTTTCTTTTCTCTTCCCTCGTTCTTCTTCTTTTTCTCTCTCTCTCTCTCTCTCTCTCTCTCTCTCTCTCTCTCTCTCTTTTTCCCTCTCTCTCTCTCTCCCTCCATCTCTCTTGTCTTCCATACTGGAAGGGTTTTCTCTATCCGGTGTTGGTGTTTGTTTTTGTTTGCCATGATAAAGGAGGAATGTTATGTTTAAGGGGAACACCCCCCTGCCCAGGGAGAGGGTGGTCTAGCCTGTGACCCGGAAGAGGTCAGGTAAATAAATGGGGGCTGAACCGGATGATCCGGGTCAGTGCACCGAAGCACAATCCCTGCGTAGGTGTGTGTTATTTTCGTCTCCCCGAGTCTGGAGATCTTGCTGCCTGCCTACCTTGGTTGCTGTACTCGCCGGGCCCCCTAGCACACAACAGGGAGCTCTGTTTTCCGTCACGGGCCGCGCCTCCGTTGTCTTTGAGGGACCCTTGGGTGAGGGTCGTCTAGCTTCCTGTATCCGAGGGACTCTCCTTGTGGATATGGTCTGGAAAGACGCCCTGTGACGACCGGTCCTATTTCTGAGGTGTACTCTGAGAGGGTAGGACTTGCCTCTTGGGGTGACCTATGAGGGCCGGTCCTGCCTCCGAGAAGGTGTCTTTGAGGGTTGATGGGTCTCTTCTGTTTTTGAGGGATGTTCTCGGAGGGCCGGTGTGCGTCTCCTGTATCTTAAGAGTCCTGTGAGGGCTGATCTTCTACTCTGTGAGGGACAGTCTTGTCCCTGAAGACTCGTTGTGAGGGTCGTTCTTGTTTGGGGGTGCTGTGAGGGTCGCTCTTGTTTGGGGGTGCTCTGTGAGGTCCTGACCCCTCAGACAGCAGCTGCTCCTTTTCTGCCTGTTCTCCGCTCACGCAGGTTTTATACAGTCTGAGGTGGGAGGGGCTGGTGGATGTGGGGGGGGGGGGGGGGGGTGAGCCCTGGAAGGTGTGTGGAATTTCCCCCTCGTCTCTCTCCATCCTCCCCGTCACCTCACCCTGTCCCTCCTCCGAGCTCCTCCCACTCCAGGAGGCTCGAGAACGACCCGAAACTTTTATTTATCTTGAGACAAAGTTTAAAATACAGAGATTTCTCTTCCTAGGACAAAGGTCCCCGAAGACAGAGTGGAATATAATAAAATAAAACTAGGGGTACATAAGGTAGAGCTCGAGAGATTAATTACTATTTAGTTTGAGAAATGTATATTTAGAAGTTATTTTTGTAATAAAGATGATGGTGGTTATTAATATTATTATATCCAAGGCAGGGCTGGGCGACGAGACGCAGTTCCCACAAGTACAAAGTCTGCGCGTGGATTCTCCCCCGCACGCGCTGCCGCGAGCAGGGGTTTCCTCGTGAATACTCGTGGCAGCGCCGTAAGGAAGTGAGTCTGATTGTGAGAGAGGGAGTGAAAGAGAAGCTGGCTCATCCTTTCACAAGAAGCTCCCAGTGGTGACTTCACGGCTCAAGCAGAGCACCCACGCCCAGAATCAGACTTGTGCAGTATCATGGTGGTGGCACCAGGGCTGGGTGTTGTGCTGAGACCCTCGCCCTGATCACTCATTCACAAGGGGGTAATTGTGGTGACTTAAGGGTGCAGGGAGTGAACCCTCCTCAGGAGGACACCTTGTGCAATCAGATCAGAGTGGCTGTACCAGGAGGGCAGGAAGTGGTACCGGGTCTGGTGCCTGGGTCACACATTCAGAAGGAGCTCACTGTGGTGGCTTAGGAGGTGGACCCCCCCTCCCCCCCCCCCCCCAGGAACAAACTTGTACAATGAGATCAGAGAGGTTACACCAGGAGGGCAGGGAGTGGTACAGGGACCAGTGCTTTTTTTTTTTACAGAGTTTTATTTAGCGCGAACTTGACGAGCACCAGTTGCGTTACATTTTTGTTAGGCGGGGAGATTAAGTGATTTGCCCAGAATCACAAGAGTTCATCGTCCCTGCCAAGACTCGATTAGAGGTCGACAGTCCTTGCTGTTGGGCCAACTCCTCTCCTGCTTGGGTCACACATTCACAGGAGCTTCACTGGTGCCCTCAGGTGTGTGGGAAGTGGTGCCCAGGTATGTCTTTCACGAGAAGCTCAGTGTGGTGACATCACGAGTGGGGGAAGTAGTGCCCAGGTATGTTGTTAACGAAATGCAATAGATTTTTACTGTAAAAAAATTCACCCCTTTCTTAGGGTTCATGTGAAGTGAGATCTCCGAAGCCGAGGGGCGCAGAAGGGAAGATGGGGCTCACTCCGGGAATTCCCCATAACTTTCAGCTCCCTTTGGGAAGTTTCATCTCTTCTGGGGGCGGAGGGGTGTTGAAGTAGCACGGGACTGACATCTCGGCTCCGCAGGGGACCTCTACACAAGGCCTTTGTTTCGGGACAGAAAAGACTCCGTCAATTAACATAAGACCTCTTCATTTAATTATTTGAAAAGAGGGGGCACGTCATTGCCGACGACAGTGCGCTTAAATATCTGGTAGCGTATAATAATTACAAGCAAGATAGACTGCCGAAAGATAAGAAAAGACAAAGCGATATTTGACAGTAGCTCCTTCCGAGAGTTATTGTTATAGCGGGGCAGCCCCTCTCTCCACCCCCCTTAGACACAGCTCATACCCTTCTGACCCCCTCTCCTCCTACCACCGGACTGCAGAATACAACAGGTTCAGAGGGGGCTTTCAGTCAAAACTGGCAGCACGTCTGTCAGAGACAGTCTTAAGGATAGAAGAGACTTTTTATTTATTTTTTGCTGTCTAATGTGGCGCGAGCTTGGCCCAAGGATATTATTCCGCTTTACATAAGCATCAGATTACATTATATACGGTCAGTTTCGTTTTATTCTTTTGTTTTTCTGGGAACGGGAAGATCAAGTGATTTGCCTAGAATCACAGGATGGTGAACAGACGCTGAGATCCAAACCTGGTTCCCCAGGCTCATAGTCGACGGCTGTGTTCGGCCACATCTTCTCGGAACTCCAGCAGCTGTAGGACACACGGCTAACTCTAGCATGGGTTACAGCGGGGAAGTGTTTCACATTTTACACAGACTGCCCTGCTGAGCCCGGTGTCATGTGTGCCCCGTATATATTGACATGTGTGTAGTTTGTCGTGCTCACAGTCAGAGCCAGGGCTGCGATGGTCACAATGAAAAATAGCTAATGTCTTAGATCTGCACTTTCTTCTGATAGTGACTTGGGCCCTGCCGCATGTTTGGAGAAAGAGGAAAACACCTGAGTCCTGTCCATCTTCGAACCCCTGACGTCACTCTCCGTGTCTGAAGCCTGTAGCGGAAGCAGGCCCGGCTCCAGGAATTTTTATTTGGGTGGGCCAAGGGTGCATTTGGGTGGGCCACTGTGGGCTCGATTTATCGCATATATGTCTAGGCAGACCTGCTTCAGGGCCTTCCTTTATCTCTTCTTAGTCTTACAAGGCCCAGTAAAACGCACTCTTTTCCAAATCTCTTTCTAAATATTATCACTCTCAAAAAGTGTTTTTTCCATGTAATGTCCCTTTGATGGGAAGAGGAGGTTTCTGAGGTGGGAGTATCAGGCAAGTGACACTTCTCGGGCTCCCTCTGTGCCAGCCTTCAGGGAGAATCCCTCTTCATTACAACCTCCACCTGACCCTGAAATCTGCAACGCACTCCCTTGCAGGCTCCCTCTGTGCAGGCCTTCAGGGAGAATCCCTCTTCATTACCACCTCCACCTGACCCCGGACTCTGCAACGCACTCCCTTACAGGCTCCCTCTGTGCGGGTCTTCATGGAGAATCCCTCTTCATTACTACCTCCACCTGACCCCGGACTCTGCAACGCACTCCCTTACAGGCTCCCTCTGTGCGAGCCTTCAGGGAGAATCCCTCTTCATTACTACCTCCACCTGACCCCGGACTCCCTTGGAATGTGTCAAATGCCACGGGTGTTACGTGGGAACACCCACCGTAATACCCATGGCACGCCTCCCCATCACAGTGTGAGGTAACGCAGCAACTTTTTATTTATTTTGTGAGTTTTATATAGCGCGACCTAGACCTGTAGGTATCAGGGTGCATTACATGAGCATCAATTGTGTTACAAACGAACACATTAATTTTTGTTAGGCACGGTGAGATTAAGTGATTTGCCCAGAATCACAGGAAGTTGAGTGTCCCTGCCGAGACTCACTACATTTACTTTTACATACCCACTGTCTCTGCAACATGTTTAATTCATAATGCAGATCACATACCTTTCCCCATTACACTGATTCCTAGTGAGACTGCATGTCATCAGACAGGTTCCAGGTGGTTTGACACTCTATGGGGCTGTGGTAGGTCTGTGCTTCCAACTACGCCCAGGGTGCTCGCTCACCTTCCTCAGTGAGCAGACTTGAAGTCATCGAGGGAATGACTGGTGAGCTGGTGGGAGGGCTCACCCTCCATAGGCTCTTACGATCCACCAAGATTTGGGAAAGGCTGAACTCCCTGTGTAAGGGCTAGGGCATGTTCCTACTTGTGAACAAGTTCTTGGATGTACTGTCTCTGTATAATGAAGGGGGGCGTACCTATAGCAAGGGTGTTTAAGACAAGAGTTACTCCACTTTTCACTTTTTTGCTTCTTCCACTTGGGACATCTGTGTATTATTTCAGCTTCTTGTCAACAGCGCTTTGTGTTACATCATCTGTAGCTGGCACATGTTTTGGCGCTCCTACATATTCCAATAGAAGCCCATGTTGACACCAGAACATGGGCTTCTATGGGAATTCTCAAGGGCATATTATCAAGCCCATTATCGCCGCTTTAGCGGATGTTTTCTGCCGCTAAAGCGGCGATAATTTTAACGCTGTGCTTGATAATATGCCCCCACATTCTTTTGACGAGTGGAGGGGTTTTGTCGTCCGACTTCATGAGTAAGACATGCTATCCTCTGATGCCCTGTCCTCATGGACTTTACACCGACCTACTCACCCCCTTAATTTCAAGAAATGATCATAGGAGCAAGCTGGAATCTGGACTATGATTTGTATTATTACTGCAATAAGGATTCAGCCTTATGATTCCAATTATGGGCACCTTGCACGCTGCTTTGTTCTGGTAATGTAGATATGCATATACATCGTGATGTCTGTCTTAAGGCTCACATCTATTTATTGATCATATCTGTTTATTAATTTGCTCTTTGGATTTGACACACAAAAGCTCACCTAGTGTTTTCCTTCTTTAATTTGTATGTTATGTTTACATTCCTTCTGTCTATATATTTCTCCTTTTTATGAGGAGTTCCTAATTTTGAAGCATTGTTGTTCATACTTTTCTCTTTGTAAAGGAACTCTGGAATTATACATTTGTTGAAACTGGTATTTTCTTCTTGTAGCTGAGACGTTTCATCCTTTCCACTCGTTATCTTTTAGCAACAAAGCTTGGAAAACACCGCGCATTTCAAGCCTTGCTTTCATTTGATTCTAGAAAGCGCATTCTAATCATGCGCTCGTACTTGCGATTGACAGTGACGGCAGTCATCGTTCAATAATCAATTAGGGTGTGAATGCGTGCCACTATATGCCCTGCACTATATCTACGATCCCCAGATTTCAGGGGCTTTCAGGTAACTGCTGGTATTGCTTCTCTTAATTACCACACCACGGAAGCAACTTTTTCTATCCTATACACATTCTTTCGGTATTTCTGGATGTCCCTTTATCTTCTTAGTCCTGATGAGACCCTAGTATCCTAATCAAAAGGTCGAAACGTTGCCAACACGGTTAGGTAGAAAATAAACATGGAACCTTTCTCATTGCAACACAGAGGGGCCAATTCCGATCCGGGTCGGAAGGGCACCGAACGCGATCCGGCCGGAAAAACTACGTGCCGTACACGTGTTTTCCGGCCGACTCGTACAGCTGTACGAGCGAGCAAGTACGATGCGAGCTACATGAAATTCACCGACCGACTCGTTTCCGGGTCCGATCCGCTCCGTACATCTCGGTCGGAAGCTAACCATGGCGTGCAATGGATGCGATTCCCGACCAAGCCAGTACGATGCACGCGTCGGACAGCCTGTGCAAGCCGGAATGTCTGGCTCGCAAATCGTCTGGGTGGTTGCCTTTGAGGGTCCGCGTCGGACCCCCTGTCACCCGTAGCCCTACAACTTGTACACAGGGGGAGACCCATGGGTCTCCCCATCACAGGCATGTACGGTGCGGATGGCACCGATGCGTACTCACTGTAGGGGGGGCACTTGTCCGCGACGTACCCATTCAGTCAATGGGAGCCCATGTACACGTCGTACAACCGGCTCCCATTGACTTCTATGGGAGTCCGACAAACCGAGTCCGGCAGCATACGACCATATCGTACTCACTAGGTTGGACTGCAGGACTCCGGCTCGGTCGGAAAACACTCCGGATCCGGCTCGGTCGGAGTGCTTTCCGACCCGGATCGGAATCGGCCCCAGAATGTTTTCAATCATTTTTGGTTATTTGTTACTTATACATTAGTCTTTGTTCACCTTTTGATTGATTGTTATATTTGTTTACGCTTTGGCTTTGGCACTGAGGGCACATTGCACTGTGTTCTAACTTGTTACTGTGTTGTTTTTTATATCCGGTTTAGATCTTATACATAAATTGCTTTTCTTTTTTAATCAAGGTGGCTTATTGTGGATTACATTCTGTATGCCCTTAATTGCATAAGGCTATTTAGTCTGTCCATTGAAAATACTTGCTGTATAAATAATACCAATCTGACCTAATATTGCTCTAAAAATCCATTTTTTTTCAGTCACAGTCTGTCCGTCCTCAGTGTCGTCTTTATCTACAGGGCTGGGGCACTTCTCGGGGTCTGCATTTTGAACAAAAACTATATTCCCATGGGACCCGCTTTTTTCAATGTATAGTTATGAGTATATGTACAGCTCACCTCCTATCTTTGTTGGGGGAGCTATGGTGTAGTTTGTAACCTACCATCACCCCCAGTGGATGGAAACTGATTAATACAGCTCACCGGGGACTTCTCAGTCCTAGGGTGGTCACATTATACTGACGTTAAGCAGAAGCACATGAGAATCCTCGAGAAGGTGTCAGACTGCTATAAAGTGTGATCTTTCAAGATCATAGGCAACAGTGCCTTCTTTCAAAGTGACTGAGTCACACACTGAAAAAGTATAATGTGGTACCAGCCTATCAGCTATTTAAGATTATTTGTATTATATCAGATGCTATTGTTTTTAAGAAAACTTAGTTCTACGATTCTGAGACAGACAATACCGGGGTATAATATTAATCTTGGAAGTAAATATGGCAACATTACAATTTTAAATGATTTCTTAAAGTGACATCCAAATATGAATTTAAACATTTAAAAAAAAAATTAATTTGCACATCTAAATACTTTATGAAACGTTTTTGTTTATGAAAGGAATGGCACAATTTTTTTTAAATCATCAGTCAATTAAATTATGTCCTGAAAGACGCGCAATGTCTCACCAAAAATCACAGATTTTGAATCGTACAACATGAATGAGAGACAACACATTCACAATTGAATTTGTAAAGTAAGAAACAGTATTTCCATTAAAATGAACAAATTAGTCCATAATTTCCAGATTTGCTTGAATCTTCTTTTTTTAATTGTTTTGTTGCTTTCCCTCTTTTTTTTCCTTTTCCACACTTGGAGGTGTTAATACATACAGATGCAACCAACGCGTTTGGTCCAAGACAAGGGCTTCCTCAGTGCATTATCACTTTTAAGCAAATGGTGATTGACGTAAAAGCTGGTTTGAAATGAAACACGGCGGGCCGGATGGCGTTGCTGAAATAAGTACTCTTCTTCTTAGTGGGAATACGAATTTCCATATACGTGGATTTCGGTAATGAAAGGATACATGACTTGGCAGGACAGATCGATATTCATTAATTTTCAAGTGAATGACTGCAGATATTAGAGGACTCTCTATAGAAGGCAACAAAGAATTTGGAATCCAGGCAAGACTCTAGTTACTTTTACGTCAATCACCATACTGTTTCTTACTGTACGAATTCAGATGTGAATGTGTTGCCTCTCAATCATGTTATGAGATTGTCTTTCATATATAAGCATGTGGTAGCTGGTCATTTGAGGTGGGCATCATTAATGGGAAAGGTTATAATTTGTTTGTGACACTTTTGGGTGGTGCTGTGATTATCCACCTAGCTGCCACTATTTCCACATTTTTTATTGTGTTTGAAAAAGGTAAGACAACATGCCACCAAACATTGACATAATTTTTTGCCTACTCCAAATTTGGAATTTTTCCTTGTTGAAGTTGTGGAAATTGTCATAATATTGTCATAGGAAGTGTGGTTTTCATCTTTTCACATAGGAAAATTATTTATACGAAGCATTTCACAACGTGTGAAACAGAGAATATAATCCAATTTTTATGATTGGTCACTGGTAGTAACTGACTCTGACTGTCCCTGGGCTCTGCCTATCCAGGGCCAGGGCCAGCGTTATACTGAGAATACAGTGTAAACACCTACATACAGTAGGGTACACTATGGGATAGGGTACCCCTATGATTGGCATGACCTCCCTGATAAGGACCTAGTATATTATAGGGCAGTGAAATTACAATGACCTTTAAGTCCCTATTATATAATAGGGCAGCACAGTTTAGAGGCCAGCAGCCTTTCTGCACTTGCATGTGTGCACTGCTGAAGCCTGAGGTCAGTTTAAAAGCAGCCCGGTGTTGCAGTACTGCTTTTAGAATGCAAATTGTGCCCGAACACAACTTTGGTGTTTTGGGGCACTTACAAATGAATAATCTACAATGTTTAGGTATATTAAGAACCCCTAGGGTCTCCCCTAGGTGTCCCAGGGGTGGAGGGCTAGGTACTTATAAGGATTACCCTTATAAAAAGATTTTTATGTGCCCTGGGGTTCGTGAAATTGCACATTTCACTCCCCATATAGTAGTAAAGTACTTCCCAAAATCGATGTTTGTGCTAGGAGCACTGTGAAGTGAGGATCTGCAATATTTCGACATATTCAGAACCCCTAAAGTCTTCCCTAGGTGTTCCAGGGGTCCTTATAAAATTGGTGTTGGAGAAATTGCCCAGTTCATTTTTTCCATGGCAGAGCTCTATAGGTTAACATGGCAAGAAGTTATTAGGTAATAACTGAAGACAGGGGTGCCATAAAATATCATTCAGGGACTCAGTAGAATGGTATTGATAAATCCAACAATATGCTATTGTTGAATTTATCCTAAAATGCACAGGCAAGAAGTTATAAGACGTTCTTGTCTGTATGCCAAAATTCAGCCTTCTAGTGCTCTGACCTGATTGGCCAGAGTTAAGTGGATTAGCCAGGCTGCTTTGATGAGGTGATAAGTAGCCCATGGGTGTCAGAGAGCCATACTGTGAGGAGAAGGGTTCTGCTACAGAGGAATGCTATGGCAAGGGGAGGGGTCGTAAAACATACTCTTCAAAGGGAGGAGGGGACAGATAATGTAAGTCAGGTCCAGTTACAGTCCTACCCTTTGAATCCAGCCAGATGGCATGCTTAAGAAAGGAACTTGCAGATGCAAAGGCGAGGGAGACTATGGCGATGAGCCATCCTGTGCACTGGTTTAGTTAGATCTTCTCACTCTGCTGGAAAATCAGCCATATTGAATTTTGGGGAAATGGTGCTCTCTGGGAGAATATAGTGCCACACTCTGGAGGATGTGATCATACCCTGGGATGTTGTTGCCCTGCACCACATTGGACAGGAGTGCTCTCCTGCTTGTCTCAAAGGATTTGGAATAAGTATCTGAGAGGGGCCGAGCCTCTTACCTCTGCTGCTTGAAACTGAGAGAAGAAGGATTGCCAAGCTGGAAACTTGATCAGGCCCTGCACTCTGAAAAGACTGCGCCTTATACATTATCTGGAACTACAGCACTTTGAGTGTACTTCGTTTCAAGAGGAATAAAGAGGGGACGCCAAAGTGAAAACTTGATTTGCACCATCAGGCCCTGCTTTCTGACAGACTGCGCCTGCTGCATTATCTGAAACTACAGCCCTTTGGATGTACCTTGTTTAAGGAGGAATAAAGAGTGGGCTCCCTGCAATCTACAGGTTAACAGAGCTCACCTGCATCAACTCCACCAAGAGTCCCTTGCCTGAAGTGCATCCAGTGGACGTTTAAGGGTGTTGTCCAGGTGCATTGTGGGAATTGTGGTCTCAACTTTTCAAGGACCCTCTTGGAGATTCCAGACTCTTGGATTGTGTTTTGGACAATTTGAACACTCAAGAGGAACTTCAGGAAGAAGTTCCAGAAGTATGGTGAACTTTTGTGAAAAAGCTCCAGAGGGTGCACGGACTCTCACAGAAAGGCAATCCCATGAACCTTAATTGAATCCGGCCTGCTGGAGGAGGCTGCACGAGGTTTGATGAGAAATCCTCACGAAAAGTTTTGAAGTGTGAATGAAAAATCTTGACCGGGTCCTCCTGCTTAGTGTATCCGACCAGGGCTCCATCGCCGTCGGCCTCAAGCTTATACTTTGTCCCTTTTAGAGGCAACCAAATGTCCAGAAGTGGCACTATTGGTTTCAAAGCACTGGGAAGTGTTCAATCTTTAAAAATTCATACCTCTGGTTTCCTATAGCGGATTTTTAGCGTTTTGGTGTAATTTTAAAGCTAAAAATTATTTCCATTTTTATAAATTGATGTTGGATTTTTAATGCGTGTTGTGTCTTAATTATTTACTGAATTGGTGTTTTTAAATGCTTTACATACCTATCTATGAAGCTACGTCTGCCTGCTTGCAGCCAAGCTACCAAGGGTTGAGCATGGTAATACTTTTCTGAGACCTATTCTGAGCCTTAGTTTGTGTTAGTTGCCTTGTGGGCAGAGGTAGATTTACCCCTACTAATAAGCCACTTTCAAACAAAGACAAACTAAAATGGATCCACATACACCTGCTATATGTAATAATAATGTTAAATTGTTAAATCCAAAGTGTCTGCTCTGTAGTTCTTTTTAGTAAACGCCTACAGATGGTGCCCCGCACATCACTCTGATGCCAATAAAGAGAACCCAGAGTGTTTGCAAATAAGAACTCAGGCCACCGGTCCGAATGAGAGTGAGTGGGCAGAACCAATCCAACGACAGCTGAGCTAAAGCGCCATGGTACGATTCAGTGAGCTACGTGTTTGACATGAATCCTCAGGGGTGGTTGTGATCTGTCATGTGATGAACCAGAATCAAATTGGGGTCAACCACTCCAGACTGCTCTAACTATAGTGCCTCGTAGATGAAGTGCTATGAAGAGCCGTAGGATCTTTTAAGGATGTAAAATGGCCTTATTTAGCTTGTGAACTGGATACAAGATTGAACTGATGGACTGATTTAAAAAAATGGTGAACGACATAGGTTCAAACCTGAGTTTATTCATATACAAAATACCAAAAATAAAAAAATACATTGATAAATACACATATTTTGAAAACCTGCTAATAACATGATGCACACATTGAAACAATCTCAACAATGTGATATGGAACATATTAAAGAGTTTTAGTACAGGTGTGCACTATCAAACACTAGTGATGCAGTGAACCCTCGCGAGGCAGGCGAGGTCCCGGCCATCTATGACTTTGCAGTGATCTATGACTTTGGAATTATCGCCGAAGATGGTAAAGGTTTTTTGCATTTTTATTAATGGCACCAGACTTTTCGGGTGCCACTACATTCCACGATGAGTGTTTATTTAACCTGTTGTAGGGTTGGCGTTCCTTTCTCCTTGCTTCGACTAGTGTCACTGGCACCCTTGCTGTGCCACTAGGAGGCAGTCTCACCACACAAGTCCATCACAACTTCTCATCCTCCATGCTGAATCCTCCATTGACGTACGACAGCTGGGAAGGGTCCTCGGAGCTAATGGAGAGCGTGTCATCTGTGATGGAATTGGACAAGTATGGAGGCTCCAAGGGGACCTCGGTGAAGGTGCTGGACACATAACCGAAGCTGTGCTTCATCTGGACCTGCTTGAACAGCTGCAGCACCTGCAAAGAAAGACACTGGCGCCATTACTGAAGGAGCAATGTCATGGCTTCTCATCAGGGGGTCTGGACAAAGTATGACTGACTGTATGCCTCCCCCTCAGAGAGAGCTAGAATGGAGTCTTCCACTCTCCCGACAGTGCATTCAGGCTGTAGTCAGAAGCTGTGCCAGAACGTGAGGGCTGCAGTAATTCAGTGTCTGTTCTTCTAAGCTAACTAATGCATATCTGCCAAGGTTTCAGATTGCTATGTGTGACATTTTCATAATTTCAGAGTAATTATGAGTGACATTTTAACAACTATGAGTAACACTTTCTTGAGAGCTCACCTCAGTCGTCTACTCACTAGTCCCTTCTCTGAACTCACTACCTTCCCTGATATGCTCAACTAGCCCTTACTTCAAACACCTACTCTTGGCATCACAGGAACACAGGATGCACTCCTGCTGACATGTTTATGCCCCACAGTTTCTTCTCCCTAGAGCTCCTGCATTTTACTTTATCGTCAGCATTGTATGTGGCTTCAAAGTAAAGTGAGAAATGTCCTTAAATGTGGCCCCTGAGAACTCCAATCTTCAGGTTTGCTTCCTACCTAGATAATCAAACCTCCTCCTTGTGATGGCACTCCTCCAACTCCACATGCAACCCCCTAGCCCTGGACATCCAACATCCTAGGCTCCACACTCTCCTCTCTCTCTCTTTCTCCTCCACATGTTCAGATGACATTGAGTGCTCTCCTACCCACTCTCGCCTTTCAATTTCCAAGATCACGTGATCAGTTGCCTTCCTTGTATTTGCCACTGGATGACACTACACACACACATGTAAACAAAGGGACAATCAAACAGACAACCACACACAGAGACACACAAATGCACCAGCACGCACACACACACTCTACTTACGTGGGATTTGGGCACCATTCCTATCCTGAAGAACCCGATGGTCCCACTGTCGATCTTGGTACAGTTGACGATGGTGGAGGCGATGTTCTCTGGAGAAGGCCCATTGCAGAGGACTCTGTCCACCTGAGGAGCAAAGCCACACGTGAGATCACCGCCCCCAGATTCCCATAACACAAGCAGCTGTGGGGCTTCCATGGACACTAAAACAATGGCATCATTATCTTCATTTCAGGGTCTGGTTGGACCTCCTTATCACCAAAGACATGGTGGCCACCTCAACAGGGAGCTCTCTGCGCTACTGAACAATTCTGTTGTATCATCATCCAGTCATTACTCTCCGGAGTGTTTAATAATAACTGAACCCTCTTATTAAATGTAAGGTTCCATCTCCCCTATCAATCAGGATTCCTCCAGTAGAGAAGCTTCACTTTCACTGCGGTATGACTGACCTCACATAACACCTTCACTTATATCCACCATCTTTATGTCCTACAAATACTAGTCACAACCGCCTGGAGGCTTTGCATGGACAACAATCCATTCTGATCCTCTCTGGAAACAGCCTACATTTTCACCATCCAACTCTAGGATCAGAACTGATGTTCCAGTACTTTAAATAAGCATTGGTCAATCTTGGAGCCCCCAGGATACAGCATGCTTATTCAGCATCCTGCTGTGGGGATCACTTACAGGTACAGTACACCCCTCAGCCATTTCCACTAGGGCTCCCCGCCGCACATACAAGATATCTTCACCATCCTAATCACAGGACTACCCTCAGATACTGTGTGCATCTCCTCACCCTGTTGTGGGTATCCCCCACACATACTGTGCACACCTTCAACATCCTACTCTGGGATCTTCCCTAGATATAGAAAAGGTGACCATCACACCATTTTGAAATGCTTTGCAGTCTGTAAACTAAGTTGTCAAAGGTCACCTAGTCCCATTTAGCAGTTTTATTCTTTTAAACCAAATCACATTTGTAAACTTTATCCAGACTTTATCCAGTGAATATTTGGCAAAACAACCTACTTAATATTAGCCACTGAATCAGAACTATCTAGAAAAACCTTCTTTCATCAGGATAATCGACAGTGCAAATGGGCTATCCCTGGTAAATGTTGTCTGTTCAATGCAGGCCACGCAGAAGACTCCTTGGTCTATTAGGACTCTAGGTTCTGAACACAGTGTTCTCAGATACACCTCTTGTGTTACCTTTTCTCCCAACTTGGCGTACACTTGGTTGTGGTGAGTGGTGTTGGCTTCTCCACTCGGATTTACTGAGGAGACCACAATGGGCTCAACCTGGTCAGAAACAGAGAAACAGAGTGGGTTATTCCTTATTTCACAGTCCTTACACACACACATGCCCACAGACACACACACGCACACATATACACACACGGTCACATATACACACATGCAACCAACATTACACATTTTGTCTGAATTATACTTTATTCAACTAGAAAATATAATTATCTGTTGAGAAATAAAATAATGTGATATCCTTGAATACAGGTGTATGATAGTAAATGTCAATTTTAGCGCACATACATCTAATGACCCTCAGCAATGGAGGCTTGTCAGACATGAGTTGCTATGGCACCGAGATCTGTTTAAAAGGAAGTGATGGATGGAGTGCCTGAGTTGATGAATTATTGTCAGACACCAGTGATTACTCTAGGTCTGTATTCCAATAGGAACCTCCAGTGCACAACCACAGCAGATCACTGTGCCCAGCTGTTTACTGCACAAAAAAAATAACTTGGCCCATCGTTAGGGTTGCCACCTTTTCCCCCAACCTGTACTTAACTGTAAATGCCAGGTAAACACTGGTGCTACACTTTACTATAAGGAACATTGTCCATTTCACGCCCATGACAGGAGCAAGATGAACAGTTTCATACTGTGCAAACTGATATCATGAGCACACTGTTCCCGTGCCAACCTCTCACCAGAGTGCCTGAACCAGAACGGAGACCACCGCTAGTGCGGACAAGATGTGCCAAGGTGCTGGCAACATCTCCCAGCGCGCTGGCGTCATAGGCCTGAAGACGAGCATCTTTTGTCAGAGTGCTGCGACCAGATGTATACCAACTTAAGGTCCTAGCATAACATCCCAGTATGGTACCTATAGTGCCGGGTACTTTCATTGTATACCAGTGTGCTGACTTCATTTGTCAAGGTGCTGGCATAATTTATCAGAGTGCTGACATCACATGTGTGTCCAGATGTTAGCATCATATTCCAGAGTGGTGCCTATAAATTCCTGGTGCTGTTCAAAGCGCTAGCGGCGCTGTTTACATAGACCAGGTTTGATCCTTGAGACAGAGTGGCTACGGTGCCAGTCTGTAGCTAATTTGCAAGTCAAGGGTTGTTTATAAACCAGGCGTTAACTACTGATATGCCAGGCAGTGATGTCTTATGTGCCATGCTGGGAGAGAGCAGGTGCCCTCCTAGGATTGCTTATATGCAAATCTGGGACTGCCCATGTGACAGGCTGAAGTTTCTCATCTGCCAGTCTTGGACTGCAGCTTGACAGACTGGAGCCTCTAACAGGAGCCACCCTCAAATCTCTCCTATGTTATTTCTCCTTCTCTGTCCTCTTTCCCTTCTCAGCCTCGTTGCCCTCTGCTCTTCTATCCCTTTACTCTCCTTTCCATGTTCTGATGCACTGCAACAACTCAGCTAATGTTACTCTCTTTCTTCTTCCAGAAGCCACAGGCCATCCTCAGGGTGTCTAGGCAGGTGCACACAGCGGCAGTGGAAGGTAAGTGTCTCTGCACTCACAACCCCTGGTATGAGGTCTCTCTGTATTTTGTGCCCAGTTACCGGTTCTGGTGTTAAGCCCCCACCCCCGGCCTGAGACCTCCCTCTATATCCTGGGTCCAGTTACTGGTTCTGGTGTCATTCTCCGGGCCTGAGACCTCTCTCTATGTCCTGGGTCCAGTTACTGGTTCTGGTGTCACCCCCCCGGTCTCAGACCTCACTTTATGTCCTGGGTCCAGTTACGAGTTCTGGTTTTACTCTCCCTGCTATGAGACCACTCTCTATGTCATGGGCCCAGTTCCTGGTTCTGGTGTCACTCTCCCTGGTCTGAGACCTCTCTCTATGTCCTGAGCCCAGTTACTGGTTCTGGTGTCACTCTTCCTGCTCTGATGCAGCTCTGTATCACTTGGGCCCAGTAACAGGTTCTGGTGTCACTCACACTGGCTTGAGTCTTCTATTGGTCTACACTCCAAGGGTCCTGAGTAATGATTGTCCCATATACACATGATCTGGTTCTAGTCCGGATACGCTGGACACTTGTCTCATGTCAGCCCAGAGTTCCAGTAGCTATGATCCTGTCTCTTCTTCTCATCCAGCGCTGGAGGGGAGCCCCCTGGAGAAGGCGGTCACCAGCAGCTTTGCTTCCTTCATACATGAAGTCCAGGCAGATCACCTGTCCCAAGCTGTGCGGCACCGAAGCAAGCGTATGATCCTGAACAGCATCGGGGCTGGACTGGTGGGAAGCACGACCCATGTGTTCAACATTGCCCTGGGATACTGCCAGGTAAGAAGAGACATGGAACACACCAAGTAACATACCATGCAACAAACGTGTGTTAAAACCCCCTCTAGAAAAGCAGTGTGAAAATCAGCCTGGGAAACTGCCAGGTAAGAGAGACATGGAACATACCAAGCAAGGCATTATGCAACACACATCCATAAAAACACTTAAAGGTCAACAGTGTGGCCATGGCCCTGGGATACTGCCAGGCAAGAGGTGACATGGTACACATCAGGCAACACATGTTGCAACACACATCAATAAAAATCCCTTCTAGGACACCAGTGTGCACTATCTCCCTGTAATCCTGCCCGGTAGGAGGAGACATGGAAGACACCATAGACCACACCATGCAAAACACAGCCATAAAAAAAACCTTTTTAGACCAAGAGTGTGACCATCTTCCTGTGATCCTGCCATGTAAGTGGCAACAAGTGCCGCACCATGAAATACACCATACAACTCCAAAGCAACAATCATCCATTAAACCTCTCTAGACCTATGCTGATCACCATCTCTCTCTGATCTAGCCTAAGACATGGGCCACAACAAGCACTCCCACTATTCACCACCCAGCCAATAAAAACCAACTATGCCATAATGTCCTCGGGAGTCCATGTTTTAAAGGGAGGCAGGGTCCAAACAAGAAAGCACACCATGAAGTATATGTCCACTAAAATCCCATATATCAGAAGAGGGGGCCATCTCCCAAGGGCCCTCTCAGTTAAAGTGAGACTGGAAGCAAAACAAACACTACACCTGTAACACACCACCATTAAAACATATTATCAGGACCCAGAAAGTTAGCATGACCTTGAGATACTCAAAAGGAAAAGGCAACTTCGACAAAAAACGCAACGTCTCATGAATCAAACCATCCCTTAATCAGAATCTCTTCAGACTTTAGTTGTTCAGTATCACCATCAGATTTTACCTGCTTATCAGAGTCTTGGATCTAACCAAGCATTACACCATGGACGCCCCACCATTAAATAACCCTCTAAACCAACAGTGTGACCCGCTACCTGAAATAATAAGTAAGAAGAGAGAAAGACCAAGTCATAAAATCCACCTTTAGTTTTCACAAATCACACCCTAGGATCCCTGCAGATGTTAAGCAGTTAATATCTCGAGAGAATACCAGGAGAGCGAGTATCATGTAGGGTAAGCAGATAAACATGGGGACCTCTGATCTCAGACACAGCTGTCCTTCAGGAACTCTACTCCTGCTCATGGAGATCACTGACCTGCTCCTGTCTTTCTCCTAATAGACCCCTCCAGGTATGAGATGTCCCATCCTGTTTTTAGAGTTGAGTTACCTATCCTCTAACAAGCTACCTTCTTCCTCCATTAGGTGTCCAGGAGCACTGTTCATTCATCACTTTATTCTCTCTCCAACAGGACATGTTCTCCTTGTCTGCGATCAGCTCTGTGTACGGGAGGAAAAGAATGAGACTCCCTCCCACGCTGGCTGCATATGTCAATGGAGTGGCGGTAAGGAATTTGGCAGCTGCTTATGAATGTATCCATCAATCGTAGACTAAAAGTGGTGAAATTCTGAGAATTGTTTTAATGCTGTCTACTCCAGTGTTCAATCTTGTCTGTTTCCACTTCTGTAAACAGACAGTATTGGGCAATTGTGCAGCCAATAAACAACATTTTAAAATATGGATCCTCCATGTCTGTAAATTGTTTCCATAGTTTGATGACACAATCTCTCAGTTTAACATCACTTCCTGGTCCTCTTCTTGAAAGACCTCCTATCCCTCTTCTCCTCTTCTACAGACTCACTCCATGACCTTCAATGACACTTGGCACCCTGCCACTCACCCCTCGGGCGCTGTGCTGCCGGCTCTCATGGCGGCTTCCCAGATGCTCCCCGTGGGCTCCCGACCCAGTGGCTCAGACTTCCTGTTGGCATTCAACGTAGGCATCGAGGTGCAAGGAAGACTAATGCGTTTCTCCAATGAAGCCAGCAATATCCCCAAGAGGTATGTGTGATGCCCACAAAGAACATTAATACCCCATGACCAACACAGAATGCCCTCATGGGGCTGCAGTATCTGAAGGCCATGGGTATGATGCTAAACAAAATAGGGTAGAAATGGCTCATGAGTTATGAGTGAGATCCCTAGAGGGGGTAATGTTATGATCTGTGCCTGATGTGCACAGAGGGCAGAAATATCCCCAAGAAGAGCCTGTAATGCAAACAGAATCATGTATGTGGATAGCACACAATGTAAACATGGTAAAGATAATTTTTCTCTTCACTGTAACTGGATTATATATTTATGTTGAGTGCCTGATTAGATTTTAGCATATTGTCAATGCCTCCTCACTGCATGATGGTGTTAATGGTACATGTCTGACATGCTCCTAGCATATTTCATTACTTCACACTTATTATTAGTACGATCCATACAAAACTATCTTGCTATTGTCCTTATTCCATGTCTGAAACTGTTCTTTGTATCTCCTATCAGATTCCACCCTCCATCTGTTGTTGGCACCATGGGCAGTGCTGCCGCCGCAGTGAAACTTCTTTCCTTGAATGCAGACCAATGTGCCCATGCTCTGGCGATCGCCGCCTCTCTCGCAGGGGCACCGATGGCCAATTCAGCGACTCTTGCCAAGCCTCTCCATATTGGCAACGCCACCCAACTTGGGATGGAAGCAGCACTTTTAGCTGCCCGTGGGATGGAAGCCAACCCACTCATCTTGGACGATGTGCCTGGCTGCTCAGGATTCAGTGCTTTCTATGGTGACTGCCAGCCCTCACCCCTGGCAGTGCCAGATCAAGATTACAGCTTTCTGTTGGAGGAACAAGACATCGCCTTCAAGAGGTTCCCAGCTCACTTGGGCATGCACTGGGCCGCAGACGCTGCCATCTCAGCCAGAAACCGAGTCATCAATATAATGGGCTCCTTCAACCCCGCTGCCATCTGCTCTAGTCTTCTGAGGGTCCCAGTCTCCAAGTACATCAACAGACCCTTCCCAGAGTCTGAGCACCAGGCCCGACACTCCTTCCAGTTCAACGCCTGCACAGCCCTCCTGGATGGGAATGTGGGCATCTCTTCCTTCAGTGAGGACAGCCTCAGGAGACCTGACCTCATCAACCTGCTGAAGAAGGTGGTGGTGGAACACCCTGAGGACAATGTGGCTAACTTCGACAGGATGTACGGAGAAGTAGCGCTGCTCCTCGACAGCGGAGAGATCGTAACAGGAAGATGTGACACCTTCTATGGACACTGGTGAAAACCCCTCAGCAAAGTTTCACTCCATGAGAAATTCCGCTCCAACGGTAGCTATGTGCTCCACCAAGACCAGGCGGAAGCCATTATTGAAGTGGTGGAGGAGATTGAGAGCCTGGAAGACAGTTCTCAAATAGCATCCTCTCTGTGGTAGAGGTGCAGACAGCTCACACCTGGTAGCCCCCCTGCACTAAAAGTGTTCAATCAAAATACATCCCTCACACAAACTTTGAATGACCTACCTGGTGCACTCATCTTTAACATAAGTTGTTATACACAAAATAGAAAATCGCCTCAAGGAGAGGAACAGTACCTAAACATTGCATAAAACAATGAGTGACAGCCATGTACTCTCCTCTCATGAAAAGTGCTGTCATGTCTCACCGTACAACAAGGTCCTATTTTGATCCTTACAAACACAGAAGCATCTGGCTGATCAAAAACAATAGGATTAATATTCCTAGAGCCTCATTAGTACTTTCTAAGGACTGTAAAATGTCATTTTTTTATTTATTGTAATTTAATGTTTGTTTATTGTTTAATAATAAGCCCTTATCTCACTGAAATATCATCTCTGCTTCACAATGAATGATCCCCCCGGGGGCCAAAGTAAGGGTCAGCTGGATGTTCAATTTTATTCCAGTATTGAATTCCCCGTGTCCCGCTCTCTCACGTGTACTTTTCTAAAGCCACAGGACAAATTAGGTCAATGCAAGGACTTTCTATTCGTCTCTCATGTTTTATTAGTGAAACATATTTTGTGGTTTCTGTTGTTATTTATTTAATTTTGAATAAACGCTCTGTATTTATTTTACAAAGATTTTAATTTTTGATATAAAAATAAGCTGACATTTTAGATGCAACTTACAAGGGAGCAACAGCTTGGTGCAGAGAGAATGGAGCCTCTCACACAAACTCTCATTTCCAGCTGTTCCTCAGCATGCTGCCCCCCTTGCTAGAGTTTCACAACCTGTACCAAAAAGCTTCCCTGTTGTAAGAAGCTTCCCTCACATGCACAACCACACAAATAACAGCTGAATATACACACCTGAACAAGTACTTAAGATTGATCAAGTCATGGCACAAACTTAAAATGTTAAGATTCTTCGGCTGATGTCATCCAGTTTGCACCACTGTGGTCATTCTCCGCTCTCACAATCTGCCACGTGCGCTGGAAAGCAGAGCATATTGTGAAGTAATCATACGTGTGGGAAATACCAAAAAGATCATAGATTTACTAGCCAATTCTGTGACCCACTCCACTTACTTAAATGCACTCACCATATTTAGAAACACCATATGGCAAACCTACTTAGTAGAGTCTTTCGATATTAATTTATTGATGAAGATCAGTAAAAGTGACCATCCCACATCTTTTAGGATGCCATATATTCCCAAATAAAGAGCTGATTGATTCCTGCAAGGGTTAGCAACTCCAGCTGGAATTTCAGGTTGAGCAAGACACTCTCCAAGTGCATGGTTTGTGGTCTGATGACACCAACCGCTCCCTGTATTTTGACCAAAGTCCACAGATATCTTTCCAAAGGCGAATGACATGATTTTGTGTCCTTCAAATAATCTGTGCACATATTTTAGGGCTTCAAGGAGCTTGATGCATTTTACAGATAAATCACCCCTGATATCGCTTTTCATTCACAGAGGTTTGAACAAACGCTTTAGTGGTTTTAGTGCTGTTTAATTAATATTAAAGGTCAGAGACCCCTCATTCAGAAATAGCCTGGTTCGGTGTCAGAGAACATAAGAAACTCTGATTCATTCAAATTGGAACATCTTCCAATTAGTCCCCTGTTCCATTCTCAATGTATGTAAAGACAGGTAATTTTTGGTCATAAAAAACATAAATTCAAAATCAAGAGCTTCATGGCATGTTCTAAATGTCCAAATATTACAATCCTTTTGGACTTTGAATTTTACATAAATATTGTGGCCTATATTTTGTCTATAAACATATTGCAGGACCATTCAGAAAGTAGGAGATTCTGCTCTCAGTTCCAGGGGGCACGAGAAGAATGGATAGTCTTTGTGTGTCTGGTACATGAGCCTCCATGGATCAATAAGGGAGTGATCTGCCTCAAGATCCCACAATAGGGCTTTATCTTTGTTGAAACACTGGTCCGGATGGCTGGATCCATCAAGGGTGGGGTCGAATGAGGGCTTACAGTCTCTGCCGATCACTAGCTGTGCATGGACTGTCTCTGTTATCACACTGTTGAATCTGGCAAAGAATTCCAGTTTCCCAGCGTTTGGGGCTTAGATGGATCCAACAGCACAGGTGTGGCCCTGACACACCAGTTTTACAAGGGCATATGAACCCTGTAGTTCGCACCATGGGAGATATTCCCAAGAACGTGTGATAATCATCGCCAAAATAAGTTAACACAATTTTTCATATCGCGGGAAAATAACTCTGTGTTAACGTCGGATTCACAACACGATGGTAACATGCAATAGTTTCCAGATAACGCATCGTATGTCCGAGATAAAATCACCTGGACTGTGATAAAAATCGAAACACAAACATGAAAAAACTTGCGATGGGCACAACTGCGATAAAAAATCCAGCAAGAAGCGGCGCCAGGCCTGCAAGTCCCACCAGTCAGGCGGCCAAAATCACTATAAAAGCGGCACCCAAAAACACAAACAACTTCGAAGCACCATGGAGGTAGCCGGAGCAAGTACAGAGGACAACCAGAACCCCACAAGCCCCACGGAGGACCAGCCTGGGACCATCATTGGGGAGACATTGGCAGGAGTTGGGGGACCGGACACTGCACAACATGACCTGAGCTAACAGCAACAGGGTAGGTAACGACCAGGGACTGGGGGGACAGAGGGAGATGGGCACAATGGCACACATGCACAATTAAGTACAGCACATCTGCGAGCAAACCATGCCCAAGATCCACAACTCCGACCAAGAGCCCAAGTTACCCAAGTCAGCAACATCTTAGCACTGCATAACCACAGAAGTGAAAGGCACACTGCCTGAAAGATATAAGGGCCAGCCAAATCAGAGCTGAAGGGGCAACTCACCCACAATGCAGCACACACACAAGAATCAGAGCACCTCTACATTGACAACAATGTGGTACAAACTGCAACACTTTCACAACAGAACAGAGGACACAGCTGCTGCCACTTGTGTGTAGAAAATGGCCATTCGCATTTAGCATAGCACGAAACTGCGAGATGACAATGTACAAGTTCAACCTCACATCCCTGACGGTGTAGAAATGTCAACTGTCCCGCTTCAAATAGGCATCTCCTCACAAACAGTCACAATGTAGATTGCCATACAGTCTGACAGTAAACTTCTACAATGCGTGAACATACATGTGAACAAAATGTCAATCTGCATCTCCCCTTCACATTGCAGAGGGAGAATCAACACCTCCTGCAGAGCAGACCCAACAACACAGCACTGATGATGAAGAGGACCTCCCCAACATCTACACCGACGCACTCCAGCAGCTCATGGACAGCTCCGGCACCCCACCTTCAGGAGCAGGGCAGCCCAGCTGCATGGATGAGACCCCACCCCCTGCGCAGACCACCCAGCAGGAAGCACCCACCACCATGGCTGTCTCCCAGGACCCCCACGACCAACACATGGCATTCCAATGCTGTGTGTAAGGGTGCCGGGAGGAAATGGCTGACCAGCTGCGGGTGGGATTCGACCTCATGGCAGCCAAACTAGATGCCATACTTGGATGTCTAAGTCCCATCAGGGACCACTTACAGTCCCTAACAGACACCCACTGTCCGCTCCATGCTCTCCAACAATCCATGGCTGACATCGCTGGATTCATGACTCTGAGCCAAGAAGAACTGTCTAGTCAGAGTGGCTCCAGCGATGTCAGCCGGGCGTTGGGACACATGAGAATGATGGAGAGCTTGGAGCGGATGCAGGCGGAAAGAATGTTTGCCACAGCTGCACACCAGCGAGATGTAGCTGTGATCTTCCATGCCCTGCAGATCATCGTCATGGCATTGCCACCACAAGGCCTGGCGTGGATGGATGCTGGTGCTACTACTACATCCACATCTCCTCCCCCTGAAGTGTCGGTGCCACACATTGCGGCAGAATTTCAAACTCCGTCCCCTGATGTGTCACTGCCACACAGTGATGCAGACAAAACACCACCACCCGCATGTGAGGCACCTGACACATCAGAGGACGAAGATGCTGATGAATCTGGCTTTGTGGCTGGAATGAAGTGGTAGCATTCATATCCGCCATATGGCCGGTTTCAGCTTGGTTCGGTCCTCTGCTTCATGCCCTGGAATAACACCTTCCACTGTCCCCCTATACACTCAGTGACACTCACCTTGGACCTCGACATGGACTGCCAAATTTTGTTTGGTTACCAATGACACAGCAATCACACTGCGGACTGTAGTCTTCCACTCCCTATGAACTTGTCAATCCCGAAAGGACTCTGGCTGGCCCTCGACGGGCCAACAATGTAAAGTGGGGTTTGCATGGCCCTGTACTGGTCCAGCTTCAACGCTCCATTGAATGTGAATAAAACATTCAAATTCATGCAGATGTGTCTTGGCCGTGATCAATCGAGTATGAAAGTATGGATGAATGTAGGGACAGTGATTCCACAAAAAAGTACTGCCTGGGTAATGCTATCAATGCGCATGTATGGCGCTGACCCAGATAGGCAGTGAGACACACATTGTCATTCAAATCAACACTCATCACAGTTGAATACAAGTGAAGGTGTGCAGACTTTATTAGCATATGCGTGTCAGTACGAGCAAGATAAGTGCCACAACATGCAGACCAATGCAGCAGTATGTCAGAATGAGGAACGTTGCCAAGCGCCGCTGTCCACTCTGGGGGAGTGCCTCACCTTTCACAGGTGTGTGTTAACCCGCGTTATTGTCCGCTCATGTATTCGTAGTTCAGGCGAATGCAGCCATGTCCACTGTTGTCGTGGGATATGTGACCAGATCTCCAAGATGTAACAAGGTGTTGGGACATGTGCAATGGGTTCCAATCTGTTGTGGCTGCAGGTACACAGTTACTTGTCCATGAAAGAGATTGCAGCTTCATAGGCTATTATTTCCAACATGAGGTCGTTGTCGACTTCACCAAACAGGAAGGCGAGGTGATCCATTAGCTGGTCCGGCCAGATGTGCTGCGTCCACCCCTTACACCAATTAGCACTACAGCCCAATAGGGGAGCAGTTCAATGTGGTCACTGCACACAAGGATTTGTGCAATCTCCCAGGTCCAGCTGCCAGCATATATGTCAAGTATCAAGGCATCCCTTAAACGGGTATCACAATGACTACTCCTCTTCGTGGGCCAACAGGGGGCGCACACACATGTCAAAATCCAGTTCAGCTACCATCCTGTTGGATAGGCAGACATCCATGGACCACTCGAATATGCACAATCGACAATGCAACACAGGCTGAACGCAGGTGACGTTGGCAAGGCGGAAGCTTAGCCGGTAACTGATCCACAGCACTGCCAATGGCAGTGCCCCCAGTAAATGCAGCATACGTGCACAGTACAGTTCCACGTGACAGGGGTTGTGCATGTTTCCAGGATGTTCTGTCATTGCGTTAGTGGCTCTGGTTGGAGTGGCACTATTCTGACCTGCGCCAGTTCTTTGGATGAAATGCTACAGCTCGGAAAAAAGAGTTGTTTTAGTGTACAAAGGTCGTACGCCTGGGATGGTGTGGGAATAAGTGTGAAGGCCATTCCATGCAAGATAACTTCGAGCAAGGACTCCTGTGTGTGGGGTGTGTATACGTTGGTCACTCATCGGGCTGTGCGTAGTGTGGGAGTCTGCATCAGCTGCTATAGTATCTGTCGGGGGTGCCGGGCACATGCAATTCCGAGGTTGGAGGTGCAGATGGGCTTCCGCCTGATAGTTCAGACAAAGGAGCTTTCATCCCTATTGTTGGTTTGTCATCTGCTTGCATTTAGGAACTGTGAGGTGGCTTGTTGGGATGGGATGTGTGCGACTTTGGGATTCATGTTTGAGATGTCTTGCATGTGGCAAATGTGCGGCATCACTGTGTTACGTTGCCTCACTGCTGCTCCTCCCTCCCCCAAGCCCATTTACTTGTGTGGGCAGCACAGTTGCATCACTTGCACACCTATGGCACACCATAGTCATGCCTGCCTGCACATGTCCGCAAGCCTGATAACGACACTGTGAAGTTGGGCGTTGAAGGTGGTCGGCCACATGAGTGTAGACCTACGGTAAGGATAGGGCGTGGCTGAACTCGCGCTGCGAGTAGGGCTGGGCATTTTGCTCATGCTGCGGCATGACAGATACACACAACACTTGGCATGTATGAGCCAAGACCCCGAGTGGTCTTGCATTCCTTCATTTCTAAGTTCGTGCGAGCCCGCCCTCAGGGTGCATGCTACATTGCAACATTGTCGATTGCCGGCAGGGTGGTGCCGACACTACAACAGAGACACACCCATTAGTTACTTCCTTGTTCAGGCAAGAACTGAACCACGCCCAGAGCCCCGGGCAAATTCTTGACACCCCTATGCTGGACTGGCGTATGCCGGCCCAGCCCACTCCTTTCACGCTTACAGAGGGGGACAACAAAGCTACATTTCCAAGGTCTTAGCCACTGCTTGAGGTGACATGGTTGCGTCCGATGTCCAGACCACAGTGTAATGTGGTAGGGCCCGGAGCCATCATGCATACATAAAGAACACATGGACACACTTAGATAGATAGTGGAACTGGCCATGGGCACGTGCGCCCGTCCCCTTTTTATTACCAGGGCCACATGTCCAATGATGCCTGTGCTGGATGGGTGTGGGGTGAGTGTAAGCCAGTCCTCAGGGAGTGGTTGGTGCTGGCAACAACTAGAACATGGATCTTCGGATCACACACACAGAAGATTCAATCATAAAGGGTCCATGACTTGCAGTGCACTGAGGTATGGGCAGCAGAACTGGAATCACACACAGAAGATTCAATAATATAAAGTGTCCATGACTTGCAGTGCACTGTGGTAGGAGCAGCAGAACTGGAATCACACACAGTAGATTCAAACATAAAGGGTCCATGACTTGCAGTGCACTGCGGTAGGAGCAGCACAACTGGAATCACACACAGTAGATTCAAACATAAAGGGTCCATGACTTGTGGTGCATTGAGTTAGGGGCACCAGAGATGTGCGTGCTCATGTGAAGTAATTGTTAATGTTTGTGTCCCTTCGGGAGATTCCTGCTGCAGCTGCAGTGAGGTGTGGTACACCTGCCTCATCTTCATCATCATCGTCCCAGGTCTTCCCCACTGCCTGAGGTGACATTGTTGCATCAGCTGTCCACACAACAAAACTCAATCATAAAGGGTCCGTGTCTTGTGGTGCACAGAGTTAGTGGCACCTGAAGAGCTCAGCGTGTGCGCAAACTAAGAAGATGCATCGTCCGGGCGGGCCGCACTAGAAGCACTGTCTGTTGCCTACTGGCCTGCGCCATAAATAAATCAAGACTGGATTCGAATTGTGAGCCCAGCTGACCGCAGTGTAGGCCAGAGGCAGCGGTCAGCTAGGGCCCACAACCACGCGGCATTGACTTGAGCTGCACACAGTTAGTGGCACCTGATGAGCTCAGCGTGTGCGCAGCCAGCGGTGATGGCGTGACCTTGCAAGTCAGGATTGGATTTGATTTGTGAGCCCTGCTGACCGCAGTGTAGGCCGTAGGCAGCGGTCAACAAGGGCCCACAGCCATGTGGCGTTGACTTGAGCTGCACAGAGTTAGTGGCACCCGATGAGCTCAGCCTGTGCGCAGCCAGCGGTGATGCGTCATCCGGGCGGGCCGCACTGGGAGCAATGTCTGTGGCCTACTGGACTCTGCCATAAATAAATCAAGACCCAACTTGAATTGAGGGACCTGCTGACCGCAGTGTAGGCCGAAGGCAGTAGTCGGCACACACATGACTCCGCCGTGCTGTGCCACTGGATGCTCTGGGGGCCTGTGCCGCAGAGGCCAGAGATCGGCTGAGGAGGCTGGCGGTCAAGGCGGAGGACTCGTGGCAGGGTGAGGTGCGCCACCCTGGCAGACAAGTTGGCCATACCGGAAGTGAACCACGCCCAGAGACCAAGCCAAATTATTCATGCTCCTACGCGGGACTGGCGTACGCCGGACCAGCCCACTCCGCTTAGGCTTACAGGGGGGGACGACAAAGCTACATGACTGAGGTCTTCCCCACTGCCTGAGGTAACATGGTTGCGTCCACTGTCCACAACACTACAAACACCAGCAGTATATGTCCACATGGACATGTCTGTGCTCTGCATGCGGAAGTCTGTCCAGCATATCACTGCCACACTTGGCATTGTGTACATTGTTGTTCATGGGTGACTTCCCTCCTTGACACATACTTGGTTCCCACCTCTCCCCAAATTCTGCAATTGTGCGGCTGAGGGACCATGCCATTTTATGGAGGTCAGCTGTCTTGTTCTGCGCTGCCTGGGTGAAGTACGGGGGGGGCCTGGGGTTGATGGAGGTGGGTGTTGTGGCCCTCTTGGGTCTCCGAGCTGCATGATCAGTAGCTCCATGACATGTGTTGGCATTCAGATGTAAAGAATCAATAGAGAGTGGACCACTTGTCCTGTGTCGCCAGGGTCTATTTGCTCTTGGTTCCGTCAAAAAAGAAGAACCCTCACAACTGTACACAGGCGCGAGGGCGGTATATACTGGGTCACCGCTAATGTGTACTAGTACAGCATCATCATAGGGTCTTTTTTAGTATGTATGCTGTCCTCCGCCAGGAGGAAGACCAACTGGTAAAACAGTAGCGTCCAGACATGAATATGAGGGAGGGAAGGTGTGAGAAGTGCTCTTGATAAAGTGAGGTAAAATTCTCTTAATCACTTTTTCTAATAGGGCTTTATTGAGAGAATGTTGAAAAAGAGAAAAATAAAAAAGGTGAAGTAAGGGTATAGACCGAGTTACTGGTCTGCCGTACTTTCAGGTGTCAAGGATCAGGGTCAACATGTTTCAGCCTTCTGTAAAAGTCTAAAGGCTTTCGTCAGGACCAATCAGAAGGAAGGCGCGTTGTGGCTCCTTAAGTAGTGAATATTATTCACTGATTACAAGTAAAAGGGTCAGATCCATGGTATCTGTACCTGATAGAAAAAAGGAAAAGCAACAGCATTGGGTATTGCTAGGGACACAAAATAGAAATCGTGTTGTATCACAATAGTTTTCTGGACAGCTACTGTCCTGTTTGGAAAAGTGAGGTTAGTGGCTTGGTGGACCATTGAGAGAATTCGGGCAAGTGGCGAGAAGGGCGGCTATTCTGAATAATAAAAAGGTTAAAATAACATCTTTTGGTTATAGTTGTGCGTAGTGTTAGTTGCTTGTAGAAGGTGCATCTATTAGAGTGCTTGATATTATGCTCGTGTGAACTTCAAGTATGTTTGTAAAACAAGCGAGTTAAGCTGTGCGTAACGCGGTGCAAAAAGAAAATGAATGTTAAAGTCCGCGAATACGTTTAGCAGGCGGTGCCCCTCGTGTCTATACGCGTGTAACTGTCAAGTACTGTTCAGAGTGTAACAGACAACATACACAAACAGCCTAACCCACATTATATCGATAATCTCAATATTACCTCATACGGGTGCAAATTGCACTTCTTGGTGGTACCCGAGAGGCATTCACGGAACTATCTTCTAAGATAATAAGAAAGAACGTTACCGCGAACAGAGGCAGAACAAGTCCTGGACTTCATGGAATCGGTAAGCACTGATGGCCGCCACGAATGCCTGAACGCGCTACAAAAAACGTAAGCCGCATCTAACCCTTTCCTTAACGTTCTTTCTTATTATCTTAGAAGATAGTTCCGTGAATGCCTCTCGGGTACCACCAAGAAGTGCAATTTGCACCCGTATGAGGTAATATTGAGATTATCGATATAATGTGGGTTAGGCTGTTTGTGTATGTTGTCTGTTACACTCTGAACAGTACTTGACAGTTACACGCGTATAGACACGAGGGGCACCGCCTGCTAAACGTATTCGCGGACTTTAACATTCATTTTCTTTTTGCACCGCGTTACGCACAGCTTAACTCGCTTGTTTTACAAACATACTTGAAGTTCACACGAGCATAATATCAAGCACTCTAATAGATGCACCTTCTACAAGCAACTAACACTACGCACAACTATAACCAAAAGATGTTATTTTAACCTTTTTATTATTCAGAATAGCCGCCCTTCTCGCCACTTGCCCGAATTCTCTCAATGGTCCACCAAGCCACTAACCTCACTTTTCCAAACAGGACAGTAGCTGTCCAGAAAACTATTGTGATACAACACGATTTCTATTTTGTGTCCCTAGCAATACCCAATGCTGTTGCTTTTCCTTTTTTCTATCAGGTACAGATACCATGGATCTGACCCTTTTACTTGTAATCAGTGAATAATATTCACTACTTAAGGAGCCACAACGCGCCTTCCTTCTGATTGGTCCTGACGAAAGCCTTTAGACTTTTACAGAAGGCTGAAACATGTTGACCCTGATCCTTGACACCTGAAAGTACGGCAGACCAGTAACTCGGTCTATACCCTTACTTCACCTTTTTTATTTTTCTCTTTTTCAACATTCTCTCAATAAAGCCCTATTAGAAAAAGTGATTAAGAGAATTTTACCTCACTTTATCAAGAGCACTTCTCACACCTTCCCTCCCTCATATTCATGTCTGGACGCTACTGTTTTACCAGTTGGTCTTCCTCCTGGCGGAGGACAGCATACATACTAAAAAAGACCCTATGATGATGCTGTACTAGTACACATTAGCGGTGACCCAGTATATACCGCCCTCGCGCCTGTGTACAGTTGTGAGGGTTCTTCTTTTTTGACGGAACCAAGAGCAAATAGAACCTGGCGACACAGGACAAGTGGTCCACTCTCTATTGATTCTTTGCATCTATGAATGGAAGCCGAATGGACCACAGCTTCTCCTTCCCTCCCCATTGATTATCTTGGCATTCAGATGTGACTCTGGGCTGGGCTCCATTTCATTCTGCAGGTTGTTGTCCTGCTTAACACTAGTAAAAGGCAGGTGTTAGATCCCTGCTGCTAATGCGCCTTATGGCCTGTTTTTAGTTTGCATCGCAGATCTGGCTGATTGTTGTGAATGTCGCGCAGTGGTGTTTTCCTGTGTTTTTGCACGGGAACGCCTACTCTGCATATCATTAGCTTTAGTTATCGCTCTCATCCGTGGCGATGTTTTTTGTGGCAGCTATTGCTGGAAAACTGGGGATATGGGCAGTTCGCACCAGCTTGGGAATAGTGCGACAAATCTATCGCCACCTTTGCGGCGCTAAAGTGCAGATACATCGGCGATAAGTCCTTGAGAATATGCCCCCATGTTTATTGCAGCTTTATGAGTAGTGCCTTTAGCAAGAGGTTACCCACACTGCCTTCCCTGTAAGGTGGGCGAACCGTGTTGGGGAAATCGGGGGGAGGAAGGCATCCAAGACTGATGCTGCCACCACCTGTACGACCCACCCTCCTGTAAGCTTAGCTACTTCTATGATAGCTAAATGAGATTCTTGCAGTAAGACAATGTCTGACTTCTGGGAACCTTGGTAAGAAACTACCATTTTCCATCATATGTCGGTTGTAAGATCATTGACGACGAAAGATCAGCCTCTCGTTGAGGGCATCTTTGGTGAATTTTAGGGGGTTCGTTTTCACACTGTCTGTCTACATTCTGAAATTCTTGTTTGCCACAAGTGATGTGGCCGGATATCTCCAGCTGCGTTGGGTGTAACCCATGGGCAATGGTATATAGTTGGGAGGTCTTGCTATGCATACAAAGAGAAAGGGAAACGTGTTCAGGCGATCTAGAACAAGTCTGCGGGGAACTGCCTCGGTGTTTATATGGGTGAACAACCAACTGATCACACTGTGGGTCGCTCCCACTCCTAATTAGTAAAGACTGAAGTGGGCAACTTGATTGTAGACTCTGGGCTTTGAGGGGGATCATGACTTATATCTCTTTCTTAAGAAGTGGCCTTCCTGTGATTTGCCTCTGAGGAGAGGATCCCTGGAGGACACAGAGGCAGGTGTACTAGATATTGCAGCGATAGAGTCTAACGTGTGGGACCATGATGATTCCTCACTTAGGAGAGGGGATGTTACCACTTCCATTTAAGTTTCCTCCTGTGTTTCCAATCGGTCTTCTGGTTCTTGTGGGTCATAGCATTCCCATGTTTTGACGAGTATCATAACTAGCATACTTACAGGATCAGGTATGCCATACTTGATTTTTATTTTTTATTTTAGGTGCGCATCGTAGGAGAAGTCACCAGCAAAGTAGAATGTTCTCTGTTTATAGATATTGGGGCTGTGTTGCTCGACTTGTCTGAAGAGTCGTTTTGGCATGGTGGTGGCATAATATGTACATCATTAATGGGCAAGATCGGTCAGTAGAGATTAGTCCCTTAATTCTCAATCAATTAGCTCTCTGGAGCTCTATGGCTAAGCCAAAGTCACTAGTCATAAGTTTAGGCAGGAAGGTGGTAGGTTGTCACCCTCACAGCCTCAGGCAAGCCATATAAGTGGTTGTTGTCCCTCCTACTTCTGTCCTCGGGGTTAGTGACCGTCTCTCATAATTTCCATATTTCAGACCTGAATAAGAAGCTTCTGAACCCGTTTTTTTAGTTCTGGTAGTCATGTTTAGGAGGTGTTTAATTGTAGCATGAAGCCAGAAATTTCAGATTGTATAACTTCCGATTCACATACAGTTTCAGCAGTGGCTTGGTACACTGAATGTATTGAGGTTTTAATTTCCTTAAGTTCATGCATTAGAGTGTCTAAAATAATGGAGAAAATTATGTGATTTGAAGGCGTAGCGTGCGCATATTTTTGTATTAAATATTAAAGTAAATTTATTTCATGTATTTACTTTAAATGTAGAGAAAAACAGAAAAAATGCTACATATCTATTAAATTAATTTTCAGTTAAAACTTAATCAATTGAAATATATTAAATTAAATTACAATTATTTTTCCATAATTCAAATTGAAAAATCAATTCCCACCTGAAGAAGAAAATGTTTTTAATGTGCATTAATAATTATTAAAATTGATGTATAGAATTAATTAAAATTAAAGTGTGTTAAGCTCCTCTTTGACTGCTCCAGTGTTGAAGCTATTGAATTATTGAGCCTGTTGCTTTGATGCTTTCAGATGTGCTCAGTCAATGGCATGGAGCAGATCAACACAGTGGCTGTGTTGTCAGTCCAAGTGTTGTGGATTGCAGCAAAGGAGGCTGGTCAAGGAGGAGTAAATGAATTCCAGGAAGTTACCATTATGAGGTGATGAGCCCCACAATAGGAAGTCTGGGGGGCTACAGTCTAAATGAGTTGTCCACTGTTTCGAAGGGATGTGGCCCGAGGCAGGGTAGGATATGGCATGGACGAGACATGGTCAGCAGAGGTGAAACACCTGTCAGAGGGCGGAGCTAAGACAGGAAGTTTCAAGGTGTCACTCGAGTTATATTGTTTCCCTGTTCAAGTGCATATGGAACGTTGGAGGATGACTTATAGCGAAATGCATCCACAGAAATGAAGACATGTATTGGTGGGATTGTTAATTAGGGTGAGAAGAGTTTTATAGGGATTAATGAGTAAAAGGTCGGTACTGCATCCGCTTAAATTATTCTCATATTCTTGTGTGACAAGGTCTGATTAGTAAATTCAACGTAAGTTTTATATGGAGAAATCAGAACAGAAGCGTTCAGCGGAATATCGTGTGCAGATCATGTTTGTTGTATTTTGCATTAGTCAGTAAAAGTCTAACATATTAGTAATTTTTTGTATTTATGTTGACCATCGTGGTGCTTTTCTGCTAAACCTAGATGCTGTACATAACATAACCAGCATTGCTATTGCAATATTTTCTTGTCACTCCTTAAACCACGTGTCCAAAGGCAGAGTGGTTTATAAATGTCGCCCATAACTCCGAGGTGGCAATACAGCAAATCTATATATGTCAGTAATGGAACATATTACAGGTCACCTGTTATGCATTCTTTAGTATTGATGTTTTCTATGGGGTAATTAGCTGGCAAAAACCTGTTCTCTTAATGGGCACTGACTGGAATTAGAATGTTTAGGGTTTGTTTCCCTTTCATTAATAATAACTTTTATAAAATAATGGGCAACGGTGAAGGGTTTTGGATTTATGTGATTCTGTGGCTGCAGCGTTTACTGCGTAATTTATCACATTTAACACATAATTTGCGGATTTCAACAGAACCTATTGTTTCTACCTCAAATGGATAAAAATAATATTTTCAGAGATTGTGCTACATAATTTGCCTTTCATTTCCTTAGTTTTGATAGCCATGACACATATTTTTGTTCTCCCTTGAGCCTAATTCTAATAGCCCAGACAATGGTAAAGGTCTGATGCAGAGTGCTTTTTGGGGCTGTGATTATGATGATAAAACTCATATTTCAATGAAAACTATTAAATATTTCCCAAACTTCATGGTAAATATGGGTTTTATACCACTGAATTTTGCACAATTATTGCACACACACGCTCACACATACATGACACCTTTCTTTCACAGCTGCATCACAGGAGGATTCATTGTAAAGTGTACCCCTGACAGCAAAGAGAAAAGACAGTTTCTTTTTAAGGGCAATTTTATTTCAATAAATACAAACTCCAATATATTAAATAAGTTAAATACTATGTTCAGGTCCCTAAAACTAGAAATCTTCTATCAGGGATCCTTGAAGCTCCTCTCGATTGGGTGGCCGGCACCATCTAGTGAAGCCAATAGTTCTGGTTGCAACAATATGGGATGTCTGGATCTGACAGTATTCTGTCACACGAACCTGGTGAGAGGTCTGACAGGACCAGACATCCTAAGAGTAACAAAATAAATAGAATTTTTCAACAACATCGGTATCAGCTATAAATTAAAATTCCTTTAGGGCAGAGGGTAAAAAAATACATTTATGGTATAATGCTAGTATTTACCAGTGGATGTATTGGTATGTAATATTTGGCAGCTTAAATAGCTAAAACATGACGGACATCAAAGTATGATTGTGCGTCTATTATTTAAATAGATATGGAAATGCACAGTTTTATAACTTCATTTACACGCAAAACACAAAATAAATTTGGATAAATACAGATAGAATGTCCCAAAAATAAATACAGATAAATACAGATGGAAATGGTCAAAAAATAAATACCATAAAACCGGGAGCCTTAAATATAATGTACAAGCAAAGAACACAAACAGAATGCAACAGTATATATACATTAGATCTGTGCCCCTGCATCCTGGGGGCGTGGAATCGAGGATCTGTCGCTGTACACATCACCAAGCGCTGACTTTCAGGTCCATGCCCTGTTGGAGTGTGAAGGGTAGAAAATATCTGCAAATCAATCAAACTGAAGCATCCTGACAAAAAAGTATTGTGAGCTGTCTGTAGGAATGCCCGGCTCCACTGCCGTCTGTAAGTCTGTTCTGGCAATGTCTTCCCTTCAGCTCAGGCTCGACGCGGATATCCGGCCTCAGATTGTGATACTTCTATTTCCGGTTAATAAAGTGCAAATGGCAGCTGGCTCAGGTCTTGTGCAGATGCTGCTGTGGTCAGTAGAACAAGACTTGTCGTAGCAAATGGTAGCCTCACACCTGCAAGTTCTTCACCCTCTCGAATGTCTGCATGATGTGGCTGGTGGGGACGCAGCCCTCCCTCACGATGCTCAGGATCCCTGGAAAGGAAGAAGCACAACAGCATGAGATTGAGAGGGTTTAGAGAGTTCTGAGGTCTGTGAGCAGCAGAGGGAAGGGAAGAGACAAGCATAATGAGCACAGTAGGGATTGGCTCCTCAGCATCCAATGGGTGATGGAGTCCAGGAGGGAACCGCCCTCTCACATGGCATATACTGACTGGAGAAAGCGTGGGGTCTGCGCCCTCAAGGAGACATTGAATGACTGGGGCAGGGTGGGATATCATGGAAACAACAAACTGCTAAAATACAGACTCGAAATCTTTCACTGCCAAAATATCTACCACAAACAACAATCCCCCTGCAAAAATGTCGACCCACAGTAAACTCACTATCAAGCACTTGGCCAATAAATACAGACAGGAGATGGAATAGTAAGTTAAATCTGTACTTCAAAAATTATGGAGTGAGTCTCACTGGAATTAGGAATTTTTAACAGGTCTAATGCTCTTTAAATAGACATTTGTGTATATTTGTGCATGGGCAATATTTTGTAAATCTGCATGTCAGAATCTGTGATTCTGAGGTCTCTACTTACAGATGGGACTAGAGTAAGGACCTTCAGTCATTGGGTAACTTGGGCGGGGTGGAATTGTCCCTGAGAAAAAACAATGGGTTTGGGGAAAAAATAAAAGATCCCGCCTTGGGGAATAGTGTCTTACTGAGGGAGGTTCTGGGTCCATGTGCTAAGTCTGAGTGAATTTGTAAGCACTATTACTAAATTTGATGAATTTGCAGTATGCAATTTGCATCATTTCTTCTTTACTGGAGATGGTTTTGAGCATAAAATGCCTCCGTAAGAGACATTTTTCGCTGATTAAGTCTTCTACCAGTATCTATCATGACTTTTTAATCTGCGGTATATACTACCATGAAAATTTCATGCAAGATAAAGGCGAACTGAATTTCACACCGTTCATGTAATTTTAGCAAAATTTTGTGAAACAAATTATGCAAGATGGTACACCAATAGCGCAGACTAATGATAAAGAGAAATGCTTGTAAAGTTTAAAGTAGGGGTCAGGATTTGGCAGAGGTAAGAAACCTCCGGTGGCATCCCTGCAAACTTAGAACACGCGCTTGGAGTTTTCCTCAGGGGCTCAATAAAGTGCATCTCTTTGTTACGCATTTATCTTAGCCCCTTTAATGCTTCAACTGTCCATTCATTCTGGGCTTTGTAAGTCTGTATGCCTTGGACACCAGGAATCCACTGGATCCGGACAGTTTTTTCCCAAATCTCATGGCAGGTGTTTGGCGGGTGGGAAGGGGTGGGGGTGCAGAGCTCCCTGTTCATATCCAAGGATGCAACTGATCTAGTTTGGGAATAGCAGGGGACAGAGATGAAACAGAAACAAGCATTGGTTAAGACCCACCTTCGTCTATTCTCAGACAGTTCACCACCGTGGAGCCCACCATCTCATAGGAGTCCCCATCACACAGCACCCCCTCCAGCTTGTGCCGTAGACGCCTGAAACACAGAGCAGAAATACAAAATCAGTCATTTAAAGAAATAATCGACAAAGGCTCAGGTGCTGGGGATTAAGGGAAAGCCAGAGGAAGGCAAACATCTACCTGACCTCAAGCTCAACTAGTCAAACACACCTGTGTTTAATGCACCCACATATAGGCTTATGCCAAGCATCTCAAATACCCTAAAACATATGCATGAGATATCATCAACACCCTTTTCCCTCCTTTCACCTTTCAGTAGCACCAGTCTAGTCATATGCTTAAAAAAGCCTAAACTCATTCAAAATAGCTCACCGCCCATCAATACTCCAAGACTCTTCCATTCACCTTTCAGAATCTTCAGCTCACGCCCTTCCGCAATCCTTGTCCCTGCCCTCAGCTCCTAGCAGCCATCTAGTAACTCTCAAACCCCAGGCACCATCTCTTACGCAGAAGGCCCACTCACAACCTTTTCCTGATTTCAGCCCCTGTTCTGAATGAGTACTCACGAGATGACCATGTCATGGTGGGTGCTGTCACACTCCCCACTGGGATTGGCAGAAGTGATGGCCAGAGGGCCGGTCATGTCGGTCAGGTGGGCAGAGATAGTGTGGTCCGGCACTCGGATCATGATGGAGTCTTTGGTGCCCACAATGTCATAAGCTGGTCCAACTCCTACAGAAAGAGAACATAAAAAATGAATCAGCAACAAGTCAGGTGTGAGTGATTGAGCATTTGAGTTTGACTTTATTTATTTTCTCAGCATCATGAACAGAGATGCTGTACAGTTGTGCCTTCATTTGGTTGTGCTTAATCTGAGCAGATGTTTGAATGGTCTAGCCTCAGAACATCAAGAGTTGATGAAGGTCCTTGAAGACGTGATTGCTCTAGTTGTGCAGTGGGCACACATTGTCCATTTATTATGAAAGAAGCTCTTCTAAAGCATTTCAAACAGCCACGGTCCATGCAGGATACAGTGGTGGGGCCGCGTTGGGGGGGGGTTCGAGGGGCAATGCAGCCCAACGCGGCCCCACCGCCCCACAGCTGTTACCTGCATGCACTGCGGCTGATTAAAAAACTGTGAAAGGCATGCACACATTTGTTTGTTATATCTTGAGAGGCCAGATGTCTGCAATACATAATGTTAAACATTCTTTAAAAAAGTATTTCTGTCTTACATAATTTTATGGCTGTTTGATGTATCATTTTGTCTGCGTGAGGGACTATTTTACAACTGAAAAGTACACTGACTCAACACACAAAACATTTTTTCTCATACAGCCATAGTATACCGAACGCAACCTTTCTTTGTTTTGTCATTGCTGCAGGGTTTAATTAATGTTTTAGTCAGGAATTGTGCGAGTCACATATATTTCTTCATCTGGTTTACACACATGTACACACACACACACATATATACATAATATATATAATATGCACATGCAATGGGTACATGAGATGGGGGGTTTGTGTGCTTTAGGGGTGAATGTGCATGTAATACCTGCATGAGATTGAGGTCGCTACACATTAAAGGGGGGACTGCACCCTGATATGTATATGCAATAGCTCCATCTGATAGGGACCTCGAGAATGGGGGTCACTGGACCCTGATATGCACATGTAATAGCTATATGAGATGGGGATCTGTAAACATCAGGAGGGTGAATGTACATGCAATGCCTGCATGAGATGGGGGTCTGTAGACATCAGGGGGTCCATGTGCATGTGATACCTCCATGAGATGGGGGTCTGTAGATATCAAGGGGTGAACGTGCAGGTAATATCTGCATGAACTGGGGTATGCATATATTAGGAGGGGCTGAATGAACTCTGATATGTACATACAATAGGACCTGAGATGGGGTTCTGTAGACCTTAAGGGGTGAAGTAATTCCTGCAAGAGATGGGGGTCGGTACACATGGGGGGGGGGTGAGTAAAGCATGATCTAGACAAGCAGCATATACTTGAAGTGAGCACACCCCTGAATTGCCACAGGCACAATTTCTGGCATTTGTAGCCCTCACCCCTCTAGCCTCCCCAGCCCACCTTTCTTTGACAAAGAAACAGCCCATGCAGAAGAGGTCACACGTACCCATCCTCTTCAGCCACTCCCCCTTCTGGACGATGCAGCTGATACCCCCAGGGTAGACGCTCCCCATGAAGTCCCACAACAGGGGGCTGAACGGGGGTCTCACGGCCCGCAGCTGGTCCAGGTGGGAGATGCAGATACAGATGGGCTTCTCCAGGGGTCGGTCCTGCAGAGGATGGAAGAGAGGGAAGTAATGAATGGTTTAGAGAGAGAAGGGGGAGAGCAGGACCGTCAGAGATTATGTGCAGGATCCTTAGACCCAGTCACACCACCTCTGTAAATAAACAAAATGTCTCTAGTGCTAGCCAACAGATTGTACAAGTTAAAAGCCTTTATTGCCTTCTAATGACACTTACACCGTGACTCCTAGTGTATGATGATTTATGTTGAACACGAGTTGTCTTTTGGCATTGTGAATGTTCTAAATATGTATCGTTAATCTCAGATATTGATGCAAATTGCTGCGGTCTGGAAATCTGTTGATTTCCATACCCGTCACATTAACCATTGAACTGTCAATGTTATTGTTCCTTTTTACTGCATGTTTAAATAAATACAATCCTTTCCATTTGGAAGTACCACACAGGTCTAATTGTAGTTCTGTGCTTATACACTTATGTTGTTTGGTAGGGACCTATGTCTCTTGCAATACACTATTGCCCTCGGTCCCTCTTGGCACACAGGGTTCCCTTGTTCTCTGTTACTCTCTTTCTAATGTCCTATAGCAGACAGACACTGGCCACAGAGTTCAATGCAATGGAATCTGCACAGTCTGAGAATGCAGAGTCACTGTGTAATCTGGGGCATTAGTATCTTTCTTGTGCACGTGATAGCATCTCGCTGGGATCTCCTGCCCCTAAAGCAGGGTTCTCTCCTGAGACTATGTGTGGACTGGAGCCCACACTTCCCTTATCACCCCCATCTCAAACTCTCCCCCAAAGTATGACAAGCTACCCTTTAACCTGGCTGCTTTCTTTTTTTTTTTTACATTTTGGAGTTGGAACTTTCTAGGCAGATATTACCATGAAAACCCTCACTTGCAGAATGGTTTTACCCTGTCATTTCCATGTCAATATATCCAACTATACATACTCCAGGCTGGTATCACCATGGTAATCACACCCCTGCAGAATTGTTTTTCCCTGTATTTTCCATGTCAATATATCCAACTGTACATACTCCAGGCTGGTATCACCATGGTAATCACACCCCTGCAGAATGGTTTTACCCTGTAAATTCCATGTCAATATATCCAACTGTACATACTCTAGGCTGGTATCACCATGGTAATCACACCTCTGCAGAATGGTTTTACCCTGACGTTTCCATGACAAGGTCTCCGCCCGCAGGGTGAATTCTAAGTATTCGGGTAAATTCTGCGGAAGTCCGCTCCTCGGTGCTCACCTTGATGGTGTATATCTTCTGGATGGCCTCAGGGTGTTTGCAGGAGGCCGCCAGAGCGTAGACCGTGTCTGTGGGGACTCCGCACACCCCACCCTGGTCCAGCAGGGCAGCGATGGTCCTTAGACTGCTGGTGCGATAGGAATCGGGGCACACGCAGGAGTCCGACGCCTCAACTTTCTCCTCTGACTTTGTTTCCTAAAAGTGCAAAGAGCAGACAAGGGGTGAGACAGCGCCACCTACAGCTGTCCTTGAGCAGCACATGCACATCCCAGAGTTAGAGGACTCAAGACTGGTTATTTGAGAGACACATTTATCGGAACTGAGTGTTAACTTAAGAATAGTAATCGTAACATATTGCATGTACTTATCACTGTACCTTGAAGAGAGGTGGTCCCATGGGAATTAGGTCCTTGGTGAAAATGCAGTTTCCAAGAGATGCCGCTGCCCCGTAGATACAGACGAGACTGAAGACAGATAATACTGTGACTAATAAAACACACAAAGACGGGAAAATTAGACTTTAAGTTTAATACTATCAACAAAAAAAGAGGCGCGTGCTGATCACGTTGATGTTAAATCAAGACAGGGGTTCCTTCAGGAGGGATTTAAAAAAGGTAAATGCCATTCAGATAAAATATAAAAATAAGACAGAGATTAATTTTTCACTCTACTTCGGTCTGTATGAAATTAAGTGTGGTAAAGCATTTAAACTGGTGCATGAACCCCTTTGTTGGTTTATACTTAATTGCCCTGGTTCCCTGGGTTATGGGGCTCACCCCAACTCTTCGTATTATAACACGGTGATGTTAAGGCAGCAGTGGAGAGACAGATACAAAAACTAAGAAATGTGGAGGTCTGGCAGAGAACCAGACAAATGTCAGGGTTGTAACTGACTCCATTCGAGCCAGGCTTGTCAGACACACTCCAGTCCTTTCTACAGACCACTTCCCTTTAGCCCCCAACACATTACAGGTGGACTCGGGATGGCACTTGATAGAAGTTGCCTGTTTATCATGAATTAACCCTTTGGAGATCACTGGCATGCATTAACACAGAAGAGGAACCCACAGTGGAAGGTGTCCACTTACTCTCGAGTGCGAGGGGCAGGCATTCCAAGGTGAAGAGCAGGAAACAGACCATCACCACCTCCATCAGCAGGGCGAGCAGCACCAGCACCACGTTGGCATAGGCGACTGTGGAACAAGCAGAACAGGATGGCGTCAGATGTCGGATATGACATATTTCAGATGTCAGTGGGGGTCACAGTTGCTCAAGTCTTTAGATGAGGACACTACGATGCCCCAGAACAAAGGACCATCGAGTGACAGACACCGGCCCGTACCCACTACAGCCGGAAGCAGCTGCTGTCTGTTAGGGCACCTGGGCCTCAAGTATTCAACAGAGGGATGACTGGACATCAGTATCCGGAGAGACTTACCCAAGGACATCAGGAAGACATTGATGACCAGGAAGGTGACAGCACCAACAGTGAATGCACCATAACTGGCGACGTGGATATTCAGCGGGAGACCTGGAGTGGGAAGAGGAGGAGGGGCAGAGGGTTAGTCATGGATGAAACAGAACATAGGAAGGAGCTCTTCCTTCAAAGGCAGCAGATGGCTAGGACCAGAGACAAGGGATGAAGGAGGACCATATACTGCCCAACACCTCACTCATCTAACAGCCAATCATGGTGCTGGATATTGTCTTCTGATGATGTGTAAAACTGTATCTTCCACCTCATCCTGAACAGGTGCGCCCTGATTTGGTGAAACACACTTCTCGAAACACCTAATCCCAGTTTAAGTTGTTTTCTCGCATGTGTCAGAAGACAAGGGATAATTTAATTCTGGTAAATATGCCCCCGGGTACAAGAAATTAGCAGTTATTTGAACAAAGGTGATAATAACTATTGGTTCTTCCCACAAATGGATTATCAACAATAGTTTATCCAGATCTATTAATGGTTCCATAAGTCATTAGTCCCCTCCTAGTGGCCACCAGCTGCACTCCTCTTCCACCCTTTGCCCTCCACCTGGCAGCCATCACATATGATCCCTAGCCGGTACTTCTACAGGTCACTGCTTACAAGGGCCCCCAGTCAGAAAAAGAACTGCATGGCTACTACAAATGAAACTAATAACCACAAATATACATCACCCCCACTGCCCCTACTGGTATGCCTTATAATCTAAACCACACAGAAGCTTCATGACACTGGATCCCTAGGACTTTTCGGCAAACATTTTGCACATTGTAAAGAATAAGATTAAGAGATCACAAGTTACCTGCAAGTCGTAGCCACGCCCATGTGGCCCATACAGCAGCATAACAGAATGGTAGGACCGACCCAAATCTTCGACCTCTCTGGACCACGATCCTGCAGACATACAACTGGAAGAGAGCGCCAGGGATCAGCACCCAAGGGATGGAGAGGTGGGCTCTGGTAGGGTCATCGAGAGACCCCTGGATGGCAGAGAGTGAGGCCAAGCCATTGCAGATGAAGAAGAGGGCATCAGGGAGCTGGCATCTGGTAGTGCTGACCTCCTGGCCCTCCTTAGACCTGCTGGTGACGCGCTTCAGGCACAGCAGCAACTCCTGGAGCATAGCTGATGACATCACTTGGGGTCCAGTAGAGATCAACGACTTGTCAGCGATGGAGTTAATGAGGCTGGCAAAAGTGGCGTAGAGGGAGGTGGCTGTGTAAATGCTGCAGACCACTCCGAAGAAGATATGGGATCCCTGGAGTGGAATCTGTTGGATGGTGGAGACAGTGAGGAGGAGGAAGCATGAATTCTGCAGCACCTCCAGGAGGTCTCTGTTGAGGGACATCAGGCAGAGGATGCAAGCGGCGACCAGAAAGAACCAGCCCCCCACCATGCCCGCTCGGCTCTTATCCACATTGTCCCCCGAGAGGAGCACCGTGAGGATGAACTCTTCCCAGGACATCAGCAACCAGAACAGGCTGTGGAGTCCAAGCTTGGTGGTGTGGTAGACGTCTTCTCTCAAGTAACTGTAGTAGCTGGCGCAGAGCTGGGACAGCGCATTGATGCTTACCCAGATGGCACCAATGTAGAAGGTCTTCATGTACCCAAAGGAATAAAAGGCAAAGATGAGCGAGGCCACAGTGTCAGCGATGTGTCCCAAGGCCATGGGCTCCGCGTACTTGGAGTTCTTCTTGGTCTCCTCCCCGATGCCACTGGAAGAGGTGCTGTTGGCCGAGCCCAGAAGCAAGACGCTGAACATGTGGTTCCCGAAGCCTGGAAGGACATTCCTCTGGGTCAGGCCCTTCAGGAGCAGGGCAGTGGCACCATAAAACCCAAACAACACAATGAGCAGCTCCAGGGTCCCGGAGACCACCAGCGCCCACTGTCCGAAGAGCCCCACTGCCTCGAAGACCAGTGTGAGGGCGATGGCGCCAAACACGAAAGGCATGACGTAGTTAACGGTGGCCGAGCAGAAGGAGAGGATGAAGGCGACGGCGGTGTATGCCACCAGCCCTGCTACTGCGCTCTCGCTGACCGGAAGAGGGGAGGCAGCCATGATTGTCTGGCTGTTAGAAATGTTCAGGGTTTGTGTGGTGTTGTGGATGGTGGGATACGCTCCCAGGACGACACGTGTAGCCCCGTAGCTGCTCCAGAGGGCGGCGAATGCCACAAAGGCGGTGCTCCCCAGGTGATCGTACTTCCGGAAGCACAGGAAGCCTGCAATGAGTTGTGTCAGTCCTCCAATCAGAATGAGATGGACCCATGCAAGAAATAACACATGAATTGTCAGCACTGGTGTGTGTGTCTGTGTGCGCGAGTGTGTACCCCCTCCCTCCAAGTGTTTTATGCATGTTATCCCAGCGCCACCTGTAACCCTTTTTGCGATCTGTGGCTGCCACACTCACCTGCCAGGATGTTCTCCACCCCTTCAGCGTTCACACTGGTGTGGAAGGAAAAGAAGTTCTCTAGGGCCACCAGGAAGGCGCTGATGACGTTGGCGAGGAAGCCCATGACGGATGGTTCACTGTAGTACACAGAGGCGAAGCCTTCCATGGTGAGCGGCAGACCTGGGGGAGGGGAGAATGGTCAATAGACAAGAAATTAGCCGCAGGTGAGAGCAGGATAGGAGGTGAGAGTGGGACAGGAGGTGAGAGGGGCAGGAGGTAAGAATGAGATGGAAGACGGGTAGCTGGGTGGGTAAGACCCAGATTAGATTGGTGCCCGGGGTTAGATGGGGAACAGGAGGTGGGACAGGAGCCAGAGGCCTAATATCAGACAGAGGTGCGATGGCAACAGGATGTGAGAGTGGGACAGTGGGTGAGATGGAAGACTCATGTGGAGTGGGACAGTGGGTGAGATGGAAGTCGTGAGAGTAGGACAGTGGGTGAGATGAAAGACACGTGAGTTGGAATGTAGGTGAGATGGAGGAGACATTTGAGAGTCGGACAGAGAGTGAGATGGAAGAGACATGCCAGAGTGGGACAGTGAGTGAGATGGAAGAGACGTGAGAGTGGGACAGTGGGCGAGATAGAAGACACATTCGAGAGTGGGCCAGTGGGTGAGATAGAAGACTCATGTGGAGTGGGACAGTGGGTGCGATTGAAGTCGTGAGATTAGGACAGTGGGTGAGTTGAAAGACACGTGAGTGGGAAAGTAGGTGAGATGGAGGAGACATTTGAGAGTCGGACAGAGAGTGAGATTGAAGAGACATGCCAGAGTGGGACAGTGAGTGAGATGGAAGAGACATGAGAGTGGGACAGTGGGTGAGATAGAAGACACATGCGAGAGTGGGACAGTGGGTGAGATAGAAGACGTGTGAGTAGGACAGTAGTTGAGATGGAAGACATGTGAGAGTGGGGCAGTGAGTGGGATGAAAGACATGTCAGAGTGGGGCAGTGGGTGAGATGGAAGACGTGAAATTAGGACAGTGGGTGAGACGGAAGACATGCGAGAGTGGGACAGTGAGTGAGATGGAAGGCGTGAGAGTGGGACAGTAGGTGAGATGGAAGGCACATGAGAGTGGGACAGTGGGTGCGATGGAAGGCACATGAGAGTGGGACAGTGAGTGAGATGGAAGGCAGGTGAGAAAGGGGCATTCGGTGCAGGGGATGAGATGGGGCTGGGCAGTGAAACTAAGACTAGGGCAGGAGATAAAATGGAGCTTAGAGGTGAGAACAGGGGCTGAAATTTGGTGAAAGTTTACGAGGTGAGACGAGTTAAGAAGTGAAATGTGAACCAGAGGTGAGATGCACAGAGAGACGGGCAGGTGGAGATCGGACAGGTGTCAAGTGAGAGCCAGGCAGCCTGTCGATCAGTGTAAGGCAGTGTACAGGCCCACGCTGTGCAGTGTGTAGAGACAAGGACAGGTTGCTCACACTAAACGGTGTAGGCGTGGACAGGTTGTACACAAGAGGAAAATATCACTGAGGGACGAAAGTTACATACCGAGGGACGGGAGCTCTGTTTTCCGTCACGGGCCGCGCCTCCGTTTTCTTTGAGGGACCCTTGGGTGAGGGTCGTCTAGCTTCCTGTATCCGAGGGCCTCTCCTTGAGGATATGGTCTGGAAAGACGCCCTGTGACGACCGGTCCTATTTCTGAGGTGTACTCTGTGAGGGTAGGACTTGCCTCTTGGGGTGACCTATGAGGGCCGGTCCTGCCTCCGAGAAGGTTTCTTTGAGGGTTGATGGGTCTCTTCTGTTTTTGAGGGAAGATCTCTGAGGGCCGGTGTGCCTCTTCTGTCTCTTAAGAGTCCTGTGTGGGAAGGTCTCGTCTCTGAGGAGTCCGCTGTGAGAGTCGTTCTTGTTTGGGGGTGCTGTGAGGGTCGTTCTTCTTTGGGGGTGCTCTGTGAGGTCCTGACCCCTCAGACAGCAGCTGCTCCTCGTCTGCCTGTTCTCCGCTCGCGCAGGTTTTATACAGTCTGAGGTGGGAGGGGATGGTGGTGGTGGTGGGGGGAGCCCTGGAAGGTGTGTGGAATTTCCCCCTCGTCTCTCTCCATCCTCCACCCCTCACCTCAACCTGTCCCTCCTCCGAGCTCCTCCCACTCCAGGGGGCCGAGAATGACCCGCAACTTTTATTTATCTTGAAACAAAGTTTAAAATACAGAGATTTCTCTTCCTAGGTCAAAGGTCCCCGAAGACAGAGTGGAATATAATAAAATAAAACTAGGGGCACATAAGGTAGAGCTCGAGAGATTAATTACTATTTAGTTTGAGAAATGTATATTTAGAAGTTATTTTTGTAATAAAGATGACGATGGTTATTAATATTATTATATCCAAGGCAGGTCTGGGCGACGAGACGCAGTTCCCACAAGGACAAAGTCTGCGGTGGATTGTCCCCCGCACTCGCTGCCGCGAGCAGGGGTTTCCTCGTGAATACTCGTGGCAGCGCCGTAAGGAAGTGAGTCTGATTGTGAGAGAGGGAGTGAAAGAGAAGCTGGTTCATCCTTTCACAAGAAGCTCCCAGTGGTGACTTCACGGCTCAAGCAGAGGACCCACGCCCAGAATCAGACTTGTGCAGTATCATGGTGGTGGCACCAGGGCTGGGTGTTGTGCTGAGACCTTCGCCCTGATCACTCATTCACAAAGGGGTAATTGTGGTGACTTAAGGGTGCAGGGAGTGAACCCTCCTCAGGAGGACACCTTGTGCAATCAGATCAGAGTGGCTGTACCAGGAGGGCAGGGAGTGGTACAGGGTCTGGTGCCTGGGTCACACATTCAGAAGGAGCTCACTGTGGTGACTTAGGGGGTGGACCCACCCCCAGGAACAAACTTGTACAATGAGATCAGAGAGGTTACACCAGGAGGGCAGGGAGTGGTACAGGGACCAGTGCTTTTTTTTTTACAGAGTTTTATATAGCGCGAACTTGACGAGCACCAGTTGCGTTACATTTTTGTTAGGCGGGGAGATTAAGTGATTTGCCCAGAATCACAAGAGTTGATCGTCCCCGCCAAGACTCGATTAGAGGTCGACAGCCCTTGCTGTTAGGACAACTCCTCTCCTGCTTGGGTCACACATTCACAAGGAGCTTCACTGGTGCCCTCAGGTGTGTGGGAAGTGGTGCCCAGGTATGTCCATGATAAGGAGCTCCATGTGGTGAGACCAAGGGTGCGGGGAGTGGTGCAGGGCGACGAATGCCTTTCACAATAGTGAGACCCAGAGTGCAGGGAGTGGTGCAGGCCCAGGTATGTCCACGATAACGAGCTCCATGTTGTGAGACCAAGGGTGCAGGGAGTGGTGCAGGCCCAGGTATGTCCACGATAAGGAGCTCAATGTGGTGAGACCAAGGGTGCGGGGAGTGGTGCAGGGCCACGAATGCCTTTCACAATAGTTAGACCAAGAGTGCAGGGAGTGGTGCAGGGCCTTGGTACGCCTGTCTAAGGAGCTCATATGGTTCCACCGAGGATGAGGAGGTGATACAGGTCCTGGGCATGTCTTTACAAAGAGGTCTGTGTGGTGACAGCAAGGGACACAGGGAGTGGTGCAGGGCGCATGAATGTCTTTCACAAGCAGCTCCATGTGGTGAAACAAGGGGTTCGGGGAGTGGTGCAGGCCTGTGTATGTCCTTGCTAAAGACCTCCATGTGCTGTGAAAAAAAGGGAAGCCGGAGTGGTGCTGGAGTAGGTTACGTCTTTCACAAGGAACTCCATGTGGTGAACAAAGGGGTGCAAGACCTTGTCATGCCTTTCACAAAGAGCTGCATGAGGTAACATCAGGAGTCAAAGCACTGGTGAAGTCCCACATGTGTGTTTCACAAGGAGCTCCATGTGGTGACATTCAAGTTGAGGGAAGTACTGGCGGTACAAAGAACTCTGTATGATGAAACTAAGGGGCGCGGGAGTTGTGCACTGCCCAGCAATGTCTTTCACAAGGAGCTCCATGTGTCACACCAGAGCTAGATACAGTGACATCAGGAGTGCAGGGACTGGGCCACGTCCAGGTATGTGTTTCACAAAGAGCTCCATGTGTCACACCAGAGCTAGAAACAGTGACATCAGGAGTGCAGGGACTGGGCCACGGGCACGTGTGTCTTTCACAAGGAGCTCCATGTGTCACACCCGAGCTAGATATAGTGACACCAGGAGTGCAGGGAGTGGGCCACGTCCAGGTATGTGTTTCACAAAGAGCTTCATGTGTCACACCAGAGCTAGATATTGTGCCACCAGGAGTGCAGGGACTGGGCCACGGCCAGGTGTGTTTCACACATAGAGCTCCATATTGTGACCTCTGGAGTGTAGGGGGGCATGGTCTCGTACAGCACCCCTGCACAAGATCACTCTGGGTGTCCCTCCTTTCCATTTTGAATCTCCTGATTTTATCACAAATATGCAATAGATTTTTACCGTAAAAAAATTCACCCCTTTCTTAGGGTTCATGTGAGGTGAGATCTCCGAAGCAGAGGGGCGCAGACGGGAAGATGGGGCTCACTCCGGGAATTCCCCATAACTTTCAGCTCCCTTTGGGAAGTTCCATCTCTTCTGGGGGCGGAGGGGTGTTGAAGTAGCACGGGACTGACATATCGGCTCCGCAGCGGACCTCTACTCAAGGCCTTTGTTTCGGGACAGAAAGACCCCGTCAATTAACATAAGACCTCTTCATTTAATTATTTGAAAAGAGGGGGCACGTCATTGCCGATGTCAGTGCGCTTAAATATCTGGTAGCGTATAATAATTAGAAGCAAGATAGACTGCCGAAGTATAAGAAAAGACAAAGCGATATTTGTAAGTAGCTCCTTACGAGAGTTATCGTTATAGCGGGGCAGCCCCTCCTTCCCCCACCTGTCGTGTCTTCGTTGTGCCAAATGACGACAGACACGATAGGTTTCTTTAGGCTCTTTATTTCTGACCTTACATCAGCGTGGCCCTACTCTCACTGCCCTCACTCTGCCCCGCTCCGCCTCTTCCTGCCGGGCAGTCCTCCTCCTACTCCTCCCACTATGCTCCACCCTCGTAACCACTAGACCACCTCATCTCTACATCTCCCCCTTTGTTAGCAAATGAAGCGAGTCACTAAAGAGTTACATCTCTTCAATTAGCCGCTTGGGCTGGCGGATTGTTTGTCGTGGTCTAAGTGTACGTCCTTCAAGCGCTACAGTGGCGCCGGCACCGGGTTCCTGTCCCGGGTGGCTGTCGTCTTCGCTCCGTGCTTCTGACTGTCGAACTCTTGATGGTGTCATTCGCGACTCGAGCGTCTCTTGCAGAGCCGGACTGCACTTCTGAAAGTGAGACACGTTTCGGGTTACGCGCCTGTGGTCTGACTCCGCTGTCAGCATGGTGCCTTTCTGTCGAATGACTGTCAGAGGTTCCGCTCTGAATTTGCTATCCGTCTTCTTGCATTGCTCCTGCTTGACGACCACGCAATCTCCTTCGTGGAACGAGAGGGAGCGAGCTCGTCTTCTGCCATCCGCATACGTCTTCATGCTTTCTTTGCGAGCTTTGTCAGTGGCTTCCACTTCCCGATGGACGCGGCTGGGGGAAATTGGTCGTAGTGCTCCCTCCCAGGTGGGTATCCGTGTCCTGACCGGGCGCCCCAGCATGAGTGTTGCTGGACATTTGCCTGTGGTGGCGTGCGGCGTCGTCCGGTACGCTCGGAGTACATCGTTGAGTGCCGCCTGTGGGTCTTTCTTGTCAAGAGCGGCTTGCTGGAATGTCTTTTTGAGGGTGGCCATGAACCTTTCAGCTGTGCCGTTGGCCTGCGGCCATAGTGGTGTTATCCGTCGGTGCCGCACATTCATTAGTGTCATGAAGTCACTGAATTCCCGGCCGTTGAAAGGGGACCATTGTCCGTTTTCACTTCTGTGGGTATTCCCCAGGCTGCAAAGACTTCATCCAGGATGGTGAGTGTGGCGGCCGCGTTGGTGGATGTCACAAACCGGGCGATGGGGAATCTCGAGTATTCATCTATTATTACCAACACATACTTGCCCGACGGCATGGGGCCATAGAAATCCATTGCTAGTTCTTGCCATACTCCTGGCGGTAGGGGCGTCATCTGAAGTGGGGCTGGCGGGTGTTGGACTTGGCCCTTCTGGCAGGTTCCCCCCGAAACTTTTTGCTTGTAATTGGTAACTTGGTGTAGTGATTTTGGGTTTCTGCGCACTTTACCGCTGTGTCCCAGGGTAAAGTGCGTGCGTGTTGTGAGGTTGGCCTGCCCTCCCATAGGAATGCATGGGGGAATGTAGATGTCCCGGTAGTTCCTGATGCGTGGGGTGTGCAGGCCCGTGTTTGGTATGTGCGGACTCGTGTGAGTGAATGCTGCGCGTTGATGTGTGCGGCGTGCATGTACCTGGTGTGGAAGTGCCACTTCTAGAAGTGGGCACTTCAGTGTGCAGTCTGAAATGTGTGGCTTGTCTGATGATTGGCTGGTGAGGTCAGGTGACGGACTAGGGACTTCCCCAGAGTCAGGAGGAGTCACCCAGTGGTGAATGGGGAGGTAGCATGTTGATGGCTGGGGAGGAGTGTACCTGGGTCCTGAATAGGACAGGGCTTCCCCCACACAATGCTGGCGCCGGCCCCTGTGGTGCGTCTAATGACCCTAGCCCTGCCAGTGAATAGAGTGAGGGGCTGAGCACATCAAGGGTGCTCTCCAACCAGCTGCGACTGGTTTTCCCCCTCACCCTGAACCCAGAACAAAGGGATTTCGTGTATAAAAAGGGGCTGTGTCCCCTTACAAAATGTTCTTGTTCTTGTTCCAAACTCGAATCTACCAGGGGCATGCTGCTGCTGGGGCCCAGGGGAAGGCTTGCCTCCCTGGGCCCTGCCCAGCCCCTGGATACCTGGAGGACTTCTGGGAGCGCTTTCTGGACTTTATAGCGCTGGGCGCGCTGTCGTCCTGACCTTAGCCACCTTTATAGCGCTGGGAGCGCTGGTTTACTTTGTAGCGCTAGGCGCGCTGCGATCCTGATAGCGGGAGCCCACCCCGCTTATTTGCGTGTATTGCGAGGGAGCCTACCCCTCTTATCGCCGGGAAAATCACCGCTGCAGCCCGGGCTGAAACCGGAAGTCAGGCGGGTTGAGGGCGGGCCTCCGGGACACCCAGAACAGGAAGCAGGAGGGCGGGAGCCTACCCCGCCTCCTGCCAGGCACCGCGGTCGCAGCCCGGTCGAAGAAGTTAGGATCCAGGCGGGAGCCTACCCCGCGCTGGACTGAAAGGAGAAGTGCGGCCGGAGCTGATGCGGAGGGGGCGCGAGGCACATTGTCGGTGCCTGCCCCTCCGCGTTGCAAAGAAGCCTCGGAGCCTTCCCCGGAGAGCGGAGACGACGCGGGAGTCCCCCGAGCAGCCGGTGAGTGCCTAGAGGGCTGGGGGACTCCGCGCATCTGCTGGGGGGTGCAGGGGGGCTGTGCTCACGAGCCCCGTGAGGCTCCAACGACGGGGGCTGAGAGTAGTAGAGCCTGTGAGGCTCCCAGAAGGCATTGTTCGTGCAGAGCCGGTTGCGGCTCCAACGAGGGGCGCTAGATTTCCTCAGAGTCCAGGGTGACTCCAACGAAGGGGGGACACCCGTGGGCATACTAGGGCGGCCCCGGAAGGCAGTGGGTCGCCCCAACGTGTTCGCGAGCCCAGCGAGGCTCCAACGTCACAGTACAGTACCAGTGCAGAGCCGGTTGAGGCTCTAGAGGGCAGTTCGTGTTTTAGAGCCCAGGGAGGCTCCACGGGAGCGACAAGAGTTGTTTTCCAGGCACAGTGGTGCCCACGTTTACTTTCTCCAGCTGCCCAGCACTTAGTGGGCAGCTGCATCGTTTAGGTTGGGGCCCTCGGAGTTTTGGACTGTGCCTCCTGCGCCGCCTTGACCCTGACTTGTTGAACGCAGGGCGTCCTAGCCCCTACCAGGCCAGTTGGCCAGGGACTGCCACAGGTGGTGGCTCCTAGGAGTTCTTGCGCAATTGTTGCTTTTACACCTCTGAATGTTTTGTGCATCATGTGTTTCCTTTGCTCTGCACCTCTGAATGTTTTGTGCATCATGTGTAACGTTCTCTTACCCCTACAGGTATTGTGATACGTAGGTGGTTGTTGCTTTCTCCTAGTACAGGTGGTGCTAGTGAGGTTCTAGTTCCCTGCGTGACAGTCTCCTAAGATAGTTAGGGTTACGCAGGTGGTACTTCCCCGATACCAGTAAGTACTGGTTGTGTGCTATACATATTATTTTCGTGCTACAGTGATTTCATATATTTTTGTGCTAAGAAGTGCCAATTCCTGACAGTGGTCCAGGTGGCCCTGTCTTGTACATAATCCCTTGTAAATTCTGCCCGTGCCTGTTGGCACATTGTAAAGTGTGTGTTTTTATCTAATGTGTTGTGTATAATACAAAGGCTATTTTTATAAAATACCTTGTGTGGAGTTTCTTTTGTGGTGGGCCTTGGGTGTTGTTGCTGGGTGCGCGCGCAAACGCTTTACACATCGCCTCAGGGATAAGCCTGTCTGCTCGTGCCAAGCTACCAAGGGGGTGAGCAGGGGTTATCTTTGGCGTGTAACTTCCTTGCCCTGACTAGAGTGGTGGTTTCTGCCTGACTTTGGCGCAAGCCTTAGCCAACCAGAAATCGCCATTTCTAACATTGGTGATCAGCGGTGGGATTTGGACTTGCGTTTGCGCTGTACCGCAGCAGCAACTGGCCGCACTACAAAACTCTGCATTTAGATAAATCACATGGTATAGGGATTATTGTTTTAAAATTTGCTTTTAATGTGTTCTTGTGCACTGTGAGTTAGGTGTCCCTAGCTCGGGAGGGTAGATCATCCCCCTTAGTGCATTGTGTTTTCTGGATTCACCAGAGGGTGGGATCCAGTGGTGGCAGCAGATGTGTGTCCAGTGTTTGTATTCCCATTTCCAGTTCCAGGGGTAGTGGTACCTGTGTCACGTGGTGGTCAGGTTGAGAAATCAGGGGCGGTAGAAACTGTCTTACCAGTCTTGGGAGGGGTTTGGGGATGAATGTGTAATGCGCTGGATGAATGTGAATGTCCCATTCCCAGTTCCCAGAGTAATAGTACCTGTGTCACGTGGTGGTCAGGTTGAGAAATCAGGGGCGGTAGAAACTGTCTTACTAGTCTGGGGGGTGTGTGTATGTGGATGAAGGGTGTGAGTTCTCTGAAATAAGGAGCTTGCTGGTTGATTGGGTGTGAGTTCTCTGGGATAGGGAACTTGCATTGGGGAGTGATTCCAAAAGTAGTGGCTGAGGTGTCTTCCAGCCCAGCGTGGTGGAAGAGGTTCAGAGTAGCCCAGCTAGGTCTCGGTGTAGGGGCTCACGGCCTGTCTCTGCGGAGAAGGAGTGGGTGGGACTGCGTGTCTCCAGGTGCCCGAAACCCAGTGTCAGGGCCTGGATGGTTTCTTTAGGGAACATCAGGTCGGGGGCCTAGGCTGTACCAATAGGTCATTTGAGGAGGATCTCCCAGTGTCTAGAGGACGTGGAGCGTCTGTAATCAGACCTCCAGTAGTCCTGGTGTCTGGCGGTACCGCTCCAGTTGGGAGGGTGCGGAAGTCCAGAGGGAGGGGTGAGAGGGGGAGGGATTCCCCAGTGGGAACCAGTAGGTCAGGGACCAGCCGGGAGGGCTGTGTCGCCACTGAGTGACCATGGTGTCGCCACTTCTGTCCTGGGGGGTCTGCACGCACTGTCAGATGGACAGGAGGTTGTGAGATCAGCGCCAGGCAGACTGTCACACGACCCATTAGTTATGGGTCACCCTCGTTAAGTCCTGGTTCGCCAGGCATCTGACCAAAGGGTACGTCCCTCGGTTGGGGAGCCAGTAGTCGGTGTTTCCGGATCTGGACGTAAGGGCAGCTGTAGTCCTGAGGGCAGGTGGGGCTCATCTTAAGTGAAGAGACCCTGCTCTACAGTGGAAGGGGGTGCAGAGGGAGGGAGTCCTCGCCTCTGACCCCTTGGATCCCAGGTGGTAGACCAGTTGGTGGAGAGAGGTCCTGAACTGGTGGGAGAGTTGTGTTCTGGTGGGTGCTTCCCTGGGAGGGTGCGGAACCCCAGAAGTAGAGGTAGGGTGGGGCATTCTTGCCCGTGACCTCTGGTCAGCCTGAGGGTGCGGACCCTAGGTTGAAGGATCAGTGGTAGTTGGGAACTACACTGAGAGGGAGAGTGGAGAAGGGCTTGTATGCCAGGGGTTACTACCCCCCACTCTGGGTTTGGCAAGGACCAGTGGTATCTGGGTGGCCTAGGGCCTGGTCCTGGCCGTGGACAACTAGGTAGTACCAGTGGGGTAGCCTAGTTGGGCCTGAGTTCTTTTCGGTTGTTTTTTTTCAGATGGAACCATGTTGATGGAGAAGGGCGTAGAACCGGAGAGTGTCCCAGCAGTGCGGGCCTGCGTCCGTGTTCTATCGCCCCAAGCAGGGAAGACCATCACGGTGGTGATTGGTCTGCCCTGCGTTTTGGCTGGAAGGGGGTTGTGTTGGACTTGGCCCTTCTGGCAGGTTCCCCCCGAAACTTTTTGCTTGTAATTGGTAACTTGGTGTAGTGATTTTGGGTTTCTGCGCACTTTACCGCTGTGTCCCAGGGTAAAGTGCGTGCGTGTTGTGAGGTTGGCCTGCCCTCCCATAGGAATGCATGGGGGAATGTAGATGTCCCGGTAGTTCCTGATGCGTGGGGTGTGCAGGCCCGTGTTTGGTATGTGCGGACTCGTGTGAGTGAATGCTGCGCGTTGATGTGTGCGGCGTGCATGTACCTGGTGTGGAAGTGCCACTTCTAGAAGTGGGCACTTCAGTGTGCAGTCTGAAATGTGTGGCTTGTCTGATGATTGGCTGGTGAGGTCAGGTGACGGACTAGGGACTTCCCCAGAGTCAGGAGGAGTCACCCAGTGGTGAATGGGGAGGTAGCATGTTGATGGCTGGGGAGGAGTGTACCTGGGTCCTGAATAGGACAGGGCTTCCCCCACACAATGCTGGCGCCGGCCCCTGTGGTGCGTCTAATGACCCTAGCCCTGCCAGTGAATAGAGTGAGGGGCTGAGCACATCAAGGGTGCTCTCCAACCAGCTGCGACTGGTTTTCCCCCTCACCCTGAACCCAGAACAAAGGGATTTCGTGTATAAAAAGGGGCTGTGTCCCCTTACAAAATGTTCTTGTTCTTGTTCCAAACTCGAATCTACCAGGGGCATGCTGCTGCTGGGGCCCAGGGGAAGGCTTGCCTCCCTGGGCCCTGCCCAGCCCCTGGATACCTGGAGGACTTCTGGGAGCGCTTTCTGGACTTTATAGCGCTGGGCGCGCTGTCGTCCTGACCTTAGCCACCTTTATAGCGCTGGGAGCGCTGGTTTACTTTGTAGCGCTAGGCGCGCTGCGATCCTGATAGCGGGAGCCCACCCCGCTTATTTGCGTGTATTGCGAGGGAGCCTACCCCTCTTATCGCCGGGAAAATCACCGCTGCAGCCCGGGCTGAAACCGGAAGTCAGGCGGGTTGAGGGCGGGCCTCCGGGACACCCAGAACAGGAAGCAGGAGGGCGGGAGCCTACCCCGCCTCCTGCCAGGCACCGCGGTCGCAGCCCGGTCGAAGAAGTTAGGATCCAGGCGGGAGCCTACCCCGCGCTGGACTGAAAGGAGAAGTGCGGCCGGAGCTGATGCGGAGGGGGCGCGAGGCACATTGTCGGTGCCTGCCCCTCCGCGTTGCAGAGAAGCCTCGGAGCCTTCCCCGGAGAGCGGAGACGACGCGGGAGTCCCCCGAGCAGCCGGTGAGTGCCTAGAGGGCTGGGGGACTCCGCGCATCTGCTGGGGGGTGCAGGGGGGCTGTGCTCACGAGCCCCGTGAGGCTCCAACGACGGGGGCTGAGAGTAGTAGAGCCTGTGAGGCTCCCAGAAGGCATTGTTCGTGCAGAGCCGGTTGCGGCTCCAACGAGGGGCGCTAGATTTCCTCAGAGTCCAGGGTGACTCCAACGAAGGGGGGACACCCGTGGGCATACTAGGGCGGCCCCGGAAGGCAGTGGGTCGCCCCAACGTGTTCGCGAGCCCAGCGAGGCTCCAACGTCGCAGTACAGTACCAGTGCAGAGCCGGTTGAGGCTCTAGAGGGCAGTTCGTGTTTTAGAGCCCAGGGAGGCTCCACGGGAGCGACAAGAGTTGTTTTCCAGGCACAGTGGTGCCCACGTTTACTTTCTCCAGCTGCCCAGCACTTAGTGGGCAGCTGCATCGTTTAGGTTGGGGCCCTCGGAGTTTTGGACTGTGCCTCCTGCGCCGCCTTGACCCTGACTTGTTGAACGCAGGGCGTCCTAGCCCCTACCAGGCCAGTTGGCCAGGGACTGCCACAGGTGGTGGCTCCTAGGAGTTCTTGCGCAATTGTTGCTTTTACACCTCTGAATGTTTTGTGCATCATGTGTTTCCTTTGCTCTGCACCTCTGAATGTTTTGTGCATCATGTGTAACGTTCTCTTACCCCTACAGGTATTGTGATACGTAGGTGGTTGTTGCTTTCTCCTAGTACAGGTGGTGCTAGTGAGGTTCTAGTTCCCTGCGTGACAGTCTCCTAAGATAGTTAGGGTTACGCAGGTGGTACTTCCCCGATACCAGTAAGTACTGGTTGTGTGCTATACATATTATTTTCGTGCTACAGTGATTTCATATATTTTTGTGCTAAGAAGTGCCAATTCCTGACAGTGGTCCAGGTGGCCCTGTCTTGTACATAATCCCTTGTAAATTCTGCCCGTGCCTGTTGGCACATTGTAAAGTGTGTGTTTTTATCTAATGTGTTGTGTATAATACAAAGGCTATTTTTATAAAATACCTTGTGTGGAGTTTCTTTTGTGGTGGGCCTTGGGTGTTGTTGCTGGGTGCGCGCGCAAACGCTTTACACATCGCCTCAGGGATAAGCCTGTCTGCTCGTGCCAAGCTACCAAGGGGGTGAGCAGGGGTTATCTTTGGCGTGTAACTTCCTTGCCCTGACTAGAGTGGTGGTTTCTGCCTGACTTTGGCGCAAGCCTTAGCCAACCAGAAATCGCCATTTCTAACAGCGGGTCTCCTTGCCTTACCACTTGGCATTGCAGACAGTCTTTCAGAGTGTGCTCTACCATTTTGTCCAGGAAAGGGACCCAGACGCGTTCACGAAGGGCCCTTTTCGTCGTGACCACTCCTCGATGGCTTTCGTGCGCCAAGTTGACGACTCCTTGCCTCAGTTGCTGGGGGATGACAATTCGGTGATCCCTTAACAGCAGGCCGTCCGTTGTGACTGATAGTTCCTCACACACGTTCCGGAATGCTTGCCACTCCTGACGCCTTGTTGGGTCACCGCTCTCGTCCTCCGAGTCTTCGTGCCGCCACCGGTTTGTTCGAACTCTTCGAATCACCTGTTGCAGCATTGTATCTTGCCGGGTGGCGTCCTGGATAGCCTCTAGGGGAACCGCTGGTGGCCGCGCCTGATCCACTACAAAGTGGATGTATTCGTCTGCAATGGAAGGTGTGGGACACTGTGAGTCCTCAGGGTGACGCGACATATAGTCGGCTGGGTTGGCCGCCTTCCCAGGTTTGTGCACAATGGTGAACGTGTATTCCTGCAGACGGAGTCCCCACCGTTCAATGCGGGGTGGCATTTTGGACCGTGGATTGCCATAGATGGTGATGAGTGCTTGGTGGTCCGTCACCATGGTGAAATGTTTGCCGTAGATAAACACGTGGAAGTGTTCGCACGCCCACACCACCGCAAGGCTTTCCTTTTCAGGTTGGGAGTAGGCCTTCTCTGTGTCTGAAAGGCTCCGGCTGGCGTGGGCCACTATGTGACGTTGGTCCGTGTCTTTGTCGTCTTGGGCCAGGATGGCACCTAGTCCGACGGGGCTTGCGTCCACGGTTATTTCGGTTTTGCGGTCTGGGCTGAAGTATGCCAGGCTCTCCACCGTGCCCACGGCCCGTTTTATGTCCTGAAATGCTCGCTCGCATTCTGACGTCCACTCAAACACTTGTCCCTGTTTGGTCAGTGTGCGAAGGGGGTGGCTGAGTGTGGCGTAGTCCTTAATGTATCTTGAGCAGTAGCTCGCCATGCCCAGGAAGGACCGTACATCACTGACGTCAAGTGGACTCCTGGTGTTGTTCAGAGTGCTCACCTTGTCAGGGTCTGGCTTCATCCCGGCTCCAGAAAAGATGTGGCCAAAGAATTTCAGTTGCGACTGGTGAAACTCACACTTCTCTCTGTTGAGCGTGAGGTTTGCTTCTAGGAGGGCATGGCAAACTCTGTCCAGGGCCGTGTCGTGGTCTTGGACGTTCGCCCCGTAGACTAAAATGTCATCGCTGTAGTTCAGCGTGTTCGGGATGTGATGGATTGTTTGTCTAATAGCCTCTTGAAATATCTCGGCGGCTGATGAGATGCCAAAATTCAGCCTCTTATATCTGAACAGCCCTAGGTGCGTTGCAAACGTTGTGATAAATCGGGAGCTTTCGTGGAGCTCCAACTGGTGGTAGCCTTTGTTGAGGTCCAGTTTAGAAAACACCCTCGCCCCATTTAGGGCAGCTATCATGTCACTTAAATGGGTCCTGGATGACGCTCTCTCTCGATGGCGGTGTTGGGCATCCGCATGTCCACACAGAGTCGGACCTTCCCTGGTGTTCCTTTCTTCGGTACGACCACTACCGGAGATACCCACGGCGTGGCGCCTTCTGTCCGTTCGATGATGTCGGCTTCCAGCAGATCTTGTAGCTCATCTTCCACCGCTTGCTGGAGGTGGAAAGGTACTTTCCGTGGATGCTGGGCAACTGGGCGGACCTGGTCATTTATGTGGAGGCGAATCTGGCCTCTGTTCATTTTGCCGAGCCCGGAGAACAGCTTCGGGAATTTGTGGATGGTGTCGTTGTCACTGTTGACACGGTAGAGTATCTCTACCAGTTTTAACCGTTCAGCTGTTGGCAGGCTGAGGAGACAGTCTGCTTCCGGCCCCTCGATGACATGTATCACGGCTGGAATAGATGTTGTTTGATGCCTCAGTGTCGTTGAGAACTTCCCAAGACATGGGAGCGGCTTCCTGGACATCCAGGTGTAGACGCGGACATGTGCTGGATTGAGCCGAGGCCGAGGGTTCATCTTCTTATACTCTGTCACGGGGATGTAGTTGAGGGATGCCCCACTGTCCATCACAAACTTCGTGGGATGCGTGCCTATGCTGATGTCCAGTCGGGGGTATTTTTTTAGTTGGTCTGGATCGGCAATCATGTTTGCATATTCCACGGAATATTCCTGTTCACTTGATGGTGACTCAGAGTCTCTAGACGGTGATCTTCTGGACCACCTTGAGGACCGTGACTCCCTGCTAGACTGGGAGGATTTGGATGATGACTTCCGACGGTCATGTACCGCTCGTGCATGATGGCGGCGCGTCTCGCCTCTTGGCAACCTTGTTGAATCTTTGTCTTTTTCACGGCGGTACTCCCCGCACATGGTCTCAAAGTGATTGTTCCGGCCACACTTGTGGCACTGCTGCCCCAGGGCGGGGCATGCTCCGATGTGTGGGAAGTCGTACCCGCATCTGTAGCACCTTCGCACTGGCGTCTTTTTCCCATGATCCTGACGCCTGCTCCTCCTCCCCGAGTCTGGCCGTCGATGTCCAGGGCGGCGGTGTCTCGACGGCGGCCGCCGTGTCGCTCCCGCTCTCTTGATCCCCGGCGGGGGCGTTCGGTGCGTACTTGACAGGCTAGCTCCTTGCGTTCCATGCGTCCTGCCTCCATTGTCTTGGCCTGTTCCTCTGTCTGATCGTGTAGCCTCGTGAGTTCTTCTATTTCATCTAAGGTGTGGCTCTTCTTCAGTAATTTCCTGCGAAGTGACTCTGACTGACAGCCGTCAATCACACGCAGCCGTATGGCAACATCCGTCGAGAAAGCTTCGAAGTTGCAGTGGCGCGCCAATCGCCGTAGCCGCGTTATGTACGAGCCCATGACCTCATCTTTCTCCTGTCGCGCTCTCTGAAACACGTACCGTTCGTAGTCCACATTCTTCTTATGCAAAAACTTCTTATCCAGGGCTTCTCGCACTCTAGCATACGTTCCCGCGTCTGCGGCGGGGAGTTCTTTTATCATCTTGCTGATGTCCTTTCCCACGAGATTTCGAAGTGCGATCAGTTGATCTTCATCCCCTATCACTTTTGAGCCTTTGATATAGTCCTCAAAATCTTCTATCTATTCTTCCCAGCGAGGGCCCATGCTACTCCCGACCACGAGCGCCAGGGGCTCCGGAGGGCGCAGATGCGACAGTCCCACGACGATCGGCTTCGCTTCTGGGCGGGCTGGGGATCCTGGTTGCGACATCTTGTGTCACGTGAAGTGAACTCTGCTTCAGCACGGTAGATGCTCTGTTATGTCTTTATTGAATTGTTATTTTCTGAGGTGTCTGTCCCTTGTATGCTTGTGTGCTTTGTTCTCTTTTATTTTTTATTTTTTCGTTTGCTCGTGCTTGTTTAAATTTTGGTGATGCCTGACTTCAAAATGGCCGCCCGGGTCTATTTGCATGGGACGTCTTGTACCCCGCCTGACTTCAAGATGGCCGCCGGCCGGATAACGTGCATGGGCTTCACACGTGCTGCCGTGCTTTCAGTTCATTCATTCCCGGTCTGCGCACTGCTCAGGCGGCCTCCTCCCATCATCCGTCTCACTCAGGGCTTCACAACAGGCAGGTGAGTGAGAGAGTCTTCACGCTGCTCTAACCTGGAGACGCGCGTGTCAGCGTCGTCGCTTTCTTTCCTGCCCTTCGAACGCCGGCCCTCTTCCGATGCAGGGCGCGTTCCGCGATCTCGCTCCTCACGCTGCTGGGCTCTTCACACGCTCAGGGTGCGTCCCGTGGGTGACGATGCTTCTGCTGGTTTCCTCGCGTCCAGTCCTTCGCCAGTCTCGTCAGCGTGCCAGTGTTCTGGGAGAGCATTTAGCTCCATCCCACCCTCGTCGCCAGCTGTCGTGTCTTCGTTGTGCCAAATGACGACAGACACGATAGGTTTCTTTAGGCTCTTTATTTCTGACCTTACATCAGCGTGGCCCTACTCTCACTGCCCTCACTCTGCCCCGCTCCGCCTCTTCCTGCCGGGCAGTCCTCCTCCTACTCCTCCCACTACGCTCCACCCTCGTAACCACTAGACCACCTCATCTCTAGACCACCCTCTTAGACACAGCTCATACCCTTCTGACCCCCTCTCCTACCTTACATTATATACGGTCAGTTTCGTTTTATTCTTTTGTTTTTCTGGGAACGGGAAGATCAAGTGATTTGCCTAGAATCACAGGAAGTTGAGTGTCCCTGCCGAGACTCACTACATTTACTTTTACATACCCACTGTCTCTGGAACATGTATAATTCATAATGCAGATCACATACCTTTCCCCATTACACTGATTCCTAGTGAGACTGCATGTCATCAGACAGGTTCCAGGTGGTTTGACACTCTATGGGGCTTTGGTACGTCTGTGCTTCCAACTACGCCGAGGGAGCTCGCTCACCTTTCTCAGTGAGTAGACTTGAAGTCATCGAGGGAATGACTGGTGAGCTGGTGGGGGGGCTCACCCTCCATAGGCTCTTACGATCCACCAAGATTTGGGAAAGGCTCCCTGTGTAAGGGCTAGGGCATGTTCCTACTTGTGAACACGTTCTCGGATGTACTGTCTCTGTATAATGAAGGGGGGCGTACCTATAGCAAGGGTGTTTAAAGAGTTACTCCACTTTTCACTTTTTTGCAGTCATCCACCGAGCAAGGAAATTTATAAAATATGTGGATTCCTCACAGATCAAATCTGATTTTTTTGCAGAACAGTTTTGAGCCAAAGATAAATAAAAACAAACATTGCCAAAACCTATAGCTCTGGTGCTGGGCACCAGCCTTTTGGCTTTGTCAATGCTTGTTTTTTTATGGATCTTGCACATCTTCATAGTTGGAGAATCTGGTGGCCATCACCCATGTGCTCAGAAACAGTCAGTACTACCATATTAGTTCCTGGCACTTAAGGGAACTGCTTGGTGTGTAGATGAGCTCTTCGTTGACGATTGAATACTCTCCCTCATAGTGAAGTTAGCCAGTGCAAAAATTGGCCTGAACCATCGCCCATGCTCTATGTTGTAGTGGGCAGAAGAAAAACAGGATTGACACAACAGACCATTGAATGAAGAGGGATAGCTGAGAGCTCATATAAGTAATTAGAACATTGGCTTGTTCAGCCCTCTTGTATTGTACATACTGTATAGTAATGCAATCAATTATGGTAATGTAATCACTTATTGTAATGATGTTTACCATTGTTCCTGTGTTTCCTCTGCACTAGCGGTCAGATTGGTTCCTCGTAGAACGTTATGTTCTGAAGGATTTCAAGCTGAGCGCCTTTTCATTGTGAGTGATGCTGACCAGCGAGAGGAAGTAAATAAAGTGTCCTCTCAACAGACGTTTGCTGTTTATTTAATTGCCTGCATTACAACAACTTTTTGGCGACAAGTGAAGGGATCCTGAACCTCCGCTTTCAACATCCGTCAGGCTACTGTCATTGTTGCTGGTTGGGTATGCAGTCGCCGGGAACTGTTTGCAGAATCTGGTTGCAGCGAGGCGAGTATGATCACAGTGATGCAAATTGTCTGTTTAGGCGATGCTGCAACTGCTGACTTTGGCCTTCCCCTGCTTGAAGGAGGAGCCAGGGACCATGAAGTGAGAGGCAGGCTTGTCAGAAAGGATTTTGAAAAGGCCGCCTCCTACGCCCTCATTTTCCAGATGCTCCATGTTCAGTACGGCGGTTCAAACCTCGTTTTCTCATGGAGGCCGCCAATTTAATTTGCATTGCTTGGCCATTGATCCATGCATTCCAGCCACAATGCAGCCATTTTGAATTATATAATTTACCTCGACAATGCCGGTTTGGGTAGAGACTGTTGCTAATGGACCTGCCTCATTTCAGGAAGCAGTGGAGATAGTTACATTGGGAGAAAACATTGACATTTCTAAAATATGCTGGATCAAACAAGAATGGTTGCCACTTTATACCATGAGTTACCATACCTGCTTCAGATTTTCAGCAGAGGAGATATGTTTTGATATTACTGGTGCAAAACTGGTGCAAAACTGAACACTTTATTGAGCAAAGTACATTTACCTGTCAACTTTTGCATGCTGCAGCTTTCTGCTGCATCTCTAGTTACATTCATTATCACAGGTGAAGAGCAAACCTTGAATTCTTGCTCTTTATTTGTTAACAAAGCCAGTCAACACGAATACAGTTACTATTGTCAAACTCTTTACTTATTGCATGAGCATGACAACAACATCATGCAATTTGATCTACTTTTGATCAAATTATTACTGACGAAGGGAGATCCACCAGTTGAGTGTAAAAGGTGGAAGGAAGAGTTTACTACCTCTCTTACAGCCATAGATGCCTACAAGATGCCTGCTGAAAGGAAAAAGTGCATCTTACTCTACCTACTAGGCTCAGAAGGTCAAGAATTCTTTAGATCGGGGCCGTGGCTAGCGCTCGAGGGAAATGGCGGCGATTCCCTGACTCTCCTCGGCAGCGATGATGACGGCGAACCTGACGCGGCACTCACCATCACCAGGAGCTTCGGGATGACGGCCTGACTTCGCCCGACGAGCAGGCACACGGAGGGATACTTCTTGACAGCGCTGACAGGCATGTAGGTGCTATTTTGCTCTCGCTTCCCTCTGAGCGGTTCCGTGAACGAAGCGGCCGCCATCTTAGATACGCGACCGACGGCAAATTCTCCTTCAGTGCGATACCAGCTGTTTTTTCATCCTTCAAATTCAGCTATGGCTAATTTTTAACTTCGGAACTGTTTTTGCCTACTTGCTTTATGTGCAACAAAAACTGCATGGATGCCTGCGTTGTCTCTATGGAGCGCTTCGGATATTCCTCATCAGAGAGGGTTTTACTGGACATCTTGAGGTAGTCTGTCATAATGAGGGTACAACCTCCACTCTACTAAGTAAGTGATTAATATCACTAGTTTTCTGTTTAAAATAGTTACTGGAGCACAGGCTTTGAAGATTTGAGAATATAAATAACTCTTACTTGGTGCTTTCTTCACATGAAAGGTTGATAGCTCTGTGGCTGGACTGTTTTGTGACACTATTTCCCGGACGAGACCTCGGGTTTCCTCCTCATTTTCTCAAATTCAGCTATTTTTGAGATGTTGGTATAGGAGTTGCTCTGCTGCCAATTAAACAAGCATTGGCAAGGTCGATGATGGTGAAGCTTCTCGTGTTGCGTCACAATGTTTATAATTGATAAGGAGATTTTGTTCTGGCAGCCATTTTGGGTGTTACCTCCCATGACACTTGCACAATGGTCTTCTTCAGCATTTGAGTAACCAGCCTCTCAACTTATCTCTAAATTTTTCATCTATGCTGCAACCTCAATTGCTATCTATTTTCGATTTCTCCACTCATTGCCTCTGATGTTGGCTCCTCTGAAACAGCTCCAAGAGTAAGGGTTGAGTAGCTCTGACGGAGTGTAGTACATATACAGCAGTACTTGCAGGGCTTCTTCCGTTCAGGATAATATCTGCTTGATATTCTCACAGGATACGTCATCCTACCTGGCTGCTCATTCTTTACTCACGTACTACATACGTCGGACTCTTCATGGGTAAAATACAGAATTTAAACCTGGCTACTTCAACTCAATTACCTGTGAACTCAGATTCGGACTCTCCTCCTCAGGACATGGAGGACGTCAGAGCTTCAAAATCAGACTCAATACGAGGAGCCATCCCAAAAGCTCGCAATAAAGGGAAGTTGGCGTCCTCTCTAGTTTCCTCTAAGTGTCTGAAAAAGGATCCACCGTCCCCAGAGAGTAACTCCTCATCCTCTCCCATGGATCTCATTTTGGAAGAACTTCGGGCGTTCAAACCCTTTATGGAGGCTACCACAAAGAACATGCAGGCTATGCAGGAAAAATGGTCGTCTCTGGAGTCTCGTGTTCAATCTTTGGAAGCGGCTACGGAGTCACTGCAATTCTCTTGCTCCCATGTTCCGTCAATGGAGTCGGAAATACTTCTACTTAAACGCCAGACGGAGGATTTGGAAAACAGGAATCGTAGGAACTTACAGAGGGGTCAAATCCTACCGTCTTCTTCCAATCCTTCCTTGCCAAGATCTTAGATGCCCCAGCCATATCCTCCGTCAACATCCAAAGGGCTCATCGCCTTGGACCGAGGGTCGCTAGTAAGCCTAGAGGAGTCATCATGTTATTCCTGCAATTTACTGACCTCCTGCAGGTCCTTTCAGCTGCCAAGCTCAAGAAGCAAATCATGTGGGCAGGTCATCGCCTCTATCTTTCACAAGATGTCTCCAAGGCCACTGCAGATCGAAGGAAGAAGTTCTTGGACATGCGACCTCAACTACGGGCCCTGAAAGCTAGATATGGACTACTACATCCTTGTCTCTTCAAGGTCACATATAAAGATAAAACAACCACATATGAAGACCCTGCTGCCTTGCAGGCGTTTCTCCGACGGCACAGCCCAGATGTTATGGGTGTATCCAGACCTGCTTGACGGATCTTGCTACTTCTTTTGGAAATTGCTGTTTCGTGATTCTGTTGTCTCTCCTCTATTGCTGATGTCGAAAATCCCCTACTGACCGTTTCACGCTCATGTGTTCCCTATGTAGTTTCAATTGTTTTCTGTTTCCCTATGACATGTCTATCTCCTACAATTGTATCTCTCCCTTGTTTTTTACAGACATCTCCTTCCTCCCTCCTATCTTGATGTGCCATGCTATTTTCGATATGCTGCGTTTTTGGTCCTATGTTCGTTGTGGTTTAATTCTGCTCTGGATGTTGTCGTCGTCGTTGTCTCCCGGCGCCACCACCCCATCCTCGTTCTTGTGCTTTTCGTTCAGTAAGTATGTTTTTCAGTCGTTCGTCTCGAACATGTACTGTCTTTTTGTTGGTTTTTGTCCTTTTTTCTACATTTGACCTCTTATCTTTTGCTCTTTCTTCTCTCTTTTTTCCTTCTCTCTCCTCACTTTTCCCCTTTTTACTTCTTCCTTTCCTTGGTTTCAATATTTTATTCATGGTGGTTCCTCATTTCTTTTCCTTTTCCTTTCGTCTTCCTTACTCTCTTTCCTCCTACCCTCTCTCTCTCTTTAATTGGTTATGGTTCTCTCAGTTTTCTCAAGTTATTTTTTCTGCATTATTATGCATGTTGCTATTAGCTATTTTTCTTTGTTGTTCCATTCCGTGTTACATCGTGGAACGGTAAAGGTTTAAATAGTCCCATTGAAAGGTAAAGGGTTTTATCACATTTAGCGAGACTTAAATCTGATGTTGCCCTCCTTCAGGAGACTCATCTCTCTGAAACGGAGGCTCTGAAACTCAAGCGCTGCTGGGTGGGTCATGTTTTTTGTTCCCCCACAGTTTCCAAGAAAAATGGTGTTGTGATTTTATTACATAAAAGGTTAAATGTTTCTTCAATTTCCCATGAATGTGATGTTGATGGTCGTTGGGTTATTGTTACACTGCTTATAGATAATATTCCTATCACTCTGTTTAATGTGAATGCTCCAACTGGGATCGACAGATCATTTTGGCCCTCTATTTCAACTAAGCTGTCCTCCATTTCTGGAGATTACATACTTTTCGGGGGAGATTGTAATCAAGTTGTTGATCCCTTCCTCGATCGTCATTCCAATGTTAAATTTGTTCCTTCTAGGATGCACTCTCAATTTGTTAACACCTTTCAAAATAAGGCCTTGGTAGATATCTGGAGATTGTGTAATCCTGATATTACAGAATACAGTCTTTACTCCCCTCCCCATCAGTCACAATCCCGCATTGATTCTATCTTCCTTAGTAAATCCCTATCCCAACACGCTATACGTTCTAACATTGGCTCCATCCTAATCTCGGACCATGCTCCGATTCATGTGGACCTTGACCTACTTCTTGTTTCCCCTCACTCTGGTAGATGGCGTTTCAACAATGCTTTGCTTTTGGAACCTACTTTTTGTTCAGAATTTACTGCCTTTGCCACAGAATTTTTCCTTTTCAATCACACCCCTGATTCCTCTTTTGTAATTGTTTGGGATTCGTTTAAAGCAGCTTCTAGGGGTTTTATTATTAATTTTGTAGCCCGCCAGAAGAAACTTCGTGAAGCCAAATCCAAATGCATTTTAGCTGATATTAAGGCTTTAGAACTTGATTATCATGCTTCTAAATCTGAGGCTTCTCTTAAAAATCTTATAGATGCGAAAATTTCCTTCAACAAGTTCACAACTGATGCCGCCTCTAACCTTTTGCTAAAATGTAATTCCAGGTATTATGGGGGTAAAACAAAATGGGGAAACTTTTGGCCAATTACTTAAAGATAAGAAAGGAGCGTACGAAGATTAAGTCCATTAAGACTTCCACCGGGAACTCTTACTTTAAAGATAAAGACATTCTTTCTTAGTTTGTTAAATTTTATGATAATCTTTATACCCCCGAGCACATCCCGGAGACTACGGATCTTCTTTCATATTTTCATTCGCTTCCTTCCCCCCCGGCCTCTTCCGTTGATTTTGCTGCCCTAGAACAGGACATTTCGCTCTCTGAAATTTCCCATGCTGTTTCTAAATTGCGACACGGTAAGTCTCCAGGCCCTGATGGTTTCACTATTGAATTTTACAGTCACTTCGCCTCCCTTCTTCTCCCTAAACTATTACTATTATTCCAATCTTTCCTTACAGCTGGTTCCTCCAGTGGTTCCTTCCAACAGGCTTTAATCTGTTTGATTCCCAAAGAGGATAAGGACCACTCGTTTTGCAAAAATTATAGACCAATTTCTCTGGTCAATACGTATTATAAAATTTTGGCTAAAATTTTGGCTTTGCGCATGGACCCCCTTTTACCTGATCTCATCGGCCCTGAACAGTCCGGTTTTGTCAAGGGCCGTCTCTCTTCTGACAATTCCCGCGTTTTTCTTAATATACTTAGTAAAGCCTCCTCTTTGCCACTCCCTTTTGCGGCTATTTCCTTGGATGCAGAGAAGGCCTTTGATAGGATTGGATGGGATTTTATGTTTCAGGCCTTGCGTTGGATTGGCTTTTCTCCCAAATTCATCTCTATTATTTCCTTACTCTATTCTAACCCCCAAGCTTCCATTTTTGTCAACGGGATGACCTTGGATTATTTCTCGTTACATGGGGGGTGCGACAAGGCTGTCCTCTTTCCCCTTTACTTTTTGTTTTAGCCTTGGAACCCTTTCTTACCAAAATTCGTCTGGACAACAGTATTGCTGGTTTTGAATTTGGTTCACGTCAGGTTAAACTTTCGGTCTATGCTGATGATATTCTTTTTTATTGCTCTGATCCTGTTTCCTCTATTCCCTCCTTTCTCCAACAAGTATCCTCCTTCTCCGCGGTCTCTGGCTATCGTCTAAATGCTGATAAATGAGAGATTCTACCTTTAAACCCTATTTGTCAAAAGCATCTTTTCTCTCAAATGGGCTTCTCCTGGCAACCATCTAAGATCAAATATTTGGGTATTTGGTTCGCTCCTCTCTTGCCGGACACGCTCAAATTTAATTTTGATTATGTCTTCAAGAAAATGGATACAGCTATTCAACGTTGGAATCCGCTCTTTTTGTCCTGGTGGGGTCGGCTCAATTCTATAAAAATAATGTTAGCCCCTCTTCTTCTTTATACCATCTCTATGCTTCCGATACATATTCCAGTTTCCTTCTTTAAACGGATTGATTCTTTGTTGTTGAAATTCTTATAAAATGGCAAGCGGTCTCGGATAGCTTTGGCTTCATTGCGCAAAGATAAAACCCAGTCTGGTGTGCGCTTTCCGGATTTTAGGGAATATCATAGAGCTTTCTCTTTGAAGCAATCGACCCGTTGGTTCTCCTCTGATCTTTCGCACCACCCGCCCGTTTGGCTAAGTATGGAATCTTCCTTTCTATCCCCCTTTACCTTTCGCGAGTTCCTATCCTTTACGTCTTCTTTAGTTAGTTTTCGCATGCCTGTTATTTCCCATTCCCGTATTCTTCTTCTCCCTTACTTAATATCATCTTATCCCTTCCTTCTTTCCATTCACGAACAACCGATTTGGCACAACTCTCTTTCAAAATTTGTAATCGCACCATATTTTGGAAGACTTGGCATTCTCGAGGACTGTGTTGGATCTCTCAACTAATTTCCCAAGATACTCCTCTTACATTCCAAGAACTCCAATCCTCCTTCTCCTTACCCTCTTCTGCTCGTTCGCAATACAATGTCCTTCTCCCAGTCTTGATCTTATATCTTCGCTCTTTTGCACCATCTACTGATATTCCTTTAGAACGCAAAGCTACGTCTTTATTATTGGAGACATCTCCCTCAGCCTCCGCTATTTATAACTCTTTTCGTTTCTCCACTGATAGACTAAAATCTAAAATTGAGAACGCTTGGGAATTGGATCTTTGGCCAATACCTTTTTGGGACAAAATATGGGCTAAGCTTCATAAGGCTTTTAGAGCTGCTAATACTACCCAAACCTTATATTTAATTTATAACAGAACTTTATGTACTCCACATGCTTTATCCCATTTTTCACCTGATACATCCCCTATTTGTTGGTCATGTTCCTGTCCCGTTGCAGATCTCAAACACATGTTGTTTGAATGTCCTCCTATCTCCAAATTCTGGCACCTAGTTTGGACGCAAATACAAAAGATATTCCGACTTCAAACTCCCTTTTCCCCTTCATAAGTTTTTCTAGGTTCCCTATCACCAAGACTCCCACAATCTCCTTCCCATTATCTACTACTTGACCTTCTAGTCGCTGTGGCTTTCCATACCATTACTTCTAATTGGAAACAGGCTGCAAATGTCTCCTACCAATCTTGGTGGAACGTAGTTTGCTTCCATCATCGCTTAGATACTAATTACTTATCCCCCGTTTCCCTAGCAATTAAACGCGACCTGATTTGGCTCCCTTTGGTATCCTACCTCTCCTCCTTTGCTCCTGCGCACGCCTCTCCAGACCCTAACACAGTGGAGGTGCGTAAGCCACCATGATTTTCTTGTGTCCATAATGCCTTTTTTGTTATGAGATTACGTTCTACTGTATTATATGGTAATTTTTTATTACTATACGTAGGCTTTGTTCATGTCAGCTTCATGCTTGTTATATTTGCTTTTCATGAGAGTTTCTATTGAATTGCTTATACTTTGTATATGTTTATCATGATGACTACCCCCTTTTCCCTCCCTTCTTTCCCTTCCCTTCTTTATTTTCTTCAATAAACTCAAACTTAAAAAAAAGAAATCTTTAGATCGCAACCCAAAGTACAATCGCTGAATGAGGATTCAGATGCATTCGAGAAGGCTATGCTGAGACTAGAAATAAGGTCCAATCCTACTAGAAGTACCACTTCTCCACCAGGAGGTAAAGGGAAAATGAGTGTTTCAATGAATTCTTGACAGTTTTGAGCAGCCTTTCCACCACCTGCAAATTTGGTACGAAGACCGCTGAAATGATCAGGGTCCAACTGATAGTGAATACCAATATAAGGAAGATTCAAGAACATTCGTGGGTTATGGGTGAACCGTCGCCAGAAGAAGTGGTTAAATTACCAAAAGCCACTCAGCAATCTATGTCCTGGGTTAAGGAAGTTAATGAAGTCAAAGAACAGAAGAAGGATGTAGAAGCATGTTTTATTAAGGAGAAGAAATTTGGCATCCAAAGCCACCTACACAAAGAGAATAGGGCAGGATCCAAAATGGAATGTTACAGATGTGGAAGCCTATCTCATGTCGCTAACTTCAAAGGATGCCCTGCCATGAACAAGGAGTGAAGGGCCTGTCATCGACGGGGCCACTTTGCAAAGGTATGCAGAGAAGCAAAACAGGGCAATACTAAGGTTGCCCAAATATCTGAAGAAGAAATCTGTGAAATTAATGCAAGAAGGGAGAAAGAAAACACTAATCGAGTATTGATGATTAGACCAGATGAAAACAATGACAATGAGAATTTAAAACCTCCCAGATGCGTACTCTAACTGATGGAGGCAGAGTTGACATTCCTAACTGAATCAAGATCACCAGTATAATAGCTAGAGACATTATGGTGGCAACTTGATCAACAGATCACATATCATTGCTCCCAGCTGATATCCAAGCAGTGACGTTCGATGGACACAGGATAAGTCTGATTGGACATTTCTGCACCAAAGTGTCCTTCAAGAGTAGATCAGCAGAAGCAAAACTATACTTCGCCCATACAGGAGACCAAAGTCTCTTGAAGATAATATTGAATCCTTCTGCTGCTGAACTAGTCATGGTCATCAATGAAGATGATCCAGGAATGCAATTTCATCCATTGTTTCCAGAAGTTATCTGTGATAGGATTGGAAAACAAAAGGATGATATCAACGAAGAAATAGAATTCTAGATTAGAAATACTAAGTAGTCCTTGTAATTCACCTATTATGGGGATTAAGAAACCAAGTGGAAAATAAAGAAAGTACAAGATCTGAGGAAAATTATTAAGTTTGTAGTACCCTGTTGTCCAATAGTGCCAAACCCAGCAGTGATTCTTTATCAAATTCCTTGTGATGAAGAATGGTACACAGTGATTGATCTTGATCAAGCATTTTTCCCGATACCTTTACATCCGGATAGCCAATATTTATTTGCTTTCCGGTTCGGAGACCGTGTCTTGGCATGCAGTATACAGAGAGCCCTTTGATTTTTAATCAGATCTTGAAAAAGTGTTTGGAGTCATTGATCATGCAAGAAAATTCAGTGTTAGTGTAGTACATTGATGACCTACTGGTGGCATCAAAAACAAGAGAGGCCTGTGTGACAGATACTATTGCCTTACTGAATCATTTGGCAGAAGGTGGGCATAAAGTGCAGCAGCAAAATTACAGTTTTGTCAAAAAGAAGTACAATATTTGGGACTCAAAATTGAGAAACGAGTTAGAAAAGTAACGCAAGACTGAATAAATGTGATTTTGTAAATGAGTTCTCCTAGAACTCAAAAGGAAGTTTGAATGTTTTTGGGAATGGTTGGATACTGCAGACAATGGATCAGTGGGTTTTCACTGATGGCAAAACCTTTACAGAGGTTGACACATAAGGATGTGGTTGATCCTATTGAGTTGGATGAGGAGAGTATGAAAGCTTTTATTGAATTACGCAATAGTCTTTGTCAAGCACCTGCATTGAGAATGCCAGATTACACAAATATTTGGCATTATTATGCTGTGACAGAGATAGATGTGCACTTTCGGTCCTAACACAAAAACATGGAATGGCACGTCGTCCAGTAGCATATTTTTCTACTTTGGATTCAGTGGCTGCAGCATTACCAGACTGTTTGAAAGCAGTGGCTGCTACTTGTGTGAGCCTTGAGCAGAGTGAAGCAATTGTTATGGGACATTGAGTGAAGGTATATGTGCCACACTCAGTTGAGATTCTTTTAACAAGATCACGAACTCAACATATGACGTGTAGTCGTCTGACTAGATATGAGAGAGTGATTTTGGGTGCTGAAAATGTGATGGTGACAAGGTGTACAACATTGATTCCAGCAACATTGTTGCCAAGTTCAAATTGTGAAGAAGTGAAGGATGAAGCAGATCATGATTGTTTGGGTGTGACAGAATTATGCACAAAATCAAGGCCTGACATAAAAGATACACCACTAGAAGAATCAGATAGTGTGATGTTTGTGGATGGATCCTGTCTGAGAGATGAAAAAGGTGTATTGAGTGCTGCTTATGCAGTATGTACAGTGTCTATAGTTCTTGAAGCATCCTGTCTAAAAGGGGTAAATTCTGCTCACATTTCTGAACTAATTGCTTTGACAAAAGTATGTAAAATTGGCAAAAATCTGAGAGTAACCAAATTCACTGATAGTCAATAAGGTTTTTCGATGTTGCATGATTTTGGTCAGTTGTGGATGTAACAAGGATAATTGACTTCTTCAGGATCCCCAATCCGGAATAGTAAAAATGTGAAGGATTTATTGAATGCATTACAAATGCCCAAAAAGATTGCTGTGGTTAAATGTTCAGCACACAAGTAAGGAAATGGTGAATTATCGCATCAATTATAATATGCTATTTCTTAAGCGCACGTTCACTAAGGCTTCGCAGCACTGACTTAAACAGTAAAATTGTTGCAAAACGTCTCTTCGGGTCCTGTCATGTCTTAGCACAGATGCAGGTGGGGGGAGCAGACTGGGAGGTGGAGGGTGTGGACTTATGGGAATTCATCCCAACCTGCATAGCCAAATAGGAGGTTCTCTCTCGTCTGGGGACTTGGGAGACATTGGGTGAATCCTACAGGCAGCACCCGTCCCGAGCCCTGCAGGGGGCTCCACTCATCGCGTTTGTTTCAGAATTCAGGACATCCTACAAGTTACTGAAAGTAAACACCTCATAGGGGTGAGCGTCTGTTTGGGACAGTTCATAATGACCTCGGCCCTCCACCTCCCCGGTCCTACAGAGCAGCATCCTTGGGTCCATAAAGGGCATGCACCCAGAAGGGAGAACACCTTGGTTTATACAGAGACTCCAGTAATTAACATTGTGTGTCACCATGTGCAAAAACATGGCACAGTTTACCTAGCATGGACAATGCAATTATTTGAGAGGATGTGGCATTACCACCAGAGCTGCCGACTCTGGATATGGCAAACCAGGTTCCAGTCTTGGCATTGGCTCAATAACCTGCGATCCTTGGTCAATCAGTTAGGTCCGGATTTCGAGTCTGTTGGTCTGAGGACTGCCAGACTCATGGTGGCGCAGCGGTCCGACCGTCATATTACGACTTCGGCATGTGGACCTCCATTGCACCGCCGCAGCCGCCAGGGAACCGCGGTTCCCTGGCAGTGGCACGGCGGTTAGGGCTATGTAATATGCAGGTGGTGCCACTGCGGCACCACCATGCATATTACTAGTTTCAGGAGCAATGGTGGTCTTTACTCCATGAAAAGGCTAGTGGTCCTGAAAAAAGAAGGCCCTACAGGGACCCCTGTTCCCCATGTGCATGGGGATTCAAGCAGTGGGGCACAACATGTGTTCCCCAGTGTGCATGCACCCCAGTTCCTGCACGGCATGGACTTTTCAGTTCATGCCATGCAGGATTTGTTTGTGAAGTTCCCATTGCGGTGCCCATGTTTAGAGGCACCACTTCTGGGAACTTTAAAAAACAGCCTGCCAAACAGGAGGAAACTCATAATCTGGCGGTGGTCAACCATGGCAATGGCACAGCAGGAGCATGTCTGTGGCATACCGCCCACTCTTGCTGCACCAAAAGTCGTAATCGGGCCCTCTATCATCTCTATCACCTCGTGCCTAAAAACGAACCTGCCTTTGTGTAATGTAACCGGAGCTCATGTAAAGCAGATGCCTCAAAGGCTATGAGATAAAATGTACAAGGTGAGGTGTTCAGCCTGGAAAAGGCACAAGTCTCCTGGTGATTGGTGAGCCAAAGGTTGTGAGTGAGAGAAGCCTTGAGTGAGGCACCCAGGCCTTAGGCTATGACTAGCAAGTAGGCGAATAATGAAGTTGTAATGATGAGAAAAAGTGTGACTCAGTTCTTCAGTGGTTCAGATGTGGTGTCAGGAATCCAGAAATGACAACAGGAATCTCATGGAATGGACAATCATGTTTATTCCTTACTAGATCACCAACAATTAGCTCTCAATTTACAAGTCTCTTGTGAGAAAAAGCAGCATTCTAAGAATAGAACCAGGGCAGGGGGAATTGAAGGGAGATACCAAAGGGGACCTTAAGGAAGGTGAAAGGATATAAGGGACAATAAATCAGATTTTTGAAACAAGAAAACATTACTTCTCAAGAGTACAACAAACATTTTCCCTTACGCAGGCCCTTTCACATGGGGCAAGCCCCATGTGAAAGGGCCTGCGTCATGCTTACGCCTGCCATGAGGCAGGCGTAAGGTTTTGATGCATTGGCGTCCTAGAAGTGGCACAGGAAAATCTCATAGATTTCACTGCGCCACTCCTACGACCCTTTCTTGCGGGGGAAGTGACGCATCTGACTAGATGCGTCACTTTTTTAAATATGGCGCAACATAGCGCATTATTTACGCAGCCGCTGCCTCACTAAAAGTGACGCAACGGCAGCGCAAAAGTGATGCAGGCCTTCATAAATAAGGCCCTCAGTACGTAAGGGAAAGGAGACAATGCAATTACCAAATAAAGCCATGAAGGAGTGCCACCAGAAACCATCACCAGTGCATCATATACTGCCATAACCTGTGTCATGCCATTTTACCTATAGTGAACTAAATACTTACAAAGCAGGCAGCAGATTATTACCAATATTTTCCACTAACCTGATCCAGGAATTTTCTAAAAAGCTAGAACCGTGTTCTTCCAACTTGTCTAAAGAAAAAACAGCCACATTTTGCAACAAACCTTATCTGCTTATATGAGTTAATGGCTCACAGATACTATTGACTGTCATGCTATAAATACCTCTATATATGGGAATTATGATCAGCACTCTGCCCCCACTTCAAATATGTACCTTCCCTGCACTCAAAAGAATTGCTCTTATCCTATTACAGCTTCATGAGAAGCAGGGATTACACAGACAGTCGACCCATAACCCAAACATCACTTCCTCACATACTTGAATCAAAGATTCAATGTAAATAAAGTAATGACGCGACCCACCTACTGAAACAAGGAGGACCAGAAGTATTCCCTCAGTTCTCTGAACCCAATGGTGCCTTCACACACCACAAATCTTGATGTAAATACTTATTTATATATTGGGTATTAATACATCAGGTTTAGCACGTGCGCCTTGTCATGGTCCCACTGCCCCCAAGTAGCAGTGGCTCTACATACTGTCAACCCAGCCTCAACCAGAAAGCAATTTTACCCTAAAAAGATGACTCAACTACACAAAAGCGTTAACATGAGACCCTCAAATTCATTATAGCCAAACATATTAAAGATGAAGGCTTACCAGGTAAATGAAACCTGTCACCATACTACTTCCCTGAGTCCGCTGATGGCATGCTCATGCTAACAGCCCACTTACCATTACACTTACTTCTCTCTTGTGTGTCAGCTTGCACATACTCGCCAAATAATAACCCTATTGTCATCAAATTGGTTAGTTAAATACCACACAGTGATTGTAGGTGTTAAACAGGTATAGGCCTACTCACAGATCACATGACCATCACAGGTGAAATGGTCAGCATCTTAGAACTATGTTTATCTACTGTATACCAATCCATGACCTACTGGTCTACCATCAGAGGCCCAAACTGTGAATGCATAGTCACCTAATGTCTCAACACTTATTTCCCTATAATGAAGTAGCCATCATAGCCTCAGCTTTAATTCCTCCAAACTAAAGTGGACACGTGCACTGCCCAGGTGACACCACACCAGCTGACATACTTTATGATCGCCATATTGTAATAGTGTTTTATTGGTGTATAACTGTACATGAACTGCATTAAGGCATTGTTGGTTAGAGCGGAACTTCAGCTCTAGCTGTAAACACCTTTCCTTGTTGAAGAATGCGAAGAAGGCTAATCAAGTCCTTCGACAGCCTTATCTGCCTGAGGACAATACGGCCACTGTGGCAAAGACACTGTTCCAACAGCTGTCTCGTTATTGTACACTGCTTCAGTTGTTCTAATAATGTATGTCGGTGTGAGGAAAACCAACTAAATGGCTTCTGAAAGGGCCGGTTTGGTTCTAAGATTAGTTTATTTAGCCAAAGAGAAGGGAGGGTTTCTCAAACCAATGAACCTTTCTCAAGTAATGCTCAATGGGTTGTGGGCCGGGTTCGCTGTCTTATGTTGGTGCACTAAGGTTTTAGTATCAGAAGGTCCAGAGAATCCTTTCTCAGGCCATATTCTGCAGCAGAAATCCACAGGACATATCATTGGTGCTCATACAGAGGACCCTATCTTTAAGCAATTAAGTTTTTGCCAATTCTTACTAATGATGGAGACATCTCTCGTAATATTGGTCTCTTCCATCAGTTCACGCTGGTGCTCCCTCTCTCCTGTGGGTTTGTCAGGCACTTGAGTAATTAAAGGTAACTACATATTAATTTCAGTTTTAAAGGTTATGTTTTGAATCTGGCAGTGGTGCAGAAATCTATCCCAACAGGAGTAAATTTCACCCCACCTCTTACTCGACACCTCTTGGCTAAGGGTTTTCCTAACACAGGAGTTGGGGTAAATGTCACTGTAAATACTCATGCTGCATGCTCTTTCAAATGTTTCACTCATCAGTGGAGTTTGATGCTGTGGATCCCTATACGGAGAGCTTTCATTCATAAAGAGCTGCTGCATTATTTGCTAAGTATAATCCCTACCATGACGTGGAAGTATCACTGGAATATCAAAACAAATATCAAAAACACCAACCGTGGTTTGGTGGATATCTACTGCATCTAGTTCAGAGTATCAGAGCTGGTCCTTTGAGCAATGAAGGGGCTACCTGGCACACATTAGCCGTGTATACACTATATCCTATTCCAGATTTACGACATTTACTAACCCAGATAGTAGCCATGTATAGGCAACGCTGATAGTTTGTTTTCCAATCAACTGTGATCGGGTATTTATTCCCGTCACTGCAAAACAAGTGCATCCGCCACGTGGAAGCCCCTCACCATACCTGGTGAGACCCCAGATGTCCCACATAATTCCATAAAGAATAAAGGTGCTGCTCTCAAGGGTCTTACCACGCGAGAAGGCCACAGAGCCACAGACAAATTTTAGAAGCCCTCCAGCTACCACCACCCACGGTAGGACGACAGTGGCACGTGCATCTGTTGGGTCCACAGACATGGTGATTGCAAAGGCGGCCAAAATGCTGCCTGCGTGGCCAAGCACCTCTCCATCAGCATACTTAGAATAGCCGAGGTAAGGAACATGCAGGTCTTTTTCTTGACGTAACTTGAACATGCTAATAGGTGTGAACAGTCTCTTAACAATCCCCTACCCTGTTGGAATTGGTGGCCGCTTTCATGTTGTAAAGTTTAATGAGTGTCATAAGTGCTGAAGTGACGTAAATAGCCACATTCACTCCTTGGGGTCCACCTTGGAAGAAACCAGTGGGACGCAAAGCCAAAGCGATGGAGTAGGTCACAAAAAACAGCAGATACAGCCCATCCACTAGGTTCCTACCAGCCATGAATACAGCCAAGACCATAAATAGAAGCAAAAAGACCGCCAGTAATGGGACAGGGAAAATGGGTTCAGTTGCCTGCCAGAACCGGTAGAGCAAGGAATACCTTTCAGCGAACCGTAGGATGGAGATGAAGCCAAAGAAGATGGCCGCCAGGGTATCCAAGGATCGAAACGACAGGATGTAGACCCCAATCTGGAAGAGCCCCACCATCCATAGCCAATGCACCTGCCCCACAAAGAGACTGGTGGTCACTCCCAGGACCCTGCATCCAAAGACGCTGGCGGACACCATATTCAAGGTCAGCCCAATGATGACCAGGTCGTTGCTGCTGGAGGCCATGGGTGAGCCATGGGTGATGGCTTTAGTTGTAGCCAGGTCTGTACCAGGGAGGATGACCATCTTCCCAGTAAGTATATGAAGGAGCCTCCCTCCACCACAGTATGCCCCAACGAGACAGACGATGAGGTGGTTAGATGCCACAGCCGAGGCACCAAAGCTACTGTCATAGTATGTGGCGGTTTCATGGGCAGAGTAGAGCAAGATGGCCAACGCCATCATGGCGAGGGCAGCCTCCTTCTGAAGGATGGCCACCAGACTGATGATGATCAGTCCCAGGATGAAGGCTGCAAGACCCGGGACCATGGCATTATGAAGATCAAGGGACCCACTGATGACCCCCTGACCGTCCATGATATGGATCACTCCCTTAGAGCACCATAGCGCTGAGACCATCAGGCAGAAGGACACAAACAAGGGGACTGGACCACGGCTCCTCCGGACTCCTGCAGGAGAGAAGAAGGGAGAAGTAAATAAAGGAAGGAAGAAAATTGGAGACCCAAGTAGATGACAAGGTAGAGATTGGAAAGAGAGTGAAATGTATGGAAGGAAGAAGTTAGTATAGGAAAGATGGATTTAAAGAGAAAGAAATCTGAATGGAGGGAAAATTAGAGGAATTAAAGAGATTGGGTGAGAGGAGACAGAGACTGAGAGATGGGATACATACATTTAAGTAACAAGCATTGAAAATGCAATAGTTCTCGCCTTTGATTAAGTTAAAGCCATTTGCTTTGCTAATGGTATTGTGTAGCAAAGCAAATGGCTTTAACTTAATGAAAGGCGAGACCTATTGCATTTTTAATGCTTGTTAAGTGAGTGACCAGGTTCCAGTCTGTTTAGATTAGGTAAAACCAACTGACGAGTATCCCTTTGGCAATTAGAGTAAAATTTTGTCTAACTGTCCTAGATCACCCTCCTTTACATTATATTCAACTACCAACCTTGGTAATGCGTAACAGGGCACAGTGTGGTGCAGTCCAGGGTTAGTGTAGTGAGCAGTACACATACTTCATGGCACATTAATTGACATTCCGCAATATAGATGCAACCCGTTATGAGACTTACAGTAATACGTTTGACATCATTCTGAACCCCATTGTACGATTATAATCAGATCCTCCGTTTTTAAATCTTGGTTCTCTGCAACTCACCATTATTGCATTTGCCATCACCCCCCCTCATGTATTACAACCTCCTTCTTTGAAACTATACCCCTGCAACCTAGCAATATGTGATCTCCTCTCGCCTATCCACGTACCCCACCAACCATTACATGAACTCACATTCCTCACTAATGGTCACGACTCCCTCTAATTAATCTACCACAGAGAAAATTGAGTAAATGTTTGGAATGGATTACTTGACACCAGAGAATTCAAATAACCAGTACCAGGCAATATCCAGGGCGACTAGTATTATGTGCCTGGGGAGGACCAAATTATGTGGAAGGGTGAAAAAATTATGTAGAAATTATGCGGCATACTGTAGAACATTTTATGATAGTATTAGTTTATTACTTTGACATGTTTACACATGATAACACTGTCTGTAAAAATATGTAATCTTGTTTGTACCAGGTTAACTTCCAAATACAGCAGTAAGCCAGTGAAAGATGGCCTGTCGATCTTTGTGATGGGCCTTCCACTGTGCAAGAACACAGAGTGATTAAACAAATGCATTCTGGGGTTTATGAGCTTGTGTTGCTTCCGTTGAAGTAAGTGGACTAGCACACTAGAAAGCAATGATTTGGAGGTTTGGAAACAGCGTCGTTGCAAGAGTGACCCATGTTAAGACTGTACTCATCAGACAGTCTCCTTTTTCCACATGCGGGCCTATGTTTACAAACTAAAATTACAAGTCCCAGTATGCTTAAGGCTGTTGACTTAAAACTCAATCAATCTCATAGTGTGTGGCGACATGGTCGCTAGAACAGTCAAATCCATTGTTTAAAATTTGTCTACGTAAGTGCCTTCTGTCCTATAAAACCACAAGGGGTTATTGCATGAAGATGAGAGAGGAAAGGAAGCATTGTCACCTTTTTTCAGTGCTGGACTTTTAATGTATTACCCTTTGTGTTCTGGGAATTGTGAGGAACCTAACCTTTAAGGGCCAAGCGGCGCAGAGTACGCCTGAAATCCTCAAGTTCTCCTGACTTGCAATACAGAGACACTGGACACTCCGTCTGGCGTAAAAGATAGAGTTTTATTAGCTGCAGCTAGTACAGTTGTCCGTGAAGTCACACAGGGATGGGTTCACAAGAGACTGCTCCTGACCTCCGTGGCGCACAAACTTTTATACAGTGAAATACAATGGATACAATGGATAACCCAAACACATATAGAATTTGAGACATCGACAAATGTTACCAACAATGGTTTAAGCTAAAAACTGACTCGGGTTCCAGGTGATGTTTGTTGCTGGCCCCTTTAAGCAAATTGCAAAGAAATCCACATGATACAGTTTACAAGGAAAGAAAACATGGTTGTATGTTCTAGAAGGACAGTCGTGAGACCAGAGAATGCATGAGATGTGTAGCGAAGGGCAGTAGATAAGATAAGCGGGAGGAAAGAATGGTGTGAGCTAACAGATAGTTCGGGCGGGGATTATCCGGCTCAGACATGAATTAGTGTATTCGGCCAGACCCTGACACTAGTTAATAAACACGGGACGAAAAGCTACCTGACACGCAAGGGCAGAAATGACAAAAACATCTTGTTTAACAGCTGCCTGAGTGAGGGCAACCTAAGATGGCGGAAAACACAAGATGGAGTCTGGGTACGATCGAGAAACGACAAATTTCAGAACCTCAGACCCTCCTTTAGCCATTACTCAGGCAATAACACAATGACTGGGCTCATGTTAGTCTGAGTCGGAGTCGATATCAATTGCCATAAGGTCGTTTAACTGTTGCTGGACCATCATCTTAATATTCTCTGTTTGTTGGGTTACAGGCTTTGATACACATAAGGTAGCGAACAGACCTCAGATAGCAGGACCACAGTGTATGCACAAGCAACAAGAGAATATGATGGCCAGAATTGCTCCAAGGAATGTTAGTATCTTCCATCCCCAGGTAGATAATAATCTCCATAACCATCCCATGAGGGACCAATCTCCTTCGTCCTGATGGATCGATGCGGAGATGGTATGTCATTTTGAGATGGCCTAATATACAGTCGGGGCGTCATCAGGAATGTATATACAGCAGCTTGATCCAATTAATTTACAGACTCCTCCTCGGTCTGCTAGGATCACATCTAGCGCAATTCTGTTTTGTAACGTCATGAGACGGTCCGCTCGGAGTTCTGCAGTGATGTTACTTAAGGCACCTGCAGTAACATCGATGGTTGTCTCAACCACGCGAACTAATCGCCTAATGTTTCCGCTGTTAATCATTGGTCCCCAGAAGGGAATGAATCCTTTGAAGAAATCTCCTCCCTCCTGGCCAGCTGTGTCTTTGGCATCAAATACGCCTCTACCATATCTGTGTCTGTGATGGTCTGAGGTAGGCCTGGGCGGTAAATTCCGTTCCGTTCGCGGAATTTGCGGAATTTGGGTAATTTTGCGTTCTGCGGAGAACGCGAAATTGCCCAAAATTACGCTTTCTGCGTCTTCGTGAAATTTTTGCTTGTTCGCGTTCTCAAAATGCGTGTTCGCGAGATATTTCTCCCCGAGCACGCAAACAGCGATTGTGAACAGGAAAAAAGCATCGCGAACAAGCAATTCCGCGTGTTCGCGGAATTTCTGCGTGTTCGCGGAGATTTTTTACCGTTTCGCTGAGATTTGCGTAACGCGATTACGCAAATTCCGCCCACCCCGAGTCTGAGGGTGCAGTATACGTTGGGGGAAGCAAGAATGCTATGTAACATGTTCCCGAAAAAGTCAGAGGGGAGCCATGTATATGCTTTGTCATAGCAGACAAAATAGGTTCCTTGTGATGGGATCAATGGAGGGTTATTTTGAGGCGTGAATACATATATCTGGGAACAGTTTTGTTGAGTGTCATTCTCCTTGCTATTGATTCGGAGGCAAAAGTTGCCTTGGTGGGGTACAGTCCATGCTGGGGAAGACTTCTCTTGTTTGGTCTTGTTATTAAGACTGGAAATGTAATGAGTTACATTCCAACCTTCGTAGGCTTTCTTTTCATCCAAAGGAATCTTACTCTTCCTTAGAATTTTAGCCATGGTCACTATACCCTTTATCAAAGTACCGTGGCTAAAATCCATTCCATTCTCAAATGTACCTATCGGATATCGAAGTCTGTTGTGGTACGCAGCCGAAAACATGGTCAGGTAAGCCCATGCTGAACCTTCATATGAGAAAGGCAATACTAAATAGGGCATCCCTTTATGGGCAGTGTGAGGCATGAGTCCACATTCCCAACAGTCAGATATGTTGACAACTAACTGGTGTTGGTGTAACAGCTGGATAAACAAATTATTTTGATACTCCATCCTTCTTATTTGTTCATGTGCGGAAAGGGCACTTATCTTGTGTTGAATTTTAGTGGGACGAGAAGGTACAGAAGTAGATAAAGGAACAGTTTTTAGTTGTAACACATGGACAATCCAACCTATACATGCTAATAAAACACATAGAATCAGCAACACACACAAGGTTACGCCAAAACGACTACGTAATGATTTACAATATTTGGTTTGCATATTCTGTCTCCTATCTACCTGACGTGATGTACCATCCATCCTGGCTAGAAAAATTTGTCGCTCGCAGCAATCTTCCTCAATCACTTGGCTATTTGATAATCCTGAACCTAGCGGATCTTGACCATAAACCAGGTTCAGTCCAAGACTCCTACCGAGAGCCTGCGATGGGGACAGATGGCACAAATACTATCTAAAAAGGAAAAATAGTTCATTGGTGGCAAAAATAACAAATGTTCAAGTCTTTGCTTCAGGCCTGGTCCTCAGGTTGTATCGTTTCTTTGTTGGAATCGTTTGGTCCTGAAAGATTATTTCCGGATGAGTAGTGTTCACTTGTAGATGTAATGGAATGGTTCTTCGAAGAGTGTCATCACTTTCTTCCTCAGTCTGGGTGTCTTCCAGCCGTGCGTTACTAAATGGTACGAACCGGGGAGTCTTGTCTCCTTCAGACTCACTTATGCCACCGCGGACCCACTGGTCAAAAGGCAAGGGCAAGGGTACCTTTTTGCAATGCACGGCGTGGACCCAGTTTTTCTTGCCTTCTATCCTTACTGCTGTTCGCGTAGCCAGTAGAACCTGGCGAGGAGGTGACCAGCGAGGATCAAGATTTTTCTTTCGTTGAAAGTTCTTGGTGCAGACCCGGTCTCCCGGTTTGATAGAGTGACCTGGGTCTGTTGAGGCCTCTGGCAGAGCACTTTGAACCTGTTGGCGAAGAATACTTAATTTAGCAGTCAAGTCATGAAGGTAATCAATAAGCATAGGGTACGGTATGTCTGAGTACTTCCTAGGACGAGGAACTCCCCAAATATTGGCGGGGCGTCCGAATATCACTTCATATGGACTAAGTCCCATACGAGAGTGTACAGTAGTTCTGGTGGATAGTAATGCCAATGGTAAAGCGTCAGGCCAGGCAAGACCTGTGCTGGCCTGAATCTTTGCCAATTTCAGTTTGAGAATGCCATTGTAGCACTCTACCAAACCCGCTGATTGTGGATGGTTTGCCGCATGGAATTTTTGTCTAATACCAAGACCCGTACATACTTTCTGCATGATTTTGCCTACAAATTCACTTCCATTGTCACTCCAGACAATTCGCGGCAAACCGAATCTAGGAAAAAACTCTTTCAGTAATACTTTAGCAGTTGATACAGCTGTGTTATCTTTTAAGGGGTAAGCCTCTATCCATCTAGAGAATGCACATACTACCACCAGAACATACTTGAGATTGTTGCATCGATCCATGTGTATATAATCAATCTGTAATACTTCAAAGGGGTACGTAGGGGGAGAGAAATGGCCTGCAGAAGTTGGAGTACCCTTCCCTGGGTTATGCATTAAGCATATAATGCAATGTTTTACCACATTGTCTGCACATTTTGGAATTCCTTCATTTTGCCAAACTGGAGCCAGAAGTTTGCATATGCCTTTAGCACTAATGTGAGCTGGTCCATGAGCCATAGTCACTACAGGTAATACATATGCATCTGGCAACATCCATCGTTGATGCTCTGACAATTCTGTCCAACATCCATTCGAATCCAACATTCCCGTACTTTCTTTCCACTTACTCAATTCTTTCTCTGTAGCCTCTTCCTGAATCGTTCTTACGCTCTCAATTGTGTCCTCACACATTCCTCTTTCTGGGATCTGATTTGCAGGGCCTGCAACGTACATGTGACTTGTGATGTTCCTAGCTGTGTTTTTCGCTACCTCGTCTGCGAAAGCATTCCCGCGACCAATGTCATCTGTGACTCTTTTATGTGCACTACACTTGATGATGGCAATTTGGGTAGGTAATGTGAGAGAGTCAAGAAGATCGGTGACCAACTGGCCATGCTGAATCTTCGTTCCATGGGAAGTAAAGAATCCTCTTTCCTTCCATAAACGACCAAAACTGTGTGCCACGCCAAAGGCATATTGGCTGTCTGTGTAAACATTCACTCTTTTCCCTTTCGACAGCACACATGCTCTAGTCAAGGCTATCAATTCTGCAGCCTGGGCTGAATTGTATCTGATACATGCTGTCTCCACTACTGTATGTAATGTGGTGACTGCATAAGCTGAGGTAGTCTCGCCATTGGGTAATTTGAAACAGGAACCGTCAACCCACAAGGTTCCATCCGGATCCTCGAGCGCAGTATCCTTTAAATCTATTCTTCCTTTTGTTTCTTCTTCTGTGCGAAGAAAGCAATCATGATGATCCCGAGGATCTCTTTCATCTGGGAGTGGTAACAAAGTAGCTGGATTCAAGGTGTTACATTGCTTTATACGTATGTGGCTTACCAAGAGAGTCAACTCGTAACCAGACAACCGAGCCCTCGTGAGATGTTGTGTTTTAGTTCTATTCAATAAAGTGTCCACAGCATGTGGTACCATGACAGTGAGAGTGTGGTCCAATACTACTCCAGCTGATTGACGAATAGAGATTGCTGTCGCCGCCGTAGCTCTGAGACAACTAGGTAACGCTTTAGCTACCGGGTCTAACGTAGCAGAAAAGTAGGCACATGGCCTCTGTTTGTCTCCAAATTGTTGTGTCAAAACTAACAATGCACAACCTTCTCTCTCATGGACATAGAGCGTGAAACATTTACTGTAATCAGGGGTACCTAACACAGGAGCAGAACACAGGGCTGATCGTAAGTCAGAAAAACTCTTCTGACATTCATCAGTCCATGGGAGTGGATGGGGCGTGTCTTTCTGTGTAAGTGCTAATAAAGGTTTGGCTAATAAAGAGAAATTAGGTATCCATTGTCTGCAGTAGGAAGTAATGCCCAAGAAAGCACGTACTTCTCTCTGGGTCGATGGTACCGACATGTGCGTAATTGCTTCAATGCGTTCGGGGGTCAGTCGCATTCCCTCCTTTGATAAGAGATGACCTAAGTATGTAACTTCTTGGCACACGTACTGTAATTTAGAAGGTGATACCTTATGATTGAGATCAGACAAATGCCGCAACAATGCCACAGTCACATCTTTACACACATCCTTTGAATCAGTCGCAATCAACAAATCATCCACATACTGAATAAGAGTGGCTCCGGGAGGCAAAGGGAATGTATCAAGCTGTGACTTAAGAGCTTGACTATAAATGGATGGACTTTCACAATAGCCTTGTGGTGCTCTCTTGAATCGGAAGCTTCGGCCTCCTAAACAAAATCCAAAAATATCTCTGCTCTCTTTAGCAATAGGAATGCTGAAGAAAGCGTTCTTTAAGTCAATCACGGTGAACCAAGCTGCTGAAGCTGGTATCATCATCAGTAAGGCTGTAATGTCTGGGACAACAGGGAACTGTGGTGAAACAATTTTGTTCACCTCTTGAAGATCAATCACAAATCTATAGACTGGTGGTTGAGAAGGATCATTTCGCTTAAGAATCGTAAGAATAGGGCTGTTACACACATTTCCTCTCGTTTCTTCCACCACACCCTTCTGGACCAAATCTTGAACAATAGCCAATAATGCTTTTTCACCTTCATTGGAAATCTTATACTGAGCTATACGTGGCAGTTTAACATTAGGCTTGAGAGTGACAACATATGGTGGAATCGCAAGACGACCCACATCATTCGCACCCGTAGCCCAAAGACTTTCAGGAAGAGATAGTAATTCAGGTGGAAACTTATCTCTAGACAAATGCATTGACGATGTTAGTTTCTTACCTAGTGTAAGATACACACCAGAAGGGGAGCAGTGTAACGTGACATGTAACTTTTCAACAGATCCAAACCCAATAGATTCTCACCACAACCAGTTGTAAGGATAAGTGATGCTTCCAGGTCATATGGACCAATCGAAACAGGTAAAGGGCAAGAGACTGGGTTACGAACTGGGGCGCCGGAAAATCCTACAGACGTGTTTATTAAGCCAGACAAAGGTGCCCCAGGGAGTTTAGAATGAATAATAGAACTTCTCATTGCACCAGTATCTAAAAGAAATGGCTCTGAAATACTCATTGCATTGACAGTGACATAAGGACCATTCTGATCTACTGGAATTGATACTACTCCCTTACTTTGTCTATGGCTGGCCTATTCATTTTGGAAACTTTCGTCGCCACCTTCAACATAATAGTCACTATAATATTGTGTAGACTGGACTCTCTGTTGGTCAAAAGATTTCACAGCGTTAAGAGAGGGAAAGGAACGCTTCTCTTGGAGGGACGAACCTCTACCTCTACCCCTGGAGACTGACTGGAAATTACCACGGCCTCGTGGGACAAACACTCCATTATTACGTTGGAGCAAAACTGGACAATTACTCTTAAAGTGTCCCTCTTCCTTACAGTAAGCACATTGGTTTGGACCTAGCATAGATCGGGGTACATAATGTTCGGGCTTCTGAAACACTTTCTGAAACTGTGGGGGCTGAGAAGACTGGTGCTGAGCAGGACGTGGAGGATAAGCCTGCTGTAAAAGAACCTTTGTTTTTAAATCTTTATTTTTCTTCTCCTGCTTATCTTTCTCTTCCTTGTCTCTGTTTTCATAATATTGTGCTGTAGCCAATATTTTAGCAGTAGAAGAAACAGCCCATGCACTCTCGGAACTTTTTAATTTATTCGATAATTCGGGAAGCAAGTTAAATACGAACTTGTCCACAAATAAGCGTTGTCCACCTTCCGTGCTCATATCCTGACCACTATGATCCAGAAAGGTCTCCTCAAAATGAGTGAAGAAATCGGAGACACTCTCGTCTTTCTTTTGCTTACAGGCGGTTAACTTATCCCAATTTACTCGTACTGCAGGCATAAGAGTCTTCATTAAATCAATGATTCTACCAGGAAGTGCTGTAATCAGATTGTCAGGCTTTGCGCCGCCAACTTATGCTGTGTCAGCAGCTCTAATAGCTGCCCAAACACCACCTAATTCGGCAGCATGTTCTTCCCTACAAATTTTCGCCCATATTGCTTGTGGAACAACATTCCCAAATAACATATCAATGTCAGCTAAGTTCATAACGCAAGCCTCAACTGTCTGGGATAGCTCCTTATAATAGCCAGCAGGATTTTTACGTGGGTCTGGAAGTGTTTGTTTAAGGGCTAAAACTTCGGCTCTTTTCCAAGGTTCATGTACCCATATACGCTGGAAATGAGCAGCTACCGGCTGAGAACCACCTACTGCCTCTCTCCATACTGGGGGAACTTCACGCATTGGATAATGTTTAGTTTTGTCAATAAGATCAGTTTCGGGGAGTTTTAGAGAGAGAAATTAAGTCCTAAATTCAATCAGCATAATCACCGCTTTCTCAACGTCTGCTCCTACTATAAAACCTTTATCAAAATCGGCTTGGAGCTTCATCAGTTCCATAGGAGCCGTGTCTAATTCCATATCGTCCCAACCCTTAATGAGAGTGTCGCACATTATGTCAAAAACATATCTTTGAATGGGCTCTGTCCATTGACAAAAGGTGCTCAAAATATCCCGTGCACTATATATTGGACCTTTCTCAATCCATTTACGGGCGAGGGAACCTAATACTGCTTTTTCTTCCGTAAGAGGAAGCTGACAACGAGATTGTCGTCTAGAAGAAGACGGAGACAGATTCAGGGCTCCAATTAAGGGAGAAAAGAAACTTGTGACAGCATTTGTGAGTCTCCTCGGTGTACCTGGAGAGTTTCTCACCAGAACAGGGGATAGAGAGTAATTTAAAGGAGATGGAATAACAGGAGAAGGAGAAAACAAAGGCTGAGGAGGAAGAGAAGTATTATTTGGCTGAGCTGGTCGCTGAGCAGCTGCTGGCTGAGCCATAGGAGGTGCATTAGGAGTTTGCACATAGGGTGGAGGAGAATTCAACAAACAAGACATTAAAGGGTCTTCCTCTATATCTTTACTCTTCTCTGAAGGGAAAGTAGGCAACACCGGATAGCATCTATCTACTGCCAGGCGATGTTGTCTTTCTGATACCTCCCTAGCAGAGTCTACTTCGTTATTTCTTAACTGCTGGGCAGCCTGTAAAATCGACATATTTGTATCTTTTTGATCTCTTCTTGCTTGTTTCATTTCTTTCTGTTTGGCTTCCTTTCGCCAAAGGCGGAACGAGTCAAACATTGCCGGCCGGGCTTTTCTTCTAAACCAAGTGGTTTCTAAATTGTCTAATATATTGGACTCAAAACTGCCATTTTGTGGCCACTGCAAAACACCATCTCTTCTGGTATATCGGACCCATGTTTTGTTAAAAGTAATGGGGCCAATACCATGTTTTGAATAGAGCTCATAAGTGGGAGTTCCAACCGGAGGAATCGGACAAGAGTCCTCGAGCTGGGAGTTCCTAGTACAACCTAAGCAACAAAATCGACGAAACTTACTTAGACCAGGCATCGTTATTTCTCTGGACTGTTCTACAAACTTCAAAAAAAGGGGGGGGGGGTGTCAATTCTTAACAAAACAGCACAAACGTACTCACCCTTGGCTTCAATTATTGCAACAATTGAAATACAAAAAGGAAACTCAAAAGACCCAAAAAGCAAAATTTGTGGGAGCGACCCACCAATCAAATACTTAACTAAGTATCCTCTTACGCCAACCGGAAGTCCGTCTATCGTCTCGCTCTACCAAATCTTCACAAAAACTGGGGCCAAGGCAGGACGGCAGTCAGGGCAGCAGTCACAGCAGCCGTCTGAAAGGAGAAGCCACGCCGCAAAATCCTTCGGTCCACTTCCAACATACAGGGGTCAATCACGTGGGGCGCCTCCTCCGGATTTTCCTTGTGGGGCCCCTCACGATCCTCTGGCTGCACCGCTACCACTGAAGCCGTCCCTTCGTGGTCGCCATTTGAGGAACCTGACCTTTAAGGGCCAAGCGGCGCAGAGTACGCCTGAAATTCTCTAGTTCTCCTGTCTTGCAATACAGAGACACTGGACACTCCGTCTGGCGTAAAAGATCGAGTTTTATTAGCTGCAGCTAGTACAGTTGTCTGTGAAGTCACACAGGGATGGGTTCACAAGAGACTGCTCCTGACCTCCGTGGCGCACAAGCTTTTATACAGTGAAATACAATGGATACAATGGATAACCCAAACACATATAGAATTTGAGACATCGACAAATGTTACCAACAATGGTTTAAGCTAAAAACTGACTTGTGTTCCAGGTGATGTTTGTTGCTGGCCCCTTTAAGCAAATTGCAAAGAGAATCCACATGATACAGTTTACAAGGAAAGAAAACATGGTTGTATGTTCTAGAAGGACAGTCGTGAGACCCGAGAATGCATGAGATGTGTAGCGAAGGGCAGTAGATAAGATAAGCGGGAGGAAAGAATGGTGTGAGCTAACAGATAGTTCGGGCGGGGATTATCCGGCTCAGACATGAATTAGTGTATTCGGCCAGACCCTGACACTAGTTAATAAACACGGGACGAAAAGCTACCTGACACGCAAGGGCAGAAATGACAAAAACATCTTGTTTACCAGCTGCCTGAGTGAGGGCAACCTAAGATGGCGGAAAACACAAGATGGAGTCTGGGTACGATCGAGAAACGACAAATTTCAGAACCTCAATTGTAGTGTAGGAGAGTAGGATCTGCTTCACACTTTTTGCTGGTGTTTCACTGGTTTTCTACCTTAGTCTGGCTGTGGCCCTGCTAATCAGGACCACAGCCTAGCTGCTTCCTCTCTAAAATAGTTTCCATGTACATTAGGTACATATCTAATTGGATTCTGGAGTGCCTTATAAGCCCCTAGTATATGGTATACTATGTACCTAGGGCATAGGTACCTCAGAGGCCTCCCAGGGACTGCAACATATATTATGCCACCCCTGGGAAGCACTCCAAAATGGCACCACAGGTCTGCTACTGCAGCCTGGGTAAGGGTGTGCTTGCACCCTTACAGTGGTATAGGCTACCTATATCCACACATATATACAGACACATATAAACCTATAAGCCCCTCCTATGGCAGGCCTTGACAATCCTGAAGGCAGAGTGCTTGGTTTTATGTGAGAGGGTGCCCAAGCATGAGCTGAGCCCCTCTGCAGCTTTCAGAAATACTTCATTATGGCTGTTCTGTGATACAGCCATACTATATATTCTTAAGTGCATTATAACCTCGCGGTAAATGCTAACTTTGGAATGGTTGCATCAAAACATGTTGTGTTTGGTGACAAACGCTTTGGAATACTACCCCACCCCCAGCCAGTTCTGGCGGCGGGGGTAGCATTCCACCCTTCTAGAGGGAGAGACATGTTCACACTGGCTAAACCCGGTAGGACTTTGCTGAGCCCGGGCATCACAATTGGATGCCTCTGCCACAGACACGGGTCTGGCCTCCTGCTGCTGACTGAAACTCCGGCAGGGGAGGCCTGGACAATAGGTTTTCTGTCGAAGGGAGGTGTGACCACCTCCCCAGACAGGCAGATGTGTATTGGGGCTGGGTGGGAGCACTCTCTGGTGCTTGGAAGTCCTGCACTGGGGGCACGTTTGCTGTCCCTGTGCATAGCCCAGTTCAAACCGGTTGCAGGGGCTACCTGCCCCTGATCTGGCGTGAAACTGGACAAAGTAAATGGGTGTAACCACCCCTCTTTCCAGGCCCACCCATAGGTGGGGCCTTAGAGTTAGTCCATCCCCTCAACTTACTATAAGTATAGGAATCCAGCCCCTAGGACTTTAGATTACCCTGGACGAAACTCTGCTACAGATATCCTGGACCTTCGACGTTCTATCCTGACTAGAAGACTGAAGAAATCTCCCTTGGGGTCAAGGAGTGACTTCCCTGCTTGGCAGGCACCAAAGAAACATCTGACTGGTCTGCATCGCTGAAGCTCCCGCCGGATGCCGGTGTCTTTGCATCACCAGAGGTGGATTTCCAGACTTCCCCGAGGCTACCCTGAGTCCACAGCAAAGCCGAGGCCCGTGGATATCGTGGGTGACGTGGAACCGTGACCCCAGGACACCGTGAACTTTTGCAGCAACACTATCTTCCTGGTCCTCCTTGAAGTTGTGCTTTAGGCTCTGAGTAGCCCCAGCCTGGCTCACCTTCTGCACCGAAGATTGTTGGCCTCCACTCCACGAGTGATCCGTGGGCCAGCTTCAAGTGCGACCGCTCAAGGCTCCTTCGCGATCACTAGCCCGTTGGCTAGCAGGTCCCCACGAAGGCAACTCCATTTCTGCTTAGGCTTTCCTGGTTGCTCCAGATGTGCCCTGACTTACCCTTGCTGGGTGAGTCCCTCAGACCTTCTGGTCGCCAACACCGCAGTACTCGACAGACTTTGTGGGACAGATTGAACCCGGCTTGTGGACTTCGTCAACACCTCCTGGACCTCGTGGCTGAAGAGTCAAGACACCCATCAACTCACCTGAAGCACCCGACATCTGTGGGCATTGGTCCATCCTGCCCTAAGTCACTGGCAAGTGACCCAGACTCTGTCCCCTCTGCTTTCAGGTTCCTTCCATCCTAGATCCGGCCTTGGATCTCTGCGGACACTTTTCCTCTTCACGGCAGCAGCAGTTCTTTGCAGGCTCCCATTGAAATCGACAACGCGACCCGACACCAAAAGACACCTATGCACCCGGTTTTCCTGGGTGACGTAACGCGAGTACTCCAGTGCTCTCGTGGGTGCTAGCCCTAGAACTTCTTAAGTACAAAAGGGTTTGGTCCTGACTCGATTAGAAGTGTCCCTAATCTTTAAATTTCCAACCGCGACATTGCCCATAGAAGATAACGGGAACCCGCGGTTGTGTTTACAAACTGCATACAGTCCCCGTGGGTCCCCTGTGTCACTACCTTGGGTGGTTCCTTGGGGTCCCAGCGATTGTAGAGGCTATAAGCCTAGTGTCTATTCCAGTCGTGGTTCTTATACCACTTTTTTGGTATATGGTTTGGTGCGCCCCTAGGGCCCAAACGTGTATTTGTGCTATTACTGATAATTACTGAGTTGTAAACTAAGTACTTCGAACTCCAGTCTCATAAAGAGACTAAAGGGTGTGTTTTATTCTAAATACATATTTTGAATATATACCTGGCGTGGTTGTCTTTTCATTTGATCATTCAAGAGATTATAGACAGGTAAAACAAGCTGCTTTACATTCCTTCAAGACTTAGCCTGAAGGCTGCACTCCATAGCTACCACTAGGATAGCTTTCAATAAAGGTTGTCTTTAACCTATCACCATAAGGGGTTGTTTGGACTGATACAAGGTGCCCACTAGAACTAGTGGACAGCATATATATCAGGCTACCTTCTCACATGTAGTCTTGGGTTTCTTCCTTTGAACCAGCTGGAGTAACTTCAAAGTAAGAAGAGCCCAGGTCTAGAGACATGGATTCCTGCGGTGACAAGCTTAATGGAAGGCTGACCACACTGCCCAGTTACACACATACGGTACCGACACCAATTAAAACCACGTGTAGCTTTAACAATACAGAAGTAGACAGTGGAGCAAAGATCACATGAATACGAGGCCTGTTATTAATTCTGGGGAGCGGGAAGGAAATGTCACCTTGGTTTCGAGTAGCACGGGGCCGCGTTCCTCCGGAACAAGCGTGACAGGCAATGGAAGTGAACGGGCAGATTGGCACATCAGAAAAAGAAAATTCACTATAAATTGAATTTCACTCTATCAGCGCTCTCTCAAAGAGAGATCGGAAGATGCATTCTCACTTCAGACACTTGGGCACAATGGTGAGCACTCGGCACAGTGACAGGACAGGGGAGACAACTCGATGGTAGGTTTGGTCTCTGGCCCCACCTTAGAAGGGGGCTATTTTAAACGTGCGCCTGTGTCGCAAGTTTGCGACGAGGCGCCGAGGGAAGCGTCACCGTCGGTCTGTCGGGATGCCCGCTCTCTGAGGAATAGAGGTCAGATTGTCAACAAGCGCGGCCCGTCATAGGACGGACAGAAGATGTGGACGCGGGGACTGCCTTTACTGGCGGCGAAAAAAAAAGTCCCCAGTGTATCACGCCACCAGTAAAGCATCCAATCCCCGCGTGCACATCTTCTGTCTCGTTTGTCTCCCCGTGTGCATGCTGGAATCAGGTGTGCAACACCCTATGGACTCAAAGGGCTTCAGCCCCCCCCCCCGTCGTGTGTGGCAGCCCGGGATGAGACAGCTTCCCGGGCACACACACAGACCCGCCCGAGCACTTCACAGGTCTTTAAAAGACCATTTGCATGTTAATGAGGCCTTGTTGTTGTTTCACCCCTTCTAAGTCCCCTGCAGCTCTACTCTGCCTATTGCTTAAAGATTCAGCCCCCCCTCCCCCCCGAAATCAGCTCCACTCTGCCTATTGCTTAAAGATTCAGTCCCCCCGAAATTTTTTCTGTAAAATCTCAGCCAGAGACGGGGTCAGGCTTTATTAGTTCCTAGACTGCACTTGTTTTGCCCGCCATTAACCCACAGAACAGGCCGCAGGTTTTTCGACATGTTTACTTTCCTAGCATTTTCCGTAAGAAAGGGTCTCTTCTCACTCATGACCCCGAGGCCCTCCTACAGGGTGGGCGAGGGAAGACTTCCTCTCTGGGCATCTCCACCTAGCATCAGTTTCAAGCACTACATTCCCATATCGAGTTGTCATAAGCGCATTGAAGCAATCGTTATGTATTTAGGCACTATGTCGCACAAAGTCTCAGCCGTGTGCCTCCCTCCCCAATTCCCCTGAACCCCACGCATGTGATCTCACCTGTATATCCCAGCAGAGCTGTCAATATGACCAGCAGGACCCCCAGGGATTGTGCTGGGGATGAGGGCGTGGCTCTGGAGGAGCTGTATGACGTCACTGACAGCAGGAGGGAGCCTGGAAGAACAGCAAAGACAGCCATTATGCAGCGATAAATAAAACACACGCCCGCCAGGGTCCCTCTTTAGGAGGGAATTTGGAAACACAACAGAGACAGACATGAAATGATAACTTTCACTCACCCCAGCCTCTCTCCAATCTTGGGAGGAGCCGGATACACACCAAAGACATCAGTGACACAAACACACCTGTTCCTTTTAGATCTCGGCAGCACGCCCGTTAACCCAGGAAACACCTGTTCACCTCATTATTCCAATATTAAATATTGATCGGTTACAGGTGAGGAACTGTGGAAAAGCGGCCTACATGGCTGTATTCAGACATGAGCTGAGCTATAGGGGACCCAAGACTTCCCGAGACGCTTCTGCCTCCGAAGGCCGGTAGAGCTGAAACAGTCAGTCACACTGAGTTGTGAAGATAGCATGTCACTGACTCTCGCCAGCTCTACCGGCACCCGTAACCCATCCTAAACCATTCTCTTAGGCCTCAGAAAGCAACTCAACACTAATATGATTCCCCAACACCTCATCTAAAGAGAACCCATGACTCTCCATTCACAAAGCGCTTGCCTGCCTCAATCGGATTTTAGCGCTATTTGAACGAAGCAGTCTGGGTCCTACCTACAGAGATGGACAAGATCCCAATGGAATAGTGAAGGGGCTCTGGTGCCTTCCCTGGCTCCGGCATCCTGCGGCTGGAGTAAACCTAAAGGGCGGGCTGAATCTGCAGTGAGTCTGGAGTGTGGGCTGAATCCGCAGAGAGTCTGGAGTGTGGGCTGAATCCGCAGTGAGTCTGAAGTGTGGGCTGAATCCGAAGTGAGTCTGGAGTATGGGCTGAATCCGAAGTGAGTCTGGAGTGTGGGCTGAATCCGCAGTGAGTCTGAAGTGTGGGGTGAATCCAAAGTGAGTCTAAGTGTGGGCTGAATCCGAAGTGAGTCTGGAGTGGGGGCTGAATCCGCAGTGAGTCTGAAGTATGGGCTGCATCCGAAGTGAGTCTGGAGTGTGGGCTGAATCCGTAGTGAGTCTGGAGTGTGGGCTGATTCTGAAGTGAGTCTGGAGTGTGGGCTGAATCCGAAGTGAGTCTGTGTTGAATCCGCAGTGAGTCTGGGCTGATGAGTCTGGAGTGTGGGCCGAACCCTGAGTAAGTCCGTAGTATGTGCTGAATCCACAGTGTGGGCTGCTGAGTCTGGAGTGTGTGGGCAGATCCTGGAGTAAATCCGTAGTATGGGCTGAACCCGGAGTGAGTCCGGAGTGTGGGTGAATCTGGAGCCCGTCAGGCTGGGGCAGCTGGAGTGCGCACGGGTCAGTCACCGCTGGTGTCTCACTCCACACCCGGCCCCAGCAGCTCTTTATGTTTCTACATCTCACCAGCATTCTGAGGCCTTGGGTCACTAATCGCCATCAGACGTGTGCAACACCCGGTCCGACCATCTCTACTACCGTTCTCCGTGCACCTTTTATGTCATGGCGCTGTGAGGTAGCATTAACGTGCTATGTGCGCTTCTCAAAAACCCAAAGAGCTGCATTGTCACTGCTAGGTAATGGGTGCCAACTTTGTGCACATTATTATTAGCATTATCACTGCTAGGGTGACCAACTGGCATGGTTGCAAATTCAGGATGGTGAATGTAAAAATTCAGGACAAAGGGTCAAAATTCAGGACAAAAAATCAGGACTGAAGGTCAAAATTCAGGACAAAAATTCTAGACAAAAGGTAAGTTTTACAGACACATCAGAGGAGGTCGCGCAATATTACATAAGTAAATAGACAACCAACACAAGTACAAGTCAAAAATAGTTTCTATTAGGTTGAGACAATCGTGCATTTCATGTTGTTTTTGGTAGGCACGCAGCTTTGATCAACTTTGCAGGTCTTTTTGTGGTATTTCATATGATCATGATATATTTATATGGTTACTGCACTGGGTTGTACAGTCTGATATTTTGTTTACAGTTCATGGTCCTGAGCAGGCATGTTTGGTGAGAAAAGTGGTCAGGAAGATCTGCTCGGGTGGACTTAGTTACTAGCATCTCATATCTGAGTGCCATTGTGAGATATAAAGCAGCATGCATAGAATATAGCTAATTGGGACTGCTAGTGGTGGACTAGAGTGCAGTTCTCCAAGTGGCCAGCCAGAAGAGACTGGGTTTCTGGTGCAGTGCCCCCCACCTGCCCCCCCCACATTTTGCCTGGCTTTTGATGCAGGTGTACTGGGTCCCTGCTGTCCAGGTTCCCAGTACCTGTGCTCTTTCCCTACAGTCATGGCTTAAGGTCAATAACAGCTATAAACTACCTTCCCTTTTTGTTCACAGTTGAACATACATGTGTCCGCCTGCTCTAAGTCATCACTTGATGAGTGCAGTCTACGGTAGTGCACAGATGCTGTACAGCACCTGCACCCAGCTGCACATGGAGGCCTCCTTGAGAAGCAAAGACATGATAATTTTAAGTTCTAAAACAGTCAACCTATCTTGCCGCACCCACACCACCTCTCACCTCAGGCAACTACACTGGCTCTCAATCAACAAACGAACCTGATTCAAACTGCTCACACACGTACACAAAGCACTTCACAAAACCAGTTCTGCATACCTGAATATCAACACACACTTCTACACACCTCCCAGAAACCTCCACTCAGCCAGACTCTCACTAGCAAGCCGGAGGCCTTGCCTTCTCCCATGTAACCCCCAAAGCACGGAACAACCTCCCTTTCCACGTCGGAGCCTCCGATTCTATTCTCGTGTCCTGCAAGAAGCTGACAACCTGGCTCTTAATGTCTCTGCTGTTTTTTCTTTCCATCCTGGTATCTGTAGTTCACCTTTCATAATAGAAAATAAATCACAAATATCAGATTTAAATGAAAACATGTATAAATGGATTGTTTACTTGTTTGCCCTGGTTTATCTTGAGTAGTCCCTTTGGTTTTCACTGTGGTTCTAAATCTGTATCTGGCCACATCAACAGGACTGGACTGGGACAGAAAAGAGGCCCAGGCATCAAAAATAAAAGTGGCTCCCATCAGCGAAGCAGATAGCCAAAAAACAGGGGTCCATATTTACAAAGTGGGACAGTTTTGATCTTCTGAAGAAACATCAGCAGAACAACATGCCCACCAGACATTAAAACAGGCCAAAAAGCAGACAAAAACACTGACCCGTCCAGCCAGCCCTTCTCCACTGCCAGATTGCCCTAGTTTGACCCTGCATGCCAATCAATGCCAGTCAGTCAGAATGGTTCAGCAAGAAGTGTGCGGCTAGGAGAGTGCTGGCCCAGCCCACCCTGATTGAAATCAGCCAATGGAGAGTTAGTGTCTCTTCCTGCTTGCGAGTGTGGGGCTCAGGGGGATGGCTGGTGGGGCATTATTGCCGCTCCTTTACTGTAGTAATAGTGACATTCTTGAAATACACTCAAGTGGCCCTCACAATAAGCAATGCTGCTGCCCGCAGCAGTCCTTTCATGCAACATGTGTGACTGTATGGCCTTTTACAATCATCAGGGCAATCATGAAGGCACATTCTTCTTTGAAGAACAGGTGATCTACTAAAGTTCTGGTGCCCAACTCTGGGACATTCTCAAATTCAGCATTGCAAAGAGGTCTGTGAACTCTGAAAGTAGAAGATTAAGGGTGGGCGTAGTTCGCGAAGTAGCACTTCGCGAAGCTACGCAAAGTGAAGTTCGCACTACGCGAGCTACGCGTAGCACTTCGCGAACTGCGAAGTAACATGTTCGCACTGTGCAAGATGTTGTTTTCAATGATTGCACAGTGCGGACAAGCAACCGGCACTGTGCAATCATTGAAAATGGCATCTTGCACAGTGCGAGCTGTAGTTTTCTGCTGCTCGAGTAGATTTTTACTCGAGCTGCAGCTTTCTCAACGCGAACTGGTAGTTTCTCATCGCGAGCGGTCGCGAGCATACGCGACCCCTCGCAATGAGAAACCTGACCTTCTCGCGTTGGGAATCTCGCCGGGAGGTTTATTTTCCATGCTCGCGATCGCGAACAAGGAAAAAGTCTCGCCAGGATGTCATTTTGCTTGCTCGCGGTCGCCAACTTGACGTTGAGGACCGCGAGCAAGCAAAAAATGACCGCAGCACTACGCAACACTACGCTACGCGTGTTCGCACTGTGCTACGTGCAGTTCGCGTAGCGCGAAGTAGCGCGAACTTCGCAAACTACGCGAGCGTAGCGTAGTGCTTCGCCCAGGCCTATAGAGGATGCCAAAGACTGTAGGAAATGGACTTCCAATACTCATTTTATAGCTGCATTGATTGCCTTTTATGCTTTGTTTGGCATGCTGTATTGCTTTAACAAAGTTTGGTTTTGGAATTTATACGCTTATACGGCAGCATGCCAAGAAAAAAATCTCCTTTCAGCTGGGCTGTTTTCAACCTGTCACTTTAAACATCCAGGAGGTTTGTGAAAAGCCGATTTGAAATTACTTTCACTAAACAAACTCTTCCTTAAACTTCCCTCTTCGGCACGGCCCAAGGTGTATTAGGGGCATACTAATGTACAAAACACAAGCAAGCGGTGTGATGTGCCTAACACACCTCTTACAACCGACATGTGCCTGTTTTATCATTTCAAAATGCTTCTACAGCTCGCGCTGTTTCATAAATGTTGCTAAAATATCCCCCTCTTTTTTTATTAATTTGGTTTCCACTTACCTGCTTAATTTTAAAATGTTTCTTTACCCATTTTCAACAGGATTTATAAAGAATGGCTTTTTTATTATTCAACTGGATTTTCAATTGACCCCAGCCACTAAACAAAAGAAAAATGCCATGCCTTCGCCTGGGGCAGGAGGAGACACAGCAAATGCGTCACTGAAGAGAGGCCCATGATCATTCTGTATGGGCTAATTAGGGCGACATACAGATGATAATGGGCCGATAGTAATCTGTGTCAGGTTGGCGGGGGGGGGGGGGGGGCGCTGCAGGCCACTGGTCACTGCAGGAGCGCGAGCTGGCCCTGCAGTGAGTTACAGATCTCGAAGGCTGCTTGGGGGGGGGGGGCGGCCAGGTCACTCTGATGTCCCAAATTACGGACAAAAGGCGCCCGTAAAGGAATTCACAACGGACAGGACAAGAGGCCCAAATAACGGGCGGTCCGTGAAATTTACGGACGGTTGGTCTCCTGGGGTTTCATTTATACATGCATATATGCTCAGATTTAGAAGCATACAGAAGAGGAGCTATACATCTCAGCGCGCGCACACGCCCTCTGATATCACCGTCACTATTATCTAAGTCCATCCGCCATCCTGGGAAGCCAGGGGAGGGCTCGCGGACACTTGGAAGCAGTCTAGGATGTCTCCTGGGGTTTCCCACAGGCCCCTCCCCCACCTTTGTTCTTTTCTCTAGTATATGGACTGCAGGAATTTCCAAGAGGTCTTCCCGGTCTTTCCCAGAGGGCGATGCCTGGCCCAGGTTACACCTCGCCCCGCCCCTTTTAGTGATGTCACTACATAGGGCTTTTTTAGGGGAGGTCACTTCCCCCTTAAGCGTATATAACCCCTGGCTGGAGAGAGACACAACACCTGTCAGCACTAAAGGCACAACCTGCCCCTTCCTGTCAGCACCAGAGAGAGAGAGCGAAGGACTGTCCCAGGACAGGGACAGAAACGACCCCTCCCAGGTGGACAGAGAACATCTATCTCGAAAGACAGCGACTGATTGAGACCTCTCTTGGAAGTAAGACTGACTGCAGAGACAGAGGAGATCTCCCCAGAGACTGACTGACGCACCAGAGAAAACTTCACTTAGGACAGCAGCAGACATCAGTGCACAACATGCTTCAAGGCGCCTTCCAGGTGAGCCCCTGCTACAGCCATCGGGGTTTCGCAGCTGTAACCGCTGGATTTGTGTATTTTGCTTCAGTTTGGGGGCATCATTTGTTTCCATTGGTTGAACGCCTATCTCTAGATCTCGAAATTCAATTTGTTTTCATAGAGAGATTTATTTTAAAATAGAGCAGAGAGTGAATTCACTTATTAGAAGATGTACATGGCCATAACACTCCTTTCACACGTTTACTCGTCTCTTATTTCACGTTAGCATTCTCGTAATTTTAAAATACTTTTTATACGTATATTTTTAATGCTTTTCCGTTTTTACATGAACCTTTGTGAATAAAAGGATGGCACCTTTTATTCTTACCTCATCATGTGATTTTCTATCGTCTGCTCTGAGTCCATTAGTCATGTGTTTCTGTGCTGTTCATGCTATGAAAGTGCATGTCTACCGTGAGCAGAACAGGAGCATTTTAGGTAATTAAGGTCTGTTGTAAGAGGAGTTTGGGACTGGAATGTAAGTTCTTCTTTCACAATGTGTAATAATGCACGTTACACAACGTTTTCAAATAGCCATTGTCTTCACAGGCAGCCCTGAGGGGAATTTTCAAAATAACACTGTACTTTAGCCGATCCGAAGTCTGTGCCAATAGATACATGGGGTCCCAGATGACATGGTTGTGCCATTTGGTAAACACTGGTGCTACACTGTGCCCTAGGGAACATTGTCCATTGTACGCCCATGACAGGAGCAAGATGAACAGTTTCATACTGTGCAAACTGATATCATGAGCACACTGTTCCCGTGCAAACATCTCACCAGAGTGCCCTCACCAGAACAAAAACCACCTCAAGTGCTGACATGATGTGCCAAGGTGCTGGCAACATCTCCCAGCGCGCTGGCGTCATAGGCCAGAAGACGAGCATCCTTTGTCAGAGTGCTGCGACCAGATGTATGCCAACTTAAGGTGCTGGCCTAACACCCCAGTATGGTTCCTATAGTGCCGGGTACTTTCATTGTATACCAGTATGCTGACTTCATTTGCCAAGGTGCTGGCATAATTTATCAGAGTGCTGACATCACATGTGTGTCCAGATGTTGGCATCATATGCCAGAGTGGTGCCTATAAATCCCAGGTGCTATTCAAAGCGCTAGCGGCGCTGTTTACATAGACCAGGTTTGATCCTTGAGACAGAGTGTCTACGGTGCCAGCCTGCAGCCAATATGCAAGTCTAGGGCTGTTTATAAACCAGGCGTTAACTGCTGATATGCCAGGCAGTGATGTCTTATGTGCCATGCTGGGAGAGGGCAGGTGCCCTCCTAGGATTGCTTTTATGCAAAGCTGGGACTGCCCATGGGCCAGGCTGAAGTTTCTCATTTGCCAGTCTTGGAATGCAGCTTGACAGACGGGAGCCTCTAACAGGGACCGCCCTCAAATCTCTCCTCTGTTATTTCTCCTTCTCTGTCCTCTTTCCCTTCTCAGCCTCGTTGCCCTCTGCTCTTCTAGCCCTTTACTTTCCCTTCCATGTTCTGATGCACTGCAACAACTCAGCTAATGTCGCTCTCTTTCTTCTTCCAGAAGCCACAGGCCATCCTCAGGGTGTCTAGGCGGGTGCACACAGCGGCAGTGGAAGGTAAGTATCTCTGCACTCACAACCCCTGGTATGAGGTCTCTCTGTATTTTGTGCCCAGTTACTGGTTCTGGTGTTAACCCCCCACCCCCAGTCTGAGACCTCTCTCTATGTCCTGGGTCCAGTTACAGGTTCTGATGTCACTGCCCCTGGTCTGAGACCTCTCTCTATGTCCTGGGTCCAGTTACAGGTTCTGATGTCACTGCCCCTGGTCTGAGACCTCTCTCTATCTCCTAAGTCCAATTACTGGTTCTGGTGTCACTCCCCCTGGCCTGAGACCACATTCTATGTCCTGAGTCCAGTAACTGATTCTGGTGTCAACCCCCTGGTCTGAGACCTCCATCTATGTCCCGGGTCCAGCAACTGGTTCTGGCGTCACTCCCCCTGGTCTGATACCTCTCTATATGTCCTGGGTCCAGTTACTGGTTCTGGTGTCACTCCCCCTGCTATGAGACCTCTCTCTATGCCCTGAGACCAGTTGCTGGTTCTGGTGTCACCCCCCCCCCCGGCCAGAGACCTCTCTCTATGTCCTGAGCCCAGTTGCTGGTTCTGGTGTCACTCCCCCTGCTATGAGACCTCTCTCTATGCCCTGAGCCCAGTTGCTGGTTCTGGTGTCACCCCCCCCTGGCCAGAGACCTCTCTCTATGTCCTGAGCCCAGTTGCTGGTTCTGGTGTCACTCCCCCTGCTATGAGACCTCCCTCTATGCCCTGAGCCCAGTTACTGGTTCTGGTGTCACTCCCCCTGGCCTGAGACCTCTCTCTATGTCCTGGGTCCAGTTGCTGGTTCTGGTGTCACTCCCCCTGCTATGAGACCTCTCTCTATGCCCTGGGTCCAGTTGCTGGTTCTGGTGTCACTCCCCCTGGCCAGAGACCTCTCTCTATGTCCTGAGCCCAGTTGCTGGTTCTGGTCTCACTCTCCCTGCTCTGATGCCGCTCTGTATCACTTGGGCCCAGTAACAGCTTCTGGTGCCACTCACACTGGCTTGAGTCTTCTATGGGTCTACACTCCAAGGGTCCTGAGTAATGATTGTCCCATATACACATGATCTGGTTCAGGTCCGAACACGCTGGACCCTTGTCTCATGTCAACCCAGAGTGCCAGTAGTTCTGATCCTGTCTCTTTTTCTCATCCAGCGCTGGAGGGGAGCCCCCTGGAGAAGGCGGTCACCAGCAGCTTTGCTTCCTTCATACATGGAGTCCAGGCAGATCACCTGTCACAAGCTGTGCGGCACCGAAGCAAGCGTATGATCCTGGACAGCATCGGGGTTGGACTGGTGGGAAGCACGACCCATGTGTTCAACATCGCCCTGGGATACTGTCAGGTAAGAAGAGACATGGAGCACACCAAGTAACATATCATGCAACAAACGTCTGTTAAAACCCCCTCTAGAAAAACAGTGTGAAAATCAGCCTGGGATACTGCCAGGTAAGAGAGACATGGAAAATACCAAGCAAGCCATTATGCAACACACATCCATAAAAACACTTAAAGGCCAACAGTGTGGCCATCGCCCTGGGATACTGCCAGACAAGAGGTGACATGGTACACATCAGGCAACACACGTTGCAACACACATCCATAAAAATCCCTTCTAGGACAACAGTGTGCACTATCTCCCTGTAATCCTGCCAGGTAGGAGGAGACATGGAAGACACTATAGACCACACCATGCAACACACAGCCTTAAAAAAAAAACCTTTTTAGACCATGAGTGTGACCATCTTCCTGTGATCCTGCCATGTAAGTGGCAACAAGAGCCGCACCATGAAATACACCATACAACTCCAAAGCAACAATCATCCATTAAACCCCTCTAGACCTATGCTGATCACCATCTCTCTCTGATCCAGCCTGAGACATGGGCCACAACAAGCACACCCACTATTCACCACCCAGCCATTAAAAACCAACTATGCCATAATGTCCTTGGGAGTCCATGTTTTAAAGGGAGGCAGGGTCCAAACCAGAAAGCACACCATGAAGTACATGTCCTCTAAAACCCCATATATCAGAAGAGGGGACCATCTCCCAAGGGCCCTCCCAGTTAAAGTGAGACTGGGAGCAAAACAAACACTACAACCTGTAACACACCACCATTAAAACATATTATCAGGACCCAGAAAATTAGCATGACCTTGAGATACTCGAAAGGAAAAGGCAACTTCGACAAAAAACGCAACGTCTCATGAATTCAACCATCCCTTAATCAGAATCTCTTCAGACTTTAGTTGTTCAGTATCACCATCAGTTTTTACCTGCTTATCGGAGTCTTGGATCTAACCAAGCATCACACCATGGACTCCCCACCCATTAAATAACCCTCTAAACCAACAGTGTGACCCGCTACCTGAAATAATAGGCAAGAAGAGAGAAAGGCCAAGTCATAAAATCCACCTTGAGTTTTCACAAATCACACCCTAAGCTCCCTGCAGATGTTAAGCAGTTAATATCTCGAGAGAATACCAGGAGAGCGAGTATCATCTAGGGTAAGCAGATAAACATGGGGACCTCTGATCTCATACACAGCTGTCCTTCAGGAACACTACTCCTGCTCATGGAGATCCCTGACCTGCTCCTGTCTTTCTCCTAATAGACCCCTCCAGGTTTGAGATGTCTCATCCTGTGTTTAGAGTTGAGTTACCCATCCTCTAACAAGCTACCTTCTTCCTCCACTAGGTGTCTAGGAGCACGGTTCATTCATCACTTTATTCTCTCTCCAACAGGACATGTTCTCCTTGTCTGCGATCAGTTCTGTGTACGGAAAGAAAAGAATGAGACTCCCTCCCACGCTGGCTGCATATGTCAATGGAGTGGCGGTAAGGAATTTGACAGCTGCTTATCAATGTATCTATCAATCGTAGACTAAAAGTGGTGAAATTCTGAGAATTGTTTTAATGTTGTCTACTCCAGTGTTCAATCTTGTCTGTTTCCACTTCTGTAAAGAGACACGATCTGCTAGCGGCCAGACCTTACCTGCTCCGGCTGTTAGAACCGGTCAGGAGAAATCATTAGATGAGGCAACCAATTTCCCAACTAGGCAATTCAATTCCCCTAATTGGCGTACAGTGATAAATTTGCCTCCCGAGGCGGCAGCATATTCTGTTGTTTTGAAGGGTGTTCCTATGCTCCATGGAAATGTGAGGGAATCTCATGAGTCTTTACACAATAAGGTCACTAGTTGGCTAAATATCCACAGGCCATTACCTCCTAACTCCAATGGAGAAATTCTTATGGTAAGAAGGGTCCCATGGATCGGTCAAACCGATAAGAAATGTGAGGGAGACTGCATAATTGTAAATTTTAGGAATCCTAACATTGTGCCGTATATCTGCAACTGGACTGGGAACACAGGATTTACATCCATTGAAGTAGTCCACCTGTCATATTTTTATCCCATTACCTGTAATCCACTTCGGAATAATGATAATGGCTGGATACGGGTGGGCTCTGTTGGCGATGGTTCCAGACTAAGGTCTTCCTGTTATGTTCCCACTGCCAACTTTTGCAATTTTTCTCATCCTAATAGATACAGTTGTCTCGATCAGGTAGACTGACTTTATAAGGGACAGGGGCACGGGAGAGGTGAAACAGCCACTGCCACTCAAGATTCTAGTGCCCTCCATGGAGAGACTTTGATACCCTTTAAATCCAAAGGTTTAGGAGCTAATCTACCCAAGAATGTACTATGCCCTACCTGTACTAATATCACATTGTCAGCCCCATTAGTCACTAAAATAGTTCCTATCGCTCAACTGGTCTCGGAAGTTTCTTTGCCTTGCCCGCCAGTCTTAATGTTGGACGTCATACCGGAGAATTCCGGCGGAGGTGGCTCAGAATTGACTGATGATTTATTAAAGGTCCTTTCTTGGAATGTCGCTGGCATTGCCAATAAACTTGACACGAGCGACTGGGACTCTTTGATAGGTACCAGTGATATTTGTCTCTTTCAAGAGACTTGGGCGAGAGAACCACTGTGCAAAGCAGGATATGCAGTGTTTGAGGTAAATGCGATTTGGTCTGGGAGAGGGAGGCCCTCTGGAGGCTTGGCGATTTGGGTGGACAGTCACCTTGGGTGTACTGCGGAGAGTCTTTTGACCCTATCGCATGACATTCAGTGTGTTTTACTTAGGTGGCCTAATCGCCCTAATCTAGCAATTATTATTGTGTATTCCCGCCCTACTAGTCTGGCCACTGAATCCCCCACAATAGACGATCTTATGTGTTTTTTGGATAGCCTTCCCAAGGATTACAAGATAGTGTTGGGGGGTGACCTCAACTGCCATTTTGAGCCCCTAGAAGGACTTAAGGAAGACGCCCTTACAGTGGAAGATGATTATTGGGGAGTTCCTCCCTGCCAATCTCCCTTTGTCAAAACATGGTCCCCTCTAGTAGTACAAATCCTGTCTTTAACGTTAAATTTTTCGCTAAGGGCGTGTAATGGACGTACCGCCTCTGATACTCCGTCTGTATGTACCTTTAACAGGATGAACCAGGAGTCCAGGCTGGATTACATTTTTGTAGATATTGGTCTCTGGTCCAAGGTCATGGACTTTAGAATAATAACTAGGACAGACAGTGACCATAATGCACTCGTATTGTACCTGGCACATTTTAACGGTACCACCCGACCATCTGGCACTGATACCATTCAAAACCCCGGGAATTTGTCTATTAGTTCTAATAGACGTAGGGTTAAATGGGGGAAATTGGTGAGCTCTGAGGAGTCTTTAAGTAAAATCTATCAGTTAGCACTTCCTAAATTCGAAGAACTGGATATTTTAACCACGCAGCCAAGAAACCTAGAATTTAATGAGAAACTAGCCCTAATTCATGAAGAACTAGTGGCCGTTCTAGGTGAGGTTTTCTATCCAGTGTGTCCCTTAAGGAACATAAAAACTCGAATTCCAACATGGTACAACTCAACCTGCAAAAAGATTAAGTCCGAACTAATAAACTGCATCAAAAAAGGCTCGGATAAGCGCCAAGTGGCTGACCTTAGAAGGAAGTATAAGAAAGCTATGGCAGAAGCACGAGCAGCCTGGGACTGGAATAAATGGCAGGACCTTACCACAGCGCTCGAAGCGAAGGACCTGAGAAAATTCTGGTCCCTGGTTAATACTGGTATGGCAGATCCTAAAACGGCAATAGAACCAAACATAGCAGCATCGGTCTGGGAGGCACATTTTGGTCAACTTTACCAAGAATCATTCCCAAATGCTGATGTTTCGGTCGTGGCTCTCACCCCTGTCCAAGTTCCAGTACTGGGCTTGGAATTCACTCTCTCTGAGGTGGTTAGTGCCATCGAGGCCCTGGCGAGGGGGAAGGCCCCAGGTCTAGATAGATTGCCTGGCGATCTTTTTCGGCTACACCCAGAGATTTGGGGCCCTTATCTTCTCACCCTTTTTAATTCCATCTTGGGTGGGATGGAGATTCCCAGTACCTGGCAGGGAGCCGAGATAGTGCCTATTTTTAAAAAGGGCTCCCCCCTTCTTCCGGCCAATTATAGGCCGATAAGTCTTATAGATGTTCCCCAAAAAATCTATTCTCGCCTCCTTCTGAACCACCTCACAGAGTGGATGGAGGAAAATAAAATCCTCAGCCCCTTTCAAGCTGGCTTCAGGAAAAACACGTCCACCATGGACCAGATCCTCCGTCTCGTTCTCCTTTACTGGAAAACTGTGAACATCGAGAGGGGAAGGTTGTACATGGTGTTCGTGGACCTGAAGTCAGCTTTTGACCTGGTTCCCAGGAGGAAACTTTGGGAGACACTAATGACGCTGGGTGTCCCGCCCCACTTATTAAATGCAATTATTAGGCTCCACGAAAACAACTTCGCACAGGTCAGGTATGGGAGGCTGGGCGCGCTGACATCTAAATTTCCGGTTCATAGAGGGGTTAGACAGGGTTGCGTCCTCGCACCAACCCTGTTTTGCCTCTATGTTAACAATGTCATTGCCCATCTTGACAGTGTTATTGATAACGATGCCCCGTCTTTGGCTGGCAGGAGGGTACCCGCTATCATGTTTGCGGATGATACCCTCCTGCTGTCCAAATCTCCGATGGGGATTCAACGGATTTTAGATGGTGTTGGTCTCTTCTGTAGGCAATATGGCCTAGAAATCAACACAGGGAAGACCAAGTTTATGATATTTAACCCATCCGTGAAAACCAGACCCAATCCTTCCCTAGGCTTAGAAAAACTGGAGAGGGTGAAAACATTCCAGTACTTAGGGGTAACTTTGCATGAGAATCTTTCATGGGAACCTCACGTTGTGACCAGCTGTGTAAAGCTTTCTCAACTTTCGGGGGGAATTTTAAAGGTGGCAAATTCCTCAACTTATAAACCTATCAGCCCGGCAGTTGAAATGTACAAAACTCAGGCCAAAGCAGCTGTAACATATGGAGGAGAACTCTGGGGGTTTAAAGCGGGTACAGGAATTTCTAAGGTAGAAAATAATTTTTTGAGGCGACTCCTGGCCTTGCCCAGAGGGACACCTCTGGTCCCGTTAAGATTAGATTTGGGTTTACCTCCTATAAGAGATGACCTGCAATTAATGCCCCTAAGATTCTGGCATAGACTCTGGTCAACTGCTGAGCTTGTATACTATAGAGAAGAGCTTGCACATGTAATGAATATGAACCTCCGCGACGATATCCCGTGGTTAGCTTATGTAAAGAAAGAACTTTACCGGATGGGACTCCCGGAACTATGGGAGTCCCCTGAACTAAGCTGTCGCAGGGTCTCACGCAAACGCCTTGTGGGCTTATATAGGGAGAAATGTTTTACTTCCCTGGTATCTGTACCCAACAAAGGTACCTTAACTGATCGATTCTTGAATTTCAAGGACACATATCAGTTTGAAGGTTTTATGGACATTATTTTTCCTATTTTATCTAGAAAATTGTTCATACAGTGGAGGCTAGGGACTCTCCCTATTAAATCTTTCACCTATAATTGGTCAAACAAGAATGATAAAATATGCCCAGGCTGTTGCATTTGTGAGGAGGAAGAAATTCACATCTTGTTTTTCTGCCCAGCATACATTAGACCAAGAAAATACTGGCTAGCTCCCCTCTGCAGGAATCTGGGTTTAAGGAGCCATTTGAATTCGTTCAGAATACTGAAAACGAGCACTGATCCCCACATAGTTTTTGCAGTTGCCAAATTCTTAACGGCTATGTGGCACATAAGGTCTAAACTGCTTATTGATTGCTCTGATTAATGTATTCCAACTGTGCTTTGTGTCTCAACTTTTTGCATAATGGTTTTATTGATCATATCAAATGGGTTTTATTCATCTTAAGTGAATGTTTTTATTGATGTTGTATGATTATATCTTTTATGGCCTATTTGGCCGAAATAAAGAAATTTGAAATGAAAGTAAAGAGACAGTATTGGGCAATTGTGCAGTCAATGAAAAACATTTTAAAATATGGATCCTCTATGTCTGTAAATTGTTTCCATAGGTTGATGACACAATCTCTCTGTTTAACATCACTTCCTGGTCCTCTTCTTAAAGGACCTCCTAACGCTCTTCTCCTCTTCTACAGACTCACTCCATGGACTTCGATGACACTTGGCACCCTGCCACTCACCCCTCGGGCGCTGTGCTGCCGGCTCTCATGGCGGCTTCCCAGATGCTCCCCGTGGGCTCCCGACCGAGTGGCTCAGACTTCCTGTTGGCATTCAACGTAGGCATCGAGGTGCAAGGAAGACTAATGCGTTTCTCCAATGAAGCCAGCAATATCCCCAAGAGGTATGTGTGATACCCACAAATGACATTAATACCCCATGACCAACCCAGAATGCCCTCAGGGGGCTGCAGTATCTGAAGGTCATTGTTATGATGCTAAAAAAAATAGGGTAGAAATAGCTCATGAGTTATGAGTGAGATCCCTAGAGGTGGTAATGTTATGATCTGTGCCTGATGTGCATAGAGGGCAGACATATCCCCAAGAAGAACCTGTGATGCAAACAGATTCATGTATGTGTATAGCACACAATGTAAACATGGTAAAGATAATTTTTCTGTTCACTGTAACTGGATTATATATTTATGTTGAGTGCCTGATTAGATCTTAGCATATTGACAATGCCTCCTCACTGCATGATGGCATTAATGGTACATGTCTGACATGCTCCTAGCATATTTCATTACTTCACACTTATTATTAGTACTATCCATACAAAACTATCTTTCCATTGTCCTTATTCCATGTCTGACACTATTCTTTGTATCTCCAATCAGATTCCACCCACCATCTGTTGTTGGCACCATGGGCAGTGCTGCTGCCACAGCGAAACTTCTTTCCTTGAATGCAGACCAATGTGCCCATGCTCTGGCGATCGCCGCCTCTCTGGCAGGGGCACCTGTGGCCAATGCAGCGACTCTTGCCAAGCCCCTCCATATTGGCAACGCCACCCGCCTTGGCATGGAAGCAGCACTTTTAGCTTCCCGTGGAATGGAAGCCAACCCACTCATCTTGGACGATGTGCCCGGCTGCTCAGGGTTCAGTGCTTTCTATGGTGACTACCAGCCCTCGCCGCTGGCAGTGCCAGATCAAGATTACAGCTTTCTGTTGGAGAAACAAGACATCGCCTTCAAGAGGTTCCCAGCTCACTTGGGCATGCACTGGGTCGCAGACGCTGTCATCTCAGCCAGAAACCGAGTCATCAATATAATGGGCTCCATCAACCCCGCTGGGGGAACTACCTTTACAACGCAACTTTTATAACGCTGTGCTATTACAACGCATTTTTTACAACGCTAAAACTTTTACAACGCATGCTTTTACAACGCGTTCTATTATATGGTAAGTACCTTTACAACGCATATACCTTTACAACGCATTTTGTGGAAATGCTTTTACAACGCATGTATTTACAATGCATGTGTTTACAACGCAAGATGTTATATTGTAAGTACTTTTACAACGCATATACTATTACAACGCATTTTTTTTTGCAAAATATTTATCTAAATATTATTACTTGGGTAGCATTAAAATTAAAATTAATACTTGAGGTTTTTTTTTATTATAGCAATTCTAATTAAAAAAAGGGCAGTAGTTAATCAAAAAAATAATACTTGTGTATTTTGTCTGGTAGAAATGTTTAATTAAAATTAATACTTGAGTATTTTTTTTTTATATAGCATTTCTAATTAAAAAAAGGGCAGTAGTTAATAAATAAAATAATACTTGTTTTTTTTTTCTGGTAGAAAAGTTTGGTTGGTTAGTAGTAAAAAAAATACTTGAGTATTTAAAAATTTAAAAAAAAAGCAATATTTATTTGAAATAAGTGAGTAGTTTATAAAAATAATAATACTTGAGTATTGTGACTGGTATAAAAGTTTGGTTTGTTTGGTGATAAAATAATAGTTTAGTATTTTCAAAAAAGTGAGTAGATAATCAAAATATTAATGCATGTGTATTTTATTAAGTAGAAATGAGTAATACTTGAGTATTTTAAATTTTAATACTTGAACATTTAGTTTAGTGTTTTAAAATATAAGAAATAGATACTTACTAAAAACTTATTTTAAATGTTGAGTATTTATCTACTTAAAAATAAGTTTTCTTAAACAATAAAGAGTATATAATATTTAAAAATAAAGAAAAATGATTGAGTACCTATTTTTAAATACTAGAGTATTTTTATCACATATGAAAATACAAGAGTATTTATATGTTTAAAAGAAAGTGTCCTTTTAAAAATAAATGGAAGTGTATTTTTGATTAATTTATTATAAAAATAAATTAATAATATATTTAAAAAATTAATATCAATATTTAAAAATATTTATAGTAATAATTATACAAATTTAACATTTATAAAATTAATAAAGGACATAAAGGAAAATTTAGAAATCAGAAATAACAATTATAACTTACTTTTTGAATTTCTTTCCCACGGTTTTGCATTGAAGTCTATGAGCGTGTTTGTCCTTTATTTATTTTGGCAGCCTCAGCATATACAGCCCGCGGAACAAGAAAAGAAAGTACAGAAAGTGCAGTAAGAGGAAGTTTTGAAAGGAAAAGACAATAGAGCCAAGGTAAGGAACATATTAAGTAATTTTACCTTTATTAAATTACAATATTGGAGATTTAAAAACTTAATTAAAAATAATGACAGGAAACAATTATTTATTTCACATTTTTATTACATTTAAAAAACATGAAAAAAATAAACATATTTTTCATAAATTTTTCAAAGTAAGTTTTATTTTTTAAACAAAAAATAAATATTTTATTTACATATATTAACATTTATTTACAGTTGAATGTAAAAAAGTAGTCCGCCATAAATACAGAAGCACGCGATGACGTAAGGACGTGTGCGTCGACGTAATACGCCATTTTGCAGAGCATCGGAGGAGGAAGCAGCAGGAAGCTGATCTGCGTCCAGGTAGGAAATATTTTATGTTTATATTATAGAATAAACCTATTTAAGGGATACATATATAGTAAGGAAAGAATAAGGGGAGGTTGCTGGAAAACTAATAGATGTTATAAAAGTTGTCAAACATGTCCACATTAATGTCATTAATACATGCCTATGTCGGGTCGCTGAAAGTAAGTTAGTTATTTTAAAAAAGTATGTAACTCATTCTAAATAAAAAGTTACGGTTTAGACAGTGGATTTCTCTGGTTCCGAAGATAAAGATGTACTGTCGATCTTCATTTCTTGTTACAAAAATTGTGCGTACTTTACTATTTTGTCAATCTTAGTTTGAAATACAAATGAAAATTCAGCTGCAATGTGTATTAAGGAATATGGTTGATTTTCTATTTTATAGTTCGGATTGAGTTTTGGAGATTGGTTTTGACGGAATTTAATTTTGATTTTTTCTATAATTTGGAAAATGGCGTACCGATAATGATAAAAGGTTCGAAGACTATGGAACAGTAAATTTTTCAACATTGGTTTAGGTTGGATGAAATGAAGATTTGTTTGAAAAAATGGAAAAAAAACCCGACTTGTTAATTTGGAAAAAAAATTTTTAAAAAAAATCTTTGTATGCCAATTAAATCATTGTAATTACTGTAATTTTTAGCAAAGCAGGAAAGTAAGCAAATTCATTGTTTTAAAAAGAAAGAATGTTAGAAAGATTTTCGAGGTAGTCTATAGCCACACACAACGAAAACTGTTGTAGAATTGCCAATAGTCTCTCTGACATTTCCCTTGTTTTGACTGTAACTCGTGGGTTTAGACTACCTGCGAGTGTTTGTGCTAATCTCATTTCTTGGAAACTTTGCTCCTTCTTCAAAGTTTCCAAAAATGAGTAGAAGTTCGGATGAGGTTTTCCTATTGTATGATTGAAGGAGTTATGCCACCCCTCAATGGCATTGTTTGTTTTGGCCTCTCCCTCTAAACAACTCGTGTAGCAGTTCCACCACTCCACATGGAATCGTGGCTTCCTCCTGCGACCCGATCTGCTTAGGTGTCCAATCCATGTGTCCTCAAAATAATTTAGAATGGGTGCCAATTTTTCCTCGTTACTCGTATAATAAACAGATTCTATAATTGCAGTGTAGTACTCGTCCACACTTTCGGGAGGAACAAAACAAAGTGCAGTTAATTTTTTTAGTTCAAACTGTAATTTGCTATCCCGAGAATATTCTGCAACTAGGGATGTTTTTTGTAGTTTACGCCAAAATGCCTGCGAAAAATGGAAAAAACATCCCTGAATTTGGGTATCCGTGTACGTTTTGGTGATCACATTGATCATGCTCAATTCAAAATCGATTATTATTTTTCGAGGACTTGCAGATGTTTTGCTTTTAATCACTGATAAAAGTTCAGTGTATGTTGCAGAAGTCTTATCAGGTAGCAAACTATACACTAAAGGAATTACACTATTGTTAATCTTAGCATGTATAGTGTAAATTTGAGTGAAAGGATGGGGTGTACTTTTAAACGTCCCATCCATCATCCAAATTTCACTACTTTCTAACTTAGCAAGGTTACGGGGGGTACTAAAAATTAAAATACGTTTCTGAGGGTTTTCGTTGTCATGCAGAAGGAAAGGTTCATCAGAAAAAGAAATAGAAAGATCATGAGGAATTCTAATGTCAGAAAATGTATGTGGTGTAGACAATTGAATATTACTTGCCTGCTTTTGTCTCTGAATAATTCTTCTCAAATTGGGTATTATAGGCATGTTGCTAGCAACATGACTGGGGACATGCTGTGCAACCTCCCTTAAAATGGATCCTGTAGAATCATTGGAGGTGCTTGCAATAGCTTTCATTTCATTAATTGTCTCTCTGATTTCTACATCCATTGCAGAGGCAGAGTGGTTATGTTCTGTGGTTTTCACAACCAAATTATCAACAGTAACCGCTCTGCCACTGCAATGGGTAGTGTAGTATTGCACGCACCTCCAATGATTTCTAGTTAAACTTATTCTTTCCTTACTATATATGTATCCACCATGGTTTAACAGATTTTTTCCCTTCCTAGATTTAATGAAGTTGGCTGCTCCAAGGCTAGACATTATCTGAAAAAAAAAAAAAAAGAAAAAACATTTAGCTTGATATTTAATAATAGTTGTATACAAAACATAACATGTACTCAATGCTTTCTTTTGCCTACTGATGCATCTTCATAGAGTAAGAATAGCACATTGTTACCCCTACACTATACAACACTTACCCAACTGCTGCAGCTTCCTGGAGTTAGAATAGTACATTGATACACCTACACTATCCACAACTTTCCCTACTGATGCACCTTCCTGGAGTTAGAATACTAAATTGATACCCCTACACTATCCCACACTTTCCCTACTGATGCACCTTCCTGGAGTGAGAATAGTAAATTAATACCCCTACACTATCCCACACTTTCCCTACTGATGCACCTTCCTGGATTTAGAATAGTAAGTTGTTACTCCTACACTATCCAACACTTACCCTACTGATGCACCTTCCTGGAGTTAGAATAGTAAATTGTAACCCCTACAGTATCAAACACTTTCCCTACTGATGCACCTTCCTGGAGTTAGAATAGTAAATTAATACCCCTACACTATCCAACACTTACCCTACTGTAGCACCTTCCTGGAGTTAGAATAGTAAATTGATACCCCTACACTATCCCACACTTTCCCTGCTGATACACCTTCCTGGAGTTAGAATAGTAAATTGTTACTCCTACACTATCCAACACTTTCCCTACTGATGCACCTTCCTGGAGTTAGAATAGTAAATTGATACCCCTACAGTATCCAACACTTTCCCTACTGATGCACCTTCCTGGAGTTAGAATAGTAAATTAATACCCCTACACTATCCAACACTTACCCTACTGCTGCACCTTCCTGGAGTTAGAATAGTAAATTGATACCCCTACACTATCCCACACTTTCCCTGCTGATACACCTTCCTGGAGTTAGAATAGAAAATTGTTACTCCTACACTATCCAACACTTTCCCTACTGATGCACCTTCCTGGAGTTAGAATAGTAAATTGAGACCCCTACACTATCCAACACTTTCCCTACTGCAGCACCATCCTGGAGTTAGAATAGTAAATTGATACCCCTACACTTTCCCACACTTTCCCTACTGCTGCACCTTGCTGGAGTTAGAATAGTAAATTAATACCCCTACACTATTCAACACTTACCCTACTGCTGCACCTTTCTGGAGTTAGAATAGTAAATTGATACCCCTACACTATCCAACACTTTCCCTACTGATGCACCTTCCTGGAGTTGGAATAGTAAATTATTACCCCTACACTATACCACACTTTCCCTACTGCTGCACCTTCTAGGAGTTAGAATAGTAAATTAATACTCCTACACTATCCCACACTTACCCTACTGCTGCACCTTTCTGGAGTTAGAATAGTAAATTGTTACCCCTACACCATCCCACACTTTCCCTACTGCTGCACCTTCCTGGAGTTAGAAAAGTAAATTGATACCCCTACACTATCCCACACTTTCCCTACTGATGCACCTTCCTGGAGTTAGAATAGTAAATTAATACCCCTACACTATCCAACACTTACCCTACTGCTGCACCTTCCAGGAGTTAGAACAGTAAATTGATACCCCTACACTATCCAACACTTTCCCTACTGATGCACCTTTCTGGAGTTAGAACAGTAAATTAATACACCTACACTATCCCACACTTTCCCTACTGATGCACCTACCTGGAGTTAGAATCGTAAATTTTTACCCCTACACTATCCAACACTTACCCTACTGATGAACCTTCCTGGAGTTAGAATAGTAAATTAATACCCCTACACTATCCAACACTTACCCTACTGCTGCACCTTCCTGGAGTTAGAATACTAAATTGATACCCCTACACTATCCCACACTTTCCCTACTGATGCACCTTCCTGGAGTGAGAATAGTAAATTAATACCCCTACACTATCCCACACTTTCCCTACTGATGAACCTTCCTGGAGTTAGAATAGTAAGTTGTTACTCCTACACTATCCAACACTTTCCCTACTGAGGAACCTTCCTGGAGTTAGAATAGTAAATTGAGACCCCTACACTATCCAACACTTTCCCTACTGCTGCACCTTCCTGGAGTTAGAATAGTAAATTAATACACCTACACTATCCCACACTTTCCCTACTGCTTCATCTTCCTGGAGTTAGAATAGTAAATTAATACCCCTACACTATCCCTCACTTTCCCTACTGCTGCACCTTCCTGGAGTTAGAATAGTAAATTAATACCCCTACACTATCCAACACTTACCCTACTGATGCACCTTTCTGGAGTTAGAATAGTAAATTAATACCCCTACACTATCCCACACTTTCCCTACTGATGCACCTTCCTGGAGTTAGAATAGTAAATTAATACCCCTACACTATCCCACACTTTCCCTACTGATGCACCTTCCTGGAGTTAGAATAGTAAATTAATACCCCTACACTATCCAACACTTACCCTACTGCTGCACCTTCCTGGAGTTAGAATAGTAAATTAATACCCCTACACTATCCAACACTTACCCTACTGCTGCACCTTCCAGATTTTGGATAAGACAAATGTTACCTCTACAGCATGGTAGATTTTAAAAATTGTTGCAACTTACAATGTTTGACTAAATTACCTTTTTTTCCGAATTGGTTTTCTGGCAGACTCCTGTTCAGTGGTATTGCTGAGTCGGTTTGTGTAGACACTTTTGAGGTGATTTGTTGGGGAATGGGTAAATAAATGTCTGGAAAAGTGAAAAAAGAAAAAACTTTGAATACAGAACGATGTTGAGAAATGTGTTTAGTAACATTATTCCACAAAAATTGCACATGTGATATAAGTTGCTGCACATAACTATTTCCTTTATGAAAAATACATTCTTTATATATGAAATATAAATCTAAAATTTGAAAATTTAATCATAATTACATTGATTATTGCTTGAAATTTACCTATGTGATAGTTAGTCAAATATTTTAAAGGTAAAGAATCCGTGCTGTAAAAAAATACCTTGATTTTGAGAATTTGCTTTTGTGGATGAGGTGGTAGAGGATGTTTTTGTTTGTTGGCTCAAATTTTTAGTTTTGAGAAAAAAAAATCTTTTCTGTTCTGGAAAAAAGGCGAAAAAAAGATAATTAATGGTGGGTAGAAATGTAGTACTTGAGTATTTATAAAATTAAACAGACATACAATATAACTAGTACTACATGATACTGTCCTAATTAAAACACATTACTGTAGTAGAAATAGAGATATGTACCCCTACCCTACACAAAAATATCACTGATGGTGCTTTTTCCTACAGAAAAAATTTAATATTGTTTCTCAAAACTATCCATTACTTTTCAAATTAGGGACGAAACAGGAGGAATGATTGCAAAAGAATGGATTAATAATGTATCGTTATAATAAAATGGGAAAGAAAACATACCTTTTCTAGTAGGTATTTTGTTATCGTGCCTTTATCCTGATGTTTGCTGGAGGTTAAAAGGTTTTTGTGGAAAGATGTTCACTGTTGGAGAAATAAAAAAAAAATTGTTCCTTTGTCAACGTTGGTTATAAAAAGAAAATTTTGATTTCTATGCAGTGTGATTGAGTATTAAAAAAAAACACCATTGGCATACATGACTTTATGAAGTTTTTAAAAATAAATTTTACAAGTAAAACCATGACACAAAAATAACATTTACCTAAACAATTGAGTTTGTCAGTCGTTCACGTGGTGGGGATGTCCAAATAGGTTCAGCTGCTGTGGAATGTAAAAATCTTCAGATTTTCTGGTTGTGGAAAATAAATTACTTGTTTTAATTTTGAGTTTTATTTTATTAATAATATATTGGAAACAGTTTATTTCTTAAGTTATTATTATTAAGTGAAAAAATATTTTTTCTGGTTTAAGAAAATATATTTTTCTAAAAACTATCGTTAACATATATATTAATAACTTACTAGTATTTGCTTTGTTGTAAATTCCGTGCTCTCTCTGAGGAGGTCGCAGTGCAGGTGACAGAGGGTCAGCTTATTACGTCTGCTCTCTCTGCTAGTTGATAATCAACTGAGTGCAAAATGGTGTCTCACTTGTATTTATAAGTTTTACTGTGTGTCACTTTTAATTTTTTTAAAAACTGCGTTCGTTGTGTTTTTTTTAATGCTTTGTTTTACTGTGGAAAATGATATTTTAAAAATGCTTTAAAAGAAATAATGTTTTTAATCATTTGCTCCGTTTTGGCATCCATCTTGGAACATGTCTTTTGGTATTGTTTACATAGAAACTGTGGTAGGACAAATTTTACAAGTGAGATGGGTAAAATGGCGCCTACGTGTATGTGTGTTATATTTTCGTTAGTTTACTTACTTTGCTTACTTTGCGATCTATTCATGTTAAAAATGTGTATGCACTGTAATTTAGTTTTTCTTTAGTATTTAAAATTTACAAATGTCCTAAAACTGATTTTTATGGGGAATTTTGAGTATTAATTTTAATACTCGAGTATTAATTTTAATACCCGAGTATTAATTTGGTACTTCTTTTTAGTCGATTTACGTACAGTTCTTCTCCACGTTTTAATACACTTCCCCACCCTAAAACCCCTAATTTCCCTGCATCCCGTGCCAGATTTTATTGTACTTTTAATTTTAAAAAAAAAAAAAAACGCGTTGTAATGGTATGCGTTGTAATATACTTCGTTGTAACAGCACTTTTCATTATTGTAATAGGTTTGGCGTTGTAACAGAATTCGTTGTAAAGTAATGCGTTGTAATAGTACTAGCGTTGTAAAAAATGCGATGTAAAGGTATGCGTTGTAATAGCATGCGTTGTAACGTCATACATCCACCCCGCTGCCATCCGCTCTATTCTTCTGAGGGTCCCAGTCTCTAAGTACATCAACAGACCCTTCCCAGAGTCTGAGCACCAGGCCCGACACTCCTTCCAGTTCAACGCCTGCACAGCCCTCCTGGATGGGAATGTGGGCATCTCTTCCTTCAGTGAGGACAGCCTCAGGAGACCTGACCTCATCAACCTGCTGAAGAAGGTGGTGGTGGAGCACCCTGAGGACAATGTGGCTAACTTCGACAGGATGTACGGAGAAGTAGCGCTGCTCCTGGACAGCGGAGAGATCGTGACAGGAAGATGTGACACCTTCTATGGACACTGGAGAAAACCCCTCAGTAAAGAATCACTGCATGAGAAATTCCGCTCCAACGCTAGCTATGTGCTCCACCAAGACCAGGCAGAAGCCATTATTGAAGCGGTGGAGGAGATTGAGAGCCTGGAAGACAGTTCACAACTAGCATCCTCTCTGTGGTAAAGGTGTAGACAGCTCACACCTGGTAGCCTCCCTGCACTAAAAGTGTTCAATCAAAATACATCCCTCTCACAAACTTTGAATGACCTACCTGGTGCACTCATCTTTACCTTAAGTTGTTATACACAAGATTGAAAATCGCCTCAAGGAGAGGAACAGTACCTAAACATTGCATAAAACAATGAGTGACAGCCAAGTACTCTCCTCTCATGAAAAGTGCTGTCATGTCTCACAGTACAACAAGGTCCTATTTTGATCCGTACAAACACAGAAGCATCTGGCTGGCCAAAAACAATAGGATTAATATTCCTAGAACCTCATTAGTACTTTCTAAGGACTGTAAAATGTTATTTTTTATTTATTGTTATTTAATGTTTGTTTATTGTTTAATAATAAGCCCTGATCTCACTGAAATATCATCTCTGCTTCACAATGAATGATCCGCCCCATGGGGGCCAAAGTAAGGGTCAGCTGGATGTTCAATTTTATTCCAGTATTGAATTCTCCGTGTCCCGCTCTCTCACGGGTACTTTTCTAAAACCACAGGACAAATTAGGTCAATGCAAGGACTTCCTATTTGTCTCTCATGTTTTATTAGTGAAATATATTTTGTGCTTTCTGTTGTTATTTATTTAATTTTGAATAAACGCTCTGTATTTATTTTACAATGATTGTAATTTTTCATATAAAAATAAGCTGACATTTTAGATGCAACTTACAAGAGAGCAACAGCTTGGTGCAGGGAGAATGGAGCCTCTTACACAAACTCTCATTTCCAGCTGTTCCTCAGCATGCTGCCCCCCTTGCTAGAGTTTCACAACCTGTACCAAAAAGCGTCCCCGTTGTAAGAAGCTTCCCTCACATGCACAAACACACAAATAACAGCTGAATATACACACCTGAACAAGTACTTAAGATTGATCAGGTCATGGCACAAACTTAAAATGTTAAGATTCTTCGGCTGATGTCATCCAGTTTGCACCACTGTGGTCATTCTCCGCTCTCACAATCTGCTACGTGCGCTGGAAAGCAGAGCATATTGTGAAGTAATCATACGTGTGGGAAATACCAAAAAGATCATAGATTTACCAGCCAATTCTGTGACCCACTCCACTTACTTAAATGCACTCACCATATTTAGAAACACCATTAGGGAAACCTACTTAGTAGAGTCTTTAGTTTCGATATTAATTTATTGATGAAGATCAGTAAAAGTGACCATCCTGCATCCTCTATGATGCCATATATTCCCAAATAAAGAGCTGATTGATTCTTGCAAGGGTTAGCAACTCCAGCTGGAATTTCAGGTTGAGCAAGACACTCTCCAAGTGCATGGCTTGTGGTCTGTTGACACCAACCGCTCCCTGTATTTTGACAAGTCCACAGATATCTTTCCAAAGGAGAATGACATGATTTTGAGTCCTTCAAATAATCTGTGCACATATTTTAGGGCTTCAAGGAGCTTGATGCATTTTACAAATAAATCACACTGTGATATCACTTTTCATTCACAGAGGTTTGAACAAACGCTTTAGTGATTTTAGTGCTGTTTAATTAATATTAATGGTCAGAGACCCCTCATTCAGAAATAGCCTGGTTCGGTGTCAGAGAACATAATAAACTCTATTTCATTCAAATTGGAATATCTTCCAATTAGTCCCCTGTTCCATTCTCAATGTATGTAAAGACAGGCAATGTTTGGTCATAAAAAACATAAATTCAAAATCAAGAGTTTCATGACATATTCTAAATGTATGTTATTATTATACTTTTGAGATTGTCCAGTGCTCTAATGGTGGTTTTGTAATATTGTGCAGCCATCAAGCCTGGACTGGAGCACTCTCTGCATTCTGTAGCCTGCTTGGTAAAATGTCCAAAAATTACAATCCTTTTAAAGTTTGAATTTTGCTCCTCCAGCTGCTGCTGCTTCAAGCACTGATTGGTTGTATATGTTACAATATCAACACCAGAAATATAGTTTGACATAAATATTGTGGCCTACATTTTGTCTATAAAAATATTGGTGCACATGGGGCAGACTTTCTATTATTAATTCCAAGGAGGTGATACTTTTGTAAATCATATTTAGGACACAATACTTTTGTTAGATTATATTTAGTCCCCAATAATATGGCATCATACCACACTGATTGCGTAGTTATTTAGAAGAATTCATATTGTAAGTAGGATATTTTGTGAAAAGAGAAGGACATGGACAGAAATGATAAGAATGAAATAGTTTGTACCATGAATTAAGATAATTAAATCTGGAATCACTGACAGAGTCTTGAAAGTCAGTCATTAGAAAAAAGGTTGAGCTTCGGGTAGGTGCTCGACATCCAGGTCTGGATGATGTGCGGGCAGTATCTGAGACGTTGGGTGTCTGAAGCAGACTTGACTTTCAAGCAGAGATGAGTGTCTTCATCATAGTGGTGAATCTTGATGCTGTTTTCTGTGAGTCGAGCACCAAGCCGCTCCATGTAAATGTTGAAGAGGACAAGAGATAGTATGAAACTATGGGAGACTTTGCAGATAATTGGAATCTTTTGTGACCTGGAGGTGCCCGTGTGAACGAGCTGGAATCAGTTGGAAAGGTAGAAGGAGAACCAGAGAAGTACATTGCTGGTGAATTCCAATGGGGCTCTAGAGTGTGCACGAGGGTGGGATAGTCTACTGCGTCAAATGCAGCTGAGCGGACCAGCAATATCTGGAGGAAGAGGTCATCTTTATCTTTGTTGTCTATCAATATCTGGAGGAGGTTCATTTGTGGTCAAGAGGGAATCATCTACAATGTGTAATTAGGCATTCTCTGTGCCGCAGCGTGATCTGAAGCCAGACTGGTAGTCGAGCAGGAGATGGTTAGCTTTGATGTGATCTCGGAGCTCAACATATACTGCGTTTTCCATCTGAATACCTTTATTGGGATTTTTACATTACTCAAGTAATATATCCAATTTCAATCCAAGAGGATTCAGAGCCTGGATTACTCAGGTAGCACTGGCCCAATACATAGATACAATACAATACAAAACATTTTAAAAAGAGAAAATATTAGGAAAAAGAAGAAAAGAGAGAGGTTAGGCTTGGTGACCCGAAAAATCAGCGATTTACTTTGCCAGCCTCTCCGTGGTCGGTCCAGTGGTCATAGCTGGCAGGGATTCCCAGAATGTGTAGCTGGAGAGGGCTGAATGAGCAACTGAAGAACAGTCATTAGAAGAGACGCAGTTATATGATCAGCTTATGTCACCTACAGAGTTGTATCACTCTTCCAGGGATATTTATTCAAGTAAGCCCCCCAAATGTCTCCAAATACTTGTAGCTGGTCATTCAGCTTATATATCTCTCGTTCGTGTGTGGCCATTCTTTTCATTGTGTTGTACCAGTCGTCAGTATCTCATAGTAAGGGCTATTCACAGTGTCTTAGAATGCAAACCATTATGAAGGCTAATGCTGCATCCAAATAAGAACAACAAGAGAGCGAGGAAAAGGAAAACTTGTCCTCTTCCCCAGAACAATATGATCAAACAAAATGGACAAGTTTCATGACTTAAAGCAAACTTTTTTCGCTGTCATTATAGAAAACAACGTGAAAGGAGGGAGAGCACAACTGCTGTGTAGGAAACCCCTCACCCACCTACCTAGTAGGTGGCATGCTTCATCATCGGGGCCCAACTGGATTGTCTAGCACAATCCAGTTGTGCTACAATGCCTGAGATACAGCGGAGCAGGGTTATGAGCAGTGAGTGAAGTGCTATGTGAAGTGATTTAAGAGTTAAAAAAGTCTCTGGGAAATGCCCTTTGAAAAAACTTTAATTATAAGGGTCCCAGGACTAGTGTAAAAAAGAAGGGGATATAGTTAGGAATGTTATTTTCCTTGTATCCCTAGAAACTAAGGTCAACTAGTTTCAGCCTTCATTATAGTTCTAGAGGCTTTCGTCAGGACCAACCACAATTGAAGTAAAAATAATTTTGGTGAATGGCCGTAAAAATAATATATAGGCCAAGTGTAATTATCAGCACACACCCTAAAGTGTGCTGTGAGTGTGGTGATGAGGTACTCACAGTAACTCCGTTTGAGGTTACTTGAGTAGAGAGGTTGTTAATCCTCTGGAGTTAGAACGCCGTATGATTCTCCGCTTGCCAGTTTGTAAGGGAGAACAGGTCCGTACTACCTAGGGCGGCGATCGGTTCCGCTTGTTCAGCTGAACAAGCGGAACCGATCGCCGCCCTAGGTAGTACGGACCTGTTCTCCCTTACAAACTGGCAAGCGGAGAATCATACGGCGTTCTAACTCCAGAGGATTAACAACCTCTCTACTCAAGTAACCTCAAACGGAGTTACTGTGAGTACCTCATCACCACACTCACAGCACACTTTAGGGTGTGTGCTGATAATTACACTTGGCCTATATATTATTTTTACGGCCATTCACCAAAATTATTTTTACTTCAATTTTGGTTGGTCCTGACGAAAGCCTCTAGAACTATAATGAAGGCTGAAACTAGTTGACCTTAGTTTCTAGGGATACAAGGAAAATAACATTCCTAACTATATCCCCTTCTTTTTTACACTAGTCCTGGGACCCTTATAATTAAAGTTTTTTCAAAGGGCATTTCCCAGAGACTTTTTTAACTCTTAAATCACTTCACATAGCACTTCACTCACTGCTCATAACCCTGCTCCGCTGTATCTCAGGCGTTGTAGCACAACTGGATTGTGCTAGACAATCCAGTTGGGCCCCGATGATGAAGCATGCCACCTACTAGGTAGGTGGGTGAGGGGTTTCCTACACAGCAGTTGTGCTCTCCCTCCTTTCACGTTGTTTTCTATAATGACAGCGAAAAAAGTTTGCTTTAAGTCATGAAACTTGTCCATTTTGTTTGATCATAATGCTGCATCCAGCCATCTTTTCTTGTAGTTATTGATTCTTGTGACATCCTGAGTGCTGTGTAACAGGGCAGGTTGAGCTGTTGACTCATCTAGCGGAGGTGTCACCATACTGACTCCCAGTATGACTGCACTATGGACAAAGCCATAGGATGTGTATCATGTCTCCCTTGGGGAGTGTGCAGCACCAGCATTCTGCAGTCCTGGCGAGTTTTGCCCTGCAGTGTTTATAGGGAGACCTGTGCCATTGGTGCAACATTTTGAAACAGCTGAATTTCAGCCGTGCTTCTCACAAACATCTCTCATGAGCGCAAATCAGTTCTTTCCAATCCTCCTCATCATAATGCCTATCAAGATTTGATTGCTATCTGTTGTTGAGGTGCTCTGGTGTGTCTCTTGCACTGAAAGTCTTGTGCTCACACACGGGCAAGGATGATATTGCTGTGCTCCCATCTGGGTTCCCAGTAATGCAGCGATGCACACACAGTGTCTTCCACAGTTTCACGGGGCAGTTCTGGGTCAACCCTTGTCGCTTCGTTGTGACCCAAGCGTCACAGCTCAGATTTCTCATGAGACGCCCCGATCCTCGCAACCACTTAAATATCGGCAGCCTCTCCTGGAATCCGGGGATGCCACTAGGCTCCACACAGGCTTTTGCCCTTCCAATCTGGCAGTAACTTGCACAGCGGTCCCTCCTGGCATTGGGGGTCACTGCCACAAGTGCCAGATGGCTTCACTTGTCGTGCATGGTACTCCGCTTATGGCTATCTTCACAGCAGCCCCCTTCTGGCATACGGGGGTCGCTGCCTGGAATGTGCAGATAGGAAATTACCATATTGCACTGGGAGTCCATTTAGCTGAGATCCCCACGGGGCCTCACTCCCTCCCCACTGGTCTTGGCAAGCAAACAGGCGCTGATGCTCCAGGCTCTACAACAGGTGGTCTTGGTTTCCCTGGGTAATGTCGCCTCAACCAGCAGGGAGACTAGCAGGCCTTGGCCCCAAATCCTTCTCTCAGATAGAAGTCTTACAGAGCTTCCCCATCTCACACAGCCCTTCTGGCTGCTTGGCAGATGACACATTTTGTGGTCTGAACCTCCTCTTCTTATAATCCATTTCCAGACACCAAATGTTATTTAGGATATGGGTCTCTGAAGTTTGATGTTAAGGATTCTGCTTCTTTTGAAGTGTACACTTTTCTCTCTCTTCTTTCTCTTGGGAAGCTGTCTGTCACAGCAGGAGAGACTCTGAAGTTGATACTCCCACAACACAGGCCATGGGAGTGACTAGAGTTCATACCTCGATGTCAGCCACAGTCATGCGTGCATCAAAAGGTTAATCCCTGGCTCACAGCCCTACTCTTTATGAATCCCTTATAAGCCCCATCTCCTTCCTGAGATGTGTTCAGGCCCTTTCCTCGGGATCTATCACCGAATCAAAGAGCACCCCTTTGAAGTGTACAGGGGGAGTCTCTCTCTCCCTTCCTCCAGTGTGTCCCACTCAACTCTCAGCAATGCAGCACTACACAAATCTGTCTGGAGGGATTCCTCTACTCCTCATGTCTTCACCAGTGTGGCCTGGGTTTCCCAGGATCCTCCATGTAATGTATCTTTCCGGCCACACTTGCACTTATTGGACATGTACAGCACACATACTGTCCAGTATTGTCATCTCCATGTATCCTTTCTGTATTGTGCAATGGTGTGCTACATGCAAACACACCCATTGCTAGTACACATATTCCCCATACACGCAGTGCATAACACTTCACCCTTCATGTATTGTACTTCTCGCAAGCACACACACACCCAGCACATGCTTTCGCTGCACATACACCGCACTGCATCTCTCATGTAATATATTCCTCTCTGTTATACATACACCCAGTACATGCACTCACCATGCATGTACTGCTCTATACACTCCCCACACACACCCACAGCCCTCAGAGCCCAAGCTTAGTGTGGCCACAGAGTTTACCCATCTTAAAAATTACTAAAGTAGGTAGGGGTTGCCCCAGGAACTTTTACCTCATTGATTAAGCCATGTTCTGGAGTCATTCCCACAGACTAGCTCACGGCAGGCATAAATGTGGCATTGCCAGGCACCCACTTCTGAACATTTTCCAGACCTGAGGACAGAAGAGGACTGGGCCCGTTATCTGCGACCTGAGACCATCTCTGAAGGACTGGACCTGCTCCCTCTTGTACCCAGCACAATAAGTGGACTCCAGGGGTCATAAGGCTGGCCTCCTGCTCAAGCTACAGGGATACAACAAGCCACAAGAGGTGGTGGATGGGCGCACACTGCCTCACATCCCAGCATTTACTTTGCCCCGATGCATCATAGTAAATGCAGTGCATGATAACACTTAATTTGGTGCGTGGGCTTCAGTTTTTCACCCTTGTTGGTGCAGGCAGTGCTGTGTATCTCTAGACACGTGTTTCAGGATAGTTGTCCTTCTTCAGTAGAGAGCAACACATTCTTTTTGGGGGTGCTGCAAATGCTGCCCAAATATTTCTCAGGTCTCTGTACCACTCGCTTGGCGCAAGTGCATCAACCAGAGCTCGTCAGCTCAGTAGCTGACGAGCCTTTTTTTCCTTCTAATTTTTCTAATTTTTAAATGTATTTATTTATTCTTTTTTTTTTTTACTAAGCCCTTCCCCACCCTCCACCAAGTCTCACTTCCCTTACAGTGAGGACCAGACCCCAGCAGACAACAAGGTGTGGCATAAAAAAAAATCCAAGTCGGAACAAGACATAAATATAATGATGCACCTGGTTTAGGAGCACCATGCCAATGGCCTACACCTTGAGGGGAAGCAACGCCACGTCAGTCGCCCAGCTATTGAATATAATGCCTGATTACATAGTGAACTTATCCCAAGAATTCGCACTACACCACTGTTCTTTAGTACATAATCATATTCCATTTAGCCTGCGCCGTTGTTATAAAACAGTTCGATGCTTGTATTGGAGCTTCTGCATGTGGTAGGAGGACCCCGCACCGTTTACCTTTGCCTGACTGTTCTGTTTATACTTATGGCAGAACTCCTGTGCTTCTGTAGGTGTGTCGAAAATGCGGGCGTGGCCATTGACGTCCACCCGCAACCTAGCAGGATAGAGCATACCGTATTTTAGGCCAAGGTTTCGGAGAGTGGCCTAGACCCCATTATACTTATGGCGGGAATCCTGCACCATAATGGTGAAATCTGGGTAGAGCGACAACTTGGAGACCTGCCATGTAGTGTTGCCCCGCTCTCTTGCCAAGATAAGTGCAGTGTAACGGTCTCGGCAGTTCATGATCTGAGTAATGATGGGCCTAGGCGGAGAGCTGGGGTTGAGTCTGGGGCCCAATGTACGATGTACCCATTCCACTACAAAACCGGGTGTGAACGATTCCCTTTCAAACAGGTTGATGAGCACAGACTCAACAAAGAGGTCAATGTGCCCAGTGTTCGCCGATTCAGAAACTCCTAAAATGTGTATATTGTTACACCGACTGCGTGCTTCGAGGTCCTCGTTTTTAATGGCCACATCCTTGAGTATGCGCTCGACACACTCTAACCTTTTGAGGGATTTTGCCGTGCCATCCTCTGTGTCGGAGATCCTTGCCTCCACGACGTCAAGACGTCTGTCGTGAACCTGGATCTTGGCCCCTAGGCTTTCCAGCCGTTTAACTAGGGTGTTGAACCGCCCATCTAGGGCTCTAAAGCCCGCTCACATTTCCTGTAATAGAGATGCTGACTGGGCCATCGTGACCCCCCTCCGCCATGCCCGGGCCTCCATCCTTCACCTTCTCAGCGGTTTTTTCAAATGGTAGTGTCTTATGTTTAGGGTCTCTACGGCCCATGCCGCTGTGTGTGGCGAACAGAGAAATTGGACATGGGTGATAATAAAAGCCAATGATATGTTAGGTCATGAAAACCCAGATCCCAGAACCCACCAAGCGTAACAGACAAACGTATTAACAGAGGCCAGGTCCAGGGTCGGTGCTGCAGCAAATGCAGCCATGCACTAGATCAAGCAGTCTCAGTTAATGAAAAGGCTGAGGCCCAAAAAATGGGTAGTCTGTTGAATGCGGTAGGCCGCAGCATTAATGAGCTATGGAGATCTGTCAGCTGGGGCAGGCCCGTTCTCCTGGGGATGTTGCGGGCCAAGCAGCGCCACCCCGCCCAGAGCACCAAACCAGGATGACCACCGGACCCACCGGACTGCAGCGAAAGCGGGGAGAGACACTTCAATTGCATACCCCCCAGGCCAAACGTACTGAGGAGGTAGAGCGGTTGCAGGCCAAAAGCGCCGCACAGGCATGGGCAGGTCAACTCAGGGATTGAGGCCCGATTTTAAAATGGACGACTGTATAACCCCGGGGAGCACTCCCTCGCTAAGCAGAAATACAATATTAGCCGCTAGTTAGATGCGGGCATAAAGGTTGCACTGGCAGTTCTGGGCTTTCCAGGTCCCGTTAATGCTGCGTCATTGGGCCTGCAGAGTCCGGCGATTTGATGTGCTGGTCCGATTACCAAGGCAATGCGCAGGGCAACTGGGTGCGGGATGCACTTTGATCTTCAGCTCACCTCCCCCACTAATGCGCCAGCGTGTGACTGTGTGATCACCTCCCAGGCTCACCTGCGGGCCCTGTCCCAACGGGGCTCTGGGAGACGCAGGGGAGTATGGCGCAGCACACTGTCGAGGCAGACAGGGATGCTCCGCAACAGGGATAAAGCGACACCGGGGGGAGGGAGAGCACAGGGGTCTGTCTGCACCCGACGCCCTAACAGCAATCATCACTGTACACACCGGGAAGCTGGTAGGCTTGGCGTCTGCGAGGTGTTCAGGCAGGCCGATAGGGCAGCAGCGCTGGTTAAGGTCCAGGAGAGTCACACCCCTTGGATCTCCAGCAGCTGAAAACCATGCTTCTCCAGTCTCCTGCGCACCAGCGAAGGCACCGCTCCTGACACAGTCCAGCCCGCCGTCAAATGGTTTAATGCAGGCACGATTCAAAGCAGCATACTGGGGGATAATACGGATGAGCTGGTGGCGTCTGACGGAGCTTCAGTGCCGCGCGGCCATCTTGGTCGGTGGCCTGACCATGTCCCCCAAGGGATCCTTTTCAAACGGGAGGGTGGGTGGGCACACACTGCCTCACATCCCAGCACTCAGTTTGCCCCGATGCATCATAGTAAATGCAGTGCACGATAACACTTAATTTGGTGTCAGGCTTCACTTTTTCATCCTTGTTGGTGCAGCCAGTGCTGTGTATCTCTAGACACGTGTTTCAGGATAGTTGTCCTTCCTCAGTAGAGAGCAACACATTTTTTTTGGGGGTGCTGTAAAAGCTGCCCAAAGTCTTCTCAGGTCTTTGTGCCACTCGCTGGGTGCAGGTGCATCAACCAGAGCTCGTCAGCTCATTAGCTCAAGGGAGCCTTTTCAAACAGGAATGTGGGTGGGTGCACACTGCCTCACATCCAAGCACTCAGTTTGCCCCGATGCATCAGTTTTCCACCCTTGTTGGTGCAGCCAGTGCTGTGTATCTCTAGACACGTGTTTCAGGATAGTTGTCCTTCTACAGTAGAGAGCAACACATTCTTTTTGGGGGTGCTGTAAATGCTGGTGCATCTTTTTTGCAACTGCCCAGCTGACCAGTGGCAACTGGACTTGGAATGGACCCTGCTGTTGGACCCTGTGAGTCTCTAAGTGCCTTCCCTGAGGTCCTGGTTGGCTTTGGAAGTGTACTCCCTTGGTGGATTGGAACTTAAAGGACTAAGGGGCACATGCATCAAGCATTTTTGTCTTCGCAAATGGGCCGATTCCGCTCGTGTGCGAATGCAAAAAATGCTTTCCAGACGCAGCAAACACTATTTTGTAATTTGGTGACCTGTTACCGAATCGCAAAATGGGTTTGCGATACCGTATTAGGAAGGGGCGTGTTTAGGGCATACCTTTCTAATACCGAATCGCATCGGTATGCAGGAATGTTTTGTGACTGAAATGCGGTCGCAAAACATTCGCATTTTACCACCTACTTTAAGTAGTTGGTAACTCATTCGCAAAGGGACCCCTTCCCCTTTGTGAATGTTTGTAAAAGCATTTTTTAAGAGCAGGCAGTGGTCCCACCACTGCCTGCTCTTAAAAAATGAAAGGAAAACTTTTCATTTTTATTTTTGTAAAGCATCCCGTTTTCCTTTATGGAAAACGTGCTGATTTACAAAAAGAAAGATTACTTTATTTAAAAGCAATCACAGACATGGTGGTCTGCTGACCCCAGCAGGTCACCATCTATGTGATTTTTGCGATTCCTAAGGGGTCGCAAATTGCGACCTATCTCTTTATTATTCATGAGGTAGGTCATTTGCGATCCCCTAGGAATCACAAAAAGTGTTTAACACACTTTCATACATGCCGTATTGTGATTTCCTAATTTCGAATCGCAATTAGGGAATTGCAAAAAGGAGTATTGATGTGTAGGAAGGTGGAATCTGACTAATGGTTGCCCCCAACTTTTTGCCTGGTATTTGAGTGGTTTTTGACTAGTCTGGCTGTGATCCTGCTATCCAGGACCCCAGCCTATCTGCTTTCTCCTTAAAACTGATGTGAGTACCCTCGGTACAAACCCAATTGGATGCTGAGGATGCCCTGACAGTCCCTGGTAGATGGTACCCTAGGTACCCAGGGCATGGGTCCCTCAGTAGGCCTACCAGGGCTGCAGCACTTATTGTGCCACCCTGGGACAGCCATACAAACTGACACCACCAGACCACTGCTGTAGTCTGGGTAAGGTGGTGCTAGCTAGAGGGGCGATATGGGAAAAGCGGCAGAATTTAGACACCAAGTTAAAAGTGCACACGTAGTACAAAATGGCTACTACCCGCCACCCACACGACTCTGGCTGGCTGTTGCTGGGGAAAATCCCAGCCTCGCCAGCTGGACAATAGGGCTCCTGTGGCAGGGAGGTGCTAGCATCTCCCCAGACAGGATATTTGGATTGGAACTGGGTGGGTGCACCATATATTGCCTTTCAGAGTTGCACGTAGGCAGCTACAGCGCCTACATTCTGCATACACCGCCTGGAACCGGTTCAGGAGCATCCTGCCCATCGCCCAGGCAGGAAACACACAAAGGGGAGAGGGCGTAGCCACCCTTTCCCGCCTCACCTCTCATTGGTGGACACTACTCTGGACACTCCCCTAATCTTGGGGATAAAGGTGAATAACGTGGCCCCAGAGCCGCAGATTAATCTTGGACTTCACAGACTTGACCTTCGATGAGCTGCTGCCCAGCTGACGGAAGAAATCTCCCTTGGAGTAAAGGAGTTACCCCCCTGCTTGGCAGGCACCTGAAACACTGCAAGTGACCCGGTTGGAACTTCGCTGCTCCTACGGACTTTGTCGACTTCCAGCAACCTTGAGGTGGGTTTCCTGAGCATCCCAGAGGCCAGTGAGCGTGCACAGCAAGTCTGAGCACCGTGGACCGCGTGGGTGCCGAGATTCCCAATACCCCAGGACACCGGCCACCTCTTGCATAGCACACGACCCTGACCAGTGGGGAAGTTGTGCTTTGGCCCATTTTTGAGCCAACCACCAAGCAGCATTTGTGCCAAAGCCTGTGGCCCGTGGGCTCCCTTTCACGCACTCCATTTTGCTGCCTTCCGCGGTCCCTTGTCTCTCGACTTGTGGGCCCGAGCGTAGGACAATATCGATATTTATTGCTCCAGGCCTGCTCTACAGTCTCTCCAGAGGAGACCTCTCACAGACCTCGTGGGTCTGCACCAGTAGCTGATTTGTTCATCTTGCGTGGGTTGCGGTTGCCAAGGCTTAGTGGATGCAATCCGGACACTAACACCGCAACGACCCTCATCCAACATGGAACAGTCGCCTTCCCGAAGCTGGCCTTCCTTGAAGCCTTCCGGAGCCTGTGGCTGCAGATCCAAGCTACACCTCTTTCCACTTGAAGCACCCGACATTGAAGGGCTCTTTCCTTTGAGCTCTCTAGTCACTGTGCTGTGACCCAGACTCTATCCCCTCTGCTTTCAGGTTCTTCTCTGCAAGATCTACAACTTCAATCTTCACGGCATCATCGACGCTTTTGGATAGCAGCAGTTTTGTACATTTTCCCATTGAAAATCAGCCCGCGACCCGACATCGAAAACGACCTATGCACCCAGCTTCCCTGGGGCAGGTAACAGTGGTACCTCAGTACTCTCATGGTAGTGGGCTCCTCAAAAGCTTAACTCTAAAGTTTTAGCTTTGAACTCCTGCTAGAAGTGACTTTAATCTGTTTAAATTAAAAACCGCGACATTCTCCATAGGCTTTAATAGAGATCACGATAGCAGCTATTTTCACTGCACGCGCCTCCCGTGGGTCCCCTTCCTCATAACCTGGGGTGGATTCTTAAGGGGCCAGCGATCCTAAATGCCCTAGGCATTGTCTGTAGATCTGTTGTGGTTCTTATACCACTTTTTTAATATATGGTTTGGTCCCCCCCCCCGGGGCCCTATGATTCCAGTGCTATTTATTGTATCTATCAATGCTTGTTTGAATTGTAACTTTGCTTCAGCCTCATGAAGAGACTTGTCGGATTCTGTTTAGAATAAATACATATATTTTAAATATATACCTGTGTGGGCTACTCTTTCATTTGGTCATTCAAGAGGTTATCTATGGTAAAACAATAAGCTTAACACTCCTTCAAGACTTAGCCTGAAGGCTGCTCTCCACAGCTACCACTAGGATAGCTTTCTTTAAAGGTTGTCTTAAACCTATCATCAATAAGAGTCGAATTGGACTGGTGCAAGGTGTCCCCTATAACTAGGAGACTGCATATGCCATGCCAACTTCTCACATGATGCATCTGGCCCTAAGTCATCAGAATGTAAAATATTTAACTGAGAAAACACAGGTTGGTGTATCTCACCTGTGCTAGATAGCGCCAGCCTCAAATAATGCCTAGGTTCCGTTAACGATGACTATTTACTATCAAGATATCTCACAACAATGTCTCAAGAGCTATCATTTAAAATAACTAGTTTCTATCATTCGTACAATACTATAAATCAATATATTGTGTATATAAGTAAGTTACCCAAAATATATAGCCAACTATAATCCATAATACGTTATTTGGGGAGAGGATGTGGCCCTATGGCCAGAGCTGCCGACTTTGGAGCTGGGGAACCAGGTGCGAGTCTCAGTTTTGGCTCGGCATCTTGTGATTCTGGGAAAATCACTTGATCACCCCGTGCATACCAAAAATGAATGTGTCCTTGTGTAACCTAACTGGGGCCGTATTACAGATGACTGTGCCAGAGCTAATTGTCGCAGTGCACCAGAGTATGCACCCGACGCCATTACAGAGGATCGGTCTGTAATGCCGTTGTGATGTTGCGCAGTCTTTGAACTTTGTGT